>NC_044393.1:33355328-34555328 GCF_006542625.1 Nomascus leucogenys | reverse complement strand
CGGCTAAGGAATGGCACAACAGTTAACCACATAGGCTCTGTGATTAGGCTGACAGTGGTTATCCAAATCTGGCGCTTACTGTGTGGCCTTGGGCAAGCTGTTTCACCACTCAGAGCCTCAGTTTCCTCACGGATCGAAGGGGTCTGAAGATAACGATGCACATCACCAGGTGGCCGTGAGTACCACCAGGGTCACACACCAAGTGCTGAGCCCAGGAAGCAGAGAACCCAGATGGTTCCTATTAGTATTACTTTAGTGTTTTCCCACAGAATTCGGGATCCTGTCAGATTTCTGGCTGAAACAGTGGAAAGTTCCAGCACAGCCCAGTTTTTAAAAGCCTTGGCCTGGACCACAGGAGGCTTGGCGTTCCAGCCGGGCCTTGCCATGGATCTCTTGCGTGGGCCCGGCCAGTTTTTTTCTCTCTGTTCTTTTGGCCGCACAATAAGGCACTGGATGAAAGCACAGAGGGCTCTCTCAGGCCCCCTACAGCTTTGCAGGTCCGGGAATCCACAACTGCAGACCCGTGGATCCAGATAGAGACACCTAGAGGCAGGCTGTGCCCACAGCACTCAGTCCCTAGTAGCAGGCAATTAAATCACTCTAGCCTGGGTTTCTACTCAACTTGTCCATCCTCCAACAGCATAAAAGCTAGAAGGACAGCTGGGTGGTGCGGTGGCTCAGCCTGTAATGCCAGCACTTTGGGAGGTGGATCACCTGGGGTCGGGAGTTCGAGACCAGCCTGACCAACATGGAGAAACCTTGTCTCTACTAAAAGTACAAAATTAGCCAGGCATGGTGGCGCATCCCTGTAATCCCAGCTACTCGGGAGGCTGAGGCAGGAGAATTGCTTGAACCCAGGAGGCGGAGGTTGTGGTGAGCCAAGATCACGCCATTGCACTCCAGCCTGGGCAACAAGAGCAAAACTCTGTCTCAAAAAAAAAAAAAAAAGCTACAAGGAAAATATCAAGCTGAAGGACATTTGTTCACTGAACAGCCTTTGCTGTTTTTTAAGTACCCCCTATGTGTAAGCAACTGTGTTAGATGCTTTATGAAAATCCGTCCCAATGTTATAAATGAGGAATCAAACCAGAATAAAGCCATGCTAATTACAACACTGGTTAATATGTACTGAGTGCTTACTACATACAAGGCATGGCTTCCAGCATTATACCCGCATTAATTAACTTAATCCTTGCAGTAGAGTGGTTAATACCATTCCTCTTTGACAGACGAGCAAAATGAGACAGAGATTTCTGCCAATTGTCCAAGTCAGTAGCAGGACTCAGATCAAAACCCAGGGGTCTTAGCACCATCTTAGCACTAGGCTAGGTTGTGTGTCTGTGTGGAGAGGCTCCTCTGACCCCCCCTCAGGAGGCACATTAAGTTGAACCGCGAAAGATGAGCAGGATTCAGACATAGGAAGACAAGGAGGTACAGGGTGGGCATTTGTGATGGCAGGAACAGCACGGGCCGAGGCACAGAGCTGAGAGTTCAGCTGAGGGCATGGATCTGTAGAAAACCATTTACCAAACGGAGAGAGGCCGCATGCTAATGGGCGTTCTACAAATCAAACACCTCTTGTTCATATGTTCAGGGAACACTGGAGTAAATGTGACCCAGCTCGGGATTCTACAGTGCAGGGCTTCTCAGGGTCTTTGGGGTGCTCGTGTGGCTGAGTAGCCAGCAAAGCTCTGGTCTGCAGGGAGGAAGCCTGGTTATCCTGCAGCATCTCAACAGGTCAGCTTGTTGGAAAACATGTGGCTGGAAATCAGGCCTGGCAGGGAGGAAGCCCAGGCCTCACGGCAGCTTTGTGTTTTTTTTTGTTTTTTTTTTTAAAGAAAACTTGGACCCACTCAACAGTTTTGAGCTGGGGAGTGACATGATCTGAGTTGTGTTGACAGGCCAGAAATCTGAGCACATTTAAAAAGAGAGAGAGGGGGGAAACCTTCCGTCAGTCCAAGACTACAAATAAGAAAATAACCTGTCGCACGGAGCCATTGGAAGCAGCAAGCGAGCGCGTGTGGGATCCGTACAACACTTTTAGACTCCCTTCCTCTCGCACACCCCCTCTCCATCTGTCGCAAAGGGCACCAGGAAGATGCAGGGAGGAATATTCCAGCTCTGGGGGCTCCAGAGCTCAGCAGCCCAGATGGGGGGCTCTTACAGGAGCCACATCACCCCTCATGTGTTGTTACTGGTGAGGACCAAGGGGCTGTCAGTATTTCCACCCTCAGCAGGCTTTCAGACAAATGCCTGTGACTTCATCAAAACCTTCTGCCCAGAGAAAGAACTCTTTCACAATCCTCCACCCAAGCCCAGAGAGTGGCCTCTCTCACTCCCTCTCCAGCTTGGACTAAATCATCCTGATTAAGTCATTGAACTTCTTCCCTAGAAGCCACCCAGCAGGAAGGCCAGCATCCAAAATCCTGGCTCCTCTCTATCACTTATAAGTTACTTCCCCAGTCTGGGACTTGATTTTCCGCATCTGCAAAATGGGGATAAGAGCCAATTCACGTCTTGCGGATGAGAAGATGCAGGAGCAGCATCCAGCCTGGAATGCCGTTAACTATTTAATGAACGTTGGTTTTGGTTTTCCTCCCTTCTCTCAACACATGGTTCACACCAGCACTTCATAGGTGCTGCATGACTGCAAGTACAGACATGAATTACCGTGAGTTTCCAAGGGGTTAGTAAAGGCCAGAAAGTACTCAGAGAAAACTATGGCTTTAAAGGAACTTCCAACAGCCTGAGCGTGTTGAGCCAAAGCACTCCCGCCCCGTTTTCTCTTCTTACGAAAGAGGAAGTGAGATTAACTTTACCATTTAGGAAAGTACAGAGGAGCCCCCAGAATGCCACCCTCTACCAAAGGGTCAGGGCTTCACTGGGGGGGCCCCGCTGCTCCCCAGAGCCTGAACTGCAACTTGGCTTGGCCTCCTCCAGGACAGAGAGAAGAAATGAATGGGAGTTTATCTGAGGTCGGCCTGGGGGGTGACTCAGAGGTCTCAAGGCGTAGCTGGGGCCAAGCAGACATCCTGCGGGTTCAACGTCAGGCCCTGCTGACACAAAATCAGGTGCCAGGTGTCCCCAGGCCCCAGTCCCTTGCCCTTCTCCCAGCCTCAGAATCTCCCTCAGTGCAGTTGTTTTAGGAAACAGGCCTCACATTGGGTCCAAAAACATAGGTTGGTGACTTCACTGGGATCTTTTTAGAATTTCCCTTTGGCAGCATTTGTGCTAAAAGCAATCTTTAGAAACTTCTTCTCTTGCCTCCCCCACCCAAGATAATTCACATGATTGGCCCCACCCCCCCAAAAACAGTGATCATGTGAAGACACAGGAATCATGTGACACCTCCCAGGCTGACAGTTCTGCCTGAGACACCAGTAGTCATTCAATCCAAAGCCGCCTTCCTAAACCTGACATTTTAGTTTCTCACTCGAACAAATCCATTTTCTTAGAAAATTGGACAACTGCCTCCTTGTACCTTCCTACCCTCATATCCTGTCTTTCTACTTCTTTGTTGTAAATTCCATGTCTGGAGCAATATGGGGAGGGGCCTGAGGCCCCATCCTTCGGCCAAACCAGGTGACTTCCCTGCCCAGGCCCATGGTGTGACCAGGACCCCGAAAAACAGAGACTGAAGGATGATGGGAGGCTTGAGCTATGATGGTCGCACCCCATCCCTTCCCCACCACCCTCAACCAAGAAATTCATTCTTACCTCCTAAGATTTATTTATTTCAAAGCTAATCTTGGCCCCTCTGCTGCTCCCACTTTTTCAGGCTATTGATGCTGAATGGATTGGAACGGAAGTTTTATGGCCCAATCTTTACCATTTTATAGATTGTTCTTATAGGCAAAAGCGGGAGATGTGCTCACAAGAAAGATGTTGGTGTTCCCAGCCAGTGCCCCAGGAAAGGCAGGCTGCCCATCTGAACACTTGCTAATCAGCGTCACTGCTCATTTGCCAGGGACTGAACCACAGGCTCCTGGTCGGAGAAGGGTCTGGAATAGACATTTAGAAATTAACTCGGGCCCAATTCCCTGCTTCAGGAAAATTAAGCACTTGTCAGTGACGCTTGTGCATTTCCAGGCCAGGAAGGATGGCAGGGCAGGAACTCGGACTTTTGCAGGGTACAAATGGCCGGCTCAGGCAGGAAGGAGCAGATAGGAGATGTCACTCACTGGACAGATGTGAACTGTATCAGTGCTCCCTTCCGCCCAGCAAGGACCCAACTATAACTGAAAAGAACTGGGGGTGGAGGGTGGGGTGGGGTGGGGGGATGCCCATGTGAATTCCTGGGTTTCAGGGGAAACTGCAGGGCAGAGAGAAGCAGCTGTCTACCCCCTACTTCTCCTTCCACCCACTCTTTTCTAGTTCTCCCTTTCTCCCTGCTATCAGATGGTTACCATCTCTAGTCAAACGCAAAAGGGGGTGTTGGACACTGAGCTCATCTTTACCTCCCTCCTCAAGGGTGGGAGGTACAGAGAGACCCCACTGCCTACAACACAGTTTCAAGACGACAAAAAACGAGATCCCCATTCTTCTCTCCCTCCCAACTCCTTAATGCCATTTCTCTGCTCCCCCCGCCCCCCACCCAGTGCCCTCCCAGGAGACCCATGGTTTTGCAAAACCCATTTAAGAAGCAGGACTCCTGAATGGTGACCTCACCCTTTGGTGAACAAGCACAGTAGCCTTCAGAGCCCGCCTGCCGGCGACAGCCAGGTGTTTGATGTAGGCCAACAGAAAGACATACTCAGAGCCACAGGTAACATCCCCGCGGAGCACCTGAACTGCAGGGAGCTGCCTGGAAGCTCGGGGAAGGCAGGAGGAAGTGGGAGCTGAGAGCGCCTCAAGGAGCAAGACCACCAGGGAGAGGCTTTAGCAACCACAGGGACAATCCACCGTGTTTTTACATAAGGATCTGTTGCTCGCGGCAGCTCGCTCCGGGGTTACCGCGGCCTCCCTGTTCCCTCTCTCCCAGGCACACACTAACACTGGTTTACTCTGCGCACTAGAGGGAGGGCTCACTCTTCCCTAATTGCAATAGCTTGTCTCTGTTCCATTCCAGGCAGCATTGGGAGGACCTCTGCCCTCACCTCCTCCCCTCACACCCTGAAGTCAAACATGTGGAAAGCCATATGTCCATGGGGAGAGATTCTGGGGAAGCTGGAGGGCCCTGCTCTGAAAGCCACTGTCAGTCAGCCTTCCCCATTGGACTGGGCAGGGGCTGAGTGAAGCAACTCAGCTCTTTTGTCTCAGTGCCCAGCACAGTGCAGAGAGCCAGAGTCCACAGAGACAAACTCTCATAGAAGAGACTTGGGTTCTACCCTTGGCTGTGTGACCTTGGGCATGTCGCTGGCCCTCTCTGGGCCTCAGTTTCTGCATCTATAACCCTGGTTACAGGCGTCTCTCCCCCTATTACTGCTCGGCATTAGCCGAATGGGTCCCAGTGCCAGTCTGAGAGGCCTGAGTCCGCAATTTGGGGAGTGCAGCGGTGGGGAGCGGGGGGTGCTTACCTGACCAGGCGCAGGACGCGGCGAGCAGCAGGCAGAGCAGCGGCCCGAGGCGGCCGGGGGCCGGGCCGGCGGGCTCCATGGGCCGCGGCTGCGGAGCGAGGAGGGAGAGCGGCCGTGAGTGCGCGCTCGGGCGGGAGCAGGCTGGAGCGGGGAAATGACTAAGGCTCCCCCCCTTCCCCCCTCCCGGCTGGGCCTCCCCCCGACTCCGGAACGGGCGCCTGGAGCGGCTTAGGAGCGGCCGCCGCCGCCGCCGCGGTTTTTGGAGACCCCCCCCCTCCCCGCCCCCCAAGAGAAATCGAGAGACGGAGACTGGGAGAGACCCCAAGCGCGCGAGAAATAAAGCCAGAGGCGGCCAGAGAGAGGCGGCAGGAGAGAGAAACAGACCCAAGGGAGCCAGGCAGAGAGCCAGAGACACAGAGAGGCGAGAGGGGGAGAAAAAGGGGGAGAGCGAGCGAGCGAGGAGTGAGCGAGGCGGCGCGCAGATCGAGACAGACAGCGCGGGAGAGAGGACCGCGCGAGCAGGGGCGAGGGGCAGCACGGCCGAGCCCGGCCGCGCGGAGCCGCCCCCGCCGCTGCCCACCTGCCCCGCCCGGGCTCCACACGGCGCGGGCGGCTGGGCTCGCTCCCGGCCCGCAGTCCCGACCGCTGCCCCCGCCCTCCCGGCAGCCCGGCCCCCTCCCTCCTTCCTTCCCTTCCCCCTCCTCCCGTCTTCCCGCCGCCCGGGGAGGCTTCGGGGCTCCGGCCCCGCCGGCACCTTTTCTGCGAGGGAGCGCCCGCCTGCGCGCCCGCCAGCAGCGCGCCCCGGGGGAGGGAGCGAGGGCTGCGAGCTGCGCGCCCGGCCGGGGAGGGCAGCGTCGCCCCCAGCGCTGGCGCCCGGGCCCCGGCACCCCCGCGCGGGCACCCGGCTGCTGCCCGGGAAGGCGGCCGCGCGAGCCGCCGCAGCCCGCTCGGGCTCGGGACTAGACAAGCCCCCGGCTCCGACAATGTGCCAGTTCAGAAGCCCGCGCGGCTGGTCCACAGCCCCGACCCGTCCCGCTTTGCCCCTCCCCGTCCCTGCCAGGCTCGGACCTGCGCCGCCCGCGAGGGCTGGAAGGCACTAGAAGCGCCGCCGGGGCTGCCCAGAGGCCGGGTCCCCGCTCCACTTTGCGCAAACTTGTTTTTCTAAGGTCAGCGCTGCGAGCTGGCTACATCGTCCTCTTAAGGTGGACTGGGGAAGTTGCGGCCGACCTCCCCTCGCCTCCGGATTCCGGCCGCGCGGCTACTCCTCGCTTCCCACTGGCGAGAGGCTGGAGGCGGCGAAGGAGTCGGGGAGTGGAGGCGCGGGGGTGGGGGGGTGTCTGCCTTTTAATCCTCCCCAAGAGGTCGTGCCTCTGAGCCCCAAAGCTGAAGGCCCCTCTTGGGGGTGGGTGCGGGCCGGAGGGGCCCGATCCTTTCAGAGCCGGGCCGAGGTGAAGGAAAAGAAGGAAGTAAGTGAACGCAGGGGGAAGGGGAGAGGAAGAAGAGAGTGATGGTACAAAAATAGCGTGTGTGTAGGAAGGACTTCGGTGCCGCCTGGAACAGAGGCGCGGGGAGGAGAGGGAGCGAGAAGGGGGCTGTGGCGGGGAACCAGAGGGGAAGGGCCGGGGCCTTCCCAAGGAGGTGGAAGCCCCCTGGCCAGGTGTCTCGGTGGTGGAGGGCGGATTGAGGGGGTGGGGAGGCCCAGGCCGGGGCGTATGTGGGAGAGCGGGGCCCTGAAGGCCTGGGTTCCAGGAGAAGGACAAGCCCTGAGGAAGATGAGGGGAAGGGGAGCCGGGGCCAGAGGCTTGGGGTTAGAGAGGACAGAACCCCGGTTTTCCTGGAGGGAACGCCGTTCCTGTAGCAGCCAGGTCAGTGATGGGGAGTGCCAGTGTTGTGGTCACCTGGCAGAAGAAGGCTCCGCACTGTGGGAGGAACACAAGTTCAAGACCCGCTGCTAATGGGAGAGGATTTTGCTTCACACAGTGGCAGTTAAGAGGATAGGAATGACACAAGGTGAGAGAAGGCCCAGCCCTGTAAATGGACAGAAAGTTGAGGCCCAGAGAAGGAATAGGTTTGCTTAAGGCCACACAGCAAAGCTTGGGGTAGAAACAAGATTTGAATTCCCGATTCCCAGGTGAAAGACCTATGCAAAGTAACACCACTGCCTCCCCTCCTGCCCCAAGCCTCCTGGTTAAATGCCTGATCCTGCTGTTGTGCAGGGGGGAAGGGAGGGTGCCACACTTGAGAACATGGGCTGAACTCCCTGGGTTCAAATCCCCTGGCTACTGTTATGAGCTGGGTGGACTGGAAAGTACCCTACCTCTTCTGTGCCTCAGCTTCTTCATCTGAGACAAGGCCAGCGTGAGTCTCAATTGTGAGGATTTGATGAGTTAATATTTGTAAGACATGTTAAAAAGAGCCTAGCACATACCAAGTGCAACATAAGCAGTTGATAAATAAGTGAAGTGTTTGACGACAGTCCTTGAGAACCCACAGGGTTCTGGGCAGCATTTGAAGTGCAAGGGAATTTTCATTTCTTTGGGTGTGGGAGAGCACGAGGTCCCTGTCCGTGAGGAATTTATATTCTACTAGGGGAGACAGATAAGTGGACAAGTAGAAATAATTAATGAAGAACGGAAGATTGAACTTAGAGAAGGAGAGGGGTGAGCGTATTTAGATAAGGCGGCCAGTAAGACCTCCCTGAGACATGGGTTGCTGAATCACAAGTAGGGTCAGCAAGGCGAAGATTTGGGGAGAAAGGTGTTCCAGGAAGAGGGCCCAGCGCAAGGAGGGGAAGGCCTCAGGTGGCTAGGCTGGAGGAGAAAAGGCGCAGCATGCAGAACTGGGGAGGGTGGGATGGTCTCCAACACCTGGGTAAAGAGCCTGCGTTTATTCTGCAGTTGGGAGACCCCTAGAGGGTTTTCAGCATGGGAGGGCCATGTCTGATTTATGTGTCTAAAAGGCCACTCTGCAAGCATAGGGTGGACTGGAGAGAGAGGAGCGTGGAATTGGGCACCAGTGAGAAAGGAGATTGTTCTGGGGTTATCCTGGTATCTGATGTGGGAGCAGGGAAGGTCTCCAACTCTTAGGACACATCGGATCTAGACCATGAAGGTGACCAGGGAGGCTCCTGGGAAAATCTGTCACCAGACTCCATCTGGGGTGGGAGTGGAGATGGGGGTTGCTGAAGTCAGAGAAGAGGCAGCCTCCTGCCCTGACTTCCAGAAGGCTCTGCTGTTCACTGTTCCTCAAGACACATACACACTCACAAACCTGCTGGGGGATTAGGAAACTGGAGATTAGGGAAGGATAATAATTGAACCACCTGCTATTTATATATAGCACCTTTGGCAAAGGCGCTCAGCAGGGCTTCCCTCACCTCTCCCCCAGGAGGGGGCCCTGCCCCTTGTTCTCTGTCCACATAAAAATCATCCTTGGCCAACCTCAAGGCTGAGAAGCCATTGAGACCCACGGGCTGTGGGTAAACCGATGTGAGGGGCAACTTGTCTGAGGCCACACAGAGAGATTATGGCAGATAATTGACATGAATCAGCCACCGGCACAGCAGGAGGTCTGGGCTGCCCTGCATTAAAATCTAACTGCCTTCACACATGCTCATTCATGCACTCAACAATATTTATTAAGCATCTGCTAGGTGCCAGGCACTGGGAATGCAACAGTTGGAAAACAGATAAAAATCCCTGCCCTCAAGGAGCTGACATTCTAGTGGGAGGAAATGAATCGATAAGATAAGTAAATTATTTAGTTTGTCAAATGGGATAGGTGCTATGGGGTGGGGGGAATTAGCCAGGGAAGAGGCCCAGGAGTGCTGATAAGAGGGATAGATTGCAATTTTGAAAACGGATCAAGGAAGGTCTCAACAAGGAGGTGAGATGGGAAGCCAGGGGTGGTTGCATCCCTGCATTTGCTGCTTGACTCTTCCTCTTACTCCTAGAGGGCACAGTCTGTCAGCAAATCCTGCCTGCTGGGCCTTCTCATCACAACCAGAGCCAAACCACTTCTCAGCACCTCCGCTGCTTCCGCCCTCGTCTGAGCCTCTGCCGCTCTCACCTGGGTGCCCTATTGCCACCTTGTGCCTTCTGTCGATTCCTCACTCAGCAGCCCGAGGAATCCTTGCACAGAAGTCAGATCACATTCCTTCCCTGTTGTCAAGGGAAGAAGACAAATGGGCATGAGAAGGAGAGGATCAGGGGCTTGGAAGCCAAGATTTTGCCAATTTGACTTATGCAACTTGGGCAAAAAAAAATTTTGAGCCTCAGTCTTTTCATCTGTGAAATAGGGATAACAAACTCCGATACGAGGGGTCAGTAGTGACAAGGATGTGAAAGCAGCCATGATGGCATGGCAGGGCCTATCTGGAGTTTGGCCTTTGCAGAGGGGTGGATGACACCCTTGTGTGTTCTAGGCCCTTTGAGATACATTATCTAACTGAAGCCTTAGCAACTCCACGGGGTTCCCACAGGTGAGGAAACACACCGAGAGACAGAACACGACTTGACCAGGGCCACCCTGTGGGGCACGCTGGCACCTGCACAGCCCAGCTTCACCTGGTTCCAGCCCTGCCTGTGCTCTGCTCCCCACTTCCCGTAACCCTGGGCTGGCATCAGCAGGCAGGCCTGCCAGGAAGCTGGGGCTGCCAACGACCTATTTTTCTGGGCAAGAAGAGCCATTTGGAGTTAGAGGTCTCAGCTGTGGAGCCAGAACAATAAAAATAAAAACAGCGTGGACTCCTAGGCAGCCTGGACCAGGAAACCAACTGCCCCAAGAGTTGCTGCTCACCAGGCTGGAGAGCAAGTGGGGTTGGGGGGATGGGAGATGGGAGTGACCTTACCGAGCCCCTGCTATGTCCTCCGGCCCTTACAGAGTAAGGGTAATCTCCGAGGCTCACAACAGCCCCTCTCTCTGGGTGGCCAAACCAGTCAGGATTTGAACTCAGTTTTCCAAACAATAACAATTCCCATCTGTTCGGCATCTACTATGCTTTACAGACTTGTGACATTCATACCACACCTAGGGGGGTGAGCTAATCATTCCCTCATTTTACAGATGAGGCAGCTGAGACTTCAGGAGGCCTCTGCTCACATGCCACCTCCTTGAGAGGCCTTGCCAGACCACCCTGTTAGTCACCCCCACCACTGCCCAATATGCCATACCCTCTTCCCTATTTTATTTCATCTTCATAGCATGCATCACGACCTGCTAATATTGTGTGTCTCCATTGCATTTTGTCTGTCTCCCTAACTAGCTCCAGGTCAGTTTATCCTAGTGGCTTGCACTCCAGTGGTCTCTCATACTAGCCCCGTGGGGCAAGTTATTTTGATGATCTGTGCTTCCTTTGGGGTAATGATAGGACCTTACCTGAAAGGTTTCTTGTAAGGGTTAAATGAGTTAATATAGGCTAAGTGTTGGCCACTGCCATTGTTTTGTCCCGGAGCTGTAGCTCCAGGGTCTTCAACAGTAAACAGTAGGTTGTCAATAAATATGTATTAAATTTAAAAACTGGGCTGGGCATGGTGTCTTACACCTGTAATCCCAGCACTTTGGGAGGCAGAGGTGGGAGGATTGCCTGAGCCCAGGAGTTCCAGGCTGCAGTGATCTATGATTGCTCCACTGCACTCCAGCCTGGGCAACAGAGCAAGACCCTATCTCTAAAATAATAATAAGTAAAAATAATAAATAAATGAAGCACTCTGCCCATGATCCAATCTCAGGGTAAGGAATTGGCACAGCCTGGATTTGAAGGTGGGTCTCTAGGAGCCTGTGCTTCAATCCATCCGGCTTCATAATCACCTCTCCGCAGGCCTCCATCCAACCACAGCTGCACAGGAATCAGAGCTTTGGTTCTACAACGTGAGCTGATACCAACAGCCCCTGGAGGGATTGTTAAAACACTGATTCCAGGGCCCTAGCCATGGAGTGTCTGATTCAGTAGGCCTTAGGTAAGGTCTGAAAATCTGTATTTCTAACAAGGTCCCAGGTGATACTGACGCTACTGATTCAGGGATCACACTTTGAGAACCGCTGAATAGACTGCCATTCAAGCCAAGGTGAGACTCCTTTGTAAGCCCGGCCCCAACTTCCGTGTTGATTAGTCTGTCCATCCCTCTGGTTTCTGTCCTCCCCTTAGGGTGAAGGCAGAGGGCAGGACAGCGCTTGCTGTAGAGACTGTAGCCAGTGCTCTGAAGCCTAGGGGCTGTGACAGATCACCAAGCCAGGACCCGGGGGAGCTTTGCTGTAATTAGTGCTTTCCTGGGGAAGTCAGCGATTGAGCAACTCGGCAGGCAAGCAGGCAGCTCATAGGAGCCCATCTGGGGTGGGACCACACTGTTGGGCCCTAAACACTGTTCTCAGGCTCTGGGGATCTGGCTCCACCCAGAGCCATGCCCAGCTGTGCTGAGCTGAGCCAAACCCTCCCCAACACTTCTGGGTGGGCATCCCTCTACTGGTGGTGTTGCAGGGGCAGAGAGCTGATTACCTCAGCCATCATGGAGAGACCTGGGTTTGAGTGCTGGCTCTGCCTAATAGTACTAATCACAGCTAAACATAGGAGTATGTGTTAAGCCCCAGGCCTGAAGGGTTTCAGCACATCATCTCATGATGCCTCCCTGTGATTATCTTACGTGGACACATTCTTATCCCCATTTCACAGATGAGAAAACTGAGGCACAGAGAACTTAAGGAGCTTGTCCAAAAGCCCACACCTTGAGAGCTCCAGAGCCAGGCTTTGAATCCAGGAGCTCTCATTCCCTATCCCCTGCTCCCGACCTCTGCACATTCTGACTTCTACTTGCTTAGGATGAGCTTGGGATGCCCCACAGTGCCCTCTCTGGGTCTCCATCACTACTGAGGTGTTGGCTTGATGATTTCCAGGTCCTTCTCTGGTGCCCAGCACCAGGCCTGCTGAAAGGTCTTAGACACACAAGGATCTGGTGGATGAAATAAGGAATGAACAGATAACCCTAACTCCAGTTCTGATGGGACAATATAGCTCAGTGGCTAAGAGATATGCATGCAACTCCAGGCTCTGCCCCTCACTATGTGTGTGATCTCGAGTGGGTCTCAGCCTCAGTTTTCTCATCTGAAAATAGGTGAGGGCAGGATTAATGCATAAAGAGGAGAAGGAGAGACAGAGAAAATATGCACCAACGCATGGCAGCTGAGAATGATGTTTGTTGCCTGCTCCATCTCATTCTGTTCACGCAGTTTTTCAGGCAAAATACCTTGGTGCCCTCCTTGACTTGCCTCTTTCTCTTCCTTCCCTGCCAGCCAATCCTCTTGGCTCTACCTTCAAAATAAACCCAGAATCCAACCACTCCTTCCCACCTGCATCACACTCTGGTCCCAGCACCTTCATTTCTCACCTGGATTAGTGCGGTCACTTCCTCACTGGCTCCCTACTTCCTGGACTCCCCACCTTGTTGCTTCTTCAATAAAAGCCTTCCAATGGCCTTCCATTCCTTCTCTTGGAGTAAAACCTGAAGTTCTCAATGCAGCTCAAAAGGCCCCCTGTGATCCCCTGCTTCACTGACCTGGTCTCCCCACACTCTCCCCCTTGCTCACTCCACTCCAGTTAATTCACCATCTCAGTATTCCTTGAACATGCCCAGCAGGTGCCTACCTCAGGGCCTTTGCACGGGCTGTTCCCTGTGCCAAGAACCCTCTTCCCCAGCTAGCTGCCTAGTTTGCCCCTGACTCTTCCTTAGGGTCTCTGCTCAAATGTCACCTCTGCAGAGAAGCATGTCCTGACCACTCAGCTAAAACTGTCCCATCACTTCCTATTCCCTACTCCACTTTATTTTTTAATAGCATTTCCATTTCTTGACAGCATATCAATGTTATACATTTGATTGGTTGCGAGGCTCTCTCCCACTGATCTTTGAGCTCCATGCAAGCTCTTTGCCTTTGTTCCCTAGCACCTGGAGCTGAGCCCACACACAGTAGGGCCTCAGGCTAAAACTACTGATAGAGTGAAAGAAGGAGCAGGAAGCAGGAAACAGGAAGCAGGATGCAGCTCTGTCCATGAGGGCACTGGCGGCAGGATCCAGGGGCTCAGGCTCCGCCACCCCGAGGGCCTGGCTTGGCCTGGGTTTCCTGAAGGAACAGGTGTCCTCGTTGAACTCCCGGCTGCTTTCCTGGGCAGGGAAGCCAAGACTGTAGTTGGCCTCATTCCTGTACCCAAGAGAGGAAGTGTCCGTCCCTGGGCAGGAACTGGTTTGGCTCTCAGGGAAAGCCTAAACGACACATAACACTTTCTCTGCTGCTGCAGCTTCTCATTGGGACCATGCCCTCTGGGTAGCAGTTGGCCATACCAGCCTTCATGCTGCCACTGCTGCTGGAGCAAGGAGGGAAGTGGATTGGAAAGTCTCCCAGAGCCCTTTGGACTGTACCTGATGGGAGCCTCATAGCCGTGCCATACCTATTGTACAGATGAGTAAACAGAGGCTCTACCTGACCAACATATTGGCTTAGTGGCACAGAAAGGCCATAAGCCCAGATCTTTTGATAGCAAATCCCTTAGTCCCCTTCCTTACTCCCAACTCACCCTGCTGCCCCAATGCCCACAACCCTGGGCTGGTTCATACTTGAAATTCCGCCATTATAGTTTTCTTTCTCACTGTGTCTCATTCCCTCTTCAGCAAAAAAGGTGGTAACTATCCCCATGAATCTCTGGGAATAGATGAGGAGACTGAGGCGCAGAGAGGGAAATGGGTGGCCGGAGCTCTCACGGCCTGTAGGCATGACAGGCCAAGTTAGAAAATATTAGTCTGTTTGTCCTCTTTATGTTTCTTCTCTTCAGTTTCAAGCAAATAGTTGGGCTTAGTAAACAGGTGCTGCAGGGATTTAGGCAGAAAAATGAAGGCCCCTTGGTCTTTAGTAAAGTCTAAAACCAGAGAGATTCCCAGGAAAGACTGGGAGAGGTTGGGGGCAAGCACATTGGAGAAGCTGGAGGGGGTCAGGCTGACAGGGGGTGCTGCCCCCAACCCAGCAGGATTGGGGAGGGGACAAGGCCTCCAGGGCAGGCCTCATGGTGGCTCCAGGTAGCCATACCTGTGTCTCAAGGCCTCTGCCCTCACAGAAGACCCCACAGCCCCACAGGGTGACTGAGATGGGGGTCCCTTAGGCTGGGACAATGGGCACGGCCTCCATCAGCCAACAGATATTTATTGAGCACCTACTATGGCCAGGGGCTCAGCTGGATGCTGGAAATGAGGTAGTCACAGTTCCTGCACTCAAGGCATTCACATTTTGGTGGGAGAGATGGAAAGATAAACACGTGAGTTAAGGGGAGGGGATGCTATTCTATGCAGTGGAGGTCTCACTCAGGGAGTGGAGTTTCCTAAGGAAAGTGTGAAGGACAGCCATAGAAACACCAGGTGAAAGGAACGGCCAGTGCAAAGACCCCGGGAAGACCCTGGGATGACAAGTTCAAGGGCAGCTGGGCAGCCAGGCAATGGGAAACTAGTCAGGAGTGAGGCGGGAGATGAGGTTAGAGAGGAAGCAGGGCCCAGTCAGTTGGGCCGTGCAGGCCAAGGTGAGGCCTTCAGGTTTTACTCAGAACCAGATGGGAGCCACTGCGGGATTAGGAGCCGAGGAGCTGCAGGCAAGCAGTGTGGACAGATTCCTGGAAGCCACCTCAAATGTCCAGAGACTCTCTGGATCTGAGCAGGCTCTGGAGAGGAGAGAGCCCCAAGAATGACCAAGGTTGGGCTTGCTTCACGTCACCCTCATGGGATACATTCACAGACCAGATGAATTTAAGTAATTTGGGGCTTATCAAACTTTATTCTTGTTAAATGCAGATTCTGACTTAGTAGGTTTGTAGTGGGGCCAAGATTCTGCATTTCTGGTAAACTTCCAGATGAGGTTGAAGCTGCTGGTCCCTGGACTGCACTCTGAGCAGTGAAGATTTAAAGGAAAGAAATGGCCACATCTGGCCCAACTGTGCCTGTGGTTTGAGAATCATACCTGCTGCCTGGCTTCAAGGCCATCATTCAGGGCTCTTGACAAATTGTGCAGCCCCTCCACTCAGCCTGTTGCTCCCAAAAACCGAATGGGTCTTTCTCCAGTTCCATGCTTCCTGTATGACATAGGAGTGGTCAGGGTGGGCAGTGTCTCTGGAGCCAGCTTACTTGGGTCCAGATTCCAGCTGTGGCAGCTACAGGTGGCAAGACTGTGGGGAAATGATTTTGTCTTGTCATTTAGTTTCTCATCTGCAAAATGGAAAAATCATGATAGCTTCTTTACGGAGCTATTTGAAGATTCAAAGGAATAATATATATCAAAAGTCTGGCACACAGGAGGGACTTAATAAACGTTATATCACTTTCCCTTAAGTTTCACCTGTCCTTTAAAGTAGTGATCTATGTACCTTTATCTCATTATTTCAAATTTTTCTATTTTTGTGTATGTTCTATGAAGTACATAACAAAGAAATATATAAAAATTTGTAAAAAGTATCAGATGTACATACATTGAGGAATACATGTTTAAAATGTTTTTACTAATAGTGAATATGATACAAAAAATTTTAAAGACCACTGTTTTGAAGCCCAGTGGAATTGATAGAAATAGAGACTCTCAGAGCTGGAATAGATTTTAAAGGCCTTCAATTCCCCTGGCACCCACTCTCCCATCTGATGCCCAAAACCCTTGGTTGCACTCGAGTGCCTCCACTACCTTTCCAGGCGATCCATTTTGTACAGCTCTGGGAACGGTTTCCTGAACCCAGTGCCTATCTGTATTCTAGCTGGCTCTGAGTTCCCAGGGACTGACTGAACTGCTCCTCCCCTTACTCTGCTGTGTCAGAGCCCTGGGATCTCCCAGGGGCCCAGTGCCAGGTTGTGTGCAGAGTGGGCCCTAAATAATGTCCCATGAATGAGAGGGAGTGGGAGATGGGGATGAGAAGGGTGATTCTGACAACTCTCATTTGGAGGCGTGTTAACAACTCACTGCTGTTGTCCCCCCGGGAGTGTGTTGTTCTGTGTAACTCTGGATCTGTATCTATTTGTTCGGATTTATTTGCATGTGTTTGTACATATGTGTGTGTATGCATGCATCGTATGTTTTGCTGTGTGGCTGTATATGAGTGTGTGTGTATGTTTATGTTGCACTGCAAATATCCACGTGTGCTGTGCATGTCTTTCCCTGTGTTTCTGCATGCTTGTGTGTCCAGGTGTATGTCACTATGGGGTTGTGTGTCTGTCTCTGGTTTGTTTGCATGTGTGTGAGTGCTGCACACGTGTGGGTGTGTGCTGTTTGCACTGTCTGTGAGTGTGTGCACATCTCTCTTTCTTTGTGTGTCTGTGTGCCTGGGGCCCTCCTTTGTGTGTCTCTGTGTGTGTGTGTCTGAATTTGCAGGAGTGTGTTTCCCTTCTCTGCTCAGTCCCTTCAGGGAGCTGGGGTGACTCGCTGCAGCCTGGTCAACTTAAGGTCGTCTGACTGGCAGGCAGCATGGGTTCCACACCCTCCTCTCCTGCTCTGCTGTGCTAATCACTGGGTTACATGCAGATGGCAAATGTGTGGCTGCCAGGCTTGGAGGAGGGACTGTGGAGGGGGGTGTGCAGATGAGCAGGCACCAAAGAGCGAAAAGACAATTTAAAGGCAGAAAGGGGGAAAACAAGCCTGCTTGGCTTTGGAGTTATGGGTGTGGGGTTCTTTCCAGAGGCGTGAATTTTATTAGGAGGATGTGATGACTACGATGTCTTCCTTCCCCTAATCAAGTAAGAGTCTTAGAATCACAGGATTCTAAAATCTCGGAATTTTCGAACTATAGAATTCTAGAATCTCAGCTGAATGCAACTCTAGACTCGTAGAACCTCTTCAAGGACCCTAATCCTCCTGGGAGTTTAGCATCTTCACATGCACATGCAGTTCTTCTTGTCCCCCTTCTCTTTGTATAGAATCATGGCCAGGAAATGACCTTGAAAGTTCATCCAGTCCACCCCACCCTGGCTCCGGGCAGGGCGGTGGAGACAGAGGTCCAGCCAGTGAGGACATTCTTGGAAGTGTTGCACTGGAATCCTCCCTGGCAATCTTGCTGGACAAGGACGTGTTGCCTGAAGGGTCTGGAGTCTCATATTACTCTCCTCATTGCCACCTTCCGCAGGGACTGAGTTCCTGGCAAAGGCAAAGACACCTATGTTCCCAGGATGTTCTCAGCAGTTCAGGAGCTGGCACAGGCTGCAGGCGTGGGGAGAGTAAAGGGACGGGGCTCGGTTCCTCTGAGATCCTCCCTAGGTAGAGGCTCAGTAACCCAGCCTGGGGTGGGGGTGGGTGGCTAACCAGACAGCCACACGCATGCCCCAGGATATTCAGTGGGGTGTCTTCTTCCTCTTATTGCTTCCTTTTACTGCTTAAAAGAGTAGACTATGTCTGGTCGGGCATGGTGGCTCATGCCTGTAATCCCAGCACTTTGGGAGGCCCAAGCGGGCTGATCACCTGAGGTCAGGAGTTCAAGACCAGCCTGGCCAACATGGTGAAACCCTGTCTCTACTAAAAATACAAAAATTAGCCAGGCTTGGTGGCAGGTGCCTGTAATCCTATAATCCCAGCTAATCGGGAGGCTGAGGCAGGAGAATCGCTTGAACCCGGGAGGCAGAGGTTGCAGTGAGCTGAGATCACGCCATTGCACTCCAGCCTGGGGGGACAAGAGTGAGACTTCATCTCAAAAGAAAAAAAAAAAAGACTATGTCCTATCTCAGAAATCCTGGGAACCATGGACTGTCCCCGAGGGAGGGCATTGCACTGTACTTTGAAACCCTCCAGGACTCACTTACACTCTTTAATGTGGCAGCTTTTCAGGCTCTGGCTACTAGCCATCCCCCCCCCTCCCTCCCTTGCTCCCTCCCTTACTCCCTCCCTTTCACACATGTCCAGCCACAGTGAACTCCCTATTCACCTTGAATCTACTTGACTTCATGCCTCTGAATGTTTGCACAGGCTCTCTTTCCTCTTTATCTCTTCTTTTTGGTGCAAACCTTGTTCATCCTTGGCATACAAGCTCTCACTCAATTGTAGGCACTATGAGAGAGTTTGGTTTATTTAATACTTTATTTCCCCAAATCTACAACATTTGGCACACATTAGGTATTGAACCAATGTTTGTTAAATGACTAACTGACTGAATGTATGGTTCAAAGTCAGCTCATTTCCACTCTAAAGCCTCAATTCTCCAACCCCTTCTAGATATTTCCCTGAGGCCCACACCACGCCTGAGATTACCTGTGGTTGTGAGCCCTTGCTTACTTCTTCACCAGACAGGGAACCTCTTGAAGCTGGAGCCATGTCTGATTAATCTTTTTACCTGTAGCATCCAGTTCAGGGCCTGGTACCCAGCAGGTGCCCAGCAAATGTGGGGCCCTTGCCAGCAGCCTGGCTTAGTGACTTGAAATCCCCTATCGGTCCCAACTGCACGCGCCGGTCCAAGCTGTTGGCAACATCTGCCTCAGAGTCTCATTTGCAATTATACATTCTCAGGCTCTTGCCACTTAATATTTAATAACCAGGCGGCTGGCCTTCTCTGGCAGCCAGTTAAGTCCCTGATTGCCTCTTGTCTGAACTTGGCCCCAAGTGAGGCAGGGACTGCTTTGGAGTTAAGTGTAAAGTCTGTTCCCTGAGTTGGGGGCTAGCATAAGGCCAGACCCTTGGAGATGGAGGAAGGAACGGCTGCTGGCTCAAGGCTTCTGGGTGACCTTACCAGGCAAGAGGCAGGTTGGGCATTTGCTCCAACTGGCTCCACCTCTCCTCCCCTTCCATGTAGGTCGACGCCTGCTCCTGGCCTCATAACAGGGGAGGAGGAAGGGAGGAAAATTATTAATGAGAGGGTCCCTGGCTCACATCTGATTGGTCCACGAGAAAGAAAGGGGGATTCTGCCTGGGCTGTGTCCCAGCAGGAAAGGTGGTTCTATCTTGTGTGGTTTGGCCACCAGGAGCCTGGGCTGTCCCTGTGAGGGCCTATGGCGCCACAGAGTGGGGCTCTGGCAGTCATGCAAGCCTCTCCTGGCACAAGGCTGGGGAATCCTTCCAAGTTGGCTGTGGAAGGAGATGAGGCAATGGTGATGACCTGACCCTAGGGGTAACCCAGGCTGCTGCCCAGCTCTGTGAAACCCTGCAGGCCCAGGGAGGCGTGGGTCAGTTCTAAAAGCTGACCTCTGCAGAACTGCTGGGGTGAGAGGGCGCAGAGAGGCCAAGTGACATCCAAAGGTCATGGGAGGCTCCAGGAAGGGGAACAGCAAGCACAAAGGCTCTGAGGCTGGACTCTGCTATCAAAGCCCGATGTCCAGAGAAGGACTCACACCTGGGAATCTCAGACTTTGGATCCCAGAGGACATTTTACAGGGTCAAGAGACTTGCTTTCCGGGTCCCACTCTGCCCCTAACAAGCCCAGTGACCTTGGACAAGTCACCCTGGTGTTTCTACTGTCACTGCACATGTTGGGCAACATGACTGCCTGACTCCTTCCCGCGTGGAGTCCTCTGTTGTCCCCTCAGAGGTCATTTGGTGCAATCCAGGAATCTGAGACCAGAAATGCCGCTCTGTTGATCGACAGGGCTGGTCCCTTTAGAAGGTTGTGCTTAGTATAGAACACTATGCTTTCCCAATGGGCAGTGTTTACCAGCACTTACTGTGTGCAAGGGGCCATGCTCAATAAACCCTCTGCTAACACACATAGTCTCAATCACCTGTGCCATCCTTGTCCCTTACCTTTCCCTCTCCTGCTCATCATCCTGAGATCCTGTGACAGTATCTTTAAAACCCAGCCCAGCCCTGGTCCACCGTCTCATCCCACGTTCCCCTGCACTACCCTCATAGACCACAGCTGCTGTCATGCCCATGGCTGTACCAGCCTCTTTTCAGCTTTCCTGCACCACCCTGGCCCCTGCAATCCATCCTCTACCAGCAGCCAGGAGGCCTTTGATCTGCCATCAAAATCAGATCACATCCCTCCCCTGCTCTGAACCTCCAGGGACTGCCATGGTGCTTCCAGTCAAACTGAATCCTACAGCCATGCTGCTCTACGTGGCCAGTCCCCACTCTTCTCCATCCTGAGGTTGCCCGTCTTTGCTGCCCACTCTGCTTCAGCCACACTGGCCTCCTCAGTGTGTCCCTTGAGGCCAGCCTGGGGCCCTTCAAGGCTGTTGATGTCACCTGCGCCTTAGTTCAGATGCCTGCCCCGAGAGTATCCTTCCTTCGTTCTCTAAAAGACCCCTCCTCCTTACACCCGGCCCCTTGTTATCCCATTTCCAAGTTTTATAGCACTTATCACTTTCTCATATTTCTCTTATTCATTTATGTGCGCCCTCCCCCACCTGGAATGCAAACTTTGTCAGAACAAGACTTAGTCCCTGTTGTTCCCTGCTGGTTCCCAGTGCCTAGAAGGCACCAGCACGTGGCAGGGACTCCATGGGATTTGTCAGAGGAGGGATGACATGGCCTCGAGGGATGAGTGTAATAGTAGTATCCCATTTAATAGAAAGCCCAGCAATGCTAGGTGCCTGTGCAACTTACCAAACTTGTCAAGGGTGGAGTCGGGATTCAAACCCCCATCCAGGGAGTTCCAGCATCTATGCTTTTGTTCAGGAGGCTGCATGCTGTGGTCATGGTCAGAGCCCCTGAGCCCCAGGGACTCAGAGGTCAATTAGGGGTGGGGGAGGGGGAGGCACTGGCACTGGTGGTGCCTGGGATGTGCTTCTTGATTTTGCCCCCAGCTGGGGCCCTACCTTAAGGTTAGGGTTCTGGAACGAGGGGCAGCCTCACCCATACCCCTCTGCCCAAAGGCCACCCCTGTAGCTCCTGTTGAGGCTGCTGAGCCCCCTGGAAGTCCCTGGCTTAGCTGTGGGTCAGTGAGCTCATCCCCTGCCCAACCTACGGGTTTCCAACACTCCCTCCCTCTGCCGCAGTCGTTGCTACACAAGTTAATGGAATAACAAGACACTTTACCTATTATCTGATGCAAATACCTTTCCTCGCCAGCACCAGCTCTGCAGCTCAGATCTTCCTGTAACCCAGCAAACAGGCCTCCCGCTCCAGGCTCCAGCTGAAGAGGCCGGAGCACCAGCCAGGCACATACAATCCCCTAGCTCGAGGCCTGGAAAGAGGGGTCAGAGGTGTTCTGCTGACGGGGTTGTGGCACCAATCTTAGTACGTTTCACCCGCGACCATACAGTGAGGCCCACTGTGCACAGGCAGCTTGCATATTTCACCTTCACATGATTACATACAATTCTGATCCTCACTAGGCAGATGTGAGGATGAAAGGCACAGGCAAAGCTGTGTAGCGCTCAAGTGGTGGATCCAGGTGGGTTTCATACCCGCATCCCCAAACTTGACCCCTCTCCTATCCCCTTCCTAAGGGCTTTGTCTTAGTGGCCCCATTTAGACCCAATTTCTCTAATAGCTCCATAGTAGGAGTTCTACTTATAGACAAAGAAGACGAAGGGGGTGGCACCTTGCTCAGCCACACTGGGGTAAGTGGGACTCTATGCCCAGGAAGGTGGATGTGTGTGGGGGGGTGCAGTTGGGTCAGGAGAGTTCCCAAAGCTTGCCCCTTGGGAAGCTCTGTCCTGGGACCCCCACCACCACCAAAACACACCTGGCCTAGTTCATATTCAGTGCTGCAGGCATGTACAGGGCATGTACGCGGGCATGTACAGGGCACCTAGCAGGTGCTGGGATCACCCAGATGGAAGGTGGACCTCCAAACAACTACATGAATCTCACAGGATGGCGGGACAGACTTAGGCTCCCTGTGCCTCAGTTTTCTCATCTCTAAAATGGGGAAGATAATACTATTACTTCTTCTATAGAGTTGTGCTGAGGATGAAATGAGAATGAAGCACTTAAAAGAGGATCTAGCACCTACTCAATGGCCGATCAACAGCCATTTTTATTGTCACCTCCAGATCCCACATAGGCAGCTCTTCTCAAGGTCTATTGTCCTGACAAATAAAGCTCTAGTTCTGTCTAGGTCAGAATCATCCCTAAGCCAGCGGTTCTTAAACTCCAGTGTGCTTCAGAATCCAGTAGCATCATGTGAAAAACGTAGCCACAGCAGGTCTGAATGGGCTTTCTAGGAAGCTCCCTGCATCCCATTCTGACACAGGTGGTTTGCAGCAGGACTCAGACCCTCTGCTCTGGGAGGCATCAATGAGACTTTGTTGTGGGAACATGACTCCTGGTGACCAGCCCCTCCTCATCTCCATCAAGGGAGGTTTAGGATGTAGCATAGTGGTCAAGGCCTTGCCAGGAGACCTGGGTTCAAATCCCGGCTTCCCTCTTCTGGGCAAACGGCCTCCCTCATTTCCTTTTCTGAGACATGGAGGTTCCACAGTTCCCATCTCCCTGTCTGAGGGTTGGATGAATGCCTATCCAGAGTGGGCCTGAGGCATGTTGCACACCCAGCAAGCAGGGGTGGCTGCCACCTTCGCCCTGCAGCAGTTTGTCTTCTGAGGCTTTTGTCCCTGAGTGTTTTATTTTCTGTTGATAGATTCCAGCTCATGTTCATGGGCCTGCACCTGCATACAAATGCCAAAAGAACTGGCCCGCCCCCGGGATCTGTCCTCACCCGCTCCTCACCAAGCACCCGGCTGCAAGTTCCCAGCAGGGCTCGGAAGTCCCGGGGCCTCCTGTGAAGCTCGGACCACCATGCTGGTCCAGCCTCCTTGGTTGTGGTCGTGGCCGGAAGCAGCCAGGCTGCTGGCCCCTTTACGAGCAGGAGTCTCTGTGAGAGAGTGGCTGCTGGGAGGCCTTCAGGGAACTTGGGCGCCGCTGGGACAATTGGTCGCTGTTTGGGGGAGTGAGGTTGGCAGGCCCTTGGCCCTCGGCATTGAGCCTCTGCCAGGCCCCTGCCAAGCCTGGGGCTGGTTTCCCACTGCCTGCTTGTTTCAGGGCCATTTGGGGAGGGGGCCCAGGGGAATTCATTGCCCCTCTCTTCAGCGTCTTTGCTGTGGTCCAGGAAGCCCGGGCAGTGTCCGCTCTCAGACAGCAGGTCAGCACAGCCTCAGACATGTTCTGACGATGCCCGCTGTCTACCAGGCTAGGGGTGGGATGCTTAGAACCAGCCTCCCAGATGCCTTAGAGACCCCTCCAATGGGCTGCCAGGGGCCTCACAGGCCATGGCAATGCAGAAGGCCTGGCTAGCTTGAGCCCATGCATGCTTGTTAACTCTGGGTGGCCCTAGTCAAGAGCCTTGGCTGGGGAAACAACTGAACAAAACAAAGCCTCTACCCTCCTGCAACTTACATTCTCACGTGGGGAGGTGGGGGTCAAAGCTGTGACAGTGCGGGGGAGAAAAATAAAGTGGGGATGGATACAGGGGGATGGATACAGGGGGATGGACATGGGGATAGATACACGGGGGTGGATACAGGAGGGTGGATACAGGGGGGTGGATAAAGGGGGGTGGATACAGGGTGGTGATGTGGGGGTGATTTCTGCCAAGAGGTCAGGGAAGGTCTCTCTGAGAAGGTGACATATGAGTGGAGACATGTAGCTATGTGGAGGAAGAGTGTTCAGGCAGAAGGAACAGCATGTGCAAAGCTGCTGAGCAGGGACAGGGCCTGGCATGTTTGAGAAAGGCTGGGAGGTCTCCGGTGTGACTGGAGCAAAGGGAAGGAGAGGGAGAGGGGAGGCAAGGAGGTCTAGGCAGAGAAACTCCTCCCCACCACCATTGTCCTGTCTTACAGACAGGAAACTGAGCCCAGAGAGGTTAAGCAACTTGCCTGAGGCCATGCACCTGGTCAGTGGAGGTACCTGGCTGGATGCCTACTGTGATGTCAGAGCCACTTAGCATCATGTGACTAACATGCTCTGTTGTAAAGCACAAGTGGCACCTTGTCATCAGTGACCTGGGGTCACTGAGTGCTAGTGGTTTCCCTTTTAACTGTAAGCCCATTTGGCAGGATTGTGTGCTGGGCACCCAGGAGCCGGGCCATCTTTAAGTACCTTCCTGAGATCTGGAGTCTGACAGGCCTGGGTTCGAATCCCTCTTCTATACTCACTAATCACTGGGGTTTTCTAGGCCTCGGTTCGCTTCTCTGTAAAATGGGGCTAATGCTGCCTACCTCAGTGGCCTGGCAGGAAGTGAATCAGCCCGAGATGTGGTGGATACTTAGAAAACATTTACCACCTTCAGCCCCCCTCACCCAGGCCTCTAAAGCTGTGGTCCTCAAACCTCACAGTGTCCTTCCCTGGGAAGAAACAGCCCTCCCTAGAAGTGCTGGGTCTGCATGCCTGGGGGCTTGAAATGGGATTCTGATGCGAGGTGCTGCAGGACCACCACTGCGGTAAGGTTTCTGCAAACCTTGTGCAAATGGGAGACGTTGGCATCCCCCCCGTCCCCTCCCAGGGCCCTCTCTGCTTTTCCTTTGTGGCATCCGTCACACTTGTAATTACTTGTTTAGCATCTGTCTGCTTCTCTGGGCTGCGTGTGTTGGCCTTGTTCATGGCTGGGTCCCCAGCACTGAGCAGCCTGCCTGGGGCGTAATAAGTGTGTGTTGGGAAAACAAACAAACAGACGCCTGGCTGGCTGAATAAATGCACGGATGCTCTTCAGAGCAGCTGGACTCAGTGTCCCCCCCCCCACCCCAACCCCAAGGCCTGGGTTCTGACACAGGCTCTGTGGCCACACACTTTTTGTGTGATCTTGGGCAAGTCATCGTGTTCTCTGAGAAATTACATTGATTACTGGGGAGGAGTCGTGTGCAGAGGATCCCTGAGAGCTCTGGAAGAACTTGTTGGAAGTGGGTTTTTGGAAGAAGAAACTGCATGAGCAAAGGTAAGGAGGGAGGAAAGTGCACAGCTTGTTCAGGGGATGGCCAGATGGCCAGGGGATCCGATGCTCTTCATACACCATGGTGTGCGTGTCTGTGTATGGGGGAGTGTGGGATGTGTGTTTATGTTGCTGTGTGTGTGTGAGTTTGAGAGTGTATATGTGTGTGGTGTGTTACTGTGTGTTATGAAGAGTGAGAAGCTGAGGCACAAGGAGGGTAAGGGTCTTACTTGATGTCCCTGGGGTGGGTGGCACGTGGTAGCCACCCTCTCTCTCATGCATGCCCTTATCCTCTGCTCCCCTGGCCTCAGGATGGACCAGGCACTGACCCAGGCACTGGGGTTCCAGCAGCTACAATGGCAAACAGAATCCCTGCCTTCACAGGGACTGCTGTCGCAAATAGAGGGGTGACATTGTGGAGCAAGGGCACAGTTGGCTCTGGGGGCCTTGCAGGTCAGGCTGTTGAGCTTAGACTTAGGCCTGGAGGCACGGGGAACCATGGGAGGGATCTTGGAGGGGAGGTGCCCTGGGAGACATTGAGGGAGGAAAATGCACCATGAGATAAGTTCTGCAGCTGCAGAGCATTGGGCGCTGCTGATGGAGTAATCAGGAGACATTGTGCTCACTTCTTCCCTTCCTAGAAGAGGAATCGCAGCACAACCAGGGTGAGGCGAGTGTATGGGCAACTTAGCTCAGTAGCTAGTGTGTGTGTGTGTGTGTGTGTGCAGTGTGTATGTGTGTGTTGTAGAGTGACTCAGAGTGGACTCTGCACCTCTGCGAGAGGGAATTCTATCATGGAAATCGTTTGGTGGCCCTCGGAGGCACGGGGTCATGCAGCAAGCTGGCACTAGAATATTTCGAGCTCGCAGTAATGAAAGCAAATGGCAATTTGGCGTGTCTTCAGGCTTGAAAGCCGCAGAGCAGCGTTCAGTCATCAGCGGCGGTTATCACCCACCGATAATGGGGGCTGCTGCTCGGGGCCCGGTGAGGGAGAGGAGGGCTCAGAGAGGTTAAGTGACTTGCCCAGCATCACATGGCCGGTAATGGGAGGGCAAAGTCCAAGGTGCAGAGTTTGGCCTTTCCCTCCCCCAAGGCCGGGCCGCTCCCCAGGATGGATCATCTCTGAGCATTTCCTGAGTGCTGGTTTCCATAGCAGCAGGGCCATTCCTGCACAATGGATCCCCATCTTTCCCTGGCTTTGCTGCTGTGGGGGCTGGCAGGGGTGGGGATGCTTGGTCTTGGGGACTGCTGGGGTGCCAGTAGGAAGGAGCTGAACAGGCCATTTGGATGGTCTTGGGGCCTCCAGCCTTTACAGAAGGGCCACACCTGTTCAATGTTTTCCATTTCAGCTCTGGAGTTGGGTCCACTTCCAGGTAGAGGGTAGGCAGAGATAGGACAGAGAATGAAATAGGAAAAACACCAGAAACAGAGAATGGGAAAGTCAGAGACAAAATAAATTTTACAAAAGCTGAGACAGAGAAAAGGTGTTTGCTTTCCAGATAAATTATTTCATTTCATCTTTACAACCTTGGGAGGTAGTTTCTGTTTACTCCAAATTGACAGATGAGGAAACTGAGGGCAAATGCAGTGCTTCTCAAAGTATAGTTCAAGAGCCAGCCTGGGAGGTCACAGGGTGAAAGGTTGTGGAGAGGATAATAATTAAAACGCAGATTCTCTTGCCCCATCCTGGACCTATAGAATCTGATTCTCTCCAGTGGAACCAGGACTCTGCATTTAGCCAGTTCCCCAGGAGAAATTTCTATAAAGTTTGAGAATATCCACAGTCAGGAGGGTTGCCCTGTGCTATGCTGAAGTTTATGCAGCACATAAACTCAGAGCCAGGATTTAGGACCCAGAAGGGAACAAGATAGAGAGGAAAGTGACAAAGAGAAGCTTTTCAAAGCAAGACAGATATGCCTCAGAAGAGATGGCAAAGAGCAAGAGAGAGAAATAAGACTGACAGAGACACATTGGGAGAAGTCCTCTGAGCTAAGAGAAGGAGGAATCTGGTAGGACTAGTGTGCAGTTTTATTGATTATGGATTGCCTGTCACTGTAAACACAGCCCTCACTTAATCCTCACAACAGTCTGATGAGGTAGGTCCTATTGCTCCCATTTTTTGGATAAGGAAACTGAGGCAAGGAGAACAAAGGGGAAGAGCCTAGCTTTGACCCCTGGTGGCCTGGCTTTGGAAGGGGTCACAGCTTTAACTACCAGGCTAGGCTGCCTCCTAAGCAGAAAGCTCGGGGACTCAGACTTAGACTCCAGATTTTTCTCCATCACCCTACCTGTGTGACGCTGGGAAGCTTTCTGTGCTTCAATTGCCTCACCTGCAAAATGGTGATAACAATACCTGTCTCAAGGAGTTCCTGTGGGGCCTTGTCTGAGATGGTGCAAGAGCACAGAGCAGTACCTAGTGCTAGAAGTGCTCCATAACAGTTAGCTGTCAATAAATGCCTAGAAAGTCCAGGAAACACATAAAAGTTTCTCATAAATGGTGGGTTTCTTGAGGCCTCTTTGCCCTGAACTGGGGCAAAGGATGGTGTCTTAGTCCATGTTATGCTGCTATAACAGGATACTGCAGACTGGGTAATTTATAATGAATAGAAATTTATTTTGCTATGATTCTAGAGACTGGGAAGTCCAAGAGCATGGAGCTGGCATCTGGAGAGGGCCCTTGGGCTCCATCATTGCATAGTGGAAGGCAAAAAGGTAAGAGACTGTGCAAGAGCGAACAAGAGGGAAGGGTGCTGAGCTCATCCTTTTACCAAGAACCCAATCCCACAATAACCAACCCACTCCCATGATAATGGCATTAATCATCCCTTAAAGGTCCTACATGTCACCACTCTTGCATTGGGGATTACATGTCCAATATGTGAACTCTGGGGAACACATTCAAAACTTAGCAGAGGGGAAGAGGCTCCCAGCGAGTCTTGCTCCTCTCTGAGTCTAGAGCAAACCTATCAAACACAGAATCATTGATGACACAGAGACAATGGCCCGACTCATGGCCCTATCTGCCACTCTAAGCCACTGGGCTCCTGTGAGACTCACCAGGTTATATAGGGAAGCCCCAGCCTGTGACTCACAAGAGCTCGCTCCCAAGTCTGCTCTGCCAGATGCTATGGTGGCTCTGGTTGTCACTATTATGTGGACTATTATGTCTACTGTGCACCTGCCAGATATCCTCTGGGTATGTTGGTGCCATACCTTCACCCTGTGACTGAGGCGCAGGAGCCCTTGGGATGCCCCACTCACCCTGCCAGGGAGGAATGAGTCCTCCCATTTTACAGATGAGGTAACAGAGGCTCAGAGAGGCAAAGTGATGGGCCGTGGGACACACATCTGGAAAATGGTACAGTCAGCACACACACAAACACACACACACACACACACATCTGGCTGTGCTCTGGTTGCCTCTAACAAGCATTTATTGAGCCCCTGCTGTATACCGAGCATTTGTGATATTTGTGAGCATAGTCATTACCTACATCTTCTCATAGGCTGGGGGCAGCATAAGAAGAAGGAGATCCTCCTACATGGCGTGATGGGTGCAGCAGCAGCAGCAGGTGACGTTCATGCAATGTACCAGGCACACACCCAAGGACATCTCATCACTCCATGCCACAGCCCTGTGGTCACATGGTGAACATAGCTTGGGTGGTGATGAGCAGCCAGCCTTGGTCCAGCCCCTGTTCTTAAGTGTGGGTGGTCTTGGGTTGACTGGGATGGGAGGAGGTTAGGAAGCAAGCCCTGTGACCATTGGACCTTTCTCTGGTGGTGGTGGGCGGTGTGAGCTTTATGTCTTTGCTCTCAGGACAACACAGACCAGCTGATAATGCTGATGTTCATTGACCCTGTGATGGTATGTGGTGCAGTTTATACAATTGAATCTTCAGATTTCACTTACTACCTGAGGGTGGGTTTTTAATGGTCTGTTATTATTATCTCCATTTTACAGATGAAGAAAAATGAGGTTCAGAGATTGTAAGTAGGGAGGATTTGAATCTGGCACTTGAATGCCAAGGCCTGTCCCTTAACTGCCTCTTGGTTCTCTGGGAAGGGAGGGATGAGGCAGGTCAGGGGCTCTGGGCTGTCTTCCCAAAGGAGGAGGTGAGGGCTAGACTGAGACTTGACGGACAAGCAGGCGTGGGACTGATGGAGCATGTGTGTGTGTGGAGAGGGGGTAAGTGGCTTGGGCAGGGCTTACTGGGTGGGGCCCAGCGGGGCTGGAAGGTGGGAGCAGGGCCTCAGGGAGGAGCCGGCTGCAATCTCATCTTGTCACCTGGGTTACCCTGTGTTAGTAAAATCAAAGTGAGGTCATGCCCCCTCCTGCACTCAGAAGACTCCTGTGGCTCCACATTGCGTGCGGAGGAAAAGCCGAAGTTCTGATAGAGGCCTGCAAGGCGCTGCCCTGGCTGACCCCGGCCACTTCTCTGACCTCACGTCCAGTCTAGGTCCCCCTTGCTCACTGAGCTCAGGCCGTGCATTCATGGACCATGTCGGGCACGCTCACGGCCCTTCTGCCTGCAGAGCTCTGCTCGGAGATATCTAGAGGGCCCCCTCACCTTGCCAAATCTTTTCATAGACAGGCCTTCCCTGACCATCTTATTTAAAATTGTGACATCCCCCTTTCCGCACCCCTGCCTCTCACACTCTCCCTTCCCCTTTCTTGGTTTAATTGCTACTTTTTCACAGCACTTATCAGCATCTGACATGCTATGTATTTTACTTGCTTATTTGTTTAGTGCCTGGCAGTCCCTATAATGACGTCAGCTTTAACTTAGATTTTGTCCATGTTATTCACTGCTATATCCCCAGAGCCTAGAACAATGCCTGGCACATAGTAGGTGCTCAATAAAATAAATTGTTGCCCAAGTAAACACACCAGCAATGACCCCGCCTCATCATCATCCCTCTGCAAGTCATTTTATTTTTTTTCCAGTTTTGGAAGTTGAGGCTCAGAGAAAGCAAGGAGCTTACCCACGGTCATGTATCGAGTAAAGGGGCAGGGTGGGTGCCCAGCTCTCCTCAGGAAAGAAGGACTTACTGCCCAGCTATTGGTGGTGCAGCAAAGTCCCTGTTGGAGATCGCCCAGTTAAGGAGAGCAGTCTTGCCTGAGGTCATGTCCCCTCCCTAGGCAGCTCATATCTGATGACCGATTTATGCAGGGTCTAAAGGCCCAGCCCAAGCCACTGACCACAGCCCCAGGCTCTGGTGGCAGTGGAGAGAGAAGCACAGCTTACTTACAGCTGACAGCCCTAGGCAGAATGCCATATGAGTTGAATTATGTCTCCTCCCACCCGCACCAAATTCATATGTTGAAGCCCCAACCCCCAACACCTTAGCATGTGACTGTATTTGGAGACTGGGTCTTTAAAGAGGTAATTAATTAAATGAGGTCACTGAGGGTGGATCTTAATTCAATATGACTGGTGTCCTTTATAAGGACACCTTTATAAGAAGAGGAGATTAGGATGCAGACACACACAGAGGGAAGACCAAGTAAAGACATAGAAAGAAACAGCCATCTACAAGCCAAGGAGAGAGGCCTCAGAAGAAACCAGCCCTGCTGACACCTTGATCTTGGACTTCTAGCCCCCAGAGTTGTGAGACAATAACTTCTGTTGTTGAAGCACCAGAATATCCTGTGGCTCCGCATTGTGTGCAGAGGAAAAGCAGAAGTCCTTAGAGTGGCCTGCCAGGCCCTGCCCTATCTTCTCTCTCTAGACCGTAAGTTCTCTGAGAGTCGGGTCCTTGTCTGTCTTCTATACTGTGTCTCCGGTATCTAGTGTAGTGTCAGAAACACAGCAAGTGCTCAATAAGTATTGATTGATTGGATTTGCAAAATGACCAGATGCACAAAGTCATTGTGATGCTTAAGTGAGGTTTTAATTGTGAAGCATCATGGCACAAAACAACAGAAATTTATTGTCTCACAATTCTGGGGGCTAGAAGTCCATGATCAAGGTGTCAGTAGGGTTGGTTTCTTTTGAAGCACCAATATCACAGCCAATTGTGACACTTTGTTTTTTGTTTGTTTGTTTGTTTTTGTTTTTGTTTTGAGTTGGAGTCTCACTCTGTCTCCCAGGCTGGAGTGCAGTGGCATGATCTTGGCTCACTGCAACCTCCACCTCTTGGGTTCAAGCGATTCTTCTGCCTCAACCTCCCAAGTAGCTGGGATTGCAGGCACCCGCCACCATGCCCTGCTAATTTTTGTATTTTTAGTACAGATGAGATTTCACCATGTTGGCCAGGCTAGTCTCGAATTCCTGACCTCAGGTGATCTGCCTGCCTCAGTCTCCCGAAGTGCTGGGATTACAGGCATGAGCCACAGCAGCTGGCCGAGTGTGATACTTCGTTATGGCAGCACTAGCAAATATAATCCAGTGCATTTGCTCATCCAATCCTTACAAGATCTGCACAGTAAGTCTAATAATTACCCCATTCTGCAGATAAGGAAACAGGCTCAGAGAGGGGTAGTGACTTGCCCAAGATGACACAGTTCAGCTCTGTTCTGACCCCAAAGCCAGAGGCAGCATGCAGTCTAGTGAGAAGATGGGCTTTCACAAGCAAAACTGATGAAGCTGCCTTGGCCATCTGCCCTCATGACTGGGCAGTGCTGTGTGAGCTCAGAGGACCAAGGGCTCCATTTAGGGCAGTCAGCCAGGCTTCCTGCAGGAGGCAGAAGCCCCTGGACCTTGCAGAGTAAGTACAATTTCGTTAAGGATAGTGAAACCACAGAATTCAAGGTAGACAGCCGCTGTTCAGGGGTGTGGAGGGAGGAATCCTCATGGCCTCCTTGGGTAGGTGCCTCAGTTGCTCATTTGGACAGAGCACAGGGTCCAAACTAGGTCATGGCAGGTCGGGGGAGGAGAGGAGGAGGTGAAGAATTGATGCCAGGTGAATCATCTGGCATGTGTAGTGTGAAGTTATCACATGAGACTGGATTTTAATGTTTTGGTTTTAGGACTCCTTTATACTCTTAAAAATTACTGTGGACCCCAAAGAATTTTGTTTATGTCAGTTTATCTATTGATAGTTACCATGTTAGGAATTAAAACATTGAAGAAACACACTCGGCTGGGTGTGGTGACTCATGCCTATAATCCCATCACTTCAGAAGGCTGAGGCAGGCAGATCACTTGAGGTCAGGAGTTCGAGACCAGCTTGGCCAACATGGTGAAACCCCATCTCTACTAAAAAAAAAATACAAAAACTAGCTGGGTGTGGTGGTGCGCACTGGTGGTCCCAGCTACTCGGGAGGATGAGGCAGGAGAACTGCTTGAACCTGGGAGGCAGAGGTTGCAGTGAGCTGATATCACACCACTGCACTTCAGCCTGGGCACAAAGCGAGATCTGAAATAAAAAAAAAAAAAGGAAGAAGAGGAAGAAGAAGGAGAAGGAGAAGGAGAAGGAGGAGAAGGAGAAGGAGAAGAGGAAGAAGAATAAGAAGAAGAAGAAGAAGAAGAAGAAGAAGAAGAAGAAGAAGAAGAAGAAGAAGAAGAAGAAAAGAAGGAAGGAAGGAAGGAAGGAAGGAAGGAAGGAAGGAAGGAAGGAAGGAAGGAAGGAAAGGAAGGAAGGAAAGAAAGGAAAGGAAAGGAAAGGAAAGGAAGAAGAAAAAGAAAAAGAAAAAGAAAGAAAGAAAGAAAGGAAAGAACACTCCATTAGTTGTCAAAGCAAGGTCATCTTCCTAACAATCTTCTAGTGTGTTACTATTATAATCCCATTTTACAAATGAGAAAACTGAGGTCCAGATAAGCTGAGTCATCCAAAGTCTTACAGCTACCATGTGAACTGAGCCAGGATTTGAACCCAGGTATTCTGCCTCCAGAGCCCAAGCTGTTAACTGCTACATTATGCTGCTTGGAGACGCTGCACATGCCCCCATTCCTACTCCAGGTATGGAGTTTGGACATTATCCCAGGAGTCTTGGGCTAAATCCCTGGAGCCTGTCTATAGCCAGTAGAATGGGGTGCAAGGAGTTAAGCTTTCCTGAGATGAGATTTCAAACCGTGAAAGGGATGCTTTACCCCAGAGGCACACCAGGCATCCCACACCCACCTCCACACAAGGCAGGGGTGAGAAGTCTGCTCTCACAGCCAAAGCCTTTGAAATGTTATTTCCTGAAGTGTTGCCTCACCCCTACCACAGCTCAAAGCCTCTGGGACTGGGGCTCCCTCCAGGAAGCAGCTGGTCCCCATCCTTCCTCCTGCGTAGAGCTTGGGACCAGCCAGGACCAGAGATAACTTAGCTCTCTGTAGGGTATAGGGCAGGATAAGTCCTGGCTAAAATCTGCCTTCCCACTGAAAGCCTTGCCCAGCCCACATGCACCTTGATTTAGCTAATTTTTACCGTATTTGCAGAGGACCTCCTGTGTGCCATGACGCTTCACAATCAGAACCTCGCTTAAGCCTCATGACAACTTTATGCATCTGGTCATTTTGCAAATCCAATCAATCAATACTTACTGAGCACTTGCTATGTTCCTGATGCTAAACTAGATACCAGGGACACAGTGCAGAGGATGAAGACAGATAAGGACCCATCTCTTGGGGGTACTTACCGTCTAGAGAGAGAAGACAGTCAGACAAGGAAAGAGGCAATCATGGGCAGTGCAGAATAACAGGAAACACAGGGGGCTTTGCAAGCACAGAATAGGGGCTCAGTAAATATTCGTGGTTGAATGGAAAGCTCTTAGGATAATGGCTGTCAGATAGCTCTCCAATGTGCCAGCCTATTGTGTTAGTTATGGCAGGATAACTGCTGTTACAGACAACCCCCAAATCTCAATGACTCACAATCTGTTTACTTGTCACTCAGGTCACAGTCCAGTGTAGGTCAACTCCTCATGATCACTCAGAGATCCAGCCCCTTCCATCCAGGGGAGGGGATCTTGATTTCTTTTTTGATCTTCTGCATCCCCCCATAGAGGAGAGGAAAAGGCAGGGTGTGGAGGAGCATGGGGGAGGTTTTATGGGCAGGCCTGGAAGGGACTCATGGCCAGTTCACCTGGTCTTGTGTGGGGGTGTAGATAGTGACCTAGGAGTGAAGGAAGCAGCAGTGTCATGCCCAGCAGTTCCCCTGGATGAATTTAATGGAGGAGAGGTGATTTTCCTAAACAATGAGGGTTACTTAGGAAGGGGGCATGGATTCTGGGTGGTCACAGCCTTCTAACCAGTATATATTCACTGCAGTATGCTAGTCAGGATTCTTTCAGCTTCAACTGATAAAAACCCAACTCAAACTACTTAAGGAAAAGAGGGAATGTATTGGTTCTGGTCTAGGAAGGTGGTTTCAGGAATGGCTGGATACAGGAACTCAACAGGGTCATCTTTTCTGGTTGGCTTTAGCCTCCAGGCAGGCTGTCAATGTGTGGTAGGGATGCTGGCCACCAGCAGGTGCACTCAAACATGTGTGCAACAAGCCCAGCAAGCCTGGCAGGAGCGAGGCATATATATCATGTATCTGTGTACATCTATAATATGTATGTCATATATCATGTATCCTCTCTATATATCATATATCAATGTACATATCACATATGCCATATATTGTATATCCTATATATATCATATATATGTCATATATCTTCTATACACATCATACATCCATGTGTATATATCTATCATATACGTGTCATATACCTACATATATTATATATCCATATCTATGCCAAATATTCATCCCAGAAAATCACTTTGGTCCTGAATGGGACCCATGACCACTCTTGCTTTGGTGATCTTGATGGAAATCCCAAGTTCACACGGTGTGGAGGAGGGACCATTTTCCCAAAAAGGGACTCAGACAGACAATACCATCAAGTTCACTACAGGAGACATTACTAGATCTTTCCAAGAACATTGGGCTTATCTCACAGTCCTAGGTGTCAAAAGGGAGAGGAAACTTGAGAAAAATAGGCATCTAATCTCTTTGTTAATAGCCAATTTCTAGGAGCCAGGTATGGACTATGTGATTTTTATGGCATCAACATATAATGTTGCTTTCTCCCTCACTTAAGTTCAGAAGCAGTAGGAGACCCAGGAGTCAAGAGGTGAGGAACAAAATGTCAACTTATTACAGATAAAGCTGTTCAGAGAATGTGGCTTGGGCATGCAGGCAAATGGAACTGCTAACACTGATCCTCAGAGTTGGACAGCCTTACCTTTGCAGTCACACATAGATGGATAAACACAGATCTCTCCCCTCTGTCTCCTGGGACAGAACATGTCTTCACAGGTAGCTGATCCCAGGTTGAGAGAGGGCTCACCTCTTCATACTCACCAATCATTCAGTCCAGGTTTGTTGCTCTGATGGAGGCCACCCCAATCCCCAGCCCCTTTTCAAATGTGCACCACAGTAGTGAATGAGGCCAAGACCTGAGACCTGGCTGCCTGGTGGGTAGACCCTGGAATGTACAAGCAAACAGCCCCTAATGCTGGGAGCTCCTGGTTCCTGAGGAAACAGATGAAATTTGTGATGGGCAGAGAGTCAGAGAAAGAAGCATTCTTGTTTTCCTTCATTTTTTCAAAAATGACTATTCGAATAATACAAGCCACTGTGAAAATTTTAAAAGGAAAAAAAAGCCAGGAAAGAATTGTAAAACTGCAAGCCACTTCAATTCCATCATCTGGTGTTAACTATCATTACATGTTGGTGTATATCCCTCGGGCCTTTGTGAGTGTGTGTGTTTAAACAAAATTAGAATCATGCTCTATGCATAATTTTTTATCTGGCTCTCTTTAACATTCTATATAAAGCATTTAAGCATGTCCACGAGGATGGAGGCAGCACGAGGGCAGGAACCAAGTCTGCTTGATGATTGCTCTCTCCCCAGGGCCTCCCATGTGCACCATGCTAAAAAAATATATTGCAGAAAAGAACGATATTCACAGGTAATATTGATTAGGTGATTTCTAGGCATCACCATGCATCACTGAATTACATTCTTACAAGATAATGCAGTGGGCACCTCTATGAACCACACCTTGTAGAAGAGGAAACTGAGGCCAGGGGAGGTGAAGTAGCTCACACAAGGTCACCAACAATGTTACATACCTGCATGAACACATCCTGTATGTGCATCTTCCTACTTGACATATTTTCTTCTTGCTACTTCCCAGTTTTAATCAGGCAGAGAGGGAAGCTCTGTTTGCTTGAGAGAGGACTCTTTATTTGGAAAGAAGTTCTATCCCATTATGGGAGGGGGATGTGCTAAGGACTGTCACCCAGCCTTTGAGCCCCACTGGGATTCTTTTTTTTTTTTTTTAATTTTCTTAAGACAAGGTTTTGCTCTGTCACCCAGGCTGGAGTGCAGTGGCGGGATCATAGCTTACTGCAGCCTCAAACTCCTAGCCTTAAGTGATGCTCCTCCCTCAGCCTCCTTACAGTGTGAGCCACAGCATCCCACTGGGACCCTTAAGCAGCCTGGGCACAGGATGGTGATGCGTCTGTCCTCACTTGGGCCCTGTTGCCTGTGACACACCTGTCCCAGCTGTGTGTGTCAGTGTGTCTGCCTCTCTGCCAGATGTTGGAGTCTCCCAGTATGCCCACTGACTATCTTTCAGAATTCCACAGGGACAGATGTTCTTAATGCCCCACCTGAGTCCCCTTGGCCTTTCTTTTCTGTTTCAGGTCACACGGGCCCTGTGTCCGGCTGCTGGCACACGAGTCTCTGCTTGAGGGTTTATCTGGCCAATGGAGCCTGCTCACCAGGAATTGATGCCTCCTGGGAGCAGCCTCCAACCAGTTACTCTAGGAATTGGCATTGAGATCCTCCAGCCTCCTACCCTTGAAGTGGGCAAATCTGAGGCACACTCAGTGCCGTCTCGCAGAACTCCCAGCAGGACTGAGCTCCCGTAGCCCACGGTGATAACTGGCTTTCTAATAAACATTTTATCAGCCTTCTTCCCTTCCCTGTCTCACTTCCTTCTCCCTCCTCCCCACATCAGTGCTTCCTGGGGTCACATCTCAAATAAGATTGGATCCTTGGCTCAAGGTTTGCTTCTTAGGGAACCCAAACTGAGACATTTTCACTCTTTTCTTCCCTGCAGCCACCACCCACCTGAATTCCCCCACAGGCTGTGTCTGCACTCTTTCCCCTCTAATCCATTGGCCACACTTGTCCTCAGAGTCACCTTTTATGTTTTGCCCCCTCCCTATGTGGCTGATTTCCCCTGGCCTCCAAGCTGAAGTCAGCCCAGCATTCAAGGCTCTGTATGTTTCTCCCTTGTCAACCTCTCCAGTATCTTTTTGAAGTATGACTCTCATCCTATGCTTGGGCCATACTGACCTATCTCATCTGTCTCTGCCTTTGCATGTGCTGTTCCCCCTGCCTGATGTGCCCTTCCCTATGCTGGTCATTCAGAAAACTTCTACTCATCCAGCAAGACCCATCTCAGAAGTCACCTTCTCTGTGAAGCCTACCTAGATCATCCTAGATATTGACAGCCTCTCCCTTCTTTTGTGCCCCATTTGTATATTATTTTTCCCTTGTATCCAATACTTATCTTACTTTATTGTAATTATGTGTTTGTATTCTGTCTCCCCAACAGGACTGTGAGCTCCTTAAGGGCAGGATCAGTCCTACTCTTTCTCACCCCAGGGCCTGCCTAGCACTGACTCTGGGACAAATTAGGTCCCCAATGCATACAGGTGTCCCTTGCTATCCAAATTTTCCTATATGCTCAAAACCTAGAAACAAAATAGGTTAGGGCAACATGGCATCCCACATGATTCTGAGTCCATTGTCCAATACCCGCTACCTGAATTTAGGAGTTCTGTGGATTTGGATGGCAAGAGATACTTGCGTATGAATTAATTAATTACTTAATGAATGAGGGCATTCAAAGCTGAGAGCGTTCATCAACTATGGGCATAGACCTGTGTGAAGTTGGTGGAGAGGAGGGAAGGAGGGAACATGGAGATGCCAAGCCAGAGCCAAGAAAGTTGTTTTGCTTTGGAATATATTATTTTTGCAGGTTGCTATAGTTACCGCTGTGAAATTAAAAATTAAAACCTTGTGAAAGAGAGAGGGTTGACTGAGATGAAGCAGTTCCTTGACAGGCTGAGTTATTTATCTTTTCCCCATGTAACATCTGGTTATGTGCTTGCAAATTTATTTTTAATTCAGAGCCTCTAAAAGGGATTTCGTGGCAGTGCGAGGTGCCTGGATGATCGGCTTGGGAGGGAAAGGTTAGAGGGTGGTATTCGGGGCCTGCCGGTGACCCCCAGCTTCTCTCCTGGCCCTTGCTCCTGCTTCTCACACAACCTCTAGGAGTCAAGGGGTAGCTCGAATGTGTCTGGACCCCCTGCCAATCAAGCTGCAGCCGTAACCATGGTTCCCAGATGCAGAGCCAGGATGGAGGCTGCTGTCTGGTTCCTGTGGGTCTTTGAGTATGAGGACAAGCATGGCTGGGAGTGGGGCAGGTTTCAAGTTCCTATCTCTCCAGTCTGTCTCCTAACTTGTGTGTCTCTGAGTGTCTCCCGGGATCTTTCTGGACCCCTCATTCTGCCATCCAGAAAGACAACAACTGTGGTTTAGGGGAGGCAACACTGGCCAGAGTTAAGAGATGTGGGATCTGGGTCCAGCCCAGCCACTGCTGGCTGTGTGACCTGGGGAAATCACCTTCCCTCTCTGGTCCCTGTTCTCTCCATTCTTCAGATACGGGTTGGAGGCTGCAGTAATGCATTGGATCCCTACTGTAGGAATCTAAGTAAGCCTAAGGAGGTGCCAGCCATCATTGGAGCCTATTTTTGTGCTTTCGCCTGACTGCCCAAGGAGACAAGTTGGGAACCTGGGACAGGCTGCCCCATGGGTTCCTTTACCCTGCCAAGCTTCTTCCTGCCTTGTACCTTTGCACTCTATGTTTTCTGCCTGGAGCTTTCTTCCCCTAGCTATTCACAGGACTCCCTTCTCCGTCCCACCCAGTCTTATACGTCACCTCCTCAGCAGGGACTCTCCGCCCAGCCAGTCTGGAATGGCCTCGTCCTCCCTCCCCCACCTTGAAGCCTCTGCTTTTCTCTTCCAGCATCTGCGCTGCCTGTGAGTGTAGTATATTTTCTGTCTGTCTGTCATCTGTCTGTCTGCCTTCCTGTTGTCTGTCTTCCTTGCTGGAATGTCAACCCCATGAGAGCAGAGACATTGCCTGACATTTTCTGTTTGGGTCACAGCTGCTTCCCCAGCTCACAGAGCGGGGCCTGGCATGTTGGAGGAAGTAATAAATGTTTGTCAAGTAAATGAATGAAGGAAGGAAGGAATGAAGAAAACATTTATTGGTCTGTGCTATATGCTGGATTAGGTTAGGACAAGCTACGATGGGTTAGGACTAAGGGGAAATGAATGAAATTAAAAACTCCCAGACTAGGAAAAATGAATGCCAAAGACAACTTTAGAGGAGGAAATAAATTCTTTCGTAATGGCTTAAGTGTGAGTTGCGTAAGTGTGTATATATGTGTGGGGTGGGTAGAGGGGGCGTTTTCTGCCATGGTAATAGTAATCATATAGGTGGGTAACAGAAAATAATTGTATGTGTAAAACTTAAATCCTCCGACAATAACAAAAGTCATAATGACCTTGAATCGAGTACTTATTATATGTGGGACACAGTACTTTAGATACATTAACTCTTTACACAAGCCCCCGTGAGAACAGGACTTGGCTGTTCTTTTCACTGCTGTATCTGCAGTGCCTGGGACATAGCAGGGACCCAATATACATTTATGCAATGAATGAATCTCCATTTTATATTTGAGGCCTTTGATCAGACAGGGCAAATGACTTGTTCAAGGACACACAGCTGGAAAGTGACAGAGCCAACTGAAGCCAGGTCCGTTTGGCTCTGTCCATCTTGCAAAAGGAGATCTTCTTTCTACGTTCATTGGCTTCTTTGAGTCACTGCCCACCACCACCACTCCCCTGAAGAAATGACTCCCTACCCCCCTCCCTCACTAACCCTCACAACATGCCTAAAACTCTGCTTAGCTCAAAGTCTGAAAGACCTTGGGCTAGGTGGGAATGGAAAACAGGCTGAGCGGTTTTAGCTACCAACATTGCAAACACAGCCTGGGCCCTGGTGTCTCTGAAGCCTCCTGGCTCATTGTCATCTTTCACTATGCCTGGCGAGGCTGGTGTGGGAGGACCAGGGAACATTTTGTGGGCAGACACATACATTCCAAACTTCTTAACAGGTCTGGGCTTATCACCCCATGGGTGAGCTCCAAAAAGCATGGCTGAAGCCCTGGGCCTACATGTTCAGCAGGGATCAATAATTAAGCAGCCATCAGGCGCCAACAGCTTGATGAGGGGAGTTTTGTATAGCTGACAATGCTGTATCCCAGCCCAAAACTGATTTTGGGTAGAGGCTGTTGTTTCTGATGGCTGTCTCAGTGGTGCCCAGAGCAACAGATCCCCATGGCAGAGGGATTTATTTGATTGTTCTAGTGGACAGAGGATGTGCCCTGGGGAAGGCAATTGCCCCCAGACTGACCCTCCCGGACATGGCTAGGTGATCTTGGGGAAGTCTCTTCTTGGTCTCTGTTTTGTGCCTTTGTTTCTTTGGCAAAATGGAAAAATGAAGAGTTATTGAGGAGGCGAAGTTAGGTCTCCTTAAAAAGCCCTTCCCTTTATGTTTATCCCTTTCCCTTCTTCCTACATGGAAGAGGGATGTGATGCCTAAGACCTGGCAGTCATCTTGCAACCATGAGGCACTAGGAATGAGGATAAAGGACAGATAGATTCTTAAAAGTAAACTGTGAAGCACCTTGTAAAAGTGAGGGACCTCTCTGCTGATTTGGTTATGGTTTGCTTCCCCCACTAGGATATGAGTTCTGATGACAGGGACTTTGCTGATTTTGTTCCCCTATCAGCACCTGAAACTGGGCATCCCCTCAATAAACATTTGTTTAGAATGATGGATTCTATTATTTGTTTAGAATGATGGATGGATGGTTATTATAGGTCAAATCAAATATGTTTCCTGGAAGTCCAATCTGTTGGATACTTGGGACCCTGGAATTTTCATGGTAGGTGGGTTCAGGGCAAGACCCCACCCCCACTCCTCATGGGTTCACATGGGTAGGTCTAGTGGCTGCGTGGCCTGAGGAGCAACTGCTCAGCACCCTTTTCTGAGCCCTGAGCCAGGCAAATGCCTAATGCTGGTGCATTTTGGAAGAGATAGAAAGGGGGAAGGTACATCTCCTGGGAGGTAGTGTGACTCCATAGAGGGAACAAGGGCTTGGTGACAGGCAGTCCCTGGGTCCTATCTTGACCCCACTCTTGGGAAAGTTAGGAACGAACTCAGCTAGAAATAATAGAAACCCTTCTGCAGAGGCATAATCCAACTGGTGTTTATTGTCTTATAAGTCCTGGGCAGGCCACCTGGGACCAGGGTGGCTCTCACTGATGCCACTGGAGACTCAGGCTCTGCTTGCCATTCGTCTTTGCCATCTTTAGCATGTAGCCGTTTATCCTCATTCCTAGTGCTTCATGGTTGCAAGATGACTGCCAGGTCTTGGGCATGGCATCCCTGTTCCATGTAGGAAGAAGGGAAAGGGATAAACACAAAATAAAGGGCTTTTTAACTGTGGAGGAAGACTGTTCCTGAGACTTCTACCTACATCTCATTGATTAGATCAGCAAGTGTCACATGCCACTCCTAGTTAAAAAAGGAAGCTGGGAAAGTTAGCGTTCTGGCTTTTCCTGCAGCTAGCATGAGAATAACTATTAGCTGTGTGGGAGGAAGCTGTCCACACATAGTTTCCACAGCCATAGGCTGATTTCCCAAACCCTGAAGCCTCCTTCACCCATGCTTACTGAGTGATGCTGGAACTTCCAGAAAGAATGTCCTCTTCCTGCTGTCAGTGTAGTGATCAAGATGGGTTGCGAAGTCAGGCTGCCGGGTCTGAATCCCTACTCTACTGAATACCAGCTGTGTGGTCCCAGGCACATTCTGTAACTTCAGTGTGCCTCATTTTCCTCATCTGTAAAATGGGGATGCTGATCCTTCCCCATGGAGTGCCTTTATGAGAGTGGAAAATGTTCAGTCATGGGAAGGACCTAGAATAGTGCCTGCCTTATTGTAGGCATTCAAAAAAATATAGCTCTTAACAACCTAAATGGCCACCAGTGGCAGACCGGATAAAGAAAATGTACATATATACTGCAGAATACATTGCAGCCATAAAAAAGAACAAGATGGTGTCCTTTGTAGGAACATGGATGGAACTGGAGGCCATTATCCTCAGCAAACTAATGCAGGAACAGAAAAACCAAATACTGCATGTTCTCACTTATAAGTGGGAGGTAAATAATGAGAAATCATGGACAGAAAGAGGGGAACAACAGACACTGGGGCCTACTTGAGGGAGGAGAGTGGGAGGAGGAAGGGGATCAGGAAAAATAAATCAGATACTATGCTTAGTACCTGGGTGACAAAATGGTCTGTACACCAAACCCCCATGACACGAGTTTGCCTATATTAATGAACCTGCACATGTACCCCTGAACCTGAAAGTTAAAGAAAAGTTTAAAAAATCAGGAAATTCTTTTTCTCTCAAAAAACAAATTATATATATATATCTCCATCTTATGATTGTTGTTATTATTATTATGACTATGGTTACTAAGATAAGACTTTGATGTCGGTGAAAACAGTAAGGCCTCAAATGCCTGGGGGTGGTCCCAGCTTTGTCCCAACCTGCTGTGTAACTTTAGATGAGCCCCTATGTGGGCCAGTGTCCCCTTTGTACAACAAGAGTCTGAATCCCGATGGTTGGGTCTTACAGGCCTTCCCGGAGAGGACTCAGATGGAATCCTCCTATCAGACACTCACAGGTAGAGTGACCTGTGATCACATCTTCCCGGAAAATGGGTCTTATCGCAGGAACAGCAGGGTCCAGGAGCAGGGGAAATTTTGGCAAGTTTGGGGGCTCTCCCAGGATTGCTGATCCCAGGCTTGGTGTCTGGAGCTGGGCCAGGGCTGATCAAGCTTCTCTGTGTGGGGGGTGGAGGCTGGGCTGCCCCCACCCCCCACCTCCAGCCTCATCCTGCCCCCGTTGTGCTAGGCTTAGCTCTGGTTCCTGCTACCCTTCTTTCCTTTCTCTAAGTATTACTTCCTCTTGCTGATTTCTCAGCAGAAGCTGGTTTCCCTCCTCTGAAACCAGCTTCCTGCAGTGGGAGGTCCTGCACCAGGGAGGGGCATTAAGGAGGCTCACTGGGTCCCTCTGTGGCAATGTTGAGAGGGGCAGTGGAGTTTGCACTGGGACTGTGACCTTGTCGTGGTTGTTGTTTGTTTTTCTGGGAAGGCAGCAGAGAAGCCCCTCTGCTCTCCAGAGGGAACTTGGCTCTTAACTGGTTGGTAACCTTAGCAGTCCTCTCTAGGCCTCAGTTTCCCCATCTGTGAAATGTGGTACTGAATGCATAGTTTTGAGAGGCCTGAGCAGACTGGATTTTGACAGCAAGGACACAGCCACTGAGGTGCAGGCGCCTGTGGTGGCATTGGGCCATGGTAGTGTTTTTGCAGGCTATTGCAGGAGGCGGTCCGATTTCACAGGGCTCCAGTGCTCCCAGCCCCTGACTTCTTCAGGTCAGGCAGCTTTTCTTTGTTTTATTTGTTGTAACATCAGTATCCACTGAAGTTTTGAATGGAAGACAGGACTCCAAAGTTAATATAAAATGTTTGAAAGTAATAGCTAACACTTTATAGACTTACCATGTGCCAGGCACTCTTCTAAATGTTCCACACATATTACTTTATGTAATCTTACAGTAATGCAGTCAGGTAGGTACTATTATTAGTTCTGTTTTAAAGGTAAGGAAATTGAACAAAGAGAAGTCTAGTAACTTGCCCAAAGTCACTCAGAAAAGTAAGATGGATTTGAATCCAGGCAGTCTGGCTCTTAACAAGTATTTGTTTGTTTTTTTCCAAAAAGCCACTGATGTAGCTCATCCTCTTTGCCTCCCATCTGGTGTTGGAATCCCTACTACAACATTCCACCAAATGTACTGCCTGGTCTCAGCTTGCACACCTGCAGGGATGGGGAGCTTGCTACCTCCCTGGGGATCTGTGGCCAGCTGTACCAGTTTTAAAATTCTCCCCCAAATTTATGAATTCTTTAATAAGTCCTCAAGGCCCCAAATGGTTTCCTGGGAAACAGAGCAGCTTGCTCAGCCCCCAGGGACCTGTTATGGTCTGAATTCCAGATGGAGAAATCTAAAAGGAGCCAACAAACCTCACATTTCATGGATATGAGAGAGGGCACAGGGTGGACACCAGAGTGGAGGCTCTGCGTGTCTGCTCTGGAGTCATTTTTCTGCCTGAGCCTCAATCTCATTTTCTGTGAAATGGAATTTACCAATAGCATCTTCTTCATAGGGTTGGTGTGAGGATTAAAAGAGATAATCCACATGCAGTGCCTGGCACTTAGGTAGCATTAAAAATTGTTAACTAGTATCTTGGTATCATTTTTATCATCATCATCATTATCACCTATGAAGTCTCTGTTCTCACTCTGGAATTTAGGAATGACTTGGTCAGTGGCTAGACCATAGAATCAATAAGGCCAGCAGCTTGATCCCTGGATCCAAATAGTCCTCTTTGGCATATGGAGAAATTGAATCTCAGAGAAGGCTAGGGACTTGCTTAAGGCTTCCCAGCTAGTCAGTGGCAGAAAAAAAATCGAGTTCCATGGAGCAAAAGGAGAGGTGACTGGTTAATTCCACTAGATCCTCTTGGAAATAAATGTGAGATCAAAGGTCAGAAGCAGGACCACTGGGAGGTTGGGGCCAGCTCCTTGACACTCAAGCTTCTGGGAGGAGCACAGTGTGGGTATTAGAATGGTCAGGTGCTGAGATTCACACATCCATACATGTTGCCTGATTAAGACTTTTTATGTTACATCTGGGTGTGATCCTGTTGCAGGGATGTAGCTTGGATTGGGCAATAGTCATAAACTTTTTGGAATTTGTTTGGGTGGCTTTGGAACACCAGGGGCAGGGCACCTCAATATACCTGAGTGATTCAGTAGAGAAAGTAGAGGTTCAGGAAGCACATATAGGCTTGAATCCCAGCTGCTCCACTGACTTGCTATGTGAGTGACCACTTTGAGGCTCAGTGTCATCATCTAGAAGATAAAGACAGAGTTGTTGGAAGGATTAAATGTGATGAGGGCAGCGGAGTAGCTACAGAAGTTGCCAACCCAGAATCTGTCTTAACCATATTTAAAAATTAGAATTGATAACCAAATCCAGATTGCCTCTTTCTTTCAAAAACTCAGAAAGATCCTGCCACCTTAAACTGCTTTTTCAGGAGCCCAAGTTGGGCATCTCTGGTCCCCTAGAGCTGCACTCTCTGACCTGTCAACCCGACACCTGCAGATGGGTCATCTAGGTGTCGCTTCTCCACCTTCCTAGCTCAATAAGTCTGTCCCAGGCCACGGAGGCAGCTGCCCCCGCTCCAGGAGCAAAGATCACTGGGAGAGGAAAATTCCCCATCCCTGGAGGTGTTTGCTCAGGGCTGCTACAGGATGAATATTTCCTTTCATAATGTTGCTAATCATTTTCCCCTCCAGGCAGGAGCAGAGGCTCTCTCGAGCTCCTTGCAGCTGTGGTGCCCTGTGGGCTCTTAATCAATGTTACATGGTAATTAATAATAGATCCTCCTGCTCCGGCTCCATCACTCCTGGCTTCCCGCTCTCTCTGACAAGCTGGCATCTTCCTGGCCAGATGAGGCCGAAATCAAAGGCCTGAAATTAGAGCTGAAAATTTGTCCTCCAATTGCTTGTGGGAAGGAATCAGGATAGCTCGAACCCCTGGCAGATCTGGCGCTGGCTGAAGTTCTCATTTTACCCTCTGATCCCATGGGTGCTCAGCCTTGCTTTATGGATGGGGCATCAGGCCTGGGGACGTTTGCCCATTTGTCCCAGTTGTTCTCACACTCTAGCATGCATCGGTGTGATTCAGTAGGTCTGCAATGGGAACCAAGAATCAGCATTTCTAACAAGTTCCCAAGTGCTGCTGCTGCTGCTGCTCCTGGGGCTACACTTCCAGAACCACTGATTTCTCTCATCCTTTTCCAAGGGCAATTCACCTGGTGCCAGGCACTGGGAATATGGCGATGAATAAGGCAGACGTAGTGCCTGCCCTCTTGTTGGGTGGAATTGACCTGGGCATCACATGATGGGTAGGCAAGTAGGTTTTAGAATCAGACATGCTTGATTCAAGTCCTGACTCTGCTAGCGATGCTCTCTGATCTGGGCAGCACCTGCCTTCCCAGTGCCTTCGTCCCTGCAGCTGTCTAATGGGGATAATTACATTCTCTGCTTCAGATGATTGATGTGAAGATCAAATGAGGAAAGGAATGTACAAATATATGCTCAGGGCTGGGTGCCTGGCTCATGCCTGTAATCTCAGCATGTTGGCTGTCCAAGGCAGGGGGATTGCTTGAGACCAGGAGTTCAGGACCAGCCTGGAAAACATGGTGAGACCCTGTCTCTAAAAAAAAATAAAAAATTGGCCGGGCGCGGTGGCTCACGCTTGTAATCCCAGCACTTTGGGAGGCCGAGGCGGGCGGATCACGAGGTCGGGAGATCGAGACCACAGTGAAACCCCGTCTCTACTAAAAATACAAAAAATTAGCCGGGCATGGTGGCGGGCGCCTGTAGTCCCAGCTACTCGGAGAGGCTGAGGCAGGAGAATGGCGTGAACCCAGGAGGCAGAGCTTGCAGGGAGCCGAGATCGCGCCACTGCACTCCAGCCTGGGTAACAGAGCAAGACTCTGTCTCAAAAAAATAAATAAATAAATAAATAAATAAAAATTAAAAATTAAAAAGTAAAACATTAGCTGCACATGGTGGTGTGTGCCTGTAGTCCCAGTTACTTGGAGGCTGAGGTGGGAGAATCACTTGAACCCAAGACAAAGTCTGCAATGAGCTATGATTATGCTACTGCTCTCCAGCCTAGGGAACAGAGTGAGACCCTGTCTTATAAAAAAAAGTGCTCAGAAATGTTAGTTATAAAGAGTGATGTATCATTAATAACTATGTTTTTATTGTTGCTGGGTCATTGTCCAAGATTGTGTAACTAGGCTCTGGGGAAGTTGAAATTCACTTATTTATTCATTAATTCATTTGACACATATGTCTTGAACAACCAAGTATGTACCAGGTGTTGGAAACACAGAGCTGAACCCAAAAGTTAACTCTCTACCCTCATGGAGGGGACTTTCTTGTGAATAAGCAAATACATATGTAGTAAGTCGAGAGGTGTCAAGCACGACAATGCGAAACCAAGCAGAGTGGAGATAGAGATGTTGGAGCTGGGAGAGGTGAGCAGGTGATGCTCTTTTAGGTAGAGTAGTCAGCTGAGGCCCCTCTGATAAGGTAACCTTTTAGCAGAGAGCTGACTGGGGAATTACAGTGAGCCAGTAGGTGTCTGCAGGGGGCGTGTTCCAGGCCCAATGAGTGTAAAGGCCAGGTGGGGACCAAAGTCTGTCTGGGACTTACAAGCATTCCACCTGGATGTCTAACATTGCATCCAGGAGTTCCAGACCTTCATGCTTTGTGGTCCCAACAGCCTATACATCTCTTCTCTCCTCCACACTGAGGACTGACCCTAGATCCCACCAGAGGCACCATATGCACTTGTATCCCAGGGCTGCGTAGCCTGGTCATCAGATACCACTGGCTTTGGAGTTGGCTGGTCCCACTGTGACATTGCATAGGCCACTTCCCTCTCTGAGCTCCACTTGACTTGCCTTCAAACAGTAGATGATAATATTACCTTCATCACAAGTGGTGACGAGTGGCAGAAGAGCTCCAGGCCATGAAAATGCTTCGCAAGTGGGACACTTAGTAGATACTCAATGAATGGGGTCATCACTATGCCCTCCTCTCACTCCTTCCTTCCCTCCTCAGTGAGACCCAGGATCCAGGTGGGAGCTCAGACCTGGAATTCTTGCTTAGCCAGAGAGTGTGTCCCATTTGCATAGATTTGCATAAGGCAAGGAATGGTGTGTACCTCTTTTTGCCTTTAGTTCCTGCAAGCTCACGTCACCATTTAAAAATAGGGTGTTGATCTTCCCCTTTCCCTACCATTCATTTTGCCTCCTGAAAGAATTTCAAGCTGTTAATCAAATATGCTGGAGTTGGAAGCTGTTTTTATTTTGGCCTGGTGCAGAATGGGGTCACCAGCTCTGGGCAGTCCTTGATTACCTGCTTTACTGGAGGAGAGACAACAGCAATGATCTCACAAATTGGAGGGTCCTGGAAGCTTTTAAAAGAAGAGCCAATTTTATTTTTTATGCTTACAAAACTAGAACATATAGGTAAAATGGAAAATATAAAACAGCAGGAAAAATTCCCCAACAAATTACCCATAATAACTGTAACTAAGCATAATCACTATTAACATGTTACTGTCTTTATTGCATGGTTGATTTTTCCCTCATGTAATTTTTCTATAATTGAGATTATATATAATATATATAATGCTACAGCCGGCTTTTCCTCTGTGCTATAATATTATAAACTTGCAAACATCATTTTTTATGATCATGTAATATTCCACTGAACAGATAGTTTTAAAATCCTTCCTCTGTTATAGGACATTTAGATTTGTCCCATCTTTTTGGTGGGGCTGGGGCAGGATGAGGAGGATATTGTAACTGTAACTGTCATGAAAATTATATTCCTGGCTTTTTCTCTGCTTATTATGCGTTATTTTATCAGAAGAGAGCTCAGAAGTAAGATTACTAGGATATAAGAAGAGTGAGATAAGCTTAAGACTGTGGATAGATTTCGCTGCATCTCAATCAGTATCTGAATTCAAGAATGTACTTTTGAGTTGGCATTGTCATAGCTTCCTCTATAAACCTCAAAGCAACATGGGACACTCTGCCATGGGATTTGATGGGCTCCCAGCCTTCCGCTCCATGACTCCTGGTGCCCCTCTCACACAGGGAACACTCAACTCTTTGCTGGGGTGGATGCAAAGCTTGGACAATCTGCTTTCTTATAACATCTTTGGGCAGAACTTGTTTATGAAAGTATCTGGAATTCAAGGATACTCAAGCTGTGTCTTCAAGGCTGTGTCTCAAGGCTCTCACAAGTCCTATTTTACAAAAAATGACTTGGCTTTGTTTCAGTTAGGAATGAATGTCTTTGGCTCAAACAAATATGCATTTCCAATCCAATTTTTCATAATAAGATGTCAAGAGATAGCATTCCAGATTATGCACAGCTGCCCAACAATGTTGTCTAGCCTTTAGGCTCTATTTTTCTGTTCTGCAGTCTCTGGGACTGTGGCATTTATTCTTGCAGTTTTTGCCTCATGGTCCCACGATGGCTGCCACACCTCCAGGTATCAAATCCTCATTCCAGGTATGAAGAAGAAGGAAAGGTAAAGGAGCAAAAGAATATGCCATCTAAGTCTATTTTTTTGCACCAGGAAGGCAAAAGCTTTTCTAGAAGCCCCACCCAGGAGACGCTTGCATCTCATTAGCTAGAACCAAGTCCTGTGGCCATCCCTGAACCAATCGTTGGTGAAGAGAAATAAGGTTACCATGATCTTTGGACCAATCAAGATTCACCCCCAGAGCTCATGTTAGGGGCCTACCCTCTTTGAGATCAGTGGCTCACCAGTGCTGTGGGCACAAATCAGTTTCCTTAGCAAAGAATGGGATGGGATAGCTGAGATTACTGGGATATGTGTTACTAGAAAGAGGACATTGTCATAGGCTTTGTGGAAGATGTTATGATTTCATCCCAGGGGTAAGCTCTCATTGGCTGATGCTCATTTATTTCTCTTGCCCAGTGATTGGCTCAGAGATAAGCACATGGTCTAAATAGAGCCAGGACATCCAGTCTGTAATGAAAAGAAAAGGCTCCTTTTCCTTGTGCAGTGGGGTACTTGAATATGATGCCCAGAACTGCTGCAGCCATTTTGTTCCTATGGGGTAAACCAGGCTGAGGATGAAGCTTACAAGTGTACAGAAGGGGTGATAGAGACACAGGGAATCCTCAAGAGATGGAGCCGAGGCCTTGATCAAACTCTACCTGAGGCCCTTATGTTTTCTAGACTTTCAGTCTCAAAAGCTAACGTACTCTTCCGGTTGCATAAACCAGCTTGACTGAGGTTTCTGATGCAAGTAAAAGAATGATAACTGACAGAGATGCAAACAGGAACTTTGAGAAAAACAGTTATGTGGTTAAATAAGTTTGAAGAACTGGATTAAGCAAAGTTTGACAAACTTTTTTTTTTTTTTTGCTTCCCTTAGATTCTTCTATATGCAAATTTGTAATGTGAAGCTTCAAGAGGGGGAGATTTCATGTAGCATTTCCAGAATGTATTGTCCCCAGAATTGTTTTATCATGGGACAGGACATCATTGGGAAATGCTGACAAGCCTAGCACCTACCCTATGAACCTTAAATTTTTGACTTGAGATTAGACATACGGTTAATGTAGACAGAGTTAGGAGGCGAGTCTAAAGGGAAGGCAAAGGTTTCGGTTCCTGGAACATCTCCCCAGTGGTCTCTGCATTTCCTCCCGAGGTACACATTGCATCAACTAGACCAGGAAAGAATGCTAATTACAATTAGACACAAAGGAAATTCCAGGAAGCTCCAAGTAGCCTAGAGAGCCTCAGCTGGGTGACAGGTTAAAACTGATTTTTTCATCCCCAGTTGCCTACATGCAACACACACACACACACACACACACACACTCCCTTCGCCTTTAGTCCATGGCTTCCCAGATGGCAGGGTTAAGTGTCTTATTCATCTCTTTCTCCAGGAAAACACAGAGGGCCTGGCACTGAGTAGGTGCTTATAAATCCAGCCCTGACACTTGGGAGACATTTGGGAAGAATGTCACTGACAAGTTGGCCCTATTGCCACATTTCACAGATGTGAAAACTGAGGTCCTGAGAGAAGGCATCTGCCCAAGCTACAGGGAAAGCCAGAGGCAGAGCCATTTAGGACAAGAACCTGATAACCAACCCCATCCTCCTTCCCCACCTCCCCACTCCCTACCCTACCCTGCCAACCCGGCCCCTACCACCTCCTGCCTTTCCTACACCCCCTCCCAGCCTCCTGGTCAGGAGCTCAAGACCAGCCTAGCCAACATGGCGAAATCCTGTCTCTACTGAAAAAATAAAATAAAAAATTAGCTAGGCGTGGTAGCGGGCGCCTAAAATCCCAGCTACCCAGGAGGCTTTCTAATTTTTTTATTATTTTATTTTTATTTATTTATTAATTTTGAGATGGAGTCTTGCTTTGTCCCCCAGGCTGGAGTGCAGTGGCGCAATCTCTGCTCACTGCAACCTCTGCCTCCCAGGTTCAAGCAATTCTCCTGCCTCAGCCTCCTGAGTAGCTGGGATTACAGGCGCCTTCCACCACGCCTAGCTACTTTTTTATTTATTTATTTTTTTTAGTAGAGACAGAGTTTTGTCATGTTAGCTAAGCTGGTCTCGAACTCCAGACCTCAGGCGATCCTCCCGCTTTGGCCTCCCAAGTGCTGGCATTACAGGTGTGAGCCACTGCACCCGACCTCTTTTTGATTATCATGAGCTCTAGAATGCTGCATTCCTGAGGCCATATCCAGGCTCAGTGGGGAAGAACACCCTGATCATTTAGTGATGTCTGTCATGGACAGTGGGAGCAGAGCATGCCTGCCAATGTGTTGTCATTATCCTTGTAATATAGTGCAGCTGAATAAGGAGGGATAGCAGAGGGAGCTGTAGGAGCCACCAGGGAGCCTAGCCTGGGGTGAGTTCCAGCCATCTGGAGAAGAGGGCAGTGACCCTGGAGGTGATAGAGAAGTGGGAGTTTGCCAGGTAGAGAAGGGCAGGAAGAGGATTCCATGCTAGAGCAACCTGGAGGAGCAACTGTGCAAAGCTCTGCAGGGGTGCTTTAGGTACAGCTTCTTACAGCTAGCAGGTACTGTGGCTGTGGGGTGGGGGAACAAGAAGGCCATGAAGAGTGGGGCCAGATCACACAGGGCCTTGAAGGCAACTATTGGTGTTCTAGATGTTATCCCAGGCCAGGGGGAGCTATGGTGGAGTTTTAAGCACTTGCTGAGTGACATTGTCACCCTCTTCACAATGGCCTCCTCCTGCTCTTAGTGGGGTGGATGGGAAAGGGTTGGATGGATGCAGGGGTACCAGCAGGAGCCCATGACAGCCATCAGGTGGAAGGCAGGAGCCAGGTGGGGCAGTGCTGTGGAGAAGTGGTGGCAGGAATCAGGCATTTGAGTCGAGGTGTCTTGAGGAGGTTGCCCGCCTCCCCTCTCCATGAATGTTTAGGGAGTGAGACGGGGGCACCTGGAGCTGCAGGGACCAGATTCTCCAGACGAATCTGCTGCCTCTGAGTAAACCAACAACCAGAACCTTACAGCTGTGGAGCTGGGGGCTGCTCAGAGCAACCTTGAGCCTGCAGCTGCCCTGGGCTGCCTGCGGGGTGAGGAGCCTACAGGGCTGGGCTCTGGGGAGAAGGACCTTGGCCACCAGCTACCCAACAAGGGCAACAAGATTCCCCTGGCAGGAGGGGCCGGGTGAGCAACTTCACTCCTGCTTGTCTGGGTGGGGGCTCCTTGAAAAAAGTTTGCGGGAGCCTGGCTAGCCCTAATAACAGCAACACATACAAAAACAATAAGGGCTTTCCTGACATCAGCATAGCCATCATAATGCACCCCAAATCTAAAAGCTGCCATCGTCTCTATGGCTACCACCTTCATCCCAGGTGCCATATCTCACCTGGATCATCACCACAGACTCTCCACTGGCTTCCCTGCTTCCACCCTGGGCCCCTCCAGTCCATTCTCCAGGTAGCAGCCAGAGGAATCCTGTTAAAACAGAAGTCAGGTCATGTGGCTCTTTTGAAGGAAATCCTCCAAAGGCCTCCATCTCACAGTTGAAGCCAAAATCCCTACATGATAATCTGCTTCCCTCCTGGGGTGGTGGGGGGCCACCTCCCATTTACCTTCCTCTCCGACCTTGTTTTCCATCATTCAAGATCATTCCTCTCTGGCCACCTCGGCCTCTGGGCTTTCGCTGGGGCATAACTGGCTGTGAACATTTATGCCCCAGGACCTTTGCACCAGCTGTTCATTTTGCCTAGAATGCTCTTCCCCCAAATATTTGCCTGGTTCCTCTATTACCTCCCTTGGATCTTTGCTCAAATGTCACCTTCTTATTGAGGCCTTCCCTGACCCACTGCCTTATTTAAAATTGCATCCCCTGAATCTACTCTTCTTGGCCTGCTCCCGTGCTTTTTCTCCATAGGAGACATCACCACCTGATATGGTTTGGGTGTGTCCCCACCCAAATCTCATCTTGAACTGTAGCTCCCATAATTCCCATGTGTCATGGGAGGGACCCAGTAGGAGGTAATTGAATCATGGGGGTTGGTGTTTCCTGTGCTGTTCTCATGATGGTGATACGTCTTATGAGATCTGATGGTTTTATAAAGGGGAGTTCCCCTACACAAGATGTCTTGCCTGTGCCATGTAAGACGTGACTTTGCTCCTCATTCGCCTTCCACCATGATTGTGAGGCCTCCTCAACCATGTGGAACTGTGAGCCAATTAAACCTCTTCTCTTTATAAATTACCCAGTCTCAGGTATGTCTTTATTAACAGCATGAGAACAGACTAATACACCATCTAATATACTATGTATGTATTTTACTTATTAAGGAGTCAGGTTGTGTGCTCCCTGAGGGCAGGGACCTTGTCCTTTTCATCACTGTTGAGATTCTAGCACTGTGAACACTGTCTGGTGCATAATAGGAGCTCCATGCACTTCTGTTAAATGGTTGAAGGAATGGTACTATGTGTCCAACGTGTCTGACACTGGCCTTCACCTTCTTAACAAATCTAGGAAAGCTACATTGTGAATTTTCATTCTTTTCTCTTTTCAGTTTGGAGAATTTCTGTTGACCCATCACCAAGTTTCGCTTTCCTCCCCTGTGTCCAGTCTGTTGCTAATCCCATCAACAGAATTCTTCCTCTTTGATATCATATTTTTCTTGCTGGTTCCAGCATTTCCAGTTAGCTCTCTCTCTCTTTTGTTTTTCATAGTTTCCTTCTCTCTTCCTAAACTTCCCATCTGTTTATGTATGTTGTCCACTTTTTCTGCTAGATCTTTTAATCTATTTATTACCATTATTTGAAAGCCCCTGTTTGATAGTGGATGATCATTTATTGAGTACTACATGTCAGACGTTGGGATAATGGATGACTTTAACCCTTTTAACAAGTTGAATTGGATGAGAAAAATGGAGGTTTAATAGTAGGAAGTGACCAGGGGGTGAGGGCGTTGGGATTCAACCTCAGACTGACAGCAGAGCTTTTGTTCTAATCAACTCTGTTAGTCTGCCTTTAGCTACCAGCTCTCCCAGAGACCTGGGCTCAGTTCACCAGTTTATTCACAATGAAGGATCCAGGTGGCCAGTCCCCATGGCACCTCACCGTGGCCAGGTCTCTGAAGAGTAGAGTCAGCTCAGATGCAAGCTTCCCCACTTGGCCTTCCAGACCCCTACCATCTGGCCCCATCCACTTTTTCCTTCCCATTCCCAGGGCTCCCCTGCAGGGAGCCAAGCTGGCCCCTTCCTCTGCCAGAACCACTCTGCACCTTGTTCTCCATCTCTCCACTCCACTCCAAACATGGCTCTTCTGTGTCTCATTCAATGATTTGGGTCACTTAACATGTATTTAATCAGCTTGGATTCTGGTCTCTTCACTTACCAGCTGTGTGACTTAAGTAAACAATTCGCTTCTGCGTGCCTCCGTTTCCAAACCCATAAAGTGGGGACAATGGAAGGACCTATCTCAGGGAAATGGCATGAGGAGTGGCGAGTTAGACCACGTATCAATACAGGACCAATACAGTGCCTGCCTCTCAGCCAGTCCTTAGTAAGTGTTAGCCATCATTAACAGTGACAGCTGTGATGTGGGGACACAGAGGTGGCTCAGGCCTGATCCTGCTCTCTTGGATCCCCCAATCCCGAGGGGCATCAGGCGTGTAAACCCAATCCCTGTGATCAGGGATAGAGATGGCATAGGCCGGGGAGAGCCTGGAAGAGGGGTGCTTCCTTTGCCCGCCTGTCTAGCCACTTGGCCGATCAGAGGGACAAAGTCACTGGGCTGTGAAAAGTCCAGCTGGCCAGGCCATGGCAGGAGCCCCCTCCTGCTGGCCCTTCCTCGAGTCCCCACCCCAGCCAGCTACATTTGCCCTCGTCAGGCAGAGAGGAGGCTGGGCACTGCACATGCAGGGCTAAGACTAAGGTTGTGCACACAGAGACACAGGTAAGGCGTGAACTCAGGCATGCCAACTTGCATGCTACGAGGCATATCAGCTGGGGCGAATGTGCTCAGTCAGCCAGACAGACACAGACAGACACATGCACGCAGAAAGAGCCCTAAGATCACAACAGCTCACACATGGCTCCTAGTATGTGCCAGGCATCAATCCAAGCATTACACATATATTCATTTATTTGATCCTCACAACAACCTTATAAGGTGTGTTTTATTAATATGCCCATTTTACTGATAAGGAAAGTGAAGCAGAGGGGGTTGAGTAATTTGCTCAAGGTCATACCCAGTAAGTGGCAGACCTAGATTCCAACCCAGGGAGTCAGGCTGCAGAGATAGAACTCTTAACGGCAATGAAGATCCATGAAACACATGCGCAATGACACACACTCATTTTGGACATGCAGACATGGATACATGCCCCCTGATGAACATGGATACCTTCCCAGGGATGCATAAACACAAAGACAAGACGAAGATGCCCATGCACACTTGCATTCACACAGATGGGGAGGGCTAAGTAAACCACTGTTTAACTTGTGGGCAGCAGACTCAAGACCCCTACGCAGCCATAAACACTCAGGCAGACACGCTCAGAGGTAGGAATGCACACGCTGTGTGTACACGTGCTTAGACTCCCTCCACAACCAACACACACAGAGAAACGGAAAACAGCAATCACGATGGATTCTTATAGTATCTGCTCAGGCTCTTAGCTGACTTCTCAGTTTCCCTTCCTCTCTCTGCAGCAGCGGCAGCCCCAGAAGGGTGGGGGCTTCCCCCATGTGATTCCCCAACGTGTTTGGCGCAATGCCTGGTAATAACATACGCTCACCCTTTCTGGCTTTCCTCACTAGAAAGAGTGTCAGGCCCTTTGCAGTTAAAAGCTTCACTTTACAGTCAGACAGGCCCAAGATATTGCTCTCAACTGCCCTACTTGTGAGGCAAGGGATTTCACCATTCCAAGCCCACCACTCTGCCCCTAGAACATGTCCTAGCCACGGTGGCCATTGCTTCTGTACACCAGGGATGGGCCCACCTCAGGGCCTTTGCACTTGCCTTTGCCTGGATAAATCCCTGGCTAAGTCTGTTTTGTGTTGCTGTAGCAGTATACCACAGAATGGGTAATTTATAAAGAATGGAAATTTTCTTTGGCTCATGGGTTGGAGGTTGGAAAGTCCAAAATCCAGGGGCTGCATCTGGTAAGGGCCTTCTTACTGCATCGTCCCATGGCAGAAGGTGGAAGGGCAAAGGGGTTGGGAAAGAGAGAGAAGAAGGGAGTCATACTCATCCTTTTATTAGGAACCCACTCTTTCTTTCTTTCTTTCCTTTTTTTTTTTCTGGAGATAGAGTCTCACTCTGTCGCCCAGGCTGGAATGCAGTGGTGCAGTCTCGCTCACTGCAACCTCCACCTTCCAGGTTCAAGTGATTCTTCTGCCTCAGCCTCCTGTGTAGCTGGGATTATAGGCACCTGACACCACGTCCAGCTAATTTTTGTATTTTTAGTAGAGACAGAGTTTTGCCATGTTTGGCCAGGCTGGTCTTAAACTCCTGACCTAAGGTGATCTGCCCGCCTCGGCCTCCCAAAGTGCTGAAATTACAGGTGTGAGCCACCATGCCCAGCCTAGGAACCCACTCTGTCAGTAACCCACTCCTGTGTTAACAGCGTCAATTCATTCATGAAGGCAGAGTCCTCATGACCTGATCATGTCTTTAAGGTCCCCCCTCTTAACACTGCTGCATTGAGGATTATGTTTCCAACACATGAGCTTTAGCTTTACACAGTAAAATTAGAGCAGCTCTTCACCTCCTTTAGGTCTTAAATATCACCTTCCCAGTGAGGGCTTTCCTGGTGTCGCTATTAAATTGCAAACCTCCTCCACTCACCTCCCTTGCTGTCTCTACTCCCGCCCCTTCACTCTCTACACTTCTCCATTCTGTTCCCTGCCCCCACAGACTTGTTTTAATTATTTATTTATTGTTCATCTGCCCCACTGAAGTGTAAGCTCCATGAAGGCAGGATTGCTTCTTCACTCTGGTGTCTCCTGAGCCCAGAACCATGCCTGGTGTGTAGCAGGAGCTCAGTGACTCTGGGGAATGGAGAATGCGCTTCGCTTCATAGAACGGTAGGAGTAACAACGCCCTCGCAGGGTAGTTGGGAGGCTGGGGAGAATCACTCGTAGACACTACATGGGACATAGCATCACCTCAGAGCTCTTTTTTAAAAATCACATACCTATGCTCTGCATGGTAAGAGTTTCATGCAACAGCTGAGTGAAATGAGTGAACCCTGAAAGGGCCCCTTGACAGCCACTCCCCCATCCTCTTTGCCCACCCTCCTCCCCGGTTCACCACTGTATGGTAGTGGACATGTTTCCAGGCCTTTCCTATATATTTACATCTGCACAGATATAACATGTGTGTCATAGGTATGCATCATACATCGATAAGATCATTCTCCATTTATTTGATAACTATTCATTGAGCACCTACTATATGCCAGGCATTGTTGTGAGGCATGAAAAAGTGAGATTCCTACCCTCCAGAGCTGACACTCTAACAGAGCAGCCAGCAGACAAAGCTAGAGTATTCTTCCTGGTAGTGATATTAATAGATGTTATGAAAGACATACATTTAGGTAAAGGGATAGAGGAGGATAGGAGTGGGGTTGTTGGGGGTGCTTTCAGTCCAGGGAATCAAGGAAATGTCTCCTCTGAGGAGACATTTGACTTGAGCTTGGAGGAAGGGGAGGAACAAGCCCTGCAGATATCCAGGACAGATTCTTGGTAGAGAGGACATTGGGTGCCAAGGCCCCAAGCATGGAATGAAATTAGTGGGTTGGAGAAAGAGTGAACAAGCCAGCAGGGCTGGAGCAAAGTGAGCGAGGGGAGGGGCAGGAGATGGGTCAGGGAGGTGGGGTGCAGAACACGTGGGGTGGCATGGGGAATGCAGGTTGGGGCGTACAACCGGAGCCTCAGGAAGATGGAGCAGAGGAGAGGACTGAGCTAGGATTGGTTTCATTGGGGTTTTTTGGTGCAATTTTTTTTTATTGTGGTAAAATGTACACAGCATAAAACTGGCCATTTTAACTAGTTTTAAGTGTACAGCTCAGTGGCATTAAGCACATTCATATCATTGTGCAATCGTTACCATCATCCACATGCAGAGCTGTTTTATCTTTCAAAACCGAAACTCTGCACCCATTCAACATGAATTCCCCCGTCCCCCAGCCCCATTCTATTTTGCGTTGCTATGGATTTGACTACTCAAGATGAATCATGTAAATGGAATCATGCAGTATTTATCTTTTTGTGTCTGGCTTATTTCCCTCAGCATAATATCCTTGAGTTTCATCCATGCTGTACCATGTGACAAAATTTCTTTCCTTTTTAAGGCTGAATAATATTCCATTATATGTACATACCACACTTTGTTTATCCATTTATTCATCTGCCAATAGACACTTGGGTTGCTTCCTCCTTTTGGCTATTGTGAATGATGCTGCTATGAAGATGGGTGTGCGGATACTTATTTGAGATGCTGCTTTCAGTTCTTTTGGGTATAGAGCCAGAAGTGGAATTGCTGGGTCCCATGGGAATTCTTTGACTTGGTGTTTTATGTAATAGAATCCAGGGGCTACCAGGGGAGAACAGCCACCACGGAAGGGCAGAAGCTGGGAGACCAGCCGGGCAGCAGCTGTTGCAAGGCGCCTTGTCTTACGTAACAACCTATCCTGCAGATCCCTCCAGGGCGGCACAGGGAGTTCTGCCTGTCTCTTTAATGATTCAGGGCACTTTCACTTTCATCCTTTATTCGGGTTCATCCCAGCTCTGGAAGTCAGGTGGGAAAAGGCCTATGATTCCCTTGGAGAGACAGGGACAACGGGGCTCAGGGAGGGAGAGTGTCTCAGCCGAGGTCACTAGGCTGTAACGCTGGTGGAGCCTCTAGGACGTCCTTCAACCCTGGGCCTGCCTTGGGGCTGACTCTGGGGGTAGGTGACTGCACTGTGAGCCTCCCTTCTATTCCCTACTCCTGCCAGGCAAGGCTGGGCAGCTGGAGAGAGCTCACAGCCAGAGCATCTGTGCCAAGACATTAATGAGCCTGCAATCCAACTCAGGGTATGCCTGGGACCTGGAGAGTGAGGAGGCAGCACCCTAATTAGCCACCATTCTTCTTACCTGCAGCTTAGGGAGCCCACCCCGGCAGCCCTGCCTGAGGTCAGGGGTGTCTCCCAGCAGGGTTAGGAGCCCTGAAACTGGCTGCTATTGGCTGTGCTTCCTCTTTCTGTGCCTTAAGCCCAGGAATGCATCCTGAGGAGGACAGTGAGAATTCCATCAGAGCCACCAGAAGTCACACCCCACCCGGGCTGGGGTCTGACCTGGGGCAGGCAAATCTTAGGGCTCTTCCTCTCCTGGGATCAGTTCCTCCCTTTTTAAATTTTCACTTTTTCACTGATAAAGCTTTGTGGGATGAAAGGAGGAATGGGAGATGCTGCTTCCTTGGGTCGGGGGAGCAGGATGGAGAAGGGGCCAGGCCCTGTCTCGCTGGTTTCCCTCCCTCCTATAGGCATCCAGGTCCCAGTCTCTTCTACGCATCAGCCCCTTCCTCCTTCCCTCCCTTCCCTGCATGATCTGTCCCGCCCCCACCAGCTTAGTCAGCTCAGTCACAGGGACCTCCTTGCTTTCTTCAAACAAACCAGGAGCAGGCCTGCCTCCGGGCCTTTGCACTCGCTGTTTCCTCTGCCCGGAACTCTCTGTCCCAGATTCTATCTCATGCCTCCTTTACATCTTCACTCAAATGTGGCCTTTTCAATGAGACTTTTCCTGACTCTCCTGTTTAAAACTACAAATTGCCCCAGTCCTCCCTGGTGGATCTCCACACCCTTCCCTGCTTTGATTTTTTCCACAGCACTTGTCATCACCTACCACTGGCATATATTATATTCAGTTACCATTCTCTTTCCTCTAGATTGCATGCCCTGTGAAGGCAGCAATTTCTGTCTTGTTGGCTTCTGCATCCCCAATGGCTGGCACAGGATAGGAGCTCAGTAAAGATGTGCTGAATGCACAATTTCAAGGACCATCCGCGGCCATTGCCATCACCCTGGTCCAGCCTGCGGCCACCCTTCCCCTGGATGCTGTGACAGCCCCCAATGCTGGGCTCCCGATGTCCTGTTCTGCCCCATCCAGGTAGTTTCCTGCCAGCAGCCAAAGTGAGCTACTTAAAATGCGATTCTGACCAGACCATCCCTGATAGAAACACTTCCGTGGGTCCCATTTTATGGAGAATGAAACCCACAGTACATCACTCAGTCTTCAAGGCCCTGCCTGCTCCGGCCTCCAGTTACTCTCAAACTCATCCTCTGTCTCCTCCCTCCATTGCAGCCACACTGATCTCCTTGGGGCTTCTTGGCCACATGGAGCCCTGCTTTGACCTCAGTGCCTTTGTACCTCCTGTTCCCGCTAACTGGGACACTCTTCTCTCTACCCTTTCTGGTCAGTTCCATCATACTCCTTGTGTCTCAGGCAAATGTCACCTCCTCAGAAAAGTGTTCCCTGACTAACCGGTTCCTCCACCGAGTCACTCTTATCTGTTGCTTTGTTCCTATATTTATTGTCTCCTGAAGGAGACTGTGAGCTTCCTGAGAGTAGGTCCTTGTTAGCTCACTTTTCTCAGCTCGGAGGAGGCATGTGGCACACAGTAGGTGCTCAATAATATTGTCTGGCTGGATGAATGAAGATGTCTGAGCACACACCGCCATTTTCCTCGTTATTCCTCCCTGTCCTCACAAGCTAGGATTGTGATGCCCTTTTGACAGATGATGCAATTGAGTCTCAGAGAGTTTGGGCAAGCTGCCTGGACCACACTGGCAGTGAGCAGTGTGTGTCTGTACGTCCTTTGTGTGTTATGTGTATGTCTAGATGTATCTCTGGGTGTCCAAGTGTCCTCTGTGTGTGTCTTTGGATATCTGTGTGTCTGTGAGTCTCTGGGCACCCAGGTATTCCTATGGATTTGTGTATGTCTATGTGTTTGCAAGTACCTTTCTTTGCTATGCACATGTGGCTGCCACGTGCATATCTCTGTTTCTCTGTGTGAGTCTGTATATGTCATTGTGAGGCCCTTCATGTCAGCTGTCCTAGTGTCTCTGTGTGCCCCTAAGCGTGTGTGTCCAGGGTCCAGCTCTGTCAGCTCTCCCAGCCCCCACTCGGTGGTCCATCTCATTTCCCTGCTGCCCCAGGCTCCTCCAGGGCTCTAACAGCCTGTCGTCTTCCAGCTGTGGGGTCCTTGAGTTCTTTGGGCACCTGGGGAGCTGGAGCAGAGGAGAGAGGCAGGCAGGCAGGCAGGCAGGCACTGTGCATCCCTGGGGCCCACAGACCCCAACCCATGGAAAACCTTGCTAGCCCCAGGATTGGCTCCTGACTTAAAATTGCCAATCTCTGATCGAGCTGCCAGGAGCCCGCACTGGGCTGGTTCCCATGGCAACGTGGAAGCTGCCAGGCCTCCCGCTCATAAAACAGGTCATAAAGCAGGGGGATGGGAGGAGGATCAGGGGCTGCCTGGCTGAGGGAGGGGCTGGCTGCCTGGGGGCTGCTGGGGCCACTTCCCTTGGAGACCTGGCCATGCACCTGTTGGCAGCCAGGCCAGGTTCTGCTCTGCCGCTCGCACTGAGCGGCCTCTTTGTGAATGGGAGTAGTCATGGCCCTCTAGTTCTGCCTCTAGGTACGATGTTGCATGGATCCAGCAATGCTTTGGGTGAAAGGGCCCAGCAGGACTGAGGCCTGGGAGTGAGCTCTGTAACCCTCTGTCTCCCCATCAGTAAAACGGAGAGCTAAGGGAAAGCAGCATGGTGAGTGGAAAGAACCAGGCTTGAGAGTGCACTGGGTTCAAACCCAGCTCCACCTGCAAGCTGTGGGACCCCGGGCAAATGGCTTCAGTCTCTGAGCCAAACTTGTTCGCCTCTCAAATGGAGACAAAAATGGCATAGAGTATTTGTGAAAATTAAATCAAAGTTTATAAAAACTTCTTATGGTGCCTGGTCCAGAGACCAGCTGTGGTTGTTAGAAATAATAGCAGCTATTATAATAATAGTGATAATTCTGTGCCAAGCACTTGTCTAAATACTTTATACATAGCAGTTTATTTTATCCTCACAGGTGATAATTATTCCCATTTTACAGATGAGGATGCTGAGGCACAAGAGGTTAAGTGACTCACTCAAATCACAGAAACCAGAGGGAGAACTCCGGTTTAGATGTGGAGTTGGGGTGCTTTCAGCCACAACCCAGTACTGCCTCTCTCTTCCCTCCCTGCAGAATCAGTGAGGCTAGGGGAGGAGTCAGCATGAGCCCCAGCCAGCCTCCTCAGCTCCAGGGCCTCCCCACTGCAGCCACGAAGAGGAGAGGGCTTGGTGAGCGTGGGCTTGGTCCTCCAGAAGGACTTGGGGAGGCAAGTTGCAGGGATCACAAAACAACGTCCTTCAATACCCTTTTCCCATTGCTCAGAGGGAGAAATTGAGGCCCAGAGAGGGCTAGTGTCTTGCACAAAGTCATATAGCAAGATGGTAGCTGCAAGGATTCAAACCCAAGTCCCTTTCTTTGGAGCCAGTTATACTCCCAATAAGCCCTACGGCTGCCCAAGCACCCCGGGCCACTGGCAAAATTGAGAAGAAAGCAAAACAATAGCGGCAGCAGTAATTCCTGTGTATTGTGGATTTAGCAGGTATTGGATATCGCGCGGCAACCCTTCACGTGCACCTTGTTTAGTCCTCGCTGCAGTCCTATAAGGTTAAGGCACATGATATACATTATCAGCATCATCCCCATTTTAGAGATGAGAAAATTGAGGATCAGAGAGGTTATGTGATTTCCTCCAGGTCAATTCAAGAGACTTGAACCCAGACCCGCTGATCCCAGAGCGGCATAGAAGGACCCAGCCCTCAATCCTGGGGTCTTTCTGTGGTGTAACTCTTGGGGCGTGCCCACGGGGGCTGCCTTGTGCTGACCACAGGAAGGCCCAGGGAATGAGCATTTCTCCGTCCATCCATCCGTCTACCTACCTATCCATCTGTACACTCGACAAATATTTACCCAGGGCTTTCTCCATGCCAGGCAATATTCAGGCATTGGGAGGCACACAGCGGTGAACAAAGCAGGCAGTGCCTGGCTTTATGGCCCTCATACCCTCGTGGGGAGAGGCAGACTATAAACAGAGAAACAACAAAGATGTGTGTCAGGTGGTGGTGAGGGCTATGGAGAAAAACAAAGCCAGAGGAAGGGGCAGTGCAGGATGGCGGGGTCCGAGAAGCCTTCTCTGAGGGTGACATTTGAACGGTGATCTGGAGGTGAGGGCTTGGGCCATGTGGGGATCGCTAGAGAAGGGTTTCTGGCAGAGGAAATAGCAGGAGCAAAGGCCCTGAGGTGGGAGCGTGCCTGGCATGTTGGAGGAACAGAGAATAGGTCAGTGCAGCTGGAGACAGCAAGCGAGCGGGAGGGCGTTGGGGAGGTGGAGGGGTCAGTGGGAATCGGACCAAGGGCGGCCCTGTCAGGTTTTCTTCTGAGTGAGATGGAAGCCATTGGAGGTTCTAAGCAGAAGCATGGAATCATCTGATTTAGTTTTTAAGAGCATCCTCTGGCTGCTGGAGTGAGGATGTACTACAGGGCTCAAAGGAAGAGGGAGTGGGGGTTAGAAAGGCAACGTAGTATGTGGGTGTCAGATGGCAGAGGCTAGGGCCACGCAGAGTGAAGGAGGTGGAGAGGGAGGCCCAGATCTGAATATATACTAAAGGCTAAGCCACAGGATTAGGGTCTGAGAACCCTCTAGGATGGCTCCAGGTTTTTGGCTTAAACCAGAATGAAATTGTCATTTATGCAGGTGGGGAGGACTGCTGGAAAAGCAGTGCGGGCCTGGGCTTTGCACATCTCAATTTGTTTGTGCCTTATATTCCTCAAGCATCAGAATCACTGGAGACACTTGTCAAAGTCCAGATTTCTGGGATCCTCCACCAGAGTTTCCCATTCAATAGAGCTGGGTGGGGCCTGAGAATGTGGATTTCTAATCAGTTTCCAGGTGATGGTGATGCTGCCGGTCACAGGACCTCACCTTGAGACCCACAGATTGTTGCAGCTGGGGAAGTGGAGGCTCACAGCTGGAAGGCGACTGGTAATAAAGCCATAAATTGAGCCAAAGCCTCTTCAGTCCTTGGCCAGCTTCTGGACCCTGATGGAGAGAGAAGGGAGCCCTCAGACATATGTCCCCAGAGAATGGGAGGTGGGTGTGGCTGGAGCTCCTAGGGACCCTCTGGTTTCTGCTTCTGTTTCCATGGAGGCCATAAAAAAGGGTAGTGGCTGAGCGTGCATGTGACATGCATTCTTTGCAGTTTCTCCACCTCCAGGTGTAATCCTGTCTGGCTTCCCTGAGCCCTATGCACAGGAGGGATTCTGGAGAAGCTCGCTGCAAGACCCAGTGGTGTCCTCATTCCTTTGTTTTACAACTGTTTGCCGTGTTCACATGCCGCAGTTGTCAGGAGTGCTTGTCCACCATCTGGGTCCATTTCTGGGTCTCCTCATGTGGGGCGTGTGGAGAGGCTGTACTTTCCAGCCCTCTTGAAGTTAGGCACAGCCTTGGCACTTGATTTCTGCCAAGATCTGTGAGCAGAAGTGAGGTGTGTCTCTTTCTGGTGGGAGCCTCAAGAGCTGGTGAGCAATTTGCTGTCTGCATCCCCTGCCAGGGAGACTGGTGGGTTCTTCAAGGGAGGGCTCGCCAGCCTGGGCCCCTGACTGTGGACGTTATGGAGGAGATGCCTTGCCAACTGGAGATGGACATGGAACCGGAGTAAGAAGCAAACCTGTGTTTTTTTAAGCCAAGGGTTGGCAAATTTTCTTGGCCAGAGAATGAATATTTTAGGCTTGTCGCAGCTACTCAACTCTGCTGTGGGAGCAAGAAAGCAGGAACAGACAGTATATAAATGGGTGGTTGTGGCTGTGTCTCGATGAAACTTTGTTTACAAGATGAGTGACCAGCTTGCAGGCTATAGTTTGCCAACCTGTTTGAAGTCTTGAGAATTGGGAGTTGTTTGTTCCTGCAGCATGAACTAGCCATAGTGACAACTGTACCTTCCATAGTGACCTTGCTGGCATAGACAACAGAACCTGCTGTGCCTATGCAAGCACAAGGCAGTAGGTAAGGAAAGTGTATTTGACTTTGGCTGGAGATCTTGTGGTTCTCCTCCCAGATCCTCTTCCCACCCTTCTCCTTGCTTTCTGTCCTAAGTGGTTGGCCTGCAGGGATTATGTCAATCAAGGGAACCCTTGTTGTCTGGCTTTCCATTGGGTCTGGCCCACTGGGAGCACTGGTAGGATTTGGGAAGACAGAGGATAGTGAGGCTGGCGTATTTATTCCCCAGTTCTCTGCCTTCAAGATCCCCTCAAGCTGCCTGTGTCCTCCAACTGAAGGCCACATCTCCTATTGGGGGCTCTCTCTTTGTTTCCTGGTGACAGCAACTTCTTTCTTCTCCCTCCTCTCACCCTTTGGGCCCATAACAGTTCGACTTGCACCAGCTCTGAGGTACTACCTTACCCTTTGTGGTTTGCTATACTCTTCTCATCCCTCCTAAGTGATCCCTTTATTAAAATCAAATCAAATGACCCACCTGGAGGGCACCATCTGCTCCTGCTGAGACCCTGACTGCTACGGCTTTGAGGCACACATGTCTGGGCTTGAATTCTGATTGAGTCACTGCCTTAGTTAAATCATGTCACCTCTGAGACCCCTGGGTTTTCTCTTCTGTAGACTGAAGCAAAACTAACCTCCAGGAAAGGAGGAGGGGTTTCCTAAACTATGGTATCTGTACAATGTCAGGAGGCACCTCAATTAGTGTTAGGAAAGAAGGGAGGAATCCTCATGACAGCTTGGAGATGGTGGGGCCTGAGTGCCACTTGCCACTTGAGAAATGAGGCTAAGGCTGCGTGGGATGGAGTGTTCTGGGGCTCTGAATGGGCCTGAACCCTGGACAGACATCAGTGCACCCACCTGTGGTTCAGTCCCTTCTGGGGATATTGCTGGAAAAGGGTCCCTCAGGACAGAAAACGAGACATCAGCTAGGCCCAGGTTCAAATGTGGGCTTTGCACTCCTTGCTGTGTGACCTTGGGCAAGTGACGCTGCCTCTCTGTGCTTCATCTAAAAATAGATATACAAATACCTACCTCAGTTGAGAAACAGAACATAAGGCAGGCATCCTGACTCTCTTTTTGACTGCTGTGTGCATGGTATCTAAAGCAGTACCTGGTGTATAGTAGATGCTTAATGCTTGTTACATGAATGAATGAGTGAACAAATGCACTTAGCACAGTGCTCACCTGCCTGAATTCAGCTTCTGATGCTACCAGTTTCCAGCTCTGTGGCCTTGGGTACCTCATTTAAATTTCTTTATGTGGAAGATGGGATTCAAAAATACCTACTTTGCGGGATTGCTGAGGACTACCTGAATCTTCACATGTGCCAGGCAGAACCAGCACTCACTCATGTTAACCATCATTGGTCACACTTTTGCTGAGGGTCAGGCTTTTTAAGCTGTTTAAGCTCTTTTGACCATGCATACAGCAGTCAAAAAGAGATTCTGGATGCCTGCCTTATGTTCTAATCCTCACTCGAGGTAAGTATTTTTATCCCTATTTTTAGATGAAGCACAGAGAGGCGGTGTCACTTGCCCAAGGTCACATAGCAAGCAGTGCAAAGCCCACATTTGAACCCGGGTGCCTGACCAGTTGGCTTACTGGAATTACCCCTGGGCTGGGGACAGAAACCTGGGCAACTTGCCACATGATATTGGGTGATTGTTGCCCTCCAAGAGCCTCGGTGTTCCTATCTGTGAAGTGGGAGGTGGTGGCTGAAGTGGGAGCCCTCTGAGACCCCTTGTAGCTTGCACCTGCACATGAGTCACTTTCGGACCAGGCTGTTGCAGGGGATGCCCTATGCACGGCCCCAGAGACGGGGCATCTGGATGTGAATGGACCCGGGGCAAGTGCAGGGTCAGAGCCCTCCTCACATGCCTGGGCCGGTGGCAAGCAGGTGCCAACACTACTACTACACTACATCACAAACACTACTACTAATGGTATTGCTGACCTTATTATTGTCATCATCATGAGGTGGGAGCTAGGAGGAAGCCCTCGTTGGGGTGGGGGACCCAGCTTCTGGGCCCTCCGCCCTGTTCCCGATTCCTCTATCCTTGCCCAGTGGTGCAGGGGGGAGGTGGCAGCCCATTGGTGCTCAAAGCTGGAAGAGACGTTCTTCACAAGTGCCATCGAGCCTTCTTTTTTTAACCGCCACGAGCTGACTAATGCCTGAGAGTGTCAGTCCCTCCCGCTCCGGGTGGCCGTGCAGGGGTGTGAAGTGCCGAGAGGAGAGGAAGCTGCTGCCTTCTAGAGCTGCTGGGCTGCCTGGGGCACTGTAGGCCCTCAGAGCCTGAGCCCAACGTCTCCGAGCCCCTGTCCCTCTGTCAGGGCTCCTGTATGCTCTCCAAGCTCTCATGCCCCTCTTAGACTTCAGCCTCCTTTCTGAGTCTCCCCATCCTTTTCGGGTCTCCCTGTCTCCCCTCTGAGCCCCACCTCCCTCTCTGGAAATCAGTCTCTTTTTTGCCCTCCTCCCTCCCACTTCCCTGTAGTAGTCCCTTGACAGATGCTGGCAGGGTTGCCCGCAGACGGCCCAGCCCTGGCCCGGGTGCTGGGAATCCTGGCTGGAGCCTCAGTTCAGCCAGTGGCTCTTAGGGGACTTTGTGCAGCTCCTGTTCCCATTCGGGTCTCGCTTTCCCTATCTGTGTAATGAGAGGGTTGGACTGGATGGGTGAGAAGTCCCCTTCCCACACTGAGCCGAGAAGATTCCATAGAAACCCAAAACCTTCCAGTAGGGGGTGGGGGGTCCAGCGCCCCAGCACGGTTCCTTTCATGGTGCTGGAGCGCCTTTCCCCTTTCCTCAGGGGAAAGGTCATTGCCTCTGAACAGCACGGGCTCTTGGCAGCTATCTCCCGAGTAGATTTTTGGATGTGCCTTACTGTTAGAACCATTGTTCCAACTCCTCCCTTCCCGACGTCAGCAGTGCCTGGTCCAAGTGGGCCCCTAATGGTCTTGATTCCATCATATTTTCCACCTCGCACAATCTAAAACTTGACCAAGGTGTGCGCCTCTTGATGCTGGCCAAGTACTCTCCCCATAGATGCCCTGGCTGGTTAATTTATCACACTGAGGGCACAGGACGCTGCATGAACTCATTTTGATGGGCTGTGCAGGGTTTCGGAACTCTCTGGCTCCAGGGCCAAGTCTGGTTACTGCGGCAGCTGTGAACGTGCACTGCTGAGGTCTCCTGCCGTGGGGAGCATGATTGACTGACGGCCCCAGCTGCTGTCCCTTGGGATGTGCTGCCGTGTCTATGCTGAGCCCACATTTCCTGTGGGCTGCTCTCAGCCAACCACCGAGCATGGCAGGAATACTAAAGGCAGGCCCACTCTGGAGAGATGAAGAACTCTTCCAGTAAGTGACTTTGGCTCAAGGACTCTCCATTGGCATGGCTTAACCTTTGGAATTGTACTGCAGTTCAAGACTCTTCCTACACAATCTGCCTTCCTTCTCCCTCTCCTTCCCCAGGTGCCAGACCTGCCTTCTCCTGCTCCCTCTCTCAATAAATCTCTTGTATGTTGAATTCAATCTTGACGTCTACTTTTCAGTGGACCACCCTAACACAGTTATTACCTACTAGGCTACTGAAGTTATGTTATACACAGGAATTGATAACAGCAACAACTAGTATTTAATGAGCACATATTGTGGGCCAGGCCATATCTCATCAACTGTTTACTTCAACCTCATGAGGGAGGAACTCTAACCATCCCATTTTATAATGAGGAAACTGAAGCTCAGAGAAGGAAGGAACTTACTCAAAGCAGAATTTAAAATGACTGTAGAGTTTCCAAATTTTTTGTTAATATCTCTCTCACCCTCTATACAATACAAGCCGGTGAGTGTAGATATGAAGTCACTTTTTGCTAATCATCGTGTCTGCCTCCTCAGAGCCTCACGTAGTCTCTGGCATGTAGAAGGCACTTGATAAATATTTGCTGCAATTGCCAATGAATAAATGAGCAGTAGAAGAGCTGTGAACAATGGCCAAGCGGCTTAGCCACATTGTGAAAAGGCTGCAAGAAGAAGCTTTCGTTTGAAAGTCCTCGGCCCTGGTAAAACATGAGGGTGTGAGTTTCTATATTTATTAAAACATATTTAGCTTCTCTTCCTTTCTCTTTCATACCCGTCTGCTTCATACTGGGGAGGCAGAGCAGAACAATGGAAAGAACTAGTCAAACGTAGTAGGATTCTCCTGGCTTGGCCACCTACAATGTTCTGTGCCTCAGTTTCCCCATCAATAAGATGGGAGTAGTAATGTCTACTTTATCAAGTGCCTGGCAGAGAGAAGATGGAGTGGGCATACAGCAGGTCCTGTGCTCCTGCCAGTGCCTCCTGGTAGCCCACAGAGGTTGGGCACAGCCCCATGCCAAGCTTGGGCCAACTGGGAAAAGGTATGGTGGCTGCGGTGGCTGCAGTGGCTGTCACATCAGTCCCCAGAGGGGCTCAGGAAGCCCAGTGCTGGCAGCCTGCTCCCTTCCCCCAGCTGCGTAGAGGCATCCTGCCAACCTTTCCCAGCCTGCGGGTGAGTCTCAGGCCCCTGGCTGTCCCAGTTTCTGCTGATAGCAGAGGACCACACGTGAGTCAATGCATCACCCCCAGGTTTCTGCAGCTGCCCTTGGATGCGCCAGGCCTGACCGGATTAGTAACTGGATCACAGCCTCCGCCCCTGCGAGCGTCAGAGGCTCAGGAATGCTGCGGGAGACCTTGGCGTCAGCTGTTCCAGGCTCCTTGTGCCTTGCATTACAGATGGGGAAACTGAGGCCCAGAGAGGGGAAGGGATCTGCCCAGGGTCACACTGAAACTCAGTGGCATTACAGGAACTCGAGCCTAAATTTTCTCCCCCAGGGTTTCATTCATTTATTCATTCATTCATTCTGGGTCCTAGCTCTAAAAAACAGATCTCAACTCTGCCTACTCTCCCCTGCTCCACTGTCACACCTGTAGCCTAGCTGCTGACAGCTCTCACTTGGATGGCTGCAGTAGCCTCCTCCATCCATTTTCCACACAGCAGCCAGGGGGGACTTTTAAATAAAAAAAATTAGCTTGTGTTACCTTCTTGCACACTCCTATAGTTTCCCATCTTATTCAGATTAAAAACCTGAGGCTATGACTAGGAACCGCCAGGCCTTATGGGTCCAGCCCCTGCCACTCTGAACCCTTCCTCTTGCTGTCGCCCCTCCATGCACTTGGTGGGAAGCCAATCCTATTGGCCTCAGTGTATCTGGAAGTCTCCACCCTGGCCCAGCCCTGGAGCCCTCATATGTACTGTTCCCTCTGCCTAGAACACTTGTCCCCAGCATCCCCATGGCTGGTCCCTTCAACCCCTCATGTCTCAGCACGATCCCCTCCTCAGGGAGCCCGGCCAACCCAGTCCTTCCACCGCACCCCAGCTGCTCTGCCCCGCCACCCTGCCCCATCCTCTCACAGCACATACCCCCGCCAGAATGATCGTTAGTCATGCACTTAATTGTTTATCACCTAGAGCTCCAGGAAGAGTGGACACTCCCTGAAGACAGGGGTCTGAGATTCCATTATGGCCTCAGTGCCTAAAAGAGTCCCTGGCACAGAGTATGTACTCAATAAATATTCCCCTCTCTCTCTTTTAACAGTGTAGTGTGGGGATCATAATATTTTCCCTTTTTTGTTTATTATTATATTACAAATATATAACTATACTATTTTATTTTATTTTATATATTTTTTTAGACAAGGTCTTGCATTGTCAGCCAGCCTGGAGTGCAGTGGTGCAATCATAGCTCACTGCAGCCTCAAACTCCTGGGCTCAAAGGATCCTTATGCTTCAGCCTCCTGAGTAGCTGGGACAACAGGTGCAGCCCACTGCCCCTGGCTTTTTAAAAATTATTATTATTTTTTTGGGACAGGGTCTCACAATGTTGCTCAGACTGGTCTTGAACTCCTGGGCTCAAGTGATCCTCTTGCCTTGGCCTCCCAAAGTGCTGAGATTACAGGCATGAGCCACTGTGCGTGGCCATAAATATTTCTTGAATGGAGTAAAGAAGACAGAAGAAAGAAAGGAAAGAAAGGAGAAAGGGAGGGAGAAAGGTAGGGAGGAAGAGAGGGAGGAAGGGGGGAAAGAGAGAGGAAAGAGAGATGGGGGGAAAGAGGGGGAGGGGAAGGAAGGAGGGAGGGAGGGAAGAAAGGAAGGAAGGGAGGAAGGAAAGGAAGGGAAGGAAGAAACGAAGGAAGAAGACTAAGCAATGGTGTTGCTGGATGTGGAGGGAGAAGGCCTGATATTGAGGAAAAATTACCAAAGAAAAGTCTGCTTTTGTTTCCTCCCTCACGTAATCTCACTTTCTCTGTGAGTAGTCCCTTCTCATTCTCCTGCTCCCCTTCTGGGCTCCTGGTGCCTGCCTGCCCCCGGCCCCCCCCACCCCCCCTGCCTGCTGCTTGTTGTCTTCTGACTCACCTCTCTTCTCAGGAAAACTAATTCTCACTCATGTGTGACAATAAGGCATTCCCATTCAAAGGGAGTTTTTATTTTTAGCTGTCTTCACAGGGTAAAGCCAAAGAAATGAATACCTAATGGTGGAATCTCTGCTACTAGTGAGGTTGGAGGACTGTCCTAATCCCCTGAAATTACATTCAGTATGTGGCTATCCCTCTGTCCCAGGTAAGGGCTGGGTGCCCACCCCCAAGTCAGGCTAGGATACATGGCCTTCTGGACTGTGCCTGTCTCTGTCACCTCTCTCCCCTCCCTCATTCACCACTTTCCCAAGATAAATCAACCAGGTCAGTCAACACGTTTTGGTGAAAAAGAAACAAGTTAGTCTTTTGACTCGACAAAGTGGGCCTTTCTCGTGGCAGAGGGGCTGGGGCAGTCGGGAGCATGTGGAATCAGCACTGCTGGGCCAAGACAAGGCCCCTTTTGTGTTCAGAGACAAAGATAGAGTGTCCGGGCAAGATGGGGCCAGGGCCTTTCCAACGCCAGCTCCGGCAGCCTGGATTGGCTGGCAGGCAGACAAGTCTACCCTGTGACTGGGCGGCCCAGGCTCCCAGCCACCGGCCGCCCCACCCCTCCCTTTGGCAAACAACTGGGCGGGGGTGAAATAAATTGTGAAACCAGACTGTCTTCCCTGTCCTGGCCACCAGTGCTCTTGGGGCTGGGGATCCTCAAACCTAACAGACCTGGTACTTGGGGGCTGAGAGACCTTAAATCTGCTATTTCCGTGGCCTTTGGAGATGAAAAAACTTGGCTTTGGTTCCAGGTTGGGTGACCTTGGGCAAGTCACCCCACTTCTCTGAGCCTCTGTTTCCCAGTCTGCGAAAGAGTACAATAATAGTTCGCCTCCAGCCGTGGTACAGGTTCAATGACATGGCATCTCTAAGGAACAAGGCGCATGCCTGGCACAGAAAGGGCACACAACTGTCAAGTGCACAGCTCTTTACAGTTTACCACTTCATATCTACTATCTCATTAGGTGCTCAGAAAACTACCCCTACTCATGGAGGCAGGATAATCACCCCCATAGACTGAAGGAAAGGAGGCTTGAAGGAAATTTAGAGAATCTGAATTTCTGGGGATGTGGGCATTCTGGAAGGGCACCTGGTAAGGTTATGTGTGGCTCAGGCTGATAGATCCTGAGGTAGGTGGTAAGAGGGAGAACCTCCAAGGCGTAAAAACTTGAGAGGGTCAGAGACTGATGTAGGGTCATACCCCCAGGTTGTTGCACTGGCTGTGCCCTCTGCAGAGAATGCCCTTTTCCTCCCCTCCCCACCCCCCAGGTTAATGCTGGTTGGCTTTTTAAGACAACTTAGCCTAGGAAAGGAGGAAATTCACTTTTCATTGGAAATCTTCTGTGTTTAAAATTTTTGCTACGTGGAAAAATTTTTAAATGGAAATACTTTGTTGAATGGTTTATTCATTCAACAGATATTTGTGGAGGACCTACTCTTCATCAGACACTGATGCCAGATGCTGTTAAGCAAGATAGAAGTGGTCCTGGCCTCCGGGAGCCAACAGTCTAGTTCAGGGGGCTCTCAGCTTTCGCCACATCGGAATCACTTGGGGAGCTTTAAAAATTATTGATGCCTGGGCCTCACCCCAGCTATTTTGACTCAATTGGTCTGCAATGGGACATTTTCTTCTTCTCCTTCTTCTCCTCTCCTTCTCTTCCTTCTTCTTCTTCTTCTTTTTTTTTTTTTTTTTTTTTTTTTTTTGAGACAGGGTCTCCCTTTGTTGCCCAAGCTGGAGTGACTGCATTGGCCCTATCTTGGCTCACTGCAGCCTCGACCTCCCAGGCTCAAGCAATCCTCCCACCTCAGCCTCCTGAGTAGCTGGGATGACAGGGACACGCCACCATGCCTGGCTAATTTTTATTATTTTTTGTAGAGACAGGGTTTTGCCATGTTGTCCAGGATGGTTTCAAACTCCTGGCCTCAAGTGATCCATCTGCCTCAGCCTCCCAAAGTTCTGGTATTACAGGTGTGAGCCATTGCCACACCAGGCTCTGCAATGGGGCACTGGGATTTTCGATAGCCATTCAGGTGGTCCCAGAGGCCAACAGCATGGAGAACCATGATTTCGGAGAAAGGAGACAAATGAACAAATCACCAAAATGCACAGACCATGATACATGCATACGGTGAAGGAAATCTATACCAGGAAAAGGGACCAGCGTGATAGGGTTGCTGTTTAAGATGGCCTGACCCTAGAGGGCCCCTTGGGGTGGGGAAATACTGCAGCAGGGGGTGAGGCAAAGAAAGTGAGGAGATGGATCGTTGGAAACCTGGGGAAAGCAGTCCAGGCACAGGGAAACAGCAAGTGTGAAGGCCCAGGGATGGGAATGTGAATGTGATGAACAGCAAGGCGGCTGGTGTGGCTGGAAGGCTGCAGATGGGTGGGGAGGGAGAGAACAGAAGGAGGCAATGTTGAGAGGCGTCCTGTGGTTCCCCCAGGCCTGAAGGACTCAGTGCTGCCTCAGGAACCTGACTATTTTCCTCTTATTCTTAGTCCTAGTAACCCAAATAGAAACTGGCAAGAAGTGCCTGGTCTGAATATTGGGATCATTCTTGCCTGTCCCAGCAGGCTCAGAGAATGGGTGGCCTCTTCCTCCTTCTCCCTTACCCCAACCCAGAGCCCACAAAAGCATGTGGCTTGGAGGAGACAGGTAGCTACCAGAGGTCAAGGAGTCCCTGCCCTGTGCCTTGGGAAGGACCTGCCCTCCCTCTACAAAGCTAGACAGCTGGACCTACCTGACCTGGGTCCTGGGGGCCCCTGGAACTAGGAAGGGCTCTGGCCTCACGAATCACAAACTGGCATGACATCAGCTTGTCCAATGGACATTCCAGAGGCTTAAAATCTCAGAATTCTTAATATTAGAGTAATAACTTAGTTATTTTAGAGTGTTGTATTAGAATTGCATTCAAATAATACAGAAATGTCTTATTGTGTTAGCAGCCTAGATTGGAATGTTGTGGTACAATGTCTTATAATATTGCATTAGGACATTATGTAATGTTATGTGTTAGAATTGTATGTTGCTCCAGAGTGTGGGATTAGAATATTGGTTAAAATTGTGCTGAAATGTTGAATTCGAATATTAATCTGTGTTAGAACATTATATTTGAATGCAATGTTATAATAGTATATTAGTGTTACATTAAAATATTATATTGTGTTGAAATGTTTTCTTAGCAAGTTTTCTTCGAATGGCATTTTGAATCTTAAAATCAAAAGGGAGCGCATGAAATTGTGGGGTGCTTTGATGGCATGCAGAACACCTCCTGACCTAGGAATGGTGGAGTAGGGGTGGCAGGGCCTGGATTTGGGCTCAGCTCTGACACTGACTCCTTCCCCTGCTCTTCCTCTCTCTGGACCTCAGTTTCCCCATTTTTACATCAGGAGCTGTTGGGCAGCGTTGGCCTCTAGGGCCTCTCTCATGCCGATTTTTTACGGGGCTCTGAATGCTGGACATTTGCCCTGCGCCAATTCCCGGGCAGGAAGTGAAAATTCTGCTTAACAATGAGATTGATCTTATCAGGGAATGAATGACTTTCTGGGAGTAAACAGCTTCCTCATTGACAGGAAAAGTAAGAGGATCAAGTGACCAGGGTGAGAGAAACTCCAGACCAAGCAGGCAGGAGTATAGACCTCCAGCCAGCTGCTCACTTTTCCCTAAAGGCACAATGGCTCCATCCTGCAAACTGGGGGTGAACCAGAGTCTCCTTCTTCCTTCTAGAAACATTTCCCCATCCATCCCACCCAGTCTTCTCCAGACTCCATGGCTGACCACAGTTTTAGACTGCTATCCCTGACTGCTGGGCTGAATTGCTGAGTTCTGAGCCCCTCATCTTTGCCCCTAGACGTTGGCTGGACTCTCAACCATCCCTGTTTTCCCCCACCCCTATGTGGATCAGGGCATTTCAGAAGTAGGCCTAGAACAGGTGGTTTCAGCAAAAATATCCCAGGCCTTCCCACCTTAACTCTCCCTGCCCCTCACTCTCTAGAAGAAAAAACAAGTGATGGCAAGGCAACCTGGAAAAATCCACACATTTACACAAGCTCTGATCCTTCTGTACATCTTCATGGCTTGCATGCACCACCACCCACAGACCCTGTGGTCCCTGATCCAAGACAAGGAGGGGGTTAAGAGCAAGGCCTAGCAGACCAGCTAATGACCATCAGTGCTCTTGTGCAACCCACTTCCCCTTCTGAACCTGTGTCCTCCATTGCAAAATGAAGTAAGGGTTTTGACCTTATTAAGCCTGATGGGCATGAATTTGAGGTAACACCTGCAAACCACTCAGCTCAGCACTTATCAAGTGGCAAATGCACTGAGCTTGTTGAAGTTGAAATTGTCTAGAACTGGGCACACCCCACACCCACCCTAACGCCTTCAGCTTGAGGTCTGGGCCCCAGCCTTCCTGCATGCTACAGCTTGGAGGGTAACATTCATATCTTGTGGTCATCCTGAGATGAAAGGGAAAATCCACAGGAGAAAGACAGCCAGGGGTCTTGGTGACTGGAAGAAGGCTTTCTTAAGAAGCTGGTAGTGAGCATGATGTCTTTTGCTTAAATAAATCTCTTGATACTTTTGAGGGCAGACAAGGCCTTGGAACCTGGAGTAAAGAGGCTGGGCAGGGTTCTAGGCCCACATGGCGTCATTGGCTGACCTCTTTCTATCTCAGGGCTTCAGTTATCTCATCTGGAAAATGGGGCTTTAAAAGGCACTTCTTTCACAGGTCATTGTGGGGGTCAAATGAGATGGTCTTACTCATAAATCTAGGAAAGGCCATGAGAGGCCTGGTGTGGCATAGGGATGGAGAACAAAAAATAACATGAAGAAAAGGAGAAATGAAAGGGGAAATGGAGGGGAAGGGATAACTTAGAGAAATTGCATGCTATGGGCAGTCCCTGAGGCAGTCGCCAAGGCAACTTAGAGAAACAGGAGGTGGTGGGCAGTCAGCAGCTCTGCCACTAGCTTGTTGTGTGACTTTCAGCTGGTTCCCTGCCCTCTCTGAGCCTCAGGGTCCTCATGGGTAACACTGGCCATTCAGACTGGACAACTCCAATGGTGTACCCACCCACCTCCCTTGGTCCCCTGGATTCCCTGATATGTAGCAATAAGCCCTGAAGTGCTTGGCTGGGGAGACTAGAGTTGATCACAATTCCTAAACACCTTCACTCCTATCTTCATGGTTGGACCATGGATGGCAAGGAAAGGATCTCAAATTTCTGGAGGTGACAGCTGGGACAGCCGAAGTTGGTCAGGTTCAAGCTCCTGCCTGAAGCTTGCCAGACCCTATCTGTCCACTTTTGCCGTGGTCACCTAGTGGGGATAGTGGAAATTGAGCAAATGTGTGTTAGTCATAAATGCCTGGTATGAGAGCAAAGCAGTAAGCAAGCCAGATCCAGTTCTTGCTCTCATGGAATAACATTTGGGGAGTAGGGTGAATAATACATTAGAACTCTGCTATTTGGTGCATATATGTATGTAATTGTTACATCTGCTTGATGAATTGACACTTTTATCAGTATATAATGTTCTTTGTCTCTTGTAAACATATTTGACTATTTTGTATGGCATTTGTATAGCCATCTCAGATCTTGTTTGGTTACTATTTGTATGAAATATATTTTTTCATGTTTTCACATTCAACCTATTTGTATCTAAAATGAGTCTTTTGTAGACAGAATATAGTTGGATATTTAAAAAAATTCATCCTGTCAATTTATGCCTTTTGATTGGTGAGTTTAATCCATTTACATTTAAACTAATTACTGGTAATTAGGAACTTACTTTTGCAATTTTGTTATTTGTTTTCTCTCAAATGTGCTGTTGAACTCTTCTAGTGAATTTTTCATTTCAGTTATTGTATTTTTCAGCTCCATAATTTATATTTGGTTCCTTTTTATAATTTCTATCTCTTTGTTGATATTATAATTCGGTTCATATATCATTCTTCTGATTTCCTTTAGTTATTTTTCTGTGGTTTTCTTTAGCTCTTTGAGCATTTTTAAGACAGTTGTTTCAAAGTCTTTATCTAGTAAGACCAGTGTCTGGGCTTCCTTAGGGATAGTTCCTGTCAATTTATTTTATTCCTTTGAATGAGCCATGTTTTCTACTTCTTTGTTGTGTTTTTGTTGTTGTTGTTGAAAACTGGACATTTGAATAAAGAGCTGCCTCTCCCAGGCTTTGCAAACTGGCTCTGTGTTACACAGTCTTTCACCAAGGTGAAAGCTTCAGGTCTTCTCAGGTCTTTTCTGAGAATGAATCTTGCCTGTTCCTAAATGTGGCTTACTCAATTCCTCCATATGTACAGCTGCTTTTGAATGTCTTACTTTTTCAAAGAATCTTACCCCAGCACCCAGCTTCTCCTTAGGGCCACAGATGGTCTATTATGTGTGTCCACTCATAATCTCTTGCCCCAGTCATCTGTGGGTCTATAGTCTCCCTGCAGCTTCCACCAACAGTGCCCTTAGCTTCCCTGTACCTGAGATTTTAGTTAGACAAAACAGAGAGCTGTCCTCCAGGCAGGCCTCAGACCAGTTAAGAGTGTTGCCATTAAGGTAGGCTTGCTCCCTCTGGCTCAAGGGAGGGAAATGGGCTGCTGCGCCAGGGAGGGTGTTGGGCAAAAGGGAGTAAAAATGCCACAAAACTTTTTCTGCTGTTTGAAGGTGGCTTTTTCTTGATTAGGTGTTCACCTGGGTGCTGTAAACCTTTGACTGTTTTCCAGAGCTCCTATATTAGTTCTAAACCAGTCTCTGGTTGTTTTCTTGATGCTTCCATGGGGTGAATGACAGCTTGGAGCTTCCTAGTCTGCAATTTTGCAGCTGTCACTCCTCCATTAGAAGCACTCAAATATCTAACTGCACATTACAGGGAAACGAACAGCATCGCTGGTGTGAATGTCTGCAGGGAAGAAGGTACCAGGGATAATTGGGATCAGAAAAGGCCTTGGGGAAAGTATGATTTTTGAACTGAAAGAGAGGAAGGAAAAAGCCAGGAAAGCACAAGAGCAAAGGCCTTGAGGTGAAGAAGAACCTGGTTTGTTCTAGGCCCTGTTGGAAGGATGGTGTGGCCGGAGCCCAGGGAGGCCTGGGGATCAGAGCACACAGGGCCTGGGGGCTGGGATGAGCAGCTCGAGCTGTATTCTGTGACGAGAACCCATGGAGGGCTTTAAGAACTAAAGAGACCTTGTGATTTTTGTTTAAAATGACAAGGCTGCATTGCAGGTAAGGTCTAGAGTGAGAGCAGTGAAGTGGATGGTGTAGATGCCCTGGTGAGAAATGAAGCTACAGTCTGGGAATTAAGGATCAGTTCTTGGCAGGGGTCAGAGGAAGCAAAGTTTAGTGGGAACAGCTGGCAGCATCCCTGCAGACTTTCAGAGGTGGACCAGGGAACATTCTTGGCCAAGTCAAACCAAGACTAGTGTTGGGACAAGAGGCAGGAGGGACATTTTTGCCCCTGTGGCTTCCTTTGACGTTCTAAGCTCTGCCTCTCCCAGATGAGCCTTTCCCCAGGGAAAGGGTTTACAGAACCTGAAAGGTTTTTCAAACAGGAACTGGACCATTGAGAAGATGGGGAAGCTGGGCCCAAGGAAGGGCTGTGGCCATGGCCTCATAGCACATGGTCCTCCTTTAGGGGAGATGAGTCAGGGACTGCATCACCCAGTTCCTGCTAATACTCAAGTGTCAGCATTTTCAGTGAGTTTAAGGTTAAACTCAAGGATTCCAGAGTTGGGCTGGCCTGGCCAGAGTCCTGAGCTTTCTGGCTCACAGAGTGATGCTGTGCTGGCCACTCCCCCTCTCTGAGCCTCAGTTTCCTCATCGGTACCACTGGGGCGATGATAGTCCTCACCACACTGGTTATTGTGAGCTGTGTGGGATAACACATGAAGAGCACTTAGCAAGGCACCTGGCTCACAGTGAGTACTCAATCATTGATTTTTGCAATGACATTGCTATTTACTGTGATAAGAGTAAGTATTATCTGGGGACCCTGGTGACAATTTTAGGCACCCAGCAGAACCACAGAATCTCACTTGGTTTGGTTTGGGAGAATGTCAGAGAGTGGTCTCCACTTCCTGTTCCTTATTTAGCCACGGACCTCATCTGTTCTCAGGCCACACAGCCTATCTCATGTCTAAAGTGAAATGTCATGGGTCAAAGAGAAGGGAAGATAACCCGTGACCAGGAGGACCACGAGGACCATTTGAGCTGGACCTTAAAGTTCGGTGGGAGCAACACAGGCCAAGACAGCAGGATGCCATTCCAGGAGAAGAGAGGAGCCACAGCCAGGGCTTAGAAGTCGAAAAATGATTCTTATTCCTTTAGGGTAGGCAGAAGAGAGTGAGTCATTTTGGCCACAGTGGAGAACTTGTGATAGGATGGTGGGTACAAGGAAATCAGGCTGTAGCTAGATCATGGATGCCAGGGTGGGGGAAATTGGCCTTCACCTTAGAGGTGACGGGGACAGGGGGCTCTGACTGTTTCTGAGAAAGAGAAGGCCATCCTCAGAGCTGGACTATGCGAAGGTCACTCCATCAGCTTGAATATAGGTGAGAGGCCCAGAGACTGCTGGAGCCTCTCTGTGGCCTAGGTCAGGGGTGCGGAGGCCCACTTTGGGCAGTGAAAATGCAGATGTAAGGAGATCCCACAGGTATGAAGGGGGTAGAATCAACAAGACTTGGCAACTAACTAGAAGGGGCAGGGGTGAGGGAGGACCCAAGCCTGACTCCCAGATGCCAGCTTGGGCAATGGGGTGGTTGAATAGAAGCCAAGGATGGAGGTGGTTTGGGGAGGAAGATGGCTGGGGTGGGGGCAGCTCTGAACACACCTTGCCTGAAGAGCCCATGGGCCACCTGCACCGGCACTTGCCTTTATAAGTCTGGACTTGGAGAGAGGTCTCAGGATTGGGGACAGGTATTTGACAACGTTTATAGCCCTGAGTTTGGCTGGCTTGTTGAGGAGACAGGTGAAGGAGAGGAGGTGGGACAGGTATGCCAGCTGCTGCTCTCTTTGGCCTCAGCCCTGGGACAAGCTTGTTCCTCTCCTCTGCTACCCTCCCCCTCTTCTTCTCATCTTACTTCCTTCTGGCTCTTACTTAGCTGCGTCATTTTAGGGAACTTGGAAACCAGGCCTGGTGTCTTTAACTTACAAAATTATACACTCCAATGAGCCGGAAAGGGGCTTTTGGAATAATTCTATTGAAAATATGTGGGTTTTCGCCTTGAAATGATCTTCCTGAAATTATCCCCTTTCTCTCTTTATAAATATTAAAAAGAAGGAATCTGAGCTTACTGCTTTAAATCTCTATTCAGGGACTTTTTCTTCTGCCTCCCAGGAAAGCAACCAGTCATTTCTGAGGAAGAAAAGGACAAGGCTGGCGCAGTTTCCTTTAACATAACAATCCCACCCTACTTCTGAAATCCACTTTTTGGAATACCCCTGACCAATCCCTCCTTGTTCCCCCCTATAGCTAAGCTGGGATTTGCTGGAATATTGTGTGTCAGTGTGGGGGTGTGACAGAGGAGCCACTCCAGGAAGGGTGGCAAGGGGAAGGTGAGGAAGGCTACAGAGACAGGCAGAGAGAGACGGGGAGAAGCAGGGACAGGGATGAAGGGGAGACAGAGACAGCAACAGCGACAGACAGACAGAGACAAGAGATATACAGAGAGATACGAAGAGACAGAGAAAGAGAGACAGAGGGACAGAGAGAGAAAGAAAAACAGAGAGGAAGACAGAAAGAGACAGAGAAGCAGAAAGAGACAGAGACAAGGACAAAGAGAGGGAGATAGAGTGACAGAGGGATGGAGAGAGGCAGGGAGAAAGAGAAAGAGAGAGAAAGAGGAAGACAGAGAGACAAGTCACATACACACCCACACACACCCAGAAAGAGAGGCAGGAGGGAAAGCAAGGGAGGATAGAGCAGAGACAGAGGGAGAGGGAGATAATGCTAGGGAGAAAGGGAGAGATGTGTAAGAATAGAGAGGGAGAGATGGGCTGGGGGAAGAGACATGGAGACACTGAAACCCTGGATACTGAGGATTAAAGGAGAGACAGAATATTGGGGGGGGGAGGTGGGAGGGAGAGACAGAGAGAGAGAGAGACAGAACAAGCATGCTGAGGAGAAAGTAGCACACAGATGCAGAGAGACAAAAAGGGAAGACATAGGAATAGAGAAATGGGGAGGGCTGGGGAAGAGACAGAGCTAGAGGCAGAAAATGATAAAGAGAGAGAGGCCCACAGAATGGAGACGATGCAGATTGACAGATGGGGTAGAAAAGAGCTAGAGAAATTGCAAGTCAGGAAGGAGGCAGGGGAGAGAGGCTGACATGGAGGGCTGGATGAGGAGACCTGATGGGCTCTGCAGCCTGCGTGCAGGTGCGAGTGTGTGGCTTGTAAGAACAATGGCCTCCAATGGAGGGAAGCCCCTTGTTCCCAGCCCGGCCCCTCTGCTGCCTTCCTCAGTGCCTGAGAGTGGGGTGAAGCATTGCCTGCCTTTGATGCACAGAGGGAGGGGCAGAGCAGACCAGTTAACAGAGTGTCGTTTAGAAGACAGGCAACCCCGAGTTCAAGCATCAGCTCTGCCAATCCCTGCCAACCCCCTTGGGGCCCTTACTCAGTCTTTTGGAGCCTTGGCTTTCTTGTCTGGAAAATGGGGATAACAATGCCTATCTACATCGTAGGGTCGCCACGGTGCCTACAGGAGGCCTCACTGTAAAGGGCTTGGCACAGCACCCGAGTCAGCCGCTATTGTCCAACCTGGAGTGTAGGGTGGGCTGTAGTCCTTCTGTGATCTCATAATCCACCAGCAGACCCCTGCTGTGTACCCCTCTGTGTACTCCTGCTGTGTAGCTGGAGACCCCCAGGTCTCCAGGGGTCAAACCATACCCTACAGGCACCTTGGAAGAAGAAATCCACAGGAGGAAAAAAAAAAGTAGGAAATCTTGGTGGTTGGGAGAGTTCCAAGAGGGCATCTCAGGCAGCTGTGATGGGTTCAAGAGGAAACAGAGGCTTGGGTGCACTTCCCTGGTCTCCACCTCCTTGAAAGAGAACCTGGGGAGGAGGAAAGTGTGACCTTGAGCCTGTCCAGGGTTTCTGCCTGCCTGGCTGACCCAAAGCGGGTTGGATTCCATGCTCTGTGAAGGCCTTTGAGGTCCTAACAGTCAGGGGTTCTCAAAGTCCATGACTGTAAGCAGCCCGACTGGGACTGGGGGGCAATGGGGAAGGGTGTCCCCTGCTCCCCCACCTCCTCCTGCCAAGGCTGCGGAGGGAACAGAGGCCGTTGCCTTCTGAAGGATTTGTTACAAAGCGCGGTGGTCGGTTACCGGTTACCACATAAGCCAAGCCCTTGATCTGCTGTGTTTGAGGAAACCCTTTGTTCCTTTCAAGTCTCTATTCTCTCAGCCAGGGCTGGTGCGGAGACCGAAGCAGTGAGCTTTCTCTTTCTTCCTTTTCTTTTTGGATTTTTAAAAATAACTGGCTTGCGCATTCAGGCAGTGTTCCAGAATTGGGTTCCCAGGCTGGGGTTCAGGGCCAGGGACTCCAGCAGCCCCGTCATCCCAGGAAGGCCTCAGGGGAGGGAGAGCCTAAGGGCTGATGGGGAGGGGAGGGCACACACAGGTGCTTGCGAGAGGCCTGGGCTCAGGAACCAACACTAAGGGGAGACTGAAGATGGGGTTCTAACTCTGGCTATGCACCCCATGCATGCCCAGTCCATCTTCTTCTGGACCTCAGTTTTTTTCAGTGCAGGGGTGGAGGCCAGAACAGAGATGGCCACTTTTTCCCATGGCTGAGTCCATGCCAGACATAGCTCATCAATCGCTCTTCCCCATGGAGCTTGGATGAGCCCCAAGAAGTCTTTTCAACACCATGCTCTGGGTATCTACTGCCAATTGCATTTGGCATGCAAAATGAGACCTGCTTCCCGTCCTGAGAGATCATCTCTGAGGCACCAGCATGAAGTGGGGATGCAATAAATATTTGTTGGATGAATGGGCATTGCTTTTTTTAGCCCTTACTTCATGCCAGGCATTGTTCTGAGTACTGTTCTAAACGTTGAACAAAACAAAGTTCCTGAACTCAATCTCACATGTGAGGGAGACAGGCAATAAGCAAATAAACAGAGAAACAGATCAAATGTCAGGTGGTGATCAGTGCCATAAAGAAAAATTAAAACAATAAAGAGTGACAGGCTGTGGGTCGGTGGGGGGGCACGTTGTGGATAAGGTACCCAGAGAAGATCTTCTGGGAAAGAGATATGGAGTAGACAAAGTGAGAGTCCCCTCAGAGCCCATCACTCTAGGACTTTGAGTCTAAATTTTTCTGACTCTAAGATTCTAATTTCATTGAGTAAGATTCTAGAATCTCGTGAATCTAGGAACCTATAACCAAAATTATAGATTTTCACTGCTCTCATATTCCATGACAATGATGCTAGAATTCTGTGACTCTGAAATTCTAGGCTTCACTGATGCATCTTTTTGCTTGAACAGACCAGGATTCATTGCCTACCCTCTCCCCACTACCCCTAGGAAATGGAGCTGAAAATAGAAACAGTCAAAACAACAAGCCATTCCAGCTCTAAGTGCCATAGTAAACAAATGGTCCAATGTTGCTCTGATAGTTTAATTGCAGCAGTTCCAGACAAGCCCATTCATGAAGGATCTTTAGTTGATGGAGAGGAGGAGTGAGCACCCAGGGAAGGGACGGCTTGTAGGTGGGCACTTGGGGGAGGTCTGCGTCACCACCCCAGCTGAGGATGACGCTCTGGGGAGCCTGTTGGGTTTCAGCAGCCAAAGCATTGGTGTTTGGATCAGGCCCCTTTGCCTTTAAGGACCACAATGGCAGCTATTTTAACTGGCAAAGTAAAGAAGTGTCTCTTTGAGGATGTGGCATTAGAGCTAGACTAGAAGACTTAAGAAGATAGTAGCTTGACAGAAATCCAGGGAAGTGAGTCCCAGGCAAAGGAGAAGAGCAGATTCAAAGGTCCTGAGGTGAGAGAGAGCTTGGCAGGTTCCCCAAGTATTCAGAGCATAGGACAGAGAGGAGATGATATCAGAGGGATAAGCAGGGGCTGTGTCCTATGGGGGTTTGGAGGTCAGGGTTAGGAATATGGAAGCCACTGGAAGGTTTTTAACAGGGAAGTGATATGATATAACTCCATATCCAAAATATTCCTAAGTGCTTTGAGTAGAAGAGACTACTGGGGGCAAGAGTGGAAACTGAAAGACCAGTGAGAGACCCAAGTGTTTCAGTGAGAAATGATGGTTGTTTGGATTTAGATGGTGGCAGTGGGTCCATCTGTTTGTCTACCGCTTTGTTCTTCCCTCATCTCTCCCATTCTTCTATCTCTTCATCCATCCATCCATCCATCCATCCATCCATCCATCCACCCACACACGCATCCACCCATCCACCCACCCACCCATCATCCACCCACCCACCCACCCATCCATCCACCCATCCATGCACCCACCCACCCACCCATCCATCCATCCACTCACCCACCCACCCACCCATCCATCCATCCACTCACCCACCCACCCACTCACCCATCCATCCACCCACCCACCCATCCATCCCCCCACCCACCCACCCATCCACCCATCCAGCACCCACCCACCCACCCATCCATCCATCCACCCACCCACCCATCCATCCATCCACCCACCCACCCACCCACCCAACCATCCATCCATCCACTCACCCACCCACCCACTCACCCATCATCCACCCACCCACCCACCCACCCATCCACCCATCCATCCACCCACCCACCCACCCATCCATCAATTAACTAAACACATCGTGTCTATGGGGAGTCAGGTACAATGCTGAGATAACAAGAACGAAATAAACATGGTTCCCAGCCTAAGAGGCTTACAAAACAGCAGGGTACACAAAATTGCGATGTAATGTTATGAATGCTCCAGTTAAGGAATGCATGAAGCACTGAGAGAGCTCATGGGAGGTAATTCCCTATGCCGTGTCTTGGAGGAGATATTGATGTTTGAGTTGGGCCTTTCGAAGGACACAGGAGTTGGACAGGCAGCAGAAGAGTGTTCCTGGCAGGGGCACACAGCTTGAGTAAAAAGCAAGGAGGTAGCATGAGTGCGCATGGACTGTTCTGGAAATGTATAGATGTCTAGGTTGGTTGAATCAACAGGTATGAGTGGGGAAGCTGTGGGAGAGGAGTTTGGGTCAACTTGGGAAGACGCGGAACAGCATATGCCCATGACTGGGCCTGCCCCTTCCTGCTCGGCTCTGTGTAATTGAATTAAGTACCAGCTCTTAAACAAGATGCAGCTGTTTAGCAGATGTTGCTTCCACCCCAGATGGAGGTGCATCTTGGAGACGGGCACAACATTTCCAAGGCATCTAATTTGTGAGGCTGTGGAGAGGAAAGAACTTCAAGATGCTGGCATTATTATTTAATAACCATCATTAATTACACACTCCCTCCCTCCAGCACCACTGCATGTCAAACATTCCTGCTGGATTCGGACTAGGGGCACAGAGGCGGGCTGGCAGGTGGGCTTGGGGCTTGGACTTGCTGGTTCTTATTCAGAAAAATAAAAGAAGAAAAGGGAATAAAAAAGTCATCAATCCACAAAGCCTTCAAGAACTTTTTTAGTAATGGAAAATGACTTCTCTTGCATTTTTCGTAAAATGGGTACAAATAATAACTGCTATTGATTGAACCCCCACTCAGAGCCAGGGGCTGTGCTGGGTGCGTCTTACACATTGCCTTCAATTCCCTAATCCTCCCAACAGCCATGCACGGCCCTATCTCAGGGCCTTTGCCCTTGATGTCTCCTCTGACTGGGAAGGTTCTTCCTTCAGACACCCACATGGCTAACTCCCCTAAGTCCTTCAAAGCTCCACTTAAATGTCAGCTCCTCAGAGAGGCCTTCCCTGACCATCACTCCCTGAAATAATGTCTTCCACATTCTTGACCTCCTTCCCTTGCTTTTTTTTTTCATCATCTGATATACGTATATTTGTTAATTGTCTGTTTCTCTCTTTTAGATTTTAAGCTTCCAAGGGCAAGGATTTTTGTTTCATTCATTGTGGCCTCCCCAGCACTCAACACATGCTTGACACAGGACAGAGTTCTTTTTTCTTTTTTGAGATGAAGTCTGGCTCGTTTGCCCAGGCTGGAGTGCAGTGGCACGATCTTGGCTCACTATAACCTCTGTCTCCTGGATTCAAGCGATTCTCCTGTCACAGCCTCTGGAATAGCTGGGATTACAAGTGCACGCCACCATGTCCAGCTATTTTTTTTCTTTTTTTGGGGGGGTATTTTTAGTAGAGATGTGATTTCATCATGTTGGCCAGGCTGGTATCCAACTCCTGACCTCAGTGACCCACCTGCATTGGTCTCCTGAAGTGCTGGGATTACAGGCATGAGCCACCGTGCCCGGCCCAGAGTTCTATAAATATCTGTTCAATGGGTGGGTGAATCATCAGTGGGTCTCATTAAAAAATGTAGCAGAAGAGTGTTAGGGAGATAAAATCTCTTTCCCAGGCATTACACAGCCAGCAAAGAGCAAGCTGAGATTTGAATTCAGCTCTAATTCTAAAGCTCTGCACTTTTCATTAAGGACTTTGTCTTTCTTCTCCATAGAACTTATTAACACTTACTTATTATTATTATTATTATTATTAAGACGAAGTCTCGCTCTGTTGCCCAGGCTGGAGTGCAGTGGTATGATCTCGGCTCACTGCAACCTCCGCCTCTTGGGTTCAAGCGATTATCATGCCTTAGCCTCCTGAGTAGCTGAGATTACAGGCATGTGCCACCACACCCTTGTATTTTTAGTAGAGATGGGGTTTCACCATGTTGGTCAGGCTGGTCTCCAACTCCTGACCTCAGGTGATCCACCCCCATCGGCCTCCCAAAGTGTTGGGATTACAGGCGTGAGCCACCATGCCCGGCCCACTTATTATTTATCTATTCATGTGTTTAATGTCTGTCCTTCCCACTACAGTGGCAGCTCCACTGAGGGCAGAGTTCATCTATTCTGTTCACAGCTGAATCCCCAGCCCCAAAACAGTACCTGGCACCCAGGAAATGCTTCATAAATATATGTTGAATGAAGGAAAGAAGGTCTGGGATATGGGAGGCTGGAGGTGTTCCCACCCTTGCTGGGTCTCTGACTGGGTGAGACGGTGGGGAGCTCCAAGATGTTTCCCACTTCCCTAACCCCTCCCCCACACACACTTCTTATTTACTCTTGGGAGCAATGCCACAAGGGAAGTATTATCCAAACCATTTTACAGATGGGGAAATCGAGGCTCAATCAGAAGAAATGATTTGCCTTTCTCAAGGTCACCCAGCTAGTAAGTGTCAGAGCTGGGATTTAAACCTAGGTCTTCAGAGCTCACTTGTCACCCAAAAGGGACCCTTAATGCTTGCTAGCTCTGCCCATCCAAAGGCAATAGCTAGAAAGTCCAGAAGGTCCAGTCACAATCTATGCATTTCCTCTTCGAGGTCAGGGGTGTCAGGACCAATGTGAAACTCACGCTTAATTCACAACTCCCAGCTTTGTCCATTTAAATGAAAACTTTCATGTTATTTTAACCAAAATCCCCTGTCGACTTCAATGAAAGCTTTGAATCCATGAGGAAGGTCAGAAAGGGTTTTTTGGAGGTAGCACAGGCGCCCAGTGGAAATCATATTAGCATATTCATTATCATCAGGGCCCTTTGAATGTGTTTTTGAGCTGTTCCCTTCAAGTGACTGGAGACAATGGCTCCTTTCTGTTCACGAATTCCTGGGCTTGAAGTGGGCTGTGGCCAGCTCCTGTGTGCTTCTCTGCACTCTCCAAATGGTCACAGGGAACCCGTGTTGCAGGTGACAGGGAGGATGTCATCCTCCAGGAGTGCTGGTGGTGAATGAGGCTCTTTGTCTGGGTTTGGAAGAAATACCTCCTCAAGTCACTTAGGCAGCTGTGGTGGACCCCAAAGATGGACTCAGGTAACAAAATATGTTGTTAAACTGTCTTCTAAGGAGGCTGGACCCTATTAACAGGCGATCCCTGAGTGTGGCAGAGTCAGGGCTGGGTCTGGGGTAACAAGGTAGTTGCTCAACTCTAGCAAGTGCCAGGATCACCCAGGGAGCATTTAGCAACCATCAGTGCCCAGCACCACCTCACCAGGCCATCTGGACCCAAATCTTGGGGAGTGGGGGAACAAAGGTTTGTAAGTGTCCCCAGATGCAGACAGGCAGCTAGTAAGCAGAGCAGAATGGCTCTCTCCTCGAATCAGAGGGGAGGAGAAAAGAGAAGTTGTGGGTGGGGTATGGTGAGGAGGGAGGGCTACAGGAAATCCTCTGGGCATGTGTCGGGAAAAGAGAACTTCAGGCGAAAAACACTCTCTTTTTTTTTTTTTCTCTAAAGAAAATTCTCAAACAACAGGAAGTGGAGAGAACAGTACAGTGACCCTACACGCTTGTTACCAGCCTCACCTGTCACCCACATGGAGTCCTTCCCATTTGTGGGGTTTCCAGGTGTGTGCCTGTCCCAGGGAGGCCATGTGCCCCCGCTGCCCCAGAACCTTCCTTCTGTAAAGCCCACACCGCTCCCCAGTGATTCTGACAGTAGATCCTTGGTGGGAACACAGAGCTCCAGCTCTCAGCCTGAGACAAGCTTTGACAGGAGAGCCAGCAACTGGGACACAAGTCCTTTTGTATTAAGGGAAAAAAAACAGTTCTAATTAAAAAGAAATCCCCACCTATTTGGACTAATTCCTCCATGACTAGCTTCTCCTTAGTTCTCCTGTTTTCGGACAGGGCCTGAGGCTGATTTCCCCTGAATAGGATCAAAGAAGCGAGGGGACTAGCCGAGGGCCTGGAACACCCAGAGGGTGGCTGCTTGGGGCGTGAGAACTGGGTAGGGGTGCCTCCAAGAAGTCCTCTTATGTATGCCTCTTTGTTCATTTGACAAGGATTTGCTGAGTACCTACTATGCATCAGACGTTGTGTTCTAGGTAAGGGGGATACACCTGATGGAAGAGGTGCTTCCCTAGACGTAGCTAACATCCCAGTGTAGGAGATGACAAGAAAAAGTAAGTAAAATCTACTGCATGTCAATAGATGATGTTAAATGCTACAGAGAAAGTTAAAGCAGGGAAGGAGACTGGGGAGGGACTGCTGGAGTGGGTGGTAATTTTTAATGAGGTACCCAGGGAAGGCATCTCTGCAGACCCATACAAGTAAGAGAGGGAGCCGTGCTGGAGGGGCACCCCAGGCAGAGGGCACAGCAGATGCAAAGGCCCACGGGTGGGAGTTCTCCTTCCAGGAACGGTGAGCACCTTGAGTGGCTGGAATAGAGGAAGGGCTGGGGAGAGTGCTGGGAGGTGAGGTCAGGGAGGCAAGTCTGTAGGGGAAACTGAGGAGGTCAGACTGTGTGACTTAGGAAGCCTTTGTTTTTCCTCTGAGTGAGAAGGGCAGTGACAGGTGGGTTTTGAGCAAGAGGACTGCAAGCTCCAGCCTAGGTTTTAACAGGACATCTCTGGCTGCTGAGTTCAGAACAAGTTGCAGAAGGCAGGCCAGAGGCAAGAGGAGGCTGTTGTGTCACCCCAGGTGACAGACGATAGTGGGTCAGACTAGGGTGATCATGGAGGGCATGGATATGTTTAGAGGGAAGAGCCAATAGAATCTGTGGACTGCAAGAATGTTGGAATATGACTCAGGACAGTCAGGGCTGACTCCAAGGTATTTGACCTAAGCAGCTCGAATTATAGAGTTGGCATTTCCTGATACGAAAATCCTGCAGAAGGGGTGGGTTTTGGAGGCACAATCAGGAGTTCCATTTTGGACAGGTGAGATTTGACATGCCTGTGCAACACAGATGGAGCTGTGGAGTTAGTAGCTGGGCATGAGGCTGGAGTGCAGGGGAGACGCCTGGCCCAGAGTCACCCCAGATGGTGAGTGAGATCACTAAGGGTATGATTGTAGATGGTGAGACATGGACTAAGGTTCTGATATAACAGGAACTGGGCCAGGCCATGTCTTCTGGGCCTCGTCACCTGGGGTTGATGGAGGGATGTCCTGATCCTACCTGCCTCTCCATTCACCACTTCCAAATCTTAGCATTTACCCTAAAGATAAATGGGAGAGCTGAGCTAGCCTAATTTTGGTTGAAAAGAGCAGAGCCTCTCTCCTAACTTGAGCCACGGGGGTTGTTGTAAAGCTACATGCAGGGACTGGAAGGCAGAAATTTTGACCACACATCACAGAATACAATTTAGCCACTGGAACATCACTCAGGACCCAGTGCTCCACGACTGAGTGAGTTCATAGTTATCTCAGGAGAAGATGTTTGTCAAACTTCTCCTCCCCCTTGTCTGTCTTGGAATTTTGGCTTACTCATTACCCCTGTGCCTTCACATTTGTTCGAATTATGTCACCTTTTAGGGTCTTTCAGCTTGTAGGCGTTATCCTAACTCTTTGTGGTCCAATTCAAACTGGCAGCCACCATCACTGCTGATGAGTTTAGTTAACTGGGCTCAGCCCTGCTGGGTGGAGCTTCTGTCCCAGGCTGTATCATAGGCTGCTCAGCCTATATTTTGGCAGTCTTTGGGTCAGGTGGCTCTTCCTGCCCCCACCAGGTGTTGTGGAAGTGTGGAGATATTGGGTACAGAATTCAAGGTCAACAATAGTAATGTCAACAGTAATAATAACAGCATGGCTATTGATTAAGGTAGACTGCATCCGACAGACTGGGTTCTGGTTCAAGCCCAGCTTCCGCCACTTACTATGACCTTGGGCAGCTTGTTTAGCCTAACTGCATCCCCATCTCTACATCTACAAGTGAGAAATAATAACGTTAACTACATCTTAGCATTGTGGTGAGGAGTATATAAACTAATCAAGAAGACTCTTATGGCATATAATTTAATCAGGGCTCAAAAAATACCAGTCACTCTTACCATGACTATTGGTTGAACAGTTCTTCTGTGCTAAATGAGGTGCTTTAAAGGCGCACATTCTCATTTGATTCCTTATAAAATCCCAATGAGATAGGTTCTTTTTTCAGCCCCAACTTATAGCTGTGAAACTGGAGGCAGAAGTGATGTGACATATCCAAAGGTCCTTCAGCTAGTATGAGATGAAGCTGGGACACTCAAACACAGGTTTGTCTGGTTTCAGAACCGCTGGTCTCACTGTGTCCCCCCAGCGGGGCATCTATATGTAAATGCTCACCCTGGGCCACTTCCTCTGCAAGACTGTGGGCAGGAGCACCCCAAGAAGGTGTAGGGCACTCCCTGATCCCCCACAACCCCACTCCCTACCCCAGATCTTTCTGCCTTCCAAGGAGATAATGCCTAGTCTTCTAAATACTACTCAGATCCAGTGGGACTGTGCCCCTTACCTGCTGTGGCCTGCAAAGGCCATTCCTATTCCTTGTCCTGTGTGTTCTTCAACATTTCAATTACTTAGCAAAGCAGGGATTATTCCCTCTCATTTGACAGATGTGGAAACTGAAATCCACCGAAAGGATAGAATCGTATCCTCCCCAGTCCTTACGAGGAGCATTTGGAGAAAGGCAAAACTGAACTTGAGGGGAACAGGGAGTCACTGCATGTCCTCGAACAGGGGTGAGGCAAAGGCAAGAAAGACTGGGGTCAGAACAGAGAAGCTTGGAGCTGGAGCAGAAAGGTGCCTCATTTAACTGGGCCTGTGCCCTGCTTAGCAATGTAGTCAGTTCTGCAAAGTCTCCTCCAGACTTGGGGTTCAGTCAGGGTATAAAGGAAATAGAATGATATGAATTCCTGGTGCCAGTTTAATTTCATGAAATATGCCAGCATAGCCCTGGGGCTTGATGCAGGCTTCCCTACTGAAGGATCACAGCGGGAAGGGAGCATCTGCAGGCTGTTGGCTCACATTTGTCGCCTGTAACCTTCACACACCAGGCACAAGTCTTGCCCATGCTCCGGGGCTATCATCCGTAAACAGTCCCTGAGCTTCACATGTGTGGGTTTCACAGCACAGCTCTGGAATCTGACAGTCGAGGGTTTGAATCTCAGCCTTGCACCTACTCACTGTGTGGCCTGGAGCAAGTCATTTAACCTCTCTGGGTTTCTGCTTCCTCGTCTGTGATCCTCCCTCAGTGGGATACTGTGGAGATCAAATGAGATATGTTCATTTAGTGCTTGGCACAGTGCCTGGTGTGTGGCAAACCCCATTACTGTTTCACACAACACAAAACAACTCGGACACTTGCTGTTGGCATAGGAATGATTACAAGATACACGGTATAGGAACATAACAAATAATAAGGAAAGATTATTTTGATGACAGAGTGGAGAATGTGTTAGGAAGGAGAAGACTGGTATTGAAACATCTCTGCTAGGAACAGTGTTTGGCTGTTGGCAGCAAAAAAACAAACAAACAAACAAACAAAAACAACACCTAACCATGGAACAGATTTTAGTTGGTCCTCAATACCCATGCTCCCCTTCTTCCTTAGTCAACAAAATCCCTAATTTTCATCGGAGTACATGGCATGCCTCCTGCAATAAAGATTACAGTTTCCAGTTTCCCTTCCATATCCTAGGTATGCCCATGTAAGTTCTGGCCAACGGAAAATGTTGTGTGTGACTTCTAGAAAATGTCTTAAAAGGGAAGGTAAACACCTTCCTCCACCCATCCTCCACACTTTCTGGAATTTGAGACATGATGACTACATCTCAAGCAGCTCGGACCATGTGATAAGTTAAAGATGGCTGTGAATTCTTTGATCCTCCTCCCTTTGAGAGGAGGAGTCAATTTCCCCTGTACTTAAATCTTGGCTGACCTGTGACTCCTTTGACCAATAGAGTATGGTGGAAATGATGCCACACCCACTCCAGGCCTAACCTCTAGGAGGACTGGCAGTTTCTGCTATGGCCTCTGGGAGCCAAGAGCTGCCAGGTCAAACTACCCTGCTGGAGACACTCACCTGGAGAAGCCCTGGGATTCCATGGAGACGCAGAGGGACCCAGCTGAGCTCAGTGTTCCAGCCATCCCAACGAAAGCACCAGGCACCTAACTGAAACCATCTCGATCCTCCAGCGTAGCCCAGTCAGCAGCTGAATATCATTGAGTGACTCTAGTCGGCGCTCCATGGATCACTGAAGGATCACCCAGCTGAGCCCTGCCCAAATTTCTGACTCACAAAACTGTAGACAATACAATGGTTGTTGTTTGGGGGCAGTTTGTTATGCTGTAGCAATAAATAGCCAGAACAGACCAAGAGGCAGAAGTTGTTTGCTGAAAATAATGCAAAAATTATACCAGCCCTTGCCCAGCTTTCTTGCTACATGAAAAAAAAAAAAAAAATCCCTATTTGTTTAAGCCTTGTTGACACCTTGGGCTATTGCTCAGTCCTCAGTTTTCCATTTGTTAAATGGAGCATTAGCTCCTGTCTTATTACTTCCCAAAGGTGCCTGAGAGGGTAGAGTAAGAATGAAGAAGAGAAGGCCTTTTTCATGTAATATAAACAGTGCTTTTGTCCCCAAAGATCAGTGAGTGACATGCTCAGTTATATTTAATGCGGTCATAATGGGAGTGAACTTGTCATGAACCAATTGCAATGGATTTTGGAATCAGACACGTTAGGGCTTGAGGCTCTCAGCTCTGCTAGACAAACTTCTAACTTGACAAATAGGCCAGTCATTAAATCTCTCCAAGCCTTAGTTTCCTCATCAATAAAATACAGACGATGTGATTTCCCTCCATTAAGTCTGTGTGAGGATTAAATTAAATGAGATTAATCCATCTATTTGATAAATATTGAATATCTCCTAGGGTCTAGGCCAAACACATTCCTGATATTGGTGGAGGCTGGTGTCCACTCACCCTTAAATCTAAATATTTAAAAATTATAAATCAAACCAATACCTTCTCTTAAATGTTCTATCCTTCTCCTCAATAAGTATAACTTCTCAGCAGCCTGAAAGACCAGGATTGATTTGGATTTCTTAGATACTTGCACTGAAATGTGGCGGTGGTGGGGAGAGCCAGCCCCACCCCCTGGTCGCTCATTTCCCAGCCTATAAACTGCCACCTTCCCTTCTCGTCCCCAGCTCCATCCTGTACCGGTCATACCTCACCTGCATGTGTGTAGACATCCCAGGCTGCAGGTCCAATCTCCATCCACACCCCATCCTCTAAGGTGCCCCTTGGCTACACCCTGGGCTTAGTGTTCTGCCTCCAGACAATAGACCAGGAAGAGGCCTGGCAGCAGGCTTGGGACTTTTAGGTAGGGAGCTCAGGAATCCTAGGAATCTGTAGTATTCTAGACAAGGAGCAAAGACTTGGATGGGTATATCCCCTTGGCACTGCAGACTCTCTAGCCTGTGGGGATGTACGCAGATGGAGGCTGGCCAGGGCAGAGCCCTGCGTGCCTGGGTCCAAGGATGGGCTGGTCAGCCTGTGCTAGGTGCTGAAGGTACATGAGTAGATGAAGCAGATACCATCCCTGCTTCTCCTACTCGAAGGTGAAGACGCATCCCTGAAGTCGGGGCCTCAGTCTCAGCCCTATCTGTAAGATAAGGGCTTACCTGATCTGACATCGGGTAATGTTGGAGACTTGGTGTACGTCCTCAGGAATCTCCTAGAAGCCAGGAGGTCAGATGAGGAGGGGCATGCTTAAGGCCCGAGCAATCAACTTCCTCCTTGAACCTAAGGCTGGCAAGGCAGGAAGGGCATCCACCCTCTGGTCCAACTCCATCCACGCAACTCCTTCCATGGCCATAACAACACAACTTCCCATCACACCTAGAATAAAAGTCCGGCTCCTTGCCGAGACCTGCAAAGCCTGCTACCCCCAGCTCCTGACCATCTCCAGTCTCCTTACTGCTGCTCACTGAGTTCCATCCTTATGTTCATGAAACCCCACATCTACTCTCCCACCTCAAGGCCTTTGCCCTTGCTGTTTTCTCTGCTGGACACGCCCAGCTCTTTGCATGGTTAGTTCCTCTCATTGTGCAGGCCTCAGCTTACACACTCCCTTGCACAGAGATGTCCATTGACATTCTTTTAGGAGCAGCTCCTGTCTAGCCCCAACTCTCTCTTGGGCATGTCACCACTTTACGTCCTTCCTAGTACAACCAAAAGTGGTGTAATGGAGTGTGCAAAAGCTTCCACTTGGAGCTGGACTGGCTGGGTCGAAACCCAGGCTGGGCCCAATATTCTCAAGTGCCCAGCCTACCTACTGCGCACTTGAGGCTATTGTTCAACCTGGTTCCCCACGTATTGTTCAACTTCCTATTTCCCTTGAATAGATTATTCAACCTGCATTTTCCTATCTGTACAAGGGAGTGAGGATTACATGACCTAATGTACATATAGCATAGAGCAGAGTCTGGCACAAGCGCTGCATTGGTGTTTGCTACGATATTAACACTTGTTGCTATTTGAAATTATTTTGTCTGTATGTTTCTTGTTTATTTCCCTCTTCTCTCTGACAGGCAAACTCCCCACAACAGCCTCCTCAACGCTGCCTCCCACAGTGCTTGGACAAAATAATTACAGCAAGAAGCGGGCACTGAGCTGACTCCTTATATAGGACATCCCAGTGCAGTTGGAGAAACTGAGGGACAGTTGGAGGTTCCTTGCCCTTGGTGATGCGGTGTGAAGGCCTGCAGTCACCAGCCCGGCCGCCAGCGCCGCCGCGTGCACCGCTTCTCGCGGACCCCAACGGAGCTGCGCTTCTCGTGCCGCTCCTGCGGGTTTCCGCGGCGCCGACGTTTTTGTTCCCGGAGCGTTTAAGTCGTTCAGGACGAATCAAGCGAAGGCGGAAAAGCGGCGCGCAGCCCGCGTCAGCTGCAGTTCCGTCCCCCTGGTTCCCGGTGCGCTAACAAAGGCATTTGCATGAAAACAGGAACCCCGTTTGCAGAAAGGACTCGTTGGCGGGGTGCATCGTGCGCTCCAGGGCCCTACCGCTGCGCCCCCCTCCCCAGGTGGGGAAGAAGCGGGGGGCGGGGACTGGCCCTAAACACTGCTCGGCCGGCGGAGACCGGGACGCTGCGGCCCGGGCGACCCCCTTCTCTGCCCCTTTCCCAGGCCGGCGGAAACGGCCGTCTTGGGCGTGGGCGCGCTTCTGCAGACTCATCGGGACCTTTTACCCAGGCGTGCGGCCAGGGCACCCGGGGCCTCGGGGAGCCGGCGCCTGCGTGCGGACCGCAGCGGAGCGGAAGGAGGGGCGTCAGTGGCTACTCCAGATCTGGGGCGCAGCGTCCAGGCTCGCCCTGCACCACTCTGGGCCTCGGTCTCTTCGCCTGTTCGACAGGGGCGCAAGAATGTCACAACGCCTATCTGCAGGGGGAAGTGGGCTTCCCAGAGGCATGCCGGCGCGTGGCTCGCAGAGGGGCTCAGGGAATCTCCGCTCCGTTGGCGCTTTCCAAAGCTTTTCCTTAGCTGCTTCTCCTTTGAAATCCTCATTTTTCCCAGCAGCCCTTGAAGGCAGGATAAATTAAGTGGTAAAAGCAGAGGATTAGGAACCAGGAACCCTGGATTCAAATCCTGCCCGCCGCTGACTAGCTGTGTAACCATGAGCAGGTTACTCCGCCTCTGGGGGCCTCAGCTTCCTCATCTGTAAAATGGCGCATAACACAGTCCAGAAAGTGCTTAGTTCCGCAGTGTCACAAATCAAGTGCTTAATTCATTCTTAAAATTATCACTTCCAGCTGTGGGACAGGCGCAGGGTAGAAAGGGGTTTTCTTAGGGTCACAGGCGGGGTCAAAGGCAAACCCTCCGGGTCTTCACAAGTAAGACTTGTGAAGCAGCAAGTTCCCCAAATGGTTTTATCCAGCCAGGTAGATGTGAGCGGCAAGGAGCGCCGGGGCATCTCCCCATCTCTCCGCGAAGACGCACAAGCAATGGCTGGCGAACCTACTGCCTGGAATGGGGTTCTTGGGTCGAGACTTTTAAAAAAAAAAAAGAAGAAGAGGAAGAAGAAAGAAAGAAAACAAACAAACATGCAAACAAAAACGGAATGCCAGAGCCTTTTATGTAGGAGCCAGCTTGCTATTCAGGGCCGACCACCGTCTCGCCGCAATTCCTCCCCGGGAAGGAAGCCTCGCGCTGCCCTCCAGTGGCAGGCGAGGTAGTGTCGCCTGGACGAAACTCACAAACAAGGGTTTACCAGAGAAACCAGCTTCGCTCTGCGCGGGTGGGGGCTGTCGGGGAGAGAGCAGAGAAAATCGGAATTGTTCCCTGACTGCTGTGTTTTGGTCCCGGTGGATCTTGGGAGTCTTGGAAAGAGAATAATAAGGCTCTCTGAATTTGAAAGGCATAGGAGTTTTTACATTCTGGTTTTATTTATTTTTGAATAGATAACACATTTACACGATTCAAAAGATAAAAAAGAGGATAGCATGAAAAGGAAGTCTCGCTTCCACTCTTGTTCCCCAGGCACCCAGTTCCCCTTCCTAGAGACAGCCATTGTTACATGTTTCTGTGTACCCACCCGGAGACAGTCCATGCAAATGCAAATATTTTACAGGATAAATAGTAGCTTGCTCTGTATACTCTTCTGCCTCTTTCTGCTTCGCTTAAAAATGCATCATGGAGTTTGTTCCATGTTGATTCACGTACGGCTGCCTCATTCTTTTGAACAGCTGCATAATATTCCATTGTTTGGCTCTCCTGTAATTATTTGATCAGTGTTCTATTGATGAGCCTTGAGGCTGCTCCTAATCTTCTGTAATCACAGTGTGTTACAACAAATAACCACCTACATGCATTGTTATGCCTAGGTGCCAGTGAGGCACATAGCTATTGCGGAATAACAAACCACTCCAAAATTCAGTGGCTTTAAATAGAAAGCTTTTGGTATTGCTCATGTGGGTCAGCTGGGTAGCACTGCTGATCTGGGCCAAGCTCAGCTAACTTTGCATTTGCTCCTTGTGTCTGGGATCAGAAAGGGTGGGTCAGCTGGGGCTGGTTTATTTAGGATGGTCTAAATCACATGTCTGGTAGTTGACTGGCTATCAGCTAGGGTTAGAGGGGTGTTCAGGCTATGTGTCCCTCAACATCTGGCAACATGCAGTGCCTCCTGAGACTGTATAACTGGTGTGAATTTACATCCATTACATTCTGTTGGTGCAAACATGTCACAAGCCAGCCCAGATTCAAGAAGTGGGGAAATAGAAATCACTTCTCCCAGGGAGGAGCAGCAAAGTCACATTGCAGAGTATGATGCAAGGGCCCTGAAGTATTGCGGCCATTTAAAAATATATTTATAATGTTATAGTTAGCATTATGGCGAAAAAACCTGATAAACATTACCTTTGCCATTACCTGACAGACGTTACCTCAAGCCTCAAGGCTCATCAACAGAAGACTGATCAAATAATTAACAACAATAATAATTAACAACAATAACAACAATAATTTCAACAGAAGACTGATCAAATAACTAGGTGATCAGGGTTAACATTCAGTGATACTGATATTGATAGCATATTCTCTTGATATAACTTGTTGAGAATGACACTGTACCTCTGTGGTTTTCCTCCCCCAAACCAGTCTAATAATAACCCCAGTATAATAATGAGAATAGCCTCATAGAATAGCCGCTATGCACAGCCTCCACTTAAGGGATGGGGAGTTATGCTTCACTTCCTTGAGGGGGCAGTATGTAATAAGTTACTCGGAATTCTTCTGCTATTTGTTTATTCAGTCATTTATTATAACCATGTGCACTCATGGATATTTATTTTGTACTTTTCGTTATAATCCAATACTATGTTATTTATATTGTTGCTTAAATTGTTCCAGTTTTGGCGCCTGGGAGCTCTCTCTATTGGCTCCTGTGTCCCTTTGCCATAATTTTTTGTTATGTTTTTGAGCCCTTCCTTACTTTCTGGCACTAAAGCTGCTCCAGACTCATCGTGCATATTTTCTTCCCAGCCCTAGAACCAGCCATTTCTCCAGGGAGCCCGGTTCCTTTCACTGGACAATGTTATTAGAAACAGATCTGGATGGTGGGTTTGCATGTTGCTACTGGGGACCCCCTACCAGGGGGCAGAGCTAGGAAATACATGTATGTATCCTAGCCTGTGTATACACATAACTGTAATGATTCTGTATCTATCATCGGTATCTATATTAAGCTAAACATGAGCTCATGCTACCGTCTCTGACTCTAACACATTCATACAGTTCATTCTATCCTTCTCCCTTTGCTTATCTATAACCTCCCACTTGAGCAGTGGAAAACCTGGCTCCTACCATCTGCCATCCATTTACTTAATTGTTCAATGTTAGTACACATGTACTGGGGTTTCAGAATTGTCAAGCCATACCCCTGTGAGAAACAGCTCTACCAACCGGAGGGCAATGCTTATGGACAGCTCTTTTCATCTTTAGCCTTCTTGTTTCCAGTCATTTCCAAAGTTGTTTAGGTCAGCACCTCTAGTCTCCATGCCCTTCAATGAGATCCCTCATACGTTTGTAATACAATTAGATTCTTTTGTCATCATCTGCATTTTATCCTGTGATTCCCCATCCTCCTAGTAGATTTTTAAAAATTGGCATACATTAAGGTTTACTTTTTTTTTTTTTTTTTGAGATGTAGTTTCCCTCTTGTTGCAAGATCATGCAATGGCGCAATCTTGGCTCACCGGAACCTCCGCCTCCCGGCTTCAAGCGATTCTCCTCCTCAGCCTACCGAGTAGCTGGGATTACAGGCATGCGCCACCACGCCCGGCTAATTTTGTATTTTTAGTAGAGACGGGGTTTCTCCATGTTGGTCAGGCTGCTCTCGAACTCCCGACCTCAGGTGATCCACTTGCCTCGGCCTCCCAAAGTGCCGGGATTACAGGCAGGCGTGAGCCACCGGGCCTGGCCAAGGTTTACTTTTTGTGCTGTAAAATTCTATGGTTTTGACAAATGCATAGTGACAAATGGATAGTGTAGGACCTCTTTATATGTTCTAGATATCAAGCCCTTAGCAGATATATCAATCACTACAGTACCACACAGAATAGTTTCATGGCTCTAAAATATCCACTGTGCTTCACTTAGCCACCTGTCTCCTTCTTCTCAGTCCTCTGGCAACCACTGATCTATTTCCCATCTCTATCATTTGCTTTTTTTAAAGAAATCATATAAATGGAATTTTATATATATATATATATATATATATATATATATATATACGTATACCTATATATATACACACACACACGTATACATATATAAAACATTTGGAAACTGGCTTCTTTCATTTAGCAGTATGCACTTAAGATTCATCCATATTGTGTGAATTAACAGTTCCTTTTATCTCCAAATAATGTTCCATAGTATGACTGTTCCACTGTTTGTTTATCCATTCACCTATTAAAGGACATCTTAGTTGCATCTGGCTTTATTATGAATAAAACTGCTATAAACATTGTGTGCAGGTTTTTGTGTAGACATAAGATTCCTTATCAGTTGAGTAAATACCTAGGGGCATAATTTCTAGATTGTATGGTAAATCTATGTTTAACTTTATAAGAAACTGCCAAACTTCCAAACTGTACTTCCAAAGTACCATTTTTCATTCCCACTAGCAATGAGTGACAGTTCCTGTTGCTCTACATCTTCATCAGCACTGGCATTGCCAGTTGGTTGTAATTTAGCTATTTTTATAGGTGTGTAGTAGTTGTTTTAATTTGCATTTCTATAATGACAAATGATCATTTTTTCATATGCTTATTTGCCATTTGTATACCTTCTTTGGTGAGATGTCTGTTCATATCTTTTGCCCATTTTTTAATTCAGATGTTTGCTTTCTTATTGTTGAGTTTTAGACATTGTTTGCATATTCTGGATATGATCTTTGGGATGGTTAATTTTATGTGTCAACTTCTCTGGGCTATCACAAGGGATGCCCAGATAGCTGGTAAAACTATTTCTTGGTGTGTCTGTGGGATTGTTTCCAGATGAGATTAGCATTTGAATCAGTACACTAGGTAAAGAACTTTGCCCTCAGCAATGTAGATGGGCATTATCTAATCCATTGAGGGTCTGAATAGATCAGAAAGGCAGAGAGAGTGCAAATTCTGTCTCTTTCCTTGAGCTAAGCATCCTTCTTTTCTTCTTTGACATCAGAGTTCTCCTGGTTCTTAGCTCTTCAAACTCTGGGTCCTATAATAGCTGGTACCCTCCCCTCAGACCCCTGGCCTTTGGAATTAAAAGTTCTGATTGTCTGAGAAGCCCTGACTAATACAATCTTTCATTAGCTATGTGATTTGCAAATATTTACTCCCATCCTGTGTCTTATCTTTTCATCCTCTTTTTTTTTTCTTTTTAGTGACAGGGTCTTGTTCTGTCACCCAGGCTGGAATGCAGTGGCATAATCATAGCTCAGTGTAGCCTCAAAGTCTTGGGCTCAAACAATCCTCCTACCACAGTCTCCTGAATAGGTGGGACTACAGGTATTCTACAATGCCCAGCTAATTTTTTTTTAGAGGTGGGGTCTTGCTATGTTGCCCAGGTTGGTCTTGAACACCTGAATTCAAGCAATCCTTCCACTTCAGCCTCCAAAAGCACTGGGATTATAGGCGTGAGGCACCACAGTCAATGCCTGGCTGCTCTTTTCATCCTCTTAACAGGCCTTTTTTTTTCTTAAGACGGAGCCTCACTCTGTCACCCAGGCAATGGAGTGCAATGGTGGGATCTCAGCTCACTGCAGCCTCCACCTCCCGGGTGCAAGTGATTCTCCTGCCTCATCCTCCTGAGTAGCTGGGTCTACAGGCACGTGCTACCACGCCCAGCTAATTTTTGTATTTTTTTTAGTAGAGTTGGGGTGTCACCATGTTAGCCAGGCTGGTCTCGAACTCCTGACCTCAAGTGATCACGCGCATGTCTCAGCCTCCCAAAGTGCTGGGATTGCAGGTCTAAACCACCACACCTGGCCAACAGTGCCTTTTATGGAGCAAAAGTTTAATAAAGTTCAACTATCAATTTTTTAAAATTATGTTTTTGGTATTGTATCTAAAAACTTGTCACCAGACCCAAAGTCAAGTAGATTTCTCCTATGCTTTCTTCTAGCAGTTTTATTGTTTTGTGTTTTACGTTAAGTCTATGATCTATTTGACTTCGTATTAATTTTCATGTAAGGTGTAAGGCCTATGTTAAGGAATTTTTTCTTTGTCTATAAACATCTAACTGTTCCAGCATCTTTGTCAAAAATGAGTTGACTGTATTTGTGTGGATAGCTTTGTGGGCCTTCCATTCTGTTCCATTGAGCTATGTGTCTGTATTTTTGACCACACTGTCTTTGATTACTATAGTTTTATAGTAAGTCTTGAAATCGGGCAGTGTGAGTCCTCCAACTTGGTTGTTTTTCAGAATATTGTTGGCTCTTCTGTACTTTGCCATCCCATGTAAAAAAAAAAAAAAATTTTTTTTTTTTTTGAGGCAGAGTCTCGCTCTGTTGCCCAGGTTGGAGTGCGGTGGCACGATCTCTGCTCACTTCAACCTCCACCTCCAGGCTTCAAATGATTCTCGTGAGTCAGCTTCCCAAGTAGCTGGGATTACAAGCGTGTACCACCATGCCTGGCTAATTTTTGGATACTTTTCATAGAGATGGGGTTTTCCCATGTTGGCCAGGCTATTTAGTTGTTTGAGTTTCTTATACATTTTGAATATTAACCCCTTATGAGATGTATGGTTTATAAATGCAGGATGTTCTTCCATTCCATAGTTGTCTCTTCATTCTCTCCATGATTTAGATCTTTGATTTCTTTTGTTTTTGTTTTTTAGTTCTCTACATAGAGATGCTCTATATATTTTGTTTGATTTATACCTCAGTACTTTATCTTGGGGGATGCTATTTCAAAAGGTATTTAGTTTATTAAATTTACAATTCTATTTGTTTATTACTGGCATATAAGAAGGTAACTGACTTTTGTATATTAATCTTGTGTCCTATGACCTTGTTAAATTCTCTTTTTGTTCCAGAAGTTTTTCTTTTGTTTGGTAGATCTTTTGGGATTTTCTATGTAGACAGCCACATCATACATGAATAAAGACAGTTTTGTTCCTTCCTTTTCAAACTGTATACTATTTATTTCATTTCCTAGCAGTACCCAGGACTTCCAGTATGATGGTGAAGAGAAATGATGTGGGAGGGCATCCTTATCTTTTTCTCAATTTTATTAGGAAAACATTCATTCATTTACATTAAATATGATGCTACATATTGGTTTCTTGTATATATCCTTATTAGATTAAGAAATTTCCCTTATATTCTTAATATTTTTGGAGTTTTAAAATCTTGAATGAGCAATGCACTTTGTCAAATGCTTTTTGTGTATATATTGATGCGATCATATGCTTTTCTTAGTCTATTAATATGATATATTACATTGATTGATTTATAAATATTGATCTGGCCTTCTCTTCCTGGAATGAACCTGATTTAATTGTGATATATTATTATCCTTCTTAAATATTGCTAGATTCAATTTGTTGATATTTTATTAAGGATTTTTACAGTTATGTTTATGAGAGATATTTGTAGCTCTTTTTTCTTTTAATGTCTTTGTCTGATTTTGGCATTAGAGTAATTCTAACCTCATAAAATGAGTTGGGAAGTGCTCTTTTCTCTTTTGTCTTTGAAAGATATTATATAAAATTGGTAGGTATTACTTCTTCCTTAAATGTTCGGCAGATTTCATCAATGAAACCATATTGTTCTGTTATTTCCTTTTATAGATGGATTTTAACTACTAAATGAATTGGTTTAATAGGCATAGAACAATCTAAGTTATCTCTGGCTCTCCTTAAGTAAGTTTTGGTAATTTGTGTCTTTCAAGGAATTGGCTGATTTGATCTAAATTATCAAATTTATGGGAATAGGGTTGTCCATAGTATCACCTCATCATCTTTTCAATTTCTGTGGGATCAATGGTAATGACCCCTCTTTTTTTCTCAGTGTTAGTAATTTGTGTCTTCTCACTTGCTTTTCCTTGGTTAGCCTGGCTAGGGGCTTATCAATTTTATTAATATTTATAAAGAACTAGCTTTTGGCTTTTATTGATTTTCTCTATTGTTTTTCTGTTTTTAATTTCACTGATTTCTGCTCTAATTTTTATTTTCTTTCTCCTATTGTCACAAATTTAACTTTCCATTCTTTATTTAGTTTGCTAAGGTAGAAGTTTAGGCTACTGATTTTGGAATTTCTTCTTTTCTAACACACATTGAATGCTATAAATTTCCTTTTATGCACTACATTAGCTAAATAACACAAACTTTTATAATTTTTATTTTCATTTCGTTCAAAGTATTTTCTAATTTATCTTGAGACTTCTTTTTTGACCCATGGTTTATTTAAAGGTATACTGTTTAATTTCCTACTATAGTCAGCTTTCTGTTTTTGATTTCTAGTTTAATTCTTTTGTGACCTGAGAACATAATTTGTATGATTTCTATTCTTTTTAATTTGTGAAGGTGTGTGTGATGGTCCCGAATGTGGTCTGTCTTGGTGAACATTCCATGAGTGTTTGAGAAGAATGTGCATTCCGCTGTTATTGGATGAAATACTCTATAAGTGTTAATTAGATCAAGTTAATTAATAGTGCTGTGCAGGTCATCTGTGTCCTTACTGATTTTCTGCCTGTTTGATCTATTAATTACTGAAAGAGGGGTATTGAAGTCTCCAACTGTAATTGTGGATTTGTCTATTTCTCTTTTCAGTTCTGTCTATTTCATGTCATGAATTTTGACACTTGTTGTTAGGAGCTTAAGATGATTATGACTACTTGGATAATTGACTCCTTTATAATTATAGAATGACCCTCATTAGTTCTGATACTCATTCTTATTCTAAAGTCCGCTTTGTCTAAAATGAATATATTAATAGCTACTCCACTATCCTTTTGATTAGTGTGAGTATACTATTCCCTTACTTAAAAAATTGAGATATAGTTCACATACCATAAAATTCACCCTTTCCAAGTGTACAGTTCTGTGCTGATTAGTGTGTATTCACAAAGATGTGAAATTATCACTGGGCACAGCGGCTTATGCCTGTAATCCCAGAACTTTGGGAGGCCAAGGCAGGTGGATCACTTGAGGTCTGACCAACATGGTGAAACCCTGTCTTTACTAAAAATACAAAAATTAGGCAGGCTTGGTGGTGGGTGCCTGTAGTCCCAGCTACTCAGGAGGCTGAGGCAAGAGAATCAATTGCTTGAACCCAGGAGGCAGAGGTTGCAGTGACCTGAGATTGTGCTACTGCACTCCAGCCTGGGCAACAGAGCAAGACTCCATCTCAAAAAAGAAAAAAAAAAGGTGAAATTATCAACAAGAATTCCAGAAACATATAATTACCCTACAAAGAAATGCATACCCATTAGCAATTACCTCCCATTCCCCCTCCCTGGAGAACCTGGCAACCACCAATCTACTTTACGTCTCTGAATTTTCCTGTTCTGGACATTTCATATAAATGGAATCATATAATGTGATTCTATATTGTGTCTGGCTTTTTTCACTTAGTTTAATGTTTTCAGAGTTCATCCATGTTCATCCAAGCAATCCTCCTGCCCCAGCCTTCTCTGTAGCTGGGACTATAGGTGCATGCCACTGCGGCCATGTATCACTACTTCATTCCTTTTTTTTTTTTGAGACATTCATTCCTTTTTATGACTGGATAATATTCCATTGTATGATGTCATATTTTATTGCATCATCCCATTTTTTTTTATCAGTTGATGGACATTAGGGTTATTTTCATCTTTTGACTCTGATGAACAAGGCTGTTATGAACATTGATGTATGAGTTTTTGTGTGGATATATGTTTTCAAATCCCTTAGGTAAATACCTAAAAGTGGAATTGTTGAGTCATATGGAACTGTATATTTAGCATATCGAAGAATCACCAAACTGTTTAACAAAGCAGATGCACAAAGCGGATTTCATATAAGTGGACTTATACACGTTTTGTCCTTTTGTATCAGCCTTATTTCACTTAACATAATAATGTTTACAAGATTGATCCTTTTGCAGCATCTATCAGAACTTTATTCTTTTCTATGGCTGAATAATATTCTATTATATGTATATACCACATTTTGTTTAGTAATTTTTCTGTTGATGGACACTTGATTCTTCACAATAGCCAAAACATCTTTTGGCTATTGTGAAGAATGTTGCAATGAACATTGGCATGCAAGTATCATAGTCCCTGTTTTCAATTCTTTGCACTGTAAAGCTAGGAGTGGAATTGCTGGATCATATGCAATTCTATGTTTAGCTTTTTGAGAAACTGGAAAACTTTTCTACAGTGGCCGCACCCTTTTACTTTCTCACCATCAATGAACAAGGGTTCCAATCTCTCCACATCATTGCCAACACTTCTTTTTTTTTTTTTTTAGTTGTTACTTGTAAATAGCCATCCTCTTAGGTAAGAAGTGGTTTTGATTTTGTATTTCCTAAATGACTAATGACGTTGAGCATATTTTCTTGTGCTTATTGGACATTTGTGTATCTTCTCCGGGAAAATGCTTATTCAAGTCCTCTCCCCATTTTTTAATTGGGTTGTTTGTCTCTTTCATTGTTGAGTTGTAGGAGCTCTTAATATATTCTAATAATTATATTATTAGATATATAATTTGCAAATATTTTCTTCCATTGCATAGGCTGTCTTTTCACTCTCTTGATGATAACATTGGATGCACAAAAGTTTTTAATTTTAATTAATTTATTTTTTCTTTTATTGCTCATGCTTTTGCAACCGCTGCCAAATCCAATCGGTTGTGAAGTTTTACAACTATGCTTTCTTCTAATAATTTTATGATTTTAGCTTTTACATTCAGGCTCTGATTGATTTTGAGCCAATTTTTACATATGGAGTGATGTAGGAACCCAACTTCATTTCTTTTGTTCATGGACATCCTGTTGTCTCAGCACAACCTGTTGAAGAGGCTATTCTTTCCACACTGACTGGACTTAACACCCTGGCCATATACTTTATGGGGTTATTTCTGGACTTTCAATTCTATTGCACTCGTCTATATGTCTATATATTGGTTTATATAACCTAATGTCATTATCATACTGTGTTAATTACTATAGCTTTATCTTAAGTTTTGAAATTGAGAGTGTGGGTCCTCCTACTTTGTACTTCTTTCTACATGTCTCCTTATAAGAGGGAGACAGAGGGAGATTTGATACACAGAAGAGGAGGAGGTGACATCACCAGAGAGGAAGAGATTGGAGTGATTTGGCTACAAACCAAGGAATGCCAGCAGCTACTAGAAGCTGGGAGAGGCAAGGAAGGGATTCTCCCTTATAGAGCCTTAAGAGGGAGCACAGCCCCGCTGACACCTTGGTATCAGCCCAGTGATTCTGATTTTGGATTTCTGGCCTCCAGAATATTAACAGAATAAAATTCTGTTGTTTTTAGCTGCCCAGCCTGTCCTGATTTGTTACGGCAGCCTTGGGGAACTAATATAGATTGAGTATGTCTTACCTAAAATATTTAGGACCAGAAGTGTTCTAGATTTTATTTATCTTTTATTGGGGCATGTCTGCATATACATAATGACATATCTTGGAGGTGGCACCCAAGTCTAAACACAAAATTCATTTACGTTTCATACACACCTTACACGCATAGCCTGAAGATAATTTTATACTATGTGATATGGTTTGGCTGTGTCCCACCCACCCCCCAAATCTCATCTTGAATTCCCATGTGTTATGGGAGGGACCTAGCAGGAGGTAACTGAATTATGGGGGCAGGTCTTTCCCATGCTGTTCTCATGACAGTGAATAAATCTCATGAGATCTGATGGTTTTAATAAGGAGAGTTTCCCTGTGCAAGCTCTCTCTGCCTGCTACCATCCATGTAAGACATGACTTGCTTCTCCTTGCCTTCCACCATGATTGTGAGGCTTACCCAGCCACGTGGAACTGAAGGTCCAATTAAACTTCTTTCTTTTGTAAATTGCCCAGCCTTGGGTATGTTTTTATCAACAGCATGAAAATGGACTAATACGATGTACTATGCATATAAAATTATAGTGTATAATTTTATACTATGTGTATAAAATACACACATATACTGTCTGTGTGTGTGTGTGTGTGTGTGTATAAAATATATATAGAGATGGAGTGTTGCTATGTTGCCCAGGCTGGCCTTGAACTGCTGGGCTCAAGCAATCCTCCTGCCCCAGCCTCCTAAGTAGCTGGGACTACAGGTGCATGCCAATGCAACCAGCTATACAGTATTTAAAAATTTTGTGCATGAAACAAAGTTTTGACTGTGTTTTGCCTGCAGACCATCCCATGAGATCAGGTGTAGAATTTTCCACTTGTGTTGTCATATTGGCCCTCAAAAAGTTTCAGATTTTGGAGCATTTCAAATTTCAGATTTTCAGATTAGGGATGCTCACCCTCCACAGCTTGCTTTGTAAATTTTTGCTGAAAGCTGGACATGTTGAATAAGAAAATAAACACTGAGGTAAATAGACCTTTAGTGTGAGGATTGATGTTAATCTGGCTAGGAGTTGGGCAGCATTTAATGCTTGTTGTAGTTATAGGCACCGGGGACTTCCAATTCATTTAATGTCCTTATTTTCTCCTCTCTTGGCTCTGGAGCTTTCCTTTGTACAGCTCCTCAGAGAGTCTGTGTCTTGCAGCTGTAAGTCACTGTACTCTACTGGAGCCTTATTGGTATGTGCTAGAGTGTGGGAGACAGAGGGCATTCCCTAATCCTGTAATTACGTCTCAATCTGGGGCCTCTTGCTTCAGCAGTGTGGACTTTAGAAGTGTTTTTCTTCTTCCTGCAGGGGTAGAGCTCCCTCCTCTGCCACCACTTTTTTCCTCCCTAGATGGGACAGGAAGTCTGGAGAGGCCTGGAGTGATGCAGAACTCCTTTAGCCCAGCTAGGATAGAGTTTCAGAAGTGCCCTCTGCCAAAGTCCTTCCCTCTGGAGATGAGGGAAGAGATCCTGGGAGGGCTTCACCATAGCTTTCTTTGCCTCTCCCTGCTCGGGCCACATGGGGACCTTTCTCATTGGAACTTGGTGAGCTTTCTGGAGGAAAAACCTGCAAGAGTGTGAGGTCTTCCCTCTCATGCTTCTCCCTCCCATGCTAGTCTGCACGTAGCCTTGGCAATTCATCAGAATTACTATGTAAGCATTCCCACTAACTGACTTAGGCATTGCTGCAGGGAAGCAGAAATTTGGGGTCACATCTATCTGGACTCACCTGACTCCCCAGATTTTTAGGTGGTAGTTTGCTATGCAACCTCAGTTTTCTAATGGGTTCAAGGAAAGTCATTGATTTTCAGCATATCCAGCATTTTCTTGTTGTAAGGTCAGGAGTAACGACTTCTGAGTTCTTTGCACGTCAGAGTTGAAACCGCAAGTCCCCACTGTGGGGACTTTTAATATCAACCTACTACAGCAAGTAAGAAATATTAAGAGTCACAAAATCATAGGACTATAATCTTGGAATCATAAAGACTTTGGCACGTAGAGTCATAGAGTTTTACAACTGGAGAATCATAAATTCTAAGAATAAAAATCCCCCAGATTGAAAATCTCCAGGGACTCACCACTGTTTATAGGACGACATGACATAGAACGATTTTTATGATCTGACCCATTCCATCTCTCCAGCCTCATTTCTCACCAGTTATCTCACCTCCTACCCAAATCCTATTCTCCCTCCCACTCCCCAGCAAACAAATTCCGCCCAGGGCTCCAGCCTTGTCCTTACCTACTTCGTCTTCTCTGCTGCACCTTGAATATTGCCTGGAACCTAGCAAACCCTCAATGATCATTTGTTAACATAATTAATAAATAAAATGGTAAAACTCTCTGCATGGTGTGTAGCACACAGAAGTATTAACAGTGACCTACCTCTATCATCCACCTGATTTTTGCCTCATACTCTTCTAAGCATGTCACTTGTATTAATTTTATTTTCATAACCTTATGTGATAGGTGCTATTGTGATTCCCATTTTAAAGATGAGGGAAGTGAGGCACAGAGAGGCTGGCAATTTGCTCAAGGTTACTCAGTTGATAGGCAGCAAACTGTCATAAATAGGTTGTAATTAGCATGAGGCTTCTATTATTTTCCAGGCACTGTGCTAATGCTAGATGCATTAGGTGCATAATCTCTCATTTCATAATAACTCCCATGTAATGCATGAAGAAATGGAGGTTTAGAGGGGTTAGGCGACATATCCAGGGTCACACAGGTAGTAAAAGCTGGAACTAAAATTCACACCAGGTCTGCCTGCTGTACATCCCACACTTTTTGCTATTCTTCGAGCGGCTTCTGCTGGCTGTATGGAAGGTGACACCTTTGCCCACTTGTCACGCCATCCAACTCCTCTTCCTTCAAGACATAGCTCAATGATCCCTCGTCTATGAAGTCTTCCCTGGCCTCTTCCCCACCCACCCCCAGCTGCTGCAGTCAGCCTTCCTTCTCTGAGCCTCCATATCCCACCCACCTGCCCTTCACACCCCAGTGGAGCCCAACGGTTAGAAATTCAGGCTCTCCTGGTGGTCTTAGGTTCAAATTCTGGTTCTGCTGGGTGGACCTTGATTCACCCTTTGTGTGACCATTTGAGCTTTGATTTTTTTCCCATCTGTAAAATGGAATTAAGAAAATCAGTTTGCACAGGGGGCTGGGTGAAAGGTGCATAAATCTTAGCCAAATGCTTACTGAAGCATATACTACCCTGTATTATAATGATCCGTGTAAATGTTCATCTCCATCTCTTAAGTTGAGGGCAGGAACTGATTCTGATGTATCTCTTTGCCCCTAGAACCCAGTATGGCTTAAAATAGGTATCAGATAAATGTGGAGTAAATGAATAAAAAACAAAATAAATGAATCTTAGAATCCTATTCTCATAATTTGATACATAAAACCTAAGGACCTCATGTCACATAACTGCAAAGTTTGAAGGATCTTAGAGATCAACTTCCTGAGGTGTTCAATCTCTTTGACTATCACCCACACTTAGTAATATACTTTATATTGCCACCTAGCATGTGTGCGCACACACGCGCACGCACACACACACAAACACGCATGCACACACACACACTGAAAGTTTCAGTGGACAGTTCTTGTCCTTCCTATGTGGGATAAACTCACATAATTCCTCTTCTTTTCTCTTTCCTCACCTCACCTCCTCTTCTATCTTCTAACTTTTCCCTTCTCATCCTTTCCTTCTTTTCTTTCCTCTCTCTTCTATCTTTTCCATTTAAAAAAATTGCTGGTTTAGGTCCACTAAATCGATTTCATGCCCCATGAAGGCCTTGTGACCCATGGTTTGAAAATCACTTATCTAGTCTAACTAGACTCCTTGTCCAGCATCTCTAACTGGAGTTCTATACTTACACTTCCCTGATGCAAGGAAGTTCCCCCCAAAAGATAAACAGTTTCGTTGCTGGACAGCATTTATTGTTAGAAAGTTCTTCCTTCTCTTAAGCAGAAATGAGCCTCTTGTAACTTCCTCATTGGTCTTAGTTGTTCCTATCTAGCTTGCTGACCTCTCTGTAGGTTATCAAGCAAATCACCTCATCTCATTGAGTTTCCTTTTCTTCTCCTCCTCCTACAGATGTGCCCCACCTAAGTGCTGACAGCCTAGAAGTCCACCATTAAAGCCATTCTTTGGGGTTAAGGCATTGATCTTCACCCATTGTCTCGCATTATTATATCTGCTTGCTCTCATGAAGACAGGGGTCACTGGGGTCAGTCCACCTGTAGTGGCTGAAGTCTTCATCTCCTGCAGCAGAGAAGTTTGTTGGGACTATGTGAAATATCAAAAGAGGGTTTCTTTAACCCTTAAATCTCTTTTGCTTGTTTTCTTTCCTCAATGGCTTGGATCTTCCCAGTGAGATGCTCAGTGGGGTTAGCAGATAGCATTTTGGAAATCACAACCAATATTGAAGGGTGAAATGGTATGTTAGCCTTTAACACCTTAGTCTAAATTTTCCCCTGTCAGTCTTTTTTCCATCATTCTAAGATCAGCCAGGGGAGGGGAATTCTAGTGCTAGCCCTCTATAGGGTCTCCTCAGGCAAGAGGCAGTAACCAGCCTTCACTCCAAGGTAAGCGTCAGATTCCTAGGACTGAAAGATTCCCTTGGCCCTATACATCCAAACTCTCTCTTCATTCATTCATTGAACAAGTATTTGTTGAGCATCTTCTTTGTGCTACACCTTGTGCTAGGTGTTGCAGATACCATGGAGACCAAGACAGTCCCCATTCCTGGCCTCCATGGTGCATGCAGTCTAGCAGTAGTGACAATCACCAATGATAAGAAGGTGCTCTGCTAAGGTCAGGAGTTGAGGGAGCTTGGAACGGGGTCTCAGCTCACTGTGTGCTGGAGTCAAGGGAAGGCTTCCTGGGGGCGGACATTTGAGCTGAGACCTGAAGGACAAGGAGCATATGGCTGAGTAATTAATCTCTCCCTGGCTTCCCTCCTTCTCCCCACCCCCCAATCCAGGCAGCATCAATGCCCCCATCAAGTCATCTTCCTGAACTCATCTGGGTCACTAGCTTAAATCAGTAGTTCTCAAGTTTTAACTCAGTCAGAAGGCTGTTTTGTTTAGTTTGTTTAACTGCAGATTTTAGGACCTCTGTAGGATTCTACATCTGGGGTAGGACTGTGATCTGCATGTCAGACCATGGCTCATATCTTCGGAAATCCTGGGCTATATCAGAATTCCACGGTTTTGGCATTTACCCTTGACTATTTGTTCAGGTTCTGAAGGAAAGAGGAAAAGGAAGTTCAGGAATGCCAAGGTTGTCTTTCTGGGATTGCAGAGTCTGGGGAGGCATTGGGAGGGTGGTGTTCGTGACAGCAGGGACTGGGGAGTCCTCAGAGGGGTCCAGCAAGGGCCCTCAGTCCTGGCACCGAACAACCGGAGGTCCTCCCACCAGCCAGATAGTGCTCCTGCCTCACCTCACAGCAGTAGACCAAAGGCACATGGGAGCACTGGCCACATAATTAGCAGAGCATGTCCCAGAATAATTAAACGTTTCAAAACAGTAACAACAGAGCAGTAAATCAACTGTGGGTCCCTCTGAGAGTGGGGCCCTGTGCAATGCAGGGATCAGATAGCCATCAGGCTCAGCAGTGGGGTGAGTGGAGCTCCGGCCCAGACTGAAACTCCTGGGTACAGGAAATGAAACCAGGCCTGTGAATATTCAAAGAAGAAGGATCCTTAGAGATCACCTGGCTCAGTTCCCTCCATGTCCAGTTGTAGAATCCAAAGCCCAGAGAGATGGCCCAAGCTCACCCTGCAAATTGGTGGCAGAGCCAGATCAGAATCCCAGCCCTGGGACCCTCCTTCCCCCTCTCCTTCTCCCCCAATCTCTTCTTTCCTGAGATGGTCTCATCCCATGCAATGTCCATGTGGAAACCATCCACATGTTGACAGCTTGCAAATATCTATCCCCCGTCTCCATCACCTATCTCTCCCCCAGCTCCAGAGTCCTGTGTCCAGCCATCCCCAACTGCAGTGGCCTCTTGCTTCCTCTTCTCCCGTGCTTCCTTCCTTACCCCCCCTCCAGCCTGTCCCTCCCCCAACACACACATACACACAGCCACCAGAGTGTGAGTTTCCAATCTGTGACCTGGATCCTGCTCCGGTACTGCTCTCTGCCCAAGGCATTGCACACAGATTACACTCTAACCTCATCAGCACAGCCTCCAAGATTAAGTCCTGCCGTTTCTCCCATGACCATCTGTCCCCTCACTCTGCTCCCACCACAGTGACCTTGCTGTGGCTCACATGTGCCCAGCTCATGCCTGCCCTGCAAGTGCATTCCTCTCTCTGGAACATTCTTCTCCTAGAACACCCTATGACTTCCACTTCCTTCATTCAGGTCTCAGCTCACAGGACCCTTCCCAGAGAAGGCTTCCTGTGCACACAGTCCAAAATATACCCCGCCACTCTCTGTCCCTGACTTCTTTATTTTTCTTCATACCAGTTAAACTCCCTGGAATTATACTGCCTAGTTATTCCTTTATTTTTACTATCTTGCTCACTGCTCGCTTGCTCAGTGTCCCCAAATGATGCCTGCCACATAATTGACACTCTATAAAGAATTGTTGTAGGAATAAGTAAATCAATAATGAAACACATTTATTTAACACATGCATGGTCAGGGGCTATTCAGTGTCAGGGGCTATGTGAGGCACTGAGGTCTCAGACATGGAGCAAGTGGACAAGGAAGGGTTCCTGTCCTCAAGGAGGCTGATCATTGTCTTGGGGAGACAGGGACTTATGTTCACAGGAGGCTCAGAGTGACATGTGCAGCTTGTCAAGGGTAAGTCTAAGAAGATGGGGTGAGGGTAAAAGATCCATGGGTCCTTGCAGCAAGGAGTTGGATTTTAGGGGCATCGATGTCCTTTTTTTTTTTTTTTTTGAGACAGAGTCTCGCTCTGTCCCCAGGCTGGAGTGCACTGGCGTGATCTCGGCTCGCTGCAACCTTTGCCTCCTGGGTTCAAGCGATTCTCTTGCCTCAGCCTCCTGAGTAGCTAGGATTACAGGCGCATGCCACCACGCACAGCTAATTTTTGTATTTTTAGTACAGACAGGGTTTCACCATGTTGGTCAGGCTGGTCTCGAACTCCTGACCTCATGATCCGCCTGCCTCGGCCTCCCAAAGTGCTGGGATTACAGGCATGAGCCACTGCACCTGGCCCAGTGTCCCTTTTCTGAAGAACTAGCAGCTCTCTGTCCTCTCTGGGTCCTCAGCCTGTTAGGCCAGCACAGGGGCCCATATTCATGATGAGGGCTCTTGAATCCCCAGCTCCTATAAAAGGTTGTGCTTATAGAGTAGGTGACAGCCAGTTCTTGCCAGTGCTAGAATAAGGAAGGAGACTGACGTGACTCTACTCAGAGGAAGCCAAGCCTTACCCAGTGGATGCATGGCCCAGCCTGGGCGAGCCCTGTGGGTACTTTGGCATTCCTCAGGCCACCCCTTGGAAAACCTCATCTTCTCCACTTCCCCTTCAGCCTTGCAGCCCCACAAGGCAGGCCGCCCATGGCTGCCCACCCACTGCAGCTTAGCCCTAGTGTTGCCAGTCTTCTCCTTCTGTGTAGATGGTATGATTAAGCTGGAGGGCTGAGACAGGAGCCCACTTCCTCCAGGAAGCCTTCTCTGCTTTCTCAGTGGGAGTGCTTCTTTCTTTCCCTTGCCCTGTAGCACATACGTTCCTCTTAGTCTGTTTATCCATGGATCCACCCATCCATCCATCCATCCATTCCACCCACCCATCCATCCATCCAACAAACATTCATCCAGCACTTATTTACACTAGTGACCAAGGACATGGTCCCTGTCCTCCAGAGCCTACAGTCTAATAAGGGAAAGAGTTATTATGCAACTAGTTTCAAGTTAACAATTTAATTATAACTGTGATAAATTATCTGCAAGAGAAGTATTTGAACCCACGGGGAGACATTAGGGTAGAAAAGACTTCCCTGATGAAGAATGTTTCACCCAAGACCTCACTGTCGACTATGGTAGCCAGTAGCCGCATGTGACTATTGAGTGCCTGAAATGTGGCTAGTGTCACCAAGGAACTGAGGGTAGATGAATAATTTTATCAAACTTTATAAAATAACTATTCTGTGTCAGGCCCTGCCCAGTCCAAACTAGTCTGGTTGAAAATGCCAGCATTACATCTAGTTCAGCATCCACTTCCTCCTCTCACCCTAGCCCAGTGCTGCCCCCAAGTCCCTGCTGAGGGATCTGGAAGGGATGGAGGTGAAGCATTCTTTTGTTCCTCCTCCTTTCCCTGAATTGGGTCTGTCTATCATCTGGTGTGTTAGGGCCTGGGAGGGGAGATGGAAAAAGGGGGACTTTTTTTACCCAACAATGCTCTGTTCACTATGGCTGGACTCTGGAAGCCAGCTGCCTCCTAGGGCACAGGTGTGGATTCCTAGGAGGATCCTGAATGTGTGCATGGGTGCATGCATGTGCACGTGTGTGTGCCCATGTGTGTGTGCTGTGGGGGTACACAGTCTGCTGCACAATCTCTCTTATGCATGATCTGATCCAGGTTCACAGCTCCCCGCTGGAGTCCATGCTGCAGTCTCTTACTCCTAGGCCCTCTTTCCAGTTGTCACCTCTCTTGAGTGGGATGCTCTAAGGTTGGCTCCCCCCTTTCAATGGGGGTCTCTCCATGGACCTCACCCCCTTGCCACTCTGCATGGAGAAAGCTTGAGCTGCTGCCCTGCCACCCCGTCACTCTACCCTGCTGTCTCTTTTCAGTTCCTTTTTCTCTTGCCCAGGGCAACATTAAGGTGGATCAGCAAATCCACTGTTGCTTCAGGAGACACCTGGAAAAAGAGGAGGCAGCCTCCTCCTCCTGCAGGCACCTAATATCTAGGAGTCATTTTGGGGTGCCTTGCTTGGCTAAGTAGTGGTGGAGGGTTGTGAGGTCAGGGGAGTTTCCATAACAGCCTCCTCCAGGATGAAAACTCCTCTCTAGCCTCTCCCTCCACTTTAGCTGAGCATACAGACCCCAAAGAGATGGGATGGCTGGGGAGCAGGCCAGGCTCTGCTGCTTTGTAATCAGTCTTGAGAACATACCTGGCCCCAAAGGTTCATTTGTTATTACCGAGTATCACCCAGCACTGGGTGGCTGCTGGTTACAGCTATGAACAAAAAGCGGTAGTCTTCAGGGCAAATCATTTACTTTTCATGAGGGAAATGGATAAAAACAAATAATATACATCAGGGCTAACCATTGGAAAGCCAAGTAAAGTAGGGTAAGGAAATGGAGAGAGACCAAAGGGAGAGGCTGTTTTCATAGGGAGGTCAGGGAAACTGGTGGCTGTGTTTCAAATTCATGCTTCCGCAACCTGGAGCCTAGTAGACAATTCTGGGCCATGGGAAATCCATGCCGCCATTGTTCAAGACTAGTTAAGCCGTGAGGCAAGGGTTGGGTTTCAAAGTCCAGGGTCTTTCTTGGTTGCATGTGGTTGTGTATGTCAAGGCTCACTTCTCAACCCTCTGGGCCCATATCTGATCCATTCTGCATTCCCAGAAGCCGTGACTGGGTCTGGGACAGGGCAGGCTCTTGATGCTGCTTGTTCAGCATGGAGGAGCCTCCAGGAGAAGGGACATCAAGGCTCAGCCTATCAGAGGCCAGCTCTGTGACTTGAAGCTTGAGGCAGAGCTCTGCCACTTCCTGGTCTTGCTCATGGGGAATCAGAGACAGTCAGAGCCCATTGAAAGGCTCTAGATGCCTCCCTGGCTAGACACCTCAGGCCTGAAGGTTTGGGGCTTGGAAGGGGGCCTTGGCCACAGTGACCACTTCTCTCACTGTGGCTCAAGCCTCTGCTCCAGGCATGGCAGGGAATGGGGTGGGGTGAGCAGCTGGGAAGTATAAGGCCTGGTCCAGGCTGTCAGAGGCCGGTCAGTGGCTCCTGGGCTCTTTCAGGGCCTTATCCAGTGGTTGCCACCAGGAACAGACCAGGAGCACTGTGAGTCTCTCACCATGGCTACCACACCTGGGCAGGTCCTGGGCTCCCTCCTGCCCACCCTTCTGCTGGGACTCACAGGTGAGTCCTGATTCCTGCCCAGAGAGACCCTCAGGGCAGGCAAGGAGACCCCCAGGAATGACCAAATCCAGCCGCTGTGTCTTTCTGAAGGGAGACTGAGGCTCAGAGGAGGTGACTGAGCTGTTTTCCTGCCAGTCAGGTGCTGTTTTTCATCTTTTCTTCAATGTAGACCTTGTGGACAAAGGGAGTTGGTGGGAGCTTGGGGGTCAGAAGAGGAAGTGACCTAAGGGTGAAGGGGCTCGGGGGAGGTCAGGGGGTAAAAGAGGAGCCCACCTCCCAGTTTTCCCGATGTCAGCTCTAGTCTGAGTGGCTACCTGTTCTGGATCAGAGAGGGTGTAAGGGTGGAAAAGACAGAGAAAGAGAGAGAGAAAAAAAAAGAGAGAGAGAGAGAAGTCGCCAGAGTGATGGAGCCTCCGGCATTGGAGGCATGGAAGAGTCCTGGACCCAAAGTCAGACAGGCCTTCTTACCCTTCCTCCTTAGCCACTGATAGGCCGTGTGACCTTAAGCAAGTCACAAGACCTTTCTGAATCTCTGTTTCCTTTTCTGGAAAGTGGGGACAATAATATCAGCCTCCCATAGCTGAGATGTGGAAGAAAAGAAGCACACATGGCTGAAAATGTTTTCTGAACCACACGGTGCTGTGTGCAGGGTGGGTGATGAGGGCAGAGCACAGTTCAGAAGGTACCAGAGCTGTGTGCTAAGAGGACAAGTTCCTATGGCCTCCTGCGCTGCCCTCTGCCTGTCATCCTGCTTGTCATTGGTTGTTAATTTGCCTTTCACCCTCTCCTGACCAGATACTTCTCAAGGGTAGGGCTCCTGTCTGACTCATCTCTGTGGTCTCAGCACCCAACTCTTGACCTGGTGCAGAGCAGGGGCTTAGGGATTGCTGTGAAGACCTGGGGAGGTTCCTGCTCCAGAGCTCTGCAAGGCTGTCCTTAGGAGGAGGGGTGAGTCTCATCCTGCAGTTTTCCTGGGAAAATTCTGGGAGACAGATCCCAGGTTATATCCCAGAAGCAGGAAATATTTTGTCATAGTCCTAGCTGGGTGTGAGGGTGAATGGAGCTGCTTCTCATGGAGAGAGCTCCCTGTCACTGCAGGTAAGCAAGCAGACAACGGGGGTCTAGCGAGGTGTCGATGGGAGGGACCTGAGTAGGAGGGCCAACCATCCCTGTTGGGGTGATTCTTGACTTCACACTCAAGTCCTTATAAACTTACATCCACAATGGAAATCCTGATTCATCACCATTCCCTTCCTATCCCAACTTGGTCCTTCTCCAGATCTTCCCATCTCAAAAAGTAGAGCTACCACCCACACAGCTGCTCTAGAGAAAACCTGGGAATTGTTGACCCATAATTCATTCTGTCCCTCACCCCCCATCCCGCCCATCACTGAGTCCTGTGGGCTGTATCTTCCAAATATGTCTCCAGTCTCCTTTTCTCACCACCCTAGTCCAGGCTACCATCACCTCGGCGTGGAGGCCTGTACCAGCTTCCCCACTGGTCTCCCTGCTTCCATTCCTGCCACGCTTCTTCCCATTCTCCACACAACAAACCCAGTTATCCTCTAAAAAATACACATCAGACCAATTTGCCCCTCTGTTAAAGTCTCTGCTGGCTTCCCATCAATCTCAGAATAGAATCAAGATCATCACCATGGTCCCCAGGCTCTTCTCACTCTGGGCCTCTTTGCCATGACACTAGGGTCCTACGGACTTCTCAGTTTCTCAAGCCCACCAAGCCCTTCCTGCCCGAGGTCCTTCTGTCTTGCTGTCCCCGCTGTCTGGAATGTCCTTCCTCTGTCCCTTCCCATGGCTAGCTCCTATTCATTCCTGAGTTTCAGCTCAATGATGTCACCTCCTCAAGGAATTCTTCCCCAGCTGCCCTTCTAGAATAAGTCCTCCCCCTATTCTCCATCTGTGCACTCTTTGGGTTTCCTTGACGGCATTGGGCTCAATCGTAATCACATTTGCATTTGCTTGTTTTCTTGTGATCAAATGCCGATATGCTGCCTGAAGACAGAATCAGACACAGCACATAGTAGGTCCCCAGGGCCTGACACAGCCCTGGTGCCACGGGTGCCTGTAGGGTGTGTCCCACTCTCAGTGTGCAGTCACAGTTGCTCTTTCCTTAGCTGGACAGCCCTTCATCTCTCTGACTGGTCCATCTCAGAGGACAAGCCCTGGAGACACGGCGCCTTTCAACTGTACTGCTGGCCCCTTCAACTCCCAGGACTTCTCCCGGGACTTCTGTGTTACCTGGTTGAAGGACAGTGACGAACATCCAGCTTCAGCTCAGAGCCTGGTGCCTGACAAGGGAGGCAATGACTTCATTACCAGCAAGGCATGGGTGACACTGACCCGACAGGATGTCTCATCTGAGATCACCTGCGAAGTCACCCACAGGGCCCTGGCAGAGCCCCTGAAAACAACCATGAATCTCTCCCAAGTGCTCCGAGGTGAATGGGCAGTCAGGTGGGGTGGACATTAACCCTGGAAGCATCAGCTTTCAGGGTTTTTGCCCAAAGCCTCATTTCATAAATGGGGAAATGAAATTCCTTGTGGATTTCTGATCATGTGTATTGTGGTTATCAGCACAGGCTCCAGGGGCTCACCATCTGGGTTTTAATCCTGGCTGTGCCACTTTACAACTTGTGGGATCTTGCGAGTTACTTGACTATTTAATGCCAGTTTCTTTATATAACAGGAATAAAATGAGGACCTACTTCATAGGTGTCCTGTGAAGATTAAATGAATTATTCTTTATAAAACACACATAACTGTGCGTGGCATGCAGTGATTTACTTATGAATGTTTGATCTTGTTATTACCTGATCTCAGACTCCCTTTCTAAACATCTTTGTTCTATTAATGTCATTGTTACAGTTTTTTATTTAAAATGTTTATTATTCATTTAATAATAATGAATATCCACTGTATGCCAGACACTGTGCTCAGTGCTGGGGATGCAGCAACGAGCAAAATAAAGTCCCTGTCATCATGGGCATCACCTTTTACTAATTCTTAAAATTATATTTTCTGATATGAAATATTTCAAAAATACAGAATATAGCAGACACCCATGTACCCTTACCCATATTTAATGAATATTAACATTTAGCCCTATTTGCTTTACGTTGCGCATACAATAAAAAAATATTTCTTTAAAAAAAGGCGAGAGAACCTGAGGCTGTTCCCTGGGAGAGGGAAGCATGGGTGGCCACAGGCAGGGGCTGATTTCACCAGATCTTACTTCCTATTCCTCTGTCTAGTTGTCCCCACCCTGAAGATCACCACTGAACCCTCTGGGACCCATGTACGTGTGCAAGACAGAGTGAATCTCACCTGCCACGTCCTCCACTTCTATCCCACCCACCTGCGACTCACCTGGATGGAGAACAGGCGCATGATCCAGACCCTGGTGTCCCCTAAGGCCACCAGAAATCCAGATGGGACATACTCTCTGGAGCACACGTGGCAGGCAGAGGCCACGCTGGAGGAGCGTGAGTTTGCTTGCTGGGTGGTCCACGATGAGCAGCCCCCACTCAAGGCCAACATCACCCTGCAAGCCCAGGTGCGCAGGCAGGGAAAAGGTGGGTGCAGCCTCTGGCCCAGCCCCTCTGGACATCCCCTGTGGGCAGCACGGCTGGGGAGGGTCAGAGACTCAGGGCAGCATTGGATGATGGTGAAGGAAGGAAGGATACCCTCAGCTGGTGATACAACTCTCACACATTCGCTCCCAGACTCCACTCCTCACGCCTTCCTCCACACCCTCCCCAAGAAGAAAGGGTGGGACTCCCCTTCCCTAATTCCATGCATTCTTGGTGTTGAAGGTTCTCCACCTTAACACTTGACTGCAAGAAATGGCAGAGATTAAGGACTGCTGAGCACCAAAGTGCCTTCTAGAAAGGCTATTAATCAAGACTGGCACAGTTGAAAGTTTCTGGATGGCAACTTTAAACAGAGGCCAGAATTCTGAATTCAGCTGGAAAAGAGGGTCCATGCAGGGCCTTACACAGGGTCAGGGCAGGCCCTTACACGGGGTCAGGACAGGCCCTTACACGGGGTCAGGACAGGCCCTTACACGAGGTCAGACAGGCCCTTACACAGGGTCAGTGCAGGCCCTTACATAGGGTCAGGACAGGCACTTACATGGAGTCAGGACAGGCCCTTTGAGTCAGTGCAGGCCCTTGCACGGGGTCAGAACAGATCCTCCTCCTCTTTTCCCCTTCCTTTTCCCCCTCACTTTCCTTCTCCTTCCATCCTTCTCTTTTTCCTTGTCCTCTTCACTTTCTCCCTTTTTTGAGTGTTTTTATATTATCTTATTATTATTTTTTTAGCTTTGGTTTTAGGTTGGGGCCCATGTGCAGGTTTTTATACAGGTAAATTGTGGGGGGGGGAGTTTGTGTACAGCCTCTGTTATTTTTTGACTTTGTAATCATAGCCATTCTGGCTGGTGTGGGATGGTATCTCATTGTGGTTTTTATTTGCATTTCTTTAATGATTAGTGATGAACATTTTTTCACATGCTTGTTTGCCACGGGTGTGTCTTCTTTTGAAAAGTTCACATCCTTTGCCCACTTTTTAATGGTGTTATATTTTTACCTGTTAGTTTATTTAAGTTCCTTATAGATTGTGGATCTTAGACCTTTGTCGGATGCATAGTTTGCGAATATTTTCTCCCATTTTGTGGGTTGTCTGTTGGCTCTGCTGATAGTTTCTCTGGCCCGCCTTGCCTGCTGGAATCTCCTCTACCTCCGTCTCTCTCTCTCACTCTTTGCGTCCTCAAACTGTTTTCTCCACAAGAGGGAGCTGTCTGCTGGCAGTTCAGACCCAGAGAGCGCGGGCTGCTTTCCTTCGGTTCAGCTTGGATGAGCTTGGGAGAATGAATTACTGGCCCAGAGTGGCCGGCTGGGTAGTGGGGGTGGACGGTGTCCGAGAGGGTGGGTGGACGTTCTTAGGATTGGCCGGGCCTTGTGAGCTAGGGGTAAGCCAGCATATGGACTCACAGCCCTCCAGAACCACGTGGTCAGAAAGGACAGCCCCTTGTGGGCAGTGAGGGTGTATGCCTCGGGGTACGAGGTATTACAGCGCAGGCCACTGCCAGAGCAAGGGTGCCGGACCGGCAACAACAGCCCATCTTCCCACCAGGGCCCTCCACCTCGCATTCTCTCTCTCCCTGACGGAATTGGCCTCTATCTGGCTGTTGTAAGAATTCTTAAGGGGAATGATCCCACTTAGCTTTCAATTTCCCCGTGCCTTTTTGTCTGTTGTCCAGCAGAAATAAGAAAAACGCTCACCCAGCAGGATATACAGGTCTGGCTGAAAAACTCAAAACTGGTCCTTTCTGATCAGAAGCAAGTTACAATATTTCTTTATTGACTCATGCTGGTTTTTTCTTCTTTTATTTTTCTCTTTTGCCTGCATACAGTATATCTGGCCCACTGCTGCAACATTAACCCCCTGGGAGCATCCTTTTGATTACACGGCTCCGCTATGTAGCTTTGTGGGGCCCCGTGGTCTGCAGGGGGAAGAGCAGCCCCTTCCTTTTCTGGCATTTAGGCCCCTTTCTATTTGGTGTTAACAAAGCATTGCAGCTGTCCTTCCCCAACCTGGCCCATAAATGCCTTCATCAGCACCCTCACCTGTTATGCACTCCCCACTCTGTGTCTCTGTTCCTACTGGCTGACACCCGTAGAGCATTTACTGCACACTAGGCATCCTCAAATATGTTATCTGATCCTACAACAGAGCCCAGAGCTAGCACAGGGACCAAGGTCTCAGAGGTTCCAAACAGCATAGCTGGGGTTAGAATGCAGGCATGTCTGTTCAAAAATTCAATGTGTTTTTCTGCATTTTTCTTTCCTATCTTGCCCGAGAATACAAAGCTTAGTGTTATCTCAAGTCTCTTCTCAAATCTCAATTTTAAATGATCTATTTCTGGTATTTATATCTTCCTGAATTGTGTGGTCTTATCTGTCCATACCAGTTAGTTCTCACAATTGGCACTTAAACTACAAGGGCATTCCCAAAGTCCCCCGACCTGGGGTTTTATTCCATTTACACCCATCTTCCATGATTAGACTCTCACATCCTTGAAGCAGGGACTGGCTCTTATGTTTCGAGGTGGCCAAACGTTGGAGTCAAACAGATCAGTGTCCCCAGCCATGTGACCTAAGACAAAACAACTCCCTTTCTTTTTTTAAGATGGAGTTTTGCTCTTGTCGCCCAGGCTGGAGTGCAGTGGTGTGATTTCAGTTCACTGCAATCTCTGCCTCTCGGGTTCAAGTGATTCTCCTGCCTCAGCTTCCCAAGTAGCTGGGATTACAGGCACACACCACCATGGCCAGCTAATTTTGTATTTTTAGTAGAGATGGAGTTTCACCATGTTGGTTTGGCTGGTCTCGAACTCCTGACCTCAGGTGATCCACCTCCCTCAGCCTCCCAAAGTGCTGGCTTACAGGCGTGAGCCACCGCACCTGGCAGCAACTCCCTTTCTGAGTCAAGTTTTCCATCGCTGCAATGACAATTGTTATACCCACCTCAAAGAGCCCTGCTTAAGATTCCTTTCCTTGACTCCTGCCTGGCATCTGGACAATGGGGCCCATAGCAAGTTCTCTGCAGTGACTGTTTGCAGTCTCCATAGTGCCTAGCCCAGAGCTGAGCTGCAAGTAGGACAATATTAAAGGTCATTGGTTAATACAGAGCCAACTCTGCAGAAGTAGAGGCAGCTATGATGTAACAGAAAAAGGCCTTGACTTGGAGTCAGAACTCCTGGGTTAGAATGTCAGTTCTTTCACTGTGAGGTCCTTGGATGAGTCACTAACCCTCCCTGAGCCTTTTCTTTATCTGTTAATATTAAAAATATGATTAATAATAATTCCTTGGATGGTCATTGTGAGTATATGCTGCTGAGGGCTACCGTTTATATAGTGGTTACTGTGTGCCACATATTCTACACTAGTTACATCACTTAATTTATTAATTAACTCTGAGAGAAATGCAAATCAAAACCACAATTAGATACCATCTCACACCAGTCAGAATGGTGAGTATTAAAAACTCAAGAAATGACAGATCTGGCAAGGCTGCAAAGAAATAGGAACGCTTTTACGTTGTTGGTGGAAATGTAAATTAGTTCAACCATTGTGGAAGACAGTGTGGTGATTCCTCAAGGATCTAGAACCAGAAATACCATTTGACCCAGCAATCCCATTACTGGGTACATACCCAAAGGAATATAAATCATCCTATTACAAAGATACATACATGCGTATGTTCATTGCAGCACTACTCACAATAGCAAAGCAGTAAAATTAATTCCTTGACATGGAATCAACCCAAATGCCCATCGGTAATAGACTGGATAAATAAAATATGGTACATATACCCCATGGAATACTATGCAGCCATAAAAAGGGATGAGATTGTGTCCTTTGCAGGGACATGGATAAAGCTGGAAGCCATCATCTTCAGCAAACTAATGCAGGAAGAGAAACTCAAACACTGCATGTTCTCACTCATAAGTGGGAGCTGAACAATGAGAACACATGGACACATGGAGGAGAACAACACACACCAAGGCCTGTTGCAGCAGGTGAGGGGAAGGAGAGCATCAGGACCAAAAGCTAATGCATGCGGGGCTTAATACCTAGGTAATGGGTTGATAGGGGCAGCAAACCACCATGGCACATGTTTACCTATGTAACAAACCTGCACATTCTGTACATCTATCCCAGAACTTAAAGTAAAATAAAATTTAAAAAAAGAAAGAAAAGAAAAATGTACTTCATCAAACCTAATGGCTAAATAAACAAAAGAAGTCTGAATTTAATTATACTCCAGATATCAAAATGGGATGAATAATTGTTATAAAATTTAAGCCATTCTTCTTCTATTAAAAAAATCACCCCCGTTATACAGATGAGAAAACTGAGGCTCAGAGAGTTAAGTTGCTTGGGCTCCAGTGGAGAGTGGAAATGTAAACTTGGGTTGAGTGAGATCCTAAAGCCTGTGCTCCTAACCTTTTCTCTATGGTTCTAACCTCTTCTCCATGACCCGGCATCTGAGAAATGAGGTTCTCTTCCATTTTCAAAGACTGAGGGTAAGGCTGAGTGACAGTAAGGGGTGCTGACCCTGGAGCCTGACTACCTGGCTAAGATCCCAGCTCTGCCACTGACTAATGGACCTTAGACAAGTTACTTAGCCTGCCTGGCCTCAGTTTCCTCATCTGCCAAATGGGGATAGTAACAGCTCCCATTTCTGAGGGCCTCTGTGAGAACTCAGTGACTTAGGGAAGAGCCTGTAGGCAGGGTAAGTGCCAAGTGAGTGTTCGCTATGCAGTATCTGTAGGAGTTGACCCCCTTACAAACTGCCGTTGCCCATTGCTACAGTTTCACTGTCTGGCCTCCGTTATCAGATTCAGAAACTGGTTCCTATCAGAACACAACCTTTACATCTTATGAAAGAGGAAGCAATGGGCTTCTTGGCAGATGCAGTGTATTTGTTCACACTGGGGTTCAGGCACCTCTGTGCCCTCTCATGGGAGGGGTCTATCTTTGCAGGCCAGAGTGTCCAGCCTTACAAGTTGCAAGGCCCCCTTCAGCGATCTGAGCCCGGCACAAGGATCCGATTGACCTACACATCCTCCGGGTTCTCAACACACCAGATTACTGTGACCTGGCTTAAAAACAAACACGAGCTCCCAAACCCCCAGACCAGCATCCAGTACAGTGGACACACCTACAATGTGACCAGCAGTGTGCTTGTCCCGCTGACGGATGATGATGTGTTCTCCCACGTCGTTTGCCATGTCGAGCACAAGTTGATGCGGTTTTTCCAGAAAACCATTGGCCTGGACCAGTACCTCCGGGGTAAGATCTCTCTCTCTGCTCAGCTGAGGTAGTGCAGAGTTGGGGTGGGGACTTCTCTGAGCCTCAGTTTCCTCAATGAAAAATGAAGAAGAGCCCTCAATGATAAGCAAGCACATCCCTCGTTTGATTGAGGCAAGAATTTAGTGAACTAATACCTGTAAAGCATGTAAGACAGTGCCTTGCTCATACTAACTACTCAGAAGTGGCAATTGTTGTTGTTATTATTATTATTATTTACAGCACTTCTCAGAACTCACTTCTTTCATCTGTAAAATGGAGACAGGATATCTTCTGGGAGTTCAATTTTATTATTATCATTATTTTATAGGAAGAAGATTTGAAGGGCTTGGGAAACTAAATTCTAGGGCCTATGGTGTCTTTAGATGGGTTGAACCAACGCTTGGCAGATCTGTGAATTCCATGAGGTCATAAAGTATCATGCCTAGAAGAAATCTTAATGATCATCCCATTGTTCTGACAACTGTAAAAGTCAGAGAAGGCAAGTGAGTGGTCCAAGCTTGCATAGCAGTAAAATTAATTCCTTGAATGTATATTGGACTTTAAAATCTACAAACTATATCTTTCTTCATTTTCTCATTCACAAAATAGGGGGAGAAGTGTGCTATTGGGAAGTAAACACATCATGCTACATGGTGGAAAATATTGGTAGTAATGTCTCAAACATTTACAGCACACAGACAGTAAAGCACACTCATGTGAATGGACTTTAATGCATAGAACTTCCCTATACTGTTTGTGCCATTTGTGGGTTACAGAAGGAAACTGAGGCTCAAAGAAGTGAAGGCTGCTGAAGGTTGTAAAGCTGGTGAGTGAGAAACCTTGGCATGAATTCCAGCTTCCAACTCTGCTCTATTTACCAGTTGTGGGAGCTCCTGCAAGCTGCTTATGTTCTCCCATCCTCAGTATCTTTGTCTGTAAAATAGAGAAATGATAGTTCAGGGAATCTTCCTTATCTGAGTATTTATTATGTAATTCTCTGGAGCTAGGACAATGCTGTAGAGGAGCAAAAGTTATAGAAAATACAAATTTTCAAAAATAAATCGATTACATATAAAATTAGCTCCCACTCCAAGCCCCTTCCTACTCAACACTGCACTCATCTCAGGGCTGTGCTTCCTCTCATGGAAATATCTTTGTGGGTGTCTTTATTTGGGTTCCCCTGAAAGCAGAGCCTGAACCCAGGACTTGGCGGCAGGTGGTTGGAGGGTGATGCTGAGAGGTTGGGATGGGGGAGCAGGGAGAGAGATACTAGCTTTGCAGGGGGTCAGCCAAGAAAGAGTGAGTTATTAAGCTGGATGGCCCTGTGGAAAACTGGGGCCCAATGACACTGGAGACCCTCTGAAGAACTGGGTAGACTATGCCTGAGAATTGTCTCATGAAGGAGGAGAGGTGGGGATGTGCCTGCAGTGGGGAGGTGGCATTTCGTGTTTACAGAGAAATGCGAGGCAGAGAAGAGGAAAAGGGTTTTGGAAGCCAAAGGTGGGACTCGGTGTGAGTAGTACTGTCTTGCACCACTGCGCTGAGGTCAGGCAGCTGGGAGAGGAGGTGTGGAGCCCAGAAACCCTCTGCTATAGGAGGTTGGTCTTGCCTTGATTGATGTGTGACAACCTCACACCATCTTGTGCAAATAGAATCCATATCCATTGCACAGTGCAATCTGAGATCTTGAAAAATTTTTATTTCAAGAAGTTGAGGCAGGTGATATTGAGGAGCTGCAGGGATCACAGGCAAAGCCTTTGAGTGTTAAAAATGGAATCATAATAATAAGAAAAAATTCGTGATGCTAATGATACTGTGGGTACTTCAAAAGAGAGCACTTCGATTAAAAGATGCCCCTATGAAAATTGATAGAACACTCAAATAATTTCAAATGATTTTTCAAAATTACTCTTTAATGATTGTGCTATAAATGTGAGATTTGAAATGAAGGATTTGTTGGTACTATAGTATAACTTCTGAGAAAAAAATGATGCCAGCTTCTGTCCACTCCTAACAATTATTCTTCTAAGAGTTGGTGCCTCTTTGCAATTATATTATATATTTATATGCAAATATAAATTAAGTAAATTTTTTAAAATCCAAATGCTTTTCAAGATGACGTTCCAACCAATTCCTTTTTTATAATTTCTATGAAATTGAGGCCTGATTTTGTGTAGGCTGCTTCTAAGTGGCACTTTTTTTTTCTGATACCAAGTAGCTTCAGTGTTTACATTATTTGGTTTTGTGAGAATTGAATAAGAGAATGCATGCACACTGCCTCAAACACTGACATTCAGGGGATGGGAGCAGTTGTCATCAGCTGTACTCAGGCCTTTGTCCTCCCAACACTGGCCCGGACACCAGACAGCCAGGAAAACTCATGGCGGTTGAAATGGGCCATCTCAGCCTCTTATCCTTTTTTATTTTTTTTGATCCTGGCCACCTTCTAGAACCCACGACAGTTGTGTGGAGGCACCTTACCCTGCCCTCTTCTCCATGGGCATCACCCCAGTTACCAGGACTTCAACACCCGGAGTCCTCCATTCTCAGGCTTTGCTCTTTCCTTGGTGAGATCCTATGCTCTCCCTGTGTGCTGAAAGAGAAAGACTAAGTGCAGGTAAAAAGCTCAGGGATGCTGTCTGCCTCAGCTGCCATTAGCAACATCATTGATAGACTTTTACAAGTCTGGGTACGTTGAGGATGAGAAAAGAATATTTGGGAGTTGGATTCCTGTAACTCCTTCCAATTGCACTACAGAAAGAGCTGCTTCATCTACCCTAGACCAAGAGCTGAAATCTCTCTTAACTAGGCCCGTGAGAGCTGATCTGACCTCAGAGAATTTCATAATTTTAGTCTTAGAAACAGAGGGAAAGTGACTTGCATAGGTCTCGCAGTTGGCTATGGTATCAGTGCAAGGACCAGAATCCAGATCTCCCAGCCCTGAGTTTAGCATTAGAGCTGCATCGTGTTGTGTGTTCATAAGAAGTCTATTGAAATATTCAGTGTTTTATAGGACTTCAAATTTGTCCTATTTTCCTTATTGTGAATACATTCTATTGCATAGCTGAAAATTTGGCTGAAAAAATTCTGGAAGTCATTAGATCATAATTTTGGAAGCCTAGAATCATAAATGCTTATAGCCTCGTAGTTTGGGTGTTAGAATAGCATAAAGGTAAAACCTACTGTCTCCGGTGTAATCCCACCTTTGCTACTTGTGCCTTGGGCAAGTTACTTAACCTCTCTAATCTGAAGTTCCTTCCTATGTACAATCTTAATATCTTGGATTCTAAGACTTAGAGTCTTTGAATCTTCAAACCTTAAAATTATCTAGTCATAGAGTAAGTTAAATGATTTGTAGCTTCTTCAGTGGAATTCATACCTCATCTTTTCATCTTTAATGGCCAAAGTGAAAAAGAAAAGAAAGATTAAATGGCTTTCTTCAATCCCATCCATCCATCCATCCATCCATCCATCCATCCATCCATCCATCCACTCATCCATCCATCCATCCATCCATCCATCCATCCATCCATCCACTCATCCATCCACCCACCCATCCATCTATCCATCCATCCATCCATCCATCCATCCATCCATCCATCCATCCATCCATCCAGGCACGCATTCACTCATGAATTTTCACTGTCATTCAATCATGCATTTCCTTATGTGTGCATTTGTTAACCAATACCTAAAGTATTCCTCTGTGGCAGGCTCTGGTTAGGCCCTAGGCAGATGACTTCATCTTCAAGGAGCTCCTAGGCACCTACAGATGGCTTCCCACAATAATTGTTTGCTTTCTCTGGGCTTTGTCAGTTCCCCCTACAGTGACAGTGTCCCAGTCTTCCACCTCCTCCAGCTTGGTGGCTGTTACTTGCCTCGTGCAGAGATTCTATCCACAAAACGTGCACCTCACCTGGCTAGAGGACTGCCATACACTCAAAAGCACTGAGCAACCCACATTAAAGAAGAATGATGATGGGTCCTACACCCTGAAAAACCTGCTGCTGGTGAATGCATCAGTGCAGGGGCCTGAGCGGGTGCTCACCTGCATGGTGGAACATGAGGGACAGCCTCCCAAACGGGCCAACCTCATACTGTCCACAGCAGCCCACACTGCTTATAAGCCCATTGGGAGCACAGGTAAGTTCACTTCTTCTTCTGTGAGCACCTGGGGTCACTTCTGTATCCTGAGTGGATTTCAGAAGGTACTCAGAGGAGGGGGAGCTTGATAATCAATGAGGTCTTATCCCACTTGAGAGTCTGTGATTCCTTAAATAACCAGAATGGTTTCTGGCCAGTGGATTCCTTTAAATCTGGCCATCCTGAAAGGTTCTTTAATTTCTGTGGAAAGAGTGGTCTCCTGGCTCAAGCTCCTTCAAAATTCCCAAGAGAGAGTTCAGCTTAGTGCACTCACTACTGGTGCTTCTGAGATGGTTGTCAGCAAGGCTGTCTTGTTTAAAATATTTGTTTTGGTTATATGGAGGCGAGCTTGCATGCACATAAAACCTGCTTGCATGATGTCTGTTCCAATGATAGAATAGCCTCTTCCCCTTGATTCTTGCACAGGCACCTCACCCCTGTGTGCTTCAGTCTGCCCATCTGTAGATAGTGTCTAATAAAGGTTCCTAATTCGTTGTCTTTATGAAGGTTAAATGAATTAATACATGTGAACTTTACATATGGTCTACAAGAAATGTCAGCTATTGATACCTATTACTTGAATTCAGGTAAGATTACTTTAAAATTTAGTTTCCAGTAGTTACAACTTTGTAAACTGAGGCAGCTGAGTCAATTACCTTCCCATAACCTCAATTTACTCATCTAGAAAATGGTGCTAATGATACCAAACTCTTAAGATTGTAGCAAAGTTACATTAAATGACTACAGGCCTTTGGGACATGGAGCTGATTATATTATACTTAGGTTTGTGCCTCTAAAGCCTTGCACAGTGGCTGGTATGTGTCAGATATTCAAATCAGCATTTGTTGAGCCAAATTCAAGGTGAGGATTACAGGTCAAGGTCAGCTCTTATTTCCAAGAGAGAACTAAATGTGGAGAGAAGGCATGGGTTTGGAATCAGAATCAGGTGCAACCTGCAAGCTCTGGAACTTCTTGACTACATGACCTCAGAGAGGGTATTTAAACTCACAGAGCCCCCGTGTGATGGCTCCTTCTATCCTTTGGCATTTAGGTCCAGAGATGCCTGCCCTTATCTTTGTGGTTTTCCTCCTGGGCCTCAAGGTGCTGCTGGTGATGAGTTTCACAGTGACCTACATCTGCAGGAGGTGGAACCTGTGACAGGTGAACATAGGATGGGCTTTAGTCTTCGGTACTGGGTGGCAGGCTGGCAAGAGGCCTACAGGCCAAGCCCACAAAGTCACTGGGGCCCTCAAGAGTGATGCAGCCTCAAGGGAAGGTTGGGAACACTCTTTATTTTCTCCAAATTTTTTTTGGATTCCTAGAGTCTTTCAACTCCGTGCATTGTCTAGTGCCCTGGAGGTGGAAAGGTTTCAAATTCCATTCTTTGGGACCCTGGAGATGGGAGGAGGGGGGTCCAAGGTGTGGTAGTGGTATGAATGTTGAGACCCAAACTCCAGTGTCCCCCAATATACTGTTACATGTTTCAGTTTTCATATGATATATTTTGGGGATGCATAAGGAAAGTATTGCTAAAATCAATGAATAGAACCTATTCAAGGGACTTGGAGGTTCTGACTAGTGGCAAAGATGAATGTGGGTATGGGAGAGAGTTTAGAACCCAGAAAGTGGCGTTGGGGTGTAATGAGTAGGGGCTTTGTTTCTGATCTGTGCCATGAATCCAGACCAAGCAGAATATCTGCCATATAGTAGGTGCTCAATAAACATTTGTGAAATTAATACTGAATAAACAAACACGTGAATGAACATTTTTTTTTTCTCTACAGCCCCTGCATGCCCTGTGATACATTACCTCCAGCCCTTTCCAAGGGATTCAAGTGGGGAGAAGCTGCAAGGACTTGTAGGTCACTAAAGACCCCTTTATTCCATCCCTGCCACCCCCATTGCAGACATGCTCCCTTCCACACACCCTCCTGGTGTTCCCTCCCTCAGAGCTTTGGAGCAGAATCAGGGATGGATTTTCCTCATGAGGACTCCGGGGATGTCTTGACCCTGATGTACTGAGCTTCACATTGGCCCTGCTTCCACCCAAGAGAATCAGGCTGATCAAGAAAAGAAGTTTCCATTCTGCCCCTGGTCATGAACAATTCTTAATTTTCAGAGCAGTTTTTACTTTTGTGCAGGGCTTTTGAAAGTATGATTTCATTTTAACACACATATATTTTGAAATCACTGGCAAGTTGCACAAGCATTTTTCTCTTCTGAAGAGTACAGAAAAAATATAAACAATACCCGTTGACCTACCATCCTATCTTTGTAAAATAGTAACATTTGCCATTATGTTCTTCAGTTCTTTTTTAAAAAAAAAAAACCAACAAACCACTGTTCTGAATTTGGTGTTTATCATTCTCAAGCATGATTTTTAACTTTATAACATATGTATAAATCCTTAAGCAATGTATAGTATTACTTGTCATATTTTAACATTATGTAAATGCTATGATACTGTACACAGCACTCTGGAACTTTATTTTTTATGCTTAACACAGTTTGTGAGGCTTGTTCCTATTGACATGTGGAGCTACATTTTATTAATTTTCCACTGTTCTGTGGCCTTTCTATTGTAAGAATATGCCACAATTTATTGATCCTTCTCACGATGGATGTTGAAGCTTCATTCAGTGTTTTGCTAGTACAACTTTGCAACAAACGTTCTTGTATTTGTTTCCTTGGGCGTGTGTGGGAGAGTCCGCCTTGTTCCTCTAGGTTGGTGCACAAAGCTGCAGTATTGGTATGATTTGGGAGCTTTTGTTACATAAAAGCAATTTCCAATTGTTGCTTAAGTTTTACTCTTTCCATTTATCCCTTTCATCCCACTATATATACAATATTTTTGAATGTTTATTGCATTTTTTAAATAGATACCTTTTAGGAAGTTAAAGAGTTAAGGAGTTTTCCTTTCTTCTATTCCAATATTAACATATTTTAAAATCAAACAAAAGCAAAAGAAATCATCACCAGCAGACTTGAATTACAAGAAATACTAGTGGACACCCTTCAGGCACAAAGAAAATGACACCAGGTGTAAATCTGGATTCACATAAAAGAATGAAGAACAGAAACAGTAAATAGATGCATAAATTTAAAAGACATTTAAACAAAACTCTGTAGATGATAAATGAATGTTTAAAGCTAAAAATAATAATAATGCAATGTGGATGTTATGATAATAATGCATCAATATCATATAATACCTGAAACAATGGCACAAAGGCTGGGAGAGGGAATTGGACGTACACCGCCAGAGCATTCCTATACTATACATACAGTGGTATAAATATTGGGACTTCTTTTTCAGGATCACTGTATACTTTTATATTTTTCATGTTGTCTTTTATGTCATTTAGAAACAGCTCTGCTTTTTAATATAATCCATGTGCATTTTTATTACATTTATCTTTTTAAGACTTAAATGTAAGATCTGGAACTATAAAAATAAGAAAACTTGGGAAAAGCTCTTCTGGACACTGGCTGAGGCAAAGATGGAGTCTCACTCCATCGCCCAGGCTGGGGTGCAGTGGCGTGTTCTAGGCTCACTGCAACCTCTGCCTCCCAGGTTCTAGTAATTCTCCTGCCTCAGCCTCCCAAGGAGCTGGGATTACAGGCGCACACCATCACATCTTGCTATATTTTTCTGGTGGTGTGTGTGCACACGTGTGTGTATGCATTATAGATGGTAGGAATCTTATTTTTTTATAGGTGATAGGAATCTTATCTTTTTTATAGAAGGATTAATTATCCAGCACTCCCTGATATCCTGCCACCTTTGCTATATAGTGAGTGTCTATAAATCTGTGGTTCCTTTGATGAGCTCTTTGTTCCGCTGATCTACTTGTCTAGCTCTCTGTCAATACAGGCAAATTAAATTGTGCTTCACTTTATTGCACTTCACAGATACTGCGTTTTTCACAAATTGACGGTTTGTGGCAACCCTGCATTGAGCAAGTCTATTGGTGCCATGTTTCCAACAGCATGTGCTCACTCCGTGTCTCTGTCACATTTTGATAATTCTTGCAATATTTCAAATTTTAATAATTATTAAATCTGATCTGATGATCTGTGATTAATGATCTTTGATGTTATTATTGTAATGGTTTTGTGGCTCCACGAACCATGTCCTTATGAAACAGCACACTTGATGGAAAAATGTCTTGTGTGTTCTGACTGCTCCACCTACTGGCCGTTGCCCCATCTTGCTCCCTCTCCTCAGGCCTCCCTACTTACCCTGTAGATGATAAGTGAATGTTTAAAGATAAAAATAATAATAATGCAATGTGGATGTTATGATAATAATGCATCAATATCATATAATACCTGAAACAATGGCACAAAGGCTGGGAGAGGGAATTGGATGTACACCGCCAGAGCATTCCTATACTATACAGGGAGACACATTGGCCTGAAATTAGGCCAATTAATAACCCTGCAACAGCCTCTAAGTGCTCAAGTGAAAGCGAGAGTTGCAAATCTCTCACTTTAAATCAAATCTAGAAATGATGAAGCTTGGTAAAAAAAGGCTTGCCCAAAGCTGAGACAGGCTGAAAGCTAGGCTTCTTGCACCAAACACTCAGCTAGCTGTGAATGCAAAGGAAAAGTTTCTGAAGGAAATTAAAAATACTACTTCAGTGAGCACATGAATGATAAGAAAGCAACACATCTTATTGCTGATAAGGAGAAAATTTTAGTGGTCTCAATAGATGATCAAACTAGCCACAACATTCCCCTGCAATATCTCCGAGATATGCTTGTACCTGGCTTAGCATAGCTCCACAGTAAGTTTTGATATCTTTTGGGTAAATCATCTCACCTTTTCGTATCCAAAATTGTTGTGATTATTCTTGGCTTAAATGCATTTTAGACTCACTTTATCAAGTTTCATGAAAAATCCTTTTAGATTTATTATTTGACTCCATGGAATTCATATATTATTTTGGAGACATTTACATTTTTCCAGTATTGAGCCTTCCCATTTATGGGTGTGGTATACCTCTGTTTATTTAGATTTTCTTTTATGAAGTTCAGTTCACAATTTTACAGTTTTTTTCTCTATAATGATCTTACGCATCGTTAGTTAGAGACGCCTTTAATATATTCTAGTTTATGGAATCTTTAAAATTTATTATTACTTTTTTCAGTGGTTGTTGACTACTGAATAGGATTGCAATTGAGTTTTGAACATCAATCTTATAGCTGGAAAGCTTATGAAATTCTCTTACTAGTGCTAATAGTATGGATATTCTTTTTATATATAACTCCTTTTTTTTTTTTTTTAGATGGAGTCTCGCTTTGTTGCCCAGGCTGGAGTGCAGTGGTGTGATCTTGGCTCACTGCAACCTCCGCCTCCCAGGTTCAAGTGATTCTCCTGTCTCAGCCTCCCGAGTAGTTGGGATTACAGGCGCATGCCATCATGCCAGGAGACAGGGTTCCACTGTGTTGACCAGGCTGGTCTCGAACTCCTCACCTCTAGTGATCCGCTCTCCTCACCTCCCAAAGTGCTGGGATTACAGGTGTGAGCCACTGCACCTGGCCTTTGTGTGCAACTCCTATAACATTCATGTAATGATCTAAATTAGTGTTTATCTTTATCAAAGTTACATGTACACACTGAGTCAAATAAATAGTTATCTAACTTTTACATATAAAAATTGGAGTCTCCTTAACATCCAACCGTATTCTACCTCCCAGAAGCAATTATTCTCAACTTTTAATAGATTATCTTAGATTTTTACTGCCATATCTCATATAACATGTTCATATCTCCACTTCTTTATTTTTCAGTATTAGGCATTATTTTTGACTTCCCACAATTGCAGATGGTAATATAATGCTCTGCCATTGCTGACTTAATGCCACATGTGAACACTTTCTATTCTCTATCAACTGAATATGATTATATCATAATTTGGGATAATTTAAGAGTCAATGTCTGTATTGTAATAAGTGTTTGAATATTCTTACGTTCTTTCTTTCTTTCTTTCTTTTTTTTTTTGAGATAGAGTCTCACTCTGTTGCCCAGGCTAGCGTGCAATGGTACAATCTTGGCTCATTGCAATCTCTGCCCCCTGGGTTCAAGCAATTCTCCTGCCTCAGCCTCCCTAGTAGCTGGAATTACAGGTGTGCACCACCACGGCTGGCTAATTTTTGTATTTTTAGTAGAGACGGAGTTTCACCATGTTGGCCAGGCTGGTCTCGAACTCCTGACCTCAATTGATCCACCCGCCTCAGCCTCCCAAAGTGCTGGGATTGCAGACATGAACCTCCATGCCCGGCTGAACGTTATTTCCAGTTGGGTCTGGTAATATTCCTAGCTTTTGCTTATGTTCAATCTCTCCTGTGTATGTTTGTGTAATCACCACTATAGTCAAAATACAGACAATTCCATAACCATAAAGGTCTCCCTGGTGCTACCTCATTATAGTGACACCCACCCTCACCACACTAAGTCTCTGGCAAGCGCTAACCTCTTCTATAGCTCCGTAATTTTGACAATGTTATATAAATGGGATCGTACAGTATGTAACATTTTGAGTTTGATTTTTTCACTCAACATACTGCCTTTGAGATCCTTACAAGTTGCTGCATATATAAATAATTTATTTTTTTATTGCTGAGGGTTATTTTACTGTACGGATGCATACTGTTTGTTTAGCCATTCACTTGTAAGACAAGTTTGTCTTACACTGGTTGTTTCCAGTGTTTTGCTGTTACAAATAAATCTGCTACAAACATTTGTGCACGGTTTTTTGTGTGTACATAAGTTTTCATTTTTCTGGGACAAATGCATGGGAGTGCAATTGCTGGTTCATGTACTATAGTGAGTATATGCTTAGTTCTTTTTAGGAAGTTGACAACCAGTTTTATAGAGTGGGTGTATTATTTTACATTCCAATTTTCAATGTATTAAATATTCAGTTTCTTCGCATCCTAGCCAGCATTTGATAGTGTCACTATGTTTTACTATAACTGTTCTATTAGGTACATAGTAATAATATCTCACTATGATCTTAATTTGCATTTTCCTGATGGTTAGTGATGTAAGCATCTTTCATGTGTTTATTTTCTATCTATATATCCTTGTTGATAAAATGCCTCTTTATGTCTTTCACCCATTGTGATATTGTGAAATATATATTTGGTCTTCAACCCTGTTTCCTGCCAAACAACCCCTAAAATCCTTAGACTCTCCAAAGAGATGTCTTTTTGTGTCTCACTGAATTGACTGATGGCTGGCGGGAGCACCTACGTAGCTTCAGGATGGGGACTGGTCACCAGAAAGTCCAATTTTTAAAGACAGACAGGGGACCTGAAGAGTAAGTCGATTAAATGATTTAATCAATTATGCCTACATAATGAAGCTTCTGTAAAAACCCAAAAGGACTGGGTTCAGAGAGCTTCTGGACAGCTGAACATATACAAGTTCCTGAAAAGTGCTGCACCTGCGGAGGTCATGGAAGCTCCGTGTCCCTTCCCCATTCCTCTCTCTATGTATCTCTTCATCTATATCCTTTATAATAAACTGGTAAACTTAGTGTTTCCCTGAGTTCTGTGGGCCGCTCTAGCAAATTAATTAAACACAAGAAAGAGGTCGTGAGATCTCTGATTCATAGCCAGTGAGTCAGAAGCACATTCCTTGCAACTGGCATTAGAAGTGTGGAGAAGTTCCATGGGACTGAGTGCTCATCCCCGTGGTATCTGACGTTACCTCCAGATAGATAGCATCAGATTAGAATTGGATTGAGGACACCCAGCTGGTGTCTGCTGCAGAACTGATTGCTTGCTTGTTGGTGGGGAAGAAATCTCCCACATTTGGTCACAGAAGTCTTCTGTGTTGATTGTTGCTGTATGAGTGCAGAGGAAAAACAGTTTGAGTTTTCCCACCTTTACCCGCTTGTAATGGAAGTTTTTGTCTTGTTTTGTTGTTTTTAACTGTTGAGTTTAGAGAGAGATATCCTAGATTTGAACCCTTTGTCAGATGTGTGGTTTGCAAATATTTTCGCCCGTTCAGTAGCTTTGTTTTCATCCTTAACATGGTATTTTGGAGAGCAAAAGTTTTAAATTTTGATAAAATCCAATTTATCAATTTTTAAAATTGATCATGCTTTTGACGTCAGGTCTAAGAATCCATCATCAAGCCCTAGATCCTGAAGATTTTCTCCTAAACATTTTATAATTTTACGTTTTATCTTGGAACCTATGATCTATTTTGAGATAATTTTTGTATAATGTATGGTATGAGGTTTATGTTGAGGTTCATTTTTTGTTTATGGATATCCAGCACCTTTTGTTGAAAATACTTTTTCACTTGCAGAATCAATCCCTCCTCTATTGAATTGCTTTTGCTACTTTGAAAAATCAACTGTCTGTACTTGTATGGGGCTGTTTCCAGGTTTTCTATTTTGTACCATCGATCTGTGTGTCTGTTCCTCTGCCAATATCACAAATTTTTGATTACTACATCTTTATCATGTCTTAAAATCAGGTATATTGATTCCTTCCACTTTATTCTGTTTTGACTCTTTCAGTTCTCTTTTTTTCCCTTTGTTCATGTAAATTTAAAAATAGTCTTATGTATGTTTACAAAAATATGTCTAGAATTCTGACAGAAATTGTGTTAAAACTATATATCAGTTTGGATAGAATTGACATTTTTATTATGCTGAGGCTCACCGTCCATGGATATAGCATGTCTCCCTGTGACGGTTAATTTTAGGTGTCAACTTGAGTGGGTTAAGATAGCTGGCAAAACATTATTTCTGGGTGTGTCTCTGAGGGTATTTCTAGAAGAGATTAGTGTCTGAATCAGTGGACTGAGTAAGGAAGATCTGCCCTCATCTAATGAAGATAGGCACCATTCAATCAGTTAAGAGCCTGGATAGAACAAAAAGGCAGAGGAAAGGTGAATTCACTCTTTCTTCTGGAGCTGGGACACCAATCTTCTCCTGCCCTTGGATATCAGAACTCCAGGTTATCTGGCCACTGGACTGCAAGACTTATACCAGTGCTATGAGATTCCCCAGTCCCAATCTTTACCTCTGTAGAGTCTGAGGCCTTCAGCCTCTGAATGACAGATATGCCAACAGCTCCCCTGGTTCTCAGGCCTTCAAATGCGGAATGAGCCACTCCACCAGCTTCTCTGGTTCTCCAGCTTGCAGACAGCATATCGTGGGACTTCTCCGCCTCCATGATCACATGAGTCAATTCCCATAGTAAATCCTGTCTCATCCATTTATTGATATACATATCAATAGATATATATAAATCCCATCTCATCCATCTATCGATATATGTATCCTATTGGTTCTGTTTCTCTGGAGAATGCTGACTAATACCTTCCTCTTTATTTGAATCTTCTTTGATTTCTTTCATCAGTGTTTGCAATTTTCAGCACACAAGTCTTATATATGTTTTGTTAAATTTATAGCTATTTCATTTTTGAGCAATTTAAATGGTATTGTATTTTAAATTTTGGTTTTCATGGGTTTATTGCTAGTATATAAAATTAAAGGTAACTTGGCCGGGCATGGTGACTTATGCCTGTAATCCAAGCACATTGGGAGGCCGAGGCAGGTGGATCACCTGAGGTCAGGAGATTGAGACCAGCCTGGCCAACATGGTGAAACCCTGTCTCTGCTAAAAATACAAAAATTGGCTGGGTATGGTGGCACGCACCTGTAGTCCCAGCTGCTTGGGAGGCTGAGGCTGGAGAATCACTTGAACTCTGGAGTCAGAGGTTGTGGTGAGCCAAGATCATGCCACCGCACTCCAGCCTGGGCGACAGAGTGAAACTCGTCTAAAAAAAAAAATGAATTAAAGTTAACATTTTGCATGTTGATCATGTAGTCTGTCACCATTCTGAACTCACTTATCAGTTCTAAGAGTCTCTTCTGTAGATTCTGTAGAATTTCCTACAAAGGCTATTATGCCATCTACAGATAGAGATAGTTTTATTTCTTTCTTTCTGATATGTATGCCTTTTATTTCCTTTTCTAGCCTTATTGCCCTGGCTAGGACTCCCAGTACTACACTCAATAAAAGTGGTTAGAGAGGAAGAAACACTGTGACTGCGAAGTCATGGTGAAGCCAGGCTGTCACCACCACTGCTGCCATCGAACAACAGAGAAAGCTCCAGGAGTACCTAGAAGTCAAAAGGAACTTCAAGTGCCAAACACTGAGCTTCATCTAAAAGCCAAAAATAATTGCCCAAATCTATCCAAGAGAATGTTATCAATCATGCTGTTTTGCCTGTTAAAGCATAAGGCCCATCAGCATTAAACTCCAGGCCAGACCAGCCAATATTACAAGGTCCCAGAAGCCAAAGTTGAAGCCACTAAAACTGGGCAAAAGGCTGAATATGTTCCTTCTAACCAAACTGTAAGCCTCCAGCGGTAGCTGACAGCAGCACAAAGCTGGATCATTCACCACGGAAAAGCTGTCAAGAAAACCCACGGGGTCGCTTAATGCACAGGATTTGAAGACTACAAAGCAGCAGTTAACATATCAAGGAATGTTAAGTGTACAGACTCCATAGGAAATACCCACATTGAAAATTAATCTTTGGTTAGCTTTCTAAGAGAAATTAATGAAGACAATTTGCCTCAAACCTTGTCAGACCCTGAGAGGAAGCCAGATTCTCAATTACATACTATAAAGAAGTTAAAGAATAACTCTCATAATTGAACCAAGAGCAATTTGGTTCCTAAACAAGCCTTTGGCAGATATTCAGTGACTAGTGCTGCCTTGAAAGACAGAGTTCATAAACAATTTGTTAGAGAAACACAAGTCAAGCTTCTAACAGTAAAGTCATAGCAACTCTCTCAAGGGGATCTTGCAAGACTGGAAGAAAAGCCCCCAAGACATTTCCCTCTCTCTTTGTTCAGACCCTTAGTAGGACTCAAGCATCAAAAAAAAAAAAAATTAATGGTGGAGGGTACAAAGGTTAATAGGGTTAATTATTAAAGAGCATGTATAAGTTAGTGAACAGGAAATAAAACATACCAAAACCAGGACATACTCCAGTTTGTTTCGGGGAGGATACAGTAACAGACATTTAAACATTAAGCAAGATCAGCCGTCCATTCAACCTTGCTTTGGGCCTTGGTAGTGTGCACTGCAAAAATCAAAAGCTATAAGCCAGAGGTCTAGTTTGACAGTTGGCAGCTTAAATTCAGTCATTCCCAGCGCCCACGGCTTAAGAGCAAATGGAACTAATGGGGACAAATGCCACAACAGCTTACAACACAAAGCACAGGCATCGGACTCCAAGTTGAAAAAGGCTCTTCTGTTTTCTAAACAAGAGAGCTCCCAAAACTCAAGCTGGTAACACAATCATGAAGGGAAAAGGAGTCTCAAAAGGGACCCAAATGAATTCACATACTGAAAAGAAGACAACAGCAGAGGATCAAAGGAAACAACCGGAAGAATGGTAGAAATCTAAGGGGAAAATCTATAAGTGGCCTCCTCTGACACATAAAACAGAAAGAAAAGTAATAGAGAAAATAAATATTCTGGAAGACCGTTAAAAAAAAAGAGGAAGAAAAGAAAGCATAACTTCAACTGCTCAATAAAACTGACAACACTCTGACAGAATGTCTGCAGCTCATTGAAAGGGGTGTGGTTTTTAATGAAATATTTGCCATATTGTCTAGTGTTCCTGAGGCCGAAGAACTGCTACATTCTGGTTCTACAAAGCAAAGTTGTTAGCCAACAAAGGCACCTATGATGCTACTGGGCTATATGAAAAGGCCGTTAAAAATGAGGCAATACCAACACAAGTGTTACAGGAAGTTGTTCTCAACATTTTGCAAGACCCAAACAAAACCATGGAAGGAATTACCTCTGACTTTTTAGTTGCTAAAACTGACATGACATCAGCAGAAGAGCTGGCCTAGAAGATGGAATCTGGAAAGTCTTGTTCTTCTCAAAGAAAAAAAAAAAGGAACAGGTTACAGCAACACCCCAAATAACGAAGGCATAACAGGATAATCATCCTGATATCAAATTGCAGATCACTCCAGCCCTGGAATAAATGGAGTGGCAGAATTGCAAGACATGAAACTTATCACTCCTGTACAGGGTTCAGTGGAGATCAAACAAGCAGTATCCCACTACCTGGAAAGGCTGCAGGAACGCAATTTAGTAGTGCCTTCTCTTGACAAGCTATTAGGTGTGAAAGAAACAGCATTTTATATTTTATAAAAATGAGATTTTGCCTGTAACATTAGGGTTTCAAATCCTTGAATCATAATTTCTGGAGTCTTTTTTTTTCTTTTTAAAAAAAAGGTGTTTTAGAGGGCTGGGCACGGTGGCTTACACCTGTAATCCCAGCACTTTGGGAGGCCAAGGTGGGCGGATCAGGAGGTCAAGAGATCGATACCATCCTGGCTGACACAGTAAAACCCCATCTCTACTAAAAATACAAAAAATTAGCTGGACATGGTGGTGGGCACCTGTAGTCCCAGCTACTTGGGAGGCTGAGGCAGGAGAATGGTGTGAACTCGAGAGGCGGAGCTTACAGTGAGCCGAGATGGTGCCACTGCACTCCAGCCTGGGCAACAGAGTGAGACTCCGTCTCAAAAAAAAAAAAAAAAAAGGTGTTTTAGACCCTCTGAGGTAAGAAATGCTCCTGTTCAAGTGACCTGGAAAAGAACGTATAATAGAGAGGCATAATGGATGCAGAAGATTATTTATGGCCTCTCAGGATTTCAAGTAATTTGCTTGGCTTACTCAGATTTTCTATACCCACAGGAAAGTCTTTGGTGTATGTAGTTTGACAGTTTTATGGCATACATAAGTTTCAAACTATTAAGAATTAATTTATCCTGTAAGTATGGTAAAAATTTGTACTTTGTTGATGTACTTTAACCCCAACATAGTTCTTTTTTATATTAGAAGGTTGGTGCCACAGTATGATGGTCTTCATTTCTGCATCCACCTTAGCAGGGAGGGCAAGTCCTTTCACAGTGGAAGATCTGAGCTTTCACGCTGGCTTGCCAGGCTAGATGGGACATAACAGACTACCTGGTTCAAATCCCCTCACTTGCAGATGAATTTATACTAGATTTGTCTTTGCTCAGAGCCTACATATGATATTTATGTATGATCTTTGATGTCTGTCACAGTATACCTGTAGATGAAGGGTAATCCTTTCTGTGCCAGGTCTCCTGGAATGAAGTGCAATCTTGAATTGGGGTGGTCATCCGGCTCTTTTGGTTTATATTCAAACCTAATTTTGCATTTATTATTCAGAAATACTAAAAGTAAAAACAAAAGGGGCAAGAGAGAGGGGCAAGGAGGAGAGACGGGTGAGGAGGAGAGAGGGGTGAGGACACTGCTTCTTCATTTCAGTGCTTTGATCTGCCAGGGGACAACAGGCCTGAGAAGGCAATGCAAGCCCCGGAGACTGTTATAAGTTCTTTTACTTGCTTTCTGAGCAACTGCTGTAGGAAAGGTAAAATCAGAGTCATCATGGTAATATAATATATAGAAAACCCTGGTCAAGATATTTTAAATTTTAACTTTGTAAATATTTAAGTATTATCCTTTAAACAGTCATTAATATTTTGTTTATTCCTGCTTTTAAAAAAAGAGTGATGAGAGAAAACATTCTTGTTTCTATCCCTATCTAGAGAGAAAGGCTTCAATACTTCATCATTAAGCATGTTAGCTATAGCATTTTGTTTTTGTAGATGTTCTTTTTAAAAAAAAATTTTAGTTGACACATAATAATTATACATATTTAAGGTGCACAGAGTGATATTTTGAAACATGCATATGAAGTATAAAGATCAAATCAGGGTAATTAGGATATCCAGCACTTCAAACATTTATCATTTCTTTGTGTTGGGAACATTCAAAATTCTTTCTTCTAGCTTTTTGAAAAATGCAGTAACTTATAGTTTACCATATGCACCCTACAGTGCTGTGGAACATCAGAACTCATTTTTCATATCCAGCTAAAATTTGTAACCATTCACCAACTTCTCCTTATCCTCCCTACCCTCCTACCCTTCCCAGCCTCTGACAACCACAAGTCTCTACTTCTATGGGCTCCATTTTTTTTTTTTTTAGTTCCCACATGTAAGTAAGAACACGTGGTATTTGTCTTTCTGCGCCTGACTTATTTTACTTAACAACGTCCTCCAGGCTCATCCATGTTGCTGCAAATGACAGGATTTCATTTTTTTTTAATGGCTGAGTAGTATTCTATTGTGCATATAATACCACTTTTTTTATCCATCTGTTGATGGACATTTAGGTTGATTCCACACCTTTACAATAGTGAATAGTGCTGCAATAAACATGAGCATCCCTTTGAGAAACTGATTTCCTTTCCTTTGGATAAATACCCAGTAGCAGGATTGCTGGATTGTATGGTAGTTCTATTTTTAGTTTTCAGAGAAGTCTTTATACTACTTTCAATAATGGCTCTACTAGTTTACATTCCCACCAACAGTGTATAAGCATTTCCCTTTCTTCACATCCTTGCCAGCGTTTGTTATTTTTTGTCCTTTTGATAATAGCCAATCTTAACTGGGGTGAGAGATCTCATTGTGGTTTTGATTTTCATTTCCTCATGATTAGTGATGTTGAACGTCTCTTCATGTATCTGTTGGCCATTTATTTGTATGCCTTCTTTCGAGAAATGTCTAATTAGATAATTTGCCCACTTTTAAATTGGGTTATTCGTTTTTGGTTGTTAAGTTTTGTGAGTTCCTTGCATATTCTGAATATCAGACCCTTGTTGGGTGAATAGTTGGCAAACTTTTCTCCCATTCTACAAGTTGTCTCCTCACTCTGATGATTGTTTTCTTTGCTGTGCAGTAGTTTTTTAGTTTGATATAGTCCTATTTGTCCATTTTGTTGCCTTGTTGCCTGTGCTTTTGAAGTCTTATCCATAAAATCTATGGCTATAACAATGCTTTGAAGCAGTTCCTCTATATTTTCTTCCAGTAGTTTTATAGCTTCGGGTCTTACATTTAAGTCTTTAATCCATTTTCAGGTGATTGTTGTGAATGGTGAGAGATAGAGGTCTAGTTTCATTCTTCTGCATATGGATATCCAATTATTCTGGCACCATTTATTGAGAAGATATCCTTTCTCTGATGTATGTTTTAGGTGCCTTTGTTGAATGTCAGGTGAATACACAGATTTATTTCTGGATTTTCTATTCTGTTTCTTTTTTTATGTGTCTATATGCCAATACCATGCTGTCTTGGTAACTGCAGCTTTATAGTATGTTTTGAGGTAAGGTAGTGTGATACATCTAGCTTTGGTTTTTTTGCTCAGCATTGCTTTGGCTATTTGGGTTCTTTTGTGGTTCCATACAAATTTTAGGATTTTTTTTCTATGTCTGTGAAGAATATCATTGGTATTTTGATAGGGATTGCATTGCATCTGTGGATTGTTTTGGGTAGTATGATAATTTTAACAATATCAGTTCTTACAATCCATGAGCACAGGATGTTTTTCCACTATTTTGTGTTCTCTTAAATTTCTTTCATCAGTATTTTGTAGTTTTTATTGTGGAGGCTTTTCACCTCCTTGGTTAAATGTATTCCTAGATATTTTATTTTATTTTATTTTTATAGCTATTGAAAATGGGATTGCTTTTTAAATGTGTTCTTCAGCTATTTATTGTTGGTGTATAAAACTACTACTAATTTTAATGTTGATTTTGCATCCTGCAACTTTACTGAATTTGTTTATTAGTTCTAAGAGGTTTTTTGGTGGAGTCTTCAGTTTTTTTCTATATATAAGATCATATAATCTGCAAAGAGGGACAATTTGACTTTTTCTTTTCCAATTTGGATCTTTTATTTCTTTCTTCTGCTTGATCATTCTGATTAAGACTTCCACTACTATATTGAATAGGAGTTGTCGAAGTGGGCATCTTTGCCTTGTTCCAGTGCATAAAGGAAGAAAGGCTTTTGCTTTTCTCCATTCAGTAGCTGTGAGTTTGTTATATATGGCCTTTATTATGTTGAGGTATGTTCTTTCAGTGCCTAATTTGTTAAGAGTAAGTTTTATTTTGAAGGGATGTTGAATTTTACCAAATCCTTTTTTCTGCATCTATTGAGATGATCATATGGTTTTTGTCTTTCATTCTGCTGCTGTGATGTATCACATTTATTGATTTGTGTGTGTTGAACCATCCTTGCATCCCTAGGATAAATGTTATTTGATCATGATGTATTATCTTTTTGATGTGTTGTTGGATTTGGCTTACTAGTATTTTGCTGAGTATTTTTGCATCTATGTTAATCAAGGATATTGCCTGTAGTTTTCTTTTTTATTGTTTCCTTGTCCGGTTTTGGTATCAGGGTAATGCTGGCCTCATAAAATGAGTTAGGAAAAATTCCCCCTTCAATTGTTTTGAGCAGTTTAAGAAGAATTAGTGTTAGTTTGTTGTAAGTCTGGTAGGATTTAGCAATAAAGCTGTTTGGTCCTGGGCTTTTCTTTGTTCGGAGAGTTTTTTTATTACTGGTTCAATCTTGTTACTTGTTATTGGTATGTTCAGATTTTCTGTTCCTTTCTGGTTCAATCTTGGTGTGTTGTATATGTCCAGGCATTTATCTATTTCCCCTTTGGTTTTAAATTTGTTAGCATATAATCGTTCATCATAGTCTATGATTAACCTTGGTATTTCTGTGGTATCAGTTTTAATGTCTCCTTTTTCATTTGAGGATCCAGCCTCATTCCCCTACATGTGGCTTGCCAATTATCCCGGCATGATTTGTTGAATAAGGTGTTGTTTCTCCACTTACATGTTTTTGTTTGCTATGTCAAAGATCAGTTGGCTGTAAGTATTTGGCTTCATTTCTGGGGTCTCTATTCGGTTACATTGGTCTATGTGTTTATTTTTATACCAGTACCATGACTGTTTTATCTCTTTTTATGTTTTTTGACTTAAAGTCTATTTTATCTAATATAAATATAGCTAATCCTACCTGCTTTTGGTTTCTATTTGTGCAAAATATCTTTTTTCATCCCTTCAGTTTCAATCTATGTGTCTTTACAGGTGAAGTGAGTTTCCTGTAAGCAGCAAATAGTTGTGTCTTGTCTTTTTTTTTTTTTTTTTTTTTTTTTTTTTTTTTTTTTTTTTAGACGGAGTCTCGCTCTGTCGCCCAGGCTGGAGTGCAGTGGCACAATCTTGGCTCACTGCAAGCTCTGCCTCCCAGGTTCACCCCATTCTCCTGCCTCAGCCTCTCCGAGTAGCTGGGACTACAGGCACCCGCCACCACGCCCGGCTAATTTTTTGTATTTTTTGGCAGAGACGGGGTTTCACTGTGTTAGCCAGGATGGCCTCGATCTCCTGACCTCGTGATCTGCCCGCCTTGGCCTCCCAAAGTGCTGGGATTACAAGCGTGAGCCACCGTGCCCGGCCGTCTTTTCTTTTTTTATCTATTCAGCCAGTCTATATCTTTTAACTGGATATGTAAACTGTTTATATTCAAGATTGTTCTTGATAGGTGAGGAAGTACTCCTGTCATTTTCTTACTTGTTTTTGATTGACTTGTACATCCTTTGTTTTTTCTTCCTCTCTTATTGGTTACTTTTGTGATTTGGTGGTTTTCTGTAGTGACAACATTTTATTTCTTTCTCTTTTTCATTTGTTTACCTGCTCTACCAGTGATGTTTACACTTTTGTGTGTTTTCACGATGGCAGATATTTTCCCTTAACTTCCAAATGTAGAATTCCCTTAAGCAACTTGGATCTTGAGAGGTGAGTGGGATCCAGTGTGAATTTTCTCCCTGAAACAATGCAGTCACATGAACTCCAGGCAGCTCCCATACTAGCCTTATGGCCTGTAAGGGCCAAGAGGTTCTCCTGTGGCTAGGAATATAGGTGTCCATGATGAGAATGTGCATCACTGTGAATCTCTTGCTTACCATTTTCTCACAATGGGGAGTTCTTCCTGGCACTGAGCTGATCCCAGCCAGGCCAATGCTCACTTCCCTTTCTTTCAGTGCCTCAGAGGGTTCCTGTCACTTCCCTGATGAATTCCAGTGTTTTCTCTTAGACAGTCTATTCAATATGTGGTTGTCCACTCTCTGTTTTGATCTTGCTTTGTAAAAGAGGTGAGTGTTGGGCATCTCTGGTCAGCCATGATGTTTCCTTGGTAGATGTTATTTATCAAGTTGAGAAAGTTCCTCTATAATATCTAGCTTTCTGAGTTTTTAATCATGACAGTGTGTAGAATTTTGTCAAATGCTTTTTCTAATAACTTGATACAGTCATCTGATTTTTCTTATTTAGACTGTTATTGCAATGAACTATACTGACAGATTTTCAAACATAGAATCAGCCATACATCTTCATTCGCTTGTTTTGGGGTTTATTTTGCGATTTTTTCCTAGGATTTTTCTTTTTTTTTGAGACAGAGTCTCGCTCTGTCACCTAGGCTGGAGTGCAGTGGCATGATCTCAGTTCACTGCAAACTCTGCTTCCTGGATTCAAGTGATTCTCCTGTCTCGGCCTCCCGAGTAGCTGGGATTATGGGCACCCACCACCATGCCCAGCTAATTTTTGTATTTTTAGTAGAGATGGGGTTTCACCATGTTGGCCAGGCTGGTCTCAAACTCCTGACCTCAAATGATCTGCCCACCTCCAAAAGTGCTAAGATTACAGGTGTGAGCCACCGTGCCCAGCCTTTTTCTAGCTTTTAAAGGTGTGAGCTTCGATTATTGATTTGAGATCTTTTTTCCTGATGTAAGAATTTAGAGATAGAAATTTCCCTTTCAGCATTTCTTTAGCTGTATCTCACATATTCATTTTCATGTGTGTGTGTGTGTGTGTGTCTAGATAACAAGAAATTTGAAAATAAACAATACACTGCTAAATAACCCAAAGGCTATTGTGTGGGCACATTTTTTTAAAAATTTCTCTTGGGTATTTTCTAGGGGTGTAATTGTTGGATCATATGGTAATTCTATGTTTAAACCCTTGAGGAATTGCTAGATTATTTTCCAAAGCAAGAATACCATTTTAAGTTTCCACTACCGTATAAGGGTATCTCACTGTGGTTTTGATTTGCATTTTCCTGGTTATTAATGACATGGAGGATCTTTTCATGTGCTTATCTTTGGAGAAATATCTACTTAGATAGTTTCTCTTTTTGAAAATTGAGTTATTTGTATTTTTATTATTGAGTTGTAAGTGATTATCTATTTATCTATCTATCTATCATCTATCTATCTATCATCTATCTATCTATCTATATCTATTTTCTAGATACCAGTTACTTCTTAGATATATAATTTGGAATATTTTCTCCCATTCTGTGAGGTATTTTTTTACTTTATTATCCAAGGTCATGAAGATTTATCCCTACATTTTCTTTTAAGAGATTTACAGTTTTAACTCTTGCATTTAAATCTTTGATCCACTTTGAGTTAAATCGTTTATATTGTATATGTATGTGGCTATCCAGTTGTCCCAGAATCATGTTGGAGGGACTATTCTTTCATCATTGAATGGTCTTAGCATGCTTGTTGAAAATCAGTTGACCACAGATGTATGGGTTTATTTCTTGACTCTCAATTATATTCCATTGATAGGTATGTCTATCTTTATCAGTACTAAATTTTCTCGGTTACTATTGCTTCATAGTTAAGTATTTCTTTGGATATACCCAATAATGAGACTGCTGGGTCAAATGCTAATTCAGTTTTAAGTTCTTTGAGAAATTGCCAGACTACTTTCCATAATGGCTGAACTAATTCCCACTAGCAGCATATAAGTATTCCCTTTTCTCCACAACCTTCCTAGCATCTGGTTTTTTTTTTTAACCTTTTTAATAGTAGCCATTCTGATTGATGTGAGATGGTATCTCATTGTGGTTTTGATTTGCATTTCTCTAATGTTTAGTGATGATGAGTATTTTTTCATATGCTTTTTGGCTATGTGTATGTCTTCTTCTGAAAATTGTCTGTCCATGTCCTTTGCCCACGTTTTCATGGGGTTGTTTGTTTTTTGCTTGTTAATTTGTTTAAGTTTTTGTAGATCCTTGATATTAGGCCTTTCTCAGATGCATAGTGTGCTAATATTTTCTCCCATTCTGTAAGTTGTCTGTTTACTCTCTTGATAGTCTCTTTTGCTGTGCAGAAGCTCTTTAATTTAATTAGGTCCCATTGGTCAATTTTTATTTTTGTTGCAGTTGCTTTTGGAGTCTTCATGATGAAATATTTACCAGGCCCTATATCCAGAATGGTATTTTCTAGGTTATCTTCCAGGGTTTTTATAGTTTATAGTTTTAGGTTTTACATGTAAGTCTTTAATACATCTTAAGTTGATTTTTGTATATAATGTAAGGAAGAGGTCCAGTTTCAATCTTCTGCATATGGCCTGCCAATTACCCTTACTAGGCAGTTTTTATGTGAGGTTGAGTCAATCTAGTTATTAGATGAACAGTACCCTAAGTTTGGGTACTGTTAATGCTGTGTTTACTTTCAATGCACACAGGCTTCTAATTCCTCTGTTGCCTTGTGTTCTGGATGGACTTGTTTGCAGGAGATTTTTCTCAATGGGTGCTTTACCCACTGCTTTAGGCCTTTCCTTTGCACACCTGCTCCTCAGAGTGGGTCCTTCTTTGTATCTCCCCTTTATGAGTAGTAGACTGCTGTTACTTATTACTCAGGACCTGTTAACCTGGTTGGGGACGGGGGTGTTTGCACAGGGAGCTCTGTTGTTATGGTTCAGTCACAGTCTTAGTCACTATGGTCCAGGGTTCCAGAAGTGGAGACTTCTCAGTGGTCCTTCCCTTGGGCATCTCAGTAGATCTCTAATGGTTTAGGCCCAGGACATTTTTCTATCCTTTCCCCAGTGGTACAAAAGGGTTTTCTTTCTGTTCCTTTATCTGAGGAAAAGCAGATTTGCTGTTCTTTCCAGCTGCTTAATGCTTTGTTCCATATGGGAGACAGATGGGAAGGATCTGGGTGGGGCTTCGGGCTTTTTCCTACAGTAACTGTTGCCCACGTCCCCTAGGTCTGCACCATGAAGGAACTTTTCTCTGAAGTCTCATCCTGACCCAACCTTTCTGAGAATCCAGTAAAGTCTGTGGAGAAGAGCCTGCATGTACGTGTAAATTTCTTTTATGTCCATGGATCTCTGGGGTTCTATATTCTCGTGTTAGCCCACACATACTCACTTTAGCAATTTGGCAAAAAAATCTTTGAATTTTTCTTACCAGTTTATTTGGCGTCCAGCCTCTGCCCCAGGGAGGCATTTGTGCATGGCTCATGTCTTCTTGGAGGCATCTGTTTTTCTTTAGATTTCAGATTAGCCAATTGCCCTGCAACTTCAGCTCTCTGATCAGTTCAAGAAAAGATTTTATTTTGTTTGAATCATGAGTTGTCAAGTTAGATTGTACAACTTTAAATTTTTGTTGTAAAACTGGAGATGACACTCTTTCTGAATTTTATCATCCTAAGCAGAAGCTGAATTTCCCTGGATATATTTTCCATATAGAACTCATAGGATTTGCTAATCTGTAGAGTGAGAGAGAGAGAGAAGTCAGCGATGTCCCCAAGATTTTGGGCCTAAGAGACTGGAATAATACATTGCCGTCAAGTGTGTTAGAAAAAGCAGCACATGGAGCACCTTTGGATGGGGAGATCAGAGTTTAATTTTGAACATGTTGAGTTTTAGGGCTGTAATTGGAAACACTGTTGTCTCTCATAACATTTCCGTTTCTGAGTGTGATGCTTAAAAACCTTCTCTGTTCTTCAAACCTCCACCTTTAGATAAATAGCATATTTTCTAAAGGAAAGGCTCCCTGCACTTCCCACAGGGTTGTGAATGAATAATAAGGGTCTCCCCCATCTCAAGAGGGAAGAATAATGAGGACCTTCAGACACGCATGCATGAAGTTGGCACATATTTCTAAGGACAGGAGTCTGGTTTCTTGAATATTTCCTCAAGAAGATAAGTTGCTATGTGAATAATAAAATTTTGTTAGAAGCAAATATTTCTATTGTCTTCACAAGTTGAGAAGGTCAAGGACAGTTGAGCCCATGGCAAATACCTCCAGGACCCTAGACCACCTAAGCGGAACATAGGAAGAGGCTGCAAAAACAAGTCGTGCCTGCATTAGCAACCACCCACCTCCAACCTACATGAGAAGTTGAAAAGTACAGAGAAGCTGTATTTTAAATGTATTTTAATAAAGCAAATATTAAAACAAGTATTTATAAGTGTTTTTCTTTCCATACCAAAAGTCTGCTTTGACAGTAAAGCTTGTTGACACATAGTTCAAACACTTCCTTCCTGCCTTTTAAGAAATTTATTCTGCTTTTCAAGGAAGGTATGTTTCTATTTTATCTAGAAACCTTGTAGACTGGCCTTATGGTTTATAGCAATATAAAAACACACAAAGTGATGCGTTTTTTAAATGAAATTATGTAACAACACATAATGTATGTATTTTACCACTCTTACAAAGATAACTTACAGTAAATAATGTTAACAATGTTAGTTTTACTTTTAAAATACAGCATTTTTAAATCTCGAAGCTCAACTTGAAGATATCATAAGAACAGTAAATTTGATAAAAATGAGAAATTAGTAATATTCCCCCATTTCTTTAACAATTTGTAAATTCCAATTATCCTGAACATTTAATAGCACTTACATATTTTGTTAATCACATTTTCTTAAACATTTGATAAGAGATTTAATATTTTGATCCAACTACCAAAAAGGCAGACTTTTGTACTTGACAGATTTTTCTAAACACTTGACAACTCACGATTCAAACATAAACACAAAATAGCATACCAAAAGTTAATCACTCAGTTGGAAAGCATTCATACCATAGGCTTTTATTCATTTCTTGAATACTTTTGTTATATCTTCCTCTTTTAGGCTGGCTGCAATGAGCTATAATTGCACTACTGCACTCCACGCTGGGTGACAGAGCAAGACCCTATCTCTGAAAATAATAAAGTATATATATATAAAAGTATCTTCCTCTATTATAATTTAATTCATTAAGCCATTTATTTAGATGGAAACTTGGCCCCTGACATGTGCTATGAAACAAATAGAAACCTAGAAATTTAGTGCATATTCAAATATTAAGACAGACACTGGTGTGGTGACTTTTGACTATCGCTTCATTGGGACGTTTTTTCTTTCTTATCAACTTAATGAAAGTATAATTTACTATAAGTAAGTGTAGCCATTTTTACTGTAGAGTTCAATGATCTTTGATGAACGTGTACACCCATGTAACTACCACCCCCAACCAAAGTAAAGAACATTTTCTTACCAGAATAAATTTCCTCTCCCTTTGCAGTCATTCTCCCCAGCCCTAGGTCACCACTGATCCACCTTCTGTTACTGGAAGTTAGTTTTCTTCCCTGATTTAGAATTTCACATAAATTAAATCAGATAGTATATACTCTTGTGTTTAGTTTCTTTAGCTTAACATGTTTAGAGATACTTGCTGTTGCATATGTCTGTAGCTTTTTGTTTTTATGCTGAATAGTATTTCATTGTAATATACCACAATTGGTTTATGTATTTGCTGATGAATATTTGTGTTATTTCTAGTGTGGGATTATTACGAATAAAGTTGCTACAAAAAAAAAAAAAGTACAGAGAAGCAGGGAAAAGAAAAATCTTTGGAAGGAGTCGTTAAGGGCTATAGCAATTTTCTTCCCATCCTCAGGGTCAGGAGTGAGGGGGAAGCAACTGAAACCAAGCAAGAGAACTTTCAGACAACACTTCAGAGATCTTGACACTTATGCCAAGAATCTGGGAGAGTAGAAGGGCTTGTACTAGAAGTGGTAGCTCCAATGGCCTAAGGCAGCAGAGCAAAGAAAGAGGCAGGGCTGCACCCAAGGCAGCTGCACTTCCTCCAGTGGTGGGACAATTCATCCGTAGAAGTTCCAACTCATTATACGTGACTTTCCTATAAATATTGAGAGTCTCCATCAGCCAACACAGTTTTCTATGAAGTCTGGCCATATCCCAGTCACTTCAAGGAGTCTGATCCATGTCTTTACAGATATCCCAGTGAAGGGCTAAATAAAGCTTAGTTTATGATTTTTGCAAGTCAGAATGGAATAAAAGCTAATCAGATTCAAGGTTTGGTTATCATTTGAACTCAACATTATGTTCTTGACAACTGATGAAAGAAAAAGAATTTAGACATATATCTTGCCCAAGCAGAACTAGTTTGGAAGGCTTTCAGGGAAAAGGCTGCTTAGAAGCATGAGACCAGAATGGGGAGCACTTGTGTGTACATTTCCACTCAAGTTTTTCCATTTTCCTTCTCTAACATCTTCTTTTGTCATAATCATTGTTTCTCTTTATAGGCACAGACTCAGAGATTAGTCATTACCTTGGACCTAAACTTTTTTTTTCAAATGTATACATTTATAGGTTACTACCATTTTTCAGTGGCCTGAGGAAAACTACTATTTTGAAGTAAACTAATACCATAGAGTATTTTATGTACCTTCATTGTCTTTTACTGGCTTGATGAAGTCAGTCACGGCCCCCACCCACTCTTTTTTTTTTTTCCTTAAGCAGATGAAAGGAAAGGGCAACCTTATTTTTTCTAAAAATCTATCTTCTTCTGACATGTTGGAGGGCTTATGTATTTTGTTGTATTCTCATTCAAAGCCTTTAGCTTAAGCTATGTCAAGGCTGTCTATAGCAGCTGACTTCTGCTTTCTGCTGGGTCTTCAATTCCTGTTCCTCCTGCCACAAAAGAGTGGTTGCTGATGCTACTTTAGAAAGTGAAGTCATTTGCCTTTTCAGATAAAATGAAGAAAGCCCGGAGGAGGCTGCAGAATCTTTTCACGTGGTGAATATAACAGGAAGAAAGGAAGGGAGGGAGGGAGGGAAAAAGAAGAAAGGAGGGAAAGAAGGAAGGAAGGAAGGAAGGAAGGAAGGAAGGAAGGAAGGAAGGAAGGAAGGGGAAAGAAGGAAAGAAAGAAAGGAAGAGAGAAAGAAAGAAAAAGAAAGAAGAAAAGACAGAAAGAAAAAGAGAAAGAGAGGGAGGGAGGGAAAGAAAGAGAAAGAAAAGGAAGGAAGGAAGGGAAAAAGAAGGAAAGAGAGAAGGAAAGGAAAGAGAAAGACAGAGAAAGAAGAGAAAGAAAGAGGAAAGAAAGAAATAGAACTTTCTGTCTTACAGAACTAGACACTGCTCATGGAGGCCTGGGTGTGACTGTGACATAGGCTCTGGAGCCACAGGATAGACCAGTGAACTCATTTTTCTTTCCAGGTGAGGTCTGTAAGATTTTGATTTGTATATAAGCTGGAATAGAATTGTGCCTTCAAATAAGTGACTTTTCTAACTTTAGGTTGTACATGGTGTGATACTAACTTAAAAATAAGTGCATTTTCCTTCAAATAAACTGTTTCTTACGTACAGCAATTTGTAACTTAACAACAGTGGGGTTCTTCTTGGGTGTCTTGTTTTGCATTCTATAGGTAAAGAGCTGAATTTAACATTGGTTGCAAGAAAAAAAACACCCAAGTGCATTTTAATTTCTCTTTCTCAAATTTCTTTTCTTGGGTATGTAATATTAAGTGTATACGACACCAATTTAATAAATATCTTACGCATTGCCTATATATAAGAGCTCTTCTGGGGAATTTGAAAGTTATCAATGTTTTTAAGCAGCATCAGTTCTCATGAATGAAATAGCTTGTGTACGGGATGATGAGCTATTCATTAAACATAATCATTGTGCAGGAAGTAGCAGGGGTGGTGTTTTGTTCAGAGTTTGTATCAAAATACCCATTCTCTTAGGCTTTATGTTCTCAACAAATGACTATATTTTATAACATAAAATGTGAAGTTGTTTTGTAATTGAAAAAGGGGACAAAGAACATGTACTGCCATTAGGAAATATCCCGTTGTGTTCAGCTTTGTCATAAATTTTTTTAGTTCAGTTAATCTAACCGTATAAAATCTTTGTAAATTATGACAACTGTACCTTCTATTTCAAATGGTGGAATGGTGCAGCTTATTTGGATGTGGTTAGAAATTAGGCACATGCAACAACCAAGTCCAAGTACACTTCTAGTTACAGGTTTCTTAATTTAGTAAGAACATTGTTTTTACCAATATAAGTAATTTTACCTCAGTGCTGCACTTGTCAACTGAATTCAATATTAATCACAATAATGTCAAATGCTTAAACTACAAGAGTGAATTTCCAAAAGACTTTTGATTTCATGAATTAAATGAAAAAAATTAAATCATGATTTTCTATTTGAATCCTTTGATGGCATCATTTAACTGTTGACTTCTCTTAATGGAGCCAACACATTAACAACCATTGCTTCACTTTTCATGTGTGCATAAAAAAACTTGGAGAAACTAATGAGTATAATTAACTTAGAAGAACAGTCTTTTGATCTAAATGAAGTCATGCTTCATAGCGTAATATGTAGGCTCACCTTTCGTAGCCCTCATTTTAATGATTATCTTTTAGCACCATCTTCTTAATGTAGCTATTAACTTTTGAAGTAGATGCTGATGGTTCTTGTGATTGGCAATCTGTGTCTTCTGATTTCCATCTAATCAAGCTTTTTCTAGGCTGCTGGCATGAGACTGCACTTTGCTTTATCATTGAGTGCCCCTCATGCTGTTCTCAAAAAGAAGGGGTTAGTTACACTGTGACCAAGTGCTAAAAAAAGCACTTTGCTCACTACACATGTATCTCACAGCCTATAAGGTGAGAGCATGGCAGAAGCTGCACGTACAAAGTGGAGGTTTACTAAATCCACCCCAGCTTCAGTTAATGCAACTATTGACAATAATACTTTGTTAAAACAACAACGAAAAGGACAAATACCCAAACAAGCAAAACATGAGGACAACAGGTATAACCTGAGACTGTTTCAGTGAAACCAAGGCATAGGCTTTCCATAACTGATGATAAGGATGCCAGCTCTGTGGATCAACAAGTTGGAGGGACCAAAGGAATCCCAGAGGGAGGAGTTGGCCTTGGAGAGGCAAGAGAAATTCTACAATACCAGATAAGAAAAAGTGTCAGTAGGTCCACAGCACCTGGAAAAGCCAGAGGTCAGTGACTGACAACATACAGTAAGATTCATTCAACGCTTAGCAATTTCCTGTTGTTTGCCAAGCATCAGGTATGACAATTAGTACTATTTATTCAGCATCATTGCATAACAAACACTTTATCTTTTTTAATCTCCACAAAAGAGTGTAAGATAAGTATTGCTACTTCTGGATTACAGGGGATAAAACTGAGCCCAGGAGGAGCCAACTGACTTGCCCAAGTCCTGGCCATTCGCTCCTGTTCTGGGCATTTCTCCTTTGCCTCTCCGCATTTCTCTGCCTACATGGGGAGTAGATGGGAATGGTGACCTCCCATGTTAAAGGTGTTAAAATCTGTGTGCCCGCCTCTCCCACAGAGGTCTGATCATCATTTTCTCCTCCCATCATTTCTCCTCCCTTTCCAAATGACCCCTCCAAAAACACATCCTTGTTTAACTAAACCCATTTCCTCTGCTGGCAAGAAAGAGGAAATGGGTTTTGATTGTGTTGCAAAAACGTCAGGGGTCCACAACACACTTTACATCTGACTCAATTTTATGTTTTATCATTTTATATTACTAGAGAGACTTTGTTTTTACTTTTTTTAATTTAAAAAGAAAAGAGGTTTATTTTGCTCATGACTGATGGCTGGAAAGATCAAGGCTAGGCATCTGCATCTGGTGAGGGCCTCAGGTTGCTTCCACTCAAGGCAGAAGGTGAAGGGGAGCTGGCATGTGCAGAGATCACATGGCAAGAGAGGAAGCAAGAGAGAGAACAGGGGAGATGCCATGCTCTTTTGAACCACCAGCTCTTGTAGGAACTAAAATAATAAGAAATCACTCACTGTGCCCACCCTCCCACCCTCTGCAGGGAGGGTATTAATCTATTCATGAGGGATCTGCCCTCATGATCCAAACACCTTCCATTAGACCCTACCTCCAATATTGGGGATTGTATTAGTCTGTTCTCACACTGCTAATAAAGACATATCCAAGGCTAGTTAATTTATAAAGGAAAGGAGGTTTAATGGACTCACAGTTCCACATGAGTGGGGAGACCTCACAATCATGGCAGAAGGCAAAGGAGGCACAAAATCACATCTTACATGGCGGCAGGCAAGAGAGCTTGTGCAGGGGAACTCTCATTTATAAACCCATTGGATCTCGTGAGACTTACTCACTACCACAAGAACAGTATGGGGAAACTGGCCCCATGATTCAATTATCTCCACCTGGCCCCACCCTGGACATGTGGGGGCTATTACAATTCAAGGTGAGATTTGGGTGGGGACACAGCTAAACCATATCAGGGATCAAATTTCAACATGAGGTTTGTAGTGGACAAACATCCAAACCATAGCAAGTGATCAATTCACCTATCAATAACCAATAAGCATATAAAAAGCTTCTTACTCTCTAGTAAATAAAGATGGCAAATTAAAACAATAAAATGTAATTTTCTATCCATCAGATTGAGAACTTAAAAAGTGATAGTGATAATTCCTCAAGCTGGAGAAAGTACAAGGAACCAGACTCCCATTATCTGCTGGTGGGAGTGTAAACTGTTGCAACTTTTCCTTCACAGAAATACCTACCTAAGAATGTTTCAATCTGTACTATTAAGTATCAGATGGCAGGTTCAGAACAGTGCATATGATTTGCTCTCATTTAGAAAATGTACCAGTGGTCTTCTCTGGAGAGTGGGGCTGAGGGTCTAAGTAGAGATGGAGGTTTTTTTTTTTTGAGACGGAACCTCACTGTTGCCCAGGCTGGAGTGCAGTGGTGTGATTTAGGCTCACTGCAACCTCCACCTCCCGGGTTCAAGCAATTCTCCTGCCTCAGCCTCCTGAGTATCTGGGATTACAGGTGTGTGCCACCATGCCCAGCTAATTTTTATATTTTTGGTAGAGATGGGGTTTCACCATGTTGGCCAGGCTGGTCTCAAACTCCTGACCTCAGGTGATCTGCCTGCCTCAGCCTCCGAAAGTGTTACAATTACAGGCATGAACCACCACACCTAGAAAAGGGAGCTTTTTTAACCATACAATCTTAGGTAACTCTTTTTCTTACCATGTACATGTATATTGTTTAAGTATCCAAATTTTAAAACCAATTTTTAATTTTAAAAATCTCAACTTGAGTTTATCTGAGATTTCAGCTCATAAATATTCACTGCAGAATTATTTATAATATCAAAAAATGCAAACTTTATATCCAACAGTTTGGTATAAATTGGAAAAAAATAAGCTAAACATTAAAAACCATATTGTGGAATATTTTGCAACATAGGCAAATATTCAAATACAGTAAATGAAAAACTGATTATAGATTACATTTCAATCTCCTATTGTGTAAAAATCATATATGTACACATATATGGTCAGGTCTCACTCCGTCTTCCAGGCTGGAATGCAGTGGCATAATCATTGCTCACTACAGCCTCAAACTCCTAGGCTCAAGGATACTCCTACCTCAGCCTCCCAAGTAGCTGGGACTACAGGTGCATGCCAGCATGCCCTGCTAAACTTCATATGTTTTTGGAGAAACAGAGTCTCACTATTTTGCCCAGGCTGTGCTTGAGCTCCTGGCTTCAAGGGAGCCTTCTGCTCTGCTCACCCTGAAGATCTCAACTTAAAAGCCATATCCTGGCCGGGCACGGTGGCTCACGCCTGTAATCCCAGCACTTTGGAAGGCTGAGGCAGGCAGATCATGAGGTCAGGAGATTGAGAGCATCCTGGCTAACATGGTGAAACCCCGTCTCTACTAAAAATACAAAAAATTAGCTGGGCGTGGTGGCATGTGGCTGTAGGCCCAGCTACTCGGGAGGCTGAGGCAGGAGAATCGCTTGAACCCGGAAGGCAGACGCTGCAGTGAGCGGAGATTGGAGATTGCGCCACTGCACTCCAGCCTGGGCGACAGAGCAAGACTCTGTATAAAAAAAAAAAAAAAAAAAAAGCCATATCCTGGAGAATGTAAATTAAGTCACATCTGCCAGGCAGGTATTCTCTTTTTTTACACCAGGTATTGCACATGATAATTATAAATACATTTGCCTCTCAGCCAACAAATATTTATTGAACCGTACTCTATGCCAAGCAATGTGGTTGGTACTAGAAATTAGGTGGAAAAATTCTTGTTCTTGTGTAACTTGCACTCAAGTAACTGTAAGGTTACACCTGTGCTAAGTGCTAGGAACGAGTATGTGGTAGTCTGAAAAAACCATGAAGAGGTAAATTGTACACAGAAACTAGCAAGGATTGCCCTAATACAAGAAATCCTAAGGAGGGGAATTAACCAGACCAAAGAGGGCATCATTACCCGAGGAACCACGCATTCAAGAAGTAAAAGGCCAAAGAGGCTGTAGCAGAGCCAAGGGGAGTGTGCTGGAAGATGCCAGGCAAGCCAGACCGCCTGCACGTGAAGAACGTTGTTGATCTGTTGTCTGGAAACAATGGGGTTATTAGGCGACAGGCAGAGGGAGGATCATACCTGATTAATAGGGACTTTTCCCCTCTGGGCTGAGAGTTTGTGTGTCCGTCTCACTCAGTGGCATCCCAGGAACCCAGAATAGCACTGCACGTAATAGGTGCTCAATAGGGTACTGGTCTGGGTGAACGGGGGACGGGCCTCTGTGGCCGGATAGACCACACAGGGCCACACCTCCAGCGGTGACCCACATCCACGGCCCCCATATCCCAGAGCGGCCACAGCAGGGGGGGGAGGGAGGGAGGGAGTCCCAGGGCTGCCCCGCAGACCTCTCCTGCCCTCTGGGTCCCCACGCCGCTGCCAGCCTCCTGCCCAGGCTCGGACTCCCAGGGGCCTTGAGAAACCGAGAAGCCGCCTCCTCCCGGGTGGGCGACGTCGCAGGACCGGGACGCTTAACAGAAGTCTCCCTACTCAGCACTCATCTCCCGCGGTGGGTGGCACCTGGCTCTGGAAGTGCCAAGACTTTGTTTTTTCAAGAGACAGGGTCTCGCTGTATTGCCCACGCTGTCCTTGAACTCCTGAGCTCAAGTGATCCTCCCACCTCAGCCTCCCTGGTAGCTGGGGCTATAGGTGCATGCCGTCATGCCTGGTTACTAGAGGGACTTACACACACACACACACACACACACACACTAGAAAAATCTACTAAACTACTTTTTAGAGAAGTTTTAGGTTCACAAAAAAATTGAACGGAAACTACAGGGAGTTCCCATATACCCCCTTGGTGTTGTGCACTCTATGGATGCATAATGACATGCATCCACCATTGCAATATTGTACAGAATAGTTTCACTGTCCTAAAAATCCGTGTGCTCCACCTAGTCCAGCCTCTTTTTTTTTTCTTTTTCTTTCTTTTTCTTTTCTTTTCTTTTTTTTTTTTTTTTTGAGATGGAGTCTCGCTCTGTCACCCAGGCTGGAATGCAGTGGTGCGATCTCGGCTCCATGTAACCTCTCCCTCCCAGGTGTAAGCACTTCTCCTGCCTCGGCCTCCTGAGTAGCTGGGATTACTGGCGTGTGTCACCATGCTTTGCTAATTTTTGTATTTTTAGTAGAGACGGGGTTTCACCATGTTGGTCAGGCTGGTCTTGAACTCCTGATCTCAGGTGATCCCCCTGCCTCTGCCTCCCAAAGTGCTGGGATTACAGGCATAAGCCACTGCACCCGGCTGACTAACCTCTTTTCTTTGTAAATTACCCAGTCTCAGGTATTTCTTTATAGCAGTGTGAGAACAGACTAATACAGTATGTATTACGCATAAATGCAGCTGGTCTTCCTAAGGATGGTTGCCCCTTAAAGGAAAGCTCAGTTTTGTCCAGCAGTTTCCCATAATTTTAGAATTTCCTTTTCAAAAGTGTCCAAGGCTAGGACAGTGTATTAGGTCAAAGTGTGTTGCTTTGTGAGCATCACTCCACAAACTGTCACCAGTGAGTCATGGGTCCCTCTGTTGCATGTAACAACTGTTCATGCAATTCTCTTCGGGAGAATTGAACTCACCCTCATGTTTCCTTTGGTTTTGGACAAACAGGAATTGGTCACAAATGAAAATACAAGTCTGAATTTCATGCAATAGGGAACAGCTGCAATTTTAACAGCATGATATGTAATTTTAGGCCAAAAGAAATGAAACTACTTATGCTAGACTGGCAAAGCTATGAACTGGAACACCTGCTGTGAAATAGCAGCAGAGACAGTTATCTTTTGTTTTATTCCTGAAACCAGAATCTCCTGCCCATAGACAGAGATCAAAACCTCCATTCTAAAGAGAGGCAGTTGGAGAGAACAGCCCAAATAAAGGCAAAACCTCACCAAAAAAGAAAGGCAGATCTGAATTCAGGAGGACTCACCCTTTTGCACCCTGCGAAACCTCTGGAGTCTGAGGAACATAGTGCATTAATGCTGGTACTAAGCACTGAGCCCAAGAGGGAAGGCAGCATGTTCAGTGTTGGGAGGTCCCTCCGAATCCTGCTGACTATAACAGACATGTCTACCTAAGAGAAGGAACTTAGATAAAATTAATATAAGTAGAAGGTCTATTTGGGCCAAATTTGAAGACTGTGACCCAGGAAATACCTCCAAGTCACTCGAGATTTTAAGGAAAAAGGACAAACCAGGGAAGGGGATGATTACAAAAGTTTTTGTCAGGAATTCTCATTGCTTTACAAAAATAACATTGATTAGTAACCTTTATACATTATTTAACTATAGAGTATGACTTACCGTGTCCACATATGGCATTGTTACATTAATTTGTAGCTACCTGGGGCATCAGTCAGTGTAGAGTCCACGTGGCAAGCAGCCTTAAGAGATGATTACTTAGCTGAAGGAGGGAAGTGGGACATGACTGCTTTCTCATTCCAGTGCCACTCTGGGCCTGATAATTGAAAGGGGCATCGCATTCCTCAGATTAAAAGGTTTTTGTGCAATTTATATTACAATATGGATGTACCCAGAATTTATTTAATTACCCTTTACTTTTTCCTGTTGTGTATTGTTTTAAAATAATTATGTAATCTAAGGGTAGCATTATGCTTTCTGCAAGGCCTCGAGCCCAAGCTCAGCCATCATATCCCCTGTGACCTGCACAAATACATCCAGATGGCCTGAAGCAAGTGAAGAATCACAAAAGAATTGAAAATGGCCAGTTCCTGCCTTAATTGATGACATTCCACCATTGTGATTTATTCCTGCCCCACCTTAACTGAGTGATTAACCTTGTGAAATTCCTTCTCCTGGCTCAGAAGCTCCCCCACTGAGCACCTTGTGACCCCCACCCCTGCCCGCAAGAGAAAAACCCCCTTTGACTGTAATTTTCCACTACCCACCCAAATCCTATAAAATGGCCTCACTCCTATCTCCCTTTGCTGACTCTCTTTTCAGACTCAGCCTGCCTGCACCCAGGTAATTAAAAAGCTTTATTGCTCACACAAAGCCTGTTTAGTGGTCTCTTCATATGGACGCATGTGACATTTGGTGCCATGACTCTGATCAGGGGACCTCCCTTGGGAGATCAATCCCCTGTCCTCCTGCTCTTTGCTCTGTGAGAAAGATCCACCTATGACCTCAGGTCCTCAGACCAAGCAGCCCAAGGAACATCTCACCAATTTTAAATCAGGTGGGTGCCCTCTTTTTACTCTCTTCTCCAACCTCTCTCACTATCCCTTAACCTCTTTTTCCTTTCAATCTTGGTGCCACCCTTCAATCTCTCCCTTCCCTTAATTTCAGTTCCTTTCCTTTTCTGGTAGAGACAGAGGAGATGCGTTTTATCCATGAACCCAAAACTTTGGCGCCAGTCACAGACTCGGGAAGACAGTCTTCCCTTGGTGTTTAATCACTGAAGGATGCCTGCCTGATTATTCACCCACGTTTCAGAGGTGTCTGATCACCGCAGTGACGCCTGCCTTGATCCTTCACCTTAGTGGCAAGTACCACTTTGCTGGGGCACAAGTACCCCCCACCCCTTCTCTCCATGTCTCTACTCTCTCTTTTCTCTGGGCTTGCCTCCTTCACTATGGGCAACCATCCACCCTCCATTCCTCCCTCTTCTCCCTTAGCCTGTGTTCTCAAACACTTAAAACCTCTTCAACTCACACCTGACCTAAAATCTAAACACCTTATTTTCTTCTGCAATGCCGCTTGACCCCAAAACAAACTCAACAATGGTTCCAAATAGCCAGAAAATGGCACTTTGGATTTCTCCATCCTACAAGATCTAGATAATTCTTGTCATAAGATGGGCAAATGGTCTGAGGTGCCTGACATCCAGGCATTCTTTTACACGTTGGTCGCTCCCTAGTCTCTGTTCCCAATGTGACTCATCCCAAATCCTCCTTCTTTCCCTCCCACCTGTTCCCTCAGTCTCAACCCCAAGCATCGCTGAGTCTTTTCAATCTTCCTTTTCTACTGACCCATCTGACCTCTCCCCTCCTCCCCAGACTGCTCCTCCTCAGGTCGCTCCCCACCAGGCTTAATCAGGCTCTGATTCTTCCTTGGCCTCTGCTCCTCCACCCTATAATCCTTCTATCACCTCCCCTGCTCGCACCCAGTTCAGTTTACAGTTTCATTTCGAGACTAGCCCTCCCCCACCTGCCCAAAAATTTCCTCTTAGAGAAGTGACTGGAGCTGAAGGCATAGTCAGGGTACATGTGCCTTTTTCTCTATCAGACCTCTCTCAGATCAGCCAGTGTTTAAGCTCTTTCTCATCAGACCCCACTAAATATATACAGGAATTCCAATATCTAACTCTGTCCTACAATTTAACCTGGAGTGACTTAAATGTCATCCTAACTTCTACCCTATCCCCAGATGAATGGGAAAGAGTTTTTTCTCTAGCCCAGTCTCACGCTGACAACTGCTGGTTTCATGAGCCAGACCTCCAGGAAGGCATTAGAGCAGTTCCCTGAGAGGATCCCCAATGGAACTATCAGGCAGATTCCCCAGGTATAGCTAGGCGAGATTACATAATTTCCTGCCTAGTCGAAGGGCTTAAAAAGGCAGCTTACAAAGCTGTTAAAGAACAGTTAAAGAACAAAGCTTAAAGAAACTACCCAAAGTAAACATGAAAACCCAGCCCAGTTCATGGCTTGTTTGGCAGCAACCCTGAGATGCTTTACAGCTCTAGACCCTGAAAGGTCAGAAGGCCATCTTATTCTCAATATGCATTTTATCACTCAGTCAGCTCCTGACATTAAAAAAATCTTCAAAAATTAGGATCTGGCCCTCAAACCCCACAAAAGGAATTAACTAACCTTGCCTTCAAGGTGTACAATAATAGAAAAGAGTTGCAATTACTTGCCTCCACTGTGAGAGAAACCCCAGCCACATCTCCAATACACAAGAACTTCAAAACACCTAAGCCACAGCGGTCAGGCATTCCTTCAGGACCTCCTCCCCCAGGATCTTGCTTTAAGTGCCAGAAATCTGGCCACTGGGCCAAGGAATGCCTGCAGCCCAAGATTCCTCCTAAGCTATGTCCCATCTGTGTGGGACCCCAGTGGAAATCAGACTGTCCAACTCACCAGGCAGCCACTCCCAGAGCCCCTGGAACTTTGGCCGAAGGCTCTCTGACTGACTCCTTCCCAGATCTTCTTGGCTTGGTGGCTGAAGACTGATGCTGCCCGATCACCTTGGAAGCCTCCTGGACCATCACAGATGCTTTGGGTAACTCTTACAGTGGAGGGTAAGTCCATCCCCTTCTTAATCAATACAGAGGCTACTCACTCCACATTACCTTCTTTTTAAGGGCCTGTTTCCCTTGCCTCCATAACTGTTGTAGGTATTGACAGTCAGGCTTCCAAACCTCTTAAAAACTCCCCAACTCTGATGGCAACTTGAGCAACATTCTTTTATGCACTCCTTTTTAGTTATCCCCACCTGCCCAGCTCCCTTATTAGGCCAAGACATTTTAACTAAATTTTCTCCTTCCCTGACTATTCCTAGGCTACAGCCACACCTCACTGCCACCCTTTTCCCCAGTTCAAAGCCTCCTTCACATCCTCCCCTTGCATCTCCCCACCTTGAACTGTAGTTTCCATAATCCCTCCGTGTTATGGGAGGGACCTGGTAGGAGGTAATTGAATCATGGCGGCGGTTACCCCCATGCTGTTCTCATGATAGTGAGTGAGTTCGCATGGTTTTATAAGGGGCTTTTCCCCTTTTGCTCAGCACTTCTTGCACTGCCATGTGAAGAGCAATGTGTTTGCTTCCTTTTCTACCATGATTGTAAGTTTCCTGAGGCCTCTCCAGCCCTGCAGAACTGTGAGTCAATTAAACCTCTTTCCTTTATAAATTACCCAGTCTCAAGTATGTCCTTATAGCAGTATGAGAACAGGCTAACAGACTCTCCCTTCCTATGAGAAGTGTCATAGAGCAAACATTAAAAGTGAAGGCTGTGGAGTGTGACAATCTATGTTCTAATTCTGAAAGCTGGGTGATCTTGAGCAAATTCATTACTCTCTATGTGCCTCAGGTGTCTTCACCTGTAAAAGGAGGTTCATGGTAGCACTTACCTCATGGGGTTGGAGTAATGATTTAATGAGATCTGACATACCATGTTTGATGCAGTATCTGGAGCATAAGACATCTTCAATAAATGATGCAGCCACTATCCCTTCATGTCATGTGGAGACTCATTTCTTGTTCATAAGTGTAATTAGACATTGATTAATATAACTACATAATTTTTCATTTTCATTTCTGTGAGTGTGGAATCACAGAGAAGGGAAGATTTCACCATGTGCATATCTGCCATATTGAAACATTTGAATGAAAATATGATAAATTTTACAATTTTATTTGACAATTTGACAGATGAAGAATCTAAAACCCAGCATGCAACAGAAATGTTTTTGGACAGGCCTTCGTTAGTCATAGATAATGGAAGAGAAACCATTTCTCCCACTAAAGTGGTTTTTCTAAAGTACAGCTGTGGCAGGGAAGCAGTGAACGCTTCCTCTACACGCAAAAAAACTATTGCCACATCTTTTGGCTATAATAAAGTAGAAGTCCAGCATTTTGTATAGCTTCTATTATTCTACCATATCTCTACAAGGCGCACATTATAACCTCCATTTACGTACAATCAAACTAAGGCTCAGAGAAGTAAAGTGTCTTGTTGAAAGCCACACAGTTGGAAACTATAAGTGGAGGGATTAATGTATGGATTAACAGGGAGCAGGATGAAGAAAATCCCAGAGGGAGCCGTTGATCTCAGGATGAAAAGGGTAGTCCAAGTGCTTCCTGTAAGCTGGGTCCCAGGAAGACCAGGGAGTTAGATGGGAGGAAGTCCCTGCAACTTGCCAGGCAGTAAGGATCCATTAAAAAGCAATACTTGAGTTCCCTCTGTTTACATGGCACCGTGAGTATCAATAATGCCCGACTGCATTTCAGGCATGGTATAGTTATAACATCTCTTTTAGTCTCCACCATAACATCTGCAGGGAAAGCCTTATTATCCACATTTAGGAGATATTATCCTAAACTTATTATCCACAGTTTAGCAAAACTGAGCCTAGGAGGGCCCAGTAGCTTACCAAACTCCTTAGCACACCCTCTTGGTTGAAGCATTTATTCTTCCTCCCTCCTCAGGTCTTATCTGAACACAGTAGTGAATGAAATAGGTGCTCTGTTTACACAACAAAAGGTATTGAAATTGATGTGATGGCGCCAGGAACCTGTCCACCATATTCTCCTCCCATGATAACCCTGTGCCATCTCTGGAACCCATAATCCCCACCTACCTCCTGAAGCAGATCCTTATTACTCTAAACCCACTTCCTCTCCTGGAGGAAGTCGTGAAATGATTCCTCCTGCTGGATGCAGGCACATGAAAATGCTAAGGTCCCAGATTAGACTGAATTTGGGCTAAGTTTGGCCAGTTACATCAACAAACTTTTGGAATAAGGAATCATTTCAGGAGCAGATCTTGTTCCTTTCCAATGCTGAGCAAGTCCTGTAAATGTCCCTCCTGCCTCCAGCTGAGTAGCACTTGTTTGAAGCTGGTGCAGACTAAGGCAGCAAGCCAGGCATTTCTTATGGTCTTGACATGGACAGTTTAGGGCATAGCTCACAATCACAGATCTTTCTTGGCCTAAAACCCCTAACTGGGGAATCATCAAAAATATCTGAGATGGAAATAGGGGCGATGTGGGGAGAGAGAACATTGCCAAGGTGTGCAGGAAGCATTATTTCTGCTAAGTGTGTCTGATTCTCCTGAATATGAAGCATGAGAACTCTGCTTTGTAGCCTGCCTGCTGTGCCTGGTTTCTATGTCACAATCTAGAAGCAGGTTACTGTCTCACTTCATCACAGCTACTTCCTCTTGAATCGAGGGAACCAGCGCTTGTCTTATCTACTTAGAGCAGAGCTTGAGATCTCCCCAGCACAGACGTTTGAACAGAGCAGGCTCCTGATGTCTCCAGGATGCCCATCCTAGCCTCCTGGCCCCACCCTCCTCGTCCTTTCCTGCTGCTGACTCTCCAGCTGGGACTCACAGGTGAGCATTGCCTTGGGCTAGAATGCTTTATTCTTCACCACTGAGCCATAGCCTGCCCCTGGGCTTCCTGGGATTCCAGACAACCACAAGCGCTGCCAAGGAAAGTCAAGGACTGGGCATTGTCTAAGAGCAGAAGATCAGGGAGTTGCATACTTCCTCTGTGGATCTGCAGCTGGCTACTAGAGGCATCAAACCACACGATGCTTCAACCACCACCAAAACAATTACTTACATTTTTATAATAGTTCAGTTTACACAACACATTCAAAAGAATCATTATTTACATCCTCGCAACTCTTGAGGCTCCAGAGGCAAAGCAACCAGCCAAAGGCCACAGAGTAAGCTCAGAGACAGCCTGACAAGGCTGTGTGGCTCCAAGCCCAGCCCTCTCTGTGCACCATCCTGAAGACGTGAAGTCTGAAATGGTGCCTGCTTGAGTTGGGCAGGGGTGCAGAGTTTCCTGGGGATGTCCTCCATCCACCATCCTCCCTAAGGGTGCTCCTCCCTTTGTTCTGTGTTCCCCCCATTCCTCCCTCCTCTGCGATCTGAGTGTTACCATCCATTTCTCTGTGGCCAGTTCCTTTTTAAGAAGTTCCACATCTTCTGCTTACTGGGTCCTATATTTGTTAGCAAGTGCTTCCATAACAAAGTACCACAGACTGGGAGGCTAATACTTCCTCGCAGTTCTGGAGTCTGAAGTCCAATGACGAGGTGTCAGTAGGGTTAGTTTTTTTGTTTTTTGGTTTTTGTTTGTTTTTTTGTTTTGAGAGGGAGTCTCGCTCTGTCACCCAGGCTGGAGTGCAGTGGCACAATCTCGGCTCACTGCAGCCTCCCCCTCCTGGTTTCAAGCGATTCTCCTGCCTCAGCCTCCCGAGTAGCTGGGATTACAGGCACCTGCCACTACGCCTGGCTAATTTTTGTATTTTACTAGAGACAGGGTTTCACTATGTAGGTCAAGCTACTTTTGAACTCCTGACCTCAAATGATCTGCCCACCTCAGCCTCCCAAAATTCTGGGGTTACAGGCATGAGCCACCGCACCTGGCCAGGTTAGTTTCTAATGAGGTCTCTCCTTGGCTGTAAAAGGCCATCTCTTCCCTGTGTCTTAGCACGTGGTCTTCCCTCTGTGTGTGTCTGTATCCTCACCTCCTCTTGTTGTGAAAACACCAGTCATATTGTGTTAAGACCTATCTGCAATGACCTCATTTAACTGAATTACTTCCTAAAGACCCTATCTTCAAATACAGTCACAGTTTGAGCTATTAGGGATTGGGACTTCATCACATTTATTTTGGGGGACACATTCAGCCCATAACAGGTCCCCATAACATTCCCTGGTTCTCTAGACTTTTCTGTGGAGACTTTATTTCCCCTTCCCCAAGACAGGCAGGATTGGAGGGCCTTACCTGGTGCAGCCTTGGAGAGTCCTGCTCCCAGTTCCCAGACAGGCTGCTTGTCCTCACCCCTTTCTCAATCCATGGAGCTGACCCCATGGTCACAGGTCTCGGCATAGCACTTTCTCAGCTCCCCACTGGGCCCTGCTGTGATGTCCCCTCACAGATCCTAAAGGGCAGGGGTCCCACTTTTAAAAGTATTTTTCTTACACATACACTGTGGTGAAATTACCACCGTAAGAGTTCACCAATTGAACTCTTCTGATAAGACAGACACATTTCTTAGCATTTTGTATTAATTTGACTAATCCTCTCAGCAGAGGGAGGAACTTGTTCATTGTCTCCTAGCTCAGTCAATGGAGCAGCTCCAGAGTTCCTTCTTTAAGCCAGTTTATGTTAATTGCAGAAAAATTAGAAAGTGCAGGGAGGAAAACAGAGGAATAATCACCACCCATCACACCAGTCAGAGACAACCAGAGTTAAAACCCTGTTGTATGCACTCCAACCTTTTGTTAATAATGTGTTGGATGCTTTCCATGTGCCAGATATTTTACAGAGCTTTTAAAATGTGTTATAATTTAGGTCAGGTGCAGTGGCTCATGCCTGTAATCCCAGCACTTTGGGAGGCCTAGGCAAATGGATTGCTTGAAGTCAGGAGTTCAAGACCAGCCTGGCCAACATGGAAAAACCCTGTCTCTACTAAAAATACAAAAAAATTAGCTGTGCATGGTGGTGCATGTCTATAATCTCAACTTCTTGGGAGGCTGAGGCACGAGAATTGTTTGAACCCAGGAGGCAGAGGTTACAGTAAGCCAAGATCATGTCACTGCACTCCAGCATGGGCGGCAGAGGGACAGTGAGACTGTCTCAAAAAAAAAAGTGTTACAATTTTATTCGATGCACAAAACAACCTTGTATATTAGCATGATAGGCCACGCTTTTATATGTATCTATGAATGCGTGTGTGTGTGTGTGTATACACATTTGTGTATATGAGTGTAAGAATACACACACAGTTTTTATTTTTTATTATTTCTCTTTCTAGTTTAAATTAAATTTTTAACAAAAAAATGTAGTTTTATTTTCTATTTGTCAAAATTATACATGTGTAAAACATATTATGAAATATGTATACATTTTGAAATGACTAGATTGAGCTAATTAACATATGCATGATCTTACATACGTATCTTTTTTTTGCGGAGAGAACTCATAAAATCTGCTCTCTTAGTATAATGGATGTTATTAAATATGGACTCCATATTGTACAAATAATCCCTTAAACATATTTCTCCTATCTAACTGAAATTTTGTATCCTTTGACCAACCTCTCCCCAGCCACACCTCCTCCCTAGCCCCTGGTAACCACCATTCTACTGTCTATTTCTGTGTTCAACTTTTTTAGATTCTGCATATGAGTGAGATCATGTGGTATTTGTCTTTCTGCACCTGGCTTATTTCATTTAGCATAAAGTCCCCCAAGTTTATGTATGTTGTCAAAAATTACAGGATTTCCTTCTTTGGTGAGGCTGATTAGAATTCCATTGTGTATTTTCCTTATCAATTTGTCTGTTGATGATGGGCACTTAGATTGATCCCATATCTCAGCTATTCTAAATAGTGCTGCAGTGAACATGGGAGTGCAGATATTTCTGTGACATGTTGACTTCGTTTCCATTGATTGTATACTCAGTAGTGAGATTGCTGGATCATAGTAGTTCTATTTTAATTTTTGAGGAATCTCCATACTGTTTCTATCATGGCTGAAGTAATTTACATTCTCACCAACAGTATGCAAGAGTTTCCTTCTCTGCACACCCTCTCCAACACTAGTTAAATATCACTGTTTTTATAACAGCCATTCTAACTGGTGTGAGATGATATCTCACTGTGGTTTTAATTTGCATTTCTCTGCAGAATAGTGATGTTGGATATTTTTTCACATGCCTACAGCCATTTGAAGGTCTTCTTTTGAGAAATGTCTGTTCAGATATTTGGCCTATATTTTATATTTTGGGTTGTATTCTCACTATTGAGTTGTTTGACTTCTTTCTATATTTTATATATTGACTCTTTATCAGATGTATGGTTTGCAAATATTCTCCCATTCTACAGGTTGTCTTTTCACTCTGTTGATTGTTTTCTTGCCTGTGTAGACAGTTTTTAGTTTGTTGGAATCCCATGTGTCTATTTTTGCTTTTGTTGTCTGTCCTTCTGGGTTTATATCCCAAAATTAACTGCCCAGACCAATGTCATGGCACTTTTCTTCTAGTACTTTTACAGTTTTGGATCTTATATTTATGAATTTAATCCATTTTAGTTGATGTTTTTATGTGATGTAAGATGAAGGTCCAATTTTATTCCTTTACATGTGGACATCCAGTTTTGCCAACACCAGTTTTTGAAGACTGGTCTTTCCTCATTGTATGTGTAACAGTTTTGTCAAAAGTCAATTAAGCATAAACATGTAAGTTTGTTTCTGGACTCTCTATTCTGTACCATTGATCTATGTGTCTACTCTTATGCCAATGCCATGCTATTTTGATTGCTATAGCATTGTACCAGATTTTGAAATAAGGCAGTCTGGTGCCTCTAGCTTTCTTCTTTTGCTCAAGATGGCTTCACCTATTCATAGTTTTCTGTAGTTAATATTAATTTCAGATTGTTTTGTCAATTTCTGTGGAAAATACCATTGGAATTTTTTTAGGATTGAACTGAAGTTGTAGATCTCTTTGGGAAATATGTATTATACATTTAAACAGTATTAATTCTCCAATCCCTAAACACACATATCTTTTCATTATGTGTCTTCTATTTCTTTCATCAGTGATTCATAGTTTTCAGTGGGCAGTTCTTTCACTTACTTGATTAAATTTACTCCTAGATATTTTAGTTTTTTGAAGCAATGGTAAATGAGATTATTCTATTAACCTTTTTATGCTAATTTGTCATAAGTGTATAGAAATGCACTGATTTTGCATGTTAATTTTCTATTTTGCAACTTTATTTGCTTTTTTGCTGTAATTGTTTTTAGAGATTTTAGGATTTTCTATATATAAGATAGTGTCTTCTGAAAACAGCAACAATTTAAATTCTTCCTTTCTGATTTGTATGACTTTCATTTATTTCTCTTGATAATTATTTTGGATAGGACTTCTGATACTATGTTGAATAGAATTAGTGAGACAGGATGTCCTTGTCTCATTCCTGATCTTAGAGAAAGAGCTTTTCACTTTTCTTCACTGGATATCATGTTAGCTGTGGATTTGTCCTATGTGGATTTCATTGTACTGAGGAGCATTCATTTTACATCTAATTTTTTGAGCATTTTTACAATTAAAAAATGTTAAATTTTGTCATATGCTTTTTTTTGTCACTGTTGATAGGGTCCTATGGTTTTTGTCCTTCATTCTGCTGATGTAGTGTATTGCATTTATAGATTTATGTTTATTGAAGCATCCTTGTATTCCTGAGAAAAATCTCACTTAATCATGCTGAAACACACAGGATTTTAAAAAGACATTCTCTTCAACTCATTTTTTAGTCTACATGAAATGCACATTGAAGAGATGTTTGGTTTTCCCTGTTGCCCAGCCACTCTCTTCCCTTTTCTACCATTTGATATTACCACTGAAACTCTCCCAATCTGTTAAGATAAGCAATAGATAAGTAACTTCTCTCTTGGTAAAATGAGTTTTATCTTAAAGCAGAACTTCTGTGCATTACTGTCTTAGAGTTCCCTCTTTCACGAAGGGTAGGGATAAGGAAGAAAGAAACGGATAAAACAGAGAGCTCTGTCTATGTTATTTACATCTATAGTTATATCGATAGCTGTATCCATATGCGTATCATGTAATGTCGATTGAAGCCACCATGACTTAGAAAACCTAAAAAGTAATAATTTACAATTTTTGAATACTCACCATGTGCTAGACACTGTTGGAAATGCCTTATAGCTGTTACCTCAGATGGTCATTATGCCCAAAATAGACATTCCCCTTAACCTCCTCCCACCGCTCACAGATAAGACAACAGAAGCACAAAGAGCTGTGAGGATGCTCATTGGTAACTGGTAGAGCTATGATTTGAACTCAGGCACTCTGACTCCAGAGATCACAGGTTTCACCGTTGCTCTTGTCAAATACTTGTGGCCTTGATGCTATGCCGTGAGACTTCTGCAGCTACTGCTCCTGAGAGTGAGGGGGGGTGTGGTGTAGGGAAGAGGGTTTGTGGTTTTCTCCTCCTGGGCTCTTCTGCTTTCTTTGTGTATGCAAATGAACGTTTTTTAAACCAAGTCATCTACACGGGAAACTCAGTTTCCAGCAAATGTCACAGATGCAATCCACTTAAAATAGATTTCAGTGTCCCAGGGAAGTGTCCTAATGAGTAATTCACACCTTATACACCTATATATTGGATAGCTACTATATGCCAGGACCTGACATAGAACATGGCATGCATTGGTGAATAAATGAGCAAAAGTGGTTGACCTTTTGGAGCTTATATTCTACTGGAGAAGTGATAATAACCCATACACATGAGAAATAGATAAATAAAATAGTGTAGTATGAGTATATGATTTTATCATGTTGTGGAAATGTCCATATATTCCTTTTATTGATTATTTTTCTCATAAAAAGATGTTTGAATTTGTCAAATGCTTTTCTACATCAAATGAGATAATCGTGTCTTTTTCTCTTCATTGTATAAATATGATATATTACATTATCATTTGTATATTGAAACATCTTTGTATTCTAGGAATAAATTCCACTTACTCATGGTGTAGAATCCTTCTAATATGCTGTTAAATTCAGTTTGTTAGTATTTGGTTGAGAATTGCTGCATCAACAAATTATAAGACCAACAGTCCATAAAATGGTGTGCAGCTGCACCTGACAGAAATTTTAATTTTGCGTTTCAGTGGAAGTTTAGGTTCCAATGGGCCCCGTTTCAGATGAGCAGAGCCTTGCATGTGGGACAATCTATGGTTCATGATTGCAACAGGAGAATATTGTTCCTAGATCTGGACTCCAGGATAGGAGATCCCAGTAGGTAACCAGGCATTTGTTGTTTTAATGGAATATAGCACAAGGATGAGAGGGGCATTGTTTTTGCATCAAAGGCCCTGGGGAGATGTATGGCCATCACGAATGGTCTAGAAACTCCAAAAAGCATGAAAGAAATTGCTAAAGTCTCCACAGAGAAGAGATATTTTTGTTTCTTTGTTTATAGGCACTAACAGGGGTGCCTATTGATTTTAATTTGTAAATAAACTTTGTAAAAGAAGAATATGTTGCCACCGGCACCTCAAAACAACTTAGAGATGCTGGATAATGTGATGTTAATATGCACATCACATGAATCTCCTTTGAAGAGGTTGTTATCAATGTTATGTTATCCCGTGCTCTGGAAGAAATGTAGATGTCATTATTGATATTTAAACAGGATCCTCACTTCAGGATAGAGAGTCTTGGCAGAACTCCAAAAGGTAACACAAAGCTGCACATAGCACAGCAAAAGAAAGCCATCAGTGTAAAAAGCCTTCTCAAGTTGCGGAGCCAATCAGAGTAGCAAATTAGTAAGCCATGAATAGTTAAAGAGCATCTCCTGGGAACTTTCCAGCCCAGTTTAGAATGATCCCATTCTCATTGCCATTAGTCTTGAAAATGGTACAGTCAGGCTATTGGGTCTTTATGAATCACTCTAAGATGGCCATGAAAATTTCAGTTGGAAAGGCATATGGAATATGATTTATTTTACTCACTGGTCCTAGAGAGGAAAGTAAGGCATGCCACATAGAAAACCATAGGAGAAGAGCTCCTAGGAAGCAGGTTCAATTAAGCAGATGGGGAAGCAAGAGAGAAAGAATTCCTCAGCAAGTGCCTTTGTTGGGAGTCAGGGTAGAGGATACAAGCAAAGAGCATTATGGGATTTACTGGTGTCCTTTTTCTTTTTATGAGACTAGGTCACAATATGGGAGGGCAAGAAAGGAAACTTGTGCCAGGGACCAGCCTTATCACACTGGTGCACCTGGTCACCTGGGTAGGGTACTCAAAGCATGATTGTGGAATGTTGAAGCATCAGAAAAATATGAATTAAAATAAATTTACATGTAGCAGTACTTTTTTTTTTTTTTTAGACAGAGTCTCACTCTGTCACCAGGCTGGAGTGCAGTGGCGCAATCTCAGCTCATTGCAACCTCCAACTCCCTGGTTCAAGCTACGAGATCTCGGCTTACTGCAACCTCTGACTCCCTGGTTCAAGCTATTCTCCTGCCTCAGCCTCCTGAGTAGCTGGGATTATAGGCATGCGCCACCATGCCCAGCTAACTTTTGTATTTTTAGTAGAGACAGGGTTTCACCATGTTGGCCAGGATGGTCTTGATCTCCTGACCTCAGGTGATCAGCCCGCTTGGGCCTCCCAAAGTGCTGGGATTACAGGCATGAGCCACCGTGCCTGACTGGACATTTTTACTTATACAACTTGGAGTTGCCGTGTAGCATCCTTTTATTTCTACCTGAAACCACTCTTGTAGGTAAGGTTTAATGGTAGTGAACTCTCTTAGTTTTTATTCATCTGAGAATATCTTAATTTCTCCCTCATGTTTAGAGGATAGTTTTCCCAGGTATAAGATTCTTAGTTGATAGGTTTTTCCTCTTTCAGCATTTTCAGTGTATCACTCCTCTGTCTTCTGGCTTCCAATGCTTCTGATAAGAAATCGGCTGATCTTTTCATTGAAGAACTCTTGTATGTGAGGAATCCATTCTCTATTGCTGCTTTCAGGGTTCTTTCCCTGACTTCAGTTTTCAACAGCTGGATTATAATGTGTGTTAGTGTGGGTCTCTGAGTTTTTCCTTGAGTTAAACTTGAGTTTCTTCAGCATCTTAAATTTGAGGATTCATGTATTTTATCAAGTTTCAAAAGGTTTTGGGGTATTATGTGTTCAAATAATCTGTTCCTTTCTCTCTTCCTCTTTTCTTCTTCTAGAACTCTAACAATGTTTATGTTGATCCATTTGATAATGTCCCACAATGTCCTCAGGTTCTGCTTGTTTTTCTTTATTCCTTTTTCTTTGTATTCCCCAGTCACAATAATTTCAATTATTCCATATTCCAGTTTTCTGAACTCTCTTCCGACTGCTCACACCAGTTGGAGAACACCTTTAGTGGGTTTTTCAATTATTGTATTGTTTAACTCTTAAGTTTCTGTTTGATTAATTTTTATAATTTCTCTATGCTGTTGTTCTTATTTTATTAATGCATCATATTCCAATGTTTCTTTAGTTGTTTGTCCGTTGTTTTCTTTAGCTGTTTGAGCATGTTTACGACAGTAATTTAACATCTTGTTTAGTGTCAAGATGGGCTCAATATATGACAAGGGTCTTTGTAGGACATATGACAATGGAAACAAGAGCTTGGAGTGATGGGAAGATGTAACTGAGAAAAAGAATCTGGCAGCCTCTAGAATTCAAAAAAGCAAGGAACAGAGCCTCTAGAATATACACAGCTCTGCTGACACCTCTTATTTAAGGGGTAAAACATGGTGCTTTCATATACATAGACATAGTGTAATGGTTATTACAGTCAAGCAAATGAACATATCCATCCTCTCACATACGTACTCTGTGTGTGTGTGTGTGTGTGTATGTGTGTGTAGGGCATCCATGGTAGACTCTTTGAGCAAAAATACTGAATTCAATGCAATGCTATTAACTCTAGTCCTCATATTACACATTAGATCTCTGGACTTCTTCATCCTACCTATCTGCAATTTCTTATCTCTTGGCCTGCATCTCCCCATTACCTCCCCAACTTCATGCCTGGTAACCAACATGTCATCCTCTATCTTTGTATGTTTGAAGATTTTTCTCCTTTATTCTATCCAGTAACATGATTTTGGACTTCTGACCTCCAGAACTATAAGATGATACATTTCTTTTGTTTTAAGACTCAAGTTCTGATAATTTGTCACATCAACATTAGGAAACTAAGGTAATGTAATTATGCTATGGGTGAGAAATTCTCAGGGGCTTAAAACAATGTTGTACTCGTTAGTTAAGCTGCATGTTCAGTGTGTGTGGAGAATTCATGGTCATTCAGGCATCCAGGCTGATGGAGCAAACCTCATCAGAGCCTTGTAGGTCTCCGTGGAAGAGAGAAGTTAATCCACAGAGGCTCTTGCAGTTAAATGCACAGCCCACAAATTATACTCATCACTTCTGCTCACAACTCAGTGGCCTAAAACAGTCACATGGCTCCACCCAATGCAAAGATTCAGAAAGTGTGGCCAGGTGTGATGGCTCATGCCTGTAATCCCAGCACTTTGGGAGGCCAAGGTGGGCAGATCAACTGAGGTCAGGAGTTTGAGACCAGCCTGACCAACATGGAGAAACCCCATCTCTAATAAAAATACAAAATTAGCCGGGCATGGTAGCGCATGTCTGTAATCCCAGCTACTCGGGAGGCTGAGGCAGGAGAATCCCCTGAACCTGGGAGGCGGAGGTTGTGGTGAGCCGAGATCACGCCACTGTACTCCACATTGTACTCCAGCCTAGGCAACAAGAGTGAAACTCCATCTCAAAAAAAAAAGAAAGTGCAACATTCCTTATGGCCAGAAAGTGGAGGCACAAATATTTAACAAAGCATGACACTTCCAAGGGGGGCTCAGGAGCTCCAATCAGGTTAGCAACCCCATGCTCTTCCATGAAACCGAACCTGTCTGTGTCTCAGTGTCCTCACTTGTAATACAGTCTCAAGTTACAGACTTGTTGTGAGGGTTAAATGAGATAATACACGCAGTGTGCTGAGCTCAGGCCTGCTCCTGGTATGCACCCAGTCATTGAAGTTCATTGATTAACACTTGAGGAAACATTCAAGATCATGTAAGGATGACTAAATGACTGCTCTGTTACTTTCTAGAAGTGGCAGGTGAGGAGCTGCAGGTGATTCAGCCTGAGGCATTCGTGTCAGTTGCAGCTGGAGAGATGGCCACTCTGAACTGCACTGTGACCTCCCTGCTCCCTGTGGGACCCATCCAGTTGTTCAGAGGAGCTGGTCCAGGCCAGAAATTGATCTACAGTCCAAAAGGATGCCACTCTCCCCGGGTAACAACTATTTCAGACCAGAGAAAGAGAAACAGCACAGACTATTCCATCCGCATCAGTAACATCACCCTCGAAGACGCTGGCACTTACTACTGTGTGAAGCTCCGGAGAGCAATTCCTGCCATCGTGGAGATTAAGTCTGGACCAGGGACTCAGATGTCTGTGCATGGTGAGTACAGTGTGGGCCTCCTTCATCCCCTAAGGTGTGACAAGAAGTCAATAATAGCACTGTCCTCTCTGTCAGCAACAATCAAGGGTGGCAGTGGGTGCTCACTTTCATGATCTGATGCCACCCTCTTCTACAAATCAGATATATTGAGGCCTGGAGATGTCATGCTATTCACTCAAGGCTCCGTGGTTGGTAAATGATGGGGAAGTCTGAAACCTTAGTCTGCCTGGCACCATAGCCTTTTCCTCTTCTAATCTGGCCCAGTCATGTTTCCACAAATAAGGGAACTGACGGTTTGAGTGACTTTCCCAGGCACAGGGCTAGACCTTGTCTGCTGCGTCCACAGAGCACTTTCCCCCTCAGGTGGCTGAGTCTCTTCTTTACACAACAAGCATTCACCAAGAACCTACTGTGTGTGAGTCTCCACCGTGGTTGCTTGGCAAATAGTTGTAAAAAAAAAAAAAAAGGCACAAGGTCTGCTTTCACCAAGCTTACATTCTATTCCCTTCTAATGAAGATAAATCTATCCAGAGCACTGAGGAAGTAAATTGGGTTTTTCTTTATTTAATCCTCAGAATCATCACACTGGCAACATTCCTGAAGGACACAGATTTACTGTTTAATCTGATGGCCCTGGTGAAAGGAGATGCCAAGAGCTTTATGGGTCTATTCAGGATGTTTGTGGGTTGTTCAGGAAACCCTTGTGTGATTCAGGGACTGCTTCAGACAGTCACTAAAGGCTTCAAGCAGAGCCGGGCCATCTCAGAATGTCCCTCGCCTAAGAGAAGAGGTCCCTTTCTCCTCCCCTGCCATGTGGGACCCTCAGTCTGTGCTGCCTCCTTCCTTCCTTGAAGGGCTCAGCCTGAGAGAAGGAGCTAGCGAGAAGCTTCCCCAGACTCAGCTCCAAATGCCTATCCTCCCAGGACATCTGCCTGCCCACAGGCTCCTGTTGCTCTTTGCAGAGTCCTTGATGCGGCAGAGCAGGGTCTTCATTGATGGTCCTGAGCAGGGGCCATGGGATGGATCTCTGGGGAGTGACTCATGACACCTCCCTGGAATATGAGAAACACGCCAAATCTAAACATATCAGGACTCCTCGCATCCATCGCCTTGGGACTGGCCATAAACCACAGACTGTCTCTAGCATCTCGAGAGTTATTCTGCCTTCTGGATTCCTTCCTACTCCAACTCTCCAGCCTTGTTGAGGTTCACTGTTGCCTCCTGAATACAAATGAACCTGCATCCCAATTTAAAGAAAAAAATGATTCTCCTTCCTCTTTGTCTCACACCAAGAAAAAAAGACGCTCTCCCTGCTTTCTCTGTGATGGGACACTAGTTCTCCTAGCATCCTGCAGCCTTCCCAGCCCTGCTGCTCGTGGTAGAAATGCTGCCACAGTCCAGCATCCTGGAGTCCTCCTTGATTTCTCACTCTCTTTTTTTTATACTCCGCATTCAATTCTGCCTTTGAAATGCTTATGTCCACTTACATGAGACAGTAAATGTTTAACAATGGACTTTTTGAAAGGGAAAAACAAAAAGCTGATTTGTAGTGCTTCCAATCTCTGTAGTGTGATAATTCCCAACATAGACAGTTTCAAGCCATCAACAGTTAAACAACCAGAATGCAAAATTCCTGAAATTTAACAATTGGCTCTCAGCTGCTCCAGCACAGCACTGAGTTACATGCCTAATTCGCACATTTCTCACCTCCGCCACCCCTCCCTGTCGCAGCCAGCATCATCTCTTCTGGTAGCATTCCTATTGCCTCTACTGGCTTTCAGTTTTCAGCCACAGTGATTCTTTGGAAAAGTCTAGTTGTGTACGCCTCTGCTTCTTCTCCAACACAGCTATATGGTTCCCTTCATCCCTCCTTCAACTCTTTCTGCCTAATGTCTACTAATGTAAACCACCCTGTATAAAATATCAATTTCCCTCCCTACCCTGATACTCTAATTTATCTTAACATGATGAATTTTTCCTTAGCACATATTACCATCTGTATTACTCTGAATACAGGCAATTCTCACTTTTCATGGCAATGCAGGATTGTAAAAATGACTGTGCAACCTGAAACCTAGGAAAGCAATCTCCATATCCAATTGGAAAAACAATGATCATTCTATGACTTTTACAATTTTTTGTCAAAATATTAGAAACAAAATTACAAATGTAGGAGGCAATAAAAATATACTGAAATAAATATTTATTAGTGCACTGTAATTCAAAGCATTAGAAACATTGAGAGTTTAAGTGTTTTATTGATTTGTAAAAATGTATCAAGATTAGCTGGATCAGTGCTTGCCACCTTCTTGTGCATTTCTGATATGGAGCAAGCATTGTTTCTACCTTGGTGTTTCATCATCTTCCTAATTTTGAATTTGTTTCCAACATCTTATCCTTTGCACTTTGTTTGTTTGTTTTTTTTAAATTATACTTTAAGTTCTGGGATACATGTGCAGAATGTGCAGGTTTGTTACATAGGCATACATGTGCCATGGTGGTTTGCTGCACCCATCAACCCGTCATCTACATTAGGTATTTCTCCTAATGCTATCCCTCCCCTTGCCCCCCACCCCCTAACAGGCCCCAGTGTGTGATGTTCCCCTCCTGTGTACATGTGTTCTCATTGTTCAACTCTCACTTATAAATGAGAACATGTGGTGTTTGGTTTTCTGTTCCTGTGTTAGTTCGCTGAGAATGATGGTTTCCAGCGTCATTCATGTCCCTGCAAAGGACATGAACTCATTCTTTCTTATGGCTGCATAGTATTCAATTGTGTATGTGCCACATTTTCTTTATCCAGTCTATCATTGATGGGCATTTGGGTTGGTTCCAAGTTTTTGTTACTGTGAATAGTGCTGCAATATACATACATGTATGTGTCTTTATAGTAGCATGATTTATAATCCTCTGGGTATATACCCAGTAATGGGATTGCTGGGTCAAATGGTATTTCTGGTTCTAGATCCTTGAGGATTCACCACACTATCTTCCACAATGGTTGAACTAATTTACATTCCCACCAACAGTGTAAAGGCATTTCTATTTCTCCACATCCTCTCCAGCATCTGTTGTTTCCTGACTTTTTAACGATTGCCATTCTAACTGATGGGAGATGGTATCTCACTGTGGTTTTCATTTGCATTTCTCTAATGACCAGTGATGATGAGCTTTTTTTCATATGTTTGTTGGCTGCATAAATTTCTTCTTTTGAGAAGTGTCTGTTCATATCCTTTGCCCACTTTTTGATGGGGTTGTTTGTTTGTTTCTTGTAAATTTGTTTAAGTTCCTTGTAGATTCTGGATATTAGCCCTTTGTCACATGGATAGATTGCAAAAATTTTCCCCTATTCTGTAGGTTACCTGTTCACTCTGATGATAGTTTCTTTTGCTGTGCAGAAGCTCTTTAGTTTAATTAGATTCCATTTGTCAATTTTGGCTTTTGTTGCAATTGCTTTGGTGTTTTAGTTATGAAGTCTTTGCCCATGCCTATGTCCTGAATGGTATTGTCTAGGTTTTCTTCTAGGGTTTTTATGGTTTTAGATCTTACATTTAAGTCTTTAATCCATCCTGAGTTAATTTTTGTATAAGGTGTAAGGAAGGGGTCCAGGTTCAGTTTTTTGTACATAGCTAGCCAGTTTTCACAACACCATTTATTAAATAGGGAATCCTTTTCCCATTGCTTGTTTTTGTTAGGTTTGTCAAAGATCAGATGGTTGTACATGCGTGGTGTTATTTCTGAGGTATCTCCCAGTCAGGAGGCATGGGGGTCAGTCAGCCCCTTAGCAGAGCAGTGCTGTGCTGGGAGATCCACTTGTCTCTTCAGAGCTGGCAGGCAGAAAAGTTTGAGTCTCCTAAAGCTGTGACCACAGCCACACCTTCCTTCAGGTACTCTCTCCCAGGGAGATGTGAGTTTTATCTATAAGCCCCTGACTGAGGCTGCTGCCTTTCTTTCAGAGATGCCCTACCCAGAAAGGAGGAATCTAGAGAGGCAGTCTGGCTACAGTGGCTTTGCTGCACTGTGGTGGGTTCTGCCCAGTTCGAACTTCCCAGTGGCCACCTGCTCAAGCCTCAGTAATGGCGGATTCCCCTCCCCCAACCAAGCTTGAGCATCCTAGGTCAACCTTAGACTGCTGTGCTGGCAGCAAGAATTTCAAGCCAGTGGATCTTTGCTTGCTGGGCTCCATGGGGGTGGGATCCACTGAGCTAGACCACTTGGCTCCCTGACTTCAGCCCCCTTTCCAGTCTCACTGGCATTCCAGGCGCCACTGGGGTACAAAAAAAAAATTCCTGGAGCTAGCTCTGTGTCTGCCCAAGTGGCCGCCCAGTTTTGTACTTGAAACCCAGCACCCTGGTGGTCTAGGCACCCAAGGGAATCTCCTGGTCTTCAGGTTGTGAAAACCATGGGAAAAGCATAGTATCTGGACCAGATAGCACTGTCCCTCACAGCATAGTCCCTCACGGCTTCCCTTGACTAGGGGAGGGAGTTCCCCAACCTCTTGTACTTCCCAGGTGAGGCGACGCCCCACCCTGCTTCTGCTCACCCTCCGTGGGCCACACCCACTGTCTAACCCATCCCAGGAGATGAGCTGGGTACCTCAGTTGGAAATGCAGAAATAACCCACCTTCTGTGTTGGTCTCACTGGGAGCTGCAGACTGGCGCTGTTCCTATTCGACCACCTTGCCAGCTCTTCCCCTTTGTACTTTCAAAGTGGTGAAATCTCTGCAAAAGTTCCTTTCATGTGAAGATTTTTGCTGCTGTCACATTCTCTGGGAGCACTTTCTTCTCTCCCATCCCTTCATGAGACAAGACTTGGAGCTCCTTTTCCATAAACGTCTGTGTAGACACTTACTGGGATGTGCCTTGCCCTAGTCATAGTGATTCCCCCTGAGGCCAAGCCTACACCACGACCCCGGTGGTAGTAATGACTTTGTGATTATAAGGCTGGACACATGACCCACACTCATTATGTGGTGGTACCTGCACATCCCCCAGCCATTGGCCAGGGTTGTTGCACTGCATCATAAATCCTTGAGGGCAGAGAGTCTGTTTTTTTAAAACTATTAGTATTACCAAAACACCAATTAATAAGAATCATATCTAAGTTTTGGAATACAGTCAGCTGTTATTAAGTAATTTGCATATATTAATCCATTTTACGGCCTTAACAAACCTATGAAGTTGATATGATTATTATTTCCATTTTAGGGAACTGAAGAAACAGAGATGTTAAACAAGTTCCCCTAGGTCACACAGCTAGGACTGGTAGAACTAAATTCAAACCTAGAAGTTCTGATTCCTAAGCCCACAAGCTTAAACTGTGCTCTTCTCAAACATCCACTGACTCCTCACTTGTCCCACAGCCATATCTCATTATCTGCACCTTGTGTCATGAGTGCAGGGCTAAATTTCCCAGAAGGAGAATTTTAGCTTATGGTTCCCCAGGCTCCTGCTTCTCTCAAGCATTCAGGCTGTATCTGTACTGCACGAAGTCAACTTAAATTTGAAACTCAATTCTCCACGTGATTTCCACAAAATTTTTTCACTTACATAAGCATCTATGCATCTAATAGATCTTTATTGAAGGATTGGCGTTCACAGGAGGTCACTTTGCTGCTCCAAGTACAGATTCTGCCAAATTATTGAAACTATTCTATCAATATTTGAGTCATATATTCCAAATTATAGTTTTGGAGGTATAATATTCTGTGACTCATATCTTCCGGGTAGTTGTTACTTTCATAAAAGGAAATATTCCACTTTCAACCATTTGTGCTTTTTGCCTTAAATTATACTTAAGATATTAATATTTCTGGCACAAAATTTTGCAAAGTATGTTATGGTATTTCTTTGTTATTGCTATATTTATACCTGTTTACGTTACTTTGTTTGGGTGTGTCTCTTTGTGCTGGGTCCTAGGAGATGGCCCCTACGTGATGACCCAGCTCACTACTTACTACTCTTTTATGTAGAGTCAGCTTACTCAACTGATATGGTTTGCATCTGTATCCCCCCCAAATCTCATGTAGAATTGTCATCTCCAGTGTTGGAGGTGGGCCTGGTGGGAGGTGATTGGATCTTGGGTGTGGATTTCCCTCTTGGTGCTGTTCTCATGATAGTAAGCAAGTTCTCATGAGATCTGTTTGTTTAAAAGTGTGTGGTACCTTCCTACTCTCCCTATCCCTCCTGCCGTGACCATGTAAGATGAGCCTACTTCCCCTTCGCCTTCTGCCATGTTTGTAAGTTTCCTGAGACTTCCTCTGAAGCCGAGAAGGTACAAGCATCATGCTTCCTGCAGAGCCTGTGGAACAGCGAGCCAATTAAACCCCTGTTCTTTATAGATCACCCAGTCTCAGGTACTTCTGTATAGCAATGCAAGAACAAACTAATACGTCAACCGAATTATTTTTAAAAACCTATATATATTTTAAAAATCCTCTGCTTTGTTACATTGCCAAGATACCTGTTGTACTTCATGTCTGCCTATGCTTGTTTTATACGTGGTTGGTTTTGTTCTATGGATTTGCTTTTTTTGCTATGTTTATAGGTTATTAAATATTCTAATCTTGAACAACTTCTCATATTTAATTTTTAACACGTTCTCAGGTGTGAAGTTCTTTTTATTACTGTTCTATTGTTTTTAAGTTATTGTTGTTCTTAGATTGGTTAGCTATCTCTTGTGGTGCTGCTGTTCCCCAAATCTTTAGTGATTTCTGCTTGCACTGCCGTCTTTGCAGGAATAATGCCCCACGTGATCATGGGTTGTTAGGGCCTTGTGAAGCATGGCACCTGCCCCAACCTCACTGTGGGGACTGCTCCTAACTGAGTCTGTGGCTTCTTCACTGCTTACTTCTAGAGGGATGTCCCTCCTTTCTTATGAGAGGTGGTCATAGTGCAAACATTAAAAGTGAAGGCTGTGGAGTGTGGCAGCCTATGTCTCAATCTAAAAGCTGAGTGATCTTGAGCAAACTTGCTACTCTCTGTGTGCTTCAGATTTTCTCACCTTTAAATGAAGGTTAATGGTAGCACTTACCTCAGGGTCAGAGTGTTGAATTAATGAGGTAACTGACATAAAATGCTGGATACCATGTCTGGTGTCCAGGACATCTGCAAAAAATAATAGCTGCTACTATTCCTTCATGACATACAGAGACTACTTTCTTGTTTTAAAGTGTAGACATTGAATAAGATAATTTTATCATTTTTTATATTCATTTCTGTGGGTATGGAGCAGGAGGTGAAGATTTCACTCTCTGCACATCTGCCACATAGAAAAAGAAATTTGGATGGAAATATGATAATTTTTATAATTTCATTTGACAATTACTTCTGAGAGATGAAGGACTTCAAACCCAGCATGTGACAGGGAGGGTTCCACGCAGGCCTTTCTTAGTCATAGATGATGAAGGAGAAACCATTTCTCCTAACAGGGTAATTTTGCTAAAGCACAAGTGTGACAGGGAAGCAGTGAATGCTTGCTGTACACAAAATATTAATATAGCCACCATTTTTTAGTTATAATTAATTATGAGTTGAGCATTCAGTATGCTTTATATTATTCCTACCGTATCTTTACAAGGTACATGTTATAAACTCTATTTACATATAATCAAGCTAAGGCTCAGAGAACTTAGGTGTTTTGTTTAAAGTCACACAGCTGGATATTGTGAGAGAGGAATTCATTTATGCATTGACAAGAAGCAGGGAGCAGAGAATCCAGAGGGAGCAACTGATTTCAGAGTGGCAGGAATATTTCAAGTACACCATGTAAGCTGGGTCTCAGGGGCCTGGAAATCTCAGAGAAAGCCACTGGTGGGAAACTCAGCCTGCAGTAGGGATCCATTGAAAAAATTTTGAGTTCCTTCTCTTCACCTGGCACCATGGTATCAATAATGACCTACTGCGTTTCAGGTATGGTACAGTCATTATCTCCTTTAACATCCACAAAAACACAGCAGTGAAAGACTTATTATTTGCAATTTGGAGAGCAAAACTGAGCCTAGGAGGGCCCAGTGACTTCCTCAAATCCTCAACACACCCTCTTGGTTGGAGTATTTATTCTTCCTCTCTCCTCACCTCCAATCTGAACACAGTGGTGGATGGAATAGGTGCTCCATGTGCAAAACAAAGACTATTGACGTGACTGCCCCAGGAAATTGCATACCATATTCTTCCCCCATCATAACCCTATCCCCTCTCCATAACCCATGACCCGTAATTCCCACCTCAGCCCACAAAGCATATCTTTATTAACCTAAACCCACTTCCTCTCCTGGAGGAAGTCAGGAGATGACTCCTTCTGCTGGATGCAGGCACATGAAAGTGCTGCTAAGGTCCCAGATTAGACTGAATTGGGGCTAAATTTTTCCAGTTATATTGATGAAAGTTTGGAATAGGGAACAATTTCAGAAGCACACCTGGTTCCTCTCAAATATTGAGCAGTAGGTTTTGTGAACCCTCCTCCTGCCCCGAACTGAGTAGCACTTGATTGAGGCTTGGTGCAGAAGAAGACAACAAGCCAGCAGCATCCTAGCGTCTTGAGATGGAAAGTTTAGAAAACAGTTCCTAATCACAGGTCCTTCTTGGACTAATAGCCCCAAATGGTGAATCACCAAGAAGACCTGAAGATGGTGTTAGGGGCCATGTGGAGAGAACACATGGTCAAGGTGTGCAGGAAGCACTATTTCTGCTAAGCCTGTCTGATTCTCCTGAGAATGGAGCATGAGTAACTGTTTGCGTTGTAACTGCCTACTGTGCCTGATTTCTATTTCACTGTTGTATTCTATCACTGCCACTTCCTCTTGAATCAAGGGAGGCAGTGCTTGTCTTCTCTCCTCTGAGAAGTTTGAGATCTCCCCAGCACAGACATTTGGACAGAGCAGGCTCCTGAGGTCTCCGGGATACCCATCCCAGCCTCCTGGCCCCACCCTCCTGGTCCTTTCCTGCTGCTGATTCTGCTGCTGGGATGCACAGGTGAGCACTGCCTTGGGCTAGAACCCTTTCTCTCTGCTTGCAGGGCCATGGCCTGTCCCTGGGCTTTCAGGGATTCCAGACAAACACAAGTGCTCCCAAGGTAGGCCAAGGACTGGGCATTGTCTGAGAGGAGAAGATCAGGGAGCTGAGCACTTTCTCTGTGGATCTGCAGCTGGCTACCAAGGAATGGAATCAGGTGATCCTTCAACCAGCACCATAATTAGTTACATTTTAAAAATGATATTTCATTTGTCAAACACAGAAGAATCATTATTTAAATCCTTACCTGAAGCAGACCTGGTTCCAGTCAAATATTGAGCAGTAGGTTTTGTGAACCCTTCTGCTGCCCCAAACTGAGTAGCAGGAGCCTTGAGCCTGGAGCCTTGAGGCTCCAGGAGGCAAAGCCATCTACCCAAGGCCACGGGGTGAGCTGAGAGACAGCCTGACAGGGTGTGTGGCTCCAGGCCCAGCCCTCTGTTCAGCACCCTGAGGATGTGAAGTCTGAAACAGTGCCTGAGTTGGGCAGGGGAGCAGCGTTTCCCAGGGAAGTTCAGTCACTGTCCTTCTTCAGGATGCTGCATACTTTGCCCTCTGTTCCCCCTGCTTCCCACTCCTCTGTAATCTCAGTGTTACCACCCATTTTTTTGTGCCCTCTTCCTCTTTAAGAAGGAATTTGCTGCTTTCTGGGCCCTGTAATCCTTTCCTAGGGCTTGCATAACAAAGTACTATAGACTGGGCAGCTAAAATTACAGACATTTACTTCCTTGCACTTTTGGAGGCTGAATGCAAGATCAAGGTGTCGACAGAGTTAGTCTGTACTGAGGTCTTTCTTACTGGCTCGTAGATGGCCGTCTCTGCTCTGTGTCTTATTACGTGGTCTTCCCTCAGTGTGTGTCTGTGTCCTCATCTCCTCTTCTTCTGAGATCGCCAGTCATATTAGATTAAGACCCTCCCCCCCATGACCTCATGTAACTAAATTGCTTCTTAAAGACCTTGTCTCCAAATACAGTCAAATTCTGAGGTTCTGGGGACTGGGGCTTCAACACATGCATTTTGGGGGACACATTCAGCCCATAACAAGTACCACAATCTACCTTGGTTCTTTCAACTTTACCATGGAGAATTTATTTTCCCTTCCCCAGGACAGTCAGAATTGGAGGATCTTTCCTGGTGCAGCCTGGGAGAGCCCTGCTCACAGCTCACAGACAGGCTGCCTGTCCTCACGCTCCACTCAGGTCAGGGAGCTGACCCCAGAATCACAGGGCTGGGCACAGCAGCCTCCCTGCTCCCCACTGGCCCCTGCTGTGAATCACCTCACAGGTCCTAGAGGACAAGGTTCTCACTTTTCAAATTATTTTTCCTACATATACACTTTACCCAAATGACAGTGGTAGGAGTTCAGCAATTGAGCTCTTCCTACAAGGCAGGCACAGTTCTTAGTATTTTGTGTATTTTAACTCTACTAATCCTCACAACATCCCTATTTGAAAGCTACACCTATTAACTCCTATTTGCAAACAGGGAGTCAGGCAGAGGGAGGAACTTGTCCATTGTCCCCTACCTCAGTCAGTGGAGCAGCTGGGATTCAAGTCCAGGTCGACCAGCTCCAGAGTTCATTCTTTTAGCCGTGTTATGCTACTTGTAGAAATATTAGCACATGCAGGGAAGTAAACATAGGAATAATCATCACCCATCACACCAGTCAGAGAAGAGACACTGAGTTAAAACTCTGGTGTATATACTCCCAACATTTGTTACAAATGTGTTGGATGACTTCTATGTGCCAAATACTTTACTGAGATTTTAACAGGTTTCCTAATTTTATTTAATGCACAAAACATCTTTATATAGTATAATGACAGAACAAACTTTTATATATATTTGTGAATGCATGTGTATATATATGTATACATATATACATACGTGGGTATAAGTGACTATAAGTGTACATATATCTACATAAGATTTCACTTTTATCATTATCTTTTTATTTGCAATGAAATTTTTCAGAAAAGAAATGTATTTTATTTTTATTTAAAAAAGCTTATATACTTATCATGTACAACATATCATAAAATATGTGTACATGACTAATTTGAGCTAATTAACCTATGCATGACCTTACATATCTATCACTTTTTGTGGTGAGAACTTATAAACTCTGCTCTCTTAGCAATTTTCAACAATACAATTCATGTTATTCACTCTGGAAACTATATTGTTCAATACATCTCTTAAACTTGTTTCTCTTATCTAAACTAAAATGTTGTATCCTTTGACCAGTATCTCCCAACTACACCCCTCCCCTGCCCCTGGTAACCACCACTCTACTCTCTACTTCTTCTTTTTTCTTTTTTTTTTTTTTTTGAGACGGAGTTTCACCCTTGTTGTTCAGGCTGGAGTGCAATGGTGAGATCTCAGCTCACTGCAACCTCCGCCTCCCGGGTTCAAGCAGTTCTCCTGCTTCAGCCTCCCGAGTAGCTGGGATTACAGACGCCTGCCACCATGTCTGGCTAATTTTTTGTATTTTTAGTAGCAACAGGGTTTCACCATGTTGGCCAGGCTGGTCTCAAACTCCTGACCTCAGGTGATCCACCTGCCTCAGCCTCTCAAAGTGCTGTGATTATAGGCTCTACTCTCTACTTGTAAGAGTTCAACTTTTTTAGATTCAGTGTATGAGTGAGACCATGTGGTATTTGTCTTTCTGTGCCTGGCTTATTTCACTTAGCATAATATCCTCCAGGTTGGAAATGACAGAATTTCCTTCTTTTGTAAGGCTGATTAGAATTTCACTGTGTATATATACCACATTTTCTTTCTCCATTCGTCTGTTGATAGACACTTAGGTTGATTCCATCTTTGCTCCTGTAAATAATGCTGCAATGGACATGGGTGCAGATATCACTGTGACATGCTGATGTTACCTCCTTTGGATATATACCCAGAAGTGAGATTGCTGGATCTAATGATAGTTCTATTTTTAATTTTTGGAGGAAACTCCATAGTGTTTTCAATAATGGCTGTACTAATTTACATTCTCACCAACAGTGGGATGGATTCTCTTTTCTCCACATACTCTCCAATGCTAGTTAAATTTCCTCATTTTGATAATAACCATTCTAACAGGTGTAAGATGATACCTCACTGTGGATTTAACTTGCATTTTTCTGATGAATAGTAAGATTGAGTATTTTTTATATGCCTGCTGGCCATTTTAATGTCTTCTTTTGAGAAATGTCTATTCAGATCTTTGGCCCATACATTAATTGACTTGTTGTCTTATAATTGAGTTGCTTGAGTTCTGTATATGTTTTGTGTATTGACTCCTCATCAAATGTATAATTTGCAAATATATTTTCCCATTCTGTATGTTGTCTCTTCACTCTGTTGATTGTTTTCTTGGCTATGTATGTAATCACACATTCATTTCTATATCCATAAGAAATGCACATGTAGAAGCTTTTTAGTTTGTTGTAATTCAATTTGTCTATTTTTGCTTTTGTTGTGTGTGCTTTGGGGCTCATATCTAGAAACCGATTGCCTAGGCCAATGTTACAGAACTTTTCTTCTAGTACTTTACAGTTTCAGATCTTACATTTAAGTCTTTAATCCATTTTGAGTTGATTTTTGTATGTGGTATGAGATGAAGTTCCAGTTTTATTTCTCTATACATAGATATCCAGTTTACTCAATAACATTTTTGAAGAGATTGACTTTTCCCTGTTGTGTGTCCTTGAAACTTTTATCAGAGGTCAATTAAGTGTAAATATGTGAGTTCATTTTTATGGAGTTGTCCCATATGGCATTTATTATGTTGAGGAACAATCATCCTATACGTAATTCATTGACAGTTTTTATCATTTAAAAATGTTGAATTTTGTCATATGCATTTTTGGGGCCTGTGTTGAAATGGTCATATGGTTTTTGTTGCTCATTCTGTTTATGTAGTGTATCACATGGAGAGATTGCTGAATGTCGAACCATCCCTACATTCCTGGGATAAATCTCACTTGACTATGTGAAACACACACAGGATTTTTTAAAGACTTTTCTTATTATTCCCTTCTAACCATTTTTTAGTCTATAAGAAATGCACATTAAAGAGATGTTTGGTTTTCCCTGTTGCCCACACTCTCTCTTCTTTTTTACTTCTCTGATCTTACCCCTCAAAGTCCCCCAATCTGTTAAGGTAAGCAATAGACAAGCAAACTTCTTGGTAAAATGCATAGTCCCGCAAAATAGAACTTCCGTGCATTGCTGTGTTAGTGTTCCCACTTTCATGAAGGGTAGGTGTGAGGAAGAAAGAAGTGGATGAAGTTGCAGAAACTTCTGCCTATAACATCTATATCTATATAGTAACTATATCTATAGTTATATCCATATCCATAGTCATATCTATATCCTCATCATCTAATGTCCATTGAAGCCTCCAAGCTTCAGGAAATCTGCTGAGTAAAAACGTTATTTTATTTATTTATTTTAAGCCAAGGTCTCACTCTGTCAACCAGGCTGGAATGCAGTGTTGTGATCTCAGCTCACTGCAAACTCTGCCTCCTGGGTTCAAGCGATTGCCATGTTTCTGCCTCCTGAATAGCTGAGACCACAGGGGTGTGCCACCACCCTCAGCTATATTTTTTATTTTTTTTAGTAGAGACGGGGTTTTGCCATGTTGGCCAGGCTGGTCTGAAACTCCTGACCTCAGGTATCTGCCCACCTCAGCCTTCCAAAGTACTGGAATTACAGGCTTGAGCCACTGTGCCTGGCCAACTTTACAATTTTTGAACACCCTCCATGTGGCAGATACTGTGGGAAACATCTTACAGCTCTTACTTTGGATAATCATTATATCCAAGATAGAGATTGTTATCACCCCCTGCCCCCCACCACACACACACATAGATAAGGAAATAGAAGCATATAGCATTCCAAGGTCACTCATTGGTAACTGGCAGAGCTATGATTTGAGCTCAGGCACTCTTAATGTAGAGCTATGATTTGAGCTCAGGCACTCTTAATCTAGAGATCACAGGTTTCACTGTTACTCTTCCCAAATACTTCTGGCCCTGATTCTATTCCATGAGATTTCTGCAGCTGCTGCTAGTGGGAGTGTGTGCAGGGGTGTGGTATGAGGAAGAGGATGTGTAGTTTTCTTCTCCTGGGCTCTTCTGCTTTCTGTGTGATTGCAAATTGATTTTTTCTTCACCAACTCATCTACATGGGAAATTTATTTTCTCCAAATTCAACAGAAACAATCCATTTAAAATAAAAGATTTCAGTCTCTTAAGAAAGTATCCCACTGAGCAATTCACACATTATACACGTATTTATTGGATATCTACTATGTTCCAGGACCTGACATAGAAATGTTGGGTGCACTGGTGAATAAAATAGAAAAAGTAGTTTCCCTTTTGTTCCTTATATCCACTGGAGAATGACAGTAACCAATACCCATGATAAGGAGGTAAATAAAATAGTAAATTAGACAGTGAATAGTAAATTAGATAGTGCAAAAAAACAAGAAAGTATGAGTATATGACTTTTATAATTTTGAATCCTTTCATATATTCCTATTATTGATTATTTTTGTCATAGAAAGATAGCCACATCTGTCAAATGCGTTTCTGCATCAAATGGATAATCACGTGTTTTTCCCTTTATTCCATAAATATGGTATATTACATTGTTGTCATTTGTTTACTGAAACATCCTTGGATTTCAGGAATAACTATTATCTGCTCATGGTGTATCATCCTTCTACTATGCTATTCAATTCAGTTTGCTAGTATTTGGTTGAGCATTGTTGCATTAACAAACCTAGTAGTAATAATGCCAACTGTCAACAGAATGGTGTGCAGCTGCACCTGGCAGTGATTTTAATTTTGTGTTCTAGTGGAAGCTTAGTTTCCAATGCACTTCATATCAGGTGAGCAAAGCCTGGATGTGGGACAATTTATGGTTAACGATTGCAACAGGAAAGTATGCCTTGTAGATCTGTACTCCAGACCAGGAGATCCCAGTAGGTAACCAGTCATTTATTGTTTTAATAGCGTATAGCATGAGGCCAAGAGGGGCATTGTTTTTGCATCAAAAGCCCTGGGGAAATTCATGGCCAACATGAGTGGTGAAGAGACTCCAACAGGAATGAAAGAAGTTGACAAAATTTTTATAGAGAAGGGTATTTTTGTTTGTTTGTCCATTTGTTTGAAGGCACTAACAAGAGTATTGTTTTCAATCATGTGTAAAAGAATATGTTGCCACTAGCATTTAACAGAAACTTAAAGGTGTTGAATTATATGACATTAATAAGTGTGTCAAATGAATCTGTTTTAAAGATGTTGTTATCAATGTAACGTCATCTCTGTGCTCCTGAAGAAAGGTGGATGCCATTATTGATATTGAGACATGATCCCCACTTTAGGATGGAGAGTCTTGGTAACACTCCCAAAAGGCAACACAAAGCTGAAGAAGGCAGAGTACAAGAAAGCCATCAGGGTAATAGCTCTCCCAAATGGTAGAGTCAATCAGAGTAGCAAATTAGCAAGCCTTGGGCATTCAAAGGGTATCCCCTAGGAACTTTCCACCCTAATTTAGAATGATCCCATTCTCATTGCCATTAGTGTTGAAAATGGTAGAGTAAGTCCTGCTGATTTGGTCTATAAAGAACACTCTAACATGGCTGTGAAAATTTCATTTGGAGAGGCATATGGAGATGAACAATTTATTCTACTCATAGTTCCCAGAGAGTGGGGTATGGCATGCCAGGTAGGAAGACATATGGAAGGAGCGTCCATGAAGCAGGCTCAATCAAGCAGATGGGGAAGCAAGAGAGATTGGAACCCCAGGTAAGTGTCTTTCTGGGAGTTAGGGTGGAGGACACAAACAAAAACCATGATGGATTTACTGGTATGTTTTAATGCCACTACTCTACTAGGTCACAGCAGAGGAGGACAAAAAGGGGAATTGTGGCAGGGACCAGCTTTATCACACTGCTGTACTTGGTCAATTGGTAGGGTGCTCACAGCTTGTTTCAGGGATGTTGAGGCATCAGGAAACTATGAATTTTTTAAATGTACACTTGACGGGACATCTTTATTTCTTCATACAACTTTGAGTGCCATGTAGCATCCTTTCATTTCCACCCAAAGCACTCATTTTAGCATTTCTTGTAGGTAAGGTTTAGTGGTCATAAACTCTCACCACACCAATTGGGTGTGGTGGTGGGTGCTCATTTTCATGACCTGATGCCACCCCTTCTACAGATCAGGGAAGTTTGGGCCTGGAGACATTGTGCTATTCACTCAAGGATTCATGGCTGGGATTTATCTGAGAATATCTTAATTTGTCCCTTGTGTTTGAAAGATGTTTGCCAGGTGTAGAATTCTTGGTTGATAGGTTTTTCCTCTTTCAGCATTTTAAACATATCATTCTGCTGTCTTATGGCCTCCAATGCTTCTGATAAGAACTCAGCCGATAATCTTACAAGGATCTCTCGCGTGAGAGGAATAGCTTCTCTTTTGCTGCTTTCAGAATTCTTTCTTTGACTTTAATTGTCGACAGTTGGATTATAATGTGTCTTAATGTGGGTCTCTTTGACTTTATTGCTGAGTTAAATTTGGGTTTCCTTGGCACCTTAAGTTTGTAGATTCATGTATTTTATCAAGTTTGGGAAGATTTTGTTCATGATTTCCTCCAATAATCTTCTGCCCCTTTCTCTTTTTGTCTTTTCCCCTCTAGAACTCTAGTAATGTGTACTTTTATCAGTTTGATAATGTACCACCATTCCCTTAGATTCTATTATCTTTCATTTTTGTTGTATCTATACCTCACTCTCAATAATTTCAATGATTTCATCTTCCAGTTTCTTGGTTTTTTTCCCACCTGCTCACTTGTTGGAGAACCCCTTTAGTGAACTTTTAGTTGTAATACTTTCAACTCTTAAGTTCTCGTTTGATTTCTTTTTATAATTTCTCTTTGTTACAGTTCTAATTTTGTTACTGTATCATAATCCTGAATTATTTTAGTTGTTTGTCTATTGTTTCCTTTAGCTCTTTGAACATGTTGAAGACAGTGCTTTTAACATCTTAGTCTAGTATCAGGGTGGGCCCAATGTATCACATGAGTCCTTATAAGAAGGAGGAGGCAGGAAATTAGGAGTTAGAGAAGCACATGTGAGGATGCAAGCCAGAGGCTGGAGTGATAGGAAGATGTAACTATGAGAAAAGAAATGTTACCAGCTTCCAAAATTAGTAAAGGCAAAGAACAGAGACTCCAGAAAACATAGCTGTTTTTTTAAAAAATTGTATATATGTAAGGTGTACCACATGATGCTTTCCTATACATATACATAGTGTAATGATTACTATAGTCAAGCAAATGAACATATCCATCATCTCACATAATTACCCTGCATGTGGGTGTGTGTCAAGAGCCCATGAAATATACTCTTTAAGCAAAAATACTAAATTCAATACAATATTATTAACTCTAGTCGTCGATATATGGCATGTTCGATCTCTGGACTTCCTCATCCGACCTATCTTCAATTTTGTATTTTTTGACCTGTATCTCACTGTTACCTCCCTGCACTTCACCCTGGTCAGTACCATTTTATTCTTCACCTTTACGTACTTGACTTTTCTTCTTGATTGTAACCCAATCACACAATTTTGGGCTTCTGAACTCCAGAACTACAATATGATATATTTCTTTTGTTGTAAGACACCAAGTTTTGGTCATTAGTCACATCAGCATTAGGAAACTTATGCTGTGGGTGAAAAATTCCCAGGGGCTTAAAACAATGTTATTTCTTTTTAAGCTGCATTTTCATTGTGTGTTGGGGATTCTGCATATCACTCTCGCTCAGGGATCCAGGCTGATGGAGCAGACCCCATCAGAGCCTTGTGGGTCTCTGTGGAAGGGAGAAGGTGATCCATAGAGGTTCTTGCATTTGAATGCACAGTCCACATAATATACTCATCATTTCTACTCACAACTCAGTGGTCTAAAGCAGTTACATGACTTCAGTCAATGAAATGGTCCAGAAAGTGCAACACTCCATATGGCCAGAAAGTGAAGGCAAAAATATTTAGCAAAGCATGACACTTCCAAGGAGGGCTCAGGAGCTCCATTTAGGTCCTGAACCCAAAGCTCTATCATAAAATTGAACCTCTCTGTGCCTCATTGTCCTCACTTCTAATAAGTCTCATGTTACAGACTTGTTGTGAAGGTTAAATGAGATAATATATGCAATGTCCTGAGCTCAAGCCCTGCTCCTAATGTGCACCCGATCAATGAAAGTCTTTGATACACATGAGGAAATACACAGGATCACGTAAGGATGAATAAATGAGTGCTTTGTCGTGAAAGTGAAAGCTAAGGAGGAGTTGCAGGTGATCCAGCCTGAGAAGTTCATGTCAGTCACAGCTGGAGATATGTCCACTCTGCACTGCACTGCAACCTCCCTGCTCCCTGTGGGGCCTGTCCAGTGGTTCAGAGGAGCTGGACCAGGACACTAATTAATCCACAGTCCAAGAGAAGGCTACTTCCCCCAGGTAACAACTATTTCAGACTAGACAAAGAGAAACAACGGACTATGTTCGAGAAGCTAAATAAAAGCTCCTCAAACAGAACCACTGACCAGAGAGCCAGCATTTCTCCTTTTCATCGGTTTCCCAAAGGCTCAGAATGCACCTCACATTCAGACACTAAAGCCCATTGGTGATTGGAAAAACTCTTCCAAACATAAGCCCTATCATTCCTTATTGAGATTCCACATCAGGACAAAGAGAGCTGTTCCACTCTTTAACAGCTGCAGAATAGTCCAATTTATGAAAATATCAAATTTGTTTTACAGTATTCTGTTGATAAATATGTAAGTTGCTCTCAATGTTGAGCTATTAAAACAACCGTGTAGTGGGTGACCTTGTACATGTGTTATCCTACTCAGGTGACAAATGCCCACTGGAAGTGGCATTGCTAGGTCAGAGGGTGTGTGTGTTTTCATATATAAGAATACTGCCTAATTTCCTTCCTAGATGATTAGCAATCAAGGCTCCTAACAACCCTTAACCATAAATGGAGAAGGTGGCTTTGTCCTGATTTTGCAGTTATTACAGATAAAGACACAAGTTCCCAGCTGATGTGTTCCCACCCTAGGCAATCACATTGAGTAAGTGGCTCAGGTGTGACCCCAATCTGCTACCTCCTAGTGAAGTGCTCACTCCTCTTTGCCATATTATCAGCCTAACTGATGCCCTGGATGAGAAAGGAGGGAGGCAGGGAGGGAAGCAGGGAGCAGCAGCTGTGCCAGTCTCCTTATAAGCAGTGCTAGGAAGGAGGAGCCATTTGTTGCCTCTTTTAACCCATTTAGAAAGAACAAAAAAATGCAGCTCACTGCCAGAGCTCATTTAATTTTACATAAACATGCTCTTTGAGGTTGAAGAAAATCTGACTGATTTTCAATGTGAAAATAAAATATAAAAATTGTTCTTGGAGTTATTTCTAAACAGAACTTGTCTCTAGTCCTAATGTAACAGAGATGTTTATGATGTTACATTAAAATTAGTGACAAGAGTATCTTGGGGCAAACAGGGTATGGGTTAAAGACGAGGCACTAAAGCTCAGAGAGGAGACCTGAGTGGTGAGCAGGTCAGGCAGCCGAGGTCTGATCTCCACCAGCCTGACTCACAGCCCCTGTCTCTATAACCCTCAGCTATGCTTTTTAAAGTGTGAAGAAATGCTCCAACCTCATTCTAAACTCTTGCGTTGCTCTGTTCTACAGCAAAAAGCATTCAACACAAAGCAAACAAAAAAAGTCTGTAGGGGAGGGGCTGGCTTTACACTCTCTTTAGAAAGGTTCTGCAGATGGCTCATTATATGTCAAGCCTGTTCCTAAAGGACAGGTCTCAGCACACACGAAGCATTTGGGACTCTTCCCCCGTGTTGTGCTGTTTCTCTTTCACTCAGCAGCATCTATGGAGCAAAGTCGAGCCTCCTGCAGCCCAGCAGAGCATGTACCCACCCCTTCTTGGTGCTGAGGACTAAGGATGAGGAGATGAGGCATTTTGTAGTGGGTGAGTGGGGCCACTGTGAGCAAGAGTTTCCATTCTCCCCTTGGGCTGTCAGGAGCCCATAGTGTATCTGGGCCTGGGGCACCCAGGAGGGAGGCTTTTCTCTAGAATTGCATGAAGTCAAGAATCTCGAAGGGACAATTGGGTGTGCGGTCAGTGTTGGGGCTCAAGAGTTCAGGGCACTTGCTCTGTTAATGGACATGAGTGCTTGGCAGGACACAGGAAGTGCCCACTGAGACACATGGAGGACAAGGAGGCAGTGCCTTCATTTCTCTCAGCCTCAGTTTCCTCATCTGTAAAATGGTGATCATCACGACTCCTTTAGGAGAGGGGATAGGATTTGAGGTTCTCTCTGTAAATCACCTAGCACATTGTAGGCACCCCTAAATCAAGCCGTTATTTCTTGTGATCTTGGGCCAGTCTTGCCTTCCCTTGAGTCCTCAGTGTCCCTATCTGTGCAATGCTGATAATCATGCACCAAACCCACTCTAGGTTCTGTGAGGATGGGAGAGAATGTGCACAGAGTCCTGAATGGTGGTGGTGTTCAGGTTATTACTGAGCTTCGGCAGAACAGTGGTTAGTGCAGGGCAGGCAGGAGCCCAACTGCCTGGGCCACTTCCGGGCTCTGGTACTTCCTGGCTCTGTGACCTGGGACAAGGTGCTCTACCACAGTGAGTCTCAGTGTCCGCACCTGTTGATGATAACACTGACCTCACAGACTGGGGACAGAAACTGAAGGAGTTAAATTCTGTTAAATGCTCAGAGCAGCACCTGGAGTGCAGTAACTGTTCCATAAATGTGAACTATGTGATGCCGAAGCTATGAGGCCTCAGATGGGTCGGTGCTCCTCCAGGCCTCAAGGATGCATGGGGTTTGGGGTGGGGTCTGGTGGCTTTCGATTCTGGCTGCTCATTAGAATCATCTGGGAAATTTGAAAAAAAAAAATTTTAAATCCAGCCCAGGGCTCCCTCCTAAAAAAATGCCAGTTTAATTGGTCTGACAGGAGACTAGTCATGCAAGTTCTCAGTGACTCCAGAAGATTCTAATACACAGCCCCCTAGCAAAAGTGGTCCCCCATTGTGTTGAGCATTGAGAGCAGCTTTTCTGGGTGTGGATGCTTCAGAACAACATGGGCCAGAGACATCTCAAAAGGCCCCAGTGGCCTGGCCAGGACCTCTCCCATGGAGCGGGCCTTAGGGGCTGAGGAGGAGAAGCCTGGTCTAAGTCCTGCTCAGATCCCAGCGTCAGTGTTGGGAACAACTTTAACATGTTTGTGTTTAAACAAGCACTGGAATCCCAGCAAATCCTTACTCTTCAGCCCCAGGAGCCTCCCTGCCTCCACACACCAAGATGTCATGGAGGAGTCTTTTCCCTATTCCTTCCAAAATGCTTCCAGCTTCTGTAAATGGCTCCTCTGGAGGGAGGCGCCTGTGATCTTGTTTGTGTTTTGAAAGCCAATTTGCCAAACTTGTTTCCTGAGGGGATTGTTCAGAAAAGGGGAGAGAATCCTCACTTGGTGGTTTCTGCTCCTTTTGTCATTTGGGTTTGTCATGAGCCGCAGGGAGCAGGGTTTGAGTCTTTTCTTGGTGTTTCTGCTCCTCTTTGTTCTGCTGCCTAAAGGATAAATGTGTAGATTCAGAAGCAGTAATGACAAGACCTGATAACAGTCACAGGGGTCATTTGTTAAGTACCTACTACATGCCAGGCTCTGTGCTTTTCATTTGTCTTGTCTTATCTTACCAGGGTGGGGTTTGTGTCCACTTTTGGCCCTTGGCCAGCCAGGCCTCCTCTCTGAGCCTCATCCTATAAAGGGGCTCACATCAGGACCCCCTCACAGGGATGGACGGGGGTTAAAAAGATTAAAGAGAGGTATAGAGGGAGCAGGCAGCATCAGGCTCCCATAAATGGAAATTGATTACATCCTCTCATCCTGCTAGGGTCCCCATGCTGGTGGTGTCTTGATAACTTCTCTTCTTCAAGTGGCACCCTCCTTACTGGGTCCTCAAAATGTCTGACACATGTTAGGGAGCAGGTTAATATGTGCAAAGGCAAACATGTGAAATGTGCTTCCTGGTGATTGTTGTAGAAGATGCAGTGTAGTAATTAGCAATTTGGAGATGCCCTTTAGGACCTGTCTATGGAGAGAAACTGCCCTCATTTTTCTGATTCTCTAACCTGTGTGTTTTCAGGATGCAGGATGAGCGTCCGCCTGCTTAGATGGCCTGGGTCTGTATTTCTTGAAATTAACTAATGATGAAAAAGTTGACCACTTTTGGCTTTCTCAGTACTCCGTGATCTTGTTTGTCAACCCAAACCTGACCCAACTGAAGACCCAGATTCCAAAAACGTTCCCTCTTTTGAAAGGCAGCACTTGGCACAGATTAGGCCTGCTAACAACAATAACAACAACAAAAAATGATTGGCAGAAAGGCCAAAAGAAATAGCATTTATTTGGGAAATAAAGAATTGTACTTTGGGTACACAGAGTCAGAGAAGCGCTGAATAGAGTCCCATACAGCAGTGCAGGAAAGGTTTTGCATAGGGGATTTTCAAAAAAGTTGGTTTTGGAGACAGTTCATTGGCTGGGCAAAAATTCTAAACTGCAAACCTGTTTTCATTGGTTACTTAAAGTACTCCAGGATGAGAGAGATCAAAATCCTACGTACCTTGACTTCGGTTGTTACTCAGATCTACAGCAACATCCTGTGGCTTGACCTTTAGCAGGTGTGGATGCAATGCTCTTACAAACTCTTGGCTCTACGTTAAAGCTTTAGCCTTAATTACTTCATTTTCTTTCACAGATCCTGCTGGAATATTTGTGAAAAGAATGAACTATATGGAACAAATTCATAAATACCTAAGAGAGATCTCTGTGTATTCATGAAATTTGGGTTAAAGATAGAACTGTGTTCACTTATATGAAGCATCCTCTGTGTTTGATCCAAAGCAAACAGTGCCCCATTTAATCCTCACTGCATCCTGGGAAGCAGAAATGCTGTCCTATTTTACAGATGAGGAGCTGGGTGTGTCAGGCCACCCATCTCCTGGGCTGAGCAGCCTGGTTCCAGCTCTCACAATGGCACCACTTCACCATTGTTCCCTGTATTGGCTTCTGTAAATACCTTCTCTTGTTGGGAACAGGCCCCCCAAAATCTGGCCATAAACTGGCCATAAACAAAATCTCTGCAGCACTGTGACATGTTCATGATGGCCATGATGCCCACGCCAGAAGATTGTGGGTTTACCGGAATGAGGGCAAGGAACACCTGGCCCACCCAGGGTGGAAAACCGCTTAAAGGCGTTCTTAAACCACAAACAGTCACATGAGCGATCTGTGCCTTAAGGATATGCTCCTGCTGCAGATAACCAACCAGACCCATCCCTTTACTTCAGCCCATCCCTTTATTTCCCATAAGGAATACTTTTAGTTAATCTATAATCTATAGAAACAATGCTTATCACTGGCTTTCTGTCAATACATATGTGGGTAAATCTTTGTTCAAGGCTCTCAGCTCTGAAGGCTGTGAGACCCCTGGTTTCCCACTCCACACCTCTATATTTTCTGTGTATCTTTAATTCCTCTAGCACCACTGGGTTAGGGTCTCCCCGACCGAGCTGGTCTCGGCACTCTCTGAGATTGGTGAACTCCCCAGGGGAGGCAGCCTAGGACCAGCCAATACACAGAGGGAGACCAATCAGTAACTTTGTTCCTGTGCCCAGATTGGTGGAAGTCACCCTGTTTAGAGAGGAGAACTTTGAACTCAGGTCTGGACTTCCTCACCTCTCAGAGCCTTTCCAGCCTGGTCTGTAAAATGAGGACACCGCCCTCTCCACATTATTAGAAGGATTAAAAACTAATGTCCATGAAGGTTCTTAATGTGTCACACACTCATCATTAATGATAGTCATCTCAGTCGTGTCTCCCGTTTATCGATGCTCCTTTTGTAGCCAAACCCTCTGCCCCTGTGGTATCAAGCACTGCAGTGAGGACACCACAGCTGAGCACACAGTGAGGTTCATCTGTGAGTCCCACGGCTTCTCCCCCTGAAACATCACCCTGAAATGGTCCAAAAATAGGAATGAGCTCTCAGGCTTCCAGATCAACGTGGACCCTGCAGGAGAAAGTATGCCATATAGCATTTGCAGCACAGCCAGGATGGTGCTGGCTCTGGAGACCTTTGCCCTCAGGTCATCTGCAAGGTGGCCCATATCACCTTACAGGGGGGCCCTCTTTGTGGGGCTGAAAACTTGTATGAAGCCATTCAAGGTAGAGAATCCTCACTCCTAGCCCAATCCCATATCTGGCTGCCAAGCCTGCTCCTCTCTGGCTTTTACTCCAGGGCTTGGATTTCCTGGAATCTAATTCCTAACTGTGCTGCCCACCTTCTATGCACCTAGATATACTGGTCACTTACTATCATTTTCATGGCAGCAGCTAGATGTCTACCCACCAGGCGCCAAGCTCTGTGCTAGATAGTTTCATTTATTTCACCAAGAGCAACTACAATTAATGAGCACCTACTATGAGCCAAGCCCCTGCGTGCCTGGTGATTTCATTGATTTTGCTGCAGTTATGACATTTCAACTGCATGCCAGGGGTTGTGCTTGCAGATTTCACTCATTCTTAGCCTAGTAGGAGCTACCAGTCCTTGAGCACCTACTATGTGCTGGGTGTTGTGCTTAATAATTTCACTCATATGCAAAGAGCACCCTCAATGTCTGAGCACCTGCTGCCTGCCTATCACTGTCCTGGTAATGCCCTCACTGTGGTGGTGGGAGCTAAGTTATAGAGCCCTCCCTGTGATCTATCTGTGCCACAAGGTTAGAGCTTCTGCCCTGTGCCGTTTCAGTTCCACCCTTCTTGGAGGTAACTCAACAGCCCATAAAGGCAGGGAACCAGGTGAACATTACCTGCCAGGTGAAGAATTTCTACCCCTAGAACCTACAGCTGACCTGGTTGGAGAACAGAAATGTGTCCCAGATAGAAACAGCCTCCATCCTCATTGAGAACAAGGATGGCACCTACAACTGGACAAGCTGGCTCCTGGTGAACGTATCTGTCCACAGGGATGATGTGCTCACCTACCAGGTGGAGCATGATGGGCAGCGGTGGTCAGCAAAAGCCTTGCCCTAGAGGTCTCAGCCCACCAGAAGGAGCAGAGCTCAGAGGCCACCCTTGGTGAGGTTACTCCCGACTTTAAAATTTTGTCTCTTTCCTTAATGTTAATAGTAATAGTCATGCTTGTTATAACATAACCTAGAAATCTATAAATATAGAGTAGATTTTTAAAGTCAGCTGTCTACCCCAAATCCCACACTCCAACAGTCACCATTACGAAGAGTTTGATGTACAGCTTGGTAGATCTTTTGACACAAATATATATTAAAGGAGGAAGAGGGAGGCAGGGAGATCATCTGTTCATGGAGTCCTGTGTTTTGCCTTCTGTCTCAGACGGTTACTTATGTTCTGCCTTCCTTGTCAGATCGGCCCTCCTGCTGTTCTTTCTCTGACTCATTTTTGTTCCATCCTAAACTTTTCCATCACATCTGCGACCTCATCCCAGCAGACTCTGGCATCTGCCATGGGAAAATCAGAAAAGGCATTTAAGACTGGACCAGGCCCCCTGGGGACCGTGACTGGTCACAGCATGAGCCTCTTCTGTGTCCTGATGCTGATATTTGACCAGTAATAACCACAACATCCCTCTGCACATTTACTACGTGCAAATTTCTGTTCATCTATACTCTCCTTTCCTGCCTCAAACATCCAGTAGTTTGGAGTTTTACAGAAGGGAAACTCAGAACTTGAGGAACAATGGGAGATGTTGGGATGTTGTTGAAGATGTCTTGTCATTAGACAAGGTGATTAGTCTAAACGAATCAAAGTAAATCTGAGGCCCTGAAGACAGGGCCACTATCAGCCTATATGGCAAATTTGTGCTAATTAGAGAAATATTCCCTTCTGCTAGACATTGTCCCGAGGATCTGAAGTTGGCCGATATTCCCCTCTCTTTGACCAAAGTATGTCCTGTTTCCCTCTCATACAATACCAGGAGGGGTCTCTGCTCCAGAAGACTTTTCAAAGGCTCGGATTCCTCCTGCATGCCCTAAGACATTAGCCTCATCTGCTGGGTCTGTGCTGGGTCACTGATTTGTCCATGTCCCTGCCTGCTGGAAGAGTGAAGACAGGAAGTGAAGGACAAACAATTTCCCCTATAATCAGAGATGCATGGAAGGTCCATAGTCATGTCCACTGCTCACCCAGTCATGCATGCACCTGCAGTTGCAAATGATTGAGGACGTTTTTCTACAAGATCAGTATTGTTATCACAGTTAATAAAATTAACAAAAATTTCCTCATGTCATCTAAATTGGGTATATTTTACAATTTTCTTAAATCTTTCATGGCTGTTTTTGGTGTGGTGTGTGTGAGCTAAAATTGGTTTTAATTCCTCTTTAATTTTTTGGTAAAATATTCCTGTGAAAGGCTGGGTGCAGTGGCTCACACCTGTAATCCCAGCACTTTGGGAGGCTGAGGCAGGTGGATCATGAGGTCAAGAGATCGAGACCAGCCTGGCCAACAGGGTGAAATCCCATCTCTACTAAAAATACAAAAATTAGCTGGGCATGGTGGGCGTGTGCTTGTAGTCTCAGCTACTCTGGAAGCTGAGGCAGGAGAATCGCTTGAACCCAGGAAGCAGAGGTTGCAGTGAGCCGAGATCATGCCACTACACTCCAGCCTGGGTGACAGAGCAAGACTCTGTCATAAAAAGAATGAAAGAAAGAAAGAAGAAAGAAAGAAAGAAAGAAAGAAAGAAAGAAAGAAAGAAAGAAAGAAAGAAAGAAGAAAGAAAAAAAGAAAGAAAGAAAGAAGAAAGAAAGAAGGAAAGAAAGAAAGAAGGAAAGAAAGAAAGGATTCCTGTGAAAATATCTGGTCTTCAAGAAATATTTTCAGAAGTGTTAAAATTATCAATTCAATTTCCTTAACCTGTTCATGTATTTCATAATGAAGGGGATACATCCTGAGAAATGTGTCATTAGCTTGAGGGAGGATAGGTAGTCAAAGAAGTGACCCCGTTCTCAGGATGCAGCAACAGTGGTGGCAGAACAGTCAATATAATAAGATTCAGCATTCACATTCTAATTGAGCTGACTAAAGCAAAGCTATCTATAATAGGGACTTCCCCTCTGTGCATTTTGACTTCACCTGTCCTCAAACTGACCCTTTGCTCATTATAATAGTAAAAAACACATCCCTGGGTGGAGATTTAAGATGCTAATGAGCTATGCAATGTATGAACAAGCTTATACAGCTACTGCTCAGGTGCACCCAGAGGACTGCCCAGAACATGCTTACTTGCAACACCTCTTTCCACCTCCTTATGAATAATCATTGAAGACTCCCATAAAGGGAGCCTCCCTAGTGCCACTCTTTGCTGTCTTATCCTTACGAACAGCCCGTCTTGAATCCTCTCTCTCTCTCTCTCTCAGGAGGTACTGTCTATTCTGCACCTAACTTTCAAAATATTCTTTTCCTTTTGCAACAAATTACTCTATGCTGCATCTCCTTTGCTGTGTGTCTCTTGTTTAAATTCTTTTAAACTAAGAAGACAAGAACCAAGGTCTCACAACAGCTATCAACAAGCTAATTTGGTTTTGGCGTGACCATCACAAAGTGTACTTACACAAACCTAGAAGGGATGGCCTACTACACACCTAAGCCATATGGTATGGCCTCTTGCTCCTAGGCCACAAACCAGTACAGCATTTTACTGTATTGAACACTGCAGGCAATTAGAACACAGTAGTATCTAAACATTTCTAGCCAGATATTGTGGCTCACACCTATAATCCCAGCACTTTGAGAGGCCAAGGCAGGGGGATCACTTGAGCCCAAGAGTTCGAGATCAGCCTGGGCAACATGGTGAGACCCTGTCTCTACAAAAAAAAATTAAAAATTAACTAGGCATGGTGATGCACACCTGTAGTTACTTGGAAGGCTGAAGTGGGAGTATCACTTGAGCTCGGGAGTTAAAGGGTGTGGTGAGCCTCGATCACACCACTGCACTCCAGTCTGGGCAACAGAGCAAGTCTCTGTATCAAAAAAAAAAGTAAGTAAATAAATATTTCTAAACATTAAAAGGTGCAGTAAATGTATGGTATAAAAGATTTTTTAATAATTTTTTAAAAATATTTTTAAAAATGGTACACATGTATTGGGCACTTCTCATGAATGGAGCTAGCAGAACTGGTTGCTCTGGGTAAGTCAGTGAGTTAGTGGTGCATGCATGTGAAGTCCTAGGAAACTACCCTATGTAGACTTTATAAATACCATACACCTTGGCCACACTAAATGTATATACATTTTTTTATTTTTAATTTTCTTAAAGAGCTGGGGTCTCACTGTGTTGCCCAGGCTGGAGTGCAGTGACGGTTCACAGGTATGATCCCACTGCTATCAGTATGACAGTTTTCACCTGCTCCATTTTTGACCTGGGCTGGTTCACTCCACCGTAGGCAACCTGGTGGTCCCTCCTCTTGTAGGAGGTCAGCACATTGATTCTGAACTTAGTGCACGGATTCAATCCAGAACTTCTGGGCTCAAGCAATCCTCCTGCCTCAGCCTCCTGAGTAGCTGGGACTACACACACGTGACACAATGCCTGGTCTAGGTTACGCTAAATTGATTTTTAAAATATTATGCCTTGTTCAATAATATATTAACCTTAGCTTGCTGTAACATTTTTATGTTATAAAGTTTTTAATTTTTTAACTTTACTTGTTAGTAACAACACTCAGCTTAAAACAAGCACATTTTATTACTGTGCAAAAATATTTTTTTCCTTTACATCCTTATTCTATGAGGTTTTTGCTAGTTTAGAACTTTGTCTTTCTTTTTTTCTTTTTTAAACTTTCTTTGTTAAAAACTAAGACATCCCACACACATTAGCCTGGGCCTACACAGGGTCAGGAACAGCAATAGTGCTGTCTTCCACCTCCGCATCTTGTCCCACTGGAAGGCCTTCAGGGGCCATAACTCGCCTAGAGCTGTCATCTCCTAGAAGAACAATGCCTTTTTCTGGCATCCCTCCTGAAGGACGTGCCAGAGGCTCTTCTTGACAGTCCTTTCAGAAACAAGTCCATGGCTTCCTTGCAACGTATGAATACCTGAGTACAAGCTCTCTTAACCCCCTCCTTCCAGTAGGAGAGCCTGGCACTGGGAGATGGGGTGACTGGGATGAAGGAGCCTCTTTCTCTGGCTTCTGCCTTGGGTTGGATCCAGGGCATCCAGGGCAGGACTCAGATTCAAAAGTTTTGGAGCCTTGCTGGGCCCATGTAGCCTTGGATGGGATAAGTGGCGGCCCATCCCACGTGGCCCCTCTCATGGCTCCTCCGGGAGTCTCATGATTTCTAGGGCTCATGCCAGCTCCTTCTGCCCCACTCCTCGTAGCTCTCCTCCTGGGCCCCAGGGCACTGCTGGTGGTTAATGTCTCTGCCATCTAACATCCATTGAAGCAGAGGCCTGACTGTAAGTGTGGGGATAGAAGGGCTGGCCAAGGATTGCCGCAGAAGGGCAAGGCCAGCCGAAGGGCCCAGCTCACACACCACGCAACATCAGGCTCAGTGGAGTTTAGAGAAGGTAACCGAGCTCCTTCCGCACCCTTGGGAGTCTCAGCAAACCCTCTAAGAGGCTCCCAGCCCCAGGAAGTGTGTGGGTGCTACAGGAAGTGGGTTACAGCAGGGCGGTTCAAAGGTGTCCACGGTGCCTTAGGGGCCTATTGGGGAGGTGAGAAGAGGGTGCTAAGTGAGGGGCAACTCTGTAGGTGTTATTAGGTCTAGATTATTTGATGCTGGACTCCATTCTAAGGAATCTCCACTGTAGAGTAATGCTGAGAAGCCCCAGATAGGCACCTCTGAAAGCTGTTCCCACTCTGATCCTCTGAGTGCCTGAGTGGAAGGGATGTGGGAAGGGGTGCCAGGACTCAGGAGGGGGGCTGAGCTGGCACAATCCTATCTCAGAGCTGCCTGTCCAACCACCACAGACATCTCAGGAGGAGATCAGCCCCGAGAACATAACAGCCTCTCCGGAAACATTTCTTGAAGGATGAGCAGATGATTAAACCTGGACGTATTTTCCCACAGCTCCTTCCTTCCTCCCCTGCCATGTGGAACCCTCAGTCTCTGCCACCTTGATGCCCCAGAGTGGAGTCTTCACACATGGTCCTGAGCAGGGGCCAAGGAATGGGGCTCTGGGCACCAACTCACAGCATCCCCCTAGAATGTGAGAAACACATCAAATCTGAACACACCAGGATTCCTCGCATCCATCACTTTGAGACAGGCCATAAACCACAGACTCTCTCCAGCTTTTCAGTAGTTATTCTATCTTCTGGATTCCCGCCTACTCCATCTCCCCAGCCTTGTTGAGGTTCTCTATTGCCTCCTGAATACAAATGAACCCCCATCCCAGTTTTAAGGAAAAAAATAGTTCTCTTTCCTCTTCGTTTAAGCATCCAAGATAGTTTGAATATTTGTTCCATCTAAATCCCATGTTGAAATTTGATCCCCTATGTTAGAGGTAGGGCCTGATGGGAGGTGTTTGAGTCATGGGGGCAGATACATCATGAATGACTTGGTGCTATCTGCAGTAATAATTGAGTTCTTGCTCGATTAGTATTCACAAGGTTTGATTGTTACAAAGAGCCTAGCACCTCCCTCTTCTCTCTCTCTCTTCCTTCCTCTCTCACCATGTGATGCCAGCTCCTCTTTGTCTCTCACCATGAGTAGAAGCAGTCCGAGGGCCTCATCAGAAGCAGACGCTGACACCGTGCTCTTGTACAGTCTGCAGATCCAGAAGCCAAATAAACCTCTTTATAAATTACCCAGCCTCAGGTATTTCTTTATAGCAACACATATGGACTAAGACAGTGTCCTACTCCTCACACCTACAAAGAAAGCAGTTCTCCCTCCTCTCTCTGGGATGGAAACACTAGTTGTTTCTGACAATCTGCAACTTTCCTAACCCTGTTGCTCATGGCAGGAATGCTGTGACAGTTCAAAAGCTTGGGAGTCCTCCTTCATTTCTTTTTCATTTATATGCAATATTCAATTATGCCTTCAAAGTGCTTATGTCCACTGGTGAGACGATAAATGTATAACAGTTGACTCTTCAAAAGGATAAAGAAGGCTGATTTATAGCGCTTGCCAATTTTGGTAGTGTAAATACTCCCAATATGGCCAACTTCAAGCTTCCAACAGTTTAACAACCAGATTGCAAAATTCCTGAAAGGTTGACAATTGGCTCTCTTGAACCAGCCCAAGCCTGCTCCAGTACACCACTGGGTTATATTTATCACCTGCGTGCTTCTCACCTCCATCACTCCTTCCTGGTCCCAATCAGTATCACCTCTTCCAAACTGTTGCTGTCGTCTTTACTGGATTGCAATTTTCAGCCACAATGATTTTTTTTTTTTTGAAAAGTCAAATTGTATCATTCCTCTGCTTCTTCCCCAAAACAGCTGCATGGCTCACTCTGTTCTTTCGTTCAAGTAAGTTTCTGCTCAAATTTCACTTTATTAAAGGCACGTTTTGTAAACCATGGTGAGGAAAAATAGCCATTTTCCTCTCCTACCCTGGAATTTAAATTCCTCTTATCCTGATCAGTTTTTCTCCGTAGCACTGTATTATATTACCACGTGTGCTTATTTTGCATGTCCTCACTTTGCATGGCAGTGCAGGATTGTAAAAATCACTGGAAACCATGAAGCCCTGGAAAACAACTCTACATTCAATGGGAAAAATAATGGTTGTTCTGTGATCCTCATAATTTTTGTTCAAAGTATTAAAAACTGTCATATTGTCAGTTAGAAGTGTAGCAGGAAGTTCAAATATTTAGTACACTGTAATTCAAAGCATTAGAAACATTGAGAGTTAAATTGTTCTATTTCTTTGTAAAAATGTATCAACAGTAGTTGTAACAGTGCTTGCCTTTGCCTTGTATATTTACTATATGGAATAAGTGAAAGAACAACAGGACACTCTGGTATATTTTTAAATGATTGCTTTTCCTCTCTGTGTCTTGGGAGCACAAGTGAATATTTCTCCCATATTCACTCCAACGAGCTAAGCAAGCTACCAGAGGTAAAACTCACAAAAGTGTGGGAGACCTCCGTTATTGGGTCCTCCTGGAGTTTGTGTCTAAGACTGGCCCTCAATGAGCCTCAAGAAATTCTTCAATTACAGTGCAGGTTTTCCTTCCCCGGCACTGGTTCCCACAGAGGTTTAGGCTTCAGGAAGTTGTGATTCTCTATATTACCCTGCCCAACTCCCCAATTCTGGGGACAGTGATTTGCCCTGTGACCTCATTTTTCTGACAGATCTAAGAAGAGTTGTCATTTTTTATTTGCTCAGCTTGTTCCTTGGTGTTGACTTAAGGGACTTTTTGCAGGGGTTGTGCAGGAGACTGGGTTTCATCCCAGAAAGCTGCTACAGCCACAAGCCCTCAAATGTGCCACACCTGGAATTATGGTCTCCGAAGCTGCAAGCTCAGTCCTTAGCTACAGAGCCCTCTTGGTCTGGCTGTCAATGAGGAAGGGTCATGGGACCCCTGGCATGAGATGAGTGCCTCTGAAACAGAGAGCAGGTTCTGGGGCAGTGGACCTCTCTCCAGTACTGGCTAAAACTCCCCAGGCCTGGGAACCCCAAGCACAGACAGACACAACTTCCCAGGGGTGGCAACTGTGTCCGCTTCCTCTTTCACAATGAAGGATGCTCCCAGTCTTGTGGCCCTTTCTCCCTACAGCTTCCTCACTCCTCAGACAACATAGCAGGTAAGGAGATGCTCTCCTTTCCTGCAGAGTAGAGTCTGGATTCTCTCCATGAGACAGTCTGACAGGGCAGGCAATGTCCATCCCTGTCTCCCAGCCCATCTGGACAGCCCCTGCCACTTCCTCTGCTGCCAGGACTCACAGGTGAGTGCAGCCTGCTCTACATGAGGGTGTTTCTACATGGTGTCTCCTCACCCTCTCAGCCCATCTCACCTGCTCCTATTGATTTACATTTGGGAGCATTTTCTTCTCTCCCATCCCAGCATGAGACAAGATTTGGAACAGCTTTTCCATGAGCATTTGCGTGGACCCTTACTGGGGTCATATTGATTCCCCCAGACGTCATGCCTGTACCATGCCCCTGGTGCTGGTAATGACTCCATGATTCTAGGGCTGGGCACATGACCTCAGCTTGTCGTCGTGGTACTCCACCTCCACCAGCCACTGGCCAAGGTAGTCACACTGCATCATAAATGCTTGAGGGCAGAGGATCTGTTTTTTAAAATTGTTGCTATTACCAAAACACTACCTAATAACAATAATATATAACTACTATATATAATAATAATGGTAATACTGAATATATAACTTTTGGAGGATGTGGTCAGATAGTATTAAGTAATTTGCATATATATTAGTTCATTTAATTCTCACCACAAACTTACAAAGATGGTATGATTATTCTCTCCGTTGTACACTTGGGGAAACTCAGGAAACAGGGAAGTTAATAGTGACCCCAGGATCACACAGCTGGGACCCATTAGAGCTGGATTTCAGACCAGGAAGTTTTGATTCCTAAGCCCACAGTCTTCCATCTTTAGTCTTCTGGAGCATCCACGGGCTCCCAGTTTCTCATGTGTCCCAAAGTCGTCCCTGGTTATCTGCACCTGCTGTGATGAGTCAGGGTGAAATATGGCAGATAAAGGAGAATTTTGGCTCACGGACTCCCAGGCTCCTGGTCCTCTCAAACATTCAGATTTTATCCGTGCTTCCCTAAGTAAGCCTAAATTTAAATTTCAATTCTCCACATGATTTCCACAAAAATTGTAAGCATCTGTGTACTTACTTGATCTTTACTGAAGGATTGAAGTTCACAAGAAGGCACTTGCTTCTCTAAGCACAGATTCTGCCATCTTCCTGACACTATACTATGTATTTTTGAGTCATATATGCCCAATTCTTATTTTTGGAGACATAATACTTTATGACTCACATCTCTCAAAGTAATGTAGTAATGTGGCTAGGTAAAAATAGAGCAATAGTATTTCTTTATCATGCCCATTTCTGTTTCATATTAATACATGCCTGATGTGGGTTTATGAATTTACTTCTCTTTTGTTTTCCTTATAAGATCATTAAGTATACTAATTTTAAGGAACTTTACCGATTTTATTTTTTCATATTTGCTCAGGTGTGAAGTTCTTTTGATTGCTATTTGTTTTTGAGGTATTGTTTTTCTTGAATTTGTTAGCTGCAGTGCTGTTCCTCAAATCTTTGGTGATTCTTGCTTGCACTGCCATCTTCCCAGGAATAATTCCCCACGTGATCATGGGTTGTCAGGGCCTCGTGGAGCGTGGCACCTGCCCCAGCCTCACTGTGAGGGCTGCTCCTAACTGAGGCTGTGGCTTCTTCTCTGCTTTCTTCCTGAGGGATGTCTCTCCCTTCCTATGAGAGGTGTCATAGTACAACCATTAAAAGTGAAGGCTGTGGAGTGTGGCAGCCTATGTTCCAGTTCTAAAAGCTGGGTGATCTTGATCAAATCCATTACTCTCCATGTGCCTCGGGTTTTCTCACCTGTGAAAGGAGGTTAATGGTTGAGCTTACCTCATGGGGTCAGAGCAATGATTTAATGACATTACCAATAGAAAAATGCTTGGCACCATATCTGGAGCACAGGAAACTCTCAATAAATGATAGCTGTTGTAATTCCTTCATGTCATATAGAAGCCAATTGCTTGTATTCAAGTGTAATTAGACATTGATTCATATATTCTTTTCATTTTGTGTTTTCATTACTGTGGGTATGGAGAAGGAGGGGAAGATTTCACCCTGTGTACATCTGCCACATTAAAACAGAACTTTCAATTAAAACATGATAACATTTACAATTTGATTTGAGAATTATTCATGACAGATTAAGGACCTAAAACCCACATGTGAGATGAAGGATTGTGGACCGGTCTTTCTTAGTCATAGATGCTGGAAGAGAAATCATTTATTTTAACAAGGTGGCTTTTCTAAGGCACAATTGTGGCAGAGAACCAGTGGACTCTTCCTGTACACAGAAAATAATTATAGCCATGTTTTTTTGCTTATAATTAGTTGTGAGTCAAGCATTCAGTATGGCTTATATTATTCCTACCATAGCTCTACAAGGTGCATATTCTAACCTTTATTTACATATAATCAAACTAAAGCTCAGAGAAGTAGTGTCTTTTTGAAAATCACACAGCTGGAAATTGTAAGAGGAGGAATTAATCTATGGATGAGCAAGGAGCAGGATTTAGAGAATCCAGAGGGAGAAATTGATTTTAGGGTGGCAGGGATAGTCCAAATACACCATATAAGCTGGGTCTTAGGAGGCCTGGGTTGCTGGGAGAAAGCCACTGGTGGGCAACTCAGCATGCAGTAGGGATCCACTCAAAAGCAACATTTGAGTTCCCGCTCTTCACCTGGCACCGTGAGTATCAATAATGACCTACTGGGTTTCAGGCATGATATGGTCATTATCTTTTTAATCGTCACTAAAACACTGCACAAAAAGACTTACTATTACCAGTTTAGGAGACTGAAACTGAGCATAGGAGGGCCCAGCGACTTCCCCAACTCCTTGGCACACACTCTTGGCAGGAGCATGGATTTTTCCTCTTTCCTCATTTCCCATCTGAACTCAGTGGTGAATGAAATAGGTGCTCTGTGTGTAGAAGAAAGGGTATTGAAATTGATGTGATGGCCCCAGGAACCTGCCCACCATAATCTTCTCTCATCATAACCCTATCCCCTTTCCATAACCCACAATCCCCACCTCACTCCACAAAGCAGTTGCTTATTACCTCAAACCCAGTTTCTCTCCTGGAAGGAGTCAAGAAATAATTCCTTCTGCTGGGTGCAGGCACATGAAAGTGCTAAGGTCCACAAGAGACTGAATTTGGGCTAAGTTTTGCCAATTATAGCAATTTGGAATAGAAAATCATTTCAGCTGATTCCTCTCCAGTGTTGAGCAGGTCCTTTCAACTCTTCTCCTACCTCCAGCAGAGTGGCAATTGGTTGAGGCTGCTGCAGAATGAGACCACAAGCCAACCACATCCTAGGGTCTTGAAAAAAAGACTTTAGAAAACAGTACCTAACAACAGATCTTTCTTGGCTTAAAAGCCCCAAATGGCAAATCACCAAGAAGACCTGAAAATGGGGTTGGGGACATGAGGAGGGAGCACAGGTCCCAGGCAGGCAGGAAGCATTATTTCTGCTAACCATGTCTGATTCTCCTGAAAATGGAGCACGAGTAACTCCTTGCTTTGTAGCTGCCTGCTGTGCCTGATTTGTAAGTCACAATCTAGAAGCAGGTTACTGTCGCACTCCATCGTAGCCACTTCCTCTTGAATTGAGGGAGGCAGGGCTTGTCTTCTGTCTTCATAGCAGGGCCTGAGATCTCCCCAGAACAGACGTTTGAACAGAACAGGCTTCTGAGTCTCCAAAATGCCTGTCCCAGCCTCCTGGCCCCATCCTCCTGGTCCTTTCCTGCTTCTGACTCTACTGCTGGGACTTACAGGTGAGCATTGCATTGGGCTAGAACCCTTTCTCCCTGCCTCCTGAACCTAGCCTTGCCCCTGGACTTGCAGCAATTTCAGATAAGTACAAGCACTGCCAAGGAAGGCCAAGGACTGGACATTGTCCAAGAGCAGAAGATCAGGGAGCTGAGCACTTTCTCTGTGGATCTGCAGCTGGCTACCAGAGGCATCAAACCTTGTGATGCTTCTGCCACCATCACAATTACTTACATTTTTATAATTTTTTTTTGACAAACACAGAAGAATCATTATTAAATCCTTACCTGTCTTGAGTCCTCCTACCCATTTTTCTGTGCCCTCCTCCTCTTTAAGAAGCTCCACATTTCATGCTTACAGGGTCCTATATTCCTTTCTTAGGGCTTCCACTACAAAGCACCACAGACTCAGTGACTAAAACAATAGACATTTACTTTCTTTCTTTCAGTTCTGGAGGCTGAATTGCAAAATCAAGGTGCCAGCAGGGTTAGTTTCTACTGAGGTCTTTCTCCTTGGCTTGTAGAAGGCCATCTCCTCCATGTGTCTTAACACATGGTCTTCCTCTGTGTGTGTCTGTGTTCTCACTTTCTCTTATGAGAACATCAGCCATATTGGATTAAGGCTCCCCGCCAATGACCTCATTTAACTAAATTGCTTCATCCATTTATGCCTAGTGCTCCATTATTGGATCACTAAGCTTGCGGGAGTTATTTATATCCTACTGCTCAAGGGCATTGCCAAGGTCTGATTTTTCAAATTAAAAAAATTGCAACCTCAGGCATAAATGGGTTAAAGACCTTGTCTCCAAATATGGTCACATTCTAAGGCGCTGGGGATTGGGGCTTCAACCCATTCATTTTGGGGGCACATTCAGCCCATAACAGGCATCACAATCTCCCTTGGTCATCTTGACTTTCCTCTGGAGAATTTATTTTCCCTTCCCCCAGGCAGACAGGATTGGGAGGTCTTTCTTGGTGCCACCTGAGAGAGCCCTGTTCACAGCTCCCAGACAGGCTGCCTGTCTTCACCCCTTTTTCAGACCATGCAGCTGACCCCCGGTCACAGGGCTGGGCACAATAGCCTCTCAATTGCCCACTGAGCCCTGCTGTGATGTCACCTCACAGGTCTTAGAGGGCAAGGGTCTCACTTTTCAAATTATTTTTTTTACACATACACTGTACCCAAATGACAGCAGTAATAGTTCAGCAATTGCTCTCTTCCTGTAAGGCAGACACACTTCTTAGCATTTTGTGTGTATTAAGTCAACTAATCCTCACAACATCCCTGTGTGAAAGCTACAACTCTTGTGCCCTATTTGCAAATAGGGAGTGAGGCAGAGGCAGGAACTTGTTCATTGTCCCCTACCTCAGTCCATGGAGCAGTTGGGATCAAGTCCAGGTTGACCAGCTCCAGAGTTTATCACCCTTTTAACCATGTTATGCTACGTGTAGAAATATTAGAAAATGCAGGGAAGCAAACATTAGATTAATAATCACCCATCACACCAGTCAGAAACAATCAGAGGTAAAACGCTAGTGTATGTATGTTTTCCCAAAATGTTGTTAAAAATATGTTGGATGATTTCTATGTGCCAAATATTTTACTGAGATTTTTAAATTTGTCATAATTGTAATTAATGCACAAAACAACCTTATATACTAACATGATAAGCCAAACTTTTATACATATTTGTGAATGTGTATATATACACATTATATATACATATATATGCACACGTGCATATGCATGTACATGTACATGCACAGATGAGATTTCATTTTTAGTCATTGTTTCTCTAACTTTCTATTTAATTTTCTATTTTCAGTGAAATTTTTAACAAAATAAATATTTTATTTTATTTTTATTTGACAAAAGTATGCATACTTATGTACAACATGTTATGAAATGTGCATACATTGTGGAATGACTAATTTGAGCTAATAAACATATGCATTACCTCACATATTTATCATTTTTTATTGTGAGAACTCGTAAACTCTGCTCTCTCAGCAGTTTTCAAGAATACAATTCATATTATTAAGTATAAACACCACATTGTACAATAGATATCTTGAACTTATTTCTCTTATCTAAATTGAAATTTTGTATCCTTTGACTAATATCTCCCCAACTACACCCGCTCTGTAGCACCAGATAAACACCATTCTACTTTCTACTTCTATGAGCTCAACTTTTTCGATTCTACATACGTGAAATCATACAGTGTTTGTCTTTCTGTGCCTGGCTTATTTCACTTAGCAGAATGTCCTCCAGGTTCATCCATGCTGTTGCAAATGACAGGATTTCCCTTTTTGTAAGGCAGATTAGAATTCCATTGTGCATATAGACTACATTTTCTTTCTCCATTTATCTGCTGATAGACACCTAGGTTGATTCCATATCTTGGCTTTTGTAAATAATGCTGCAATGGACATGGGAGTGCAGATATCTCTGTGACATGCTGATGTCATTTCCTTTGGATATATGCCAGTAGTGAGATTACCAGATCAGATAAGAGTTATATTTTTAATTTCTTGAGGAAACTGCATACTGTTTTCACTAATGACTCTACTAATTTACATTCCCACCAACTGTCTGCAAGGGTTCCCTTTTCTCCACATCTTCTCCAATACTAAATTTCCTCTTTTTGATAATAGCCATTCTTACAGGTGTGGGATGATATCTCGCTGCGGTTTTAATTTGCATTTATCTCATGAATAGTAAGGTTGGATGTTTTTTATATGCTGACTTGCCATCTTAATGTCTTCTTCTGAGAAATGCCTATTCCGATCTTTGGCCCATATTTTAATAGGGTTGTTTTCTTATGGTTGAATTGTTTGACTTCCTTATATATTTTGTATACTGACTCCTTATCAGATGTATGGTTTGCAAATGTTTTCTTCCATTCTACAGATTGTCTCTTCACTCTGTTGATTGTTTCCTTGGCTGTGTAGAAGCTTTTTTAGTTTGTTGTTAATGTCATTTGTCTATTTTTGCTTGTTGCCTGTGCTTTGGGGCTCAAATCCAAAAATGTATTGCCAAGACCAATGTCATGAAACTTTTCTTCTAGTTCTTGTACAGTTTCAGATCTTACATTTAAGTCTTTAATCCATTTTGAGTTGATTTTTGTATGAGGCATGAGAAGAAGGTCTAATTTCATTCCCCTACACATGGATATCCAGTTTTCCCAACACCACTTTTTGAAGAGACAGACCTTTCCCCATTGTGTTTTCTTCACACTTTTGTCAATGGTCAGTTGAGTGTGAATGTGTGAGTTTATTGCTGGCTCTCTGTTCTGATCCATTGGTCTAAATGTCTCTTTTTATGCTGGTGCCATGCCATTTTGATTACTTTGACACTGTAGTCAATGTTGAAATTAGGCAGTGTGGTGCTTCCATCTTTGTTCTTTTTTTTTTTTTTTTTTTTTTTTTTTTAGATGGAGTCTCACTCTGTCGCCAGTCTGGAGTGCAGTGGTGCAATCTCAGCTCACTGCAATCTCCGCCTCCTGGGTTCAAGTGATTCCCCTGCCTCAGCCTCCCAAGTAGCTGGGACTACAGGTGTGCATCACCATGCCTGGCTAATTTTTTGTATTTTCAGTAGAGACAGCGTTTCACCATGTTGGTCAAGACGGTCTCGATTGCCTAACTTCGTGATCTACTTGCCTCGGCCACCCAAAGTGCTGGGGTTACAGGCGTGAGCCACCGTGCCTGGCCCCATCTTTGTTATTTTTGCTCAAGATTGCCTTGATGTAGCATATCACATTTGGAGATTTATGAATGTTGTACCATCCTGGCATTCCTGAGATAAATCTCATGTGACCATGCTGAAACACACACAGGATTTTAAAAAGACTTTCTTTACTGTAACGTTCAACTCATTTTTTCAGTCTACATGAAATGCACATTGAAGAGATGTGTGGTTTTCCCTATTGCCCAGCCATTCTCCCTCCTTCCTACTTCTCTAATCTTACCACTCAAAGTCCCCCAATCTGTTAATATAAGCAACAGATAAGCAAACTTCTCTCTTGGTAAAATGCATTTTCCATCAAAACGGAATTTCTGTGCATTTTTATCCTGCAGTTCCCTCTTCCATGAATGGTAGAAATGAGGAAAAAAATGTGGGGATACAGGTGACACAGGTCTGCCTATATTACCTATAACTAGAGTTATATTTATATCCATATCCATATTCTTATCCTTATCCTTGTCATCTAATGTCCACTGAAGCCTCCAAGCCTCAAGAAATCTACCGAGCAATAACTTTACAATTTTTGAACATTCACCATGTGGCAGACACTGTTGGAAATGCCTTACATCTTTTACTTAGTGTGATCATTATATATAAGGTAGATATTCTTGTCACCTTCCTTAACAGATAAGAAAACAGAAGCACAAAGTGCTCCAGGCTCACTCATTGGTAACTGGTGGAGCTACAATTTGAACTCAGGCACTCTGACTCTAGAGGTCACAGGTTTCACCATTACTCAAACACTTCCGGTCTTGATTCTATTCCACGATATTTCTGCAGCTGCTGCTCTTGGGAGTGGAGTGGGCGATGTGGTGTGAAGGGGGTTCTTCTACTTTCTTCTCTGGGCTCTTCTACTTTCTGTATGTTTGCAAATTGATTTTTTTTCACTAAGTACTCTACATGGGAAACTCATTTTCTGTCAAATTCCACAGGAGCAAACCACCTAAAATAGAAGATTTCAGTCTTCAAGGGAAATGTCCCACTGAGCAATTCAAACATTACGCACATATCTATTGGATACCTACTATGTGCCAGGATCTGACATAAAAACGTGGGGTACTTTGTTAGAATAAAAGAGAAAAAGTAATTGCCCTTTTGTTGCTTACATCCACATCAATACACAGGATAAATAGGTGAATGAAAAAATTAATTTTTGACAATGATAAGTGCAATAAAAATAAAGTGTGAGTATGTGAATGTTATCTTGTGAAAGTATTCATATATCCCTTTTATTGTTTTCATCATAAGTAGATATACAAATTTACCAGATGCTTTTCTGCATCAAAAAAGATGATCATGTGTTTTTTCTATTTATTCTATAAATATGGCATACCATATTGTTTGTTTGTCATTTGTATATTGAAACATACTCATATTCCAGGAATAAATACCACTTGTTCATGGTTTATAATCCTTCTAACATGCTGTTCAATTCAGTTAGCTAGTATTTGGTTGAGGATTGTCGCATCAACAAATCCAGTAGTAATAAGGCCGCTGTCAACAGAAAGGTGTGCAGCTGCACCTGACAAATTTTAATTTTGTGTTTCAGTAGAAGTTTACGTTCCAATGGGACCCATTTCAGATGAGCAGGGACTGGCCTGTGGGACAACCAGTGGTTAATGCTTGCACCAGGAAATATTCCCCCTAGATCTGGACCACAAGCCAGTAGATTCTAGTAGATAACCAGTCATTTTTTGTTAGAATGAAGTAAAGAAGAAGGCAGAGAGGGGCTTTTTTGTTTTGTTTTATTTTTTTGTTTTGCATTAGAAGCCCTGGGGAAGTTTATGACCATCAGGAGTGGTCTAGCGATTCCAAGAGGAATGAAAATCATTGCCCAAGTCTCTAGAGAAAAGAGGTATTTTTGTTTGTTTGAAAGCACTAAAAGGAGTGCCTGTTGATTTTAATTTGCAAGTAAAATTTGTAAATGAAGAATACATTGCCACCGGCACCTCAAAACAACTCAGAGATGCTGGATTATGTGATATTATTATAAGTATCACATGAGTCTTCTTTGAAGAGGTTGCTATATCATCCTGTGCTCTTGAAGAAAGGCACCTGTCATTATTGATATTGGAATAGGATACACACTTTAGGATAGAGAGTCTTGGCAGCACTCCAAAAGGCAACACATAGCTGTGCATAGCACAACACAAGAAAAGCATCAGGGCAAAAAAAAAAAAACCTTCTCAAATTGTGGAGCCGATCAGTAGCAAATCAGTAAGCCATGAACAGTCGAAGTCATCTCCTAGGAACTTTCTACCCCGGTTTAGAATAATCCCCTCCTCATTGCCATTAGTGTTGAAAATGGTAGAGTAAGTCCTGCAGGTTGTGTCTTTAAGGATCACTCTAACATGGTCATGAAAATTTCATCTGGAGAGGCATAGCTGGGTAGGGCATGCCACACAGGAAGCCATATGGGAGGAGCTCCCCGGGAGTAGGCTCAACCAAGCAGATGGGGAAGCAAGAGAGATGAGAGATGGGAAGCCATTGCCTTTACTGGGAGTCAGGGTGGAGGACACAAAGAAAAAGCATGATGGGTTTCACTAGAATGTTTCAGTGTCACTAGGTCACAGAAGAGGAGGACAAGAAGAGGAATTGTGACAGGGACCAGCTTTATCACAGTGGTGTACCCGGTTGGGCAGGGTGCTCACAACTTGTTTGTGGGATGTTGAGGTGTCAGGTAAATATTATTTTTTTAAAAAAAAATTACATATAAGTGGACATCTTTATTTCTTCATATGACTTTGAGTTGCCATATGGCATCCTTTCATTTCCACCTGAAGCACTCCCTTTAGCATTTCTTGTAAGCAAGGTTTTGTGGTCATGAACCATCTTAGCTTTTGTTTATCTGAGAATGTCTTAATTTCCCCCTTGTGTTTGAAGGACACTTTTGCCAGGTATAGAATTCACAGTTGACAGATTTTTCCTCTTTCAGCATTTTGAACGTATCATCCCTCTGTCTTCTGGCCTCCAATACTTTACATAAGAGCTCAGTTGATAATCTTACTGAGGGTCTCTTGTATGTGAGGAATCGCTTCTCTCCCACTGCTTTCAGGATTCTTTGAATTTAGTTTTTGACAGTTGAATTACAATGTACCTTAGTGTGGGTCTCAGATTCTATCCTTGAGTTAAACTTGAATTTCTTCAGTGTCTTTAAATTTGTACATTCATGTATTTTATTAAGTTTGTGAAGGTTTTGGCCATGATTTCTTCAAATAATCTTCTGCTCCTTTTTCTCTTCCTCTTTTTTTTTCCCCCTGGAACTCTAATAATGTGTATTCCAATCCATTTGATAGTGTCCCAAAATTCCCTTAGATTCTGTTCTCTATATTTTATTCCATTTTCCATCCATATCTCAGTCTTAATAATTTTAATTATTCCATCTTGCCGCTTTATGATTTTTCTTCCACCTGCTCACATCTGTTGGGGAACCCCTCTACTGAACTTTTAATTGTTGTATTTTCAACTTCCAAGTTTCTGTTGGATTTCATTTTATAATTTCTCATTCTGGATGTTCTTATTTTGTTAATGCATTTATATTCCTGCTGTTTTAGTTCTTTGTCCATTGTTTCCTTTACTTCCTTGAGCATTTTTAAGACAGTGGTTTTAATACTGGGTCTAGTGTCAGAGTGGACCCAATATATCAGAAGGGTCCTTATAAGAAGGAGGAAAGAGATTAATTCTTTGAGAAGGACATGTAAGGATGCAAGCAAGACGTTAGAGTGATAGGAAGATGTAACAGTGAGAAAGGAATGTGGGCAGCCTCTAGAATTTGGAGAGGCAAAAAACAGCCTGCAGAAGACACATAGCTTTATTGACAGTTTTTAAATACATATATATATATAATATACAAAAATATATATGACACTTATACAACATGTATATGTACACTTCAAAGTAGAGTTCAGGAGTTCTACTCAGGTCCTCAACCCAAAGCTCTACCTTGAAATTGAATCCCTTGGCTGGGCTTGATGGCTCTCACCTGTCATCCCAGCACTATGGAAAGCCGAGGCAAGTGGATCACTTGCACTCAAGTAAGAGCAACCTGGGCAGAGTGGTGTGACCTGTTTCTACAAAAATACAAAGCTTAACCTGGCATGGTGGTATATACATGTGGTCCTAGCTACTCTGGAGGCTGAGGTAGGAGGATCACTTGAGGCTGAGAGGTTGAAGTTGCAGTGAGCCATGATTATGCCTCAGCACTCCAGCCTGGGCAACAGAAGAGGACCCTCTCTCTCTCAAAAAAAAATGAACTTCTCATTGCCTCAGGCCTCAGTGCCCTCAATTGTAATACAGTCTTATGTTATAGGCTTGTTGTGAGGGTTAAATGAGATAATACATGCAGTGTGCTGCGATCAAGTCCTGCTCCTGATTCCTGATGTGCACCCAGTCACTGAATATCTTTGATAAACATGAGGAAATACAGGATTATGTAAGGAGGAGAAAATGATTGCTTTGTGCTCCTTTCCAGAAGTGGCAGGTGAGGAGGAGCTACAGATGATTCAGCCTGAGAAGCTCCTGTTGGTCACAGTTGGAGAGACGGCCACTCTGCACTGCACTGTGACCTCCCTGCTTCCCGTGGGACCCGTCATGTGGTTCAGAGGAGCTGGACCAGGCCGGGAATTAATCTACAATCAAAAAGAAGGCCACTTCCCCAGGGTAACAGCTGTTTCAGACCTCACAAAGAGAAACAACATGGACTTTTCCATCCGCATCAGTAACATCACCCCAGCAGATGCCGGCACCTACTACTGTGTGAAGTTTCGAAAAGGGAGCCCTGAGAACATGGAGTTTAAGTCTGGACCAGGCACGGAGATGGCTTTGCGTGGTGAGTGCAACATGGACCTCCCTCATCCCCTGATGTGTGACAATAACTCAATAGTAACACCTTCCATTCTTTGAGCAACAATCAGGTGTGGTGGTGAGTGCTCATTTTCACGACCTGATGTCACCCCCTTCTACAGATCAGGTGAGTTGAGGCCCAGGGACATCATGCTATTGCTCAAGTTTCCATGGCTGGTAAATGATGGGAAAGACTACATCTCCAATCTGTCGGGCTCTACAGCTCTTGCTCTTCCCAATCTGGCCCAGCCCTTTGGTTCCACGAATGAGGAAACTGACAGATTGAGTGACTTGCCCAGGTACGGGGCCAGAACTCACCTGCTCCCTCCAAAGAGCGCTTCTCTCTCAGACTGGCCGAGTCTCTTTTTTATGCAGCAGCCACTCACTGAGAACCCACTGTGTGCCAGACTCCACCGTGGATGCTGTGCAAACAGCAGTGAATGAAACAGCCAATAGCTCTTCCCCACACCAAGCTTACATTCTCTTCCATTCTAATGAGGAGAAATTCATCCAGCGGATGGAAAGTGTAAATTGTGTTTTTCTTTATTTAATCTTCAGAAACATCACACAGGGAAGATTCCTGGGAGGCACAGATTTACTGTTTAGTCTGATGGCCTGGTGGGAGGAGATGCCAACAAGTTTGGCATTTGCTGTGGGTCTATTTGAAGCTTTGTGTGATTTAAGGACTGAGTCATACAGTCACTGTGGGCTCTGAGCAGAGCTGGGTCATCTCAGAATATCCTTCACCTCAGGAAAGAGGTCATACATATGGGTGGCTCAGGGGTGCCCAATTTCAGGCATCAATAAAACTTATTTGGGGTTTCCAGCCAGAGGCCCAGAATCCTCATCGTACCTCCTGAATCCTGGAATTTCAGCACGGGAAAGACCTTCAGACTTTCAGCCCAACTCCCCTTTACAGATGGGGGATTTAAGCCAAGAGATGACAGGGGCCTTGTCCACAGTCACCGGGCCAGTTATTGATGGAATCAAAGCCAGAGTCCAGGTCTGAATCGAGGCAGGCTCCTTCCTTCCCCAGTGTTTGTTAGACACTGTCTTCATAGAAGAACCTGGTGCATCACAGGTACTAAATAAAAGCTCCTCAAACAGAACCATGGATCAGGGAGCCAGGATTTCTTTTTTCATCCATTTCACAAAGGTTCAGAATGCACCTCACATTCAGACACTAAAGCCCGTTGGTGATTGGAAAACTTCTTCCAAACATAAACCCTATCATTCCATATTGAGATTCCACATCAGGACATAGAACTGCTCCACTCTTTAGCAGCTGCAGAATACTCCAACTTATGGAAATATCAAAATTTATTTCACAGCATTCTGTTGATCGATATGTAAGTTGTTCCCAGACTTGAGCTACTAACAATCCCGCAGTGGATGGCCTTGTACATGTATCACCCTACTCAGGTGGGAGACACCCACTGGAAGTGACATTGCTAAGTTAGAGGGTGTGTGTGGTTTCATATATGAGAATATTATCTAATTTCCTTCCTAGATGATGTAGCAACAGGGCTCCCCACAACCCTTGAACATAGATGTGGAAGTGGCTTTACCCTGATTGTGCAGATAATATAGGCAAAGACACTGAAGTTTCCAGATGGTGCCTCCCCAGCCCAGGCAATCACAGCCAGAAAGTAGCTCAGGTGTGACTCAGATCTGCTAACTCCTAGTAGGGTGCTCACCCCTCTTTGCCATGCTCTCAGCCTAAATGATGTCCTGGATGAGAAAGGAGGGAAGCAGGGAAGGGGGCCAGGGAGCGGCAGTTGTGCCAAAGTCTTCTTATAACCAGTGCTATGAGGGCGGAGCCATTTGTTGCCTCCTTTAAAGATGAGGACACTGAGGCTCAGAGAGGAGATCTGAGTGGTGAGCAGGTCAGGGAGCCAAGATTTCCTCCACACCAGCCTGACTTATAGCCCCTGTCTCTGCAACACTCACTCAGGTGTGGTTTTTCAAGTGTAGAGAAATGCTCCAAACTTCTCTTTCCGGACTCTGGCATTGTTCAGTTCTATAGGGAAAAGCATTAAAAACGAAACTGAGTCTGGGTGCAGTGGCTCACGCCTGTAATCCCAGCATTTTGGGAGGCCGAGGTGGGTGGATCACCTGAAGTCAGGAGTTCAAGACCAGCCTGACCAACATGGAGAAACTCCGTCTTTACTAAAAATACAAAATTAGCTGAGCATGGTGGCGCATGCCTGTGATCCCAGCTACTCGGGAGGCTGAGGCAGGAGAATCGCTTGAAACTGGAAGGCGGAGGTTGTGGTGAGCTGAGGTTGTGGTGAGCCGAGATCGTGCCATCGCACTCCAGCCTGGGCAACAAGAGCGAAACTCCATCAAAAACAAAACAAAACAAATGAAAAAAAAAGTCCTGTAGGGGTAGGAAGGGCTGGCTTTACACTCTCATTAGAAAGGTTCTGCAGATGGCTCATTATATGTCAAGCCTGTTCCTAAAAGACAGGTCTCAGCACACATGAAGCATTTAGAACTCTCCGCCCACGTTGTGCTGTTTCTCCTTCACTCAGCAGCATCTATGGAGCAGAGTTGGGCCTCCTGCAGCTCAGTGGAGCACGTGCCCACCCCTTCTTGGTGCTGAGGACTAAGGATGAGGAGATGTGGTATTTCCTATGGGGTGCGTGTGGCCCATAGGAGCAAGTTTCCATGCTCCCCTCGGGCTGACAGGAGCCCACAGTGTTTTGTTTCTGGCCACAGTGTATCTGGGCCTGGGCAGCCAGAAGGGAGGCTTCTCCCTTGAATTGCATGAAGTCAAGAATCTCGAAGGGACAATTGGGTGTGCGGTCAGTGTTGGGGCTCAAGAATTCAGGGCACTTGCTCTGTTAATGGACATGAATGCTTGGTGGGACACAGAAGGTGCCCACTGAGACACATGGAGGACAAGGAGACAGTGCCTTCATTTCCCCCAGCCTCAGTTTCCTCACCTGTAGAAAGGTGATGATCATGAACTCCTTTAAGAGAAAGAAAATGATTTGAGGTTCTCTCTATAGATCACCTAGCACATTCTAAGCATCCCCAAATTGAGGTGCTATTTCAAGGTTGTGTGATGTTAAGCCAGTCTAGCCCTCCCTTGAGTCCTCAGTTTCTCCATCTGTGTGATGCTGATAATCACGGCCCCCACTCTAGGTTCTGTGAGGATTGGAGAGGATGTGCACAGAGCCCCTAATGGTGGAGGTGTTCGGGTTATCACTGAGCTGCCGCAGAACAGTGGTTAGGAGAGCATAGGCAGGAACTCAACTGCCTGGGCCACTTCCCAGCTCAGCCATTTTCTAGCTTTGTGACCTGAGACCAGGCAACCACCACCGTGGGCCTTGGTGTCCTCACCTGTTGATGATAACACTGACATCACAGGCTGCGGGGAGAGCTGAAGGAGTTAAATCATGTAACATCCTCAGAGCAGCACCTAGAATGCAGTAAATGTTCCATAAATGTGAACTATGTGATGCTGAAACCATGGCACCTCAGGTGGGCCAGTGCTCCTCCAGGCCTCAAGGATACATGGGGTTTGGGGTGGAGTCTGTTGGCTTTCAATCTTGGCCACCCATTAGAATCACCTGGGAAACTTTGACAAAAATGTTTACAAACCTGGACCCAGGATCCACCCTAAAAATGCCAATTTAATTGATCTGACATGGGCCTGGGCATCTGAACTCTTCATGACTCCAGAAGATTCTCATATGCAGCCCCCTGGCAAAGGTCGTGCCCCATAGGGTTGGGGCTTTGAGAACAGCTTTTCTGGGTGTGGGTGCTTCAGAAAAAATGTGGTGGAAACATCTCAGGAGGACTCAGTGCCCTGGCCAGGACCCCTCCCACAGTACAGGCCTCAGGACCCAAGATAGAGTTTCCAGATAAAGCCCTGCTCAGATCCAGCCTCAGTGCCAGAGGACCTTCCATTGTGAAAACATGTGTATCTAAAAAAGCGCTGAAATCCCAGTACTCCTCAGCCCCAAAAGTCTCCCTGCCTCAAAACACCAAGATGTCACAGCAGGGCGGGGCCAAGATGGCTGACTGGAAGCAGCAGTGATAGGAGGCTCCCGTGGAAAAGAACCATAAAAGCGAGCAAATCCTACACCACCAACCGAAGTATCCAGGTTCTGACATCAGAACTGACTAGGCAGCTGGCGAGACCCACGGAGAGGAAGAGTAGTGTGGTGCAGCAGCCCCCTGAGAGCTGTGGGACAGGGAAGCCCCCACCCCCCAGCCAAGGGAGGCGGTGAGTAAGCGTGCTACCTAGCCTGTGAAACAGTGCTTTTTCCACAGAACTGTGCAACCCTCTGATCGGAAGATCCCACTCGTGAGCCCATACCACTGGGGCCTAGGGTCTCAACCACAGAGCTGCACAGATTCTCAACAGCCATTCAGCTAGAATCTCCTTAAGGCTGCTGAGCTCCCAGGGGAAGGGGTGGCCAGGACCACAATTGTGGCTGCCTGCTGTCTAAGCCATCTGAGCCCCTCCAGGGATGGGCGGCAGCCAGCATTGGGACTGATCGCTGCCTAACACACTAAGTTTCCAGGGCAAGGGAAGGGTGGCAGCCATCTCTATAACTCCAGGCCATGCTTTTCCCCTGCTGGAGCCAGGGAGGCTGGATGGCTTCTTCCCAAGAGGTATCCCCCACAGCCCAACACACCAGCTGTGGCAGACTGCGGCCAGAGTGCCTCTTCAGAACTGACCCATCCCTCCTCACTGGGCGGGGCCTCCCTGCAGGAACTCCAACAACTCCAGCCCGGGGCTTAGGGACAGAACTCTGATCTCCCTGGGCCTCAGCCCCTATAGGGAGGGGCGGTAGTCCAGCAGACTTAGTTTTTCCTGCTGCTAGTTCTGAGAAATCTGGGCAGCCCAGATAAGTGAGTTTTCCCCCACTGAAGCACACCCACTCCACCAAGGGACAGTCAAAGTATTTCCTTAAATGGGTCCTGCTCCCCGTGCCACCCAACTGAGAGAGACCCTCTAATAGGGGTTGTCAGACACCCTATACAGGAGTGCTCCTACTGGCATTGGACCAGTGCCCCTCGAGGTTAGAGATCCTAAAGGAAGGAGCAGGCACCCATCTTTGCCGTTCTCCAGGCTCTTCAAGTGACATGTCCAGGCATGGGAGCCAACCAGATGAAAAGGCCCGAAGTGAACCCCCAGCAAACTACAGCAGCCCTGCAGGGAAGGGACCTGACCACTGAAAGAAGAATAAACAAACAGAAGGCAACAACAACAGCATCAACAAAAAAAGTCCCCACAAAAACCCCATCTAAGGGTCAGCAGCCTCAAAGATCGAAACTAGACATACTCATGAAGATGAGAAAAAAATTAACAAAAAACACTGACAACCCAAAAGGCCGGAGTGCCTCTTCTCCTCCAAATGATCGCAGTGCTTCTCCAGCAAGGGCACAAACCTGGACAAAGGAGGAAATGGACGAATTGGCAGAAGTAGACTTCAGAAGGTGAGTAATAACAAACTCCACTGAGCTACAGGAGCATGTTCTAACCCAATGCAAAGAAGCTAAGAATCTTGGCCGGGCACGGTGGCTCACACTTGTAATCCCAGCACTTTGGGAGGCTGAGGTGGGCGGATCACAAGGTCAGGAGATGGAGACCATGGTGAAACCCCGTCTCTACTAAAAATACAAAAAAATTAGCCGGGCGTGGTGGCGGGCGCCTGTAGTCCCAGCTACTCGGAGAGGCTGAGGCAGAAGAATGGTGTGAACCTGGGAGGCAGAGCTTGCAGTGAGCCGAGATTGCACCACTGCACTCCAGCCTGGGTGACAGAGCGAGACTCCGTATCAAAAAAAAAAAAAAAAAAAAGCTAAGAATCTTAATAAAAGGTTACAGGAGCCAGTAACTAGAATAACCAGTTTATAGAGGAACATAAATGACCTGATGGAGCTAAAAAACATAGCACAAGAACTTTGTGAAGCATACACAAGTATCAATAGTGGAATCAACCAAACAGAAGAAAGGATATCAGAGTTTGAAGACCATTTTGCTGAAATAAGGCATGCGGACAAGATTAAAAAAAAAGAATGAAAAGGAACAAACAAAACCTCAGAGAAATATGGGACTATGTAAAAAGACCAAACCTATAATTGATTGGAGTACCTGAAAGAGATGGAGAGAATGGAACCAAGTTGGAAAACACACTTCAGGATATTATCCAGGAGAACTTCCCCAACCTAGCAAGACAGGATAACATTGAAATTCAGGAAATATAGAAAACACCACTAAGATACTCCACAAGAAGATCAACCCCAAGACACATAATAATCAAACTCTCCAAGGCCAAAATGAAGGAAAAAATGTTAGGGGCAGCCAAAGAGAAAGGCAAGGTCACCTACAAAGGGAAGCCCATCAGACTAACAGAACAACTATTAGCAGAAACCCTACAAGCCAGGAGAGAGTGGGGGCCAATAGTCAACATTCTTAAACAAAAGAATTTTCAACCCAGAATTTCATATCCAGCCAAACTAAGCTTCATACGTGAAGGAGAAATAAAATCCTTTCCAAACAAGCAAATGCTGAGAGATTTTGTCACCACCAGGCCCGCCTTGCAAGAGCTCCTGAAAGAAGCACTAAACATGGAAAGGAAAAAACGGTACCAGCCACTGCAAAAACATACCAAAATATAAAGACCAGTGATCACTATGAAGAAACTGCATCAACTAGTGTGCAAAATAACCAGATAGCATCATGATGACCAGATCAAATTCACACATAACAATATTAAGCTTAAATGTAATTGGGCTAAATCCCCCAATTAAAAGACACAGACAGGCAAATTGGATAAAGAGTCAAGCCCCATTGGTGTGCTGTATTTAGGAAACCCATCTCACATGCAAAGACACATATAGGCTTAAAATAAAGGGATAGAGGAAAATTTACCAAGCAAATGGAAAGCAAAAAAAGGCAGAGGTTGCAATCCTAGTCCCTGACAAAACAAACTTTAAACCAACAAAGATCAAAAAAGACAAAGAAGGGCATTACATAATGGTAAAGGGATCAATTCAACTAACTATCCTAAATATACGTGCCTCCAATACAGGAGCACCCAGATTCATAAAACAAGTTCTTAGAGACCTACAAAAAGACTTAGACTCCCACACAATAATAGTGGGAGACTTTAACACCCTATTGTCAATATTAGACAGGTCAATGAGACAGAAAATTAGTAAGGATATTCAGGGCTTGAACTCAGCTCTGGATCAAGTGGACCTAATAGACACCTACAGAACTCTCCACCCCAAGTCAACAGAAAATACATTCTTCTCAGTGCCACAAGGCACTTATTCTAAAATCAACCACATAATTGGAAGTAAAACACTCCTCAGCAAATGCAAAAGAACGGATATCATAGCAAATGGTTTATCAGACCACAGTTCAATCAAATTAGAACTCAGAATTAAGAAACTCACTCAAAACTACACAATTACATTGAAATTGAACAGCCTGCTCCTGAATGACTCCTGGGTAAATAATGAAATTAAGGCAGAAATTAAGAAGTTATTTGAAACCAATGAGAAAAAAGAGACAACATACCAGAATCTCCAGGACACAGCTAAAGTAGTGTTTAGAGGGAAATTTATAGCACTAAATGCCTACATCAGAAAGCTAGAAAGATCAGAAATCAACACCCTAACATCAAAATTAAAAGAACTAGAGAAGCAAGAGCAAACAAATCCAAAAGCTAGCAGAAGACAAGAAATGCCTAAGATCAGAGCTGAACTGAAGGAGATAGAGACACAAAAAAACCCTTCAAAAAATCAATGAATCCAGGAGCTGGTTTTTTGAAGAAATTAACAAAATAGACCACTAGCTAGACTAATAAAGAAGAAAAGAGAGAAGAGTCAAATAGACACAATAAAAAAAGATAAAGGGGATATCACCACTGACCCCATGGAAACACAAACTACCATCAGAAAATACTATGAACAGCTTTACACAAATAAACTAGAAAATCTAGAAGAAATGGATAAATTCCTGGACACATACACCCTTCCAAGACTAAACCAAAAAGAAATTGAGTCCCTGAATAGACCAGTAACAAGTTCCGAAATTGAGACCATAATTAATAGCCTACCAATCCAAAAAAGCCCAGGACCAAATGGATTCAGAATCAAATTCTACCAGAGGTACAAAGAGGAGCTGGAACCATTCCTTCTGAAACTATTCCAAATAATTGAAAAGGAAAGACTCCTCCCCAAGTTATTTTATGAGGCCAGCGTCATCCTGTTACCAAAACTGGGCAGAGATACAACAATAAAAGAAAATATCAAGCCAGTATACCTGATAAACATTGATGCGAAAATCCTCAATAAAATACTGGCAAACTGAATCCCGCAGCACATCAAAAAGTTTATCCACCACAATCAAGTTGGCTTCATCCCTGGGATGCAAGCCTGGTTCAACATATGCAAATCAATAAATGCAATCCATCACATAAACAGAACCAATGACAAAAGCCACACGATTATCTCAGTAGATGCAGAAAAGGCCTTCAATACAATTCAACACCGCTTCATGCTAAAAATTCTCAATAAACTAGGTATTGATGGAACATATCTCAAAATAAATAGAACTATTTATGACAAACCCACAGCCAATATCATAATGAATGTGCAAAACCTGGAAGCATTCCCCTTGAAAACCAGCACAAGACAAGGATGCCCTCTCTAACCATTTCTATTCAACATAGTATTGGAAGTTCTGGCCAGAGCAATTAGGCAAGAGAAGGAAATAAGGGGTATTCAAATAGGAAGAAAGGAAGTCAAATTGTCTTTGTTTGCAGATGACATGATTCTATACTTAGAAATCCCCATCATCTCAGCCCAAAAACTCCTTAAGCTGATAAGCAACTTCAGCAAAGTCTCAGGATAAAAAAATCAATGTGCAAAAATCACAAGCATTCCTATACACCAACAATAGACAAGCAGAGAGCCAAATCATGAATGAACTCCCATTCACAATTGGTACAAAGAGAATAAAATACCTAGGAATACAACTTACAAGGGATTTGAAGGACCTCTTCAAGGAGAACTACAAACCACTGCTTCAAGGAAATAAGAGAGGACACAAACAAATGGAAAAACATTCCATGCTCATGGATAGGAAGGATGAATGTCATGAAAATGGACATACTACCCAAAGTAATTTATAGATTCAATGCTATTCCCATCAAATTACCATAGACATTCTTCACAGAATTAGAAAAAAACTACATTAAATTTTATATTGAACCAAAAAAAAGCCCATATAGCCAAGACAATCCTAAGCAAAAAGAAAAAAATTGGAGGCATCATGCTACCTGACTTCAAACTATATTACAAGGCTACAGTAACCAAAACAGCATGGTACTGGTACCAAGACAGACATATAGACCAATGGAACAGAACAGAGACCTCAGAAATAACGCTGTACATTTACAACCACCTGATCTTCAACAAACCTGAGAAAAACAAGCAATGGGGAAAGGATTCCCTATTTAATAAATGGGACTGCGTATGGTTAGCCATATGCAGAAAACTGAAACTGGACCCCTTCCTTACACCTTATACAAAAATTAACTCAAGATGGATTAAAGACTTAAATGTAAAATCCAAAACCATAAAAACCCTAGAAGAAAACCTAGGCAATACCATTCAGGCATAGGCATGGGCAAAGACTTCATAACAAAAATGCCAAAAGCAATTGCAACAAAAGTGAAAGTTGACAAATGGGATCTAATTAAACTAAAGAGATTCTGCACAGGCATTGAAACTATCATCAGAGTGAACAGGCAACCTACAGAATGGGAGAAAATTTTTGCAATTTACCCATCTGACAAAGGTCTAATATCCAGAATCTACAAGGAACTTAAACAAATTCACAGGAAAAAAACAAACAACCCCATCAAAAAGTATGCAAAGGGTATAAACAGACACTTCTCAAAAGAAGACATTTACGTGGCCAACAAACATATGAAAAAAAGCTCAACATCACTGATTATTAGAGAAATGAAAATCAAAACCACAATGAGATACCATCTCATGCCAGTCAGAATGGTGATTATTAAAAAGTTAGGAAACAACAGATGCTGGTGAGGCTGTGGAGAAATAAGAACGCTTTTACATTCTTGGTGGGAATGTAAATTAGTTCAACGATTGTGGAAGACAGTGTGCTAATTCCTCAAGGACCTAGAACCAGAGATACCATTTGACCCAGCAATCCCATTACTGGGTATGTAACCAAAGGAATATAAATCATTCTACTATAAAGACACATGCACATGTATGTTTATTGCAGCACTATTTACAATAGCAAAGACATGAAACCAGCCCAAACGCCCATCAGTGATATACTGGACAAAGAAAATGTGGTACAGATACACCATGGAATACTATGCAGCCATAAAAAAGAATGGTTTCATGTCCTTTGCAGGGTCATGGATGAAGCTGGAAGCCATCATCCTCAGCAAACTAACACAGGGACAGGAAAGCAAACACCACACGTTCTCACTTATAAGTGGGAGTTGCACAATGTGAACACATGGACACAGGGAGGGGAACACCACACACCAGGGCCAGTCAAGGGGTGGGGGGTGAGGGGAGGGAGAGCATTAGGACAAATAGCTAATGCATGCAGGGCTTAAAATCTAGATGACGGGTCGATAGGTGTAGCAAACCACCATGGCACACATATACCTATATAACAAACCTACACATTCTGCACTTGTATCCCAGAACTAAAATAAAATAATAATAATAAAAAGATGTCACAGAGGACTCTGTTCCCTCCTCCTTCCAAAATGCTTCCAGCTTTACCTATAATCTTATTTGTTTTTTGAAAGCCAATTGTCCAGACTTGGTGGTTTTGCTTCTATTATCATTTGAGTTTTTCATGAGCTGCAGGGAGCAGGATTTGAGCCTTTTCTTGATGTTTCTACTCCTCTGTGTTCTGCTGCCTAAAGAATAAACGTGTATATTCAGAAGCAGTAATGACCAAACCTGTTGATAACAGCCATAGGGCTCATTTATTAAGCACCTGCTACATACCAGGCTCCGTGCTTGCATTCATCCTCTGTCATCTTACCACGGTGGGTTTTTTATCCACTTTTGGCCCTTTGCTAGCTGGGGTCCCCTCAGACCCCGGTCCTATAAGGGACTCACACGAGGACCCCGTCAAGACAATGAAGGGAGGATTAAAGAGCTGAGAGGTACAGAGGGAGCAGCCAGCATCAGGCTCCCAAGAAGCCCTCAATAAATGGGAACTGATTACAGCCTCTCAGCCCCCTAGGGATGCCCAATGCTGCTGGTGTCTTGATGACTTGACTTCTTCAAGTGACACCCTTCTTACCGTGCCCATACAATGTTTGCATGTGGTAGGGAGCAAGTTGATATTTACAAATGCAAGTATGCCTAATATGTGTTTCCTGATGACTGCTATAGGAGGTGCAGGGTAATAATTAGCAATTTGGAGACACGTTTAGGACTCATCTACAGGGAGAAACTACCCTCATTTTTCTGATTCTCCAGTTTGTGTGCTTTCAGGACCCAGGATAGATTTCTGCCTGTTGGGGTGGCCTAGATCTTTGTCTCTTGTAATGAATTAATGATGAAGAAATCACCCACCTTTGGCTTTCTTAGTACTCAGTGATCATTGTTTTTGACCCCAACCTGGCCCACCTGAAGACCTAGATTCCAAGAAACCTTCCCTCTTTTCAAATTTGGGACTTGGCACAGATTAGACCTGCTAACTAAAAAAATAATGATTGATACGAAGTCCAAAGGAAATAGCATTTATCTGGGAAATAAAGAGTTGCAATTTGGGAACCCTGAGTCATGGCAGCCCTGAATGGTGTCCCATAGGGCAATGCAGGTAAGGTTTGGTACTGGGGACTTTCACAAAATGTTGTTTCTGAAAACAGTTCATTGGCTGGCAGAAATGCTAAACTGCAAACTCGTATTCATTGGTTACTTAATTAGGACACTCCACGATGAGAGAAATCAAAATCCCATGTACCTTGACTTTAGTCCGTTGTTATCCAGGTCTACAGCAACATCCTGTGGCTTGACCTTTAGCAGGTGTGAGTGCAATGTTCTTAGAAATGCTTGACTCCATGTTAAAGCTTTAGTCTTAACTACTTCATTTTCTTTCAAAAACTGTACTGGAATATTTGTGAAAAGAATGAAAAATATGAAATAAATTCATAAATACACAAAGAGAGAGAGCTCTGGGTATATATAAAGTCTGGATTAAAGACAGATCTGTGTTTATTTTTATGAAGCATCTTCTGACTTTGATCCAAAGCAGAACTTCTTCCATTGCCCCATTTAATCCTTGTTGCACCCCTGGGAAGGAAAAATGCTGCTGTCCCATTTTGCAGATGAGGAGCTGCATGTTCCAGGCCACCCCTCTCATGGGTTGAACAGCCTGGTTGCAGGTCTCATGGTGTCGCCACTTTGCCATTGTTTCCTACTTTGGCTTCTGTAAACACCCTATCTGAGGTTGGTGAGCTCTCCTGGGGAAACAGGCTAGGACCAGTTAATACACAGAGGGAGACCAATCAGTAACTTGGTTCCTGTGCCCAGATTGGTGGAAGTCACCCTATGTGGAGAGGACTTTGAACTCAGGCCTGGACTTCCCTCTGGGACCTTCCCTTACACTGTCTGACCTGGGGCTGGTCCTCACCTCTTCTAACCTTTGCATCCTGCTATGTAAAATGAGAATAAGAACACTATCCTCTCCACATTATTATAAGGATTAAAATTAATGTATCTGAAGGTTGTTAACAGTGTCACACACTCATCATTAGTGATGGTCATCTCAGTCATGTCTCTTATTTATCGATGCCCCTTTTGTAGCCAAACCCTCTGCCCCCGTGGTATCAGGCCCTGCAGTGAGGACCACACCTGAGCACACAGTGAGTTTCACCTGCGAGTCCCATGGCTTCTCCCCCAGAGACATCACCTTGAAATGGTTCAAAAATGGGAATCAACTCTCAGACTTCCAGACCAACGTGGACCCCACAGGACGGAGTGTGGCCTACAGCATCCGCAGTACAGCCAGGGTGGTACTGGACCCCTGGGACGTTCGCTCTCAAGTCATGTGCGAGGTGGGCCATGTCACCTTGCAGGGGGACCCTCTTCGTGGGACTGCCAACTTGTCTGAGGCCATCCGAGGTAGAGGACCCTCACACCCAGCCCAAGCCCACACCTGGCTGTCAAGCCCACTCCCCTCTCCCCAGGCTATTGCTCCAGAGGTCGAATGGCCTGGAATCTAATTCCCTAACTGTGCTGCCCACCCGCCATGCACCTAAGTGTGCTGGTCACTTACTATCATTTTATTGGCAGCAGTCAGGGGACCAGCAATCACGAGCCAAGCTCTGCGCTAGAGAGTTTCATTTATCTCACCAAGAACAACTACTATTAGTGAGCACCTACTATGAGCCAAGCCCCTATGTGCTTGGCGATTTCACTGATTTTGCTACAGTTCTGACATTCCAACTGCATGCCAGGGGTTGTGCTTGTAGATTTCACTCATTCTTAGCCTGGTAGGAGCTACCAGTCCTTGGGCACCTACTGTGCACCAGGCACTGTGCTTAGTAATTTCATTCATATGCAAAGAGCGCCCTCAATGTCTGAGCACCTGCTGCCTGCCTAGCACTGTCCTGGTGATGCCCTCACTGTGGTGGTGGGAGTTAAGTTATGGAGCCTTCCCTGTGATCTGTCTGTGCCACAAGATCAGAGCTTCTGCCCTGTGCTGTTTCAGTTCCACCCACCTTGGAGGTTACTCAACAGCCCATGAGGGCAGAGAACCAGACGAACGTCACCTGCCAGGTGAGGAAGTTCTACCCCCAGAGCCTACAGCTCACCTGGTTGGAGAATGGAAACGTGTGCTGGACAGAAACGGCCTTGACCCTTACAGAGAACAAGGATGGTACCTACAACTGGACAAGCTGGCTCCTGGTGAACACATCTGACCAAAGGGATGATGTGGTCCTCACCTGCCAGGTGAAGCATGATGGGCAGCTGGCGGTCAGCAAAAGCCTTGCCCTGGAGGTCGCAGTCCACCAGAAGGACCAGAGCTCAGATGCTACCCCTGGTGAGGTTACTCAAAAATTTTAAATTTTGTCTCTTTGTTTCATGTTAAAAGTAATATCCATGCTTGCTGTAAAATAAGCTAGAAGTCTATAAATACGAAGTAAAATTTTAATGTCAGCTCCATCCCCCCAAATCCCACACGCCAAGAGTCACGACTAGTAAGAATTTGATGGACAAGTTAATAGAACTTTTGACATAAATATATATTTAAGGAGGAAAGAGGCAGGCAGGGGGAACCATCTTTTCATAGAATCCTTTGCCTTCCCTTATTCCTTGAGAGTTGTTATGCCCCTGTTTCTCATCAGCCCACTCTTGTGCTCCCTACTTTTTCTAACCTCTGCTTTGTTTCTGTTTCATCCTAAACTTTTCCATCCACATTTATGACCTCGTCCCAGTACACCCCGACATCTGCTGTGTATATTTCAGAAAGACAAATATAGTTTAAAACTGTACCAGGCCTGGCGGCTCATGCCTGTAATCCCAGCACTTTGGGAGGCTGAGGCGGGCGGATCACGAGGTCAGCAGATCAAGACCATCCTGGCTAACATGGTGAAACCCCGTCTCTACTAAAAATACAAAAAAATTAGCCAGGCCTGGTGACGGGCACCTGTAGTCCCAGCTACTCGGGAGACTGAGGCAGGAGAATGGTGTGAACCCAGGAGGCGGAGCTTGCAGTGAGCCGAGATCATGCCACTGCACTCCAGCCTGGGTGACAGAGCGAGACTCTGTCACACACAAAAAAAAAAAAGGCAAAAAAAAAAAAACAGTACCAGGCTTCCAGGTGACCATGAATGGTCACAGAATGGACCTCTTCTGTGTCCTGATTGTGATATTTGAGCAACAATAATCACAACCTCCTCTGCAAATTTACTAAGTGCAAATTTCCGTTCATCTATGATCTCTGTTTTTGTTTCAACCACCCAGTGAGTCTGGAGTTTTAAAGAAGGGGAAACTAGGACTTGGGAAGTCATGGGGGATGTTGTTAAAGAACTCTTGCCTTTAGATCAGGTGATTGGTTCAAACTAATTAAAGTAAATCTGGGTCCCTGAGGACAAGATCACTATCAGCCTAAAATGCAAATTTGTGCTAGTTAGAGAAACATTCTTCTTCTGCTGGGCATTGTCCCATGGACCTGAAGTTGGCCTGTATTCCCCTCCCTATGACCAAAATATGTCTTACTTCCCTCTTATGTAATACCAGGAGGGGTCTCAACTCCAGGAGACTTTTCAAAGGCCCAGGTTCCTCCCACATACCTTATGGTGGTTAGTCTTATCTGCTGGGTCAGTGCTAGGTCACGGATTTGTCCATGTCCCTGTCTGCTGGAAGAGTAAATATAGGAAATGGAGGGCAAACAATGTCTTCTATAATCAGAGATGTATGGAAGGCGTGTGATCATGTCTACAGCTAACTCAGTCATGCAGGTACACGCAGTTGCAAATGGAATCCATAGTTGGGTGATCTTATGACTAAAGACAGCTTTGCAAAACCAGTATCATTATTACAGTTAATACAATTTCAAATTTTTCATCACTAAATTTCATAAAATTATTAAAACAATTCCCTTGTATCATCTAAAATGGAGCATACATTCAAATTTTCCTCAAATTTCTTTTATGACTATTTTTCTGTGCCCTAAATTTGGTTTTAATTCATATTTAAATGCTTTGCAGTATTTTTCTCTGAAACACTTGGGCCTCAAGAATTTTGGGGGGTGTTTTAAAATTATAAATTCAATTTCCTCAATAGTTTAGGGTTACTCATATTATTCAATTCATATTGGGTGAGTTCTGGCAACTCGTGCTTTTTGAAGAATTTTGTGTCCATTTTATCTAAATTGTCATATTTTTGTGTGTAGAGTTGCTCATAATATCTCTTTATTATCTTTTTGGTGTCTGAAGGGTCTATGGCGATATCCTCTGTTTCAACCTCATATCGAAAATATGCCATTTCTGTTTTCTTCTTCATCAGCCTTGCTATAGTTTTTTTTCCATTTTATTGATCTTTTCAAAGGTCCACTTTGTTTCCATGAGTTTTTAAATTGTTTTTCTGTTTTCAGTTTATTCATTTTTTTGCACTCTTCTTTTTATTAATTCCTGACTCCTGCTTGCTTTGAGTTTATTTTGCTCTACTTTTTCTAGTTTCTTGAAGTGGTGATTTAATTGACTTGAGGCTTTTGCTCTTTTCCATGTCATTCCTTTGCCTCCGTTTATGGCTGGGGCTGGTGTTGTGGGGTGGGTCCCAGGTGCCTGGCTGCAGGGCTGTCCCTCAGTCCTGAGGCCCCTAGTCAGTCTCCCTTCTTCCTCTCCCACCTTGGAACTTCTCCTATTCCTGTTCCTTGTGATGTTTCTAGGATTCATAGTTTTACTTCTCAGGGAAGTAAGACTGCACCATCAAGACTGGATTGCATTTGCTTTTCAGTTATTCATCCACCCACTGGCTTGGACCAGGACCAGGGCTGCCATTTTTGGGTGCTTTCAGTTTGCCAAATGTAGCATCTTTGCTCAGGTACTAAGGCTGGAAATGCATTTTAAGTTGTCTAGGCTGACAGGCAAAGTGCAAGATGCCTTGTGGTTACATAAGTGCTGCACAAGTGGTGTGGGAGCCTGGTAAGAGACTGTGCACTAGGGTTAGGTGAGTGTTCTCTTTTGACTCACAGTCATTTTGCAGTTTGGCTTTCTCTCTTCAAGTAATACTGAGAGCCAGGGTTGTGCAGAACTTACTTTTCTGTTTTCATTTTTTATTTGATTTGGGGAGGATATTTTATAGAGATAAGTAGCTATGCTGCTGCAATTGTACCCAGCAACTCCTAAGTCAACTGAAGATCTTTGAGTGCTTTGACCCGAATGTCCACTCCCACATCTCAGGGTCCCACAACTTCCCCATCAGGGCCCTACCCCAGTATAGCAACCGTTGAAGCTGAGATTCATCCTCCTCTGAGATTCTGCTACTCTTTTAATGATGTCCAGGGCCAAACCCTCTATTCTTTCTGCCCTCTAGCCACAAGAGATAAGAAAGTGCAGTGCTGCCAAGAAGTCCTCTCGCTTTCACACTGAACCTTAACTCATAATCAATCACTCTTAGCTTCTCAGCATCTTTCTTGAAAAAAAAGATGCCCAGTGATAACCATGGAACAACTTAGTCCTTATAACTACCATTTCCTAATCTGTTTCAAAAGCTAATTGCCAAGGAATTTCCTGCCTGTGGTTACACCATCCCAGCTTACTGCCAGTGACAGTTTTATCAATTGCATCCCAGCCATGGTGCCCAGCCCCACTCATTGCCAGCCCTGAGGTCCTCATTGCGAGCTGATGAGTATTCAGGCTTCAAATTTATATTTTAGAGTCAGTTTTCCAGATAACTTACCAAGGTCAGCTTCTCTGTAAGGCAGACTAGAGATGGATACAGGAATGCAGGAAGCATCCTGAAGAGCTGTAGGGTCAACACGCCTCAGGAAATGGGGAGGCAGGACTGTAGGAGGAGCGAGGTGCTGAGCTACAGTGCAGGTAGGACAAAGACCCAGCTGCTCCTGCAGAGATCCCAAGGGCTGAGAGGGTCGTGTAGTGTTTTTTAATTGAGGAGAGGGGCGTGGCCTTCCTATTTTCAATTCAGCCAATCTTGCTTGTGGGCTATTCCCTAGAAGGAGGAGTGAACTTGAGCAGTGCAGCTTTCCTCAAGGGAGAAGAAGTCCCAGAGAGCCACCCAGCTGAGAACTGCCGGCCTCCAACACCCCAGCAGCCACAGATGCTGAGTTCTCCATTTCTTCCTTAAGGACCCACCAGCACCGTTTTATTTATTTAAAATATACTGTATTTTCATATGGCCCAAACTGCTCGTGTTAAAAATGTTGATTTTAAAAGCCCGAACTGCTCGTGTTAAAAATGCAGCGTCCAAACATGTGCTTCCCCGTAACTGAGTGTGCCCAACTAACAGAAAGATTTCAGATGACAGCTGCACTGGGGTGGATGTGGCCTAGGTGACGTCTAAGGCCCTCCCAAGCATGAGACCCATTTCCGTGACTCACCAGGGTGTTTTGCAGCCAGAAGGTTTCATTATGTCCAGCGCTCCATGGCTCCTCCAGGTTCTGAGAACACGGAGTCCTCCCCTTACTTCTGGGGCTAAGCAGGGAACCTGCAACTCTCATTGTGAAGCCATCCTCAAGCCACCTGCCTACCCTTTTATAGTCATGAAAATGTCCCTGGGAAGTTGGACTTGTTTTGTTCCAAAGGATGTGGTCTCCGGGATCAAGCTAAGGAACACTAGTGATGAGCTTCTTTAGGTTTGAATGCAAGTAACCTTGTGACTCTCCCTAAAATCCATGGGCCTCAGTTTCCCTATCGGAATGGAATGACAATCCCTGCTCCCATAGGCTTGTGAGGGTCAAGTGATGAAGCCCGTTGCCACATGTATGAATACCTGAGTACACACCCCCTCCACCTCTTCCCTCCAGGAGAATAAGTTGGCAACCTGGGACAGGATGAGTGAGAATGGGGAGCCTCTTTCTGTGGCTTCTGCCTTGTGCTGGAGTGAGGATAGGCAGGGCAGGATGCAGGTTCAAAGGCGGGGCATAGATTGGCCCAGGCAGCCTCATATGGGGTAAGTGGAGGCCCCTACGATGGCCTCCCAAGTGGCCTCTCTCATAGCTCCTCCTCTTCCCTGATTTCCAGGCCCAGCATCATCTCTTACTGCGCTGCTCCTCATAGCTGTCCTCCTGGGCCCCATCTACATCCCCTGGAAGCAGAAGACCTGACCGTAAGTATAAGGAAGGGAGGACAGACCAAGGGCTGTCTCAGAAGGGCAAGGCCAACAGGAAGGCCCAGCCCACATGCCATGCAGCACCAGGGTCCGTGGAGTTAAGCTCCCTCTGCACCCTCGGAAGTCTTGGGGAACCCTTTAAAAGGCTCCCAACCCACAGAAATTATGTGGGTGGTGTACAATGTGGGATGCTTGAAATGTGTTCAAAGGTGTCCACAGTGCCCTAGGAGTTTCATGGAGGCGGTGATGAGTGGGTGGTCCCTTGCTCTTGCAGGCTATCTGTAGATTATTTGAATGCTGGGACTCCATGGGGTCAGACGAATCCACATTGTACACTAATGTTGAGAAACCCAAACGGGAAGCTCTGAAGGCTGTTTGTGTTCTGACCCTCTGTGTGTCTGAGTGGAAGGAACATGGGAAAGGGCATCAGGACTTGGCAGGATGGCTGAGCAGGCAGAGTTCTATCTCAGGACTGCCTGTCCACCAGCGACAGGCATCCCAGGAGACCAGCCCTGAGAACATCACAGAATCTCAGGAAACATTTCTTGAAAGAAGAGCAGATGACGAAATGTGGATGTGTTTTCCCGCAGCTCTTTCCTTCCTCCCCTGCCACGTGGGACCCTCATCTCTGCTGCCTCCTTCCTTTCCTGAGAGGCTCAGCTTGAGAGAATGAGCCAGCGAGAAGCTTCTCTAGACTTGGCTCCAAAAGCCTTCCCTCCCAAGACATCTGCCTGCCCACAGGCTCCTGTTGCTCCTTCACACAGACTTTAATGCCCCAGAGCAAGGTCTTCATTCATGGTCCTGAGCAGGGGCTGTGGGATTGGGCTCTGGGCACTGACTTATGGCACCTCCCTAGAATGTGAGAAACACGCCAAATCTAAACACATCAGGACTCCTCCCACCCATCGCCTTGAGACTGACCATAAACCACAGATGCTCTCCAGGCTCTCAAGAGTTATCCTGCCTTCCAGATTCCTGCCTACCCCAACTCCCCAGCCTTGTTGAGGTTCTCTATTGCCTCTTGAATACAAATGCACTCCCAAAGTCGTTTTAAGAAAATAAAAAGATTATCCTTCCTCTTTGTCTAAGGGTCCTACTCCTCACACTCAGAAACAAAGAAGCTCTCCCTACTCTCTCTGTGATGGGAACACTAGTTCTAGCATCCTGCAGGCTTCCCAGCCCTGCTGCTCATGGCAGAAATGCTGCCACAGTCCAAAAGTTTCCTTGACTCCTGGAGTCCTCCCTGATATCTCTTTACACCCCATATTCAATTCTGCCTTCAAAATACTTATGTCCACTCATGGGATGGTAAGTGTTTAAAAATGGACTCTCTTACAGGAAAAAAAAAAAGCTGATTTGCTGTACTTGACAATTTCTGTGGTGTAATCACCCCCAACATGGCCAGGTTCAAGCTACCAGAAGTTTAACAACTGGATTGCAAAATTCCTGAAACTTAACGGTTGGCTTTCAGGGGCCAGTCCAAGCCTGCTGCAGGACAGCACTGAGTTCCGTCCCTAACCTGCACACTTCTCACCTCCACCACCCCTCCCTGTCCCGGCCAGCATCATTTCTTCCAGGAACACTTCTGTAGCCTCTGTTGGCTTTCATTTTTCAGCTACAGTGATTTTTGGAAAAGTCAAATTGTATCACTCCTCTGCTTCTTCCCCAACACAGCTGCATGGCTCCCTTCATCCCTCCTTCAAGCCTCTGCTCAATGTCACTTTATTAAAGGCACCTTTTGCAAACCACCCTGTATATAATATCAATTCTCCTGTCTACCCTGGCATTCTAATTTCTCTTATCTTAATTAATTTTTATTTAGCATTTATTACCATAAGCATTATACTGAATACAGGCAGCCCTCACTTTTCATGGCAGTGCAGGATTGCAAGAATGACTGTGCAGCCAGAAATCCAGGAAAGCAATCTCCACAACCAATCAGAAGAACAATGATCATTTTGTGACCTTTACAATTTTTTGTCAAAATATTGGAAACTCTCATACTATCAGTTACAAATGTAGAGGGCAATAAAAAATAATAAATGAATATTTATTAGTACACTGTAATTCAAAACATTGGAAACATCGAGTGTTCAAGTATTTTATTTCTTTGTAAAAATGTTTCAAGAGTAGTTGAAAGAGTGCTTACCTCCTTCCTAAGTTTGGATTTGTTTCCAGCGCCTTATCATTTGCACTTTCAGTGTAGTGAAATCTCTGCAAAAGTTTCTTTCATGTGAAGATTTTTGCTGTTGTCACATCCTCAGGGATACCTTCACCCTATTTGTCAGCACCCCATCCCATATCTGTTAAATTCATCTTCTCTAAGTCCTGCGGGTTGCCTATCTGAAGTTTCTCAAACACTACCAGGGTCTACGTTGCCTCCACCAGCTATTTATGCTTCTATCACTCCACTGACATTCAATTTGAACTTCACCTCCAGCATTTTCACTGCTCATTTATTCACTGCATTTTCACTGTGGTTGTCCAATCTCTCTTTCAATTATTTGTTTCCCGAAAATGTCACATGGACTCATCACCAGTTGCATGAGGTTGCAGTCTTGTGTGAGCCTGCGCCCCTGGCCTGTGGACTTCACAATTGCCTCTCATTTTTTTCCCCTATGATGGGACAGGATGGCTAAAGGGGGCTGGAGTTTGGTGCTTGCCTTTCCCAGGTAGGTTAGGCTCTGATCAAAGCCCAGCAGATTAGGCTCTGGTAAAGCAGTTTCTCCTGAGAGCTGGGCTTGGTAAGAAGAAAGAATGCTCTGGTGTATTTCAAAATGGTTCACTTTCCCCTCCCCGCCCCCCAGGAAGCACAAGTGAATATTTCTCTCATATTCACTCTGAGGACCTAATCAAGCTCCTGGAGGTAAAACTCACAACAGGGTTCAAGTTCCCTGTGATTGGGTCCTCCTGGAATCTGTTTCTCAGACTGGCCCACATCAAGCCTCTAGCAATTCTTCAATTACAGTGCAGGTTTTCCTATCCTGGCACTGGTTCCCATGGAGGTTTTGGCTTCAGGAAGTTGTAATTCTCTATATCATTTTGTCTAACTTCCAGTTTTGGAGACAGTGGTTTGCTCTGTGACCTCATTTCTCTGACAGACCTAAGAAGAGTTGCCATTTTGTATTTGCTCAGCTTGTTACTTGATGTTGGCTCTAGGGACTTTTTGCAGGGGACATCCAGGAGTTTTGGTTCCATCCTTAAAGGCTGCTACAGTAACAAGACCTCAAACTTTCCACACCCAGAATTATAGTCTCTGAAAATCCAAACTCAGTCCTTAGCTACAGGGCCCTGTGGATCAGGGCTGTCAACTGAGGAAGGGCCAAGGGAACCCTGGCATGAAGTGAGTGCCTCTGGGACAAAGAGCAGGCCCAGAGCAGTCAAACTCTCTCCACCACTGTCCAAGGCTCCCAGGCGTGGGAACCCCAAAGTGGATATCAGCAACTTCCCAGGGGTGGCAACTGTGCCTGCTTCTTCTTTTACTATGAGGCTGTGCCAGTCTCTTGGCCTTTTCCTTCCACAGCAAATTCCCTCCTCAGATATCGTGGCAGGTGGGGCTTCTCCTTCTCTGCAGAGCTCAGAGGCTGGGGTCTCTCCATGATAAACTTTGAACAGAGCAGGCAATGGCCATATGTGTCTTCCAGCCCACCTGGACAACCCTTGCCTCTTTATGCTATTGGGACTCACAGGTGAGTGCAGTCTGTTCTACACAGGTGTATTTATACGTAATGTCTCCTCACCCTCTCAGCCCATCTCACCCATATCTGTGGATTTCCATTTGGGAATATTTTCTTCTCTCCCATGCCAGCAGGTGACAAGATTTGGAGCACACTTTCCATGGGCATCTGTGCAGACTCTTACCAGGATTTGCCTTTCTTTAGTCATAGTGATTTTCCGAGGCCATGCTTGTACCATGACCCTGGTGCTAGTAATGACTTCGTGATTATAGGGCTAGACACATGACCCACACTCATCACGTGGTGGTACCTGCACACCCCCCAGCCATTGACCAGGGTTGTTGCACTGCATAGTAAATCCTCAAGGACAGAGAGTCTGTTTTTTAAAGATATTACTATTGCCAAAACACCACCTAATAACAATAACATCTAACTTTTGGAGCATAGTCAGCAATTATTAAGGAATTTGCATATATTAATCCATTTTATGACCATAACAAACCTCTGAAGTTGATATGATTATTTCCATTTTATATTTGAGAGAACTCAAGAAACAGAGATGTTAAACAGGTTCCCTTAGGTCACACAGCTAGAACTGATAGAACTAAATTCAAATCTAGAAGTTCTGATTCCTAAGTCCACAAGATTAATCTTTGCTCTCCTCAAACAACCACTGACTCCTCACTTGTCCCACAGCCTTATCTCATTATCTGCACCTTGTGTCATGAGTGCAGGGCTAAACTTGGCAGAAAGAGGATTTTAGCTCATGGTTCCCCAGGCTCCTGGTTTTCTCAAACATTCAGGCTGTGTCTTTACTGCACAAAGTCAACTTAAATTTGAAACTCAATTCTCCACATGATTTCCACAAAATTTTTCACTCAAATTGTATCTATGCATCTAATAGATCTTCACTGAAGGATTGGAGTTCACAGGAAGTCATCTTGTTGCTTTAAGTAAAGATTCTGCCAAAGTATGGAAACTATTCTATCAATATTTGAGTCATATATTTCAAATTATAATTTTTGGAGGCATATCTTTCAGGTTAGTTGTTACTTTCATAAAAGGAAACATTTCTCTTTCAACCATTTGTGCTTTTTACCTTAAACTATACTTCTTAAGATAGTATTTCTATTGCAACATTTTCAAACTATTTTGTTATAGCTTTTGCCATTGCTATATTTATACCTATTGTCATTAGTTTGTTTGGGGGTGTCTCTTTGTGCTGCGTCCTAGGAGATTGTCCCTGCACGAGGAGCCAGCTCACTAACTTACTACTCATTTATGTACAGTCAGCTACTCAACTGACACAGTTGGGATCTGTTTCCTCACCAAAATCTCATGTCAAATTGTAATCCCCAGTGCTGGAGATGGGGACTGGTGGGAAGTGATTGGATCATGGGGGCAGGTTTCCCTCTTGGTGCTGCTCTCACAATAGTGAGTGAGTTCTTGTGAAATCTGGTTGTTTAAAAGTGTGTAACACCTCCACCCTCTCTAACCCTCATGCTCCAGCCATGTAAGATAAGTCTCCGTCCACTTTGCCTTCCACCCTTACTGTAAGTTTCGTGAGACCTCCCAGAAGCCAGGTGTATGCCAGCATCATGCTTCCTATACAGCCTGTGAAACCACGAGCCAATTAAACCTCTTTTCTTTACAAATTACCCAGTCTCAAGTATTTCTTTATAGCAGTGTGAGAATGAACTAATACAAAAAATTGATGCTGAGGAGTGGGACATTGCTATAAGGTTACCTGAAAATGTGGAAGTGGCTTTAGAACAGGGTAATGAGCAGAGGTTGAATGAGTGTAGAGGGCTTAGAAGACAGGAAGATGACAGAAAGCTGGGAACTTCCTAGAGATTTCTTGAATTGTGACCAAAATGCTGAGAGTAATATGGACCATGAAGTCCAGGCTGAGGAAGCCTCAGATGGAAGTGATGAACTTCTTGGCAACTGGAGCAAAGATCGGTTTTGTTAAGTCTTGGCAAAGAGCTTGAAGGCATTGTGCCCCTGCCCTGGGGTTCTGTGAAACATTGAACTTGGGAGTGGCAATTTAGAGTATCTGCTGGAAGAAATTTCTAAGCAGCAAAGCATTCAAGAAATTTCCTGGGGCTGGGCACCGTGGCTCATGCCTGTAATCCCAGAACTTTGGGAGGCCCAGGCGGGCAGATCACGAGGTTAGGAGGTCGAGGCCAGCCTGGCCAATGTGGTGAAACCCCATCTCTACTAAAAATACAAAAAAAAAAAAAATTAGCCAGGTGTGGTGGTGCATGGCACACACCTGTAGTCCCAGCTACTTGGGAGGCTGAGGCAGGAGACTCACTGGAACCTGGGAGACGGAAGTTGCAGTGAGCCGAGATTGCACCACTGCACTCAAGACTGGGTGACAGAGTGAGACTTTATATCACACACCAAAAAAGAAGAAGAAGTTACCTGGCTGCTTCTAACAGCCTAATTCATATGCATAAGCACAGAGATGACTTGAAACTGGAACTTATATTTAAAAGGGAAGCAGAGCATAAAAGCTTTGAAAATTTGCAGCCTAGCCATGTGGTAGAAAATAAAGGCCCATTTTCAGGGGACGAATTCAAGCAGGCTGTGAACTTTGCATAAGTAAAAAGAAGCCAAATGCTAATATTCAAAACATTGGGAAAAGCCTTCAAAGGCATTTCAGAGACCCTCTCATTACAGGCACAGAGGTCTAGAAGGGAAGAATGGTTTTGAGAGCCAGGCCCAGGGCCTGCTGCCCTGTGCAGCCTTGGGACATGGCTCACTGCACCCCATTCACTCCAGCTTCAGTCTTGGCTCAAAGGGGCTCAGGTATACCTCGGCTGCTGCTTCAGAGGGTGCCAGCCATAAGCCCTGGTGGCTCCATGTGGTTTGAAGCCTGCAGGTATGCAGAGTACAAGAGTTGAGGATTGGGAGCCTCTGACTAGATGTCAGAGGATACATGGAAAAGTCTAGATGTCCAGGCAGAAGCCAGAGCCCTCATGAAGAACCTCTACTAGGGCAGTGCAGAAGGGAAATGTGGGGTTGGAGCCCCCACACAATTCCCACTGGGGCACTGCCTAGTGGAGCTGTGAGAAGAGGGCCACCATCCTCCAGAGCAAAGATTGGTAGATCCACTCGCAGCTTGCACCGAGTGCAGGGGAAAACTGCAGGAACTCTACACCAAGTAAGAGAACAACCATGGAAGCTGAATTTTGCAAAGGCACAGAGGTGGAGCTGCTCAAGGCTTTGGGAGCCCACCCCTTCCACCAGTGTGCCCTGGATGTGAGACATGGAGTCAAAGGAGATAATTTTGGAGCTTTAATGGCTGCCCTGCTGGGTTTCAGGTTTGCAAAGGCCTGTATTTTGGGCAATTTATCTCTTTTGAAGTGGGAGTATTTAGCCAATGCCTATACCCCATTGTATCTTGGAAGTAACTAACTTATTTTTAATTTTACAGGCTTATAGGTGGAAGGCACTTGCCTTGTCTCAGATAAGACTTTGGACTTTTGAGTTAATGCTGAAATGAGTTAAGACTTTGGGGGATTTCTGGGAAGGCATGATTGTATTTTGCAATGTGATAAGGACATAATATTTGAAAGTGGGCAGGAGAAAATGATAAGGTTTAGATCTGTGCCACCACCAAAATCTCATGTTGAATTGTAACCCCCAGTGTTGGAGGTAGGACCTGGCGGAAGATGGCTGGGTCTTTGGGTCAGATTTCCCTCTTGGTGCTGTTCTCATGATAGTGAGTGAGTTCTCATGAGATCTGGTTGTTTTAAAGTGTTTGGCACCTCCGCACTCTCTCTCTCTCTCCTGCTCTGGTCGTGTAAATATGCCCACTTCCCCTTCACCTTTTGCCATTTTTGTAAGTTTCCTAAGACCTCCCAGAAGCTGATACCAGCATTATGCTTCCTGTAAAGCCTCTAAAACCATGAGCCAATTAAACCTCCTCTTTATCAATTACCCAGTTTCAGTCTCAGGTATTTCATTATAACAATTAAAGAAAGAACGGATTAATACATCTACCCATTTGTTTTTTAAACAATTTAGCACTAATTATATTTTTTCAAAATTCTCTGTTTTATTTCTTTTCTCAGATACCTGTTGTTACTGCCTGCCTGCCTATTCTTGTTTCATACATGACCGATGTTGTTTTATGGATTTACTTTCCTTTCATTATCTGTATAAGGTTACTAAATTTGTTAATGTTAAAAATATTTTCATATTTTAGATTTTTATTTTCTGAGATATTATCTTCTAAGATGTTATTTTCATTGCTGTTTTTGTGTTTTAGTTATTGTTTTTGAATTTATTATGATGTTGCTTTTCCCCAAATCTTTAGTGATTACTGCTTTCACTGTAATCTTTCCAGGAATAATGCCCTGAGTGATCATGGGCTGTCAGCACTTTGTGGAACATGGCACCCATCCCAACCTTGTGGGGGCTGCTCCTAATTGAGGTTGTGGCTTCTTCTCTGCTTCCTTCCTGAGAGATGTCTCTCCCTTCTTATGAGAGGTGTCATAGTACAACTGTTAAAAGCAAAGGCCATGGAGTGTGACAACCTGTGTTCCAGTTCTAAAAGCTGGGTGATGTTGAACAAATTTATTATTGCCTGTGTGCCTCAAGTTTCCTCACCTGTAAAAAAAAAAGGTTAATGGTTGTGCTAATTTCATGGGGCCGGAGTGATGAATTAATGAGGTAACTGACATAAAATGCTTGGCACAGTATCTGGAGCATAGGACATCTGCAATAAACACAGCAGCTACTAACCTTCATGTCATATAGAGACTAGTTTCTTGTTTTAAAGTGTAATTTGGCATCGATTAACATGATTTTATCATTTTTATATTCATTTCTGTGAATGTGAAGCAGGAGGTGATGATTTCACCCTCTGTGCATCTGCCACATTGAAAAAGAAATTTGGATGGAAAAGTGATGACTTTTACAATTTCATTTGACAATTACTCATGATAGGTGAAGGATTGCAAGCCCAGCATGGGAAAGAGAGGTTTCCAGACAGGTCTTTCTTAGTCATAGATGACAGAGGAGAAACCATTTCTCCTACCAAGGAAATGTTTCTAAAGCACAAATATATCAGGGAAGCAGTGAACTCTTCCTGTACAGAAATGTAATTACAGCCACAATTTTTTGGTTATAATTAAATATGAATCAAGCCTTCTTTATGGTTTATATTACTCTTACCATATCACTACAAGGTGCATGTTGTAACTTCCATTTACATGTAATTAAGTTAAGGCTTAGAGAAGTCAAGTGTCTTGTTGAAAGTCACACAGTTGGAGATTGTAAGAAAAGGAATTCATCTACAGATTGACAAAAAGCAGGGTGAAGAGGATCCAGAGGGAGCAATTGATCTCAGAGCGTCAGAGGTAGACTAAGTACACGATATAAGCTGGGTCCCAGCAGTCCTGGGAGGATGGGAGAAGGCCACTGATGGGAAACTCAGCATGCAGTAGGAATGCATTTCAAAGCAATATTTGAGTTCCCTCTCTTCACCTGGCACCATGAGTATCAATAATAACCTACTGAATCTCAGGGATGCATAGTCATTATCTCTTTTGATGTTCACTAAAACATGGCAGTGAGACTTATTATCCCAAGGTTAGAAGGCAAAACTGAACCTAGGAAGGACCAGTAACTTCCCCAACTCTTTAGCACATCTTCTTAGTCAGGGTATTTATTCTCCCTCCTCAGTTCCCATCTGAATACAGTGATGAATGGAATAGGTGTTCTGTGTGCAGAGCAAAGAGTATTGAAATTGATGTGACTGCTCCAGGAATCTGCCCTCCATCTTCTCCCCCAGTATAACCGTATCCCCTTTCCATAACCCATAATCCCCACCTCACCCCACAAAACAGATCCTTATTATCCTAAGCCCACTTACACTCCTGGAAGAAGTCAGGAAATAATTCCTTCTGCTGGGTGCAGGTACCTGAAAGTGCTAAGGGCCACATGAGACTGAATTTGGGCTAAGTTTTGCCATTTATATTTATACAAGTTCGGAATAGGGAACCATTTCAAGAGCAGACCTGTTCCTCTCCAACACTGAGCAGGTCCTGTGACCCCTCCTCCTGCCCCAACTGAGTAGCACTTGGTTGAGGCTGGTGCAGAATGAGACCACAAGCCAACCACATCCTGGGGTCTTGAGATGGAAAGTTTAGGAAACATTTCATAACCACAGGTCCTTCTTGGCTTAAGAGCCCCAGATGGCAAATCACCAAGCAGACATAAAGATGGGGTTAGGAGCCATGGAAGGAGTACAGACCTCAGGTGGGAAGGAAGCATTATTTCTGCTAAGCCTGTCTGATTCTCCTGAAATGGAGCATGTGTAACTGCTTGCATTGTAGCTGGTTGCTGTGCCTGATTTCTATTTCACAATCCAGAAGCAGGTTACTGCCTCACTCCATCACAGCTACTTCCTCTTGAACTGAGGGAGGCAGGGCTTGTCTTCTCTCCTCAGAGCAGACTCTGAGATCTTCTCAGCACAGACATTTGGACACAGCAGACTCTTAAGTTCTCCAGAATGCCCGTCCCAGCCTTCTGGCCCCACCTTCCTTGTCCTTTCCTGCTGATGATGCTACTGCCGGGGGTACTCACAGGTGAGCATTGCTTTCGGTTAAAATCTTTTTCCCTGCCCACTGAGCCATGGCCTGTCCCTGGACTTTCAGGGATTCCAGACAATGACAAGTGCTGCCAAGAAAGGCCAAGGATTAGGCCTTGACTGAGAGCAGAAAATCAGGGAGCTGAGTGCTTTCTCTGTGGATCTGCCGCTGGCTACCAGAGGCATTGAACAACGGGATGATTCAACCACTACAACAGCAATTACTTACATTTTGATAATATTTCAATTAACAAAGCAGAGAAGAATCATTATTTAAATCCTCACCAGTCCTGAGGCCCTAGGGCCAAGTGACATGCCCAAGTCCCCAGAGTAAGCTCAGAGACACCCTAACAGGGTTATGTGGCTCTAGGCTCAGCCCTCTCTCTTCACCAAACTGAGGATGTGAAGTCTGTAATGGTGATCACTTCAGTAGGGCAGTGGTGTAGTGTATCCTGGGAGTGTTCGGCCACCATCCTCCCTAAGGGTGCTCCTCACTTTGTCCTCTGTTCCCCCATGCTCCTCCCTCCCCTGCGACCTGATTCTTACCACCCATTTCTCTGTGACCTCTTCCGCTTTAAGAAGTTCCACATTTTCTGCTTACTGGGTCCTATATTCCTTTCCTAGGGCTTTCATAACAAAGAACTGCAGGCTGGGTGGCTGAAACTACAGACATTTACTTCCTTGTAGTTATGGAGGCTGAAGTCCTCCATAACTACAGGATCAGTCCTCCTGATCTTTCAAGGTGTCGGCAGAGTTAGTTTCTACTGAAGTCTCTCTCCTTGGCTTATACAGGGCCATTTTCTCTCTGTGTCTTAAACGCATGATCTTTGTGTGTGACTGTGTCCTCATCTCCTCTTCTTATGAGAGTATCAGTCATGTTGGATTAAGGCCCACCCCAGTGACCTCATTTAACTAAATTACTTCTCAAAGACCATGTCTCCCAAACTGTAACGTTCAGAGGTGCTGGGGATTAGAGCTTCAACACATGCATTTTGTGGGACACATTCAGCGCATAACAGGTACTACAACCTCCCTTGGTTCTCTTAAATTTCCCATGGTTAATTTCTTTCCTCTTTCCCAGGACAGGCAGGATTGGAGGGCCTTTCCTGGTGCAGCCTGGGAGAGCCCTGCTCACAGCTCCCAGGCAAATTACCTGTCCCGATCCCTTCTCAGGCCATGGAGCTGACCCCAGAACCACAGGGTTGGGCACAGCAGCCTCTCAGTTCCCCACTGGGCCCTGCTGTGATGACACCTCACAGGCCCTAGAGGGCAGGGGTCTCACTTTTCAAATTATTTTTCTCACACATACACTGTACCCAAATGATAGCAGTAAGAGTTTAACAATTGAGCTCTTCCTACCATGTAGACACAGTTATTAGCATTTTGCCTGTTTTATCTCCACTAATCCTCACAACATCCCTGCGTGAAAGCTGCAACTATTATCCCCTATCTCCAAACAAGGAGTCAGGCAGAGGGAGGAACTTGTCCATACATTGTCCCCTACCTCAGTCAGTGGAGCAGCTGGGATTCAAGTCCAGGTCAACTAGCTCCAAAGTTCATTCTTTTAGTTGTGTTATGCTACTAGCAGAAATATTAGAAAATGCAGGGAAGTAAACATAGAATTAATTATTGCCTACCACACTAGTTAGCAACAACCAGTTACAACTGTGACTTCTGAATTTGTTAATAATGTGTTGGATGCTTTCTATGGGCCAAATATTTTACTTTCTATGGGCCAGATGTTTTAATGAGATTTTAACGTATGTTGTAATTTTGCTTAACACACAAAACAAAATTATATACTATCACGATAGGTCACACTTTGATATATATTTGTGAATGTATATGTGTGTGTATATGTAGTATATATATGTATGTGTGTATATAGATTTGCAAATGTGTGTGTATATATATGTGTGTGTGTATCCATATGTATATGCATGTGTGCATTTAAGTAAGTGTACATGCACGCAGGAGATTTCATTTTTTATCATTGTTTCTCCAAGTTTCTAATTTCAATGAAACTTTTAAGAAAATATTTTATTTTTATTTGAGAAAACCATATATACTTATCATGTATACCATATTAATGAAATACATGTACATTTCAGAATGACTAATTTGCACTAATTAACATATGAACTACCTTGTGTATATATCATTTTTGTGGTGAGATCTCTCAAATCTGCTCTCAACAATTTTTGAGGATACAAATTGTGTTATGAACTCTAGACTCCACATTGTGCAATAGATTTGTGGAGCTAATTTCTCCTAAGTAAACTGAAATTTTGTATCCTTTGACCAATATCTCCCCAAAGGCACCCCTGCCTAGTGCCTGGTAACCATTATTCTCCTCTCTACTTCTATGAGTTCAACGTTTTAAAATTCCACATATGAGTGACATGCAGTATTTGTCTTTCTGTGCCTGGCTTATTTTACTTAGCGTAGTATCTTCCAGGATCATTTATGTTGTTGGAAATGACAGGATTTCCTTCTTTGGTCAGGCTGATTAGAATCCCGTTGTGTATATACCACATTTTCTTTCTCCATTTATCTGCTGATGGACACCAAAGTTGATTCAATATCCTGGCTATTGTAAATAATGCTGCAATGGACATGGGATCACAGATACCTGTGTGACATGCTGATGTCATGTCCTTTGGATATATGCCTAGTAGTGAGATTGCTGGATCATATGATAGTTCTATTTTTAATTTTTTGAGGAGCCTCCATAATGCTTTTGCTAATGGCTCTACTAATTTACATCCCCACTAAAGGTGTGCAAGAATTCCCTTTTCTCCACATCCTCTCCAAAACTAGTTATCATCTTTTTTATTATAGCCATTATAACAAGTGTGAGATGATAGCTCACTGTGGTTTTAATTTGCATTTATTAGATAAATAGTGAGGTTGAGTATTTTTGTAGGCCTGCTGGCCATTTTAATGTATTCTTTTGAGAAATTGCTTTTAAGATCTTTGGCCCATATTTTAGTTGGGTTGTTTTCTTAATATTGAGTTATTTCACTTCCTTACATATTTAGTATATTGACTCTTCATCAGATGTATGGCTAGCAAATATCTTCTTCCATTCTGCTGGTTGTCTTTTCACTCTGTTGATTATTTCCTTGGCTGTGTAGAAGGTTTTTAGTTTTTTGTAATGCCATTTGTCTATTTTTCTTTTGTTGCCTGGGCTTTGGGACTAATATCTGAAAATTCATCGCCCACACCAATGTCATGGCACTTTTCTTCCAGTACTTTTACACTTTTAGATCTTACATTTAAGTCTTTAATACATTTTGAATTGATTTTTGTATGTCATGTGAAAGGAAGGTCTAATTTCATTCCTCTACAGATGGATATCCAGGTTTCCCAACGCCACTTTTTGAAGAGACTGACCTTTCCCCATGTGTCTGCTTGACATTTTTGTCAAAGGTCAATTGAGTGTAAATGTGTGCGTTAATATCTGGGCTCTCTGGTCTGATCCATTGGTCTGTGTGTCTATTTTTATGCCAGTGCCATGCTGTTTTGATTACTATGGCACAGGAGTCAAGTTTGAAATCAGGCAATGTGATGCCTCCAGTCTTTTTGCTCAAGATTGCCTTTCTATTCACAATTTTCTATGACTGATGTGAACCTGAGGATTGTTTTGTCCATTTCTGAGGAAAATGTCATTGAAATATTACTAATAATGAATTGAATCTGTAGATCTCTTTGGGTAGTATGTATATTTTTAACAAAAGTAATTATCTAATCCACAAGCATGGATATCTTTCCATTATTTTTCTTCTATTTATTTTTCATCAGGGTGTTATAGTTTTGTTGTGGAGGTCTTTCATGTCCTTGAGTAAATCTGTTTCTAGCTATTGTATCTTTTTTGGTAGTAATTGTAAATGCGATTATCTTACTGATTTCTTTTTTCAATAAAGTCATAATAATGACAGCAATCAATATACATGATAAATAGGTAAATAAAATCATAAATTAGCCACTGATAAGTGAAAATAAAATAAGGTATGTGTATGTAACTTTTATCTTACAGAAATTTTCATATATTCCTATTATTGATGGTTTTTGTCACAAAAAGATGTCCACATTTGTAAAATGCTATTTTGCATCAAATGAGATAATCATGTGTTTCTTCTCTTTCTTCTATAAATATGATGTATTACATTGTTGGTCATTTGTATATCAAAACATTCTTGTATTCCAGGAATAAATACCACTTGCTCATTGTGTATATTCCTTTTAATATGCTGCTGAACTCAGCTAGTGTTTGGTTGAGGATTATTGCATCAACAAACCCAGTAATAATAATGCCAACTGCTAACAGAAAGGTGTGCCGCTCTACCTGGCAACAATCTTAGTTCTGTATTTTCATGGAAGTTTAGATTCCAATGGGCTCCATTTCAGATAAGCAGAGTCTGGCTTTGGGACAATTTATGGTTAATGAGTACGACAGGAATGTATGCTCCCCAGATCTGGACTCTAAGCCAGGAAAGCCCAACAGATAACCAGAAATTTCTTGTTGTAATGGAGTATGGCAAAGGCTGAGAGGGGGGTTATATTTGCATCAAAGGCCCTGGGGAAAATGTATGGCCATCATGAGTGGTTTAGAGACTTCAAGAGGCATGAAAGACACAGCCAAAGTCTCTACAGAGAAGAGACACTTTTGTTTGTTAATTTATTTAAAGACATTAACAGAAGGGCCTGTTGATTTTAATTTGTAAGTAAAATTTGTAATTGAAGCATATTTTGCCACGAGTACCCCAGAAAAAACTTATAGATGCTAGATTATGTGACATTAATATGCATATCACATGAATCTTCTTTGAAGAGGTGTTACCAATGTTATATCATCTTGTGCTCTTGAAGAAAGGTGGATGTCATTATTGATATTGGAACAGGATCCTCACTTCAGGATGGAGAGCCATGGCAGCACTCCAAAAGGCAACACAAAGCTGTACATAGCATAGCACAAGAAAGCCATCAGGGTAAAAAGCCTTCTCAAATTGTGGAGCCAATCAGAGTAGCAAATCAGTAAGTCATAAGTCAAAGGCATTCCCTAGGAACTTTCCACCCAAGTTTAGAATGATCCCATCCTCGTTGCCATTACTATTGAAAATGTTAGAGTGATTCCTGCTGGTTGAATCTCAGAGGATCACTCTAACATGGCCATGAAAAGTTCATATGAAGAGGCATACTCACAGTTCCTAGAGAAGGAAGTAGGGCAGGCCATGCAGGAAGCCATGTGGGAGGAGTTCCCAAGGAGCAGGCTCAATCAAGCAGATGGGTAGGCAAGAGAGATGGGATCCCTGGGCAAGTGCCTTTACTGGGAGTCAAGGTGGAGGACACAAGCAAAAAACATGATGGGTTTTACTAGGGTGTTTCAATGTCACTAGGTCACAGTAGAGGAGGATAAGAAGAGGAATTGTGGCAGGGACCAGCTTTAAAATACTGGTTACCTGGTCACCTGGGCAGGGTGCTCACAGCTTCTTTGTGGGATATTGAAGCATGATTTTTTAAAAATGTACACATAACTGGACATCTTTATTTCTTCATACAACTTTGAGTTGCCATGTAGCATCCTTTCATTTCCACCTGAAGCACTCCCTTTAGCATTTCTTGTAGGCAAGGTTTAATGGTCATGAACTCTGTTAGCTTTTGTTTATCTGAGAATATCATAATTTCTCCCTTGTATTTGAAGGACATTTTGCCAGGTATAGAATTCATGATTGACATATTTTTCCTCTTTCAACATTTTGAACTTACCATCCCCCTATCTTCTGCCCTTCAGTGGTTTGTATAAGAGCTCAGCTGAAAATCTTATCGAGGGTCTCTTGTATGTAAGGAATCGCTTCAGTCTTGCTGCTTTAAGGATTCTCTCTTTGACTTTAGTTTTCAACAGTTGGGTTATAATGTGTCTTAGTGTGGGTCTCTGAGTTTATTTTTGAGTTCAACTTGCGTTTCTTCTGTGTCTTAATATGTAGATTCCTGTATTTTTCTAGTTTGTGAAGGTTTTTGTCCACTATGTCTTCAAATAATCTTCTATTCCTTTCTCTCTCTTTTTTCCCCCTGGAACTCCAGTAAGGTGCATGTTGATACATTTGATAATGTCTCACAATTCCCTTAGACTCTGTGCTCTATATTTTATTCAATTTCCCTCCGATATCTCAGTCTCAATAATTTCAATTATTCCATCTTCCAGTTTTCTGATTATTCTTCCACCTGCTTATACCCACTGGGGGACCCCTCTAGTGGACTTTTAGTTATTGTACTCTCAATTCCTAGGTTTCTGTTTGATTTCTTCCTATAATTTCTCTTTCTTTACGTTCTCATTTTGTTAAGACATTTATATTCCTTTAGTTCTTGGTCCATTGTTTCCTTTACCTCTCAGCATTTTTAAGACAGTCATTTTAATATCTGGGTCTAGTATCAGGGTGGAGCTAATACATCACAAGGGTGCTTATAAGAAGGAGGAAGGAGATTAATTCTTGGAGAATGACATTGAAACATCCCTGTATTCCAGGATGTTTGCATGTGAAGATGCATGAAGTTAGAGTGGTGGGAAGACGTAACTGTGAGAAAGGAATATAAGAAAACTCTAGAATTTGGAAAGGCAAAAAATAGAGCCTCCAGAAGACACATAGTTCTGCTGAAAGCTCTTTAAAAATTGTCGAAATGGAAGGTGTAAAACATGATGCTTTCATATACATACACATATACATATGCATAGTGAAATGAATATTAAAGTTAAGCAAATGGACACATCCATCATCTCCCATAGTTATGCTGCATGTGTTGTATGTCAACAGCACCTAAAATGTGCTTTTTAAGCAAAAATACTGAATTCAATACAACATTATTAACTAGAATCCTCAGATTGCACATTCAATCTCTGGACTTCTTCGTCAGACTTACTGCAATTTTGTACCTTTTGACCTCCCCATCACCTGCCCCAAGTTCACCCCTAGTCACCACTGTTTTATTCTCTATCTTTGTGTATTTGACATTCATCATTTCTTCTTGATTGTACCCCAGTAACACTATTTTGGACTTCTAACCTCCAGAACTATAAAATGTTACATTTCTTTTAAGACACTAAGTTTTGGTAATTGGTCACATCAGCATTAGGAAACTTATGTAATGTGTTTATGCTATGGGTGAAATATTACAAGGGGCTTAAAACAACGTTATATTTCTACTGGGAGCCACATATTCAGCGTGGATTGGCAGTTTTGCATGCAACGGTCATTCACGCATCCAGGCAATGGAGCAGGCCCCATTAGAGCCTTATGGGTCTCTGGAAGGGAGAAATTGATCCACAGAGGCTCTTGCAGTTAAATGCACAGCCCACAAATTATACCCATCACTTCTGCTCATAACTCAAGGGTCTAAAGAAGTTACAGGGCCCCACCCAATACATTGATGCAAAAAGTGCAACACTCCGTGTAGCCACAGAGTGGAGGCACATATTTGGCAAACCGTGGCACTTCCAAGGAGGGCTCAAGAGTTCTACTCAGGTCCTCAACCCAAAGCTCTACATTGAAATTGAACCTCTTGGCCAGGCACGGTGGCTCACGTCTGTAATTCCAGCAGTTTGGAAGGCCAAGGCAGATGGATTGCTTGAGCCCAAGAGTTAGAGACCAGTCTGGGCAACATGGTGAAACTGTGTCTCTACAAAAAATACAAAAATTGGCCAGGTATGGTGGAACGCACCTGTGGTCCCAGCTACTTGGGAGGCCAAGGAGAAAGGATCACTTGAGCCTGGGAGTTTGAGGCTAGAGTGAGCTTTGATTGCACCACTGCACTCCAGCCTGGGCAGCAGACAGAGCAAAACCCTGTCTTTAAAAAAAAAAAAAAAAGAAAAACAAAGAAAAGAAAAGAAAGCAAACAGAAAGAACAAAAGAAAGTAAGGAAAAGGAAATTGAACCTCTCTGTGCCTCAGTGTCCTCGCTTGTATTACAGTCTTATGTCACAGGCCAGTTGTGAGGGTTAAATGAGATAATACATGTAGTGTGCTGAGCTCAAGGCCTATTCCTGGTGTGCACCCAGTCAATGAAAGCCATTGATAAACACTTGAGGAAACACAGAGGATCAGGTAAGGATGAAAAAATGACTGCTTTGTGCTCCTTTCCAGGAGTGGCGGGTGAGGAGGAGCTGCAGGTGATTCAGCCTGAGAAGTCTGTATCAGTTGTAGCTGGAGAGTCGGCCACTCTGCACTGCCATATGACCTCCCTCATCCCTGTGGGGCCCACCCAGTGGTTCAGAGGAGCTGGACCAGGCCGGGAATTAATCTACAATCAGAAAGAAGGCCACTTCCCCCGGGTAACAGCTGTTTCAGACCTCACAAAGAGAAACAACATGGACTTTTCCATCCGCATCAGTAACATCACCCCAGCAGATGCCGGCACCTACTACTGTGTGAAGTTCCGGAAAGGGAGCACTGTCGATGTGGAGTTTAAGTCTGGAGCAGGCACTGAGCTGTCTGTGCGTGGTGAGTACAGCGTGGGCCTCCTTCACCCCTGGTGTGTGACAATAACTCAATAATTACATTATCAATTCTTAGAGCAACAATCAGGTGTGGTGGTTTGTGCTCATTTTCATGATCTGATGTCACCCCTTCTCCAGATCACATGAGTTGAGGCTTGGAGATGTCATGGTAGTTGCTCAAGGCTCCATGGTTTGTAAATGATGGGGCAGACGGCATCCCCAGTCTGCGGCTCTACAGCTCTTGTCTTTCCAAAGCTGACCCAGCCCTTTGGTTCCACAGATGAGGGAACTGACAATGTGAGTGACTTGCCCAGGCACAGGGCTGGACCTTGCCTTCTGCCTCCAGAGAAGGCTTCCCCCTCAGGGTGGCCGAGTCTCTTCTTTATGCAGCAGGCACTCACTGAGACCCCACTGTACGCCACACTCTGCCCTAAATGCTGTGCCAACAGCAGTGAATGAAACAGCCCAAAGCTCTTCCCCACCAAGCTTACATTCTCTTCCCTTCTAATGAGGAGAAATCCATCCAGCTCATGAAGAGGGTAAATTGTGTTTTTCTTTGTTTAATCTTCAGAAACATCACACGGGGAAGATTTCTGGGAGGCACAGATTCACTGTTGAATCTGACGGCCTGGTGGGAAGAGATGCCAATAAGTTTGGCATTTGCTGTGGGTCCATTTGGGAAACCCTTGTGTGATTCACGGACTGAGTCACACAGTTACCATGGGCTCCAAGCAGAGCTGCATCATCTCAGAATGACCCTCACCTCAGGAAAGAGGTCCCACATGTGGGTGACTTAGGGGTTTCCCATATAAGGCAGCAACAATGCTTATTTGGGGTTTCCTGCCAGAGGCCCAAGAGCTTCATTCTAACTCCTGAATTCTGGAATGTCAGCACAGGAAGGACCTTCAGACCATCCAGCCCAACCCCCTTTACAGATGGGAGACTGAAGCCAAGACATGACAGGGGCCTTGTCCATGGTCACAGGGCCAGATAATGACAGAATTGGAGCCAGAGTCCATATCTGAATTGAGACAGTCTCCTTCCTTCCCCAGTATTAGACACTGTCTCCACAGAAGAGCTAGGTGCGTCATAGGTGCTCAATAAAAGCTCCTCAAACAGAACCACGTGTCAGGTAGCCAGCATTTCTCTTTTCATCAGTTTCCCAAAGGTTCACAATGCACCTCACATTCAGACACTAAAGTCCATTGCTGATTGGAAAACTTCTCCCAAACATACACCCTATCGTTCCATATGGAGATTCCATATCAGGACATAAAGGCTTGCTCCATTGTTTAAAGCTGCAGAATACTCCAATTAACGGAAATATCAAATTTTATTTTACAGTCTTCTGTCAATGGGTATGTAATTTACTCCCAACTTTGAGCTACTAGAGCAATCCTTCAGTGGATGACCTTGCACATGTGTCACCCTCTTCAGATGGGAAATTCCAACTGGAAGTGACTTTCCTAGATTAGAAGATATGTGTGCTTTCATATTTGAGAAAATTGCCTAATTTCCCTCCTAGATGACGTAGCAACCAGGGCTCCCCACAACCCTTGAACATAGGTAGGGAAGGTGGCTTTATCCTGATTGTGCAGGTATCACAGGCAAAGACACAGAAGTTTCCAGGTGGTGCCTCCCCAGCCCAGGCAATCACAGTCATTAAGTGGCTCACGTGTGACTCAGATTGGCTAACTCCAAGTAGGATGCTCACCCCTCTTAGCCATGCTGTCGGCCTAAATGATTCTCTTGATGAGACAGGAGGGAGGCAGGGAGGAGGCCAGAGACCAGCAGTTGTGCCAGAGTCTCCTTAAAACCAGTGCTATGAGGGAGGAGCCGTTTGTTGCCTCCTTTAAAGATGAGGACACGGAGGCTCAGAGAGGAGACCTGAGTGGTGAGCAGGTTGGGAAGCCAAGGTTTCATCCCCACCAGGCAGACTTACAGCCCCTGTCTCTGCAGCACTCACTCAGCTTTACTTTTTATAGTGTGGAGTAATGCTCCAAACTTCTCTTTCCAAACACTTGCATTATTCAGTTATACAGCAAAAAGTGTTTTTTTTTTGTTTTTTTTTTGTTTTGTTTTTTTTTTATTATACTTTAGGGTTTTAGGGTACATGTGCACAATGTGCAGGTTTGTTACATATGTATCCATGTGCCATGTTGATTTCCTGCACCCATTAACTCGTCATTTAGCATTAGGTGTATCTCCTAATGCTGTCCCTCCCCCCTCCCCCACCCCACCACAGTCCCCGGAGTGTGATGTTCACCTTCCTGTGTCCATGAGTTCTCATTGTTCAATTCCCACCTATGAGTGAGAACATGCGGTGTTTGGTTTTTTGTCCTTGCGATAGTTTACTGAGAATGATGTTTTCCAGTTTCATCCATGTCCCTACAAAGGACACGAACTCATCATTTTTTATGGCTGCATAGTATTCCATGGTGTATATGTGCCACATTTTCTTAATCCAGTCTATCGTTGTTGGACATTTGGGTTGGTTCCAACTCTTTGCTATTGTGAACGGTGCCGCAATAAACATACGTGTGCATGTGTTTTTATAGCAGCATGATTTATAGTCCTTTGGGTATATACCCAGTAATGGGATGGCTGGGTCAAATGGTATTTCTAGTTCGAGATCCCTGAGGAATCGCCACACTGACTTCCACAATGGTTGAACTAGTTTACAGTCCCACCAACAGTGTAAAAGTGTTCCTATTTCTCCACATCCTCTCCAGCACCTGTTGTTTCCTGATTTTTTTTTGATGGCCATTCTAACTGGTGTGAGATGGTATCTCACTGTGGTTTTGATTTGCATTTCTCTGATGGCCAGTGATGATGAGCATTTCTTCATGTGTTTTCTGGCTGCATAAATGTCTTCTTTTGAGAAGTGTCTGTTCATGTCCTCTGCCCACTTTTTGATGGGGTTGTTTGTTTTTTTCTTGTAAATTTGTTTGAGTTCATTATAGATTCTGGATATTAGCCCTTTGTCAGATGAGTAGGTTGCAAAAATTTTCTCCCATTCTGTAGGTTGCCTGTTAATTCTGATGATAGTTTCTTTTGCTGTGCAGAAGCTCTTTAGTTTAATGAGATCCCATTTGTCGATTTTGGCTTTTGTTGCCATTGCTTTTGGTGTTTTAGACATGAAGTCCTTGCCCACGCCTATGTCCTGAATGGTATTGCCTAGGTTTTCTTGTAGGATTTTAATGGTTTTAGGTCTAACATATAAGTCTTTAATCCATCTTGAATTAATTTTTGTATAAGGTGTAAGGAAGGGATCCAGTTGCAGCTTTCTACATATGGCTAGCCAGTTTTCCCAGCACCATTTATTAAATAGGGAATCCTTTCCCCATTTCTTGTTTTTGTCAGGTCTGTCAAAGATCAGATAGTTGTAGCTATGCGGCATCATTTCTGAGGGCTCTGTTCTGTTCCATTGATCTATGTCTCTGTTGTGGTACCAGTACCATGCTGTTTTGGTTACTGTAGCCTTGTAGTATAGTTTAAAGTCAGGTAGCGTGATGCCTCCAGCTTTGTTCTTTTGGCTTAGGATTGACTTGGCGATGCGGGCTCTTTTTTGGTTCCATATGAACTTTAAAGTAGTTTTTTCCAATTCTGTGAAGAAAGTCATTGGTAGCTTGATGGGGATGGCATTGAATCTATAAATTACCTTGGGCAGTATGGCCATTTTCACGATATTGATTCTTCCAACCCATGAGCATGGAATGTTCTTCCATTTGTTTGTATCCTCTTTTATTTCATTGAGCAGTGGTTTGTAGTTCTCCTTGAAGAGGTCCTTCACATCCCTTGTAAGTTGGATTCCTAGGTATTTTATTCTCTTTGAAGCAATTGTGAATGGGAGTTCACTCATGATTTGGCTCTCTGTTTGTCTGTGATTGGTGTACAAGAATGCTTGTGATTTTTGTACATTAATTTTGTATCCTGAGACTTCGCTGAAGTTGCTAATCAGCTTAAGGAGATTTTGGGCTGAGACAGTGGGGTTTTCTAGATATACAATCATGTCATCTGCAAACAGGGACAATTTGACTTCCTCTTTTCCTAATTGAATACCTTTTATTTCCTTCTCCTGCCTGATTGCTCTGGCCAGAACTTCCAGCACTATGTTGAACAGGAGCGGTGAGAGAGGGCATCCCTGTCTTGTGCCAGTTTTCAGAGGGAATGCTTCCAGTTTTTGCCCATTCAGTATGATATTGGCTGTGGGTTTGTCGTAGATAGCTCTTATGATTTTGAGATACGTCCCATCAATACCTAATTTATTGAGAGTTTTTAGCATGAAGGGTTGTTGAATTTTGTCAAAGGCCTTTTCTGCATCTATTGAGATAATCATGTGGTTTTTGTCTTTGGTTCTGTTTATATGTTGGATTACATTTATTGATTTGCGTATGTTGAACCAGCCTTGCATCCCAGGGATGAAGCCCACTTGATCATGGTGGATAAGCTTTTTGATGTGCTGCTGGATTCGGTTTGCCAGTATTTTATTGAGGATTTTTGCATCAATGTTCATCAAGGATATTGGTCTGAAATTCTCTTTTTTGGTTATGTCTCTGCCAGGTTTTGGTATCAGGACGATGCTGGCTTCATAAAATGTGTTAGGGAGGATTCCCTCTTTTTCTATCGATTGGAATAGTTTCAGAAGGAATGGTACCAGTTCCTCCTTGTACCTCTGGTAGAATTCGGCTGTGAATCCATCAGGTCCTGGACTCTTTTTGGTTGGTAAGCTATTGATTATTGCCACAATTTCAGAACCTGTTATTGGTCTATTCAGAGATTCAATTTCTTCCTGGTTTAGTCTTGAGAGGGTGTATTTGTCGAGGAATTTATCCATTTCTTCTAGATTTTCTAGTTTATTTGCATAGAGGTGTTTGTAGTATTCTCTGATGGTAGATTGTATTTCTGTGGGATCGGTGGTGATATCCCCTTTTTCGTTTTTTATTGCATCTATTTGATTCTTCTCTCTTTTCTTCTTTATTAGTCTTGCTAGCGGTCTGTCAATTTTGTTGATCTTTTCAAAAAACCAGCTCCTGGATTCATTAATTTTTTGAAGGGTTTTTTGTGTCTCTATTTCCTTCAGTTCTGCTCTGATTTTAGTTATTTCTAGCCTTCTGCTAGCTTTTGAATGTGTTTGCTCTTGCTTTTCTAGTTCTTTTAATTGTGATGTTAGGGAGTCAATTTTGGATCTTTCCTGCTTTCTCTTGTGGGCATTTAGTGCTATAAATTTCCCTCTACACACTGCTTTGAATGTGTCCCAGAGACTCTGGTATGTTGTGTCTTTGTTCTCGTTGGTTTCAAAGAACATCTTTATTTCTGCCTTCATTTCATTATGTACCCAATAGTCATTCAGGAGCAGGTTGTTCAGTTTCCATGTAGTAGAGCGGTTTTGAGTGAGTTTCTTAATCCTGAGTTCTAGTTTGATTGCACTGTGGTCTGAGAGACAGTTTGTTATAATTTCTGTTCTTTTACATTTGCTGAGGAGAGCTTTACTTCCAACTATGTGGTCAATTTTGGAATAGGTGTGGTGTGGTGCTGAAAAAAATGTATATTCTGTTGACTTGGGGTGGAGAGTTCTGTAGATGTCTATTAGGTCCACTTTATGTAGAGCTGAGTTCAATTCCTGGATATCCTTGTTAACTTTCTGTCTCGTTGATCTGTCTAATGCTGACAGTGGGGTGTTAAAATCTCCCATTATTATTGTGTGGGAGTTTAAGTCCCTTAGTAGGTCACTCAGGACTTGCTTTATGAATCTGGGTGCTCCTGTGTTGGGTGCATATATATTTAGGATAGTTAGCTCTTCTTGATGAATTGATCCCTTTACCATTATGTAATGGCCTTCTTTGTCTCTTTTGATCTTTGTTGGTTTAAAGTCTATTTTATCAGAGACTAGGATTGCAACCCCTGCCTTTTTTTGTTTTCCAGTTGCTTGATAGATCTTCCTCCATCCCTTTATTTTGAGTCTATGTGTGTCTCTGCATGTGAGATGGGTTTCCTGAATACAGCACACTGATGGGTCCTGACTCCTTATCCAATTTGCCAGTCTGTGTCTTTTGAATGGAGCATTTAGCCCATTTACATTTAACGTTAATATTGTTATGTGTGAATCTGATCCTGTCATTATGATGTTAGTTGGTTATTTTGCTCGTTAGTTGCCATAGTTTCTTCCTAGTCTCGATGGTCTTTACAATTTGGCATGTTTTTGCAGTGGCTGGTACCGGTTGTTCCTTTCCATGTTTAGTGCTTCCTTCAGGAGCTCTTTTAGGGCAGGCCTGGTGGTGACAAAATCACTCAGCGTTTGCTTGTCTGTAAAGTGTTTTATTTCTCCTTCACTTATGAAGCTTAGTTTGGCGGGATAGGAGATTCTGGGTTGAAAATTCTTTTCTTTAAGAATGTTGAATATCGGCCCCCACTCTCTTCTGGCTTGTAGAGTTTCTGCTGAGAGATCAGCTGTTAGTCTGATGGGCTTCCCTTTGTGGGTAACCCGACCTTTCTCTCTGGCTGCCCTTAACATTTTTTCTTTCATTTCAACTTTGGTGAATCTGACAATAATGTGTCTTGGAGTTGCCCTTCTCGAGGAGTATCTTTGTGGCGTTCTCTGTATTTCCTGAATCTGAATGCTGGCCTGCCTTGCTAGATTGGGGAAGTTCTCCTGGATAATATCTTGCAGAGTGTTTTCCAACTTGGTTCCATTCTCCCCATCATTTTCAGGTACACCAATCAGACGTAGGTTTGGTCTTTTCACATAGTCCCAAATTTCTTGGAGGCTTTGTTCATTTCTTTTTATCCTTTTTTCTCTAAACTTCCCTTCTCTTTTCATTTCATTCATTTCATCTTCCATCAGCGATACCCTTTCTTCCAGTTGATCGCATCTGCTACTGAGGCTTCTGCAATCTTCGCGTAGTTCTCGAAACTTGGCTTTCAGCTCCATCGGCTCCTTGAAGCCCTTCTCTCCATTGGTTATTCTAGTTATCCATTCTTCTAATTTTTTTTCAAAGTTTTTAACTTCTTTGCTGTTGTTTTGAATTTCCTCTCGTAGCTCAGAGTAGTTTGATCGTCTGAAGCCTTCTTCTCTCAACTCATCAAAGTCATCCTCCATCCAGCTTTGTTCCGTTGCTGGTGAGGAACTGCGTTCCTTTGGAGGAGGAGAGGTGCTCTGTTTTTTAGAGTTTCCAGTTTTTTTGGTCTGTTTTTTCCCCATCTTTGTGGTTTTATCTACTTTTTGTCTTTGATGATGGTGATGTACAGATGGGTTTTTGGTGTGGATGTCCTTTCTGTTTGTTAGTTTTCCTTCTACCAGACAGGACCCTCAGCTGCAGGTCTGTTGGAGTTTACTAGAGGTGCACTCCAGACCCTGTTTGGCTGGGTGTCAGCAGCGGTGGCTGCAGAACAGCAGATTTTTGTGAGACCACAAATTCAGCTGTCTGATAGTTCCTCTGAAAGTTTTGTCTCAGAGAAGTACCGGGTTGAATGAGGTGTCAGTCTGTCCCTACTGGGGGTGTGCCTCCCAGTTAGGCTGCTCAGGGGTGAGGGACCCACTTTAGGAGGCAGTCTGACTGTTCTCAGATCTCCAGCTGCGTGCTGGGAGAACCACTACTCTCTTCAAAGCTGTCAGTCAGACAGGGACATTTAAGTCTGTGGAAGTTCTTGCAGAGTTTTTGTTTGTCTGTGCCCTGCCCCCAGAGGTGGAGCCTACAGAGGCAGGGAGGCCTCCTTGAGCTGTGGTGGGCTCCACCCAGTTCGAGCTTCCTGGCTGCTTTGTTTACCTAAGCAAGCCTGGGCAACGGCGGGCGCCCCTCCCCCAGCCTCGCTGCCGCCTCGCAGCTTGATCTCAGACTGCTGTGCTAGCAATTAGCGAGACTCCGTGGGCATAGGACCCTCCGAGCCAGGTGCGGGACACAATCTCCTAGTGTGCCGTTTTCCAGGCCCGTTGGAAAAGCACAGTTAGGGTGGGACTGACCCGATATTCCAGGTGCCGTCTGCTTCCCCTTTCTTTGACTAGGAAAGGGAACTCCCTGACCCCTTGCGCTTCCCGAGTGAGTCAATGCCTCGCCCTGCTTCGGCTCGCGCACAGTGCGCTTCACCGACTGTCCTGCACCACTGTTAGGCACTCCCTAGTGAGATGAAACCAGTACCTCAAGCAGAAATGCAGAAATCACCCGTCTTCTGTGTCGCTGGGGCTGGGAGCTGGAGACCGGAGCTGTTCCTATTCGGCCATCTTGGCTCCACCCTCAAAAAGTGTTAAAAGCAAAACAGACTGAAATATTTGTGAAAAGAACAAAAATATGGGCGAATTCATAAATACCTAAAGAGAGACCTCTGTGTATCTGTAAAGTCTGGGTTAAAGATAGATCTATGTTTTTTGGGGGAAGCATCTTCTGTGTTTGATCCAGAGCAAAACTGCTTCCATTGCCCCACTGAATCCTGGCAACATCCCAGGAAGCAGAAATGCCGTCCTCCTATTTTGCAGATGAGGAGCTGGGTGTATCAGACCACCCCTGTCCTGGGCTGAGCAGCCTGATGGCAGCTCTCATGGTGGTGCCACTTTGCCATTGATCCCTGTATTGGCTTCTATAAACGCCCTCTCAGAGGTTAGTGAGCTCTCTGGGTGAAGTCAGCTAGGACCAGTTAATAACATGGAGGGAGACCAATCAGTAATTTTGTTCCTATGCCCAGATTGGTGGAAGTCTCCCTGTGTGGAGAGGACTTTGAACTCAGGCCTGGACTTCCCTCTGGGACCTGCCCCTACTCACTGTCTGAACATGGGCTGGTTCTCACCTCTCAGAGCTGTTGTGGCCTGATCTGTAAAATGAGAATAAGGACACTGCCTTCGCGACATTAGAAATATTAAAAATTAATGTCCATGAAGGTTCTTAACATGTCACATGCTTATCATTAGTGATGGTCATCTCAGTCATGTCTCCTGATTATCGATGCTCCTTTTGTAGCCAAACCCTCTGCCCCCGTGGTATCGGGCCCGGCAGCGAGGGCCACACCTGAGCACACAGTGAGCTTCACCTGCGAGTCCCATGGCTTCTCCCCCAGAGACATCACCCTGAAATGGTTCAAAAATGGGAATCAACTCTCAGACTTCCAGACCAACGTGGACCCCACAGGACGGAGTGTGGCCTACAGCATCCGCAGTACAGCCAGGGTGGTACTGGACCCCTGGGACGTTCGCTCTCAAGTCATGTGCGAGGTGGGCCATGTCACCTTGCAGGGGGACCCTCTTCGTGGGACTGCCAACTTGTCTGAGGCCATCCGAGGTAGAGGACCCTCACACCCAGCCCAAGCCCACATCTGGCTGTCAAGCCCACTCCCCTCTCCCCAGGCTATTGCTCCAGAGGTCGAATGGCCTGGAATCTAATTCCCTAACTGTGCTGCCCACCCGCCATGCACCTAAGTGTGCTGGTCACTTACTATCATTTTATTGGCAGCAGTCAGGGGACCAGCAATCACGAGCCAAGCTCTGCGCTAGAGAGTTTCATTTGTCTCACCAAGAACAACTACTATTAGTGAGCACCTACTATGAGCCAAGCCCCTATGTGCTTGGCGATTTCACTGATTTTGCTACAGTTCTGACATTCCAACTGCATGCCAGGGGTTGTGCTTGTAGATTTCACTCATTCTTAGCCTAGTAGGAGCTACCAGTCCTTGGGCACCTACTGTGCACCAGGCACTGTGCTTAGTAATTTCATTCATATGCAAAGAGTGCCCTCAATGTCTGAGCACCTGCTGCCTGCCTAGCACTGTCCTGGTGATGCCCTCACTGTGTTGGTGGGAGCTATGTTATTTAGCCCTCCCTGTGATCTGTCTGTGCCACAAGATCAGAGCTTCTGCCCTGTGCTGTTTCAGTTCCACCCACCTTGGAGGTTTTCCAACAGCCCATGAGGGCAGAGAACCAGACGAACGTCACCTGCCGGGTGAGGAAGTTCTACCCCCAGAGACTACAGCTGACCTGGTTGGAGAATGGAAATGTGTCCCGGACAGAAACAGCTTCGACCCTCACAGAAAACAAGGATGGTACCTACAACTGGATGAGTTGGCTCCTAGTGAACACCTGTGCCCACAGGGATGATGTGAAGCTCACCTGCCAGGTCGAGCATGACGGGCAGCCAGCGATCAGCAAAAGCCATGACCTGAAGGTCTCAGCCCACCAGAAAGAACAGTGCTCAGATACCCCTCCTGGTAAGGTTACTTCAAATTTTTAAATTTTATCTTTTTCTTTCATGTTAAAATTAATATTTATGTTGTCATAAAATAAGCTAGAAGTCTATAAATATAAAGTAGAATTTTAAAGTCAGCATCATTCTTCCAAATCTCACCCTCCAAGCGTCATCACTATTAAGAGTCTGAGGTACAACCTGACAGATGGTTTGACATAAATGTGTACTGAATGAGGAAGAAAGGAGGCAAGGGGATCATGTGTTCGTCACGTTCTGCATCTTGCTTTTTACCTGACAGTTGTTACATTCCCATTTCTCATCAGCCACCCTGTCTCCTTCCTACTCCTTCTGACCTCTGCCTTGTCTGTTCCTTCCTAAACTTTTCCATTCATATCTGTGACCTGCCCCCAGCAGACTCTGGCATCTGCTGTATGAATTTCAGAAAGACATGTGGAGTTTAAGCCTGGACCAGGCCCCCAGGTGACCATGAGTGGTCAAAGCATGGGCCTCCTTTGGGTCCTGATGGTGATATTTGACCAATAACAATCACAATGGCTCTCTGTAGATTTATTATGTGCAAATTTCTGTTCATCTATGATCTCCTTTCCTGCTTCAACCATCCAGTGAGTCTGGAGTTTTACAGAAGGGGAAACCAGGACTTGGGAAGCAATGGGGGATATTGTTGAAGACAATTAGATCAAGGCATTAGACCAGATGACTGGTCCAAACTAATTAAGGTAAGTCTGAGGTCCTGAGGACAGGGTCACTACCAGCCTGTAATGCAAATTTATGCTAATTTGAGAAACGTCCCTTTCTGCTGGGGCATCGTGCCAAGGATGTGAATTTGGCCAGTGTTCCCCCATCTATGACCAAAATATATCTTATTTCCCTCTCATATAATACCAGGAGGGGTGTCTATTCCAGAAGACTTTTAGAAGGCCCAGCCACATACTCTATGGCGTTGGCTTTATCTACTGGGTCAATGCTGGGTCGCTGATTTGTCAGCTGGAAGAGTGAAGACAGGAAGTGGAGGACAACAATGTCCCCTATAATCAGAGATGTATGGAAAGTGCATAGTCACGTCCACTGCTCACCCAGTTATGCGTGCCCACGCAGTTGCAAGAGGAGTCCACAACTGGGTGATCTGATAATTGAGGACATTTTTTACAAAAACAATATCATTATAAACTTCATAAAATTTAAAATTTTATACCATCAAATTTCATAAAATTGTTAAAATAATTATCTCACATCACCTAAAATGGAGCATACATTCAAATTTCCCCAAATTTCTTTTGTAACCATTTTTTCTGTGCACCAGATTTGGTATTAATTTATCTGTAAATGTTTGGTAGTATTTTTCTATGAAATATCTGTACCTCAAGAATATTTTGGGGTACTTTAAAATTATGAATTCACTTTCCTCAATAGTTTGGGGCTATTCACAGTATTCATTTCATATTGGGTGAGATCTGGCAACTTGTGCTTTTCAAAGAGTTTTCGGTCCATTTTATCTATGTCATCATATTTCTGTGTGTAGAGTTGTTCATAATGTCCCTTGTGATCCTTTTGATGTCTGCAGGGTCTGTAGTGATAGCCCTCGTTTCAGCCTGATATTTAAAATGTGCCATTTCTTTTTTCTTCATCATCAGCCTTGCTATAATTTTTCCCATTTTATTGATCCTTTCAAAGGATCAGCTGCTTCAGTTGGTTTTTGTATTGTTTTTAAATTTTAATTTCATTAATTTTCTGCTCTCTTCTCTTTTTTATTAATTCCTATCTCTGGCTTGCTTCGGGTTTATTTTGCTCTACTTCTTGTAGTTTCTTGAAGTGGGGATTTATATTATTGAATAGAGACTTTTTCTCTTTTCTGTGTCATTTTTTTTGTCATGTTCTATGGCTGGGAGCTCATATTGTGGGGGTGGGTCCCAGGTGCCTGGCCTCACAGCTGTTCCTCAGTCCTCAGATCCCTAGCCAGTCTCCCTTCCTTTTTCACCTTGGAAGTTCTCCTATGCCTGGCTCCTCATATTTCCAGAGTTCTTCATCGTACTTCTCAAGGAGGAGCAGGAGGAGATGAATCTGCACCATCTATCTGAAGCTGAATTTGCTTTTTAGACTTCCATCCACTCACTTGAGCTCTGACCAGGGCTGCCATTTTTGGGTGCTTTCGGTGTGCTGGATGTAGCATCCTTGCTCGTGTGCTACGGCAGGAAATGCGTTTTAGGTTGTCTAGGCTGGTACACAACATGCAAGATGCCTTATGTGACATACTGCACCAGCAGCGTGGCAGCCTAGTGAGATTGTGCACTAGGGTGTGGTGAAGGTTGTCTTTTGACCCACGGTCATTTTGCAGTTTGGCATTCTTTGTTCAAGTAATACTCAGAGTCAGATTTGTGCAAAATTTACTTTCCCTTTTTTGTTTTTTCTTTTGGTTTGGGGAGGTTAGTTATAGAGATAATTAGTTATGCTGCTGCAACTGTCCCCAGAAACTCAGAAGATGGCTGATGATCTGTAAGTGCTTTGACCCAAATATTCCCTCCCACATCTCAGGGTCCCACAACTTCCCTATCAGGGCCCTAGCCCAGCATAGCAGCCCACTGAAGCTGAGATTCATCCACCTCTGTGGTTCTGCTACTCCTATAATGATCTGGAACCCAGTCTTCTATTCTCTCTGCCCTCTGGCTCCAGGAGATAACAATCTACACTGGTGCCAAGAAGTCCTCTGGTTTTCACACTGAGCCTTAATTCATGATAAGTTACTCTTAGCTTCTCATCGTCTTTCCCCAAAGAATTGATGCCCAGCAACAGCCATCAAACACCATAGTCCTCATAACTACCATTTCCCAATCCGGTTTCAAATGCCTGATGCCAAGGAATTTCCTTCCCACTTCACTGACAGTGAAAGTTGTTATTAATTGCACCATAGCTGCAAGCCAGGGCCTGCCCAGCTCCACTCACTACCAGCCCTGGGGTCCTCATTGCCAGCTGATCTTGATGAGTGGTCAGTTTCCAAACTTGCATTTTACAGTCTGCTTTTCAGACCATTTCCACTGTCAATTTTGCTAGGAGGCCAACTGGAGGTGGATACAGGATTTCAGGAAGCATGCTAGAGTGCTGTCAGGGTCAATATGCCTGAGGGAGTGAGGCAGAAGTGTAGGAGAGGGACGTGCTGAGCCACAGTGCAGGCAGGACAAAGACCCAGCCGATTCTGCAGAGAAGCCAAGGGCTGAGAGAGTCCCTTAGAGTTTTGTTAATTGAGTAGAGAGGCGTGGCCTTCCTATTTTCAATTCAACCAATCTTTCTATGGGCTGCCCCCTAGAAGGAGGAGTGAACTTGGAGAGTGCAGCTCTCCTCAGGGGAGACAAAGTCCCAGAGAGCCACCCAGCTGAGAACTGCCGGCCTCCAACATTCCAGCCACATATGCTATCTCCATTCCTTCCTTAAGGACCCATCAGGACCATTTTATTTCTCAGAAAACATACATCAAAACAGAAGTAAACATATCTTCATTTGTTTGCTTTTAACAGCAAAAAAAATGCTCATTGTAAAACTGCAAAGAATCCAAATGTGTGCTTCCCCAAATCTGACTGTCTGTCCAACAGAGAGATTTCAGACGGCACCTGCTCTGGGGTCGAGGTGAGCTTGATGTCTGATTCCCTCCCAAGCATGAGAGTCATACCAGGGTGTTTTCTATCCAGCACAGTACATTAGGCCCAGCCCCTCAAGGGCCTCCCCAGCTCTCGAGAACATGGGGTCAACCCTCACCGCTGGGGCTAAGCAGGGCAGCCTGCAACTCTCTCACTCTGAAGCCTTCCTCATATAACCAAAAAGCATGTTAGTTGCTTGCTGCATGTAGAATCCAATCAAGGAGCACAAGGTCTGATACCAAAAAAACGTGGATTTATTCCAACGCTAGGTTGGGGAAGGGACCCAATGTGTCCTGCCTTTAAATGTGCTGCTTCCCCTTTGGAGAACAAAGCAGACACTTTTAAAAGGTAATGGGGATGGGAACAAGGGCAGGGGTCCCTCTGCTAGCCTGGTGACTTAGCTACCCGACAGTTGAGTTGGTGCCATCCTGAGCAGAAGTAAGTTGTAAACGTGGCCAAGGGGGCATGCTTTCCATATGCCCTCCTGGTGGATGAAAGTCTGGAGGCTAACCCTGGAGGTGAAGTTTCCATGGTGGGTATGCTTTGGTGTGCCAACTCTCCAGGAGAGATCTGTCTTGGAGCATACAGAAGAACTTGCCCTGCAGGGAATGTCTGGTGAGGGGGAGGTGAAAGGTTATATTTGCATTTCTGAAGGGCTAAGTAGGAAACTGGGACCAGGGGGAAAGGGGAAAGAAAACAAAGAGAAAATAAACTATCTCTTAGCAAACTGGGGGTACTCGGTTAATTCTTCCTATGACCCTGGGAAATTAGACTTGTCTTGTTCAAAAGGACACAGTCTCAGGAATCATCCTAAGGGACATAATGATGGGCTTCCCTAAGTTGGGATGCGAGTAACCTTGTGACCCTCCCTAAATTCTCTGAGCCTCAATTTCCCCATCAGAATGGAATAATAATTCCTGCCCTCTACAGGCTTGTGAGGATCAAGTGAGGGACTCAGGTGCCACACATGTGAATGCATGAGTACACATTCTCTCCACTTCGTCCTTCCGGGAGGATAGCCTGGAAGCCTGGGACAGGGTAAGGGAATGAGGAACCTCTTTCCCTGGCTTCTGCCTTGGGTTGGAGCTAGGGTAGCCAGGGTAAGATGCAGTTGCAAAAGCTTTGGAGCATTGACGGTCCCAGGTAGCCTCAGATCGGGTAAGTGGGGGCCTCTGGGATGGCATCCTGGGTAGCCCCTTCCTAACTTCTCCTGTCTCCTGATTTCCAGGCCCAGCACTGGCTCCTACTGCTCCACTTCTCGTAGCTTTCCTCCTGGGCCCCAAGGTGCTGCTGGTGGTTGGTGTCTCTGTCATCTACGTCTACTGGAAGCAGAAGGCCTGACTGTAAGTGTGGGGGATGGAAGCCTGACCAAGGGCTGCCACAAAAGGGCAGGGCCAGGAGGAGGGCCCAGCCCACATATCATGCAGCATCACGGTCAGTGGAGTTTAGAGAAGGTGACAGAGCTCCCTCAGGATCCTCAGGACTCTCAGGGTCTCTAAGAGTCAGGACTCTAAGAGTCTCCCAACCCCAGGAAGTGTGTGAGTGCTTGAGGAGGTGAGCTATAGCCAGGGTGTTTAAAGGTTTTTACAGCACCCGAGGGGTCGCATGAGGAGGTGAGAAGAGGAGCATGAATCAGGGGCTACTGAGTGGGTGGTCCCTTGCAGGCCATCTCTAGATTATTTGATGGTGACCTCCATGGGCCCAAAAGAATCCTCACTGTCAAGTCATGTTGAGAAACTGCAGATGGGCAGCTCTTAGGGCTGTACCCATTCTGACCCTCTGTGTGCCTGAGTGGAAGCAATGAGGGGAGGGGCATCGGGACTCAGGAGAAGGGCTGAGCCGGCAGAGTCCTATCTCAGGGCTGCCTGTCCACTTGCAACAGGCATCCCAGAAGGAGACCAGCACCAGGAATATAACAGCATCCCAGGAAATATTTCTTAAATGATAAGCAGATGATTAAATATGGACATGTTACCCACAGCTCCTTCCCTCCTCCCCTGCCACATGGGATCCTCAGTCTCTGCTGCCTCCTTCCTTCCTTGAATGGCTCTGACTGAGAGAAGGGGCTGGTGAGAAGCTTCCCCAGACTGAGCTCCAAACGCCTCCCCTCCCAGGACATCTTCCTGCCCACAGGCTCCTGTTGCTCCTTTGCAGAGCCCTTGATTCTCCAGAGCAGTCTTCATTCATGGTCCTGAGCAGAGGCCATGGGATGGGGCTCTGGGGAGTGACTCATGACACCTCCCTAGGATGTGGGAAACACGCCAAATCTAAACACATCAGGACACCTCTCCGTCATCTTGGACTGTCCGTAAGCCACAAACTGCAGTCCAGATTCTCAAGAGTTATTCTGCCTTCTGGATTCCTGCCTACCCAATTAGCCAGCCTTGTTGAGATTCTCTATTGCCTCCTGAATACAAATTAACACTCATCCTGGTTTTAAGGAGAAAAAATGATTCTCCTTCCTCTTTGTTTAAACATATGATATAGTTTGGATATTTTTCCCCTACAAATCTCAATGTGAAATTTCATCCCCTATGTTGGAGGTGGGGTCAGGTGGGAGGTGTTTGGGTCATGGGGATGGATTCATCATGAATGACTTGGTGTTATCTTGGTCTATTAGTACCCACAAGATCTGATTGTTTAAAAGTGCCCAGCAGCTCCCTCTTCTCTCTTTCTCTTCCTCTCTCCCCATGTTATGCCAACTCCACTTCACTGTCCACTGTGAGTAGAAGCACTCTGAGGCCCTCAGCAGCAGATGCAAGTACCATGCTTCTTGTACAGTCTGCAGAACCAAAAGCCAAATAAACCTCTCTTTATAAATTACCCAGCCTCATGTATTCTTTTATAGCAACATACATGGACTAAGATAGTGTCATACTCCTCACAGCTAGAAAGAAAGCATCTCTCTCTTCTCTCTCTGGGATGGAAACACTAGTTTTTCTATCATCCTGCAACCTTCCCAACTCTGTTGCTCATGGTAAAAATACTGTGACAGCCCTAAAGCTGTGAAGTCCTTCTTGATTTCTTCTTTGTTTATATCTCATATTCAGTTCTGCTTCAAAATGCTTATGTCCCCTGGTGAGATAGATGGTAAATGTTCGAAAGAAAAAAGAAAGCTGAACTGTAGTTTTTGTCAATTTCTGTGGGGTGAATATCCCCAACATGGCCCATTTCAAGCTTCTAACACTTTAACAACTAGAATACACAATTCCTGAAAATTTAACAGTTGGCTCTCCTGAGCCAGTCCAAGCCTGCTCTGGCACACAAAGGAATTGTACTCAAAACCTGCACACCTCTCACCTCCACCACTCTTCCATGGTCCCAGCCAGCATCATCTCCTCCTGGACCGCTTATAGAGCCTCTGATGGATTGCATTTTTCCAGCCTCAGTTATTTTTTGGAAAAGTCAAATCCTGTCATTCCTCGGCTCCTTCCCCCAACAGCTGCGTGGCTCACTCTTCTGTCCTTCAGTTTATTAAAGGCAACTTCTGTAAACCTCCCTATGTAAAATATCCATTTTCCTCTCCACCCTAGCATTCCAATGTCTCTTAACTTGATTAGCTTTTCTCCTTAGCACTGTATTATATTACTACATATATTATACTAAATACAGGGCAGTCCTCACTTTGCATGGTAGTGCAAGATTACAAAAACGACTGTGAAAACACTGAAACCCTGGAAAGCAAGTCTACATCCAAAGGGAAAAATAATGACTATTCTGTGATCCTCATAATTTTTGTCAAAATATTAGAAAATATAACACTGTCAGTTGCAAATGTGGACAGAAGGGAAAAATATTTAGTTTATGGTAATTCAAAGGATTAGAAACATTGAGGATTAAATTATTATTTCTTTGTAAAACATAGCAAGGATAGTTGGAACAGTGCTTGTCTTCTTGTATATTTCTGATATGGAACAAGCATAAGATGATGAGAACACTCTGGTATAATTTGAAATGGTCCCCTTTCCCCTTCCTCTTCAGGAAGCACTACTGAATATTTCTCTCATACCCACTATGAGGACCAATCAAGCTGCTGTAGGTAAAATTCACAAAAGTGTGGGAGTTCCCATGACTTGATGATCCTCCTGAGTTTTTAACTCAGACTGGCCCTCACTGAACTTACAGCAATTCACCATTCATGGAGCAGGTTTTCTGACCCCAGCACTCATTCCCGTGGAGGTTTCTAATTCAGGAAGTTGTAATTCTCCATTTCACTCTGCTGTCTCCCTAATTTTGCCCTGTGACCTCATTTCTCCGACAGATCTAAGAGCAGTTGTTGTTTTTTGATTTGCTCAGCTTGTTACTTGGTGTTGGTTTGAGAGACTTTATGTAGGGGTCACCCAGGAGATTTGGTTCCATCCCCAAAGGCTTCTGTAGCCACAAGCCCTCAAATGTGCCACACCAGGAATTATGGTCTCTGAAGCTGCAAGCTCAATCCTTGGCTACAGAACCCTAGAGGTCTGAACTCTCAAATTAGGAAGGGTCATGGGACCCCTGGCATGAGGTAAGAGTCTCTGGGACATAGAGCAGTCTCTATGTCAGTCAACCTCTCTCCAGCGCTGTCCAAGGCTCCCAGGTCTGGGAACCCCAGGCACAGATGTCAGCAACTTCCCAGCAGTGGCAACTGTGTCTGCTTCCTCTGTCGCAATGGAAGATGGCCCCAGTCTCATGGCCCCTTTCTCCCACAGCAACTTCCCTTCTGGGACATCATGGCAAGGTGGGGCTTCTCCTCCCCTGCAGAGCATAGAGTCTGAGGTCTCTTCCTGACAGTCATTCAGACAGATATGCCCAGCCCTGTGTCCCAGCTCACCTGGACAGGCCCTGCCACCTCCTCTGCTCGTAGGACTCACAGCTGTGTGCAGCCTGCTCTATACAGGTGTATTTCTGTGTGATGTCTCCTCTCCCTCTCAGTCCATTTCTCCTGTTCCTCTAGATTTCCACTTGGGAGCATTTTCTTGTCTCCTATCCAAGCATGAGGCAAGATTTGGAGCACTTTTTCTATGAGCATCTGTGTAGACCCTAATTAGGATGTACCTTGCCCTAGTCATAGTGATTCTCCCCAGAGGCCATGGCTGCACTATGACCTTGGTGCTGAGCACATGATCTCAGCACCCATGATTCTAGGGCTAAGCACATGACCTCAGCTCATCACCATGGTACCCCCACCTCCCCCAGACATTGGCCGAGGTTGTCACATAGCATCATAAATCCTTGACAGCAGAGGATCTGTTTTATAAATTGTTGCTATTACTAAAATTCTACCTAACAACAATAATGTCTAGCTAATATCTATAATAATAATAGTAAAACTGAATATCTAGGTTTAAGGATACAGTCAGATATTATTAGGCCCTTTGCATATATTAGTTCATTTAATTCCCATAACAATCTTATGAGGTTGGTGTGATTATTATGTCCATTTTGCAGTTGAGGAAACTCAAGAAACAGAGAGGTTAATAGTGCCCCCAGGGTCACACACTTGGGAGCTGGTAGAGCTTGATTTCAGACTAGGAAGTTTTAATTCCTAAGCCCACAGGCCTAATCTTTAGTGTTCTGGAGAGGCATCCATGGGCTCCCAGTTCCTCATGTGTCCCAAAGTCTTCCCTAGTCATCTGAATCTAATGTCGTGAGTGGGGGTGAAATATGGTAGATGAAGGGGGAATTTTAGCTCATGGACTTCCAGGCTCCCCTTTCTTTCAAATATTCAAATTTTATCCATGCTGCACCAAGTCAACCTAAAGTTGAAAATGAATTCTGCACGTGATTTCTACAAAAAGTTTTTACTTGAATAAGCATCTATGCATCTAGCATATCTTTATTGAAGGATTGGAGTTCCTTGAGAACTCCTTGACAGTTCCTTCCTTGGGAAGGCAACTTGCTGCACCAAGCACAGATCCTGCCATCTTGCTGACACTATTGCATCAATTAAAATAATTTTTGTTTGTTTTTTTTTTGAGATGGAGTTTCGCTCTTGTTGCCCAGGCTGGAGTGCAATGGTGCAATCTCGGCTCACTGCAACCTCCGCCCCCCCTGGTTCAAGTGACTCTACTGCCTCAGCCCCCGAGTAGCTGGTTTACAGGCACTCGCCACCACACCTGGCTAATTTTGTATTTTTAGTAGAGCCACGGTTTCTCCATGTTGTTCAGGCTGATCTTGAACTCCTGACCTCAAGTGATCCACCCGCCTCGGCCTCCCAAAGTGCTGGGGTTACAGGTGTGAGCCACCACACCTGGCCTATTGCATCAATTTTGGAGTCCTGTATTCCAAACTATGATTTTTGGAGGCATGAAACTTTATGTCACACACCTTCCAAGCCAATTGCTATTTTCATGGAAGAAAATATTCCTCTTTCAACCACTGGTATGTTTTACCTTAAATTATAAATCTTTAGATATTAATATTTCTGGGTTTTTTTCTTTTTTGCTTTGTAAACAGTAGACTTTTATACAAATATAAAGTTTTGTACCTTCAAAGTTATCACTCCAATAAAAACACCTATTAAAATCAGCAAAACATCTTGAAATATATTTTAATAATTTACAAATGTATTCACAACACATTCTCCTGATTAAGAGACTCCACTAAGTGTATAGTACCTACAACGCAATTTACAGATACCTACAATAGTTTCTAGGTTGGTTTAGTTTATAATTAAATCTATTGCTTTAAGAAATGCCATTAATACAAATGCATAATCTATAACATTCTCATTATAGTAAGAAAAAATATAGATTCATAAAACAAAATGTCTTTACCCATCATGTGAAGTATGTAAATGATTATTCTCATTAAAACATAAGAATAATGCGTTTTTAGTAATAAAAGATAGGTTTCGTTAGGTCAAAGAGCATTGAAGAGCTCCAGGAGGTTCCAAAGTAAATCCTGGCTACCCTCTTATAAAATAAATAGAACAGCACAATTTCTGGGTATTCCTTAAACATAAACTATGATAATTTCATTTATATTAATTGGACCTTAAGTAAATGACTTCTTACAAATGAAAATAAACAAAACTTTAGAAACTAATACCAATTCCCTAAATTTGGTTTTTACTCATTTGTGTATGTCTAAGAAATTTTACCATGAAGTACATATTAACAATTAACAATTATTTCTAACTGACACATAAGCCAATGTGCTCACTCATACCATGGAAACAAAATTTGCTTCTGAAAATAATCTACAGAAATAATATGTAAACACATAGAGCTTTGAGATAGACTAAGAACATCCTATGTTCTGTGGACCAAATAGCAAAGGCCTTCATTACATATATCAATAAACACGCTTTGGTTAATTTGGGATATATTGATATTACATGACCTTGTGCATACCTCTGTATACCATTAAATAAATTTGGACGTTTGCAGTGACAACACACTTTCTAGCCCCAAGTGCTGAAGAGAAAATAAAAAGTTAATATGAAAACTGCTTTTGTTTGTTTTAAATAAAGTTATTAAATGGGGGGAAAAAGCCAACACTTTTTGTTGCAACATAAACTGAGATCTAAAAGGTTCAGAGTCAAGAATCTCTTAGGTTGCCCCCCAACATCGTAAAACACATAAACTTTCTCCCTCTTTGAGAAGTCTGATCATGTCTAGTGTTCAACCACTTTACTCTGAAGGATAAGAGGGCACTGTATTAGTCCATTCTCATACTACTATAAAGAACTACCTGAGGCCGGGCACAGTGGCTCATGCTTGTAATTCCAGAACTTTGAGAGGTTGAGGCTGGCGGATCACCTGAGGTCAGGAGTTCAAGACCAGCCTGGCCAACATGGTGAAACACCGTCTCTACTAAAATACAAAAATTAGCTGGGCATGATGGTGGGTGCCTGCAATCCCAGCTACTCAGGAGGCTGAGGTGGGAGAATCGCTTGAACCCAGGAGGTGGAGGTTGCAGTGAGCCGAGATCATGCCATTGCACTCCAGCCTGGGTGACAGAGTGAAACTCGGTCTCAAAAACAAACAAACAAACAAAACTGCCTGAGACTGGGTAATTTATAAATAAAAGAGGTGTAATTGACTCACAGTTCTGCATGGCTGGGGAGGCCTGAGGAAACTTACAATCATGGCAGAAGGTGAAGGGGAAACAAGAAATGTCTTACATGGCAGCAGGAGAGAGAAAGAGCAAGGCAGGAACTGCCAAACCCTTTTAAACCATCAGATCCTGATAACTCACTCACTATCGTGAGAACAGCATGCGGGAACCACCCACATGATCCAATCACCTCCCACCAGGTCACTGCCTTGACACATGAGGATTGTAATTTGAGATGAGATTTGGGTGGGGACACACAGCCAAATCAAATCAGGCACTAAAAGCAAATATCACTCACAGCACTGGACAGGCCATTAGTCCCAACCAGAAGATTCTTGCTTCAGCCTCTAAGACAGTTTTACTCTCTTAAGAGGATGCCTCCCAGGACTCAAATGCCCAATGGCCCTTTCCATTGTCATCAATGTGATTTCACCAACATAGTCCAATCATTACCCTACCGGTGACATTCTTCACTGCCCAAAAGCCACCTGACAACGAGATCATTGTCACCACACAGGCAAGAAAGCTACTGCTGGGCAGTTCATAGAGAAAATAGATGGCGATTGCACTGACTCGAAATAATTAAAGGAAAAGTGATGCCACTGGATCTCTGAGTTTAAATTTCTTTGGTCTATTTGTTGTCTGCCCTCCCTTCTAAATCAAACAGTGAATATCTTCAGTATTATCATCACTGTGTCTTCAGAGCCAGCCCTGGGCACCGCCACCCTCTCTGCAAGCGCTCCGCTTCTCAGCTGTTTCTGGGAACTTTTTTGACATGTTTTGTGAGATATCTTTCGTTATTCCTATATTTACACCTATTTACATTACTCTGTTTAGGTGTGTCTCTGTGCTGAATCCTAAGGGATTGCCCCACATGATCCCCCAACCCAATAACTTACTACTTATGTATATATAGTCCCCTAGTCAACCTACTACATTTTTTAAAACTGTCCTCAGTAATTATGTTTTCATTTCCAAAGTCTCTTTTTTTGGTTATTTTTCCAAGATACCTGTTACTTCACGCCTGACTATTCCTGTTTCATACATGCCTGATGTTATTTTATGGATTCACTTCCCTTTTGCTATCTTTATAAGGTTACTATGTATGTTAATTTTAAAGACCTTTTTATATGTTATTTTTTCATATGTTCTCAGTTGTGAAGTTCTCTTGATTGCTGTTCTTGTTTTTGAGTTATTGTTTTTCTTGAATTGGTTAGCTATCTCTCATGGTGCTGCTGTTCCCCAGATCTTCAGTGATTCCTTCCTGCACCGCCATCTTTCCAGAAATAAAGCCCCACCCCACGTGATGGAGTTATCAGGGCCTTTAGCAGGTGTGATTCCAATGCTCTTACAAACTCTTGGCTCTACATTAAAGCATTATCCTTAATTAATGCCTTTTATTTGACAGAATGAAATATTTGTGAAAAGAATAAAAATATGGAATGATTCATATTTTTATAATACCTAAAGAGAGACCTCTGTGTATCTGTAAATTCTGGGTCAAAGATAGATCTGTGTTTAATTTTCAGAAGCATCTTCTGTGTTTGATCCAGAGCAAAACTGCTTCCATTGCCCCATTTAATCCTGGCGACATCCCAGGAAGTAGAAATGCCATCTTCCTATTTTGCAGATGAGGAACTGGGTGTGTCAGGTCACCCCTCTCATGGGCTGAGCAGCCTGGTTGCAGCTCTCATGGTTGTGCCACTTTGCCATTGATCCCTGTATTGGCTTCTATACAAGCCCTCTCGGAGGTTAGTGAGCCTTCCGGTGGAGGCCAGCTAGGACCAGTTAATAACATGGAGGGCTTAGTAATTTTGTTCCTGTGCCCAGATTGGTGGAAGTCTCCCTGTGTGGAGAGGACTTTGAACTCAGGCCTGGACTTCCCTCTGGGCCCTGCCCTTACTCACTGTCTGACCATGGGCTGGTTCTCACCTCTAAGAGCTGTTGTGTCCTGATCTGTAAAATGAGAATAAGGACACTGCCTTCGCGACATTATTAGAAAGATTAAAAACTAATGTCTCAGAAGGTTCTTAACATGTCAAACGCTTATCATTGGTGATGGCCATCTCAGTCATGTCTCCTGATTATTGATGCTCCTTTTGTAGCCAAACCCTCTGCCCCCGTGGTATCGGGCCCGGCAGCGAGGGCCACGCCTGAGCACACAGTGAGTTTCACCTGCGAGTCCCACGGCTTCTCTTCCAGAGACATCACCCTGAAATGGTTCAAAAATGGGAACGAGATCTCAGACTTCCAGACCAACGTGGACCCAGCAGGAGAGAGTGTGTCCTACAGCATCCACAGCACAGCCAGGGTGGTGCTGACCCATGGAGATGTTCACTCTCAAGTCATCTGCGAGGTGGCCCACGTCACCTTGCAGGGGGACCCTCTTCCTGGGACTGCCAACTTGTCTGAGGCCATCCGAGGTAGAAGACCTTCACACCCTCCCCAAGCCCACATCGGGCTGCCAAGCCCACTCCCCTCTCCCCAGGCTATCGCTCCAGAGCTTGAATGGCCTGGAATCTAATCCCTGACTGTACTGCCCACCTGCCATGCACCTAGGTGAGCCAGTCACTTACTATCATTTTAATGGTAGCTGTCAGGGGACCAGCAACCATGTGCCAATCTCTGGGTTAGAGAGTTTCATTTATTTCACCAAGAGCAACTACAATTAGTGAGCACCTACTAGGAGCCAAATCCCCATGTGCTTGGCGATTTCACTGATTTTGCTACATTTCTGACATTCCAACTGCATGCCAGGGGTTGTGCTTGTAGATATCACTCATTCTTAGCCTAGTAGGAGCTAACAGTCCTTGGGTACCTACTGTGCACCAGGCACTGTGCTTAGTAATTTCACTCATATGCGAAGAGTGCCCTCAATGTCTGAGCACCTGCTGCCTGCCTAGCACTGTCCTGGTGATGCCCTCACTGTGTTGGTGGGAGCTACGTTATTTAGCCCTCCCTGTGATCTGTCTGTGCCACAAGATCAGAGCTTCTGCCCTGTGCTGTTTCAGTTTCACCCACCTTGGAGGTTACTCAACAGCCCATGAGGGCAGAGAACCAGGCAAACGTCATCTGCCAGGTGAGGAAGTTCTACCCCCAGAGACTACAGCTGACCCGGTTGGAGAATGGAAATGTGTCCTGGACAGAAACAGCTTTGACCCTCACAGAAAACAAGGTCACTGTGAACAAGGATGGTACCTACAACTGGATGAGCTGGCTCCTGGTGAACACCTGTCCCCACAGGGACGATGTGGTGCTCACCTGTCAGGTGGAGCATGATGGGCAGCAAGCGGTCAGCAAAAGCTATGCCCTGGAGATCTCAGCGCACCAGAAGGAGCAGCGATCAGATATCACCCATGGTGCGGTTACTTCCCATTTTTAAATTTTGTCTTTTTCTTTAATGTTAAAAGCAATATTCATGCTTGTCATAAAATAAGCTAGAAGCCTATAAATATAAAGTAGAATTTTAATGTCTACATTAAAATCCTACACTCCATGGGTCACCACTACTTAGAAGATTCAAGGTAACAACTGGCAATTTCCAGACACCCTTAAGCCCCATCTACCAGGAGAAACTGTGCGTCAAGACTTTGATGCTCAACTTGATAGATATTTTGACATAAATATACATTAAAGGAAAAAAGAGAGAGGAAGGCGATCCATTTGTTTATGAAGTCCTGTGTCTCGCCTTCTGCATTTCTCGCCAGCACACCACCTTGCCTTTTACACTTTCTAACCTCTACCTTGTCCCTGTTCTATCCTAAACTTTTCCATCCGCATCTGTGACCTCAGCCACCAGTCTCCAGCATCTGCTCTATAAATTTCAGAAAGACAAGTGAAGTTTAAGCCTGGACAGACCCCCAGGTGACCTGGTCACAGCACAGGCTTCTTTTGTGTTCCAGTGGTGATATTTGACCAACAATAATCACAACCACTCTGCACATTTACTATGTGCAAATTTCTGTGCATCTCTGATCTCCTTTCCTGCTTCAAACACCCAGTAAGCTTGGAGTTTTACCAAAGGGGAAACCAGGACTTAGGAAGTAATGAGGGATGTTGTTGAAGACTTCTTGTCATTAGACCAGGTTATTGGTCCAAAGTAATGAAGGTAAATCTAGTCCCTGAGGACAGGCTCACTACCAGGCTATAATGCGAATTTGTGCTAATTAGAGAAACTTTCCCGTTCTGCTGGGCTTTGTCCCAAGGACCCAAATTTGGCCAGTGTTCCCCCTCTCTATAACCAAAATATGTCTTATTTCCCTCTCTTATAATACCAGGAGGGGTCCCTCTACCCCAGTCGAATGACAATCTTTGAGTACTTTGACCCAAATACATCCTCCCACATCTCAGCGTCCCACAACTTGCCCATCAGGGCCCAACCCCAGCATAGAAGCCATTAAAGCTGACATTCATCCTCCTTTGTGATTCTGCTACTCTTCTAATGATGGCTGGGACCCAATCTTCTATTCTTTCTGCCCTGAGGCTCCAGGAAATAAGAATAAGGACTCAGGTTCCTTCCAAAACACCCTACAATGTTTGCGTCATCTCCTGGGTCAGTGCTGAGTCATGGATTTGTTCATGTCCCTGCCTGCTGGAAGAGGAAAGACAGGACATAGAGGACAAACAATGTCCCCAGTCATCAGAGATGTGTGGAAGGTGCATAGTCACGTCCACTGAAAACTTGCTCACACATGCACCTGCAGTTGCACATTGAGGGATCATGTGATCAGGGACATTTTTCACAAAACCAGTGTAATTGTCCGCTTAAATTTTAAGTGCTTAAATCGCTAAATTTCATAAAGTTATTAAAATAATTTCCTCCTATCATCTAAAATGAAGCATACATTCACATTTTACCAAATTTTTTAGAACCGTTTTCCTGTGTGTTAAATTTGGTTTTAATTTATCTTTAAATGCTTGTGTTTTCCTTTGAAAGATCTGGGTCTCAGGGATATTTTTGGATATTTTATAATCATAGATTCAGTATCGTTAATAGTGTAGGGTTATTCACATTTTTCGTTTCCTATTGAGTGAGTCCTGGTAAGTTGTGTTTTGCATAACTTTTGGTCCATTTCATCTAAGTTGTCATATTTATGTGTGTAGAGTTGTTCATAATATCCTCTTATAACCCTTTTGGTGTCTGCAAGGTCTGCAACGGTATCCCACGTTTCATCCTGACACTAAAAATGTGTCATTTGTCTTTTCTTTTTCATCAGTCATGCTAGAGTTTTTTCCCATTTCATTGGTGTTTTCAAAAGATCGACTCTTTGTTTCAGTGGGTTTTTGTATTGTTTTTGTGTTTTCAGTTTCATTAATTATCTGCTCTCTTCTCTTTTTTTTAATTAATTCCTATCTCCTGCTTTCTTTGGGTTTACTTTGCCCTACTTTTTGTAGTTTCTTAAAGTGCGGGATTTATATTTATTGACTTGAGACCTCCTCTTTTCTATGTCTTCCCTTCATCACTTTCTGTGTCTGGGGGCTGGTATTTGGGCATAGAGTCCCTGGTGTTTGGCTGCTGGGCTGTTCCTCAGTCCTCAGGTTCTTACCTTGCTCTTTCACCTTGGAAGTTCTCCTATGCCTGCTCCTCATGATATTTCTTGGGTTCATAGTTGTACTTCTTAAGGAGGCACAGGATGAGATGAGTCTGTACCATCTGGACAAGGTTGAGTCTTTTCTTAGACTTCCAACCACCCACTGGGGCTCAGACCAGGGCTTCCATTGTTGGGTTCTTTCAGTGTGTCTGACATAGCATCCTGGCTCATATGCTAAGTCTGGAAATGCATTTTAGGTTGTCTAGGCTGGCAGGCAAACTGCAGGATGCCTTCTGTGACGTGCTGCATCAGTGGCATGGGAGCCTAGTGAGAGACTGTGTACTAGGGTTAGGTGAGTGTTCCCTTTTGACTCAGTCATTTTTCAGTTTGGCATTCTCTCTTCAAGTAATATTTAGGGCCTGGATTGTGTAGAATTTACTTTTCCTTTTTTGTTTCTTCTTTTGGCTTGGGGAGGATATTTATAGTGACAAGTAGCTATGCCACTGCAATTGTCCCCAGTAACTCTCAAGTCAACTGACAATCTTTGAGTGGTTTGACCCAGATGTCTCCTCCCACATTTCAGGGTCCCACAACTTCCCCATCAGGGCCCTATCCCAGCATAGCAGCCATTGAAACTGAGATTCATCCTCCACTGTGATTCCCAATTCTCTATTCCTTCTGCCCTGTGGCTCCAAGAAATAAGAATCTACAGTGCTGCCAAGAAGTCCTCTGGCTTCCACACTGAACCTTAACTCATGATCAATCACCCTTAGTTTCTCATTGCCTTTCTCCCAAGAGTTCATGCCCAGCAACAGCTAACACCTTAGTTCAACTACCATTTCCCAATCTGTTTTCAAAAGCCTGATGGCAAGGAATTTCCTTCCTGTGGTAACACTATCCCAGTTTAGTGCCAGTGAAAGTGTTATCAATTGCAACACAACAGCAAGTCACGGCTTCTCCAGTCCCACTCACCACCAGCCCTAGGGTCCTCATTGCCAGCTGATGAGTAATCTGATTCCAAACTTATATTTTAGAGTCTTCTTTCCAGACCACTTCCCAAGGACAGTTTCTCTGGGATGACAACTGGGGATGGATAAAGGAATGCAGGAAGCATCCTAGAGTGTTGTTAGGGTCAACATGCCTCAGGGAATGAAGAGGCAGGAGTGCAGGAGGAGGGAGGTGCTGAGCCACAGTGCAGGCAGGACAAAGATGCAGCTGCTTCTGCCGAGAGGCCAAAGGCCGGAGAGTCCTGTAGCGTTGTTTCAATTGAGGGGAGGGGCTGGTCCTTCATACTCCCAATGCAGTCTATCTGTCATGTGGGCTGCCCCCTAGATGGAGTAAACTTGGGCAGTGCAGCTCTCCTCAAGGGAGAGAAAGCCCCAGAGAGCCACCCCTGAGAACTGCTGGCCTGCAACACCCCAGCAGCCACAGATGCTGAGGTCTCCATTCCTTCCTTAACGACCCACTAGCAACATTTTATTTATTTAAAAAATTAATACCTCTATTTGTTACTTTTAACATCCAAAACCCCTTATGTAAAAAATGCAAACATGTGCTTCCGTAGATCTGACTCTCTGTGTCCAACAGAAAGATTTCAGATGACATCTGCACTGGGGTTGAGGTGGGAGAGATGATGTCTGAGGCCCTTCCAAGCCCGAGGCCCATTCCCTGACTCACCAGGGAATTTTCCAGCCAGCAGGTTTAATTAGGTCTTGTTCCTGGAGGGCTCCCTGAGATCACGAGAATATGGGGTCATCCCCCTACTCCTGGGGCCAAGAAGAGCAGCATGCAACTCTCTCACTCTGAATCCATCCTCACACCACCTGCCCACAGTTTCCTAATCATTCTTATGACCATGGGATGTTGGACTCAGGAGTCATCCTTGGGGACGTAATGATGGGCTTACCTAGGTTTGGATCCCACTAATCTCCTGACACTCCCTAAACTCTCTGGCCTCAGTTTCCCCATCAGAATGGAATAATAATCCCTGCCCCCCAGGTTTGTGAGGATCAAGCGAGGAACCCAGTTGCCATATGTGTGAATACCTGAGTATACACTCTCTCCACTCTTCCCTCCAGGAGGATAAGCTGGCAGCTTGAGACAGTGTGAGTGAGAATGAGGAGACACTTTCCCTGGCCTTTGCTTTCAGCTGGAGTCAGGGAAGCCAGAGCAGGATGCAAGTTCAAAAGCTTCAGAGCATTGATGGGCCCAGGTAGCCTCAGATGGGATAAGTGGAGGCCCCTGAGATGAACTCCCAGGTGGCCCCTCTCATGGCTCCTCCTCTTCCCTGATTTCCAGGCCTAGCACTGGCTCCTACTGCTCCACTTCTCGTAGCTCTCCTCCTGGGCCCCAAGGTACTACTGGTGGTTGGTGTCTCTGCTGTCTACATCTGCTGGAAACAGAACGCCTGACTGTAAGTGTGGGAGAGGGAGGACTGACCAAGGGCTCCCCTAGAAGGGCAAGGCCAGCAGGAGGGCCCAGCTCACATGCCATGCAGCTTCAGGGTCAGTGGAGTTTACAGAAGGTGACAGGGCTCCCTCAGGATACTCAGGAGTCTCAGGGAACCCTGTATGGGGACCCCAACCCCCAGGAAGTGTGCAGGAGTTAGGATGCTGAAGGGTGTTACAGGAGGTGGGATGCTTGAAGGGGGTTCAAAGGTGTCCTCAGTGGCCTAGGAGTCCCATGGAAAAGGTGGACAGAGGGGTCGAAGTGAGGGCCAACTGAGTGGGTGGTCCCTTGGAGGCCACTGCTGGGACTCCATGGGGTCAAAGGAATCCCCACTGTAATGTTGAGAATCCCCAGATGGCCTGCTCTGGGGGCTGTTTCTGCTCTGACCTTCTGTGTGCTTGAGTGGAAAGCGGGGAAGAGGGAGCATCAGGACTTGGAAGAAGTGCAGAGCTGGCAGAGTCCTATCTCAGGCCTGCCTGTCCACCCATAACAGGCATCCCAAGAGGAGACCAGCACTAGGGACATATCAGGCGCTCAGGAAACATTTCTTGAAAGATGAGCAGATGAATAAATGTGAATGTGTTTTCCCACAGCTCCTTCCTTCCTCCCCTGCCATGTGGGACCCTCAGTCTCTGCTGCCTCCTCCTTTCTTGAGAAGCTCAGCCTGAGAAGGAGCCGGCAAGAACCTTCCCCACACTCAGCTCCAAACGCCTGCTCTCCCAGGTCATCTGCCTGCCCACACGCTCCTGTTCCTCCTTCACAAGACCGTGATGCCCCAAAGCAGTGTCTCCATTCATGGTCCTGAGCAGGGGCCACGGGATTGGGCTCTGGGCACTGACTCACGGCACCTCCCTAGAAGGTGAGAAACACTCCAAATCTAAACACACCAGGACTCCTCCCATCCATCGCCTTGGGACTGGCCATAAACCACAGACTCTCTCCAGGCTCTCAAGAGTTATCCCGGCCAGGCGCAGCGGCTCACGCTTGTAATCCCAGCACTTTGGGAGGCCAAGGCGGGCGGATCACGAGGTCAGGAGATCCAGACCACGGTGAAACCCCGTCTCTACCAAAAATACAAAAAATTAGCCGGGCGTGGTGGCGGGCGCCTGTAGTCCCAGCTACACAGGAGGCTGAGGCAGGAGAATGGCGTGAACCAGGGAGGCAGAGCTTGCAGTGAGCCGAGATTGCACCACTGCACTCCAGCCTGGGCGACAGAGCGAGACTCTGTCTCAAAAAAAAAAAAAAAAAAAAAAGAGTTATCCCATCTTCTGGATTCCTGCCTACCCCAACTCCCCCAGCCTTGTTGAGGTTCTCTATTGCCTCCTGAATACACATGAACCCCTATACCAATTTTAAGAAAAAAATGATTCTCTTTCCTCTTTGTCCAAGCACCTTATCCCTCAAACCCAAAAAGAAAGAAGCTCTCCCTTCTCTTTCTGTGATGGGGACAGTATTTCTTCTAGTATCCTGCAGCCCTCCCAGTCCTGCTGCTTGTGGTAGAAATGCTGCCACAGCCCAACATCGAGGAGTCCTCGATGACCGCCCTTTACAACTCGTATTCAATTCTGCCTCCAAAATGCCTATGTCCACTTATGTGAGATGGTAAATGTTTAACAATGGACTTTCTGAAAGGGAAAAACCAAAAGCTGTTTTGCAGTGCTTGCCAATTTCTCTAGTGTAATAACTCCCAACCTGACCAATTTCACACTGCCAACAGTTAAAACCAGATCGCAAGATTCCTGAAATTTAACAATGGGTTTTCAGGGCCCAGTCCAAGCCTGCTGCTGGAAACCTCAGAGTTAAATCCCTATTATCCACACTTCTCACCTCCACCACCCCTCCCTGTCCCAGCCAGCATCATCTCTTTGGGGACCACTCCTCTGGCTTTCATTTTTCAGCCACAGCGATTCTTTGGAAAAGTCAAATCATATCACTTCTCTGCTTCTTCCCCAACACAGCTGCATGGCTCCCGCTCTCCCTCCTTCAGGTCTTTGCTCAATGTCACTTTATTAAATGTACCTTCTATAAACTACCTTGTATAAAATATTATTTCTTTTCTTTATCCCAGCATTCTAATTTCCCTTATCCTAATTAATTTTTTAGCCCTTATTTCCATAAGTATTATGCTGAATACAGGCAGCCCTCGCTTTTCATGGCAGTGCAGGATTGCAAAAATGACTGTGCAACCTGAAACCCAGGAAAGCAGTCTCCATATCCAGTCAGAAAAACAATGATCATTCTGTGACCTTTACCATTTTTTGTCAAAATATTAGAAACTCTCACACTCTCAGTTACAAATGTAGAGGACAATGAAAATATAATGAAATAAATATTTATTTGTGCACTACAATTCAAAGCATTAGAAACATTGAGAGTTCAAGTGTTGTTTCTTTGTAAAAATGTATCAAGAGTAGTTGGAAGAGTGCTTGCCTTTTTCTTGTGTATTTCTAATATGGAGTGATATGGTTTGGCTCTGTGTCTCCATCCAAATCTCATCTCAAATTGTAATCTGCATGTGTTGTGGGATGGGCCTGGTAGGAGGTGACTGAATCATGGGGCAGACTTCCTTCCCCCTTGCTGTTCTTGTGATAGTGAGTTCTCATAAGATCTCAGTGAGTTCTCACGAGATCTGGTTTTTTGAAAGTGTGTGGCAAGTCCCCCTTCGCTCTCTCGCTCTCTCTCTCTCCTGCCACCATGTGAAGAAGGTGCCTGCTTCCTTTTCTCCTTCCACCATGATTGTAAGTTTCCTGAGGCCTCCCAGTCATGCTTCCTGTTAAGCCTGTGGAACTGTGAGTCAATTAAACCTCTTTTCTTCATAAATTATCCAGTCTCCAGTAGTTCTTTATAGCAGTGTGAGAATGGGCTAATACATGGAGCAAGCATTGTTTCTTTTTATTTGTTTATTTATTTTTTTTTGAGATGGAGTTTCACTCTTATTGCCCAGGCTAGAGTGCAATGTCGTGATCTTGGCTCACTGCAACCCCCGTCTCCAGGGTTCAAGTGATTCTCCTGCCTCAGCCTGCTGGGTAGCTGGGATTACAGGCATGCACCACCACACCCAGCTAATTTTGTATTTTTAGTAGAGATGGGGTTTCTCCATGTTGATCAGACTAGTCTCGAACTCCTGACCTCAGGTGTTCCACCTGCCTCGGCCTCCCAAAGTGCTGGGATTACAGGCATGAGCCACCATGCCTAGCCAGCAAGCATCATTTCTATTATACCTTGGTGTTTTGCCATCTTTCTAAGTTTGGACTAGCTTCCAACATCTTATCCCTTGAATTTTCTTTTTTTTTTAAAGTTATTTATTTATTTTTTTTATTATACTTTAGGGTTTTAGGGTACATGTGCACAATGTGCAGGTTTGTTACATATGTATCCATGTGCCATGTTGATTTCCTGCACCCATTAACTCGTCATTTAGCATTAGGTGTATCTCCTAATGCTGTCCCTCCCCCTCCCCCCACCCCACAACAGTCCCCGGAGTGTGATGTTCCCCTTCCTGTGTCCATGAGTTCTCATTGTTCAATTCCCACCTATGAGTGAGAACATGCGGTGTTTGGTTTTTTGTCCTTGCGATAGTTTACTGAGAATGATGTTTTCCAGTTTCATCCATGTCCCTACAAAGGACACGAACTCATCATTTTTTATGGCTGCATAGTATTCCATGGTGTATATGTGCCACATTTTCTTAATCCAGTCTATCGTTGTTGGACATTTGGGTTGGTTCCAACTCTTTGCTATTGTGAATAGTGCCGCAATAAACATACGTGTGCATGTGTCTTTATAGCAGCATGATTTATAGTCCTTTGGGTATATACCCAGTAATGGGATGGCTGGGTCAAATGGTATTTCTAGTTCGAGATCCCTGAGGAATCGCCACACTGACTTCCACAATGGTTGAACTAGTTTACAGTCCCACCAACAGTGTAAAAGTGTTCCTGTGTTTTCTGGCTGCATAAATGTCTTCTTTTGAGAAGTGTCTGTTCATGTCCTCTGCCCACTTTTTGATGGGGTTGTTTGTTTTTTTCTTGTAAATTTGTTTGAGTTCATTATAGATTCTGGATATTAGCCCTTTGTCAGATGAGTAGGTTGCAAAAATTTTCTCCCATTCTGTAGGTTGCCTGTTCATTCTGATGATAGTTTCTTTTGCTGTGCAGAAGCTCTTTAGTTTAATGAGATCCCATTTGTCGATTTTGGCTTTTGTTGCCATTGCTTTTGGTGTTTTAGACATGAAGTCCTTGCCCACACCTATGTCCTGAATGGTATTGCCTAGGTTTTCTTGTAGGATTTTAATGGTTTTAGGTCTAACATATAAGTCTTTAATCCATCTTGAATTAATTTTTGTATAAGGTGTAAGGAAGGGATCCAGTTGCAGCTTTCTACATATGGCTAGCCAGTTTTCCCAGCACCATTTATTAAATAGGGAATCCTTTCCCCATTTCTTGTTTTTGTCAGGTTTGTCAAAGATCAGATAGTTGTAGCTATGCGGCATCATTTCTGAGGGCTCTGTTCTGTTCCATTGATCTATGTCTCTGTTGTGGTACCAGTACCATGCTGTTTTGGTTACTGTAGCCTTGTAGTATAGTTTAAAGTCAGGTAGCGTGATGCCTCCAGCTTTGTTCTTTTGGCTTAGGATTGACTTGGCGATGCGGGCTCTTTTTTGGTTCCATATGAACTTTAAAGTAGTTTTTTCCAATTCTGTGAAGAAAGTCATTGGTAGCTTGATGGGGATGGCATTGAATCTATAAATTACCTTGGGCAGTATGGCCATTTTCATGATATTGATTCTTCCAACCCATGAGCATGGAATGTTCTTCCATTTGTTTGTATCCTCTTTTATTTCATTGAGCAGTGCTTTGTAGTTCTCCTTGAAGAGGTCCTTCACATTCCTTGTAAGTTGGATTCCTAGGTATTTTATTCTCTTTGAAGCAATTGTGAATGGGAGTTCACTCATGATTTGGCTCTCTGTTTGTCTGTTATTGGTGTACAAGAATGCTTGTGATTTTTGTACATTAATTTTGTATCCTGAGACTTCGCTGAAGTTGCTAATCAGCTTAAGGAGATTTTGGGCTGAGACAATGGGGTTTTCTAGATATACAATCATGTCATCTGCAAACAGGGACAATTTGACTTCCTCTTTTCCTAATTGAATACCTTTTATTTCCTTCTCCTGCCTGATTGCTCTGGCCAGAACTTCCAGCACTATGTTGAATAGGAGCGGTGAGAGGGGGCATCCCTGTCTTGTGCCAGTTTTCAGAGGGAATGCTTCCAGTTTTTGCCCATTCAGTATGATATTGGCTGTGGGTTTGTCATAGATAGCTCTTATTATTTTGAGATACATCCCATCAATACCTAATTTATTGAGAGTTTTTAGCATGAAGGGTTGTTGAATTTTGTCAAAGGCCTTTTCTGCATCTATTGAGATAATCATGTGGTTTTTGTCTTTGGTTCTGTTTATATGCTGGATTACATTTATTGATTTGCGTATGTTGAACCAGCCTTGCATCCCAGGGATGAAGCCCACTTGATCATGGTGGATAAGCTTTTTGATGTGCTGCTGGATTCGGTTTGCCAGTATTTTATTGAGGATTTTTGCATCAATGTTCATCAAGGATATTGGTCTGAAATTCTCTTTTTTGGTTATGTCTCTGCCAGGTTTTGGTATCAGGACGATGCTGGCTTCATAAAATGTGTTAGGGAGGATTCCCTCTTTTTCTATCGATTGGAATAGTTTCAGAAGGAATGGTACCAGTTCCTCCTTGTACCTCTGGTAGAATTCGGCTGTGAATCCATCAGGTCCTGGACTCTTTTTGGCTGGTAAGCTATTGATTATTGCCACAATTTCAGAACCTGTTATTGGTCTATTCAGAGATTCAACTTCTTCCTGGTTTAGTCTTGGGAGGGTGTATTTGTCGAGGAATTTATCCATTTCTTCTAGATTTTCTAGTTTATTTGCATAGAGGTGTTTGTAGTATTCTCTGATGGTAGATTGTATTTCTGTGGGATCGGTGGTGATATCCCCTTTTTCGTTTTTTATTGCATCTATTTGATTCTTCTCTCTTTTTTTCTTTATTAGTCTTGCTAGCGGTCCATCAATTTTGTTGATCTTTTCAAAAAACCAGCTCCTGGATTCATTAATTTTTTGAAGGGTTTTTTGTGTCTCTATTTCCTTCAGTTCTGCTCTGATTTTAGTTATTTCTAGCCTTCTGCTAGCTTTTGAATGTGTTTGCTCTTGCTTTTCTAGTTCTTTTAATTGTGATGTTAGGGAGTCAATTTTGGATCTTTCCTGCTTTCTCTTGTGGGCATTTAGTGCTATAAATTTCCCTCTACACACTGCTTTGAATGTGTCCCAGAGATTCTGGTATGTTGTGTCTTTGTTCTCGTTGGTTTCAAAGAACATCTTTATTTCTGCCTTCATTTCATTATGTACCCAATAGTCATTCAGGAGCAGGTTGTTCAGTTTCCATGTAGTAGAGCGGTTTTGAGTGAGTTTCTTAATCCTGAGTTCTAGTTTGATTGCACTGTGGTCTGAGAGACAGTTTGTTATAATTTCTGTTCTTTTACATTTGCTGAGGAGAGCTTTACTTCCAACTATGTGGTCAATTTTGGAATAGGTGTGGTGTGGTGCTGAAAAAATGTATATTCTGTTGACTTGGGGTGGAGAGTTCTGTAGATGTCTATTAGGTCCACTTTATGTAGAGCTGAGTTCAATTCCTGGATATCCTTTTAACTTTCTGTCTCGTTGATCTGTCTAATGCTGACAGTGGGGTGTTAAAATCTCCCATTATTATTGTGTGGGAGTTTAAGTCCCTTTGTAGGTCACTCAGGACTTGCTTTATGAATCTGGGTGCTCCTGTGTTGGGTGCATATATATTTAGGATAGTTAGCTCTTCTTGATGAATTGATCCCTTTACCATTATGTAATGGCCTTCTTTGTCTCTTTTGATCTTTGTTGGTTTAAAGTCTATTTTATCAGAGACTAGGATTGCAACCCCTGCCTTTTTTTGTTTTCCAGTTGCTTGATAGATCTTCCTCCATCCCTTTATTTTGAGTCTATGTGTGTCTCTGCACGTGAGATGGGTTTCCTGAATACAGCACACTTATGGGTCCTGACTCCTTAACCAGTTTGCCAGTCTGTGTCTTTTGATTGGAGCATTTAGTCCATTTACATTTAACGTTAATATTGTTATGTGTGAATCTGATCCTGTCATTATGATGTTAGTTGGTTATTTTGCTCGTTAGTTGATGGAGTTTCTTCCTAGTCTCGATGGTCTTTACAATTTGGCATGTTTTTGCAGTGGCTGGTACCGGTTGTTCCTTTCCATGTTTAGTGCTCCCTTCAGGAGCTCTTTTAGGGCAGGCCTGGTGGTGACAAAATCACTCAGCGTTTGCTTGTCTGTAAAGTGTTTTATTTCTCCTTCACTTATGAAGCTTAGTTTGGCGGGATAGGAGATTCTGGGTTGAAAATTCTTTTCTTTAAGAATGTTGAATATCGGCCCCCACTCTCTTCTGGCTTGTAGAGTTTCTGCTGAGAGATCAGCTGTTAGTCTGATGGGCTTCCCTTTGTGGGTAACCCGACCTTTCTCTCTGGCTGCCCTTAACATTTTTTCTTTCATTTCAACTTTGGTGAATCTGACAATAATGTGTCTTGGAGTTGCCCTTCTCGAGGAGTATCTTTGTGGCGTTCTCTGTATTTCCTGAATCTGAATGCTGGCCTGCCTTGCTAGATTGGGGAAGTTCTCCTGGATAATATCTTGCAGAGTGTTTTCCAACTTGGTTCCATTCTCCCCATCATTTTCAGGTACACCAATCAGACGTAGGTTTGGTCTTTTCACATAGTCCCAAATTTCTTGGAGGCTTTGTTCATTTCTTTTTATCCTTTTTTCTCTAAACTTCCCTTCTCTCTTCATTTCATTCATTTCATCTTCCATCAGCGATACCCTTTCTTCCAGTTGATCGCATCTGCTACTGAGGCTTCTGCAATCTTCGCGTAGTTCTCGAAACTTGGCTTTCAGCTCCATCGGCTCCTTGAAGCCCTTCTCTCCATTGGTTATTCTAGTTATCCATTCTTCTAATTTTTTTTCAAAGTTTTTAACTTCTTTGCTGTTGTTTTGAATTTCCTCTCGTAGCTCAGAGTAGTTTGATCGTCTGATGCCTTCTTCTCTCAACTCATCAAAGTCATCCTCCATCCAGCTTTGTTCCGTTGCTGGTGAGGAACTGCGTTCCTTTGGAGGAGGAGAGGTGCTCTGTTTTTTAGAGTTTCCAGTTTTTTTGGTCTGTTTTTTCCCCATCTTTGTGGTTTTATCTACTTTTTGTCTTTGATGATGGTGATGTACAGATGGGTTTTTGGTGTGGATGTCCTTTCTGTTTGTTAGTTTTCCTTCTACCAGACAGGACCCTCAGCTGCAGGTCTGTTGGAGTTTACTAGAGGTGCACTCCAGACCCTGTTTGGCTGGGTGTCAGCAGCGGTGGCTGCAGAACAGCAGATTTTCGTGAGACCACAAATTCAGCTGTCTGATAGTTCCTCTGTAAGTTTTGTCTCAGAGAAGTACCGGGTTGAATGAGGTGTCAGTCTGTCCCTACTGGGGGGTGCCTCCCAGTTAGGCTGCTCAGGGGTGAGGGACCCACTTTAGGAGGCAGTCTGACTGTTCTCAGATCTCCAGCTGCGTGCTGGGAGAACCACTACTCTCTTCAAAGCTGTCAGTCAGACAGGGACATTTAAGTCTGTGGAAGTTCTTGCAGAGTTTTTGTTTGTCTGTGCCCTGCCCCCAGAGGTGGAGCCTACAGAGGCAGGGAGGCCTCCTTGAGCTGTGGTGGGCTCCACCCAGTTCGAGCTTCCTGGCTGCTTTGTTTACCTAAGCAAGCCTGGGCAATGGCGGGCGCCCCTCCCCCAGCCTCGCTGCCGCCTCGCAGCTTGATCTCAGACTGCTGTGCTAGCAATTAGCGAGACTCCGTGGGCATAGGACCCTCCGAGCCAGGTGCGGGACACAATCTCCTAGTGTGCCGTTTTCCAGGCCCGTTGGAAAAGCGCAGTTAGGGTGGGACTGACCCGATATTCCAGGTGCAGTCTGCTTCCCCTTTCTTTGACTAGGAAAGGGAACTCCCTGACCCCTTGCGCTTCCCGAGTGAGGCAATGCCTCGCCCTGCTTCGGCTCGCGCACAGTGCGCTTCACCGACTGTCCTGCACCCACTGTTAGGCACTCCCTAGTGAGATGAAACCAGTACCTCAAGCAGAAATGCAGAAATCACCGGTCTTCTGTGTCGCTGGGGCTGGGAGCTGGAGACCGGAGCTGTTCCTATTCGGCCATCTTGGCTCCACGAAGTATTTTATAATTTAACACTTTTTTTTTTTGACTCAGAGTCTCGCCCTGTCACCCAGGCTGAAGTGTAGTGGTGTGATCTTGGCTCACTGCAACCTACCCCTCCCTGGTTCAAGCGATTCTCCTATCCCTTGAATTTTCAATATTGTGAAATCACTCCAGAAGATCCTTTCATGTGAAGTTTTTTGCTGGCATTTCAACCTTTGGGACATCTTCAGCCCTTTTATTACCACTCCTCTCCCATTTGTGGCAGTTTGCCTTTACTACCTCCCTCTGGCTGCCTATCTGAAGTTCCTGCATCAGGATCTACATTGCCACAGTCAACTATTTGAACTTCTAGAATCCCACTCACATTCAATTTGAATCTCACTTGCAGCATTTTCACTTCTCATTTCTTCACTGCACTTTCATCTTGACTGCAAAATTCCTCTTTCAATTATTAATTTCTGTAAAATGTCATATGGGCTCATCACTGGGAGACAAGGAGGCAATCCAACTATAGGCTTTGCTGTTTGAGTAGGAGATCCATAGGGACCAATCACCAACAGACTTTGAAAGACGCAACATGACTGGTTACTGATCGTGACGAGCTTTTGTTATTTCCATGGTGATTTGTGGACTGAAGAGCTAGCCCAGAAGTTTGTACTCTATGCAAATTACATTAAATTTACTATGGCACCTAAATTTTGAGACTTGTGTTGTGGGACTGATGTTACCTAACCAAACTATGGTAAGTGAAATGCATGCATGTCATCACCAAAGTGAGAACTGCCTGTATTTATCTATCTTACGCAAATAGAATGTCAGTTCTATCGTGGCAGGTTGGGGGTGGGGAAGGATTATCTGTATCCTCAGTTGCCAGAACTGTGTCTGCCATATAATAGGCTGTCAATTTTTTAAATGAGTGAATACATCATTGAGGTCATTGGTTTCTACTAGGTGTTGGATTTCAAAAGAAAACTTCATTTGATCACTTGGCTTGTGTGCTGTATTCTCAAGCTCTTTCTTTAAAGACTACTCTCTCTTCTTTCTGTTTAAAACATTCCATCAAAAATTCAACATCCTCTAGAAAGTAAGAAAGTGCTAAAAAGAAAAAAAAGTCAACCCCAAAATGAAAATCCACGGTGACTGGAGTACATCAAAGAGGCACAGGAACCAACTGAAAGAGCTCCCAAAGGCCAAAGCTGGAACACTTTCAGCAAAAAAAAATAAGTAAAGTAGTAATGAGTTATAGTCCAAAGTATAAAATAAATATCTGAGTCCATACTGATATAAATAAATGATTGAATAAATTAATAGGAAAGAAAGGAAGAATCTCCAGTGCAGAAGAGTCCCAGATAATTTATTTATACACGCCACCCTAAAGGAGGTGGAACATAACTTCCACTCCTGAAGTGTGGGCTGTGCATTGCAACTTCTTTGCAAAGAGTACAGCATGGAAAAAAGGAGAAAAAATAACTTTACAGTGGAAAAATCTTACAAATACAGCTTCAGCCAGGTGATCAAGAGTTCATCAACAGTTATAAATCGACATCAAGAATCATAAATCATGTCACTAATATGTACCTTTAATACAATGTGATGAAGATGACACTTTTCCTCTGTTACCTTCCCCCCAAAACTCACAACCCCAATCTAATCATGAGGAAACATCAGACAAATTTCAATAAGGAGGCATCCTGCAATATCGGGCCCAGAACTCCTCAAAACTGTCAAGGTCATCAAAATCAAGGAAAGTCTAAAAAACTGTCATAGCCAAGAGAAGCTTGAGGAGATATGACAAGTAAATGTAACAGGTATCCTGGATGGGATGCTGAAAGAGAAAAAGGACATTAGGTAAAAAGAAAAGATCTAAATAAACTATGAACTTTGATTAATCATAATGTATCAATATTGGTTCATTGATTATAATAATGTATCATACTAATGGAACATGCTAATGATAGGGCTCAATTTTTCTGTAAGTCTGAAGCTGTTCTTAAAAAATTAAGTCTATTAAAAAAAATTAACGTGTTGTCCTCAGCTAGGTTTTATTTGCCTCTTGCACCCCGTGGGGAACAATGCAAGGAAATGTGTGGTAGGGAGACTTTGTTAATATTCCAAAGTTTTATCTCACTTCAAAAGCCTGAGGTTTCCTTTCCTCTCGTCCTTCCTCTGTCCCCTACCAGAGCTCACCCCAGACCTAGGCACTCAGATCCCAGAGGAAGTGGCTTCTCAATCCCCTGTGATGCTCGCCCTAAACTTTTCCCACTAATAAAACCCAGGTCAGACCAAGTGGGGTCAGAAAACTTTGGGTTATGTGGGTGAGCTGGGATAGCTTTGAGGACCTGACTATTAGTGAGTGAATAATGTCCTGAGCCCAAGTCTTCACAGGAACAAGTTGTTCCCAAGAGGAGTGTAATAGATGCTGAGAGGCACCTGGCTGTGGAGATGGTCCTCAGCATCAGCCCTCTTTGGGATTGTCTCAGCTGAAGGGAGTGCCCTTGCTTAGGTCATATCTGGGAACAGACCACGTCTCACTGGACTCATCAACCTAGTTGTATAAAGGCCCAGCTCTCTTATCCTAACTCAGAGCAACTCTGGAGGAACATCCTAGTACCTGGCTCCATGCAAGGTCAGCTGAGGTCTTCATTGGGACTTCATTGCAGCCCAGCTTCTTCTTCTACCCAATCCTGCTTCCCTCTTCTCCCGTCCCCAAGTGTTGATCCTAAAAGTACTCCCTGAAAAATAACCTGCTTGTTTATCTTCACCCCAGTCTGTCTCCCAGGGAACCCAACCTGGGACAGTGAAGCTATGCCACATATCAGAAAGGTGGGGATCCCTTCATCTCTAAGGGAGCAAGTCAGTCACAGAAGAAGGCCTTGTTTATAGTACCTCCGGATTAATGAGAATCCACAAAAATGTTTATTCAAAAGAGGGACATAATTATATCTATGTTGTAAAAAGACCAGTCTGGCTGAAGAAGGAGAAGGAGATTATAGGCGGCAAATGAAAATGGGGGTATCCTAGTGAGAAGGCAATTGCTTTTATTCAGGCAAGAGATGATAATAGAGATGGAGAAAGAGATTAATTCAGAAGGGATTTAGGAGGTAAATCCAATAGGGCCTGGTAGGGGCAAGATAGGAGTGTGAAACTATGCCCCCAAAGAGGTAAAGAAACCAGTTACTAACAGAAATTCTTGAGTTTACAGGATAGCAGATAAGAAAAAAAAAAAAACTTGCTAAACTGCCGAAACTTCCTCCACTTGTAAGATAACAAAACTGACTAAAATCTGTTGGAACCAATATGGCCAACTGGAGTTTGCTCAGAGTGAGCTTGCTGATGTCACAGCCTGAGTTTCTACCACGTAGTTCATAATAACTCCCCAGGGTTTTGCACGTGGGACCCGTGAAGAGGCATGGAGAGATAACCGTACATGCCCAAGGACTTTCCAGACCTCCCCTTTCCTTTCACAAATCACATACTAATCCCAGAATCCACCCCCTAAACTTTTGCTAATAAAACCACTGCCTTGAAGCCAGCACATGGAGCTAGATTGAGCTAGACTTCTGTCTTCCTGTTAGTCAACTTGCAATAAAAAGCTTTTCTTTTCTCAAAAGCTGGTGTCACGGTATTGGCTTCTAGCACATCAGGCAGTGACCCCCCTTTTACTTGGTAACAAGTGGATAAGTGAGGGTATAGAACATGAGCCCCTTCCTGGTTTGACAAACTGCTTAGATGATGGTACCAAATACCAAACAGGTATGGTGTGGGAGAAGATAAGGTTTGTGAGTGCAGACCTGAAACTCAAACTTGAATATTTAAGGTATACAAAGAGGCTGGGCACAGTGGCTCACACCTGAAATCCCAGCACTTTGGGAGGCCAAGGCAGGTGGATCACCTGAGGTCAGGAGTTCGAGACCAGCCTGCCCAATATGGTGAAACCCTGTCTCTACTAAAAATACCAAAATTAGCCAGGTGTGGTGGTGGGAACCTGTAGTCTCAGCTACTCAGGAGGCTGAAGCAGGAGAATCACTTGAACTCGGGAGGCGGAGGTTGCAGTGAGCCGAGGTCATACCATTGCACTCCAGCCTGGGCAATGAGAGTGAAACTCCGTCTCAAAAAATAAAAAAATACATATATATATATATATACACAAATGAAGATGTCAAGGTGGTTGCAGGATATACATGTCTGCATCATGGGCCCAAGAATACTCAGCTCCTAGGGGTGGATTCAGGATTTTAACCTAGATTATATCTGATTCCAAAGCTGGCACTCTTGGGTACTGACCTGTGAGTACTGACTCTCCAAGGAACTTAGAGTCTAATGAAAGGTGAGAAGATTCCTCAGAGTAGGGGAAGGGAAGGATTATGGAGGCTGGAGGAATGTTCCTGTCTAGTTCCAAGCAGCGGCCATAGATTGGAATTCCTTTGTCGAATTCATCATTTCAGGACAACGGGATGGGAGGATGACATCACAAGGGGATGGGGACTCTTGTCATCTCAGAGAGAACATGCCAGCCTGGCACTGGTTTCTTTTCCTAGAGGGCCTAACATCTCTCCCAGCCCTGACATCTAGCTGGTCCCTGAGGAGGAGGCACAAGTTATGAGGAGGCAATGGGGAAACAGCCATGGCAGCCAGTGCCTGTCTATGGATGCTTGAACATTAAAGGGTCACCAGCTGAGTGTGGGCTGAGTGTCCCTGAACACAACCTTTGTGCTTAGGAAGAACCCATTCCAGAGCTGAGAGAGAAGGATGCCAACATGCTGCTTCCTCCCTATTTCTGGGAGCATTTCTTCTGCCCCTCCAATCCAATCCCTGAGAGCTGGTCCCAGGTCCAGCCCAAGCAGGAGAGGCAGCTTTCACCTTCCCAGGTATTTGTAGGTATGTTGCTCTGCCTCCTAGAGCATGTTCCCCACAGCTCCGCCTTCCCTGCAGGCCCCCTCCATCCTCTAAAGCACAAATCATCACCACCTCCACAACTCGAATATCTTTCTCAGCCATGCCTGATTCCTCTGCAGAAAGGAAAAAGGAAGCAGTTCCTAGTAGTGTATGGAGGGACCCACAGAAAAGCCAAGAGCCCACAGCAGATATTGCTTGTTTTTTACCTCTAACTACTCTGGAGTGGAAGAAAGGGCATCCATAGTAAAGTCCAACTCTTATCAAGTGGGTGAGGCTATAGACATCTTGTCTCTTTCTTCAGCTGTGCAGCTCAGAGAGGCCCAGATGTTGAGCTCATGCAGGAGCTAGACCTACACCTGCCCATCATGAGGTTGCAGCCTTGGTCCAGTCTATGTGTCTGAGGCTCCTAGATAGGCAAAGGCCATGAAGTTGGGGAGAACCTGTGAGATAGGATGAAACTCAGGAAAGATTATAAGCCTGTGGGTGTCAAGCCCCCCAGCCCCAGCAGTGCTAAATATTTCCAGCAGCAACTTCTTAGCTTGAAGCAACCTTGTCTGTTCAATTTTATAATCACAAAGTAAAAAGGGTCCCAGTCCCCTGGCCTTTCCTCTCATCACAATCCCCTTCCTCTGACATCACAGAGGCTAGAATTGTCATCTCTGCTCAAAGCACTGAGTCAAAGGCTTCTCCAGGACAGACATTCAGGCAGAGCAAGCTCCAAGTTTCACCACAATGCTCATCCTTGCCTCCCCACTCCACCCACCTCTGCCTTCTTTACTGCTGTATCTGCTGCTTGAACTGGCAGGTGAGTGGGGCCTCAGCGTGTGTGTGATGGGTTCTCCCCTCTGCCTGTTTAGTGAACTCTCCCTCACCTGTTCCCAGAGAATTTCTTTTGGGAGCGTTTTCTCCATCTTATCCCAGAATAGGCAGAACTCAGAAGACTACACTGGGATGGCCCCCAATTCTGACAAAGTCTCCCAGTGGCCATGTCTGTTGCAAATCTCTTTGTTCAGGTAAAGGACTCACACCTATGGTCACAGGGCTGGGCACAGCACTCATCACAGCTCTCCAGCCTCTGGAATCAAAGGATGTGTAATTTATTTTTTTTATTTTATTTATTTATTTATTTTTTGAGATGCGGTCTTGCTCTGTCACCTAGGCTGGAGTACAGTGGTGCGATCTTGGCTCACTACAACCTCCACCTCCTGGGCTCAAGTGATTCTCATGCCTCCACCTCCCAAGTAGCTGGGGCTACAGGCACACACCACCATGCTCAGCTAATTTTTGTCTTCTTTGTAGAGATGGGGTTTCACTATGTTGCCCAGGATGGTCTCAAACTTCTGAGCTCAAGAGTTCCACCTGCCTCGGCCTCCCATGGCATGAGCCACCATGCCTGGCCCTTGGCACATTCTACATTTCTTTCTGTGAAATTCAGTTTTTTATTTCTCTATTGCCATTGTATTTGGCTACTCTTAAAAAGTACTGCAAACTGGGTGGTTTAAATTACAGAAATTAATTTTCTCACAGGTCTGGAGACTAGACATTCAAAATCGAAGTGTTGGCAGGGTTGGTTCTTTCTGAGGACTGTGAGGTTGAATCTGTTCCATGTCTCTCTCTGAGCTTCTGGCAGTGGTAGCCTCAAACATTTGTTGGATAGCAGGTGGCACCACCCTCCCTGTATCCTCACATCATCTTACTCCTGTGTATGTCTGTCTCTGTGTTCAAATTTCCACTTCATATAAAAACAACCACCATATTGGATTAGCACCCACCTCAATGACCTCATTTTAACTTCATTTTCTCTGTAACAACTCTATTTACAAGTAAGGTCACATTCTGAGCTACTTGGAGTTAAGACTTCAACATATATTTCAGAGGCATACAATTCAACTCATAGTAGCCTCAACATGGAATTTTAATAACTTAGATATATTCTTTGTTGGTTTATATACTGCATTTATATCTGTCTGTGCTTTATACATAGGAAGGGTAAGTATAAAACTTGCTCTTTTTATTCAATGCAGAGTTAAGGATGACTAAAAATATTTAGGTAAAAGATAACTTAAGACACTTAAAGCTAGTAAAACTCACTTGAATTTTTAACTGTACTTACTGGGTGTGGTACACAGACTGTAAGGTGACTCCCAACTATCCCACCCTTATGTAATCTCAGTTGTGTGTGAAATGCTTCTATCTGATAGAATATGGCCAAAGTGATGCACTGTCACCCCCTCGAGTATGTTAGGTTGTATAAGATCCATCACACTAGAGCTTTTCTTGCAACTTCTGGCCTCAAAGAAGCAAGGAGCCATGTTGCAAACTGCTTATGAGAAGGCCCACATGGCAAGGAACTGAGGGAAGCCCCTAGAAGTTGAGGACCTCAGTCCCACAACCACAAAGACCTGAATTCTGCCAATAACCTGAGTGAACTTAGAATGAACAGTTCCCCAGTCAAACCCCCAGATAAGAACACAGCCCAGCTGGCACCTTGAGTGGAGCTTGGTGAGACCTTGAAGCAGAGAACCTAGCTAAGCTATATCTGAATTACAAATGGACAGAAACTGTGAAATAATTAATATGTGTTGTATTCAGCCACTAAGTTTGTGGTAATTTGTTAGTCAGTGACAGAAAAGGAATATACCAAGTAAGATTGCAAAACCATTCAAAATAAGGTCCTCCATTGTTTTGTAGAACTTATTTGTTTTTAAAGGTGTACAACTTGATGGTTTTTTAAATTTTATTTTGGTTTTAATTGACAAATAATAATTGTATATATGGTATAATGTGATGTTCTTATACATGTCTATACAGTGAAATGATCAGATCAGGCTAATTAACATATCCATCACCTCACACACTTATCACTTCTTTGTGGTAAGAACATTTAAAATCTACTTTTTTAGCTATTTGGAAGTATGCGTTAACTACAGTCACCATGCTGTGCAATAGATCCCCAGAACCTATTCCTTGTGTCTAACTACAACTTTATAGGCTTTGACCAGCATCTCCCATTTCCTTGTCCAACTCCCCACCACCCTAGACCCTGGTAACCACATTCTATTCTTTACTTCTTTGAGTTTGACTTTTTTGAATTCCACATATAAGCGAGATTCCACATATAAGCAAGATCATGCGGTATTTGTCTTTCTGTGCCTGGCTTATTTCACACCGTAATGTCCATGGTGTCATAAGTGACAGAATTTTCTGATTTTTAAAGGCTAAATAGTATTCCACTGCATGTTTGTGTGTGTGTATGTGTGTGAATAATCACATTTTTATTCCTTTATACATTGATGGGCACTTCAGTTGTTTCTATATTTTGGCTATTGTGAATAACTGCAATTTTGTAGAACTTATCTTGTAGACATTTTGTGTATCTGCCATGAACTCAATGTCAGTGTGGCTTGTGTGATGCCCAAGAATACACAAGAGCAATTAAGTGCTAAGGAATAAGATTTTGTTTGGTAGAATTGATCATTGACAAATCAACCATTGTAATATCTAAGATATTCTTATACTCCAAAAACCATTTGTGACCTTTTATGGAAAATAGCAACTTCACTGAGAATGCATGCCTCAGTGTTTACTCTGGGAGAGGTGAATGAGTGGCCTTTCACACCATAGAAGACCCAGTATTGGAGGGAGCTGCCTCCATATGCAGGTAACTCCATATGCACTCCATATTCAGTATGTTGGTTATCAACGTACTGTCCTTAGCTTGGGGCCATATCCCTGATTCTGAGACAATTAGAAAAATCTGACCCAAACTCTATTTTGCATTTTCTCATTTAGTAAGAATATATTCATATATTTATTTAAAATATGTTTATTTAGTGCCTAATATATTGCAGGCCATCCTCATATCCCGATGCAGAAGGAAAGTGCCATTCTCCTATTTGTACACTAGTACCCTCCCCTTCACCTCACATGGCACCCAGCATTGTAATTTTTATATGACTGGTGCCATCACATGATGCTGAAATAAAGCTATCATATTGGGATCCCACCTTGACCTATAACCAGACCTTCAGAGCATCTTGAGCCAAGACAGAGAACATAAGAGATGATTCCACATTTCTTTCCAGGAACTTCAGATGAAGAGTTCCAGGTGAGCCAGCCTCAGACTTTAGTGTCAGTCAATCCTGGAGATGTCCTAACCCTGGCCTGCAATATGTCTGCTCCATCCCCAGAAGGGCCTGTCTTGTGGTTCAAGAGCACTGGGCCAGGACAACAATTAATCTATAGTTTCAATGGAAGCCACTTCCCCAGAGTAACTCCGGTGGAAAACACAATGGTCAATCAAACTGACTATTCTATTCGCATCAGTGACGTGTTGCCAGAGGATGCTGGCACCTACTACTGTGTGAAGTTAAGGGTAGGACACCCTGACATGGAGTTTTTCTCTGGTCCAGGCACCATCGTGAATGTGAACGGTGAGCACAGCCTGATGCACTTTATTCCTTGGGTTTATGAAGATGAATGTTTAAAACCCTTCACCATGTACCAAATCATCACTACATACTGAACACCGTGCTCCTTTATCCACAAACTACCCTGTAGACTAGGTTTTTACCAACAGCCTTTCTAGTAAGCCATTCTGGACCACCTGTGCCAAATACTGAATCAAGCTATGTTGACAAGCCACATCCTTCTCTGATGACAACCCCAGCAAAACCTAATGACATAGGAGACATTTACAAATAAAAAGATACTGGATATGCAAGGTGCAACCACATGTGTGCACTGCATGGCCTAAATGCTAATGACAACCCTGGAAGGCTGACTGACTTCTAAGGTTTTAGGAAGAAATCTGGGCCCAGGTATATGCATTGTGCATATTATGACTTATTTCATGACCCTAAACTTCCAGTCACAGATGCTAGCAGCCACATCTTAGCTTCTGATGGAATCTCAACACAGGTGAAGTTTTCGCCAAAATGCCCAGTGTCTCCTGGGCCAAAACAAAGGGCTCTTCAGGCAGGTAGAATCTCTACATGCCTCCATGATCCCACTCACCTTCCCACTGCCAACTGGAATGTGATTGGGGCCTGATAGCAAGTGCCTGAGTGGTCACCACAGTCCAGTCTGAGATCATACTCCCATTCCCCATACAAGTCAATGAGTGGATGTGATCTCCTACCATGGCCTGGCACTGTTGTTGGGGAATTCTCAGACCAGAATGAGGGGTCTTGTGTATCAGTCTCTCCAAAGCCTTTTTTGCAAAAAGCCTTCCCAGAGGGGTTGAGTCATTCCCTGACACTTGAGCTTTCCCAGGTCTGTCCTGAGACTTCCATGCCCAGCCCCACTGTTCTTTAATCCCAGTATTTTTATTCCCAGGATAACCAGTATTTCCTTCTCCTCACCACCCTCTGAATTAACGTCATGAAATACAATGGTATTAGGTGTCCCTCTGTTCTTTCAGGAGAACTGACCTTCCCAGTAATGTTTCCCTTGAATCCAGACACATTCCATAATGCCGAAATGGCAATGGAAAATCCACAGGTTTCCCTTAAGTTACATAATGTCAATGCAGGCTGCCTTCCTACCATTACCTCTTGGCCTTGCCAGCCAGGAGTTCCCTTTCTCTCTAACCTGCTCCTTAGGCAGTCTGTGGTTTTGACAACCAAGCTTAATAGGAGAGATTATTACCAGGACCTGACACATTGTAGGGTAGTGATGATGACTGTGTAGGAGGGTAAAGGATGGCTGGTGAGAACCTCCAAAATTGTAGAGGGCCCTTGAGGTTCTAATCTCTTTTTGTTGAGGAGAAGAAACCCTCTCCCTTCTCTCTCTTGAAGAGATAAGTAGTGGAACCATATGCTGTTGCCATGACCACCTCATTCCTTAATTGTTTTAACTTCTTCTCCACATCTCTCAGCATGAATTTCTCTACAAACTCAGAGGTTAATCACCCTTCAGAGGAGAGAGGAAGGCCAATTCCAAACTCAGTGGAGATGTAGGGTTGAGGGACAGGACTTGAACCCAGTTCCAAATGTACCAATTGACTCTAGGCAATTAGATGGATAGGGGAACTAGTCTTTCTCCATGAACATTACCCATTGATAATTCCCCCTTCTCCCTCCCTGTCCTCCTCCTACCATGGTTGAGGGCTGAGGAATGGAACTGAGGAGGAATACATCTGGTCTTCTGGACTAACTCCCCTCCTTCAGCACTCTAGGGAGAAGCTGCCTCCATGTGCAATGGCCTCTCTTTACTCAGTGCATGGGCATTTATGCATGTCATTAAAAGAATTAATGAATGAGGCCCAACCATGACCTGTACCCATGCTTAAGCCAGAGCAGAGGAAATGAGAAATGACTTTCAGTTTTTTTCCAGGAGCCACACATGTGTTCCATGTGCAACAAACGGAGATGTCACAGACTGTATCAACTGGGGAGTCAATCATCTTGAGTTGCAGCGTACCAGATACCTTACCAAATGGACCTGTCTTGTGGTTCAAGGGAACAGGGCCAAACCGGAAATTAATCTACAATTTCAAACAAGGTCACTTTCCCAGAGTAAAAGAGATTGGAGACACCACCAAGCCTGGCAACACAGACTTTTCCATCCACATCAGTGAAATCTCTCTTGCTGATGCTGGCATCTATTATTGCGTGAAGTTCATAAAAGGGAGAGCTATCAAGGAGTACCAATCAGGTCGGGGCACTCAGGTGTTTGTTACTGGTGAGTATGTCTCCTATACTCCATATCCCCTGGTGTATATCATCTCAGCAGCTATGTCCTCTATTCATTCAATAATTGCTATGTGCCAGATATTATTGAAGGTACAACACACATTTGATCTTTTTAATTCTCTCAGCAAGCTGTGAGTTAGGTATTTTACAGGAAGAAAAAAAGACTCGAAAGGGTTGAGTGATGAGTGATGAGAGCTATTTTGGTTGATTTCTCAATATTTAATCTACCCCCCATGACTAACCTAAGCCAACTAGGATAATTCCATGTTCCCTGCTAGAGGTTTACTCAAAAATGGGGTGAACTTGGCCAGTTTAGGTCTATCAGAGGAAAAGACAGGCTTGCAGAGAAATCTGGTAATCTAAAGTAATTCTTCCCTTTGTTGGCTGGAAACAAGCAATTGTGTTGCTCCAGGTGCTTTAAGAAGGCATCTTATGACCATGAGGGGAATAAGGTTGAGAAGAAGTCTAGATGAATGCAGATATGTACCAGTGTGGATTGACAATATGCACAACCATACTGCTCCTTGTTCCAATCTCACCTCTGGACTTCTAGTAATGTGAAAGAAAACATCTCCTTGCTAAGCCAATTTGCTTAAATCAACCATGTCCTGAGGGCTACAAGAATGACAAAGGTCACACATCCCACAGTGTGTTGTAGTGTGTTGAATGCAAGTACAAATCTATGTTTTCTGCGTCCAAAGCCTTTTCCTTAGTGTTTTGCTACTTGTGGTGCCCTGTGAACTTTGGGCAATATCCAGCCTGAGAAATTATTAAATTGGTAATACAATAATGCTAACATTTATTGGGCATCTACTATATTCCAAACATTTCATCTATATTATCTACACAGCAACATCTGAATTGCTGGATGTTTGTACTCACTGTACAGGTGAGGAACCTAACTCAGGGAGATTTCAGGAGTGTACATAGTAGGGAATAAAGAGATGGGGTTGGTCTGGGCCCACTCCACTATGCTCTATATTAGTGAAGAACATTTACTTACAAGAAAGAAGATCAAATGCATTAATTTCAACCAAAAAATATAAGTTGATTGATTCTGTACCTGCAAAGGGTTCTGGGTTTCTCACAGTATTCAAGGCAGAACTTTTGGAACCAGGGACTAAAGGACTGGATTTAGGGCTTAGTGTTACCAAGACTGTGGCTCTCTGAAATTCTCTCATCTTTTCATGGCTTTGTTCTTTCTTGCTGCATATAAACCTTCAGTATATGATAGCGAAAATAAATGCAGAAAATGTTGATATTCATTCCCCCATCTTACAACCAAGGTGGAAAGACAGCTTCTTCCTACCAACCTTCACAAATGAGTTCTGGGGAACTATCCACATTAGTCTTTTGTATGCCATGTTGTCAACATTTTATTCATTGTTGCTAGGGAGAGGAGGTGCCATGGGAGATAACCAATCAACCCAACAGAACAAATGCTAAGCAGGTTGAAAACAAAATATGTTCTTCCACCACATGGTCCACACCCTACCTTATCAGATGAGGAAGTTGAGCCTCTGAAAGGTTAATGGGCTTGTCTTCCAGGTTATGGCTACTGGAACCCAGGTAGACTCTTCTCAGAACCCTTTGGATTTATGGCTTTGCCTCCTTCTTAGTAAGAAGTCTTTAGTTAGAGTGGAGGTGTACAAGTGCATGACAGCTGTTTAGAGGGAGAATACTGTGAATGAGTTCAATATCCTTATTAACATTCAAATGTTCTGAGTCAGAAGTGTACCAAATTTATGCCACTTCTTAATAAATAAAAATGTATACATATATTTTTAAAATACTTAGCTATGTATTCGTTTCTTGTAATTGGTGTAACTAATGGATACAAATTTGACGGCTTAAAACAACAGAAATAGATCATTATGGGTGGCATAACAGCACAAGGAGTTCCAAGGGCCCACTCCATGGAAACTGGTGAAAATTATTTTTACAAAATATTTAGAGTCTCTGGAAATAGTATTAAGAGCATATCATAAATGAAGAAATAACTTTTAAACTACTAAAACTGGGGAAGAAAAGTAAAAGTCTGATATTTGAACCAAAACCCCCCTTTTCTCTGTCAAAGGCTATACCCCATGGCAAAGAAGAGGAATCAACTGCACCAAAATAATCCATCCAGGCACTCAACAACTGTACAAGCAGATGACAATAACAAGCCTTGGTGGTTGTGAGGAAGACCAATATCCAGAGTTTCTACAATGTATTATCTAAAATGTCCAGTTTCAAAAAAAGTGAGAAATGCAATAGAACAGAAAAGTATGACAAGTATACCAAAAACAAACCAAAAAAAAAGGTATCAGAAACTGCTTGTTATGACCACCAGATGTCAAACTTAACAGGCAAAGCCTTTGATGTAACCATTACAAATATATTCATAGAAACATGATTAAACAAACCATGATTAAATAAGTACAGGAAAGTAAGATGATAATGTTGCATCAAATAGAAGATATCAATAAACAGATAGAAATTATTAAAAAGAATCAAATGGAAATTTTATTATTCAAAAGTATAAAAATTGAAAGAAAAATTACCCTAGAGGGGATTAACAGTAGATTTGAAGAAGCAGATTTAGCAAATTTGAAAATAGATTAATGTAAATTATGGAATCTGAAGAACAGAGAAAAATTAAATGAAAATAACATTTAAAAAATGAACAGAGCCTCAGAGAAATGTAGGCCATCATTAAGCACACCACATACATGTAATAGGGAGAGCAGAAGGAGAGGAGAAAGAGAAAACAGCAGAAAAAAATATTCAAAGGAAGAATAGCTGAAAACTTCTCAAGTTTATTTAGTCAGCTGGACTGAAGATTGAGAAAGGAAACTCAAATTACTAGAGTCAGAAATGAAGGAAGGAGCATTACTAGTAACCTTATAGAAATAAAAAGGAATATTAAAGAATACTATGAAAAAATGTGTGCCTATAAACTAGGTTTATATGATGTCTAAGACAAACTCCTAGAAGACATAAAAATTACCAAAACTGGCCCAAAAATAATAGAGCATTTCAAGATACCTATAATAACTAAATAGACTAAATTAGTAATAAGAAATTACCCTGATATCGACACCAAACAAAGACATCACAAGAAAAAAACACAGACCAAATATATCTTATGTATATGGACACAAAAATCCCTTAAGAAAATACTAGCAAACTGAAACCAGCAACGTATAAAAAGCATTATTCATGTTGATCAAGTGGGATTTATCCCATGAATACAAGGTTGGTTTAACATCTGAATGTCAATTAATTTAATACAACACAATATCAATAAAATAAAAAAGAAAACCACATAATCCTCTCAAGATGATAAAGAAAAGGAATTTGGTAAAATCTAAAATTCTGTTATTTAAAAACGTACTCAAAAAACTAGGAATAGTAGGGAAGTTTATCAATCTGATAAAGGGCATGGGTGCAAAACCCACAGCTAACATCATATTTAGCAAAACCCACAGCCACAGCCAATGTCATAATTAATGAGGATGGTTAGATGCTGTCCCCATTAGATCAAGAATAAGACAAGGATATCTCCTATCACCATTTCTACTCAAAGTTGTACTAATTTTTTAGTCAGTACAATTAAGTAATAAAAACAATCCAAATTGGAAAGGATGAAGTAAAACTATCTCTATTGACAAATGGCATATTCTTGTATATAGAAAATCCTAAGGAACCCACTAAAAAACTATTCAAACTACTGAGCGAGTTCAGCGAGCTTGAGAATACAGTTCAATATACAAAAATCTATTACATTTCCACACACTTGGAATGAACACTAAAAATAAAAATAAATTTAACAAAAGAAGTGCAAATTTATGCTCTGAAAACTACAAAAAATGTTAAATGAAAGAAGATCTAAACAAATTGAAAATTTTCCCATTTTCATGGACTGGAAGATTTAACATTGTTAAGATGGCACTATTCGCCCAAACTGGTCTACAGATCCAACACAATCCTTATCAGAATCCCAATCTACTTTTTTGTAGAAATTGACAAGCTGATCTTAACATTCATGTGGAAATATGAAGGATCCAGAATAGCCAAAACAATCCTGAAAAATAAAGTAGGATAACACACATTTTTCTTTCAAAACTTACTACAGGCTGGGCACAATGGCTCACGCCTGTAATCCCAGCACTGTGGGAGGCTGAGATGGGAGGATCACTTGAGGACAGGAGTTTGAGGCCAGCCTGGTGAACATAGTGAAATCTCATCTCTAAAAATAAATAAATAAAATAAAAATAAAAGTTTACTACAAATCCACAGCAATCAAGATAATGTGGTACTGGAACTGGAACTGGAACTGAACCAATGGAAAAGAGAGAGTCCAGAAACAAGCCCATGTATCTGTGGTCAACTGATTTTCAACAAGTGTGATAATGAGGAAAGAAGCATCTTTTCAACAAATAATGCTGAAACAACTGGATAGCCACACACAGAAAACAATGAAGTTGAACCCTTACTTCATACCATATACAAAAATTAACTCAAAATGGTTTGAAACCCTAAAAATACCTATAAAACTCTTATAATAAAACATAAGGATAAGTCTTAATGACATCAGATTTTGCATTGGCTTCTTAAGCATAATATCAAAAGTGTGAGAAACAAAAGAAAAAATAGATATATTGGACTTCATAAAAATTAAAACCTTTTATGCTTCAAAGGACACTATCAAGAAAGTAAAAAGATAACCCACAGAATGAGAAAAATATTTGTAAATTACATATCTGATAAGGGCCTTGAGTTTAGAATATATAAAGAATTTTTCCAAAGCAGATATTCAAATTGCCAATAAGCACATCAAAAGAAACTCAGCATAATTAGTCCTCAGGGAAATGCAAATCTAAACTATAATGAAATACAACTTTGCACTCATAAGGATAGCTAAAATCAAAAATCAGATGACGAATGTTTATGAGAATGTAGAGGAATTGTAAACCTCATACACTGCAGGTGGGAATGCAAAATGGTGAAGCCACTTTGGAAAATAGATAGGCAGTTCCTCAAACAGTCAAACATAAGTTACTATATGATCCAGCTATTCCACTCCGAGGTATTTACTCAAGAGAAATGAAAACATATGTTCACACAAAAATTTGTGCACAAATGTTTATAACAGCATTCACACTATCTGAAAGGTGGAAACAATCCAAACATCTATCAACTGATGAATGGAAAAGCAAGGTATGATCTATACATACAGTGGAATATTATTAGGCTACAAAGAGGAATGACATACTAATACATGCAACAACATGGATAAACCTTGAAAGCATATGCTAAGTTAAAGAATAAAATCACAAAAGATCACTTATTCTATCTAGATTCTTCCTCTCTGTGCAGGACTTCTCTGAAAGAAAGACAGCAGCCCCAGTCAGGGGCTTACAGATAAAAATCCCATCTCCCTGGGACAGAGCACCTGGGGGAAGGAGTGGCTGTGGGCACAGCTTCAGCAGACTTAAATATTCCTGCCTGCTGGCTCTGAAGAGAGCAGTGTATCTCCCAGCACAGCACTTGAGCTCTGCTAAGGGACAGACTGCCTCCTCAAGTGGGTCGCTGATCCCTGTGCCTCCTGATGGAGAGACACCTCCCAGCAGGGGTCGACAGACACCTCATACAGGAGAGCTCTGGCTGGCATCTGGCAGGTGCCCCTCTGGGATGAAGCTTCCAGAGGAAGGAGCAGGCAGCAATCTTTGCTGTTCTGCAGCCTCCACTGGTGATACCCAGGAAAACAGGATCTGGAGTGGACCTCCAGCAAACTCCAGCAGACCTGCAGAAGAGTGGCCTGACTGTAAAAAGGAAAACTAACAAACAGAAAGCAATAGCATCAACATCAACAAAAAGGATGAGCATGCAAAAATCCCATCAGAAGGTCACCAACATCAAAGATCAAGGTAGATAAATCCACGAAAATGAGGAAAAACAAAAAAGCTGAAAACTCCAAAACCAGAATGTCTCTTCTCCTCCAAAGGATGACATCTCCTCACCAGCAAGGCAACAAAACAGGATGGAGAATGAGTTTGATGAATTGACAGAAGTAGGCTTCAGATGGTGGGTAATAACACACTCCTCCAAGCTAAAGGAGCATGTTCTAACCTAAGGCAAGAAAGCTAAGAAACTTGATAAAAGGTTGCAGGAACTGCTAACTAGAATAACCAGTTTAGAGAAGACATAAATGACCTGATGGAGCTGAAAAACACAACACGAGAAGTTCATGAAGCATACAGAAGTATCAAGAGCCAAATCGATCAACCAGAAGAAAGGATATCAGAGATTGAAGATCAACTTAATGAAATAAAGTATGAAGACAAGGTTAGAGAAAAAAAGAGTGAAAAGGAATGAACAAAGCCTCCAAGAAATATGGGACTATGTGGAAAAGACCAAACCTACGTTTGATTGGTGTACCTAAAGTGATGGCAAGAATGGAACCAAGTTGGAAAACACACTTCAGGATATTATCCAGGAGAACTTCCCCAACCTAACAAGACAGGCCAACATTCAAATTCAGGAAATAAAAAGAACACCACAAAGATACTCCTCGAGAAGAGCAACCCCAAGACACATAATCGTCAGATTCACCAAGGTTGAAATGATGGAAAAAATGTTAAGGCAGCCAGAGAGAAAGATTGGGTTACCCACAAAGAGAAGCCCATCAGACTAACAGCAGATCTCTCTTCAGAAACCCTACAAGCCAGAAGAGAGTGACGACCAACATTCAACGTTCTTAAAGAAAAGAATTTTCAACCCAGAATTTCATATCCAGCCAAAAAAAGCTTCATAAATGAAAATGAATAAAATCCTTTACAGACAAACAAATGCAGAGGGATTCTGTCACCACCAGGCCTGCCTTACAAGAGCTCCTGAAGGAAGCACTAAATATGGAAAGGAAAAACTGGTACCAGACACAGCAAAAACATGCCAAAATGTAAAAACTATTGACACTATGAAGAAAGTGCATCAACTAATGGGCAACATAACCAGCTAGCATCATAATGACAGGATCAAATTCACACATAACAATATTAACCTTGAATGTAAATGGGCTAAATGCCCCAATTAAAAGACACAGACTGACAAATTGGATAAAGAGTCAAGACCCATTGGTGTGTTGTATTCAGGAGACCCATCTCACATACAAAGACACACATAGGCTCAAAATAAAGGGATGGAGGAAGATCTACCAAGCAAATGGAAAGCAAAAAAAAAAAAAAAAAAAAAAGCAGTTGTTGCAATCCTAGTCTCCGATAAAACAGACTTTAAATCAACAAAGATCAAAAAAGACAAAGAAGGGCATTGCATAATGGTAAAGGCATCAATGCAACAAAAAGAGCTAACTATCCTAAATATATATGCCCTCAATACAAGAGCACCCAGATTCATAAAGCAAGTTCTTAGAGACCTACAAAGACATTTAGACACCCACACAATAATAGTGGGAGACTTTAATATCCCACTGTCAATATTTGATAGTTCAATGAGACAGAAAATTAACAAGGATATTCAGGACTTGAACTCAGCTCTGGACCAAGCAGACCTAACAGCCATCTACAGAACTCTTCACCCCAAATCAACAGAATATACATTCTTCTCAGCACCATATCTCACTTATTCTAAAATTGACCACATAATTGGAAATAAAACACTCCTCAGCAAATGCAAAAGAATGGAAATCATAACAGTCTCTCAGACCACAGTGCAATCAAATTAGAACTCAGGATTAAGAAACTCACTCAAAACTGCACAACTACATGGAAACTGAACAACCTGCTCCTGAATGACTGCTGGGTAAATAATGAAATTAAGGCAGAAATAAATAAGTTTTTGAAACCAATGAGAACAAAGACACAATTTACCAGAATCTCTGGGACACATTTAAAGCAGTGTTTAGAGAGAAATTTATGGTACTAATGCCCACAGGAGACAGCTGGAAAGATCTAGAATCGACACCCTAAAATCACAAAAGGACTAGAGAAGCAAGAGCAAACAAATTCAAAAGATAGCAGAAGACAAGAAACAACTAAGATCAGAGCAGAACTGAAGGAAATAGAGACACAAAACACCCTTCAAAAAATCAATCAATCAAGGAGCTGGTTTTTTTAAAACATTAACAAAACAGATAGAGTAGATTAATAAAGAAGAAAAGAGAGAAGAACCAAATAGACACAATAAAAAATGAAGAAGAGAATATCACCCTGATCCCACAGAAATACAAACTACCATCAGAGAATACTATAAACACCTCCATGCAAATAAACTAGAAAATCTAGAAGAAATGGATAAATTCCTGGACACATACACCCTCCCAAGGCTAATCCAGGAAGAAGTTGAATCCCTGAATAGACCAATAACAAGTTCTGAAACTGAGGCAGTAATTAATAGCCTACCAACCCAAAAAAGCCAAGGACCAGATGGATTCACAGCCGAATTCTACCAGAGGTACAAGAGGAGCTGATACCATTCCTTCTAAAAGTATTCCAAACAATAGAAAAAGAGGGACTCCTCCCTAACTCATTTTATGAGGCCAGCATCATCCTGATACCAAAACCTGGCAGAGACACAACAAAAAAAGAAAATTTCAGTTCAATATCCCTGATGAACACATCGATGCAAAAATCCTCAATAAAATACTGGCTAACGGAATACAGCAGCACATTAAAAAGCTTATCCACCATGATCAAGTCAGTTTCATCCCTAGGATGCAAGGCTGGTTCAACATATGGAAATAAATAAAGGTAATCCATCACATAAACAGAACCAATGACAAAAACCACGATTATCTCAATAGATGCAGAAAAGGCCTTCAATACAATTCAACACCCCTTCATGCTAAAAACACTCAATAAACTACGTATTGATGAAATGTAGCTCAAAATAATAAGAGCTATTTATGACACAGCCAGTATCATACTGAATGGACAAAAGCTGGCAGCATTCCCTTTGAAAACCAGAGCAAGACAAGAATGCCCTCTCTCACCACTTCTATTCAACATAGTATGGGAAGTACAGGCCGGGGCAATCAGGCAAGAGAAAGAAATAAGGGGTATTCAAATAGGAAGAGAGGAAGTCAAATTGTGTCTCTTTACAGATGACATGATTGTATATTTGGAAAACCTCATCATCTCAGCCCCAAAACTCCTTAAACTGATAAGCAACTTCAACAAAGTCTCAGGATACAAAATCAATATGCAAAAATCACAAGCATTCCTATACACCAATAATCGACAATCAGAAAGCCAAATCACGAGTGAACTCCCATTCACAATTGCTACTAAGAGAATAAAATGCCTAGGAATACAACTTACAAGGGATGTGAAGGACCTCTTCGAGGAGAACTACGAACCACTGCTCAAGGAAATAAGAGAGGGGACACAAACAAAAAACATTCCACTCTCATGGATAGGAACAATCAATACTGTGAAAATGGCCATACTGCCCAAAGTAATTTATAGAATCAATGCTATTCCCATCAAGCTACCATTGACTTTTTTCACAGAATTAGAAAAAAAGACTTTAAATTTCATATGGAACCAAAAAACAGCTCGTATAGCCAAGACAATCCTAAGCAAAAAGAACAAAGCTAGAGGCATCATGCTACCTGACTTCAAACTGTACTACAATGCTACAGTAACCAAAACAGCATGGTACTGATACCAAAACAGATATATAGACCAATGGAACAGAACCAAGGCCTCAGAAATAACACCACACATGTACAACCATCTGATGTTTGAGAAACCTGACAAAAATAAGCAATAGGGAAAGGATTCCCTATTTAATAAATGGCGTTGGGAAAACTAGCTAGCCATATGCAGAAAACTAAAACTGGACCCCTTCCTTATCCCTTATACAAAAATTAACTCAATGTGAATTAAAGATGTAAACGTGAGACCTAAAATCATAACAACCCTAGAAGAAAACCTAGACAATACCATTCAGGACATAGGTATGGGCAAAGACTTTATGACTAAAACACCAAAAGCAATTGCAACAAATGCCAAAATTGACAAATGGGATCTAATTAAACAAAAGAGCTTCTGCACAGCAAAAGAAACTATTATCAGCGTGAACAGGCAAGCTACAGAATGGGAGAACATTTTTGCAATCTATCCATCTGGCAAAGGGCTAATATCCAGAATCTACAAGGAACATGAACAAATGTACAAGAAAAAAACAAGCAACCCCATCAAAAAGTGGGCGAAGGAGATGAGCAGACACTTTTCAAAAGAAGACATTTATGCAGCCAACAAACAAATGAAAAACAGCTCATCATCACTGGTCATTAGAGAAATGCAAATCAAAGCCACAGTGAGATACCATCTCAGGCCAGTTAGAATGGTGATCATTAAAAAGTCAGGAAACAACAGATACTGGAGAGGATGTGGAGAAATAGGAATGCTTTTACACTGTTGGTGGGAGTGTAGATTACTTCAACCATTGTGGAAGACAGTGCGGTGATTCCTCAAGGATCTAGAACTAGAATACCATTTGACCCAGCAATCCCATTACTGGATATATACCCAAAGGATTATAATCATTCTGCTATAAAGACACATGCACATGTATGTTTATTGCAGCAGTATTCACAATAGCAAAGACTTGAAATCACCCCAAATGCCCATCAATGATAGAATAGATAAAGAAAATGTGGCACATATACACCATGGAATACTATGCAGCCATAAAAAAGAATGAGTTTATGTCCTTTCCAGGGACATGGGTGAAGCTGAAACCATCATTCTCAGCAAACTAACACAAGAACAAAAAAATAAACACCACATATTCTCACTTATAAGTGGGAGTTGAACAACGAGAACATATGGGCACAGGGAGGAGAACATCACACACCAGGGTCTGTTGGGTGGTGGGGGACAAGAGGAGAGACAGCGTTAGGAGAAATACCTAATGTAGATGTTGGGTTGATGGGTGCAGCAAATGACCATGGCACATATATAACTATGTAACAAACCTGCAGGTCCTGCACATGTATCCCAGAACTTAAAGTATAATAAAAAAATCACTTTTTTAAATAATTTCATTTATATGACATACTCAGAATAGGCAAATCTATAGAGACAGAAAGTAGATTAAAGACAGAACATTTCTTATGATTTGGGAGATGGTGGAAAGATGGGGAAAATGGAGGTTATTACATGAAAGGCATGGAGTTTTTTTTGAGATGATAAAAATGTTCAAAATGACTGTGGTTATGATTGCATATATCTACAAACAAATATCTGCAAATATTGAATTGTACATTTTAAATGTGTGAATTGTATGGTATGTGAATTACATCTCAATAAAGTTGTTTAAAAACCTAATTTAGTCTCTCACAGTTCTAGAGGCCAGAAGTCTGAAATCTGTATCTCTGGACTGAAATTAAGGCATCAGCAGAACTGCTCCTTCTGGAGGTTCTAGGAGAGAGCATATTCCCTGTCTCTTTTGACTTCTGATTTGCTGCCAGCATCCCTGGCCTGTCAGCAGCACAGCATAAATCTTCAAGGCCAGTGTCTTTAAATCTCTCTGTGTTCCATTTTCACATTGCATTCTCACAGTTATGCTACCAGATTCTTAACAAATCTGTATTAGTCATCTATGCTGCATAACAAATTACCCAAAACTTAGTGATTTCAAACAACAAACACTGTCTCACAGTGTCTGTGAGTCAGGATTCTAGACACGGTTTAGGTTGAGTGACCTTGGTTTAAGGTCTCTTTTAAGGCTGTAATCAAGGTGTCTGCCAATAATGCAACAATCCAAAGGCTCAACTGGAGAAGAATCCACTTCAAGCTCACTCCCATGGCTATTGGCAGGCCTCAGATCCTCGCGGGCAACTGGCTGAAGACATCAGATATCTGCTACATGGGCTTATCCATAGGACAGCTCACAACATGGCAGCTGCTTCTCCTCAAGAAGCAGGAGAGAGGGGAAGAAGATGCAAGTCACAATTTCTTTATAAGCTAATTTCAGAAGTGACATCCTGTTACTTTTACTTTTTCATTAGAAGTGAGTCACTAGATCCAGAGGAGGGGATTACATAGTGGTGTGAATGCCAGGAGCTGGAGATCATCTTAAAGCTTGACTACCACAGCAGCTCTCTCTGTAACTAGGAGGACATGCAGACGAAATGTCAGTAAGGATACAAAAGATTTGATCAATGTGATTAACAAATTTGTTGTAATTGAGCACTGCACCCAACAACTGAAAAGCACATATCCTTTTCAAGCCCTTCTAAGATATTAACTAAAATTAATCATGTGCTTGGTCAAGAAGCAAGTCTCAACAAATTTTGAAATATCGAAATTATATAAATATGTTTTCTGATCATTGTGGAATTAAACTATAAATATTTACAAAAAGATCATTAGAAAATCCTTGTATGTTAGGAATTTGGGAAATAATCTAAATAATCAGTTTATCAAAAAAGAAATTACCACAGATACTAGAAAATATTTTGGACTAAATAGTAATTAACATACTGCACATTAAACTTGAGGCATGTAGTTACTGCTTACTGCTGTACTTGGAATTTATAGCCTTAAATCCCTATGTCAGAAAAATAAAAATGATTGAAACCCAGTAATAAAAGCATCCATTACAACAATTTAATAAAACAATGACAAAGGTTTAATTTTAGTGTGGTCAAAATTTCAACCTTTTCCTTTATGGTTATAGCTTTCAGTGCTTGTTTAAGAAACCTTTCCTTAACCCTTTAAATCCTGAAGATATACTCTTACATAACTTCCTATAGTTAAGCTTTATAGTTTTGCCTTTCACATTTAGTCTGAATCCCCATATTTGTGATACGAGATTTTATTTTTCCCCATACGAATATCTAATTGTTCCAACTTCATTTATTTTAAAAATTTCCCTTTTCTTCACTGCTCTGCAGTTGCAAACTTGTCAAAAATTAAGCATCCATATGATGGATCTGAATTGGGGCTCTCTAATTTTTTCCACATTTTCTTTGTTCGTTCCTTCAAACACCACTATCTTGATAACTACAGCTCTGTAATAAGTTTTTGTACTTGGTAGAACAAGTCATCACACCTTATTCTTTTTGGTTATGCTTGGCGGTTTTCATTTCCATGAAAAGTTTAGAATATCTTTGTCAAGTTCAGCACACACTCACATATACACACACACATAATTTATTGGATTTTAATTGTGATTACACTGACTCCTTATCAATTGGGAATAATTCCAATGTTTTTATCATCATATATGCCTAGGCATACATTTCTTTATCTTTACAATATTATTTTCTATCAATGAACATGGTATGTCTTTTCATTCATTTAGATCCTTTATAATGTCATTCAATAAAGTTTTGTAATTTTTACTATAGACACGGTATACCTCTTGTTAGATTGATTCCTCCACACTTTATGTTTTTAATATTATTATAAATGAGATCATTTTAAAATGTTTTTAATTTTCTAATGTTTGTTATAATTGAATTTACATTTATTTTGTACCTAGCAAACTTATTAAATTCTCATATTATTTCGAAAAATTTGTCTATAGATTCTTTTGGCCTTTCTTAAGGCACAATTGCATCATATAGTAATAATAGCATAATAACAGTTTAATGTATTTCATCCTAATCTTTATACCTTTTATATTCCCTTTATGACATCATAAGCAAACTGGAATCTCTGATGAAAGATTGGATTTAATTTCTGGTGGCAAGCAAGATTATATTGACTTGATTTCAAAGCTTTCAATTTTTTACCTTTGATTATAATGTTTGTTGTATTTTTAAAATTAGGATAAACCATATGATATTGCCTATATTCTATCGTTTTTCATATAATAAAAATAGCAATTGCATATGGTTCAATCTAATGGATTATCTCTATCAGATTAATTCATTTCTATTCTTAGTTTACAAATAATTTCTAAACATAAATATTAACACTTAATGTTTTTCCTGCATCTATTGAAATGGTCATATGGTTCTACTGCCTTTCAATTTGGAAATATGATGAATAACATTATTTGATATTCTTTTTTATATTTATTTTATTTTATTTATTTATTTTTTTTTTTGAGACAGTGTCTTGCTTTTTCACCCAGGCTGGAGTGCAGTGGTGCAATCTCAGCTCACTGAAGCCTTGACCTCCTGAGCTCAAGTGGTCCTCCCACATCAGCCTCCTCAGCAGCTGGAACTTCAGGCCCATGCCACCACACCTGGCTAATTTTTGTATTTTTGTAGAGATGTGGTTTTGCCATGTTGCCCAGGCTGATTTTCTAATATTAATTCAACTTTTTCTTCCTGAAATAAAACCATTCTGGTGATAGTGTGTTACTCAGTTTGCTAAAGTTTGCTAGTATTTTTGAACGTATATTCAGAAGTAAGATAATAATCTGTTTTTTCTTTACAGTATCTACATTGGAATTTTGTTGTTGAAGTTATGCTAGCTTCAAAAATTAGTTGGGAAGTCTATCCGTTTTTTCTCTTTTTTAGAAAAGATTACATAAGATAAAATTTATATATTACATAAATGTTTGGCAGATCTTTCCAGTGAAGTCATCTAGATCTAGAATTTTCATTATAGGAAAAGTTTTTAAATTTCTGATTCAGTTTCTTTAATAATTTTGATACTGCCCAGGTTTCTTATTTCTTCATATTCACTTTTGATAAGCTACATTTTTCCAGAAAGTTTTTCACTTTTTCTAAATTTTATATTTTATATTGGCAAAAGCTATTCAAGATATCCAATTTTTATCATTTTAATGTCCGCAAGATTTATAGTAATGCCCCTATTGCACATCTGTGATTGTATCTCTCTATCTCTCTTTCTCTCTCTTAATATTTTATTTCCTCTCTTTTCATTTTCACCAGAGAATTATATGTCTTCAAAGAAGCAACTTTTGGTTTTGTTGATCCTCTATATTTTATGCTTGTTTTTGTTTCATTCACATTACCTTATATGTATTACTTTCTTTCCTCTCCTATTTACTGCTTGCTTTTAAGTTTTGTTTATGTTTCTCATCATGTATAATTTGACCCTTATTATAGTTACCTTTATAAATCTTTAAAGTCAACTTTACAAATCTCAATGAGTTGTGTTTTTAGGATCTTGTCTTAAAGTTCTTTCCCACCTCAAAGACATATAGATATTTCCTTATTTTTTTCTTCTTATAGTTTTATTAAATTTTAGATTTAAGAATTTAATCTGTTTGAAATTTATTGCTGTGTTCAGTCAAATAGAATAATTTTAAAATTTTTATTCATTTGGTTTTCTAATCTATCAGTTTTTTAGTCAGCAGATAGATTCGCTTAAGTTTTTTGTGTCAGTTTACATTATATTTTTTCTTCTCAATTATTATTTATTCATGACTTTTTGTTTCATTGCTTAGGCCAGAATCTCCAGTACATCATTGAATAGATACAATGAGAGTAGGCATCCTGTAGTTGCTGATTCTAAAGGACATTCTTGTAAAGTTGCACGTTAAAGATATTTTGTTTTAGGATTGTTGGTAGATAGGAATCAGGCTAAGAACATTTCCTTCTATTCCTTGTTGTCTAAACCTTATTAAACGAGAATGGGTAAGTAGGAGTAGTCAATACCAAGAGTGAGAAAGATATAGGAATATGACTCCTGAACAGAGAAACAGTGTCACCTGAGTCAAGATCACAGGCTGTGTAGTCAGAGGAACCTGTTTTCCAGTCCAGGCTTTGTAAGTTGCTAGTATTTTTTATTTTACCTCTACCAGTTTCAATTTCCTTATCTATAAAATGGACATTATCATATCTAATCATGGGGTTGTCAGAATTAAAATTATATAAGGCACAAAGAATACCATATAGCTTACCAACACTAATTGTTTATTCATCTTCCTTCTTGTAGCTCCACCATCTCTCCCTGTGGTAATAGGCCCCTTGGAGAGGGCCTTGCTCGGGCAGACTGTGAATTTTAGCTGCACGTCCTACGGCTTCTATCCCAAAAATGTTACCCTGAAGTGGTTCAAAAATGGGAAGAAACTCTCATCCCTCCAGACCCATGTGGTTCAGTTAAAGAACAGTAATGCCTACAAAATTGTCAGTACCACGGAGGTAGTCCCAGCTCTAGATGACCTAAACTCTCATATTACCTGCAGCGTGTACCACCGAAGCTTGCATTACCCTCTTCGTGGGAAGGCTGATTTGTCTGAGACCATAATAGGTAGGTAATCCCACATGTGCCCAGCTTTCACATGTCTTTGGAGAATAGTTCTTCCCAAATTTGCTCCAGGGAATAGGCTTAAATAATAACAGGTCATTCCACCTACTGAACATCTACTATGTGCTAGGTACAGTGACATGCTAGGTAGGTGCTAAGTAAATGGCCACCAAGCAATAAGCAGATGGATCTGATTGTTTCATGACATCTGAGCATGTGTTCTATGCTATTTCAGTTCCACCCAAGGTGTCCATTCTTCAACACCCTGCCTCAAATAACAAGATGAATGTCACCTGCCAGGCAGAGAAGTTCTATCCCCAGGACATGCAACTGACCTGGCTGAAGGATGGAAGTGAACCCCAGAGAGATGAGACCCTGACCCCCATCAAGGGCAAAGACGGACTGTACAGCGTGCAGAGCTCCATCCTGGTGAAAAACAGTGACCATGAGGAGGACACTATGCTCACCTGCCAGGTGGAACAAGATGGATGGCAGAAGATCACTGTAAAAATGACATTTTGGGCCTCTGCTCACCTGGATAGGTCTCAGTTGTAGCCAATAGCAAGGCTTCCATGACTTATTTAAGGAGGCTCCTTCATCTTTTCAGATTTATAAAAGTTTAAATTATAAAGGCAAAGCCCACTCTCTTTCTCATCTCTCGCTGATTCACTCACTCTCACTCTCTCCTTCTCCCTCACATACACAAGTGCTTGCACACACACACACAATTCAAAATCATATAGGTATTTATCAAAAACTAAATATCTATTAGGAATCAAGTACACCCAATCCAACTCCCTAGAAGGATCTCTTATATATTATTTGCTGCCCTTTCTTTTAAGGTCTCATCTATCCACAAACAGGATTTCAGGTACTAGGATTTTAAGGTACAAGGTCATAGGACGACTAGATAATGTCTGGAACTCCTGCCAAGATAGGGAGTCTGTGCTTCCTTGAATGATCTTAATGGTTGCTTGCCAGGAGATTTTTCAGTGTTTTCATCATTTTCTGATTAAACCCAGGTCCTTCCTGGTGCTGAGCAGAGCAGCCTTGAAATTCTCCCAATAGGAACACATCTACATTCCACTTACTGCCAGTGTAGACATGTCCTTCTGTGCCCTGATGTGGTGGTGTTCTCCTAGTCTCCAGGCTCTGGGTGTCCCGGTGTCTGGATCTCTTGCCCTTTCTTGATTCAGAGGGGCAGCAAGGATGAGCATAGTGTTTGACAAACATAAGTTTGATTCTCACTACCTTGTGACCCCGGAAAGTTTCTAAAATCTCTGAGCCTTGATTTTCTCAGCAACATAAAAATAATAATACCCATCTCACAGGACTATGCTGAGAGCTAACAAGGTAATACAAGGTAGTTAAATGGTTGGAGCTGCCTCCTTTTCCCTAGACAAGGCCCAGCCCAGCAGTGTGAGATGCATGTGTGCCCACCTGGGCTCCTGCCTCAGGTATTTGTGCTGGCAAGGCACAGTGCAATGGGAAACGTTGTCTAAGATGGGCCCTGGGAGCCTCAGATGGGAAGGTGAAAGCCCTGGAGGATGGACTCTCTTGTGCCCTCTGATGACACTTGTTGCTCACCCTTCCTTTTGTGACTCTCCTCCTAGGCCACAAGGTGCTGCTGGTGATGGAGTCTCCACCCTCCATTCTGTAGGAAGTAGACGGCCTAACTGTAAATTGAGGGGAGGTTCAGGGAGGCAGGACAAGGTGGTGGCCACAGCCTGGTCTGGGAGCAGGCTAAGGTTAGGGAAGAAGTCATTCCAAGCACCCACAAGGACACATGGTGCCTAGGTTCATCTGGAGGCAAGAGAGGGGCACATCACTCTTACTTCTCCAGGAATTTCCTGGAATACACTAAGAAGCTCCATCTCAGATGTGGTGATGGGGGAAGAGGGGCTTGATCAAGGGTTTGTAAAAGATGTCTTCAGGAAAGGAGAGGGGATTAGGACACAGGGAGGAGGCAATGTCTCATCTCACAATGCTGGATATCAACTCTTCATCCTCCAGCAACATCCATCCAAGGGAGCATCCAAAATTAAGGGTAGAACTGAGTCCTGACCAAGAAGAGATCAAGGATGAGGTAGCTGTGAGGCCACTACTGTGGTTTAGTTAATCAGTGTCAGGCTCCCAGGGTTTCCTGGGATGGGGGAGCCCAAAAAAGGGGAAAAAAGAAAGAGAGAGCAACTGTGAGATCCCCGAACAGACAGGGATCCTGTGGCATTAATGCTTCTGGGGAGAGCTAGATCAGAGACCAAACACCTGGGGTCACTGTGAACACTTACCATGAGCCCACTGGCCATTCCCTCCTGGGTGCAACACACCTGTTGAGCATTCTCCGTGGGAAAGAGAGCTGAGCCAACCTCTGCTCTCATTGAGGTGTGTGCTCTAGCAAATAAGGAAGACTTCCAACCTAAACATCTGATTACAAGTTCTTACAAGGTACTAAGGGCACTCTCAGTTTATCTACAATAAAGAGAAGGGAGTGGTCATCTGAAGTTCAGGGAAGAAAGAGCAGCATCTTGGGAGTGAAAGGGCTGGCAGCTGAGGATGGCAAAGCATTTGGAGCCAGATCAGTCAGGAACAGTAGAAAAATCTTTTATTTTCCTTAAGAGCAGTGGGAAGCCACTATTAGAGAAAAGCATGGTCAGATTTCTCTAAATTTCTAAAAGTACCATTCTGGCTACAGTGTAAGGAAAAGACTGAAATAGAGAAAGAGTAAGGTAGGAAAACTGTGGCCTGTCCAAGCCAGAGATGATAGTGGAGAGAGAGATGCAGGAGGATTTAAGATCGCTATGCACTGAAGGTGTTTGTCCCCTCCAAATTCATGTGTTAAATCTTTTTTTTTGTTGTTATTATTATACTTTAAGTTTTAGGGTACATGTGCACAACATGCAGGTTTGTTACATATGTATACATGTGCCATGTTGGTGTGCTGCACCCATCAACTGGTCATTTAGCATTAGGTATATCTCCCAATGCTATCCCTCCCCCTCCTCCCACCCCATGTGTTAAATCTTGATGCCCAATACGATGGTATTAGGAGGAAGGCTGTTGGGAGGTGATTCGGTCATCAGGGTAGAGTCATGAATGGGATTAGTGTTCTTATAAAAGAGGCCCCAGAGAGCTCTCTTGCCTCTTCCACCATGTGAGGACACAGTAAGAAGCTGTCTATGAACCAGGAAGTGGGCCCTCGCCAAACACCAAATCTGCCAGCTTCTGAATCTTAGACTTGCCGGGCTTCAGATATGTGAGAAATAAATTTCTGTTGCTTATAAGCTACCCAGTCTATGGTATTCTGTTATAGCGGTCCGAACAGACTAAAGATGTATTTAGATTAAAGGATATGGGGGATGGGAGGAGTTATCAAAATAAAAAATGACACCAAGGTTTTCCAGCTTCACTAACTGGGTGGATGGGGCTGTCATACACTGAGATGAGGACACAGGAAAAAAAGCTGATGGGAGGTGAGTGATGAGTATGCTCTGTAGATGCTTAGCAGACAGCAGGGCATAGGCATGCAGATGGCTTGCCCACTGCCACGCAAATACCACCTAAGTCCAAGATTCTGACCCACTGTTCCTTCCGGCCCCAAAGCCTGCCTTTTAATCCCCGTATTCAGTGGTTCCTGCCAACAAGGAACAGCAAGTCCAGTGAAGGAGGCAGAATCTAATCAGTGGGGGTGGGGAAGATGTTGCCAAGGGTGCTGTCTAGTTACTACTGCTGCATAGCAAAACTCCCCAAAACACAAGGTCAAAAAAACAACCATTTTATTATGATCAATGACACTGTGGGTAAGGAATTCAGACAAGGTACAAGAATGACTTATCTCTGCTATATGTTGCCTGGGGTCTCAGTTGGGAAACTCAGCTGGGGATGACTCAATTGCTGGGTCATCTGGAAGCTTCTTCTTTTACATGTCTGATGATTGATAATGGATATTGGCTGCGTCTTAGCTGGGATGTCAGCTAGAACTCTTACATGTGTCCCTGCAATGTGATCTCTTCATGCGTGCTAGTTTGGGCTTCCTCATAGCATGGTGGCAAGGTTCCAAAAATGAGCATCCCAAGAAAGCCAGGTAGAAGGGCAGGGAATTATTATGGTCTAGCCTCAGAAGTCACATCACATCGCTTCTGGTGAAGTCACAGACCTGCCCAAACTCAGGGGGAGGGAACATATGCGTACATCTCCATGGGAGGAGTGTCGAAGAGCATGAGGGAACAGGGACCTTGTTGCAGTCAGCTCTAGAAAATAGAATCTGTCATCGGTGAAGACAGGGATTAGAGTTAGAACAGTAAGTGCTAAAGGGAACACTCTGGCCAGTTCCTTGTCAAGAAATCCCTCTCAGAAAAAATGTTTAACAAGCTAGAAGAAGGTGTCAAGAGGAGAGGGACACTCATCATGCTACAGAGCAATCAAATCTCATCGCTGATTGGCCCCTTCCATTCCACCCCTTCTCATCACCAACATCCGGTCAGCCACTGGTAAGGAGGCAGGGGTCGGGAGCAATGGGGAAACTGAGTCACAGGAGGCAGTGTGTGGCACTGGTCCCACAGAAGTGATGAGCTCATGGCTAGAGGCTCTGAATGTGATTTCATGTGGAGGTGGCTGCTGCTCAGAAGGAGGAGAGGAGATGTATTCTTGGTGTGAGAGTTTCTACAGCTCCTCCACTCCCTTCTCCCAAGAGGTGGCCCCAGACTAGGGACAAACAAAAGAGACACCCCTCCTCCTCCCAGCTGTGTTTCTGCATGTCACTGTTGCTGCAGTACGTGCACCCTAAGGCCCTGCACCCCCCGCTTGACACACACAGTCTTCTTCCCCTTTCCTCTAAAACAGAAACTATCCTCCTCCTCCCAAGATCTAACTCCGTGCTCACTCAAAGTCACTTCCCCTGTACGCGTACTTTGAAGAGCCAAAGCCTCCCATCAGATGTGGCTTCAGGCTCATTTTTACAACTGACACCTCTGGAGTGGGGAAAAACAGGGATCCACACCTGTGAAGCCCCATCCCCGGGAACCCTCCTCCTGACTAGCTGCACAGCTCATCTGAGCCCAGGTCTTGGACTGTAACAGGAAGCTGGACACACCCTTCTCTATGGCAGACCCTGTTCCTGGACTCCTGGATGAGGAAGGGTCACCAGCACACCTGACACAAAGTGAGGGGCCCAAAGGGCAGAGCCTAGGCACTAAGCGTGTCTGCCAGAGCCCCTCCAAGCACCCTGGGACTCTTGTATCAGTAACTTCTTAGCTTGTATCTGATTCCTATTTCACAATCTAGAAACTGGAACGTTCATAATCCCACAGCCCTTTCCTCCCATCCTAGTAACTTCCTTTCATATCATAGAAGATATAGTTTTGCCTCTCTCAGCAGAGCAGAATCCAGGACCTCCCCAGAACAGACCTATAGGCAGAGCAGGCTCCAGGGCCCACCACGATGCCCGTCCCTGCCTCTCGGCCCTGCCTGAGAGAAACAACACAGACTATTTCATCCATCCCTGCTGCTGCCTCTGGCTGCTGGGACTCACAGGCGAGTGTCCCCACCCCCAGGTACCATGATGCAGGGATGCTTTCCTGAGTTTGGTGGCGGTACAATTTCACCACCTGCAGTGGGGCGGATGAATCTCTGTTGTTCTAGGGCCTCTTTCTTTGCCACCCCTTCCTCTTTAAGACACTTCCCTAAATAGTTTGTTTTATACCTAGTGTCTCCAAAACAAATCCCTCCAGAATTCTTATTGCTTGGAAGGGTTGCTTTCTCTCCCATCCAGGCATTTCCCCATAGCAGGGGTGCCCAGTCCCTCTCACTTCCCACACCCCTGATGTCCTGTGAAGGTTCCACGATCCCCTAGGCCTGACCTGCAGGACCGCATGCCATCCTGAGGGAAGAAGTAGAGGAGCAGCATTTGACTTCTCGGTCCCCAAGAGGGAGGCATGGATGCTGTCATTAAGATGAATACACATAGATGGATAGGTGATTAATAGATAGATCAGATAGATAGATAGATAGATAGATAACAACAAGTACTACACATGCAATGTAGAACTATTAGAAAAAAATTGCTAAATTGTCCTTTTTAGACTAGTAAGTCTCCCAGAATCTCAACAACCTAGGATTATGTTCTTGATGCGGGTGTTTCTCCTGCCTGTCTACTCCCTTCTCTCCAAAGCTGATCTGCACAGTCAGGAGAGGCAACCATCCTTCTCCCAATGGTGTTAACATCGCAACTTGGAGTCCACCTAATAAAGTGGTTAAAAGCACAGGCATTTAAAAAAAAAACAACAACGGGCTGGGGTTCAAATCCAAGTTTCATCATTTGTAAGCTGTTTGACTGTGAATAAGTTACTCAACTTCTCTGTGCCTGTTTTCTTGTCTGTGAAATCGAGATAAATAATAATGCCTTTCCGATAAAGTTGTGGTGATAATCAAACTAGTTAATTAATATAGTTAAGTGTTTGGAGTAATGTGTGACACACAGAACCACCTATGTGAGCTCTGGCTGTTATAGCCTTTTAGGGCTTAATAAGTGCAAATATGAGCACACGAAAATAGTCCTGCTGCATCCGGCCATTGCAACTCTCACTCTGTGTCTTTGGCAAGTCTATGTCTTCACTCAGAACTCACAGAAGTCATGGGAAATGAGAATGGTCCATCAGGCTTGGTAGAAGAAGGAACTGAAAGCCAAGGAAGGGTGTGGGCTTCCTAGAATCACCAGGTTGTCAGGGCTGGAGCCTGGCCTACAGGACTTGCAGTTAAGAATGGAAAGCCCATTTCACAGAAATCCTTCTTTGAGCACAGTCCTGAGTGTTTCTCAAAGATTTTCAGGTTTCAGTATCACAACAAAATTTCAAGAGAAGTTTTACTTTCCACATTGTATACATTACATAGATAAGAAAACGGAGCCTCAGGGAGGTTATTTTCTCAAGGTAAAACATCCATGTCAGTCCATTTTCTGTTGCTTAGAGTAGAATACGTGAAACCGGATAATTCATAAAGAAAAAGAACTTATGTCTTATAGTTGTAAAGGCTGAGATGTTCAAGGTCAAGGGGCCACATTTGGTGAGAGCTTTCTTGCTGGTGGGGACTCTCTAAAGAGTTCTGAGGCAGCACAGAGTATCACATGGTGAGGGGACTTAGCATGCTAGCATACTATACTTGGGTCTCTCTCTCTCTTCTTGTAAAACCAACAGTTCCCTTCCCATGATAACCCATTAATCCATTAATTTATGAAATAATGCAGAGTCCTTATGACCCAATCACCTCTTAAAGACCCTACCTCTCAATATTGCACATTGAGGATTGAATTTCAACATGCATTTCGGAGGGGACAAATATTTAAACTATAGCAATCAAGCAATAGAGGAGGCACTGAAACCTGGGTCAATGGGACTCCACTAGCTCTTACTTTGACCTCTTCACTGTGCTGCTTCTATATACATCGAACTTTTAACAAAAATAAGATTACACAAAATATGGTGATTTATTTGTTCTTTTACTCAATGATAAATTGGGGACCCTTTTCTATGTAAATATATACGTGTCTGCAACATCATCAATACATCAACAATATATACATCAACATTATCATTTCAATCGCTACATAGTTTTCCATTTTGTGGTTGTACCATTATTTATCTAACTCACTCCTATTCTTGGACATGGGCCTTACATCAAACTTTTCTATATTGTAAATACTATGATTGCCATTCCTTTACAAAGCACATTCGCCCTTGTGTGATTGTTTTTTTTGAATAAGGCCGTAGAAGAGGAATTACTAAATCAAAGAGTATGAGTTTTATTGGGAAATTGCATTTCAAAAGTGTTTTTTGGTTTCAAAAGCCATTTCCCAATAAAACGTGAGTGTCTCAATATCAGTAATACATTACCTCACCACACCCAGCGCAGAAGCAGCAGCAATGGACAGGGGGTATTTTGAACATTTGGGACCAAAACAGATTTGGTTAAAGTATCTCCACTTTACTTGTTTAAATATGGGTTTGTCACATGGACGTAGATCATAAGATCATGACTATAATCCTGTATTGCCATCTAGACAGATTGTGTCCATTGTTATTCCCATCAGCAGTATGTGGGAGTGTCTGCCTCACCACACCCTTAGCAACACAGAAAATTGGCAGTCTTTTTCATGTTTGCTAAGCTAATATTCTAAAAATTGTGTCTGCTCTTAGCTTGCAGGAGGGAGAAATGTTTTATTTTATTTTTATTGTATTTCAGGCTTGCTGTCAAAATAATCCAAATAGGGAAGAAACGTACAAGTAAATAACAAAAGCCCCCATACTCATCTGGCTCCCTGGAGATAGCTACTTTTTAGGAGTTTCATTTGCCTTCTTCAAGAGAGCTTTCTTCCACTGACATAAAATGCCAGCTTGATCGTACAATAAATCTGTCTATTTACTTGGGTCCAGTTCTAGGTTCTGTCTTCTGTTTCATTGACCTCTCTGCTTGCCTTGGTACCAACCTGCCTCTATTATTTATTGCAGCCTGAAAATGTGCTCTAACTTTCATATGATGAAACCTGTGTTCATTTTTTTAAAAATTTTTCCAGCTAGTCTGTCATGGACGTTAGCAATTTGTGTGTGGTTTAACTTCACTGGATTACTGGGGTTGTTGAACATCTTTTCTAGAAGTATTTCTTCTCTTTTGACTTCCTGACTGTGTCCTTAGCAAAGGCTGTCTGACTATCTTGTTTCTATGTCTCTTTTGATACCCAGTTAAGAAATGTGCCCATCCTAAAAGTTAATACATGATATGGAAAGAAAGAATGAATGGGGCTTCAAATGCAATCTGAACCCAGGCATCTGGACCACAGCCTCAGCCCCAGCTGGAGCTTGGAGCTGATGTGTGTTCTTCCAGGAGTGGTGGGTGAGGAGGAGCTGTGGGTAATTCAGCCTGAGAAGTCCGTGTCAGTTGCAGCTGGAGAAACGGCCACTCTGCACTGCACTGTGACCTCCCTGATCCCCGTAGGGACCATCCAGTGGTTCAGAGGAGCTGGACCAGGCCAGGAATTAATCTACAGTCAACAAGAAGGCAACTTCCCCTGGATAAGAACTGTTTCAGGCCGGGCACGGTGGCTCACGCTTGTAATCCCAGCACTTTGGGAGGCCGAGGGGGGCGGATCACGAGGTCAGGAGATTGAGACCACGGTGAAACCCCGTCTCTACTAAAAGTACAAAAAATTAGCCGGGCGTGGTGGCGGGCGCCTGTAGTCCCAGCTACTCGGAGAGGCTGAGGCAGGAGAATGGCGTGAACCCGGGAGGCGGAGCTTGCAGTGAGCCGAGATTGCGCCGCTGCACTCCAGCCCGGGCAACAGAGCAGACTCGTCTCAAAAAAAAAAAAAAAAAAAAAAAAAAAAAGAACTGTTTCAGACATCACAAAGAGAAACAGCAAGAACTATTGCATCCGTATCAGTAGCATCACACCAGCAGAGCCGGCACCTACTACTGTGTGAAATTCCCCTAACATGGAGATTAAGTCTGGACCAGGCACGCAGATGTTTGTGCATGGTTGCGTACAGATCCCTAGAAATCCAGCACATTGTTCTAAAACAAATTACAATCCCTGGGAGCCTAAGGCCCTTATGCCATTATAGGAAGGGCTCCCCTTTTGCTTTACCGCTTGGTGGCCACGGAAGTTACTAAAATACAAAATAGGGGCGTGTTGGTGGGCGCCTGTAGTCCCAGCTACTCGGGAGGCTGAGGCAGGAAAATCGCGTGAACCCGGGAGGCGGAGCTTGCAGTGAGCGGAGATGGCGCCACTGCACTCCAGCCTGGGAGACAGAGCGAGACTCCGTCTCAAAAAATAAAAAAAAAAAAAAATAATAAAAAAAAAAAAAAAAGAAGGGGATAGTGAGAGGTCACCGTGAAGCAGCAGGGTGAAATGTAACCCCAGCACCATCTATCAGTAGACTCCTAACTCTTTAGAATCTTACAGCTTCCAAAGGCCCACAAAGCACAGTGGGTAAAAGTAGACTACACGGCCAGATCGCCTGGGATTAACTTCTTGCTCTGCCATTTACATGCTATGTGACATTAATTCTATTTTTTTTTTACAAGGTCTCTCTGTGTTGCCCAGGATGGAGTGCAGTGGCGTGATGCCAGCTCACTGCAATCTCTGCCTCCCAGGTTCACGCGATTCTCGTGCCACAGCCTCTTGAGTAGCTGGGATTATAGGCATGTGCCACCATGCCCGGCTAATTTTTTTGGATTTTTTTTAGTGGAGACAAGGTTCCGCCATGTTGGCCAGCCTGGTCGCGAACTCCAGACCTCAAGTGACCCTCCCACCTCGGCCTCCCAAAGTGCTGGGATTACAGGCATGAGCCACCATGCTCAGCCTATGTGACCTTAATTCTTAATTAAGATTCTTAATTCAAAATATTAAATTCTCTGTGCCTCAATTCCCTTGTGTTTAAGGTAGGGATAACAATAGTATCCACTTCATAGATTTGTTATAAAATTTATAAATGTGAATGGGCTTATAAATGGAAAACACTTAGAAGAGTGTCTGCCGTATAATAATTATTATATTACTATATATCATTAGTACTCAGGATATTACAACCAATTAAACTTAAAAACATAATCTTAAAAGCATGGAACCATAGATTCCCATAAGATATGAATGATAAATTTATTGAGGCAGAAAGTTATAAGAATCACATATAGATTATTGATATAGAATGTGTAATTCCTACATTTCTTAAATTTTGTCCTTTATTTCTATAAGTTCTGTGTATTCTTGAGTTTGGTCCTGACTGATTCAATCATGGCTGAAAACAAACCGTGCAAGACTCTAAACAGCACCCATTAAAGGAAAGCCTGGGAAGTCCAACAGTTAGTTCAGATGTACTTGTATTGGTGAATTAATGATTATGATTCTTTAAAAAAAATTAGTGTGATAATTTACCGTAACAGAACTATAGAAACATAGAAACATACATCACGATAATTTAGGGGACTTTCAAATTTTAGCACCTTACAGCCATGGAGAAACAAGGAGAATGGTAGGTACTTTTTGGGGACAAAGAAAATGTCATACAATTTTAAAGAATTGAAACTAAAAAGCAATTTATGCACAAAGCACTGAGTGACATCAGCATGAGATGCCTAAGGACAATATTAGACCCTAGAATACAAGGAATAGTGCCTTCACAATTCTTAGGGAAAATTATTTCTAAGCTAAAATTATTTACCCAGCCAATCTATGGAGTTTTCAAGATTATCAAGAATTGCTTTTTACATCCTCTTATGGAGTCAAACAAAAAAAAAGTAAGAATGAGAACTAGGGATAGGGGATTGGAAACCCTAAGATAACAGCTGTGCAGGAGGCATAGAAATGGCCACTGGGCCATTCCAGAACAGGAGGACTTGCGGCATTACTAGGGACATCTCCAAAAGATGGAATCAGTAGAATACTTAAGTAGTCTTCAAACTCATGCCCACCATGTCTAAGAGTATTTAACATTACGTTGAAGTATTTGTCAATGCTTTTAGGAGAGAGCAACAAAAAAGCATATTAATTGCAAAAGAAGTGGGAAAACTATCTCTCTTTGTAGATGATATGGTATCTGGAAAACTTAATAGAATCAACATTAAACTACTATAAAAAAAGATAATTTAAGTAACATAGTAAGTTATAAAATCAACAAACAGAAATCAATAACCTTCACATATACAAAGAAAAACCAGTTAGAATATACAGTGAAAAAAGACAAACACATATACAATAGCAAAATAAAATTAAATTAAATAATTGGGGCAACTTCTACCAAAATAGTGACAGGAACTGGATTTACTCTCTTGCTAAAAATCTGGGCAAATTATTTAAAACATGGTAGACAAGACATTGAATACCAGGCAACAAAGGACAGTGATCCCTGTAAAATGGGACACAAATGAAGTGAGCCCTAAAGCTGCCCTAAGAGTACTCTCTGAGAAGGCTTTAAGACCACCATACGAAAAGGGATAACTCAGGTGGAGCCCAAAGCTCTCCCTGAGTTGATAAGAAGGACCTGGATGTCCACAGAGGCCAAGTGGCTAGAGTTTTCAGGGTAGGGCACTAAAGAGCAGATAGTTTCACAGAAAGAGAACTCCAAATATCTGTAAAAGGTCCCCATTGAATATTCAGTATTGAAAAGTGTATTATGTACATGAGAAAAATACACGAGGCCAGAGGAGAAAAATTTCTGGAGCTTACACAAGGTTAAGAATAGTGCCTGATCTTTACAACCTGAGTGAAAACAATTCATAATTCATGAGACATCCGGTAGAATACACAGAAGAGTTCTGCCTCAGTAAAGGAAAAAGAATTAGCCCTAGACCAAATGATGCTGGAGGCCTGCCTTGCAAAGCTTAAGTCCAAAACATGAAAAGTTCAAACCACTTCCAGGTAATTTAACCATGTCCCAAAACAAGCTCAAGCATATTTATAGAAAGGCAAAATACCAACTACCCAATGAAGTAAAAGTCACAGTATCTGTTATCCAATAAAAAATCACCAGGCATGAAAATGTGATTCATAATAAGAATCACAGGAAGGATTCTTATTATGAATAAGAATAGCAGGAAAATGTGATTCATACTAAGAAAAATTAATCATTTGAAACTAACCAGAAAAGACAGATGATAGAATTAGTACACAAAGAAATTAAAGTTATTATAAGTATACTCTGTACATTCAGGAAGCTAGAAGAAAAACTGAATATGTGAAGTAGATGCATGGAAAATATTTAAAAGATCCATATTGAACTTTTAGAGATGAAAGCTGCAATATCTAACATGAAAAATAGACTGAGTAGGATTAATAGCAGATAAGACATTGAAGAAAATAGATTAATGAACTTAAAGACGCAACAGATAAAAATGGAATATATAAAGCCACATCCAAATATAAGACAAAAAAATTAAAAACTGTATAAAAGATAAACAGAGCAGCCGGGTGCAGTGGCTCTCGCCTGTAATCCCAGCACTTTGGGAGGCCGAGGCAGGCGGATCACCAGGTCAGGAGATCGAGACCATCCTGGCTAACATGGTGAAACCGCATCTCTACTAAAAAAAAAATACAAAAAATTAGCCGGGCGTGGTGGTGGGCGCCTGTAGTCCCAGCTACTTGGGAGGCTGAGTCAGGGGAATGGCTTGAACCCGGGAGGTAGAGCTTGCAGTGAGCTGAGATGGCGCCACTGCACTCCAGCCTGGGCGACAGAGCGAGACTCTGTCTCAAACAACAAAAAAAGATAAACAGCATCAATCAGCAGCTATGGGGAAATTTCAAGTGGCCTAATAGATATGTATTGGAGACAACAGTGGAAGAGGGGACAGAAAGAATATTTGAAGAAATAATGGTCACATGTGTTCCAAATATAATGAAAACTGTAGACCCACAGATCCAAAAACTCAATGAACCCCAAGCACAAACCAAGTTGCACAAACCAATAAAGAATATATCTTAAAAGCAGCCCCCCCAAAATAAATATTAAATACAAAACAACAAAAAATAAATAACACAGGAGATTTTTCATCAAAAATAATGCAAGCTTAAGACTGTGGGGGGCGTGGGGGGGTGGAGCCAAGATGGCCGAATAGGAACAGCTCCGGTCTATAGCTCCCAGCCTGAGCGACACAGAAGACAGGTGATTTCTGCATTTCTGTTTGAGGTACCAGTTTCATCTCACTAGGGAGTGCCAAACAGTGGGTGCAGGACAGTCGGTGAAGTGCACTGTGCGCGAGCCGAAGCAGGGCGAGGCATTGCCTCACTCGGGAAGCGCAAGGGGTCAGGGAGTTCCCTTTCCTAGTCAAAGAAAGGGGTAACAGATGGCACCTAGAATATCAGGTCAGTCCCACCCTAATACTGCACTTTTCCAACGGGCCTGGAAAACGGCACACTAGGAGATTGTGTCCCGCACCTGGCTCGGAGGTCTCGCTGTGCCCACGGAGTCTCGCTGATTGCTAGCACAGCAGTCTGAGATCAAGCTGCAAGGCGGCAGCGAGGCTGGGGGAGGGGCGCCCGCCATTGCCCAGGCTTGCTTAGGTAAACAAAGCAGCCAGGAAGCTCGAACTGGGTAGAGCCCACCACAGCTCAAGGAGGCGTGCCTCCCTCTGTAGGCTCCACCTCTGGGGGCAGGGCACAGACAAACAAAAAGTCAGCAGGAACCTCCACAGACTTAAATGTCCCTGTCTGACTGACAGCTTTGAAGAGAGTAGTGGTTCTCCCAGCACGCAGCTGGAGATCTGAGAACGGACAGACTGCCTCCTAAAGCGGGTCCCTCACCCCTGAGCAGCCTAACTGGGAGGCACCCCCCCAGTAGGTACAGACTGACACCTCACTCAGCCAGGTACTCCTCTGAGACAAAACTTCCAGAGGAACTATCAGACAGCTGAATTTGTGGTCTCATGAAAATCCACTGTTCTGCAGCCACCGCTGCTGACACCCAGCCAAACAGGGTCTGGAGTGGACCTCTAGTAAACTCCAACAGACCTGCAGCTGAGGGGCCTGTCTGGTAGAAGGAAAACTAACAAACAGAAAGGACATCCACACCAAAAACCCATCTGCACATCACCATCATCAAAGACAAAAAGTAGATAAAACCACAAAGATGGGGAAAAAACAGAGCAGAAAAACTGGAAACTCTAAAAAGCAGAGCACCTCTCCTCCTCCAAAGGAACGCAGTTCCTCACCAGCAACGGAACAAAGCTGGATGGAGGATGACTTTGATAAGTTGAGAGAAGAAGGCTTCAGACGATCAAACTACTCTGAGCTACGGGAGGAAATTCAAAACAATAGCAAAGAAGTTAAAAACTTTGAAAAAAAATTAGAAGAATGGATAACTAGAATAACCAATGGAGAGAAGGGCTTAAAGGAGCTGATGGAGCTGAAAGCCAAGTATCGAGAACTACGCAAAGATTGCAGAAGCCTCAGTAGCAGATGCGATCAACTGGAAGAAAGGGTATCACTGATGGAAGATGAAATGAATGAAATGAAGCGAGAAGGGAAGTTTAGAGAAAAAAGAATAAAAAGAAATGAACAAAGCCTCCAAGAAACTTGGGACTATGTGAAAAGACCAAACCTACGTCTGATTGGTGTACCTGAAAATGATGGGGAGAATGGAACCAAGTTGGAAAACACTCTGCAAGATATTATCCAGGAGAACTTCCCCAATCTAGCAAGGCAGGCCAACATTCAGATTCAGGAAATACAGAGAACGCCACAAAGATACTCCTCGAGAAGAGCAACTCCAAGACACATAATTGTCAGATTCACCAAAGTTGAAATGAAGGAAAAAATGTTAAAGGCAGCCAGGAAGAAAGGTCGGGTTACCCACAAAGGGAAGCCCATCAGACTAACAGCTGATCTCTCGGCAGAAACTCTACAAGCCAGAAGAGAGTGGGGGCCGATATTCAACATTCTTAAAGAAAAGAATTTTCAACCCAGAATTTCATATCCAGCCAAACTAAGCTTCATAAGTGCAGGAGAAATAATATACTTTACAGACAAGCAAATGCTGAGTGATTTTGTCACCACCAGGCCTGCCCTAAAAGAGCTCCTGAAGGAAGCACTAAACATGGAAAGGAACAACCAGTACCAGCCCATGCAAAAACATGCAAAATTGTAAAGACCATTGAGGATAGGAAGAAACTCCATCAACTAACGAGCAAAATAACCAACTAACATCATAATGACAGGATCAGATTCACACATAACAATATTAACAATAAATGTAAATGGGCTAAATGCTCCAATTAAAAGACACAGACTGGCAAACTGGAGAAGGAGTCAGGACCCATCAGTGTGCTGTATTCAGGAAACCCATCTCACGTGCAGAGACACACATAGACTCAAAATAAAGGGATAGAGGAAGATCTATCAAGCAAATGGAAAACAAAAAAAGGCAGGGGTTGCAATCCTAGTCTCTGATAAAATAGACTTTAAACCAACAAAGATCAAAAGAGACAAAGAAGGCCATTACATAATGGTAAAGGGATCAATTCAACAAGAAGAGCTAACTATTCTAAATATATATGCACCCAACACAGGAGCACCCAGATTCATAAAGCAAGTCCTGAGTGACCTACAAAGGGACTTAAACTCCCACACAATAATAATGGGAGATTTTAACACCCCACTGTCAACATTAGACACATCAACGAGACAGAAAGTTAACAAGGATATCCAGGAATTGAACTCAGCTCTGCACAAAGTGGACCTAATAGACATCTACAGAACTCTCCACCCCAAATCAACACAATATACATTTTTTCAGCACCACACCACACCTATTCCAAAATTGACCACATAGTTGGAAGTAAAGCTCTCCTCAGCAAATGTAAAAGAACAGAAATTATAACAAACTGTCTTTCAGACCACAGTGCAATCAAACTAGAACTCAGGATTAAGAAACTCACTCAAAACTGCTCAACTACATGGAAACTGAACAACCTGCTCCTGAATGACTATTGGGTACATAATGAAATGAAGGCAGAAATAAAGATGTTCTTTGAAACCAACGAGAACAAAGACACAACATACTAGAATCTCTGGGACACATTCAAAGCAGTGTGTAGAGGGAAATTTATAGCACTAAATGCCCACAAGAGAAAGCAGGAAAGATCCAAAATCGACACCCTAACATCACAATTAAAAGAACTAGAAAAGCAAGAGCAAACACATTCAAAAGCTAGCAGAAGGCTAGAAATTACTAAAATCAGAGCAGAACTGAAGGAAATAGAGACACAAAAAACCCTTCAAAAAATTAATGAATCCAGGAGCTGGTTTTTTGAAAAGATCAACAAAATTGATAGACCGCTAGCAAGACTAATAAAGAAGAAAAGAGAGAAGAATCAAATAGATGCAATAAAAAATGAAAAAGGGGATATCACCACCGATCCCACAGAAATACAATCTACCATCAGAGAATACTACAAACACCTCTATGCAAATAAACTAGAAAATCTAGAAGAAATGGATAAATTCCTCGACAAATACACCCTCCCAAGACTAAATCAGGAAGAAGTTGAATCTCTGAATAGACCAATAACAGGTTCTGAAATTGTGGCAATAATCAATAGCTTACCAACCAAAAAGAGCCCAGGACCTGATGGATTCACAGCCGAATTCTACCAGAGGTACAAGGAGGAACTGGTACCATTCCTTCTGAAACGATTCCAATCGATAGAAAAAGAAGGAATCCTCCCTAACACATTTTAAGAAGCCAGCATCATCCTGATACCAAAGCCTGGCAGAGACATAACCAAAAAAGAGAATTTCAGACCAATATCCTTGATGAACATTGATGCAAAAATCCTCAATAAAATACTGGCAAACCGAATCCAGCAGCACATCAAAAAGCTTATCCACCATAATCAAGTGGGCTTCATCCCTGGGATGCAAGGCTGGTTCAATATACACAAATCAATAAATGTAATCCAGCATATAAACAGAACCAAAGACAAAAACCACATGATTATCTCAATAGATGCAGAAAAGGCCTTTGACAAAATTCAACAACCCTTCATGCTAAAAACTCTCAATAAATTAGGTATTGATGGGACGTATCTCAAAATAATAAGAGCTATCTATGACAAACCCACAGCCAGTACCATACTGAATGGGCAAAAACTGGAAGCATTCCCTCTGAAAACTGGCACAAGACAGGGATGCCCTCTCTCACTGCTCCTATTCAACATAGTGCTGGAAGTTCTGGCCAGAGCAATCAGGCAGGAGAAGGAAATAAAGGGTATTCAATTAGGAAAAGAGAAAGTCAAACTGTCCCTGTTTGCAGATGACATGATTGTATATCTAGGAAACCCCATTGTATCAGCCCAAAATCTCCTTAAGCTGATAAGCAACTTCAGCAAAGTCTCAGGATACAAAATCAATGTACAAAAATCACAAGCATTCTTGTACACCAATCACGGACAAACAGAGAGCCAAATCATGAGTGAACTCCCATTCACAATTGCTTCAAAGAGAATAAAATACCTAGGAATCCAACTTACAAGGGATGTGAAGGACCTCTTCAAGGAGAACTACAAACCACTGCTCAATGAAATAAAAGAGGATACAAACAAATGGAAGAACATTCCATGCTCATGGGTTGGAAGAATCAATATCGTGAAAATGGCCATACTGCCCAAGGTAATTTATAGATTCAATGCCATCCCCATCAAGCTACCAATGACTTTCTTCACAGAAGTGGAAAAAACTACTTTAAAGTTCATATGGAACCAAAAAAGAGCCCGCATCGCCAAGTCAATCCTAAGCCAAAAGAACAAAGCTGGAGGCATCACGCTACCTGACTTCAAACTATACTACAAGGCTACAGTAACCAAAACAGCATGGTACTGGTACCACAACAGAGACATAGATCAATGGAACAGAACAGAGCCCTCAGAAATGATGCCGCATATCTACAACTATCTGATCTTTGACAAATCTGACAAAAACAAGAAATGGGGAAAGGATTCCCTATTTAATAAATGGTGCTGGGAAAACTGGCTAGCCATATGTAGAAAGCTGAAACTGGATCCCTTCCTTACACCTTATACAAAAATTAATTCAAGATGGATTAAAGACTTAAATGTTAGACCTAAAACCATTAAAATCCTACAAGAAAACCTAGGCAATACCATTCAGGACATAGGCGTCGGCAAGCACTTCATGTCTAAAACACCAAAAGCAATGGCAACAAATGCCAAAATTGACAAATGGGATCTAATTAAACTAAAGAGCTTCTGCACAGCAAAAGAAACTACCATCAGAGTGAACAGGCAACCTACAGAATGGGAGAAAATTTTTGCAACCTACTCATCTGACAAAGGGCTAATATCCAGAATCTACAATGAACTCAAACAAATTTACATGAAAAAAACAAACAACCCCATCAAAAAGTGGGCAAAGGACATGAACAGACACTTCTCAAAAGAAGACATTTATGCAGCCAAAAAACACATGAAGAAATGCTCATCATCACTGGCTATCAGAGAAATGCAAATCAAAACCACAGTGAGATACCATCTCACACCAGTTAGAATGGCCATCATTAAAAAATCAGGAAACAACAGGTGCTGGAGAGGATGTGGAGAAATAGGAACACTTTTACAATGTTGGTGGGACTGTAAACTAGTTCAACCATTGTGGAAGACAGTGTGGCAATTCCTCAGGGATCTCGAACTAGAAATACCATTTGACCCAGCCATCCCATTACTGGGTATATACCCAAAGGACTATAAATCATGCTGCTATAAAGACACATGCACACGTATGTTTATTGCGGCACTATTCACAATAGCAAAGAGTTGGAACCAACCCAAATGTCCAACAGCGATAGACTGGATTAAGAAAATGTGGCACATATACACCATGGAATACTATGCAGCCATAAAAAATGATGAGTTCGTGTCCTTTGTAGGGACATGGATGAAACTGGAAAACATCATTCTCAGTAAACTATCGCAAGGACAAAAAACCAAACACCGCATGTTCTCACTCATAGGTGGGAATTGAACAATGAGAACTCATGGACACAGGAAGGGGAACATCACACTCCGGGGACTGTTGTGGGGTGGGGGGAGGGGGGAGGGACAGCATTAGGAGATATACCTAATGCTAAATGACAAGTTAATGGGTGCAGCAAAACAACATGGCACATGGATACATATGTAACAAACCTGCACATTGTGCACATGTACCCTAAAACCTAAAGTATAATAATAAAAATAAATAAATAAATAAATAAATAAAAGACTGTGGGGATACATCTTTAAAGCTTTTTTTTTTTTTTTTTGAGATGGAGTTTCACCCTCGTCACCCAGACTGGAGTGCAATGGCATGATCTCAGCTCACTGCAACCTCCGCCTCCCAGATTCAGGTGATTCCCCTGCCTCACCCTCAAGAGTAGCTGGAATTACAGGCACCTGCCACCATGCCTGGCTAATTTTCGTAGTTTTAGTAGAGATGGGGTTTCACCATGTTGGCCAAGCTGGTCTCGAACTCCTGACCTCAGGTGATCCACCCCTTTCAGCCTCCCAAAATGCTGGGATTACAGACGTGCCCCACTGTGCCTGGCTATTTAAAGCATTTTTAAAAAGAAAATAATAATTAAAAAGTCATTCTAGAATTTTTACCTAACAAAAACGTCTTTTAAAATAAATAAATAAAATTAAGCATTTAATTTATTTATCTATTTTTTGAGCCAGTCTTGCTCTGTCACCAGGCTGGAGTTAAGTACTCACTTTGGCAGCACAGATACTAAGAGTGGAATGATACAGAAATTAGTATGGCCTGTGTACACGGATGGAATGCAAATTTGTGATGCATTCCATATATTTTCTCAGTTTTGCTAGATGGAAAGCATTCTAGAGACGTATAGTGGTGATGGTTGCACAGCAATGTGAATGTACTCAATGTCACTGAACTGTACACTAATAAATGGTTAAGATGGCAGATCTTGTGTGTATTTTACCACAATTTTTGAAGTGAAGAATAAAGACTTTATCAGTCATACAAAAGCTGAAAGAATTCATCATCAACAGATCTGCACTATAAGAAATGTTAAAAAGATGTCCTTCCAACAGTAGTAAAATGATAACAGATGGAAACCTGGATATATACAAATAAATTAAAAGCAGAGAAATAGTAAAAATGTGGGAAAATATTTTAAAAGTATATTTAAATGTACTTAAAACATAGTCAACTGTTCAAAGCAAATACAATAATAATATATTTGACAGATTATAACATACATGGAAGTAAAATGTGTGAGAAAAATAGCACAAAGACCAGGAAGAGAGACATACAAATATATTACTGTAAGAATTTTATGCTATATGTGAAGTGATACCTTATCACTCATGGTAAATAATGATGAGTTAATAATGTATGCCAGAAATCCCAAAACAACCAGTAAAATAACACAACAAAGAGTAATAGCTAATAAACTGACAAAAGAGATAAATCAGAATCATAAAAATCAATCCAAAAGAAGACAGAAAATGAGGTACACTGGAAAAGAGATGAGGCTAGTAAGTAGCAAGATCATAGATTTAGACCTAGTCATATAAATAATCATATTAAATGTAAATGGTTTAAACACCCTAATTAAAATAAAGTGATTTTCACATTAGATTTTTTAAAGTAAGATCCACTATTTGCTGCCTGCGGAGAATCGATTCTCTTCAAAAATAAAGGCAAAAATAGATTAAAAATAAAAGGACAGAAAAATATAAACATTAACAATAATTTTTTAAATATGGAATGCCTACATTAATATCAAAGTATATTTAGAACAAAGAAATTATGAGAATTTAGAATATCATTTATAATAAACTGATCAATTGATCAATAAAATATACCAATTCTAAATGCTGATGCATATAATAATAGAGTTTCAAAATACATAAAACAAAACTCATAGAATTGCAAGAATATATAGAAAAAATCTATAATTATAGTCAGATTTCAACACCTCTCTTTCAATAATTGGTAAAACAAGGAGGCAGAAAATCAGTAAAGATGTAGAAGACTTGAACAGCACTATAAGCCAACTTGAGCTAACTGATATTTATAGAATGCTCCATCCCAAAACAAGAGAATACACATTCTTTTTAACTACAAAAGAAACATTTACCAACATAGATCGTATTCTCAGCTGTAAATAAGTCTCAGTAAGTTTTAAATAAACCAAGTCACGCAAAGTGTGTTTTCTGACCACAATGGAATTAAATTTATTTATTTTTAATTTTTATTTAATTTAACCCTCAGTAGTCATAGAAATTAAATTTAAAAAGCAAACATCTCTAGAAAATCTCCAAACATTTTAAAACTAAATATACTAATGAATAATACATTATTGGAAAAGAAATCAGAAGAAAAATTAGAAAGTATTTTATGTATGTATGTATGTATGTATGTATTTAGTTAGTTATTTGAGACAGGGTCTCACTCTGTCCCACAGGCTGGAGTGCAGTGGCACAATCACAGCTCACTGTAGTCTCAACCTCCCAGGCTCAGGTGATCCTCCCACCTAAGCCTCCCAAGTAGCTGGGACTACAGGCGCACTCCACCCCGCCCAGCTAATTTTTGTATTTTTTTGTAGAGACTGGGTTTTGCTGTGTTGCCCAGGTTGATTTCAAACTCCTGAGCTCAAGTGATCTGCCTGCCTCAGCCTCCCAAAATGCTGGGATTACAGGCATGAGCCACCACTCCTGGCCTAGAAAATATTTTTAACTGAATGAAAATGAAAGCATAGCATACCGAATTTGTGGCATGCAGCCAAAAGAGTACTAAGCAGGAAATTCATAGCACTAAATCCCTATATTAGGACAGAAGAAAGGTTTTTTTCAGAGACCTCAAAAAGTAGGAAAAAATGAAGAAAGGAAATAATAAGGAACAGAGCAGAAATCAGAAATATAAAATGAAAAACTATAGAAAAAATAATAAGAGCAAAGGCTGGTTCCTTGAGAAAATTCATAAAATTAATAAACCCATATCCGCACAGTTAATCAGGAAAAAAGAAAGAAGATACAAATTACCAATATCAATAACGAGAGAGGTGACACTACTGCAGACTCCACAGATATTAAAAAGATTATAATGGAACTTTATGAAAAACTTTATACCAATAAACTTAACAACTTAGATGAAATAGACAAATTCTCTGAAAGACATAGACTGCTAAAGCTCACTCAAGAAGAAATAAATAGCCTAATTATCTCTATATCTATTAAAGAAATTAAATTTGTAGTTTAAAAAGCCTCTGACAAAGAATAATTCAGACTCAGATGACTTCACTGAGGAATTCTATCAAACAATTGAGGAAGAAGTACTAAGAATTTTACTCAAATTATTTCAGAAAATTAAAGAGGAAGTGAGGCTTCACATTCTATGAGGCCAGCATTAGAGATAAAGAATCATAGAAAAGCAAAACTATAGATCAATATCCCTCATGAACAGAAAATTATTATAGAGCTATAGTAATCATACAGTGTGGTATTGGCATCAAGATAGACGAGTGGATCAATGGAACAGAATAGAGATTCTAGAAATAGACTCATACATATGGTCAATTGATTGCTTAAAAAAAGTATGAAGGCAAGTCAGTGGACAAAGAAGAGACTTTTCAACTGTGGTGTTGGATCATTTGAAGAGTTAATAGGCCAATGGAACAGCACAGAAAAATCCAGAAGTGTATCTATCTACTTCCTCCCACTATACACCAAAATAAATTCCAAGTGGATCAGAGATTTAAATGTAAGAAATGAAACTATTTAAGTACTAGAAGAAAACATATATATATATTCTTTTATAACCTACAAATGGAGAAAACCTTCCCAACTGTAACTCAAAATGCAGAAAGATAAAAAAATTATAATTTTGATCACACTGTACAAAAAGAAACTTGTGTATGGGTGTGTGTGTACTATTTTGCAATTTACATCAAAATGTAAATATATGTAAAATATGTATTTTACATATATTTACATCAAAATGTAAATATATGTAAAAATAGACAAAAAATAATCCCTAATATAGCGAAAGCTTCTAAAATTTTAGAAGACAGTCAACTTTTTAGAATTATGGGCAATAAATGGGAAAAGGCAAGTTATAGAAAATGAAATACAAATGTTTCAAACATATAAAAATATGCTCAACCGGCCGGGTGCGGTGGCTCACGCTTGTAATCCCAGCACTTTGGGAGGCCGAGGCGGGCGGATCACAAGGTCAGGAGATCGAGACCACGGTGAAACCCTGTCTCTACTAAAAATATTAAAAAATAAGCTGGGCGTGGTGGCGGGCGCCTGTAGTCCCAGCTACTCGGAGAGGCTGAGGCAGGAGAATGGCGTGAACCCGGGAGGCGGAGCTTGCAGTGAGCCGAGATCGCGCCACTGCACTCCAGCCTGGGCGGCAGAGCGAGACTCCGCCTCAAAAAAAAAAAAAAAAAAAAAAAAAAAAAAAAAAAAAAAAAATATGCTCAACCACCCTTGTATAGGAAGAAATGCAAATTTAAAACTACACTGAGACACGGTTTCTCACCTATCTGCTTGACCAAAAATCCAAAAGTTCAACAGCACATTCTGTTGTGGAAGCTAAGGCAAAACAAGTACTCCATATTTTGCTGTTAGGAATGCAAAATCATATAACTCATAAAGAGGTGAACTTGGCAATATCTAGCAAAATTACCTCGTGACCCAACAATTCAACTTCTAGAAATGTATCCCAAAGATCTACTAACACAAGTGCAGGATGACTTATCCTTAGGCTCTTCATCACAGCACTATTTGTAAGAGCAAAAGCTGAGCTGCCTACTAAATTATGGTACAGCCGCACATTGGTATTAAGTGACTTTAAAAGGGCATAAGGAGGAACTCAGCACACCACTTCAGAGTGACCCACAGCATATCATTAAACAGGAAAATATATAGAAGAGTGTGTGGAGCACACTACCTTTTATGTTTACAAGAGTGAGAAATACAAGCATATGCATATTGTCTCGTGTGTGTGTGTGTGTGTGTGTGTGTGTGTGTGTGTGTGTGTGTGTTTTGAGACAGAGTCTAGCTCAGTCGCCCAGGCTGGAGTGCAGTGGCGCAATCTCGGCTCACTGCAAGCTCTGCCTCCTGGGTTCACGCCATTCTCCTGCCTCAGCCTCCCGAGTAGCTGGGACTACAGGTGCCCTCCACCACGTCTGGCTAATTTTTTTTGTATTTTCAGTAGAGACGGGGTTTCACCACGTTAGCCAGGATGGTCTCGATCTCCTGACCTCATGATCCACCTGCCTCGGCCTCCCAAAGTGCTGGGATTACAGGCGTGAGCCACCGCACCCGGCCTTGTTTCTTGTTTTTTTAGAAAAAGAGGAATAAACTAAAATCATAATTTGAAAATTTACATGTAAAGGAGAAAGGGAACAGAATGGAAGAGACAAAGGGGAAGCCAGACTTCTCTGAATGTGCTGTGACTTACGTTTTGACTTTGTAAGCACATGAATTTTTAAATAATTAATAAACAAATTCCAAAATGAAAAAAATCCTAAAAATCTAAATTACTAAATCTAAAGTAAAACTAATTAATCTAACTATATATTGATGGCTTAACTAGACAAAGACTAATTATTTCGAGAGACTTTAAAACACAGAGATAGGTTCAGTGAGAAGCCAACCGTAAGAGACAAGGATTTGAGTGCAATTAACACCAGTAGGGAGTGGTGAAGCCAGTCAGTAAAGGGCGTGTTATCAAGCCCACTACCACTGCGAGTGACTGCAGCTGAATGTAGTTGGGAAACTGGGAAATAGTACAGGATGTGGGCAATTTATCAGAGTCAACGACCTGGTTTTTTCAGCAAATAAATGGCAAGAGAACAAAGAGGAAGTGGAACTCCTTTAGATTAATAGAGGTTTAAAAGGCATCAACAAAATGTAACATATGGCTTTAATTTGCATCCTCATTCAAACAAACCAACTGTAAAGTTATATTTATGAGACAAGCAGAAAAATTTGACTGTTGACAAATGTTAGATGATATTAAGGAATTACTATTAAATTTTAAGTATAATAATGGCATTTTATTGTTTTAAAAAAATTCTTAACTCTTCTACATGCTGAAGTAGTTAGGAATGAAATAATATCATGTCTGGTATTTACCTTAAAACAATCCAGTGTCTGGCTTATTTCGCTTAGCATGATGCTCACTAGGTTCATCCATGTTGTCACAAATGGCAAGATCTCCTTATTTTTAAGGCTGAATAATATTCCATTGTATACATATGCCACAATTTCTTTATTGGTTCATACATTGACAAACATTTATGTTGTTTCCATATCTTAAGCTATTGTGAGTAATGCTGCAATAAACATGGGCGTGCAGATACATTTACAAGGTGGTGAATTCATTTTCTTTGGGTATATACCTGAAAAAAACCTTGCTGGGTTATATGGTAGTTTTATTTTTAATTTCTCTCACTTATATGTAAAATATAAAAATCAAAACAACTCGAATATATAGAAACAGAGTAGAACAATGGTTACCAGGAATGGGAAGTTGAAAAAATGGGGAGATAGATGGAAGTCCACGAGTACAAAATTTGTTATATAGGATGAATAAGCCCAGAGATCTAATGTACAGCGTGAGGACTATAGTTAATAGTATTGTACTGTATACAAGAAATTTGCTAAGAGAGAGGATTTTAGATACTTTTACCACACACACGAAACTGGTAACTATGTGAGATACTGGATATACTAATTTGCTTGACTGTAATAATCATTTCACTAAATATATGTATAGCTACACATCATGTCATACACTTTAAATATATACAATAAAAAATACTAACCCAGCAGTTGATGGGAGAAGTGTAGACGAAACAGGATCAGCCATTTGTCGATAGCTGTTAAAATGCCGTTGTGAATACTTTCTCTCTGTTTTTATGTATGTTTACTAATTTATTATAATAATTTATCATAATAATTTATCATAATAAAAAGATTTTTTAATTCAAGCCTATATGATCCCCTGAAAAATCTTTGTGCACTCCTGAATATACTGAAGTTCAGTGCAGTACTTAGTACTGTTTCAAACATGAAGGAAATCTGGCAGAAAGCTTGGGGATGAGTTTGTCATAAGTTCATAGGAAATGAAGCAAATGAAAATAATGACACCATTAAAAGAACAGCATGATGACAGTCAATAATAATTTAATTGTACATTTTAAAATAGCTAAAAGAGTATAATTGGATTATTTGTAACACAAAGGATAAATGCTGGAGGGGTTGGATACCCCATTTTCCATGATGTGATTGTTACACATTGCATGCCTGTATCAAAACATCTCATGTACCCCGTAAATATATACACCTACTACATACCCTCAAAAATTAAAAATTAAAAAATATATATTAAAAAACCTCTGCAGAAAACAAAAAGCTGTACAAGACAGGAAATATAATTATAATATATTAAATGGCCCAATTATGAACAATGCTCATTTGGTCATAATAATATAAATGCTGAATACTGATAAAACAAAAAATTATGATGTGTCTTTAATAGGAGGATGTGAGGAGGAGAAATGTGGATGGCGGGCAGAAGGAGTGGTAAGAGAGCTAGAGCATCATCTTCCATAGCAATAGGTAGATCCATAATATATAAAACTGAAAAAAATGAGAAAATTTGAAAATAACAGTTTAAGTATGTTAGTATCAACATAGAAACGCAGAGAGATATGCCCAAAGAATCCACTAAAATAGTTAAAAGTTGTTGGTCTATAATATTTGCAAAGAGAGGAAACCAGGGGTCTGCTGTTTTTCGGGATATACCTTATGTGACTTTTTAAGCAATGTACTTTGGGAAGAAGATCGGGAGGATAAGAGGGGACAGGAGGAAGGTGAACAAGAGAATAACATGGTCAGATCTCCATTTTAGCAAGATCACTATGGTCTGATTTCCAAGTGTAGGCTGGGAGAGCTCAGAGGTAAAGTCAGTGAGGTCAGTTGATTGGCCATTATAACAAGAAGGGTAATGATAAAGTTTATGAAGAGGAGAAAATCGGAGATGAGAGACTGGGGCAGGAAGTCAAGCAGAGTGAACCATGAGGGTGATTATTGTGCTAGAGAGTAACTCTCCCTCTTCATTTCTCTCTCTTCTCTCTCCTTCTTCTCTTCACCCTTGCTCTGATCAAAGCTAAGCTCTCTCTTCCAAAGATTTCTGGCCCCTCCAACAGGGCTAGCCCAGGCCAACTAGTGAATCTCACCTGCACCTCAACTGGCTTCTTTGCAGAAAACATATATGTGAAATGGCTCAAAAATGGCATGGAGCTTCCAGCCTTTCAGACCCAGGTCTTCCCGCCTGCAGATGCTTCCTCCTACACCGTCATCAGCACTGCTACAGTGACCCTTGGCTTCTTCTCACTTCACTCCCAGGTCACCTGCCAAGTGGCTCACAGTGAATTGCAGAGCCCCCTCAAAGGGCATGTGAATGTCTCCCAATTTCTCCAAGGTAAGCCCCCCACACAAACAGGGCCAACCTTTTGTGACCACTGTAGGCTCCCTGCTTGAAGCATGTCACCTGCATCTTCCCATTCATTCCTCAAAAAACCCACAGTGAGGTGGTGATGAGGTTCCTTGTTTTATATGACCATCCTCCTTCTACATAATGACATGATCAGGTTCTTCTCTTTCAGAGCTCCCTTCTTGCTAGCGTCTTTGGGAAGTGGAACTTTATTCACTCATTCGACCGGTTTTTGTTGAGCATCTGCTATGTGGTGGCATTATTCTAAGTGCTGGGGATTCCATGGTAAACCGAGCAGTCCTGGTTCTGCCTTGCTGAGTTTACAGTCATGTGAACCCGATCAACCAAGACACAAACAACTGTATGGTTATGATTCACCACATTTGCTATGAAGAGAAAGAACAGATTGCTGAAATATATGAAAAGGAGAGAAATCGAGTTTACTCAGGAAATGGCTTTTTGAAGAAGTGATGTTTGAGCCAAGACATGAAGAAAGAAAAGGAGTCAGCCAAGCAAAGTGCAGAGTGTTCCAGGCACAGAGTATGCAAAGGCCCTGTGATGCAGCGGGGTGCAAAACATGTCTGAGGAGCAGAGATGAAGCCAGTGTGGCTGAGGCTTAGTGAGAGGATGAGTGCATGGAAAAGGAAGAGGCTGGCAAGAGAGGGACCTGATCACCTAGGGCTTCACATCAAGGAACTTTCTCCCACTTGAACTGTCCATGGGAACTCCTAACACCATTGTTCAAACCACCATGCCACCACTACTTTGCCACCAGTCACCACCTTTGAAACACGCTTCTTAAACTCACCCTGGCATCAGGAGAACCAGCAAGGCAAGCTACACACATGCCCTTTCTGGCTCTTACTTCGTAAGGACAAAGTCCATTGTTCATTTCCCCAGAGCAGGCCCAGGCTGTTGTGTTGAATCAAACTTTGCATAAATATAGAAAGAAAGGCAAAGGAAATTATCCTCACTGCTTTTCAAGTCCACTTGCCTTTGCCTTCACAGGGGATTTCCCCTGGGGCCTGTACTGTCCTTTGCCCCTCACCAACCTCAGCATAGTGTAGTCTCAGTTACCTCCTGCAGATGGGTGAAGTTCCTTCCAGGGGTCCAGAACTCCATCTTTCCTTCTCTCCAGCTCCAGCCAGAGAAAACCAAGGAGACCCATTAATAGCACCGTAGTCTCCACAGCAACCCCATAAGGGAGATAATTTATGGTATCATTGTCAAGAATTTAGCTCCTCATTACTCAAATACCTCCATCCCAAAATAGAAGTCTGTCTTGCTTAACCAAGAGATACCACAAGAGAGCTCCAGCCTGGAAAGTGAATTCTATCCTCCACATCAATCATTCCAAAGAAACTAGAGGCAGCTCTGTGTCCTTGCTTCATTCAGATGAGGAAACTGAGGCCCAGAAAAGTGAAGTGACTTGCCCAAGGTCACAAGATTCTTCAATAAGCATGCTGGAATTAGAATCCAGTGTTACACCTCTTCAGATAACTACCTCTGATCTGCCTCCTGTAAGAACCACCTATGCAGAGATACCAGAGAAAGGCAATACCCACCCCCACCTTCCCCAAGAGTGGTGGTTCAGTCATAGTCAGCCCAGAGATGGGCGTTGTGCTGCTCCCCCAACCCTCTCAGAACCTGTTTCTCCTTCTGTCTTACCCATATAAGTGAAGACGCTCCCCATCAACCAAGTCATCTAAGCCAGAAACCTGTTCTCACCAAATCTATCACCAAATTCTGTCAGACTTCACCCCCAAATATCTTCTGAACTCGTACATTTCTTCCCACTGCCACTACTTAAGTTAATACTTAAGTTCAAGCCAACATCCATCTCTTACCTGAGCAATTGGAAGAGCCTCCTAATTGATCACTAATACCCACCATTGCTTTCTATGGTCCATCCCCAAAATTCCCAGCAGCCAAGGGGATTTTATAAAGGAAACCAGATCATGTCTCTCCTTTGCTTAAAACCCTACAGTAGCTCATCACTTCTCTTAGGGAAAAAAAAATTATTACTGGGATGTTCAACTGTGATATTCAAGCATTTTTGTGTATATTTCCCTAAAATAATTGTGAAGAACTATGTAGTCTATCATAAATTTTAAAGTTGACTCTAAAATTTTTCATTATAAGCTTAAATAGTTGCACAGAACATAACTCCTGGAGTATTACAAATGTTGCATCGCTCCAAAAAATATTCAGTGAAAAAATAACATCATCATAATTTAATTTCCACCATCATCCATTTAAACATACATAAAGAAGCTCTTCTTTAATAATCAGGCATTTTATATCATTCCTTTTACTTCCTAAAGTTGTATTTCCATTCTAACTCCCATGAAGAATTTTACCTTACTGTAACATATTTTATATTGGAAAATCTTTTACTCACTATAAAATCATACAGATACATACCACAGAGAACTATGAGAACACAGAACTCAAGCAAAACTACATCTATAAATTGAAATTCAAAATAAAATTTTTAAGACCATAAGGCTCTCAGTGTCAAAAAACATTCTTTTGGATTGAATTACACAATTGATCCAAACAATCTAAATATATAAAAATTTTTGATAAGTAATTATTAAAATAGCCATTAACATGGTATTGGAAATGCAGTTCGGCGAGGTAGATGAGGGAGTTGATGTTGCTTTGGTTAAAGCAGGCTTCCTGGCCAGCAGTATTTGAAATGTCCTTTTATTTTGCATCCCAAAGTCTTTACATCAAGGACAATGCCCCATAGCTAGATTCAGGAAGTGTGGGAGGAAGGCGTTTCTTTTGTGATATGGGAGAAGGAAAATTGAGAAACCAGAGATAAGAAAAGAAAATGACCCTGATGCTTATTCTCAGGCAGATCAATCTAAGTAAACAGTCTTATGAGGGTTTGGGATCTGGAAATTAATTGTATTAAAATAGTGTTTGTATGCCTTAGAATGTTTTTAAGTGCCCCCAGGGCACCTATAAGTGTAGCCAGCCTCCAGATTGGCTATGAATTCAGCCTCAGTCACCCATCCTCTCTCTCATTCACTTTGATCTTCTTTCTAAAGTCCATGGAAACTCAGGGCCTCTGCCCAGGTCCATCTGTGTGCTGAGATGCCATTCCCACCCCCACCCTCTCCAAGCACCCCCTTCCTCCTGCCATACAAACCCTTTTGCCTAATGTTTCACAATTAGTAGGGATATATAAGAAATTATCCCAAAATTTATTCCAGTATTCCAAATTTACTCCATATTCCCTTAAATGACTATGCTCTTAGATGCTGTGGGTTAGGAATTCCAGCAGGGCTGGGCAAGGACAGCTTGCTCTGTTCCATGATGGTTGAGCCTCAGCTGGACAATTCAGAGGCTGGAATCACCTGAAGGCTCCTTCACTAACATGCCCGGCCATTGCTGCTGGCTGTTGGCTTGGGTCCTTGGATCTTCTTGGCATGAGCTTTTCCTTATTATCTTTCTATTGCCAGAAAAAGAGTCCCTATTCAGGCCCCAAGAGGGGGTTGTTGGATCTGATACAGGAAGGAGTTAAAGGCGAGTCACAGAGTACAGTGAGAAGAGATAGTTTATTGAAAGCTACTCACTTACAGGGTGGGGTGTCCTCAGAAAGCAAGCAGAGGAAAGCCTCTTCTTTAAGTTTTTCTTATAAAGGTGTCTTGTCCGTGTAAAAGCTAAGCTAAGCTGTGTCTACGTGCACATGAGCTGACAGCATGACAAAATTTATTATTCTATTGATTTAAAGAAAACTATCCTTGACATTCTAGAGTATGAGTACATCAAAGAATAACTATAATGATCTTGAAAACATATATTGTTATGGGTATTGGGGCATCCTGACTTTCCACCGTTGTAGAAATGTGTCTTTGTAGGATTCTTTAGGCTTTTTCTTCAATTGTAAATATCTTATAACTGTGGGACATGACCAGCAAGGAATGTGCCTTGTTAGTTCCAAGACAGAGTTGAACTTACAGTAGCATTAGTCTGGCTCTCCTAGGCTCCTGCTTCCCTGACATTTCCACATAGGCTAGTAATAGCTTGGTGGCTGTGTCCCAAAGGTGTGTCCCAAGAAAGAGCTAGGTAGAAGCCATACCAACTCTAATGACCCAGCCACAGAAGTCACACAGTGTTGTCCCTGCTACATCCTATTCATCAAAGCAGTCACAAAGTCCAGGCGAGCAGAAATAGACTCCTCCTCTAATGCGGAGTAGCAAAGTTCTGGAAGAGCATGTGGGGTAGGCTGCCATAATTTTTGGAAAATGCAATCTGCCACATAGAGTTAACTCTTATTCATCTTTCATATTCCCACTCAAAGATTTCCACACACAGGTTACTTCCTCTGCAGACCCTTTCCTCACCTGCCCTCCTGCAGACCAGGTCAATTACCCCTGCTGTAGGCTCTTGGAACTCCTGTAGGAGTCATGTGACTGCTTTGTTTCCTTCCTGTCCTCCTCACCAGAGCAGGAGCCCCATAAGGCAAGGAACATGCCTGTCTTGGTCAATGCTGTATTCCAAGAACCCTGCACACTGCCTAGGAAGGTGTAGACACCCCTTGAGCATGCTTTGCATAAAGGAAGAAACTAACGAAGGCAGTGCTATTGTTTCAGTTGTGCCCACAATGAATATCTCAGCACACCACGTCCCAGGACTCCAGGCTGCCATTCTCACCTGCCATATGCAAAGGTTTCACCCCAAAGGCACACAAATCGCCTGGCTAAAGAGAAATGAATACTTCAAGACCTGTGAGGCACTTGGCCCCACCAAGAACCCAGATGGCACATTCACCCAAGACAATCATATCCAGGTCAATACTTCAGAGTGGAAGGATAAAAAACAGTTCACCTGCCAAGTGTGGCAGGATAACTGGGCTCTGGTCCAGGCCAGCAGGCAGCTGAGCAGGCCCAAAGAAGAGCAAGTGAGTCTGGGAGAGTAGGACCGGAATAACCAAGCAGGTAAAGGCTCAGACCTAGAGACAGACAGGCCAGGTTCAAATGCAGGCTTTGCTGCTCTCACCATGTGTGACCTTGGAAATGTCACCTCACCTCTTCCTGAATCATCTATAAAATGGGACAGCAATTATGGCATTTTAGAGCATTATGGCTCCAGTACTAAATTGCAGTAAGTGCTGCTTTCATCAGCTGAATCCTGACCACCCATTCATTTTACCAGATACTCCTTTGAATAACTAAGCTAATATGAAATATCTTTCCCCAGTTCCCACCCATCCTCCAAAAGCCATTCAGATTTAACAATTACTGAGTACCTATTAGGTACTTTGTTTGGGTGCTCCCATTTGATACGAAAATGTTCTGAAATGCATGTTATAATCCCCACTTTACAGATGAAAGAAATTGAGGCTTATACAGGTGAGGTGACTCTCCCCAAGACCAGTGTATAGTCTTGGGACCTGAGTCAGGGGTGGGGCTGAGCCTGCTTGGGGGTCTAGCGGAAATAGGATCCAGCCTCATCCTGACATTGTTCTGTCACCAGGTACCCCTGTGTGCAACTCCCTCCTGCTCTTTTGCTGGAACTTTCTGCCATCTATGTCTTTAGGACGAGCCTTTCTTCCAGGTAAGGGGGGACCCCAGATGGGATTAGGCTCCCAAGGGTGGGACTCCAGCTGACAGGGGCACTGTGAGAAGAAGGCTGTGGGGCCCTCCCATTTCTCTTGTACCTTGAATGGTTGTTGATCCAGAGGGTCCCTGAGAATTGCACCGCTATCCCCGTGACCTTCCTGTGTCTCTCATTCAGCCTGAGGATGTACAAAAAGGCAGGTTCCCTGGTCAGGGCAGGAGAGGGGCCACTTAGGGACAGAACAGAGAGAGCTGGTATGAAGACAACACCCTTGAGGTAGACTCTAAGGAGAGGTGTGAGAAAATCATGGGCTGTGCCTCAGCCCCTCCTTCCTCTACAGGTCACAGACTCCACAAAGGCAGTCCTCCACAGTGACATAGGACCCTCAGTCCTTCCTGTCTTATTCAGGAGGACTGGTCTCAGAGGAGGACCTGCCGTGATGCCTGTAGCTGCTCCTCCAGCTTCTCTTGACTCATCAGCCTTCTGAGACCTGAACAGCACTGGCCATCCCTCCCTGTCTCCTGCAGCTGCCAGAGGAAGGGAGCACCTAGACTGGAAAGGTCAACAGTGAGAGGCAGATTCTCATGCCCTACCCAGGAATGAATTTTCTGTGGAAACTCGGACCTCAGAGTCCATGACGCTGACCAGGAAACCCAGCAGAGGCAGGATAGGCTCCAACCCTGAGGAAAATAGATACCTGCATTTCCGATGGCTCCTTCCTGGCTCATCAAGGAAAGCCCATTGCTCTGCCATGAAACCTCTACAGCCCCATCATTAAAATTGAGTTAAATGAAACACTTATGGCCAATAAACATATGAAGAAATGGCCAACCTCATTAGTAATCAGGAAAAGCCACGGCAAAACCACACTGAGATGTCATTTTGTCCCTGTTCAAATAGCAAAAGTAAAGAAGCCACTGGATCTTTTTTGCATTGCTAGTGGGCACATAAATGGACACAGCTGTTTTGGGAAACAGATTGGAAAATTTTGTTGTGTTAAACACTCACATACCCTATAACCTGGCACTTCCACTCTCGGGTTACACCCAAAAGAAACTTGCACATGTGCACCAGGAGATATGTACAAATATGTACATGAAGACATTGTTTAAAATTAGCAAAACCTGAGAACAATCCAAATGCCCATCTACAGTACAATGTGTGATAAACTTAGTACAGTCACAGAATGGGATATTCTATAGAAAGCAAAATTAATTAACTACAGCCACACACAGTAACATGGATAAATTTTAGTAATACAATATTGATGGGGGTAAATATGTCCCAGAGATTTCATGAAAAATGATAGTCTTTTAATAAAGCTGAAAACAGCCAACATTAGTTTTTAGGAATACATAGAAATATAATGAAACCCATTTTTTTAAAAGGAACAATGAACACAGGATTACAAAGAGCAGTGACCTTGGATGTAGGGGGGCAGAAGGATGAGAATTTGGGGTACCTAAAAGTAGGTGGAAATTATCGTGAAGATTCTAGCTTCCATGATGGATGGTGGCTTCACAAATGTTTATATTAAGATTTTTTTAAATGGACAGATTAACAATATAAAATTGATATAGGTATGCAGGTAGATAGATAGGTGCATGGTTGATTGGAAGGGAGAGAGGGAGTGAGGGAGGATGGATGGATGGATGGATGGATGGATGGATGGATGGATGAATGGATGGACAGATGGATGGATAGATGGATGGATGGGTAGACAGATGGGTGGACAAAAGACCGAAGGGCAGCTATACAGATGAAGGGGTAGGTAAACAAATTAATAAAAAGGGTCATGCATTGTCAATAATGATAGTATCATGCAGCATGAATTATGATAGGTACAATTCTGTGTACTTAAGATTCAAAGGAAAAAAATAAATGGAGGGACATTATCTAGAGAACCCCAAGTTCCCTTCCTATTGTGACATTCTACAGTTCCATATAAGGAAGAAAAACAGTTACTGGGTGCCACCATGGGCCTGGGACTTCGTGTGCAGTTGTATGTCATTTCATCCTCATACCAGTCTTACAAGGTGGGCACCATGCTCCATTTTGCAGATGAGCAGACCTGCCCAATGTCACTTAGATAACAAGTGGTAGAACCAAGAAATCCAGATTCAAACCCATCTCTTGTCACTGCTTTCCAAGGAGCCACATTGCCCAGCATTCTAGACACAGATGGGTGATCTTCACCCATCCTCAATCTATTGCTTCCTGGCCTGTCAGGCCAACTGTTCTACAGTAAAGCCCACTTGATGCCTATGGGTGGTGAGGGGAAGGGAAGAACACATGTGTGCCCTTTCCCAGGTTTGAAATGTGGCCCTGGAGTAGATCAAGGGTTCATCATAAGCACCAAAATTGCCCTGTGAAGACTTGGGAAGATGATGTAGTCCAGAAAAGCCTTTTATAGAAAAGGCTTTTTGTAAAAGGCTAAGTATGCCCAGAGGACAAAAACATCCTACTCTATTTTTATTATCTAGTTTTATTGTGACTTTGAACCTTTGTAGTCACAGAAACAGAGATATTCCCCCTCAGTTATGCATCTCCTTTTCAAAATTTTCTACTCACAATAGAGATGCTTCAGCTTCAATATTCCCATTCCTGGGCTCCAATGTTGAGGATCTTAAGGATGTCTTGGCCTTCTTCAGTGATGAAGGTAACAAGAATTATAATTTACCTCCCCCTTGAAGCAGGGTCAGGACTAGGATGAGGCAAAGTTCCTAGGAAACAAAAAGTGAGACACTCATTCTGAGGCCTGAGCAAGGGCAGTGTCAGCATGTATAACACCTTGTGATATGGTTTGGCTGTATCCCCACCCAAATCTCATCTTGAATTCTAGTTGCCATAATCCCCATGTATCATGGGAGGGACCTGGTGGGAGGTGATTGAATTGAATCATGGTTGTAGTTACCTCCATGCTATTCTCATGATAGTGAGTGAGTTCTCACGAGATCTGATGGTTTTATAAGGGATTTCCCCCATCTTCACTCTGCACTTCTCCTTGCTGCTGTCATGTGAAGAAGGACATGTTTGCTTTCTCTTCTGCCATGACTGTAAGTTTCCTGAGGCCTTCCCAGCCATGCTGAACTGTAAGTCAATTAAACCTCTTTCCTTATAAATTACACAGTCTCGGGTTGTCTTTATTAGCAGCATAAGAATGAACTAATACATCTTGCCTCTACATTTTGTTCCCTAGGTGCCCTAAGTTTCCAAGTCTCATTAATCCTGCCCCCTCCTGTTCATCTGCATGGTCACCCAGACCCTTGTCAATACTTACCTGGGTCACTCCAACAGCCTCCTTCCAGGTCTTGCTCTGGAGCCTCCCATTCTTCCATTACATCAAAATGGCCTTTTAAAACATTTTCTTGGGGTTTCAGTGACTCACACATGTTACGCCAACACTTTGGGGATCCAAGGCGGGAAGACCACTTGAGAACAACAATTCAAGACCTGGGTATATATTGCGTGGGCAACGTAATGAGACTTGGTCTCTACAAAAAAAAAAAAATTAAAATTAGCTGGGTGTGGTAACACACACCTGTTAAGTACTCAGGAGGCTGAAGTGTGAGAATCGCTTGAGCCCAAGAGGAAGAGGCTACAGTGAGCTGTGATGGCGCCATTGTACTCCAGCCTGGGGGACAGAGCAAGACCCTGTCTCAAAAATGTGTGTGTGTATGTGTGTGTGTGTGATATATATATATATAACATTTTCCCAAAAACTTTAGCTAGTTCCTCATTTCCCAAATCATACTTCAAAAAGGACATAGAGGATGTCCCCAAATCATACTTCAAGAAGGACATAGAGGATGTCCCAGGTGTTGCATACCTTGAAGCCAGAGGAAAAATGAAGCTGCCAGAAAAGTCACAGCTTGAATATAAATATTGCCTATCCTTTTAAGGAAACCACCATATCCTAAGCAAGCCCAGTCCAGAGTTTCCAGATGAATATTTGTTCATTGCAAAGAAGTCCATGCCTTTGTTTATTCTACACATATTCCTGAGCGCACACTATATTTCAAGCACTGTGTGGACACTGAGCAAACATTAGTAAGCATTAGTAAAAGTGGTCCTCACCCTTGTGGTGAGGGTACAGTCTGATGAGGACAGATAGAAAGGAAAGAAAGGTGGGAGTGATACAGGGGAGGGAGGGAGGGAGGAAGGAAGAAAGAATTTCAAATGTGATGAGTGCTCTGAAGAAAATAAGAGTGCACAAAATAATGGGGATTGCTATGATAGAGATCTTCACAGAGTTAATAATTAAGTGCTGCTATCTAGACAGAATGGTAAGCTAGTAGCCTTTCTGAAATGGGAACATTTGAGCTGATATCTGGAAGTTTCAAAGAGCCTGGGAAATACCTTCCTGCTCAAGGGAACCTATTATGCCAAACTTTAAGGTATGAAGGAGCATGGAATGTTCAGGAAGTGGTAGGGAACCAGTGGGGCTGCAGAGTGTGAGCAATGGGACATGGGACAATGCTGGAGGTATGGGCAGGAAACAGATTACACAGGGATACTGGTCACAGTGGAGACTTTGGGATTCTATTTAAACAATGGGACAGCATTGCAGAGGTAGAGACTCTCAGATGTCTCACTGCCCAGATTGCAAATTACACCAAGCAAAGTACAAGATTTACATTTTAAGAAATCACCATGACTTCTGTGGAGCAAGTAGACAAGGGGAAAGCAAATAATCAGAAAATTCAGAAGTGAGGTTATTGCAGTAAATCCAGAGTCAATGGGGTAATCTGAGCTAGGTGGTGCCAGCAGAGATGGAGAGAAATTGACTAATGGGAGGTGAGCCTAAAATTGGAAGTGACAGGACTTGCTTGGGGACTGAATGTGAAAGGCAATGGAGAGGGAGGATTGGAGATGGCTTCATGACAAGGTTGAGCAATGGATGAGATGAGGAAGACAGGTGGAGGGATGGGTTTGGTGGTGGAATGGAACTGAATTAACAGTTCCATTTTAAACATGTTAAATATAATGTTGGTTCGTCATCAAAGTGGAGCTGTTAAGTAGGCACACGGACAGATGCATCTGAAGTTCAGGAGAGGGGTCAGAGCTGGAGAGTTATTTTTGGAGTCATTTGGTCTGTTGCCAGGGCAGCCAATCAGCAGAGCTAAAATATCCAGATTTTCCTTTTCTATCCTTCTGGTCTCCCAAAAGCCCTTTGATACAATGCAGTCTCCATGCTCCAGTGCAAAACAAGTATTAATACTTACGCAGGCATGGACTGGAAGAGAAAGCAGAAAGACAGAATGCTTTCATTTGTCAAGATGGCATGATTATAGATATATTTTTCCTTTCTATTTTCGTATCTACTGAGATTTGTTGGCATATTTCTTCAACAAATCACTTTAAAAATAATAAAATATGGTCTGAACTAGTGGTAAAAAGGATCTGATATCTGCAGGGGCTGGAAATGCCCCCTTGTTCCCTGTCACCCTGGTCTGTCTCGGTGATCTTCAGTAGCCTCAATGGAAACTGGGAGAAGGTCCTGCAAAGAGAGTAACAGAGACAGAAAGCATTCAAGGTGAGCAATGAGACATCTAAGAGCCACTGCACCTTTAGCATCATAGCCAATCTGAGCTAGTAAAGCTTTTGGCACCACTTTGTACAATCTCTTCTCCCCAGTACTAATTCACAAATGTGGAAGTTGTGTCCTAAAGGTATTAGGTGATATGATCAAAATAAAATAACACAACTCTCAAGCCACAATTCCAGGTGTGCAAAAGTATTACTTTTTAAAACTTTTCCATAATCTTTTTTTAATTTTATTATTATTATACTTTAAGTTTTAGGGTACATGTGCACAACGTGCAGGTTTGTTACATAATTTATATTTTAAATACCCTACCCATGAGCTTAATCGTGGTCAATTTAGGATCTCTTCCATCAAAACGGGGTCCCCCAGCCTCCACATCCCCAGTGGTGTCTAAGGTGCCTTGGTGACATCAGTCCATGCAGGTATCTGCTAAGATGTCTGCCCCCTGTGAAGCTCTTGGCAGTAGATCCACACAAAGGCTTCTAGCAATAACTTCTTTCTGATCCCAGAGCTTCTCCACACCATTGGATTTCAGCTCCACCCATGATCTTCTTAAGCACACTGGAAAATGTGGCTACTCTGGCACCCCCAGAAGATTCTGCAATATGGTCTCAGGTCCTCTCCCACTAAGTTGAGCATAGATCCCGTTCTGCTTTTCTGCTGCCAGGCCAGGCTGGGAGCTGGAACTCCAGGAACCATGTCACCAGGAAGGAAGACACAAGTCCTCATAACTCCCCAGTTCCTCCAAATTTGACCTGGGGTTTGCAGGATCAGGTTGTAGGACTCTTGTCAGGGGCCCACGACTGTTGGTTCTCTCAAGCACTCCTCCCCTCTCCCACAAACTGGGCAATGCCCCCTCAGGTAATCAAGATGGAGGTTGGGTCAGGGGTAAGTGGTGAGGAAGGGGCTGGCTCTGCAGAGCCCGTATTTTTCCAAACGTTTGTATCTTCCATCTGGATCTCAGCTTTTGAAACTTAAAGGTGCATTTGCTCTCTGTTTCTGTGGTGACAGCCTCCCATGAGGCAGATGCATCACATTTTTCTGCTGCCTAATTTGGCCACTGTCAAACATACAATACTGAAGGAAAGGCATTGGTGAAAACTGCACTGCCGGAGCTCTGCAGTGACACCAGCAGGCATGTTTTATAACGATGCGTCAGAAGCCTCTACACACTAAAGTTGAGTGAATCTCAACTCTGTGAATATACTCGAATCTTCAAACTATACATTTTATATGCATGAGTTATACCTCAGCAAAGCTAGAAAAGAAAAAAAAGATGTTTGCATTAACCACACAAAACACACCAATTCCTTGTGTGCCTTATCCCTATAAATTTCTAATACTCTTCCATTAGTAAAATGTGGGAAAGAGAAAAGAATGAGTTTCATGAAAACCATTCGGAACCCTCATTTTTTTCCCAGAGTCCCTGATGGAAGTGATCTCAGGCTTGGCAAGAAAAAGCAAAAAAGTCAGATAGAAGGAAAGTTCAGACTTATTTATTATTTATTTACCTGGTTCTCAGAACCTAAAGCTCAAAATTCCCAACCTGTAGTTTCTGTGATGCTTTAATAAAGGTGATATTGGACTCATCCATATACAAAGGGTTTTTGTTTGTTTATTTGTGTGTTTTTCTATTTTACCATATTCATTCTCTGTGCACAGAGATAGTGAGCTACTCGAATTTTTTCCCCAGAAGCCTCCAGACAACTCCCCTTCACATCTCAACATGAGTCCCAGCCTCAGGGGACTGGCTGCCGTAACTGGCTTGGACCAATGATGATTCATCTCCTGGGGCTGGGGAAGGGCCTAGGTTTCCCTGAAACCATTGCTGGTGGAATGGCTATTCTGTTAGCAAGGCAGGAGGGACATTTGGCTGTGCAGAGGCCCAAACAAGGGTATCTTCCACAGTGGATGGTGAATTCAGTGAGCTACGGAAAACTGCACCCGCCTAGGATGCAAAGCCCTAGACATTTCCAGGCCTGTGAGGTGCTGAATTCATGCCAGAGAAGATTTTGGCTTCAAGAACCAGAGCTTTGGGAGCTTCATCAAATATCCCCAAGGAAGAGCTTGTCATAGAGAGACTGCAGCAGGTAGTAGAACCAGCCAACTTCAAATGGGACTTTGTCCAGTTAGGCCTGGACAAAGAGCAATGGCCATAGTGACCCATAAAGACTGAGAACCAGAATTCATCCCCTTTGTCTTGGAAGGCAACAGCCCCGGTGCCCTGATCCAATCCAAGAGTGGAGTGGGGAGCTATGGAAAATAGCTGCTGTTCACTTTCTCTCCAACCATGGTAGGGGCACATGCTCAAACTGGATTTCATAGGACTGAGAAAAAAAATCTTAACATTACATGCTTATTACAAAGGAAAAAAGAATACAGTGGAAATGCCTGGAAGACATCACAAAGTAATCAAAGTGAACATGACTAGTAATGGGACCGATTGTGTGCCTTCTGATTGGAAGCAATGAGAACACAGCATCACTTCCAGATATTCCTGCCAAAGGTGCCAAAACCTGACTCTCATCATGAGGAAGTGTTAGAAAAATACAAAATGAGGGGCATTCTACAGAATAACTGGCCTATACTTTTAAAAAGTGTCACAGTCATGAAGTAAAGGAAAGGAGATTTTTTTTCTATATTAAAGAAAACGAGAGAGATATGGCAACTAAATGTAACTGGATGCTTTCTCTATAAAAACATGTTATTGAAACAATTGGCAAAACTTGTAGGGAATCTAAAGATAAGATGGTAATAATGTACCTGTGTTAATTTCCTGATTTTGATGGTTTGGTGGTCATACAGGAAAATGTTCTTATTTGTAGGAAATACACACTGAGATATTCAGGGGTGTCTTAGTCCGTTTGGGCTGCTATAACAAAATGCCATTAGCTGGGTAATTTATAAACAACAAAAGCTCATTTCTCACATTTCTGGAGGCTAGGAAGTCCAGGATCAAGGCACCAGCAGGTTCACTGTCTGGTGAGGGTTTGCCCTCTCTTCCAAGATGCCACCTTGCTCCCTGTCCTCACATGGCATAGGGGAAAAACGCTGTGTCCTCACATGACCAAAGATGGCTAAGGAGCTCTCTTGAGCCTCTTTTCTAAGGGTACTAATCCCATTCATGAGGGTGGAGTCCTCATGACTTAATCACTTCCCAAAGGCCCTACCTCTTACTACCATCACATTGGATATTAGGTGCTGACGTATGGATTTGGGGAGATAAAACATCCAAGCCATAACAAGGGATGATAAGGCAATAGGCCAGCAATTTATTCACAGATGTTTCTGAAAAGAAGTTCTTTATCCCACACTTGTAACTTTTCTATCAGATGGAGACTGTTTCAAAAAAATTTTAATTAAGTAATATTCAGGTATCATGGAGCAATTCATATCTGTTGCAAAACAGACAGCTAACATACACTGAAAGCTTGCTGTGTGCCAGACTGTTCTGAGTACTTTCCATGTTATAAACTGCTTTACTCTCATAACAACCAGATGAGGTATAACCTATACTTACCTTAATTTTGCAAATGAGAAAAAATGAGACACAAAATCTTATTGACTTGTCCAAGGTTGCACAGCTCCTAAATGCCTGGCTAGGGTTTGAACCCAGGCAGTCTGGTTCAAACCCCCTTGTTCCTAACTACCACATACTCTCTTCTGATACTTTTGTCCAGTCCAATGGCCTTATATACCATTGAAATATAGCTCAAGGACTCAAATTTGTTTCTCCAGCTGGGACTTTCCCCATGAATTTCATGTCCATCTGCCCACTCAACAGCTCCATTTGTCTGCCCAGTAATATCTCAAAGGTTACATCCCCAAATCTGGCCTTCTGCTTATCCCCCAAAACTCTGCTCCACCCACAGACTCCCCCATTTTGGCTGATAAGAGCTCCATCTCTCCAGCTGATAGAGCCAAAAACCTAGGAGGTATGCTTGATTCCTCTCCTCTCTTATCCCACACCCTTTATGTCAGGAAATTACGTTAGCTTTAAAACATATTCAGAATCTGACTAATTCTCACTATCCCCATTGCCAAAATTCACCCTTCATCCTCTCATTCTTGGATTGCTGCAATTAGCCCCTCACTGGTCTCCCTATAGCCAGCATAGGAATCCTTTCAAACAAAGGCCAGATCCTCTACTCAAAACCTTGCTATAGCTGCTCATCTTGCTGCAAGTAAAAGCCGAAGTTCTTACCTTGGCCCCCACAGCCCCTCACTACCTGCTTATGCCAACCCCCTTTCCCTGCTATATATTTCTTTCCATAGGCCTTATCACTTTCTAAGATGCTATATCATTTACTTATTTACTTTATTTATTATTGTGTATTGCCTGCCTCCCCAATTGGGATGTATACGTCAGTTAATAAGGACAATGAGTTTTGTCTGTCTTATTCACTGATGTATCCTAAGCACCAAGAATAGTTCTGGCACATAGTGCATGCTCAATATTTGCTGAATGAATGAACAACTACACCCTACAATCTCTCATACTGGGGTGAGAGAAGAAATGAAGAGGATGAATAGAGAGCAGGAGACAGAGGGGGAGAAAGAAGAGAGAGCCCCAAGGTCTAGGGCTGCAGAGAACATTCCTTAGTCCTGCCAGCTCTAATAGCTGGTCCCATGATCTGTGGCTAGAAGTTACCACAATATTTATGAAAATCATTCCTTGGGAAGGTAGCAATTAATACTGGATAGTAAGGAGGAGTTTGTGTGCTTGTTCTGGCCTCAAACCCAGGGCTGATCAATGTCTATCATTTCCCTGGCTCCTGAAAGATGCATTCTCTGATGTGGGGCATTGTTATGTGTCATTACCAGGTTCCAGGGAGGGAAGGTGAAGAAAGAGCTGCCCTTTGCTTCACCTCTTCTGAGTAATAGGGTTGAAATTCTCTGTCTTCTCTCTGGCTCCAAGCACTCTCCTGCCCTGCCCCTCCCTTCTTAGGATAAATCCAGTTATCAGAGCTTGAGGCCCCAGGAATCATGACTGGCCACATCCAGTCCACCCACATCAGTGGCCCCTGGCCACCTTTACTGCTGACCCTACTCGTGGGACCCTCCTGTGTGTAAGATAAAGCACACAGAACAACGTGCTGGGAGGCTGAACCCAAAGGCTACTAACATGGCAGACCAAAACAAGAGGGAGAAAGGAAATGCCTATACAAAATAACAACAACCTTCCCCAGTTTCTATCCAAGTCAAGTTTACCCAACCCTGTTGAACGGTCTCCCTTTGTGTTCCTGTCCCTGTAGCCAGTTTATTGAACATGCTGGACTCAGTAGGGTTCAAGCAGAAAGCTGCTTCATTCTTCTTCACCACTGCCCTTTCAAGTCTGCCAAATTATTCCTCCTAAGAGGCAGTAATTGTACCTATTATTCAGGTAATAAAAATTGCAATCTCTCATTCAACATGAGTGATGGTGGGCTTCTTAGCCATTTTCCACCTTGCACTTCCATTCTTCTTTTCTCTCACTGCCACCTCTGGAGCAGAGGAAAGGGGAAACTAAGGACTAAGGCTGGGGTGACTTATGACTTGCCCACATTCTTGCCACCTCATCAGGCCAAGGGCGGGATTTAAACCCAGATCCACCTGATCAAAAGCAGAAGTCTTTCTGCTCCACCACAGCTATAACACACTTATCTCTCTTTCCCTCTCTATAACACACACTCACCATAACACACTTATCTCTCTCCCTGTCTCTCTCTCTCTCTCTCACACACACACACACACACGCACACAGTGTGGGGAAGGCATTTAGGTCCTTCCTAGCTAGACATTCTGCTGCCAAAATAATGATGCCTGAATATTTGGTGAGAACAAAAGCGCTGCATACACAGGCATGTCAAAAGGAAGCCTAAAAATATTTAACAGACACAAAAAAATAGTTGGAATCCAGGTGTTCAGGGTGCTTTAGGGAAGTGTTGCTTCCCAGGATGATGGGAGACTACCAGATCAATGCTCACGAAACAGCACAAGTCAAATCAATTACATCACATAGAAAATTGGACAGAAGAGGACTTGCTTCCTTACTGATAAGAGACCTAAGACTGAGGCTGACCTTGACCAGGGGATACAACCATGGTGACTGAAAGAAATCCAACTCCAAGAGGAGCCAGGCTACATAGGACCTGGGGTGGAAGATAGATCCAAGGAGCAAGACGGAGGAGGGATCTAGCTCCAATTTCTAAGTCCTGGACAAGGGAAATCTGTGTCACTGTGTTGTACACTGGAAACTGCTCAGCTACGTTGAGTAGTGAAGTAAAAAATGAAATATTAACTTAATGAAAGTACCCAGCATGTCTCTGAGAAAGTGCACTATTTTATTGGGAAAAAAACTACTTTGGTAAATATTATAAAGTGCTCAGTATCAGTAATAATCATGCAAATTGGGAAGACACCCCAACTCCTGACTTCTCTTTGGGAGGGGAAAGGAGTGGAACATTGATCCAATGTTTTGACTTTTTGGGGTGCTGCCCAAGGACTAGTTTCCATCATGCCTGAATTTAAATGCTGATGGCTTCGTCTAGCACCAAAATATGCAGTATCACAGGTAAATAATAGGTGGAGCTATTGGTTTGGTCTAGCATCAGTCTGCAGTATCACAGACAGAAACTAGGTGGAACTTCAGTACCGTGGCTTACTGCAGCACAGGCCAGCCCACAGCATCATAGGCAGACACTAGAGGGAGCACTTGAATAGAAAAACCTCTTCAGTGAGGCGATTGTGCAGGTAAGCCCCAAAAGGGTGCATTCCCCAGAGAAGGCTTGACAGGTCTCCAGATTCTCTAGCCAGGCTGATTGGAGAAAGTCCTCCCTGTAGAAAACCAGACCACAAAGACTGCGAGGGGTAGCTGAGTTTTCAAATGCCAAAGTACCAAGAGAAGATAAGAAGACATATAAAGGAACAGGAAAATATGGCCTATTCAAAGAAACACATTACATCTCTAGAAACTGATTCCAAAGAAATATACGAATTATCTGACCAAAAAAATGCAAAATAATAGTCATAAGAATGTTCAATGAGTTAAAAGAGAGTACAGACAGACAACTAAATGAAATCAGGAAGACAATGGATGAACAAAAGGAAAGTATCAAAAAAAAGACAGAAAACTATGAAGAAGAACCACACAGAAATTCTGAAACTGCAGAATACAATAACTAAAATTAAAAATCCACTAGAGGGGCTTAGCAACAGATGTTACCAAGCAGAAGAAAGAATCAGCAAATTCAAAGACAGGACTTTTGAAATTACTAAGACAGAGGAGAAACAAAGAACTAAGAAAAGCAAAAGGAGCATAAGAAACTTATGGGACACTACGTAGAACATTATGGAACAACCTACACACTATGAGAATCTAAGAAAGATAAGAAAAAGAGAAGGCACCACAGAGCCTATTCAAAAAAAATAATGGCTGGAAATTTTTCTAATCTGAGGGAAAAAATAGACATAAAAATTCAAAAAGCTCAACAAACTCCAACTAGGACGAATCTAAAAGCATTTACACCAAGACACAATTAAACTGTCAAAAATAAAAAACAGGCTGAAGTGGGAGGATCACTTGAGCCCAGGAATTTGTGGTTACAGCAAGATGTGATCACACCACTGCACTCCAGCCTGGGTGACAGAGAGAAACTTTGTTTCAAAAAAAAAAAAGACAAAGAGAGAATCTTGAAAGCAGCAAGAGAAAAGCAACCTGTCACATACAAAGGAGTTGCTATTAAATCATCAGCTAAAGTCTCAACAGAACCCTGGTAGGCTAGAAGGAGTGGGATGTGATGAGAGAAAAAATAGCTGCCAACAAAGAATACTACATAGGACTAAACTGCCTTCAAAATGAAGGAGAAATGAAGACTTTCTTGGATAAACAAAGCTGAGGGAATTCATCACCATTAGACCTGCCCTGAAAGCAATGCTGAAAGGAATCCTTCAAGTTGAAGTGAAAAGATGATGAACAGCAACACAAAGCCATACAAAAGTATAAAGCTACCAGATAAATGTAAACATAGAGACAAATATAAAATCTGGAAATATTGTAACATAGGTGTATAAATCACTTTTGAATGTGGTATAGAATTTTAAAAGCAAAAGCATATGAAGTAAATAAAGTCTATGTTGATGAATACACAATATAAAAAGAGATAATTTGTTTTATTACAGTAACATAAGGGGGCAGAGATGTAAAGAAGTAGAGTTTTTATATGCGATTTAAGTTAAGTTGTTATCAGTTTAAAATATCTTGCTATAATTTTAAGTCTCTTTGTGTAGTTGCAATGGTGACGACAAATAAAATATGCATAGAATACCAATGCTCTTCAACTTATGATGGGGTAACATACCAAGAAACCCATCAGAAGTCAAAAATATTGTAAGTCAAAATTGCATTTAATGCCAGCAACACAGCATACTGTCCCTGACTTACATTCAACTTACAAATTTTCAACTCTATAATTATGAAAAAGTAATATACATTCAGTAGAAACCATAACCCCATTGTAAGTCATGGGAACTTTTTATCTTATGCTGGGTTTGCATTCAGGTACTGTCTGTATACACAAGCAGAATTGAAAAGAGAATCAAAATATGTCAGTACAAAAACATAAACACAAAAGAAGTCAGCAAAGGAGAAAAGGAGCAAAAACCACTGGACAAGACATATTAAAATATATTGAATATCTTGTCCATATATATGGACAATTAACAAAATGAAAATAGTAAGTCCTTCCATGTCAGTAATTACTTTAAAGGCAAATAAATACCTCAATAAAAAGAGATAAATGAGAAAACATAAAAACAGCAGAGCAAGATGATAGAATAGAAGGCCTCACCAATCATCTCCCCCCTAGCTCCAGGAAGGACACTAATTTAACAACTATCTACCCACGAATAAAAGAGCCCTCACAAGAAATAAAAATCAAATGAGCAGTTACAATACCTGGTTTTACTTCATATCACTGAAAGAGGCACTGAAGAGGTAGAAAAAAAATAGTCTTAAATGGCCAACACCACCCCTCTCCTAACCCCTGGCAGTGGCAGCATGGTGTGGAGAGCATTTCTGTGCACTGGGGAAAGGGAGATCACAGCAGTTGTGAAGCATTGAACTCAGTGCTGCCCTATTATAAAAGGATACAAAATGGGACCAAACTCAGCTGACACCCACCCACAGAGGGAGCATTTAAACAGCCTTAGGCAGAGGGGAATTGCTAATCCAATCTCAGTGATCTGAACTGCAGTTCCTGCAAGCCTTACCACTGTGGGCTAAAGTACTCTGGGGCTCTAAATAGCTGAAAGGCAGTCTTGGCTCCAAGAGCTGCAAGTCCTAGGCAAGTTCTAGTGCTGAACTGGGCCCAGAGACGGTGGACTGGGGGAACATGCAACCTACTGAGACACCAGCGAGGGTAGCTAAGAGGGTGCTGGCATCACCCTTCCCCTAACCCCAGGCTGCACAGCTCATGAAAGAGACCTCTTCCCTCCACTTGAGGAGAGGAGAGGGAAGAAAGAGGAGGACTTTGTCTTGCATCTTGGATGTTGGGAATAACGCTCAAAATCCTAAGGAAACTGAACACTCACACAAGGATTCTTAGCAAAGCAATTTTACTTCTGCGCAGAGGGGTGCTTCTCCTTGGCCAGTCGCCATGAGAGCACACTTGAACAAACGGTCACAAGAGCCTTTATTCCTGACTCAAGTCCTGCCCCTGTACCCTTTCCCCATTGGCAATGGTCGGGCAGTACAATCTAAATTAATCCTGGTTGGCTAAACATTTGAACTTTTTTTCAGATGAGGAGGGTATGTAAGGAAGAGAGGCGAAAGGGGAAGGGGTGTCTGCAATGAGCTAGAGAGCAAGTTTTCTTTCCAAATAAGGAAAGGAATGTGAGCGGTACTGTGTCGTGTCTGAGCATGTAAGAAAGGAAGAAAGGAAAAAAAAAAGAGAAAAGTGAAAAAGGGATGGGGGTACTATGAATTAAAGAATAAAGGATTAATCAGGCTATTTGAAGAGAAACCTCATCGTATCCCACATGGATATCAGCTCAACCACAGCAGGATAGGGCACCGTGAGGCCCCTTTTCAGGTCCTAGCTCCAGGATGATATTTCTTGACACACTCTGGGCCACAAGGGAACCCACTGCCTTGAAAGGAAGAACCCAGTCCTGGCAGCATTCATCACCTACTAACTAAAGAGACATTGTGCCCCGAATAACCAGCAGCAATACCCAGGTACTATGTTGAGAGACTTGGGTGAGACTTTCTGGCTTCAGGTGAGACTCAGCACATTCCCAGTTGTGGTGGCTACGAGGCAAGGCTCCTTCCACTTGAGAAAAACAGAGGGAAAAAATATCAGGGACTTTGTCTTGCACGTTAGGTACCAGCACAGCCACAGTGGGGTAGAGCATTAAGTGGTTTTTTGGGGTCCCCAATTCCAGGACTTCACTGGTGAATAGCATTTCTAGACCTGTCCTGGGCTAGAGGGAAGCCCACTGCCCTGAAGGGTGAGTTCCAGGCCTGGCAGCATTCACCACAAGCTGACTGAAGAGCTCTTGGGCCTTAAAGGAACATTGGTGGTAGTCTGGCAATACTCCCTATAGGCTTGTGGTGGTGTTGGTCATGGGGCGAGACTCCTCTGCATTTGGAAAAGAGAAAAGAGTGGGAAGAACTGGATCTTGTACTTTGAGTGCCAGCTCAGCCACAGTACAATAGAACACCAGATAGATTTCTAAGGTTTTTGACTCTAGTTCTTGGCTCCCAGATGGCACCTCTGGACATGCCCAGAGCCTGAGGGGAACTTGCCATCCTGAAAGAAAGAACACAGGTCTGACTGGCTTTGCCACCTTCTGACTATAGAGCCCCAAGGCATTGAGTGAACATAGGCCACAGCTAGGGAGTGGTTACAGCAGGCCTTGGGACTCAGTACTGTTCTGGCTTCAAGTCTGACCCAGCACAGTCCTAGTGGTGGTGGCCACAGGCTGCTGTGTCACTCCACTCCCAGCTCCTGGAAAAACCTAAAGACTCCAAGAACAAGCAAAACCAATCTATTGTGATAGAAATCAGAGGTAGTTGCCTCTGAGGCCAGAGATTGAATGCAATGAAACAAGAAGGAACTTTCTACATCTTGGGTTGGTTATTACACAGATGTATACGGATGCAAAAGTCTAAAAATTCACTGAACTGCACATTTAAATGTTTGTGCCTTTTCTGTATGTAAGTCAGACCTCAATAAAAATTTAAAACAAAAACACCAAAAAGCAAGCCATGGGATTTGACATGAAATAGGAAAAGGGAGCAAGAAAGGCAAACCAAGCCACAAGGCAGGACCAATTGCCAACAGCAGAAAATCAAGTTCAAGGACCTTAGAGGCTTTAGTATTGAGACACCAAACGCTTCCTCCTAAATGAAAAGAAGGTAAGAAATGAGGCTGGATGACTTTCATGTTAGGTCATAAAAAGCCATGCTTTGTTCTCATGGGCCTTGTGGCATTTGGTGCTTACAGACCATTGGAAATCCTCACTGCTTTATCTCCCAGGTTCACTGGTAGCTCTTGGAAAATCAGGAATCTGAGAGACTCACAGAAACTGCCACTAATGATGCCAGCTGCTTGTGCTTTAGAGGTGATTTATAGAAGACAGGCAGCACTGCAAAACCTCACATTTGCATAAATTAAATCCACCAGTTCTCACATATCTGCCCCCTCTTCATGGCTAGAGAAGCAAGCATGCCTCTCCTTTTACCTTCCAAATCTAAGCAAGAACCTCTCCTTGGTAGAACCTCTAGAATAACGATGGTAAGGAGTTACAGAAAATGTAGTTCTCAGGCTTCTAGAACCTCCAAAAAAAAGAGGAGAGCAGAGAAAAGGCGGAGATAGAGGCTGATTGCAAAGACACCAGTGTTGCTCTTTTTAAGATTGCTATTTACTTGATTCCTGCTAAGGTTGAATGCTTTCCCTGTGCTTGCTTAGTATGTTTTCCATTTTATGGTAAACAATGAAAAAACTGTTGTTTTAACAAAGTTCCATTTTCGTAGTGGAAGGAAAAAAAGCTTTATGGGTAGACTTGTGTTCTATATATACCTCGGGTGCTCTTGTTGAAGATAACTTAACTCAGGCTAGTAATAGACACTAGTTCGTGTGGTACCCAAGCACACTGACCAGGAGGAATGCCACTGTTCCTAGTTACTGAGCAATTACTGCAAGCCAGTGCTTCATGCACAACCGCATTTCATGTGTTTTATAGATGACGTGACAGATATAACATTTTTAACTATTTCCTTTTGCATTTTTCCACCTCCCAGTAGTTTAATTCCTTCCCTGGAAGCTCTTTTTTCCTATTCTAAAGCTGGAGTGTGAGACTTGCTGTCTTGAGGAAGGGGCAGGAGGGATTCCATCTAGAATAAAGAAGGCCAGCTGTTAGGAAGAGAACTGAGATTAGGAAAGTCCCTACCAGAAGGAAAAGAATGGGAACTCCTCCCCTTATGACTTGGTGAGGTAGTAAGAAAAAGAGGGAGAAGACAGGGGTTGAGATGCTAGAGTCCTGCCAACCCCACAGTCCTGAGGTCCAAATGCTGGGGTGGGGCGGGAACGGAGTTTAGGGATTCCTACAGCATAAGGGATCATGACCTGTCTTCCCAAGGTGTTCATAGTCCACGACATCACAAAGAAACCATATTCAACCTGGCTTCTGAGCATTAGATCAGAAACAGTAGAGGAATTGAATGTCTTCAAAAACTGGTGGCTGTGGTTAACCCTAAGGAAAGTAATGTCTGGGAGCCCTATAAATGAGGCACTGAGACCTCTGAATTTTGAACTCTGTAGATGCCCATGGCAGATAAATCACAGAAATGTCCACAATTCTATACCCCCTCTTTGTGTCCGCATCTTTTGCAATTAGGCTTTGCAGTTCCTCCTAACAAGAGGCAAAGTCTATTTTCCATTCCTCAAATCTTGTCTGGTCTTGTAACTTGCTCTGGCCAAAAGAATATGGCAGAAGTTTCCTTGTACCTTGCACTGTCTCTCAAACTGCCCCCTTCATGTGAACAAGACTAAGTTAGTGTCCTGGAGGATGAGAGACCACATAGAGGACAGCTGAGGTACCTGGGTTAACAATCAGTCAACTGCAGTAACAAAGCCACCTAGCCAACCTGCAGCTGACCTCAAGTGCATGAACATTCCCAGCCAAAATCCGCTGAGATGAGAAGACCCAACCACCAAACTGAGCCCAGACTGAATTGTCAACCCACAAAATCGTAAATTAACTAAACAGTTAGTTTTTAAGCTTCTAAATTTTGGGGTGGTTTGTTACGCAGCAATAGCTAACCAATACAATGCCTTGCCTATTAAAATAAATAAAATTATTTGTAAGTAAAACTTTAGAAAAAAACAAATAGCTGAGAAAGAAATCTGCATAGATGAGCAGGTGATTAGGAAGTTCCCGTGTAAGAATGACATGGAGGTACTGAGGGTCTGGTGGAATCATCTAGGCTTGTGGCCCTTTCAAAGAAGTTTCACTATATAGGTCTCATTGACAGGAGAACAAGTAGAGGGAGTAATGGAATTGAGCAGGGATATCAATGCAAGGCCTCAAAAGTCTAGAAAAGACCAGTCACAGACCCAATGCAAAGTCCTTGGGGACCAGGCCAGACTAACCTTCTCGTAGTAGACACCAGACCCCTGGAACAGGGGGCCATACTCAGATCCAAGGCCTGCCACCCTGTTGCTGGAGAATCTTCAGCTTCCTCTGCACCCAAAACCTTCTGAAGCATGAGGGAGGAAGTGAAATAATGAAAGGCTGAGTTGTTCTTTTATTTTTCCCTGAGTTAACTAAAAGACTGAGTTAACCTAAAAGACAATGGTGAAAGCCTATGGAGTGCTTACTCTACCCCACACATGCTGCCATATTTTTACTCCTGTTTTACAGATGAGGAAACTGAGGCACAAAGTGGTCAAATGATTGTCCTAAAGTCACACAGCCAGACTAAGTAAAGCCAAGATTTGAACCCAGACAGTGTGGCTAAAGAGACTGCTTGGATTGCATGAATTGGCAAGGTTAAGCTTTTCCTTCTTGATAGCCAGCACCAGGAGGCTCCTGAGGAAGTTCAGATCACTTACAGGAAACAGAGATGCCACAAACGCAAATGTTTGCACAATCTGAGTATGTTTCACTTGGACCCCAGGAAACAGAGGCTGAGAGAGTTACACATGATTATACTTTTAGGAATTAGGCCTGTACCCTCCCTGCAGTGCTAAAAGGAGGCCCCCAGGGGGCTTGCTTTATAATAAATCCTTCTTCTTAAGCAATGTCACCTCCTCTATTTTCTGCACATCATGAATAATAATGGTTAATATGTTTAGCATTTACATTGTTCTGTGCCCTTACACACATTATTTCTCATAATCTCACCAAAACTTTTCTGAGGAGGGGATTGCTATTGTTCCTATGCTGCAAATGAAGAAACAAAAGGCTCAGAAATGGCAAGTGACTTTGAAATCTTGCACAGCCAAGAAGAGGGAGATCCAATGTTTGCTCCAAAGTCCACCTGATTCTGGAGTGCATCCTCTGACCTCAGTGCCCACCTCCCTCCTGGGCACCTAGGATGGAGCCTATGGCAAGGGGTCATCAAGGTGTTAGCACAGTGACTACAGGAATCACAGCCCAGACACAAAAGCAGGAAACCCTTTGACCAGGCTCCTTCCTATTGCACCAACAGCCTTGTGTTGCTGCAATGAAAACACTTCCCCAAACAGCTGTGACCAAGAGACGCAGAAACTGCCTTGTCCACGGGCCACACCTCAGACTCCAACTCTCACAAGAGAGCAGAGGAGCCCCAAGTCTTGGGGACCTCAGAAGATGCCATGTGCTCCACCATGTCCGCCCCCACCTGCCTGGCCCGCTTTCTTCCCTGCTTCCTGCTGCTGGCACTGGTCCTTGTCCCCTCAGGTAAGTGGGATCTAGGACAGAACAGGGTCCACCTCTGGCTGGTCAGTTCCTAGAGGGGCACTAAGTGCTCTGGCATGCCTGGAGAGGCTTGACCCCATGAAGATAGAGTAAAGGGGGTACACTGAAAATTTGCCTGACTCCGGCAGAGAGCACACCCAGTGTCCCAAGAAGCAGTGTAGTGAAATGATAAGCTCCCAGGCTCTGCGCTCACACCCACTGGCTTCTAGCTCGATTGCTCCTATGCCCACGTCAGATGCTGCAGCTCTTTTAGCCCCAGGAGCCTCTTCTACAAAAGAGGGACGCTCATGGGACCTTTCTCTAGGGCTACTGTGAGTATTAAATAGAAAAGTGGTGAGGCTCAGCCCTGGGCCAGCTGCATAGTTTATGAGACCCATTGCAAAATGAAAACTGGGGTCTTTTGTTCAAAAAGTATTGAGCAACACAGCAGAGCATTAAACCAAGCATGGGATCCTTCTAAGCACAGGGCCCTGTGCGACTATATAGATGGCACAGCCATGAACCAGCCCTGGCTCAGCTTAAGACTCAGTAGGCTCAAACCTCACCACTAACCAGTTTAAGTTATTTCTTTCTGACCCTCAGTTTTTCCAACCGTAACATGGAGCTAAAAATAGGACCCACCTTGTGACTTTCTTAGGAGAATTTAACAAGATAATACCCATAAGTGGCATAACAAATATTTGATAACTGTTGGTGATTATTATTATCATTCCCATGTTTCCTCTAACTCAGGGGCAGGCCAGGTTAGCTCCAGAGTCTTGAGACCCCTGAATATATAGCTCAGCCTCTGAGTCCAGAACTCTCTGATCTACCAGGCAGGAATACTTGGCTCTCAGTGGACTCATTCCATCTCCTGCCCATCTGGGCCTCTGCTCCAGGCTCTACTGAGATTTAGATTCTGTCCGTGACATCTTTGGTCCTCCGTGGTGACCATCCCCAGGAGAGATCCTGGCAGAACCCAGGTGTGGGGTCGGACCTAGATGCTCCCTTACTCGTTGGCCATATGACTCAAGACACCACTTCACTTCTCTGAGCTGATTTCCTCAATTCTAAGATGTGAATCATAATTCCTAGGTCTCATTTCACAAGTACTTTTGAGTGTCTGCTATGTTTTAGGCACTAGACTAGGAAATCAGAAATCTAAACTACCCAGAATAAAAAATATTCCCAATGACTGTTGCAATAGAATAGATGGAAAATAAGAGAAGTTGCTTAAACCAGTCGGTTGGAAGGTTTGATTCCAGCTGCGTCTCAAGCTGAGTCAGGGCTGGTTCATGGGTGTGCCCTCTATATAGTGGCACAGAGCCCCCTGCTTAGAAGGGCCCCATGCTTGGTTTAATGCTCTGCTGTGTTGCTCAATAGTTTTTGAACAAGGGACCTGCATTCCCATTTTGCACTTGGCCTCACAAATTACATAGCTGGCCCAGGATTGAGCCTCACCACTTTTCTATTTAATACTCACAGCAGCCCCAGAGAAAGGTCCTATGAGTGCCCCTATTTTGTAGTAGAGGAGACTGGGGCTAACACATTTTCTATAAGGCTTTTAAAGGGAGCCCCACACAGGAACCATGAAAGGCAGAGGATGCAGATGGAAAATGGATGAGAAGGTCCAGCTCCACTGACAAGGCAGAGGCAAACCTCCTAGGACACCTCCTAAAGCCCAAGTGACAATACGAAAGGGAACTCAGAAGGGGAGAGGGAGGGAAGGGGTGTGGGCACCAGGACTGAGTCCAGGCTCCAGCTTCTTCTCTGGTGCTCACTTCCCCAGACTCACCCCTAGCTGAGATAAGACTTTCTGAGTCCTTCCTTCTTCCTGTCCTCCGTTGCTTCTTTCTCCTCACACATGCAGGCTTCATCTTTACAAATAATTTATTTTTAACAGCTCTATTGAAGTGTAATTGACATACATTAAACCATACATATGTAAAGTACACAATTAGATAAGTTTTGTTTGTGAGTGCTGGGTGTATTTCACACTTGTGAAATCATCACCAAAATCAGCATCATGAACGTATACAGCACCCAAAAAGTTTTGTTGTGCTTCATCCTTGCCACTCCTCCTTGTCTCCAAAACAACCATGGATCTGTATTCTGTCACTATAGTTTGCATTTTTTAGAATTTTATGTAACAAGGATCACACAGTTGTACTCCTTTTTGGCTGGCTTCTTTTACTCAGCATAATTATTTTGAGATTCATTCATGTTGTTGCATATGTCAATAGTTCATTTCTTCTCATGTCTATCCATTGTATGGATAAACACTTTCCCATTCACCTGTAGACAGATATTTGGGTTGTTCGCACTTTAGGGCTATTGTAAATAAAGCATCTGTGAATATTCATGTACAAGTCTTTGTGTGTATATATACTTTCATTTCTCTTAGGGAAATATCTGAGGATAAAATGGATCATATGGTTGCCGTACATTTAACTTTTTCAGACACTGCCAAACTGTTTTTCAAAGGAGTTGTACCATTTTACATTCTCATCAGCAATGTAGGAGGATGGCAGTTCCTACGCCTCCTCACCAACACTTATTATGATCAATCTTTTTCATTTTAGTCATTCTAATGGGTACATAGTAATATCTTACTGTGATTTATTTTTTTGAGACAGGGTCTCACTCTGTTGCCCAGGCTGGAGTGCAATGGCTTGATCTCAGCTCACTGCAACCTCCATCTCCCTGGCTCAAGTGATCCTCCCACCTTAGCCTACCAAATAACTGTGACTACAAGCACACATCACTACACCCAGCTAATTTTTGTGGTTGTCTGATTGGTTGGTTAGTTTTTTTGTTTTGGTAGAGACAAAGTTTCACCATATTGCCCAGGCTGGTCTTGAACTCCTGGGATCCAGTGATCCGCCTGCCTCAGCCTCCCGAAGTCCTAGGATTACCAAACTCTCACTGTGATTTTAACTCCCTAATATGTAATGATGCTGAACATTTTTCACATCATGCATCCTTTTTGGTGAAGTGTCTATTCGACTCTCATTTTTAAGTGTGTTTCTTATTATTGAGTTTTGAGAGTTCATTATATATTATGGATACAAATATTTTGCCAGCTATATGCTTTGCAAAGATTTTTCTCCTACTCTGTGACTTGTCTTTTTTTTCTTTTACAAGTGTTTTCTGAACAGCAGGAGTTCTTAATTTTTATGAAGTCCAATTCATCAATTTGTCTTTAATGGATCATGATTTTGGTGTCACATCCAAGAAATCTTTGCTTAACCCAAAGTTACAAAGTTTTTTTCCATGTTTGCAGCTAGAAGTTGTATACTTTAACATTTTATGTTTAGTTATACGATCTATTTTGAGTTAATTTTTATATAGTTTGAGGTATAAACCAAAGTTCATTTGTTTGCACATGTATTTCCAATGGTTCTTGCACCATTGTTGAAAAAAACTCCCCATTCTCCATTGAATTGTCTTTGCACCTTTGTCAAATATCAAATAATTATAGTTAGGAGCCATGGCATGCACCTGTACTCCTAGCTACTCAGGAGGATTGCTTGAGACTAGCAGTTTGAGGCTGCAGTGTGCTATGACGATCACACCCAAAATAGCACTGTACTCCAGCCTGGAAAACATAGCGAGACCTCATCTCTTTTTAAAAAATCAGTTGCCTCTATTTGCACTGACTATTTCTAGACTCTCTATTCAGTTCCACTGATATGTTTATCTATCTTTGTGCCATACCATATTGTCTTGATTACTGTAACATTATCTAAGTCTTGAAAGCAGGTGGTATTAGTTTGCTAACTTTGTTCTTTTTCAAGTTGTTTTGGCTATTCTATAAATTTTAGATTTCGTTTATCAATTCTAAAGTGAAGCCTGCTAGGATTTGAATGGGAATGGCATTGAGTTTATATATCAACTTGAGAAGAATTGACATCTAAGCAATACTGAATCTTCCAACATACGAATAGTGTGTACCTCTGTCTTTATTTAGGCTTGATTTTTTTTATCTTAGCAATGTCATGTAAGTTTTCAGTTTGTAGTTCCTTTACATTTTTGGCTAAATATTTTCTATTTTTATAATATTGATGACTGGAAATTTTTAAATTCCAATTTCAAGTGGTTTATTGCTAGTAGATAGTAATACATATAATTTTGTACATTGATCTTTATCGTCAACCTTGCTAAACTCATTTATTAGGTCTAGTAGCCTTTTTAAGAAATTTTCATTTAAATTTTAATTATGTCATCTGCACATAGTTTTCTTTTTTCTTTCAACTCAAGATGTCTTTTATTTCCTACTACCTTTTTGCATGGTTAGTACCGATCCTACAATATTGAATAGAAATAGTAAAAATAGGCATCCTTGTCTAGCTCCTGATCCGCAGGGAAAACATTCATTTTTGCACCACTAAGGTTGATAGAGTTGTTGTAGGGTTTTCACAGGTGCCCCTTATCAACTTGAAAAACCTTCCTTGTCTTCCTAGTTTGCTGAGAGTTATTATTAGGAATGCATGTTCAATTTTGAAAACTGCTTTTTCTGCATCTGTTGAGATGATTATATGCGTGCGTGTATATGCGTGTGTGTGTGTGTTAGTTTAGTAATATGGTAAATTACATTGATGGATTTTTGAATGTTAAACCAACTTTATATTCCAGGGACAAGCTCAACTCGATTATAATGTATTATACTTTCTAAATATTGCTGATTGCTGAATTTGGTTTACTAAAATTTTGTTTAAAATTTTTTATCTATGTTCATGAGAGATATTGGTTTTCTTTTCTCGTAAGGAAAAGGCTTCGGTTTCAAGATAACACTGGGACTCATAGAATAATTAGAAAAGTATGCTCCTTTTTTCAATTTTCTAAAAGTATTTGTGCAAAATTGGTATTATTTCTTTCTTAAAGATATGGAAAATTTGGCTGGGCATGGTGACTCATGCCTGTAATCCCAGCACTTTGGGAGGCTGAGGCAGGCAGATCACTTGAGGCCAGGAGTTCAAGACCAGCCTGGCTAACATGGCGAAACTCTGCCTCTACCAAAAATATAAAAATTAGCCGGGCATGGTGGTGCATGCCTGTAATCTCAGCTACTCAGGAGGCTGAGGCAGGAGAATCGCTTGAACCTGGGAGGCAGAGGTTGGAGTGAGCCGAGATCACGCCACCGTATTCCAGCCTGGGTGACAGAGTGAGGCCCTGTCTCAAAAAAAAAAGAAAAGAAAAAAGATATGGAAAATTCACGAATGAAACTTTCTAGGATTGGAGCTTTACTTCTGGGAAGATTTTTAATAACATATTGAACTTTTTAATAGATAATAGGGCTAACCAGGTTATCTTTTTCTTCTTGAGAAAGCTTTGGCAGTGTATCTTTTTCAAGGAATTTGTTCATGTCACTTAATTTGTCAAATATATATAACTTGAAGTTTTCCATAATATTCTTAGTATTCTATTAATAAGAGTAAAATCTGTAGTAGTATCACCAGTCTTATTCCTTATTTTAATAATTTAGGGTCTTTCTGTGTGTGGCCCCTCTGTTCAATCTGACTAGAGATTTATCAGTTTTAGTGATCTTCTCAAAGATTTTCTTCTTCTCATTGATTTTTTCTGTGTGTGTGTGTGTGTGTTGTGTGTGTGTGTGTGTTCTACTGTCTTAAGTTTCATTTAGAGCTCAATGATTTCCTTTCTTTCACTACTTTGGGTTTAGTTTATTGGCCTTTTTTTCTAGTTTCTTAAGGTGGAAAGTGGGTAATTTATTTGAGTTCTTTCTTCTTTCCAAATGTAGGCATGTAATACTACAAATTTCCCCTTGCTTTAACGGGATCCCGCAAATTTTTATATTATGTTTTCATTTTCATTCAGTTCAAAATATTTTCTAATTTCTCTTTTTTTAATCGATACATAACATTTGTACATATTTATGGGGTTCACGTAATACTTTGTTACATGCATAGGATGTGTAATAAACGAGTCAAGGTATTTAGGATATCCATCACCTCATGTATTTTTCATTTATCTGTGTTAGGAACATTTTAAGTCCTCTCTTCAAGCTATTTTGAAATGTACAAAACATTGCTGTTAACCACAGTTACCATACTCTGATATCAAATGGCAGGATCTTATTCCTTCTATCTAACTGTATGTTTGTACCCATTAACAAATTTCTCTCATCCCCCTCCCCCTACACTCACTTTTCCCCACGTCTGGTATCATTGTACCCTCTACTTTCACGAGATCAATTTTTTTAGCTCCCACATATGAGTGAAAACATGTGATGTTTGTCTTTCTGCACCTGGCTTATTTCACTTAACATAATGAACTCCACCTTCATTCATGTTGCTACAAATGACAGAATTTCATTTGTTTTTATAGCCAAATAGTATTCCATACATACTGGCCATCCGGTAGTGGTATTGCTGGGTGATATGGCAGTTCTATTTTTCGTTTTTTGAGAAATCTCCATACTGTTTTTCATAGTGACTGTACTAATTTACATTCCCACCAACAATGTATAAAGTTTCCTTTTCTTTGCTACCTTACCAGCACATATTTGTGGTGGTTTGTTTATTTTTTTTATTGTTGCCTTTTTAATAGTCATTCCAACTGGGGTAAGATGATATCTCATTGTGGTTTTGATTTGCATTTCCCTGATGATTAGTGATGTTGAGCATTTTTTCATGTGCCTGTTGGCCATTTGTATGTCTTCTTTTGAGAAATGTTGATTCATGTCCCTTGCCCACTTTTTAATGAGTTTTTTTAACTGTTGAGTTGTTTGAGTGTCCTGTATATTTTGGATATTAGATTAGTCCCATCAGGTGAGTACTTTGCAAATATTTTCTCTCATTCAAGAGTTTGTCTCTTTACTCTGTTGATAGTTTCTTTTATTATGAAGAAGCTTTTTAGTTTAATATAGTCCCATTTGTCTATTTTTGTCTTAGTTGCCTGACCCTTTTGAGGTCTTAGTCATAAAATCTTTACCTATACCAGTGTCCTGGAGTGCCTTCCCTGTTTTCTTCTAGTAGTTTTTATAGTTTTAGGTCCTACAGTTAGATCTTTAATTCATCTTTAGTTGATTTTGGTATATGGTGAGAAAGAGCAGTCTACTTTTATTCTTCTGTATATGGATATCCAGTTTTTCCAGCACCATTTACTGAATGTATATTCTTGATACCTTTGCCAAAAATCAATTGGCTGTAAATACGTGGATTTATTTCTGTGTTTTCTATTCTATACCATTGGTCTATTATACCATTGGTCTATGTATTCTATGCCATTTGTCTATTATACAAATACACATCCCAATCAAGAAGAAATTTACAAAATCCCAGAAAAAGAACACAAAATATTGATACTAGGGAAGCTCAGTAAGATACAAGATAATTCTGAAAAACAATACAAAGAAATCAGAAAACACTCCAAGACATTGCTCTAGGCAAATGTTTTGTGGCTAAGACTTCGAAAGACAGGCAACAAAGGCAAAAAAAAGACAAATGGGACTATATTAAACTAAAAAGCTTCTGCACTGCAGAAAAATAATCAAAAGAGTGAAGAGATGACCTACTAAATGAGAGATAATATTCACAAAGTACTCATTTGACAAGGGACTAATATCTGGAATAGACAAGGAACTCAAACAATTCAACAGTTAAAAAAGCAAACAAACAAATAAATAATCTAATTAAAAATGAGCAAAGAAAAGGAATGAATAAACATTTCCCAAAGAAGATATACAAATGGCCTAGAAGTATATGAAAAAAATGCTCAACATCACTCATCAGGGAAATGCAAATCAAAATCATAATGAATTATCGTCTTATCCCAGTTAGAATGGCTATTGTTAAAAAGACAGAAAAAAAGGCCAGGTGCTGTGGCTCGTGCCTGTAATCCCAGCACTTTGGGAGGCTGAGGCGGGCGGATCACCTGAGGTCAGGGGTTCGAGACCAGCCTGACCAACATGGTGAAACCCTGTCCCTACTAAAAATACAAAAATTAGCCGAGTGTAGTGGCACATGCCTGTAATCCCAGCTACTCAGGAGGCTGAGGCAGGAGAATCACTTGACCCCAGGGGGCAGAGGTTGCAGTGAGCCGAGATGGTGCCGCTGCACTCCAGCCTGGGTGACAGAGCAAGGCTCCCTCTCAAAAAGAAAAAGAAAAAAAAAAGATGAGGATGAGGAGAAAAGGGAACTCTTATACCCTATTGGTGGGAATGTAAATTAGTACAGCCACTATGGAAAACAGTATGGAGATTTCTCAAAAATCTAAAAATAGAACTGCCATATGATCCAGCAATCCTAGAATGGGTATTTATCTACAGGAAAAAACATCAATATATCAAAGGAGTGCATGCATTTCTATGTTTATTGCAGCAATATTCACAATTGCAAATGTATGGAATCAATCTAAGTGTCAATCAATGGATGAATTGATAAAAAAAAATATACATATATATGGTGTCCCCAAGCACACCCACAATGGAATACTATTCAACCATAAAAAAATAGTAATAATGAAATCATGTAGTCATTCACAGCAACACGGATGAAACTGGAGATTATTATGTTAAGTGAAGTAAGCCCTACTCAGGAGGCTGAGGCGGGAGAACTGCTTGAACCTGGTAGGCAGAGGTTGCAGTGAGCTGAGATCGTGCCATCGCACTCCAGAAAAAGAAGGAGGGAGGGAGGGAAGGAAGGAAGGAAGGAAGGAAGGAAGGAAGGAAGGAAGGAAGGAAGAAAGGAAAGAAGGAAGGAGCCAGACACAGAAAGACAACTATGCAGGTACTAAAAATGATCTCACGGAAGTAGAGTGTCATGACAGATATCAAAGACTAGGAAAGGTGATGGGTCTCAGGGAGAGGGATTAAGAGTGAGGTTGGTGAATGGATACAAACACACAGTTAGATAAAAGGAATAAATTCTAAAGTTTGATAGCAGAGTAGGGTGACTATAATTCACAACAATGTATTATGTTTTTCAGAACAACTAGAAAAGAGGACCTGAAATGTACCCAACACATAGAAATAATAAATACTCAAGTGGTGGATACCAAAAAAAAAAAGAAACTTACAGTAATAAACTCACATTTCTCCACTCCCAGTCTTTATTCTATTGATGTCATAACTTCTACTTATACATGTGTTAGAAGCCTCACAATAGAATGTCATTTTTTTTAAATCAGTTTGGGGCCTTGCTTTTAAGATTTGTTGGGTGGACCAGAACACTTCTTTCTGGGCTGCATCTCTCTTCTGTGGAGTTTCCCCAGTGCCCTGACAATCATGGGTTTTACCAGTTTGGCTGGTGGGAACAGGCACCATTCTTAGCCCTGTGCTGAGTGATGGGCACAGTTCTGTACCTGTGTGTGAGGAAATTCCCTGAGGCCAGGGAAAAAAACAGGAAGGATTAGTGGTTACAGATCTGACTGGCTCAAACAATGTTTGAAAGTGGATGTTGCTGAATTTCTTGGAACTAAGGACATCAAGGACAAAAGCAATCCCTAGGATTCAACATGTGGTTATCACTTGGTCACAATTGTGAGAAAGTTATTCTTGGTGGTTAACAGCACATGCCTAGCTGAAGATACGTAGAAATAGAATTTAGAATTCCTTAAGTCTTTCCTAGACCCTCTTAGAAGGGAATGTTTGCTTCACCTTCCTACTCTCCTTGCCTCATTCACAACTGAGAAACACCGTGATATACTGCAAACAAATGTGTGGAGTGAGACTGAGCTATTCACAAATGCTGATGGGAATATAGACAAAAAGGAAACTCAGGGTACAAAGCTGCTGACCTTGAACTGAGCAGAATCTTAAGTCACCTGATCTGAGTTCAAATCCTGGACACGATATCTACTGAATGCATGGTTCACCTCATGTTTGTTTACCACCGTGAGCATTCGTTTTCTTTCTCATCTCAAAAATGGAGATTATAGGCTGGGCATGGTGGCTCACACCGGTAATCCCAGCACTTTGGGAAGCCAAGGGGAAGGAATGACTTGAGCACAGGAGTTTGAGACCAGCCTGGGCACCATAGTGAGACCCCATCACTACAAAAAAATTTAAAAATAAATAAATAATAAATGGAGAAGTTTTTTAAATTGAGATTGTAACAGCATCTACCTCACAGAATTCTTAAAAGGAGTACATGTGATGATGTTTGTAACCAAGAACATCCATGGGAGGCCTCAGCCCTCTTTCTCTGTATCCACTTTGAGGATAAACTCAACAGTTCAACCTATCTTCAAAATAGACTCACTTCACAACACATTAACATGAACTGCAGTCTGCTGATAATTCACATGAGGCAGAAACGGTATTTACACTGAACCCCGCAACACACAAACCTATGTCTCTGAAGGGTGGCGTTTGAAGATTAATAGCCAGAGCTCCAGAAACAGGCTGAGAGGGCTTGAATCAAGCCTGTCACTCTCTTGCTGAGTGATTTATGAGTGGGCCAGAGCTTCCATAACAAAGTAGCATGGCCTGAGTGGCTTGAACAATATAAATGTAATTTCTCACAATTCTGGAGGCTGGAAACTGAGATCAAGATGTCTGTTTCTGGTTTGTCTGAGGCCTCTCTCCTCAGCCTATAGATGGCCGCCTTCTCCCTGTATCTTCACATGGTCTTCCCCCTGCATGTGTGTGTCTAAATTTCCTCTCCTTATAAGGACACTAGTTGGATGAGATTAAGGCCCAACCCCAATGACCTCATTTTAACTGAATTACCTCCTTAAAGACCCTATCTCCAAATAAGTCACATTCTGAGGTACTGGAGGTTAGGACATCAACATGTGCATTTGGGAGACACAATCCTAGCCGACGATCCTGGGACAGCTGCCTAACCTTTCTGGACCCTCAGTTTCCTCTGTCAAAAATGGGAATAATGCCATTTACCTTACAGGAGCATTGTGAAGAATAAGTGACATAATGCATGCAGGGCCCAGCACATGGTGAGCACTTCAGTGTTATTTATTATTTGTAGGTTTGCCATTGCATAGCTCAGTTCTCTCTCTGCAGCCAGCCATCTCATCCCCTCTTTCCCTTCCCTCTCTAATGACACTCTTGTCTTGTCCTGGGCCATTGTTCTTGGCCAGATAATGGTTTGATTGTTTTACGCTTGTCATTTAGGGCTCCAAGTCCTTCCTGCCCAATGCAAGGTCTTTCTTCCTCTCTTGTAGATGCCTCTGGGCAGAGCAGCAGGAATGACTGGCAGGTGCTACAGCCCGAGGGCCCCATGCTGGTGGCAGAAGGTGAGACACTTTTACTGAGGTGTATGGCGGTAGGCTCCTGCACTGATGGTATGATAAAATGGGTCAAGGTGAGGACTCAGGACCAACAGGAAATTTATAACTTTAAACATGGCTCCTTCCCTGGGGTAATGCCCATGATCCAACGGACATCAGAACCACTGAATTGCGATTATTCCATCTATATCCACAACGTCACCAGGGAGCACACTGGAACCTACCACTGTGTGAGGTTTGATGATTTGAGTGAACACTCAGAAATGAAATCGGATGAAGGCACCTCAGTGCTTGTGAAGGGTGAGTATCAGGCCCTGCAGACCACACATTTGCTCCAGTCTGTTTCCCTGCACAGTCACCTTTATCCACTGTATCATGCTGTATCACACAAAATTTCAGTGGCATACAACAATACATATTTTTATCTCTACATGCACATTTACATGTGGCTGGGTGGTTCCACTCCTCATGTCTCATGCCAGAGCCCAGGCTGGAGAGGTAGCAACTATGTGGGGCAGGTTTTTCTCATAAAGATGGCAGAAGCAGAAGCTCAGTCCCAACTCTTCAAGTACACCTCAAGCATCTACTCACATTATGTCTGCTAACAGCCCACTGGCTAAAGCAAGTCACATGGCTCAGCTCCAAGTCAAGGGACAAGGAAGAATAGTCTTCCACCGTGCACCCAAGGTAAGAGTATGGACGTACCCTATTACAAGCACAGAGTCAAAACCTGAGGTTGATCATGTCATCTACCACACTCCCCAAGTAATCAATCATGGCATCTGTAAGTCCACCTGTGGTCACCTGAATACCCAAATCCTGGGCCTGTCATTGAATAGCAGTTCCTTCTTAAGTCAGTTACCCTGGCTCTACATGCCTCAAGTGCTTTGCTTGAAAAACAGGCAAAACAATTTGTACTTCAAGGGTCATTCGGGTGATTAAATAGAATGGATGCTTGTGGAAACACCTCATAAACTGGTGACATGGAGAGTATCTGTACGTAGGAGTTCATTTTAACTTGATGCCAGATTCAGGAAGGCTTCGCTGGCTTCTCCCAAGCTGTGATGGTGCCTCCTCTGTAGTCCTGCCGTCTTCTGGGTTTCCACCTCTTGGCAATTTTTTGACCATCTCCACTGGAAGACAGAGAATGGCTTCAGGGCCGGGCACTTGTGTGTCTTCCTGAGTTTCATGTTCCCCAATCCTACCATTGGTATGTAGTAGGTACTCAGAGCGTTTTTACTGAATGAGTCAACTGGTGAGTAATAAAGAAAGCAGAAGGGAGTGGCTGAGTGAAGAAATCTGGAAAGAAGGAAGGGAGGGAAAACACCAGGGAGGAAATGAGTGAACGATGGAAGAGGAGACGGAATTCAACAAGGACCTCCTCTTTGGCTTCAGGAGCTGGGGACCCTGAACCAGACCTGTGGATCATCCAGCCCCAGGAATTGGTGTTAGGGACCACTGGAGACACTGTCTTTCTGAACTGCACAGTGCTTGGAGACGGTCCCCCCGGACCCATCAGGTGGTTCCAGGGAGCTGGTCTGAGCCGGGAGGCCATTTACAACTTTGGAGGCAACTCCCGCCCCAAGGCGACAGCGGTGCGGACCTCCAACAGTGACTTCAGCATTCTTCTACAGAACGTCTCCAGTGAGGATGCAGGCACCTATTACTGCGTAAAGTTTCAGAGGAAACCCAACAGGCAATACCTGTCTGGACAGGGCACCAGGCTGAAAGTGAAAGGTGAGACAGTCGGTTTTGGAGTTGTCGGGAGAGGGGAGCAGGTATTCATCAGGAATTTTTCTACATGTCCCGAACAAGCCAGTTCTTCCCAGCCTCCATGTCTTTACGTAAGTTTTTCCCTCTACCTGAAATGCTTTCTCCTTTTCCCTGAAAACTCCTACTCATCCTTCAAGACCCAGCACAAATAGCCCTTCCTCTGTAAAACCTTCTCCTCTTCTCAAGCAGAGTTAATTTCTCCCCATTCTGGTTTCCACAGAACTCTGTATAGATCATTAATAATTCAACAAACATTGGCCAGGCACCGTAGCTCACTCCTGTAATCCCAGCACTTTGGGAGGCCAAGGCAGGTGGATCACCTGAGTCAGGAGTTCGAGACCAGCCTGATCAACACGGTGAAACCCCATCTCTAATAAAAATACAAAATTAGTCAGGCGTGGTGGTGCATGCCTGTAATCCCAGATACTTGGAAGGCTGAGGCAGGAGAATCGCTTGAACCTGGGAGGTGGAGGTTGCAGTGAGCCACGATCGCACCATTGTACTCCAGCCTGGGCAACAAGAGCAAAACTCCATCTCAAAAAATAATAGTAACAATAGTAATTCAACAAACATCTACTACATGCCTGTTGAGTGTCCTACATGCCTGTTGAGTGTCCTGCACTATGCTAAGTACTGGAGACACTGCAATGAATTAGACATGTCCATACCCTAAACGTGCTCCAGTAGAAAGTCTAACTTTGTCCTTCATAGCTGCAGGGTTTGACTTCTAGCCCGCACCCAGGTAGAAACTGGCAGACTCATCCCAGAGATCCCAGCTCCTGGGACTTAGGAAGTGGTGGGAGATAAAGATAAAGGGAAGTGTGAGAAAGCCTCTCTCCCTTGCAGCAAAATCTACCTCTTCCCAAGAGGCAGAATTCACCAGTGAACATGCAACTGAGATGTCTGCAACAGGTGAGTGTACCCACCTCAGTGGAGTCAATGAGTCCCCAACAGGCAAGGGGGCCATGAATGGCTTGGTCATGGGAAGGGAGCTGTCCTAGACTCCTGGGGGCTAATCTGCCATCAAGAAAGCTCCTAGGACTTCATCTCAACTGCAGAACTAGGACCCCAGAGAACCATGTTATAACAGCTCAGTTATAATGAACTTTCTCATAGCCAGGGCCATGTAATGGTTTAGCGGGAAATTTTGCTTGAGAGGTGGTGAGCTCCCTGTGATTCTGAGTGTAGGGACACACTGTGAGGCTATGCACAGCGACACTGGAGAACATGGCTTTGTAGCTAAGCCTCCTGGATGGAGCCCCTTCCTAGTGTAATGGGCAGGTTCTTGCCCCTTGAATCTGGTATCTGACTCTATGAACTAGGGAGGAGGGGACAAGAATCAGAGACCCTACTTCATGGGGTTGTGTGTGCACTCAAGGAGATCACACATGCCAAGTGTCCAGAACTGTGCCTAGCACATCTCATGTTAACATTCGAGGGCTCTCAGTATCTGGTGGGAGCTTGTGATAGATGTGGTCTGATTTGCCTTCTGGATGCTCGGCCCTGCTTCTGCCATTCATGGGGGCCAGACTGCCTGGGTCCCGTGACTTCTTTAACACATGTGGCCCTGAGAAAATCATTTCCCCACTCTGGGTCCATCTCCTTATCTATAAAAATTGGATCACTATCCTACACTGTAGGATTACCTTGAGGATTGCATTAGACAATTAGGAAGAGCAGAGGTTAGGGATGTGACTGAGATGATTACAGATGCAGGTAGAATATTGGGCAACCCTTCTCTGGGCCCAGGGCAGAGAGAAGGGTGGTCTTTAATCTCCTCTCTCAATGTAGAAAGGATACAGCTCCAGAGGTTATTCAGCAGCAGGATGTGACCTTGCCCATGGGCAGCACTGAGGTGTGGGCTGTGGGGCCCTCACCACGGGTCCCCCCTGAGCTCTCTCCTGTGCCTCCCAGGCCTCCTGGTTGTGTTCGCACCTGTGGTCCTGGGGCTGAAGGCAATTACCTTGGCTGCACTCCTACTGGCCCTGGCTACCTCTCGGAGGAGCCCTGGGCAAGAAGATGTCAAGACCACAGGCCCAGCAGGAGCCATGAACACCTTAGCATGGAGCAAGGGTCAAGAGTGAGGGGTCAGCCCCAGAGTGGGGATCCTCTGAGTTGGAGAGGAGCCAGGGCTCCTCAACCATTTCCCTACCTCCAGTCCCAGCCTCCTCCAGGTGCCCCCAGGCCTCATGACAAACTCCTAGATCCCTGCATCTGGTTTTGGTCCACCTAGTGAAATTTCCTTCTTTGCACCGGGCTTCCCTCTAAAATGTCTCCCTTTCTCTTTTTGGCCTGTTCAAGACCTCCTTGCTTTTCAGTCCCTGGCTCAGTCTCTCCTCAACACCCTTGCCCCTACTGCAGCCCTTTCTGGTGTGTCCTGCCCCTTTCCCCACCTTACTACATCCTTCTTGGCCTCCAACATCCAACTCAGGGTCTTCTTCCCAGGAGATGTCCCTAAGCATCTCTGAGCTCAACTAGCCAGATCATCTGTGCCCCTCCATCTACACCTTTCTCCCCACCCCTTCCTGCCTTACTTCCATCCCCCTCGTAGCAGGCTTGGGCAGCTGTAATATTAGATGCAGGTTCAGCAACTATAACAAAGCTCTTAAATAACAGTGGCTTAAACCAGTGGAAATCAACCAGAAAGTTGACCATCAGCAGGCCGAGCAATACAGAGACTCCCTGGTATTGAGACCCAGGATTCATCGATCTCATTGCTACCAAGTCCACCTTCTAGGCAACCAGACTGGAGAAGAAGGCAGGGAAGGGGAGCAGGACCCTCCCCTTTAAGGGCACAGTCAGGAACTTGGCCACCTCACTTATCTCTACTTGGCTGGAATGTGGTCACATGGTCACACCTAGCGGCAAGAAAGGCTGGGAAATGTAGTCTTTATTTCTGGCAGCAATGCGCCCAGCTGCAAGTTTTCACTAGAGAAACCGGATGGTAGATATCAGGGGATAACCAGTTATCTCCACCACAGCAGCATACAGACAGCCTCTCACCTGCCCTGTGGGACACCTGAGTTCAATGCCCAGCTAGCTAGCCAGCACTTCTTCCCACCATCACCTCCCCTGGGGCAGCATGATGTGGGGCAGTAGTTCCCAAGACGAGTGATTTTGCCCCCATTGGACTTTTGGCAATGTCTAGAGATGTTTCTGGTTGGCACAACCTGGGGGGTGCTACCACCATCTAGTGGACTGAGAAGCCCTGACATGGGGAAGAGTGTGCATGCCCAGGTGTCAGACACACCTGCCTTTAACCCTGAGGCCTCTGCCCCCTCCCTGTGCGCCCTCAGTGACTAATCAGAGTCCCTTCACATCACAGAACATCCAGGATACTAATGTGGACTTCTCTGCATTGTGTAAGAACCAATTCAAGACCAGGCACGTGGCTTATGCATGTAATCCCAGCACTTTGGGAGGCCGAGGTGAGTGGATCACCTGAGTTCAGGCGTTTGAGACCAGCCTGGCTAACATGGTGAAACCTCGTCTCTACTAAAAATACAAAAAATTAGCCAGGCATGGTGGTGTGTGCCTGTAATCCCAGCTACTTGGGAGGATGGGGCAGGAGAACCGCTTGAACTGAGAGGTGGAGGCTGCACTGAGCTGAGATCGCGCCATTGCACTCCAGCCTGGGCAACAAGAGCAAAACTCTGTCTCTAAAAAAAAAAAAAAAAAAAAAAAAAAGAACCAATTCAATTCTGCATTTACTGAGGGCCTACTATGTGCTGTGTGCACTGCGTGAACTCGATACATGTAAATTCCCTGTTCTCTTTCCAGGCAAACATTTATTAGCACTCACTATAGCAGGGAGTAGATGAGTCTAGATGTTTTTCATTACCACAAACAGAAAAACAGCTTGAACTAAGCCAGAGAGAACAGTAATTTAGTCTGAGAATGAAATAAAAATTGAATTACCAGACATTAGAGAGGGTAGGGAAGGTAGGCTGAATACTAACCCCCACCCCAAAGATATCCATGTCCTAATCTCTGGAACCTGTGACTGTTACCTTGTTTGGCAAAAAAAAAAAAAAAAAAAAAAAAAAAAAAAAAACCACACACACACACAAAGAAAAAAGAAAATAAAGACTATGCAGGTGTGATTAAATTAAGAATCTTGAGATGGGGGTGGGGGTTTATCCTGGATGATCTAAGTGAGGCCTAAAAGAGATGTTAAGTATCCTTACAAGAAAGAGACAGAAGGATCTTCGATGTAGAAGAGAAAGCAATGTGACCACAGAGGCAGAGTTTGGAGTGATGTGACCACAGGTTAAGGAACACCAGCAGCCACCAGAAGCTGGAAGAATCAAGGAAGAAATTCTCCCCCTGGAGCCTCCGGAGGAAGCATGGCCCTGCCAATACCTTGATTTCAGACTTCGGGACTTCAGAAATATGAGAAAATAAATTTCTGTTGTTTTAAATTATCAGGTTTGCAGTGATCTGTTACAGCACCCACGGGAAGCTAAAACAACAGGAAAGCATGGAGCTGGTTCTCCACTAACTGGAGGTGGGTCCCACCTGCCCCTGCAAGCCCCCTCACCCTGTAGGGCCCTGCATGAGCTGGTCCCTGCCGCCCCCTCTGACCTCATCTCCCCAGATCCCATAAGCTGACTCTGCTCCAGCACCCCTTTGGGCTTTGACCACACAAAGCTCCCTGATTCATTCAAGTCTCTGCTTAACTCTTACCTTCAAGAGGCCTCTCTGGACCACTCTATCCAAAAAACCACCTCCATCACTCTCATTCCCACTTGCCACTTAAGTTTTCTTGATAGTACTTACTGCTACCTGAAAACGTGTGTGTGTGTCTGTGTGTGTGCATGTGTGTGTGCGTGTGTGTGTGCGTGAGTGCATGTGTGCATGTCTGTGTGTGCATCTGTGTTTGTGTGTCTGCTTCCTTGATGGTTGTTAGTTGTCCCCACTAGAATTTGAGCTCCCTGGGGACAGGAACTTGACGGTCCACTATTGTAGCCACCCTCATTCAATCCTGAAACATGACTCTGTGCCAAGCCCTACTCAGTGTGCTGAGAATGAAACAGAAGTCTGCTCTCTCAGAGCTTACCTCCTCCTGAAAGAAGACAGACAATGAGCAAGTAACCCTACGTGAGTAACAGGCCCCCCTATACTGAGTGCTGAGGGCCTTCACAATGCAGGAGGAGGGGGAAGGAAGTTGCCAGAGCAAAGGGGAAGTGACACTATTTTATGCAGGGTGGACAGAAGAGGCCTCCTGATAAAGTGACATTTGAGCTGACACCTGAAGGAGGTGAGGAAGGGAGCCCAGCAGATACCCAGGGGAAGGGCTGAAAAGTACAAGGAACAGCAAATGCAAAGGTCCTGAGGCAGGAGCGTGCTTGACTTGGCACAAGAACAGCGAACACCAAGCAGAATGCCTGGCCTGTATTAGACCCCGTAAACACCTGAACTACATGCATGGCAGAGATGAAGTACGCAATCTCGGAAATCTGGCTGTGCAGGTTCAAATTCCAGTTCTCCTACTTATCTCTTGGGTGAGTTTTTTTCTCTCAGTTTCCTTGTCTATAAACTGATAATAACATGCGTGTCTCCCTTATTAGGTAGTTTTGAGGCTAAAATGCATTGGTATATGTGCAGCACCTGACACATAACAAGTCCTAAATAATTATTATAGTTACATTATTTCATTAGGCAATTGTTATGCAATTCTAACTATAAACTGTAGGCACTATCCTCCCCATGACGAGGAGCACGGCAGCCTATCAGGCAACTTCAGACGCCAGATGGCCCTGCTCACCACAGACTCAGTTGGAAAATCCTATAGAAAGTTGGCCCTGCTTGGGTCTAGAGACTTATAGGGACATGGCAGGGGAGCAAGGTGGAGGCAAGTCCACTAAAGAAGACAAATATAACAAAAGATGAATAATTTAAGGCCCTTCGTGGGGACTCTGGGAAACCTGCTGACCACAGATAGATAGGGTGGGGAATGGATGGGAGACAGAACTCCTCAGCCCAGCCCTTCTGCTGCTTTGGGGCCCCAGGCATTGCACAGGTCAGATGACCCACCAAAGACAGAGCAGGGGGCATGCCATAGCCCCCACTAAGGGCCAACAGGTCACTGTTACATGTCCTGCCTGGGCCTTCAGATCTGATGCCTGGATGTCAGTGGCTACACTCCAAGATCCCTGAATCAGGGCATCTGTTTCTCTCCCTACCCTTCTGTTTTCTCCTTCCTGCAGCTCTTCTTTAGCTCTTTCCTTCCCTTCCCATGGTTCTTGTCCCATGCTCCTTCTGCCCCAAGGAACCCCCATCAAGGCTGCCAAAGTCCCAGCCTTTGTGACAGCTCCCTGTGAGAGATGGGTCTATTCACACCACTCTCCTCGGGCCTCGAGGACCCTCCATTTCCCCCTGCAGGTAAGACCTAGAGCTGGAGGAACAAAAGGAGCAAACACTGCTTGACAGGGGCTTCCTATATCCTGACAACCCAAGGATGGCAGCCCTGCTGCAGTACTGAGGTGGCGGTATCGGGGTGGGGTGAGAGGAGGTGCCAGCCTGGTCAAGAATAGTCCATCCTCTCCGCAAGACACACTGCCCAGAGTGCAGCTACATGTCATTGGGCTGAGAAAGTGGGGAATGCCAGGCCTCCTAGTCAAGCACATTTCTAAATTCTATCTAAATGGCACTAATTAATGGCACTTTGCTACACAGATCATTCTCAACCTTGCTTTTTGACTCAACATTTGAGTTATATCCAGATTGGTTACCTGTGACTCTAATTCATTCATCTTCAGAACTGTATAGTATTTCATTGTATCAACATATTACATTTGTGATTTCTGTTGATGGATGGAGACCTTAGTTGTTCCAGTTTCTCACTATCCGAAACAGAGACAGTTTCATTGCGTCTCCTGATGCATGCACAAGTGCACACACCCACAAGTAGAACTGGAGGGTTATACAGGTTCTGTGCTTCTTCAACTCCACTAGATTGGCCAAATCATGCCCCAATGCCATTAAGCCAACATATACTGCTGCCAGACACAGGAAAATTCCTGCTGTTTCATGCTTATGCCAATATTTCCTATGGTCACATTACAGGGAAGTGTGGGAATCTTCAGTTCTTGTCTGCTTGGAAGAAAGATTTCAGCCAAGAGACACACAGCAAAGGTTAAGTAGCAGAGTTTATTGAAGAAAGATAAAGTACATTCCTAGAAAGGAGTGGGCTGACCTGGCTGGAAAACAGCATCAGGCGAAAAACAGCAGTAGCAGTGTTTATTTAAAGAGACAGTACACTCTGAAAGAACCAGCCAGCAGCAGCTGGTGCTGGGGGACCCTCTTTATGAGAATCTTACATGATTATTCGTGAAGGGGCATGAGGGAGTGTCACTTACAATCATGTTTTAGGTGGTCCCCTTGGCCATGAATGTTCTGTGGTTGTACACGCTAGTAAACACATTGCATGTCTCATTAGCATTTAAAATCTCCACTCAGGGGTGTGTTTTGTTATTATTATTTTTTTTTTTTTTTGAGACAGAGTCTCGCTGTGTCACCTAGGCTGGAGTGCAGTGGCGTGATCTCGGTTCACTGCAATCTCTGCCTCCTGGGTTCCAGCGATTCTCCTGCCTCAGCTTCCTGAGTAGCTGGGACTGCAGGCACCCACCACCACGCCTGGCTAATTTTTGTATTTTTTTAGTAGAGACGGGTTTCACCATATTGACCAGGCTGGTCTCCAACTCCTGACCTCGTCATCCGCCCACCTCGGCCACTCAAAGTGCTGGGATTATAGGCGTGAGCCACTGTGCCCGGCTTGTTATTATAATGAGCAAAAGGCTACTGTAGGGCGAGTTACTAGAGGAGTGCACATGCTCGTCAGTGGGAAAGTCCCTACCATGGTTATCTCTGGGTAAGGCCTCATAAGTCCCCTTTAAGGACAGAGGAGCCCAACCACAAGGCCAGAAGTTGCCAGTGTAGCCATTGTCTTTTTGCTGGCTGCCAGTGGGTGGCGCTGACTATCAGTGAACGGAGTCTCCAGGCCTTCTTTTCCCAAATGCTCCCTTGCCTGCTCATTTCTGGCCATCTGCCTACTCTAACAGTCAGACTTGTAAATGTTTTACCAATTGAATAAGGCAAAAGGGAATCTCATTGCAGTTTTCATTGGTTCTCACTGCTGACTAATGCAACCAAGCATTTTTCCATACACCGGCTGGCAGTACTGTTATTTTATTATTATTGTCATTAGTTGAAGATGTTGTGAAAAGAGAGACAAATAGTCCCAACTTTGCTGAGGCAGTGGTAGTAGAGAAGGGTGAGTGGTACCGGCAGCTTCCATGTATAGGGGCCTCTGGAAGGTCTGAATGTCAGTTGAGAAATCAATCATTTGCTCCACATAGCAGCTCCCCTGGGCCACTAAGCTATAGAGGGTCTAGCGCTTAGGGGACTGGAGTAGGGGGTCAGAGGAGACACCAGTCCTGGGTACACACAGCTCCTGCCCAAAGTGAAGTCACCACCAGTGACGACACAGCAGAGAGGGTGCCAAAGGAAGGCTGGGGTGGGGCGGGAGGTGGTGGAAGATAGGATTAAAGGGAGGGGCTGGGGTGAGGCTGGAGTGGGAAGCAAGATGGAGATGAGCCTGGAGGGGGCTGGGGGTGAAATGGAGTGAAAGTGGGCTTTGGAGGGTGGGGTGCATTTAGTACTGAGGGTGGAATTAGAAGGGAAAGGGGGGCTGGGTGGGTCAGGTGCTGGCGTTGGATCTGTGAGGTAGAAGTGAGGCTGGAGGTAGTAGTGGTGGTAGAATTTGGGGATAGGGCTGGAGGTGGCGGGTGGTGTGGTTGGACATAGGAGTGTGGAGTTAAAGCTGAGCCTTCAGCACCTCCTTCTCTAGTTTTGTTAAGGACACTTAGATAAGTGTTATGTAAATGTAGTTTCAAGTTTATGCCCTCACATCCCCTGCCTTAAACTCCAGTTGGGTCATCTGGAGCTGCCTCCAGAAACCAGCCACAGGAAGTGACCAGCACAGTCCTGCAGTCTAAGGAGAGACAGTGTGGTGTAGCGGTTAGAAGCAGACTCAGGAGCTGTGCAATACCTGGATTCAAAACTCTTTAGAAGTCGAGGTTTCCACATCTGTAAAATGGAAACGATAACAATAGAACTCACTTCATAGGGTGCATGAGTTAGTGTATCTAAGGCTCTTTGTAGAGTGTCTGGGGGCATAGTAAGTGCTCAACAAACACTAGCTACCAGGTAGTGTTATGGGAAAGGATGCCCTCAAGGCCTCTAGAAGAGGGATCAGGGACCCTCTGGCCAAACAAAGAGCTTTCCCTGATGGCACAAAAATGAAGAGGGGGTGACAATGAGTTTCAATGACTCCAATACCAGCCAGGGAACTGGACCTTGAGGAGCTGATCACCTGCAGATATTTAAGCTAGAGTTAGTCTTTGTCAGTTTCCAGGGTAGAAAGACCTTGCTGGTTGCCAATCATGAGGTCCAGAGTGAGCCTCTAGCTTCTTGGACTTCCTGGAAAGTTGGGGTGCATTTCGGGTTGACACAATGATGAAAGGGGTAAGGCCTAGGGACCAGGGCTGGTGCTGGGTGGCCTTGCAATAGAAAGGAGAGTCTCACACCACAAAGAAAGGACCCTCCTCCCATGCCTCCTGCCAGGGCCTATTGTGGCTGCAACCACGCTCCTAATAACCTAACCCAACCCCTAACTCGTTTGTCACATAAACTTAAAGGATTTCTTGCATAGCGTTAATAAGACACCAAATTTTCCAGGAAAGCAACTACTGTGTCAATTGAGGGAAGACTGAACTTTGTGCTGTTCATAACCTGATTAAGAGGGGTTTTGACTAAGCCTGGGGACCTTCTCAAGGTCTCCTTGAGAAAGGGACACCTGAACTGAGAGCTGAAGAATCAGCAGGGGCCGACAGAGGAAGAGGAAGGGAAGAGTGTCCCACGGTGGTGTTGGAAATTAAAGCTCGAAGTCGCAAGGAAAACCAGAACTCAAATAAAAGATTTTTCAGCAAAGCCAATTTACTTCTGCAGAAGGGTGCCACTCACACATCTGGTCTCCAGGAAAGCACACCGAACAAAAGAGAGAAGGGGTTTTTATCCCTAATGCGGTTAGTCCCTGCTTCTGTGTCCTGTTCCCATTGGCTGGGGCTGGACTGAACAATCTAAGCTAATCCCGATTGGCTAGTTCAAATGGAGCAGAAATGTGGGCTACAGTGGTAGGGCAAGCGGTTTTGGCGGGACGAAGAGTTTCCACGGGAATGGCAATTGTAGCGAGGGTATCCAAGGGAACAGATGTGGGTTATAGATTAGGACCCGCGGGAAGGTTGTTTACCCTAACTAGGGGTAAGGAGGTACAAAGAACGAGGAAGTTAGGCTTTGAAAATAGAGAACAAAGAACAAGTAAGCTGAACAAGTAAGTTCCTCTTTGGAGAGGAACTTACTGTACCTCTTGCAAGAGGCAAGAGGGCAAAGAAGCTGAGGACCCAGAAGACAGGATTGTGCTTAAGAAGGTGGCCTTGGAGCAGAGGCCCAAAGAAAGCGGAGAGAGCGCCTTGCCCATCGGTAAGGGAAAGATGATCCAGGCACAGAAGCAGCTAATGCAACAGCCCTGAGGCAAATCCATCATAACGGGCAAGTTCCAGGAACAGCCAGGAGGGCAAGGCGCGTGGAGCAGAGGAAGCTGGCGGATCCCTAGATGAGATGGAGGAAATGGCCCATCTCTCATGGGTCCTGCAGGCAGGCCATGAGACTGTCTTTTATGCGGGGCGAGATAGCGAGGCATGGACGTGTTGTGAGCGGAGGCCTAGCCTGTTCAAGGTCTGAATTTCTACCCCCAGAATGTGAGAAGCATGGGAGCAGGGACTTTGTTTTGCTCCCTGCCATATCCACAGCCCTAGAAAAACATCGGGCCAATTGATAGCTCTCAGTAAATGCTTGACAAGTAAGTGAATGAACGAATGCACTAATTAATGAAATGAGGGCTGCGCCAATGAATGACCGGGAATCTGACTCCTGCAGGGATCCTTCAGCCCACAGGTGTATTTAAGACCCGCCCCGGCTCTCATCCTTCGGGCTCCCACCCCCGCCGTTAGGCTGCGGTTCGCGCTGCAGTCGCCAGAGGGCGCGGAGCGGCGGGGTTTCCCTCACGGAGGGCTTTGCGTGAGGCACCGCGTGGGGCGGGGCTGAGGGCGGGCTCCCATCGACTAGGCCCTCATCGGCTGGGCCTTGTCGACCGGCAAGCGGAACGCGGCAGCGGGGTTGGGACTGTGCGGCAGCCGCCGGAGCGCTTTGGGAGGCGCACGGGGCGAAGATGGCGGCGGAGCGACAGGAGGCGCTGAGGGAGTTCGTGGCGGTGACGGGCGCCGAGGAGGACCGGGCCCGCTTCTTTCTCGAGTCTGCCGGCTGGGACTTGCAGGTAGCGCCGCGAGGCTGGCTGTGTCGGGTGGGCCGGGGACTGCTGGGAGCGGGCGCCTGGTGCCTTAAGCCCGCGGCGGCCGAAGCGCACAGTCATCCCCGCTCTACCGCAGCCCGACCCAGGCCTCATGGTCCCGGGACCGCTTGTCACGCGTCGCCTGCTCGGCTTGGGAGTGGGGGAACGCGGGCCAGCCCCAGCCAGTTCTGCCGTGCCCGTTTCACTCTGCCTCGCCCGCTTGCGGCGTCAGCGAGACTTCGGGCACTGCAGCAGCCGGCGAGGAGAGGGAGCGCTTGGGGGCGTGGCTGCCGCGCCGAATGTCTGCTGGAGGCCAGGCTGGTCCGAGTGAGCAGCTCTTGGGTGAAGCCCCACTCGGGACTAGGTGGCCGCTCATTTCCACTTCCGAAGTCCAGCCCGGGAGTTGACCCCCGCCCAGCCTTCCTAATTGCTGGGAGAATACCTCTGGGGTGGTGGCGCAAGGTTGGAGCTTCTTCACCTTTCGTAGTTATCTGTAAAATGGGAGTCTCGTGGAAATTGCTGTGTAGTTCATTGGCACGTACTAAGTATTCACTAAATACTTGCCAAGAAGACTTAAGCTTCACGAGGCAGGGATTTTTGTACACTGATGAATTCCCAGTGCCTACAACAATGCCTGGCACGTAATAAGCACTCGGTAATTAACTGTAGAAAGAATTGCATAAATATTATTGGCTAGCCTCGTCTTAGGTAGATGATGACGGTGATGACTAATATTTATTGAGTACCTACCATAAGCCAAGCGCTGTTCTAACTGCTTTACATGCCTTTTGTCATTTAACCTTCGCATTTTGCAGCTGAGATTAAAGAGGTTAAGTAACTTGCTCAAGGCCTCACTAGCTACCAGGCAGAAGAGGTAGAAGTGGAACTCAGTTCTGTCTGATTCCAAGCAGACAGAGCCCAAGCTTTAAACCACCATGTGCCAAGCACTTTACATAATATGATTCGTTTAATCCTAGCTACACTATGTGGTAAAGACGACCCATTTTATGGATGAGGAATTGGAAGCACAGAGGGCAAAGAATTTGCTCAAGGTCACATAGCCAGTAAGTAGTGGGGTTGGAATTTGAACTGGGTCTGCTGCCAAACGTAAATTGCTCCCCAAACATAAGAATTAGGTAAAGCATCACACCTAGATCACACCTAGACACAATGGGAAGCCCCTATGCTGTGCAGAAATAAAAAGTTTCTACCTGAAAGACCTAAAAGCACACAGTGTTGTGACCAACAGATCTTCTGTCTCGTTTCCCTCACATTGTAGTGGGGAAACAGGCTCATGCATGTGACTTGCCTGGCAGGAACAGGACTTGAATGTAGGCTCCCTGAGAATGCCAGTTCACTACATGTCCTGAGACAGTACACTGCCTCCCAGCAGATTACTTTTATCCCATGACAGCTCACTGTCTCCTGTGAAGTTGGTGACCCTGAGGACAGAGGCCATGTCTATTTCATCTCTGTGACCTCAATGCTTTCTTGTGTTTGTGCAAAGCAAGTGATTAGTAAATGCCTGTCCGTTGAGTTGGTGACAGAGATGTCACAAATGACCAAAGGATTCCCATATTCCTTCTGTATGTATAGACCTAAGATGCGAGTATGCATAAATCTTAATGGATTATCTCATCCAGTGTGCAGGTTGGTGAGACAGGTACCCCCATTTCACAGATTAGTAAACAACTTGAAAGAAAGGAAAAGTAGCAACCTGGACTGACTCCACAGTTCCTGACTCCGGGCTGTACTGGAAGTGCTTAAGAGTAAGGGCCTGAGCACACTAGCAGGGAAGGAACCTGGCTCCACTCTTTACCAGTTGTGTGAACTTGAACAAATTTTTTTTAATTATCAGTGCTTCTGTATCAACTATAAAATGAGATGATAAGAGTACTAATAGCATAGAGTTCTTGAGGATTAAACAAATTAACATATGTAGAATGCTCAGAACAACCTGGCATATAAATGCTCACTAAATGTGTGCTACTTTTACTAGATCACGTTTCTTCGTAAAATGAGAATGAAGAGTATCTTCCACCCCAGCCATTCTTACTGCCTTCTTTTCACCTTAGTGGGTGTAATTTGTTTCAGTTGACACGAAGACTAACAGCTGAGCTGTTAACCTTCTGGTCTAATTTTCTTTGGCCCATGGATGCGAGCTACCTTGTAAGTGTTGGCCATGTCTGTATTCCTTTGTGCTCAAAGGAGATATGTGTTAGGCGAAGGCCTGTTTAAGGGTCCCAAGGTACTACCTCTCTGTTTCAGATCGCGCTAGCGAGCTTTTATGAGGACGGAGGGGATGAAGACATTGTGACCATTTCGCAGGCAACCCCCAGTTCAGTGTCCAGAGGCACAGCCCCCAGGTAAGGGCCAGCTTCAATTATTGCTACATGCGTGTTTCCAGCAGTGAAGAGGAGCTATTTTCTGACCAGAGGGTTCAGGCCTGGGTGTGTGGACCAGGTCTGAATGAGAAGGTTAGACTGGATCAATGGGTAGTACTTCCTAGCAGGCCTCAGTCATTTCCTATACAGAGATGCATGACTTTTAACTGGGTGTGGTTTATGGTCCAATCCTGGGGGAAACCACAAACCTACTTTTAAGACTTTTGCTTATGTAGTATGAGGAATGACCACTGCAAGTCTAAAGTTTTTAAGTAAAAGCCAAAAAACTTCCTTTCAAGGGTGCTATAGATGTGAAAGATTAGGCGAAATGACTTTAGGAAAGCTGTTTTGATATTTTAGGATGCCCGTTACCTTATTAAGAAGTCTTGTACAAAATAAACCTGTGTAACCCACCCTTTGCCAAGTTGATTGGGGAGACCTTGTCTTACTAGGTAAAACAGTGTTAACCTTTGCAATCCCATTTGCATCCCCTGTCACCGCCTCCCTGGCACCCACAGCAGATTACTCCTGTGCTCTGCAGAGTGAGACAATGCTGGTCTTCCAGGATACAGGCAGGGGTGCTTCCTGTAAAGGTGTCTGAACCTTTACAGAGAGTGTGTAAGCAGAGGTGTCTCCCCTCTCTGCTTTCGCCTTATTGCTTCTACTCTCTAGTGTGTGTTTTACCCAGGGAATTCTATTTGGGTTTGAATTCAACCCCAGAATATAACCAATAGTGTTTCTTTGCCATGAAGTGGTAAATTATGTTTCTCTCTAAAGGCAACTGAGGTTTAAAATATATTTCCTCCCTTCAAATAAGGAGCGCTAACCCCAGATCTCATTGCTTTCTTCTTTCTCTAACTCCCATCCAGAGAAAAGAGGTAGGAGGAAAGTGATCTTGTAACTGTTTGCACATGCTAACCTATGAGATGTTGGTGATGGCACATCTGGGTATTACTGCTTGGGACATGTTGTTAGGGTAAGTGCTGTTCTTGCAGCTGCTAGTAGAGATGGCTGATTTTCTGGGGTATGAGTCTTTGACAGCCACCTTAGGGTATTGTTGGGACTTTGGCATGTCAGAATTGTAGAGGGAGAGAGATTTAAACTTAGTCTCTAACGCCAGTTACATGTTTACTCCTCTCTTTTCTCCAGTAATCCCAAAGTTCTATTAAGGCAGTGGTTTATTAGCTTGGGCCCAGGAGCCTGACTGCCTTGGTTCAAATCCCAGCTCTGCCACTTAAGTAAAAGCTTTGTGACCTTGGGCAGGTTACTTAACGTTTCAGTTCCTCATTTTCCTCACCTGTCAAATGGTAATGATAGTGCCTCCCACATGAGAGATTGAATGAGTTAATACTTACAAAGCAAATAGAACACAGTTTGTGTTGTTATTATAATTTTAGTATTATCATTTTTAGCATTCATTCTCAATTTACCTGTTTTGTTTACTCTATTCCCCAACAAGTATGTACATTTAAGAATAGGCATAAAAGTGGCCGGGCGCAGTGGCTCACACCTGTAATCCCAGTACTTTGGGAGGCCGAGACTGATGTATCACGAGGTCAGGAGATCAAGACCATCCTGGCTAACATGGTGAAACCCCGTCTCTACTAAAAATACAAAAAATTAGCCGGGTGTGGTGGCAGGAGCCTGTAATCCCGGCCACTTGGGAGGCTGAGGAAGGAGAATGGCGTGAACCCGGGGGGCGGAGCTTGCAGTGAGTCGAGATTGTGCCACTGCACTCCAGCCTGGGTGACAGAGCGAGACTCTCTCAAAAAAAAAAAAGAATAGGCATAAAAGTAAAAGAATCAAGGAGATAGAGTTTAACATTAGAACTGAAGTGAGTAAAAAGACTGGACACCCATTCGGTCCAAGAGGCATGGCTTTATTGCTCTGGTTAAGGCTCAGACTTGGTAGTAGGCTTAGAAAAGAACCGAAGACAAGAAAAAGGGAGGGAGGAGGGCGCAGTGTGTTGCATGGTTGTCCTTGTTGAGGAGGAAAGCAAATGCTAGGACTACATTCTCAGGAAAAGCCAAATTTGTGCTAGCACCTCAGAGGAATTCTGTGTGGGGCCTGCCTCTGCTTCGACCTGGCGGTTGCAGGACACTTAGCCAGCTGCTGCCCTCACCATACCCCACTTTCGACTTCTCACATACCCTTTTATGTTGTCACTGCTGCCTCAGAGCAACACCCAACTCTAGAATAGGGATTCTTAATATGGAGCCCAAGAACCCTAGGAGGAATCTATGGAATGGACGTGAGAAGGTCTCTAAATTATTAATACCTAAAATTACAGGCAAAAGTTTGTGTACACGTTAGCAGGTATCTTTTGTGGCAAGAGAGTCCATGGCTTTTATGAGATTCTCAAAGGCCTGACAGACATAAAAATGTTAACCATTGCTATAGGAGACAGTTTAAACTCAATAATAACAGCTGCCATTTGTTGAGTATTTAGGAGTCAGGCACTGGGTTAAGCTTTTACATGAACATCTTTTTAGTCCTCACAGCAACCTTGTGAGGTTAGTACTGTTGTTAGTACTATTAGCACTGAGGTTAGTACTATTGCTGTTTTACAGATGAGGACACTGAAGTTGGGGATCTTTCCAAGATCACAGAGCTAGTAAAACAAGGATTTAAATGTAGGGCTGTTTCTACATTCAGCATTTCATCTCTTAGCCCCATCAATGTTCTGCCTCTTCTTGTGGACATTCAAAGTCCTCCAGAGTTTACCCTTGGACCCACCTTCCTAATCTGATTCCCTTTTCCTCATTTCTTAAATCCTTTGTTCCAACCAAACTGATTTCTTTGGTGTTCTAGTTCTTCCTTATTTTTGGTTCTCCTGTTTTTGTTTGAGCCTCTCACCTGATCAGGTGTGCCTGCTCTCTTGCTTTCTGCCTATACAAATCCCATGCATCCTTCCATGTTCACCTCCATCCTCACTCTGTTGAGCGTGTTATTCCTAACCCCATGACCAGGCGGCATGCCATAATTCTGTTCCACAGAACTCTAGTCACAGCTATCACTCCTTCAGTTCTTTGACTATATCCACATACTACTGGGTGGCATCTCTCCCACATTGCCCTGAACTCTTTTCCTGATATTTAACTTAATTTTTCTCCCCAAGTAAATTGTAAATTCCTGGAAGTGGAAGAGCTAGTATTTCAGGAGTAGTCACCAAAGCTCTGCCATGTTTCTCACCTGCGTTCTCTTCTGATACTGTTCAACAGCTTTGAAATAGGTAAGGTGCTCACCATTTCGCTGGTCAGGATGCTAATTCTTAGAAACGTCAAGTAACTTACAGCTGCTGTTATCACAGATTCAAGGCCAAGTATGCCTCAGTCCAAAGCTGCTTCTACTGCCACATGCTACCTCCCTGCCAGCACCTCCCAACCCCTGTATGCAGGGTCAAGCAAGAGGTAACAGTTTCTTCCTTTTTTCTTCCTCTTTCATCCAGCAAAAGTTGTACTTTAAACTTTCAGGGACTACCATTGTCTGAGTCTCTAAAATTACACTATCCAATAAGGTAGCCACTAGCTATTTAAATTAATTAGAATTAAACATTGTTACTCATTTGCTCTAACCACATTTCAGATGCTTAATAGCCATATGTGGCTAGTGGCTTCTGTGTTGGACAGTGCAGATAGAGCATTTCCATCATCACAGAGAGGCAGAGCTAGGGTAACCAGATTAAAAGCAGAAAATGTCATTTGATGAAAGAGTTTTGTGCCACTTCAGTATGCCAGAGTAGCCCGGGAGATAGTTCTAATATTGAAAAATTGACCTCTCTGAGATATTTAGCCAATTTATAGAGACCGTAGGACAAAAGTATTCTGCAATTGGTAATATCCCTAGGACATCCATGCCATAAGGTAACTGAAAGCAGTACTCCAGACAGTGGTTCTGAACTTGAATATATGTCGGAGTTACCTCAGGGGCTCCTTAAGGCTAGATTGCTGGATACCCCTTCCAGAGGCTCTGATTCAGGAGAATTAAGAGGGGGCCTGAGGATTTGCATTTCTGACAGGTTCACTGTAATGCTCATGCTCCTGGTCCATGACCACACTTTGAGAACTGCTACTCAAGAGTAGTACTTAAATGTGCCACACCATGCAGAAGACTTTCCGTGCATCAGTACCCCACCTGCACACAGAAAGGCCATAGGTTGCTGCTGTGATTATCTTATTTACATGTGAGAAAATGAAGGCTTTGAGAATTTAAACAGCAAGTCCAAGATCCCAAGGATAGGAGTCAGAATTAGGATTGGAACCTGGTACATGGACACCAGAATCAATGTCGGATACCATCAGAGTCTGGGTGTATGAGTTTTGGGGGAAAGAAACAAAGCCATAGCCAGAGCAAGTGATTTGCCCAAGCAAGTGTACACACATATATTTGAAAGTTTAACAACAGGGAAATAGAAAATATTTTTTTCATAGATGCTCATCCTAGCCTAGTCATTGGAAGAAACTTTAGGCTAAGCATGTATGGAAAATTCCCTTTGGGAAGATGAATGAGTGGAACTAGTACTCTCAGGGTACCAGTACAGATCTCATCACCCAGATCCTTTTGAACCATGTCATATCAAGCATCAAGGAATGCCCAGCAGACTGTTCTCAGGAGCCAACTCATGCAGGGAGCTTGTTTGCTCCATTGATTGGTTTTTGCCTTCTCACTTCTAGTTGATGGAACCTCAAAACTCTTCTGTCCCCTGATTGTCTCCTTGAAATAAATCTTCAAGACTGAACTGGAGCTTTCTTCCTAGTAAACAGCTCATTAAAGCCTCACTAAACCTGTATTACTCTCTGTGTTAGTCTTTTCTCACACTGCTATAAAGAACTACCTGAGACTATGTAATTTATGAAGAAAAGAGATTTAATTGACTCACAGTTCCACAGCTGTACAGGAAGCATAGCTGGAAGGCCTTAGGAAACTTACAATCATGGTAGAAGGCGAAGGGGGGAAGCAAGCACATCTTCACATGGTGGCAGGAGAGAGCATGTGTGAAGGGGGAGGTGCCACACATTTTAAAACGATCAGATCTTGTGAGAGCTCACTCACTATCATGAGAACAGCATGGGGGAAATCCACCTGCATGATCCAGGTCCCTCCTCCAACATTGGGAATTACAATTCAACATGAGATTTGGGTGGGGACACAGAGCCAAACCATATCACCCTCTTTCTCCCATATTATATGGAAGCTGCTTTTTTCTCCTAAGAAATACAGAATTTTTTTTTTTTTTTGATAAAACTTGTCTTATGATCCTTGAAAAACTTAAGCTTGTTCCTTGAGGACAGATCTAAACTAGGTGGAAAGTGGCAGTGGAAGATAATGTCAGAAAGAACCCTTCTCACGCTCATTTTTAGTAGTGCCCATCCCATACAACACTGCTTTTTTTTCTAAAAATAAGTACTACTTCTTGACTAACCTTCAGCAGAAGTAGACTGGGGCTTGCTTTTCCTCCAGTGCTGTCACCCTCATATTCATTCATTCCTACTTCTTGGCTATGTGTCCTTCCTTCAACTCTCTCTGGTCTCTGTGCACTGTGTATGCTGCTTTCCTATAATGCTACACCAACCCCTTTTCCCCAGCAGCCCCATCACCATGACTGTCCACTAGTTCTTCGGCAGCTGGTCCAAATATTTCATTTTTCTGGGAAGCGTTTCTTAGTTTCCCTATTATTCCCCACTGTCTGTACTACTTAAGCCTTGTACTCATTTTTAGTTGTGTCCACCCCACACAACACTGCTATTTTTCCTAAATATTAATCAATACTTTCTAGTTTTTATTAAAGCCAGGACAGCTTAAATTGGGATTCCTTTTTACCTCACGATAGGACTTTCTAATTTATACTCGATCTGTGTGATCTTGAAAAAATAAATGCCACATTATTTTATGTGTAATCTTAGGGGATTAACCTTTCTCCGCATAATGTCCTCCTCTCGCCTACCAAAAATTTAACCTCAGTGTCTTCACCTCCTTAGCAGCTGGTGATGAGGGTTACCTTTCTTAATGCTCCCTGAGATCATTTTGCTCCTTTCTGTGTCTCCAGTGATAATAGAGTGACATCCTTCAGAGACCTCATTCATGACCAAGATGAAGATGAGGAGGAGGAGGAAGGCCAGAGGTGAGTCTTCTAGAGGGGGTCAGGGGGACAGTTCACAGGGAAGTCCAGGGTAATGTGTAAATCACCTAGAACAAGACCTGGTAAGCATGTTTGGTTATTGTTAGCCATTACTACTGTGGGCTGGTCTGTGTGGGTTATATCCTAGGAAGTCTCTTCTATTCCTTGTAGCTTAGAAGTGACCCCTGTTCTGTTACTTAATGTATTTATTGAGGAATATTAGGGGAGGGAAACAAGGAAAAGATCTAGCAGTCCCACTTTTTGGTATTGACTAAAAAGATTTGAAATCAATTTGTAAAGAGGTGTCTACGTTCCCATGCTCATTGCGGTGCTCTTCACAGTAGCGAAGTTATGGATCAGCATAAGTGTCTTACCAGCAGATGAATGGATAAAGCAAATGTGGTGTATATACACAGTAGGAATACTACTCAGTCTTTAAAAAGAAGGAAATTGTCATTTTCAATAACATGGATAGAGAACGTTATGCTAACTAAAATAAGCCAGGCACAGAAACACAAATATGGCATGCTCTCATGTGTGGAATATAGAGCAATTCCAATCTAGAACAGTCGGCAGAGTGTGGTTACAGAGGCAGAAGTGAGGGGATAATGGGGAGATGATGGTCAAAGGGTATAAAATCTTAGGAGGAATATGGTTTGGGGCTTTTTCTTTTTTAGATCTCTTGCACAGCATGATGAGTATAATTAATAAAAGAGCATTGTACATTTCAAAATTGCCAAGTGTTAATTTCAAGTGTTCTCACCACAAAAATTTTGAGTATTTGAGGTGATGAATATGCTAACTAGCTTGATTTAATCCACTTCATATTGTTAAAGCATAACATCACTTTGTACACCATAAGTATATAACAATTATAAATTGCCAATTTACAATTTTAAAAAATAAGGAAAAGAAGGAAAAAGTTATTCATTATATTACAGTCCATACGTAACCAGGTATCCATTTTTTGGTATATTTCTTTCCAGCTTTTTCTTTTTAATTTAAAAAACATCATGTAAAAAACAGAATAATAGGCGTATAAGTGTATATTTCCCCCAGTAGACATGCACACATCAACTATTTGTTTTTAACCTTTAGAACATTATAATAAAAATGTCCATTATGGAAAATACAGACTAGTATAATGAAAAAGTCTTAAACTCATCTACCTTTTGGTAACTTGGTTGATGTTTTGGCATATTTCCATCCAGTCTTTGTATATAAATATGGTTTTGTTGGATCAATGCTACATCTCAAATGTTTCCCCATGTCATTAAAATCCTTCATATGCCTTTTCATATGCTGTAATAATAATGTGTTATATGGGATGCCTGACATTTAGGTTATTTTCAATGTTTTACTACTGTAAATATCAGTGCTGTGAACATTTTTGTGGATTAATTAACCACATTTCAGATTATTTTTTAGGATAGTTTTTAAAAATGGAAATACCAGGTCAAGGGCATGCATATTTTTAAGGCTCTTGATTACAGGCTCCTAGTTCTGAAACCAGGGCTTTGAGATCCCTTAATAAAGACTTTATAGTCCATTTAGCAGAACTTCATCTACCTGGAATGAACAAGAATGAACTGGCTACAGCCTCATTTCATGGGTTTTGATTCTTTACAGGGTCTGCCTTGGTCTGTCAGACATTCCTAAGGAAAATTGTATAATAACTATTTCGGGAATGCAGTTATCTCATCATGGTCAGTCTTTGGGGAAGTGGGCTGAGAAATTACATGTGTTCTGTTCTCTATTTTCATTCCTATTGTGACCTTCACACTGCCTCAAAACCTTCCTTTTAGATACTCCTGGATATAAGAATATATGTTAATTTTAGGGTTTCACACTCCTGAGTGAAAGGCAGTGTCATCAAGTACATGAATGCCTAGCTCCTAAATGACTTTCTCATTCTCCTCCCACCCAGTCACGTCCTCCAGGCAGTGACCTTCCTTTATTTCACATTCTGCTTACTTCCTTGACCCCTCAGCATTTCAGACCTGAAAGGACACTGGTACTGTTGACCTTGTCAGGGCCTGTGGCTTTGCCTCTCATTCCCTGGTGAATGTCAGGAAATAGAGGGCTGAGACTAATTTTTATAGGTTCTCAATTTTTCCCGCTTGGGGGCAAGCTGTTGACTTAGCTCTGAATAGGAGTAATAAGGAGGCAGTAGGCCAGGCTGCATGACAACTGGTTTTCAGGCCCATATAAAAAAGTACTAACTTGATTATCTCAAGCCATGCCTGGCCTATTGCAAAGCCCAGTGTGGGTGTCTTGGGGCTTGTATTTGAGATTGGAGCTTCTCTGACCTCCGGTACCCTTTCCTCAGGGGCCACAGTGTGTGTCACATGAATGGCAAGGTGAGGTGAGGCTTGGGGGAGCTCCTGGTGCTGTGTCACACCACCTTACCTGTGTGCATTACTCTGTGCTTGTTCTTTTGCATACATCTGCTGATTTGAACCTCACGGCTCTGACTTAAGGAGCAGGTAGGTAGGGCATGTGGTCCTTCCCTCCCATTTCAAAGACAAAGAAAGTGAGTTACAGAGTAGTGCACTGGCTTACCCAGGACATACAGTGGCAGAGCCAAGACTGGAGCCTAGCTGCTTGTACTAACCATGCCAGTGCCACCATTAACCCCAAGTCACTAGTGGTAGCTACTTCTGACTATGACTGCAGTCACTGTCTCCTGGAGAGGAGCCTGGCCACCAGATTGATATTCCCAGCTGAGACTCTCTCCTGAGCTGATAAGCTGTTTTGCATGCTTGGAATGCCTTTCCCCAATTTGTTCACCTGATAAACTCATCCTTATCCTCAAGACTCGGCCCAGAAGACGCCCTTAAAGGAAGCCTTGGCTGTCCTTCCCACCCAGTGTTCCCTTACTGACTTCTGTTGCTGCTCACACTGCATTGTACCTGCTTGCCTCCTTCCATGTGTTCCCAGCTAGCCAGTAAATTCTTTAAAGACAAGCATTGTACCGTTTACCTCAGTGTGCCCAGCACCAACCTGGCACATGCGCTATTTATGTTTTCCATGAGTGTTTCATGTTAGAGGTGTATTTTGTACACAGGTTTTATGCTGGGGGCTCAGAGAGAAGTGGACAGCAGATTGTTGGCCCTCCCAGGAAGAAAAGTCCCAACGAGCTGGTGGATGATCTCTTTAAAGGTGCCAAAGAGCATGGAGCTGTAGCTGTGGAGCGAGTGACCAAGAGCCCCGGAGAGACCAGTAAACCGAGAGTGAGTATAAGGGTCATTGTCTGTGCCCACAGGACTGAGATTCCAGAACTGGGAATGCCACCTTCTTCACCCTGGTAGTAACTGATTTTTTTCTTTTTTTCATTTGCTTACTTGGTCTTCTGTGCAGAACGTGAGTGTAGTTTATCTCACCCTTTAACGTGAAACCAAGATTTGGGGCAGAGTTTTCAAACCTACAGCCTATGATCTAGATTGGATTCTGCGTACATGTTTTGTTTGGCCTGTCGAATTTGACTTACTTGGTGTTTTATTTTGTTTTACTTGAATTAATAGTCATCTGTTTTATATAAAATCGGGATTTCTGTCTCCTTTGGGAAAATCAAAAAGTCTTTGATATTATCTTGTACCCAAATTCCTACATGGTCACAGTTAATGAGAGTTTAGTAGCATCTGTTTCCTTTAGCCAGGTACTGCCCCTTCCAGCTCTTAACCCCAATTCTGGCCACCTAATTCATTTACCATACTGCCTGGCCGTGTATCCACTGAGTCTCATATCAGAGAAAGTGCATCTAGTAGCTAACAAGCTTGATCAGGAACCCTGTCCTCTTTCTTACTCTTACCTAAGATATATATATCATTGTATCTGAGTAACGCTTGTACCATGGACCAACCCCTTAAATGTGTATGAACTTTCCCTTACAGCCATTTGCAGGAGGTGGCTACCGCCTTGGGGCAGCACCAGAGGAAGAGTCTGCCTATGTGGCAGGAGAAAAGAGGCAGCATTCCAGCCAAGATGTGAGTGCATCCACCTTCCCATGAGGGAATCTTGTGGACTGTTCTGCCATTTTTCTGAAGGGATTGGTTACATATTGTGCATGAACCAGCAGCCTCTGAAAGGGAAGCTAACAGAGACAGTGCCCTTGCTGTGGTTCACGAACAAAGACGCTTACTGGAAAATCAAAGGAGCTTTCGTGGGTGCTGGGTGAGAGCTGGTGAGAACAGGTGGGGAAAGGGGATGGGCAAATGAAGGAGTTTTTTGAGCAGCCCATGGATCTCAGGCAGAGGTACAGTGTATCTGGGGTTCTCTAGTGATGCGAGTATAGCTGAAGAACTTGGTCTTCAGACCACCAGAGAAGACTTAACACCAATTTTTTTTTTTAAGTTTTCCTCATTGTCCACTACTTTTTAGCCCTGTGCATAGGGTCCCCCTCCCCACAAGTGTAATCATACACACAATTTTGAGTCTTTTTTATTCAATATTATACCACAAACATTTTCTTGTAGTCTTGTGATCATTAATTTCTATAATATGTTTTAAATCATTTTGGGTTTTATTCCAAAATAAAGTCAAGCAAGAAGAAAATAAAAATTTTATCCTCCGAGGCAGCTGATAATGCATTGGTTTTTAGCCTTCTGGACCCTTTGCTGTGAATGTGTGTGGGAGTTGTTGTGAACAGTACTTGTAGATAACATTTTTAATGACTGTGGAATAGTCCATGAGCAAGATTTGCCATGGTAGTTTAGTCAGACACTCACGGCATACCAAGCACAAGCAAAGTGTCGATTGAGTCACCTGCCCAGAGCCATATAGCTAGTGAGTGGCACAGTCAAGATGCAACCTCAGGTGTCCTAAAACAAAACCCCTGCTCTTAGTCTGTGCTAGGCCACCTTCCTATTCTAGGTTAATTTAGTTTGCTTGTTGAGTTGCTTGTGCACACATGTATATGTGTGTGTCTGTCTATGTGTGTTTTAATAGTAGCAACACTGAGAAATAGTAAAAACCTGCTAATTTGCGATTTCAAATTGGTATGCTTGCCAGATCACTGGTAACTGTTTACTCCCTGTCATCACAGGTCCATGTAGTATTGAAACTCTGGAAGAGTGGATTCAGCCTGGATAATGGAGAACTCAGAAGCTACCAAGACCCATCCAATGCCCAATTTCTGGAGTCTATCCGCAGAGGGTGAGTGAAAAAGCCATCCTCTAGGTCCCAAATCAGTGAGTGGATAGCAGTTGGGAAAGGAGGAGGCAGAATGTTTATTATTTGAGAAGTAAATTGTTTGAAGCAGATTCAGCATAGTTGAGATACGGATTCATAGATCTGCTCCAAAAACCTTTTGTGTCTATTTTTCCCCTTTGGGCCTGAGGCAGACCTAAGTGGCCAAATAAGAAGTAGGTGTCAGCCATGGCTAAACAAACAAGAGAAAAGGTGGAGGCAGACAGGTAGCCACCAGATTAGCCTGCTCGCTGTGGAGGCCCAGCGATTTTTCACCATGGGACTGAGAGGTTTCTTCTCCCCTTTTCCCCATCACTGTCATTTCCATCTTCTCTCTGTGGACCCCAGCATGGCCTTTTCTCCCACAGGGAGGTGCCAGCAGAGCTTCGGAGGCTAGCTCATGGTGGACAAGTGAACTTGGATATGGAGGACCATCGGGACGAGGACTTTGTGAAGCCGAAAGGAGCCTTCAGAGCCTTCACTGGCGAGGGTCAGAAACTGGGCAGGTAAGGAGCAGCACAGGTGAGAGCCAGACTGTTGTCAGTCACACCTGCCAAGCCCAGCAGACCCTGTGTATCACTCACTTTGGTTATTAGTTCTTTACTGTTTACAAAATACTTCAAATTTTATTTGTATGGGAGGAAGAGTGTGGAGAACATGGACTTTGGAGTTAACAGACCTGAGTTTATATCTCTGCTTCTTCACTTTCTAGCAGTGTGACCTTGGACTGTATAGCCTCAGTTTCCTCAACTATAGATTGGTACTAATAAGAGTCCATACCTCCTAGGATTATTGTTGCAAGGAATAAGTGAGCTGATGCATGTAGAACACTGTTCCATAGTGAGCAGTCAATGTAAGCAGAAAGTGTAACGTAATTGCTGCTGTGGCTCAGTAATCTAGGGTGTTCAGGGAAGGTGTCATCTCCTTGATGACTTAAGGCTGAAATGGGGATTCCCAGGGGAATAAGGAATTACAGACTTTTGCCTAGCCAGGCCTCACAGTGTGTTGCTCAGGATGCAGGGACACTCAAGAACCTTGCTGCCCCTTTGCAGGCTGGTGTGCCACCATTATGGCAGCTCAGCAGCTCTTATTTCTACTTATTTGGCCCTTCCTGACACTCACTCTGCCACTTGTTGTGACTTTTTCTGCATTGTGTCCTCTGCTACTGCCTTCTCACTCCTATACCCTCTACTAACAGACATTCTCTATCTTCCATTCAAACCCTCTGATGATATCTGATTGGTTAATAGTCACTGGTATCCCTCATACAGTTCTCCCACCAGACCCTTGGCCAGCCCATAGGTAGGCTGCCTTCTCTCAGGATCCACTTAGCTTTGGCCATGGCCATGGGGTCACCTGATTAGTGTTCTTCAGAGGGAACTGTGCACATGATAGGCATTCAGAGCATAGTGACCCTCCTTGCCAGTATGATCCTTATTTTATAGACAGAAAGCTGAGGCTCTTGGATATTAGGGGCCTGTCCTTGGGCACATGGCTGGTGTGTGTTAGAGCCAAGACCCCAGGCCTTCTGACTGGCATTCCTTCCTGCACTCCTGCACAATGAGACATCCTTTCTAACCTAGATCTGGCAGTTCTCAAAGTAGCTACTGCCCTTGCTCACCTCACTATCTTTAGAGATCAAAGCTTGGTCTTCCAACAACCATGCCCTCTGAGCTTCTGGCTGGCCCTTTCCTAGAATCCCTTACCTGCCTGTTGACCATTCATGCCTCATCAGGAGCAAGGGTCAGAGTTCAGGGTATTAGATTTACCAGGCCCAAAGTAGTTAAGTCATCCCTGTTCTCATGATTTCATCTACTGCATCAAGGGCTGTGGACTAGCCCAGGACAGCTATTCCCACAGAGAGTGTCCCTGTCAGTTGTGATGAGCTTTATAGGGCACCTAATTTTTTTTTCTTTGATTATTAAAGTAATACATGTTCATCTTAATAGAAAGTGCAGGTAAAGAATAAAAGCTGTCCTAAACCTAACGTCCAGAAATATCTGGCAAGTGTATCTTTCTTCTCTTACTCATTTGCATGTGTTTGTAAACATGCTATTGTATCACCTGCTTTTTGCTTTATCAGTGAAGTATGGCTATCATCCTTTATCGGTAAGTTTATTTCTACACTTTTAATTATAATGCTTACATAATTTTCTAGCCCATAAATGTGCTATAATTTAACCAGTCCTTGCTGTTAAACATTTAGGCAGCTACCAGAATTAGAACATTGCAGTGAATATCTCTGTGATTAAATCTTTGTATACTCTTTAATCTTGGGCTAGACATATGATTATTGTTTCGAAAGGGCTTCATATTTTTAAGATGTCAAATTGCCCTTCAAAAAGGTTATATTTTTTATGCCCACCACCAGTTACAAGGGAGGGCTCAGAACTTCAGAACACCATGCACTTTGGGTATGATTTTATAGTACTAACAGGAAATGCTTCTACTGTTGGAAAGTCTAACCATATTATGTGTGTGAAACTCTGCATCTCAGAAAATTAAAATATCTTTAAAGTCTATTTTAGTATGATAGGAATAAATATTAATGTGGAGAATGAGCACAAGATAGAACTTGATATCACCATGATGTTTATCAACAAAGTAAGTGTTCACTGCCAGTTCCACTTGCATTTTATTTCAGTTCTGGCTTTTTATGAAAACTTAGCATAAAAAAAAAACAGCCACAGTTTTATATAGCTAAGTGAGATGGGACTTTAGCTTTTCAGTATAAATCAGGACAGCTGCTTTAGTTTTTCCCATAAATTTTACTACATTTTTCATTGTCTTGTGAACCAAAATGTTCAGAAGCCAAAAGTCTTGAACTTTTCTTGAAAATTTCCCTGAAAATTTTCTCAGATTTGCTTCAAAAATCAGTCAGTACTGGGCTTTTTCAAAATCTTAATTATCTGGGAAAATACTTCAAGTGAATGAATAAGTTGTCTCAGTTTAAATATTTTGAGAAAATTCAGTTGTATTAAATTTTTTTGTCGTTTTAGTAAAAGGCAAAAGATGTATACAATCTGAAGAGAAACCAGAGAATTTTGTTGTGTTTTTAGGTTTTACGTTAGTTTGTTTGGGTTGGGAGCTGATGGGAAGGTTCGAATTGCAAACAGCAAGAGTGCACTTGGGAGGTGGGGTCACTGCTGCTGGAAGTGAGCTTTAGCTGCTCCCGTGCCTTCTCTAGTGGTTATTTTTGTGGAGAAGATGGCTGGTCTCAGGATTTGTAACTGTGGCAAGAAAGTACCTAGTGCCAGTTTATTCCCCCTGTAAAGACAGGAGGAGTTGGGTGGTTTGGGCTCTTGAATTGAGACTCATTTTCCGCATAACTTACGGATATTTGCAGGGAGACACCAAAAAACACCATTTATAGACGTCTGCTCTAACCTTTCCTGCCTGTGAATCAAGCACCCTCACAGCTGCAGATGGCCAGCCACTCACTGGGAGCAGTAGCCCAGCTGTTGGCAGTTCTCAGGAAGAGCTGACAGGCCGGCTCCTTTGAACAGATGCATGTGGCTGCCCTGCGGGATGATTAGAGCACTATGGAACTAATGTTCTTTGAATGATGTGCTCTTATTATTTGAAAAATCAGAAAGCCTGGTCTTCAGGTTTCTCCTCCTCTCCATCCTCCTTGAGAGCAGTACAGACTGGGAATGCCTGTCAGGTGACCTTCCACTTACAGCCCATGGCAGCTGATAGCATTTCCAATTGATTTTGGTCCAGAATTGAGGCAAATATAAGTGGGGCAGGACCTTCAAGAATGATAGTAATTAGTCGAGTGTTTTATATTGTTAGCTAAGCACTATGCTAAGTATTTCACATATTTTATCTTCTTTAATCCTGTTTTGATCCCCATTCTACAAAGAAGGACCCTGAGACTTGGTGAGATCCATATTGCTGGCCAGTGCAGAGCTGGGGTCCCTCCAGTTTCTGCCCTTACCTGCCAACCTGCATAGCATCCTGGATATTCTTGCAAAGCCACATAGACATTTGTTTGTGCTTTCAGTATGTGCTGGGTACAGTGCATGTTTTTAGCTATTTTCTCAACTATCTGGGAAGTTTTAACTGTTTTATTGATGAGGAAACTGGGTCTTGAAATCCAGGCCTATACCTGTCTGACTGTAAGGCCCAACAGGAGAGTGGGACAGTGTGAAGAGCACAGGATGGAGAGCTAGACAGCTCGGATTGTATACTGCCTCTACCGTAAACCAACACTGGGATTTTGGGCAAGTTGCTTAACCTTGCTGTACCTCAGTTTCTTCATCTGTAATGAATCCCTACCTCATAGGCTGGGGGTTAAGCCTGTGGGTTAAGTAAGTTAATACATGTGAAGTACTCAGCACAGGACCTGGCTTAGGAATGGGTCCCTCATAAATAGTCACCATGTTTATCAGGCCACCCTGCCTCACCTAATTTTTAGGGAGTGTGTAAGAGAAACAGCCAGTCAGAAGCAACACAGCCAAGTCCAGGCATCAGGCTTTCCTCATCTCTTCCAGTGATGAGCCACCAGCAGTCTGCAACAGGACGTGCTGGGAAGCAAACCCAAACAGCAGCTGCTTCCTTGTGTGGAGGATTTCCTAAATATCAGGCCTTGCGTGCACATTATCTCGTCTCATCCTCACAACAGAACAGCTCCTCATTTTACATACGAAGACACTGAAGCCCTGGGAAGTTGTGACTTGCTTAAGGCCACACTGTTTGTTTAGTTTAGAGGCAGAGCGGAAGCCAAATGGTAGGTGGCACAGCTCCAAAGCTTGTGCCATTTCTCTAGCATCACACCAACTCTCCTTGATAATAGGGACAGTAGAGACTGCTTCCCCTAAAAGGCATGGAGGTGTGATAAGGAGAGTATCTCCATTTTATAGAAAAGGAAATTGAGGTGCCAAGATGCTCAGTAACTTGCTGAGGGTCATCAGCTCATAAGTGAGGAATGAAACTCAAGGAGAAGTTTGAGAAAGCATTTTCAATGTAAATATTTTTCTAAAATAAACCATCCTAATTGTAAAGCTTGACAAAATCCTGGCTGGTGGGAATACACAGAATACATACTGAAAGCTTGTTTATTGCATGAGTTTTTAAAAATGATCCATAGCATGTGTGTGTGTTTTCTCACCTATAAAATGGAGATACACCCATCTCAAAGGATGGTTGTGGTGATTCAGTGAGGTCGTGGCTGTGAAAGCCCCTTTAGACAATACCTGCACAAAGTGGGTGTAAATGTCACTCCTGTTTTTTCTACTCCCCACCCCCTTGCCTGAATAGATATCAGCTATTTTGGCTTAACAGCTTCTTTCTCATTTTAGGCCTGACTGAAAATGCTACAGTTCCCTTTTTGTCAGGCGGTGGTTTCAATGAGTACATATACTTTGAATTATTATAAATAGTTGAGGGACAGGCTGCCCAAAGTCTAACTGGAGAGTTGATCTAATGTCTGTGAAACTAATGAGCAAAACGAGATAGTGTAGATCAGGAGTGTCCAGTCTTTTGGCTTCCCTGGGCCACTTTGGAAGAATTGCTTTGGGCCACACATAAAATACACTAATACTAATGATAGCTGATGAGCTAACAACAACAAAAAGCAAAAAAAAAAAACATAACGTTTTAAGAAAGTTTACAAATTTGTGTTGGGCTGCATTCAAAGCTGTCCTGGGCCACATATGGCCCATGAGCCACGGGTGGTTGGACAAGCTTGGTGCAGAGCTTAGGCATTTACAGGTATATGAGATTTACCTATTCACTATTTCCAAGCAACTCTTGTGGCCTATGGTAGTGTCATTTAAACTGTGTGTCCCAGCCCACACTTTTTGAGTCCCACATGCTTTGAGGCTGATGCATAGAAGCAGCTTCTCTAGTGCTAGTAATGTGGGTGACATTCTCCTCTGAGCTCTACTTTGTAATTCTGTAAGTCCATATTTTTCACATTCACAGAAAAGAATAAGTTCACTTTTCAGTCATTCTTTAATTATATGCTTCAGGGCAATATTTAACTATGCAATCTCTCAAAACCTTTAATGTGCCAATGGCCTCTGAAGCTTCTGGTGTAATATGTGGCCTTTCCTACACCTTCCTATGGAACACACTTTGGAAAGCACTTTCAGTTGGATTTGCTCTCAGTACCATTTTTGGGCTGTGAAGGGGGAAGAGTAAGGTACAAGAACTGATCTAATTAGAGGCTTTGAGGGGAAGCAAACACTCATCTAATGGCCTTTCTTCTTTGCAAAGGTCTAGGTCAGGTCATCTGCTAAGAGAAAGACTGGGCGTGAAGTGGACAGGTAGTTTGGAGGAGAGAAGGTGGCTCCATACAGTTGTGGAGAATTGGGAGTCCTATGTGCATTTTGTGTTTGTCAGCCATCCTGAGTGCATTATGCAATTTTCCCCTTTAATCCTCACAAAAACTGAGCAAGGCCTATAGCCTTAACCCTTTAAAAATCTAATTACTACCGTTGTTGAAACTAAGGATGCTTGAGTAATTCAAACCCTGGTCCATGTGATTCTGAGATACGAAATCTAACACTGTGGCAGACACCGTGTCCTGTTCATTGTATGATGAATCCCAGCAGTACTCAGCACTTGATTGGCTTTTCAGTGCCCTTTAGAACTCTCTCCCCTGCCCTCAATAGTAGATATATGAGTACAGATACACATGTGAGTGAGGTGCACTAGGTAATGCAGGCCTGAAAATTCCATCACAGAAGAAGAATGTGGATTGCTTCGCCTGCATCCTGCCACTCACCTGCCAGGCTGTGCCAAGGCTGCCTCAGCTGCAGACTTGGAACACGCCCCTCCACCACTCCATTGAGGCTAAAACTGACCCTGTTCTATTATGTCTTCCAGCCTTATGACCCTGTCTCTCCCACCCTAGGCTGTCCTGCTTTCCTCCCTTCAAGCCCTTGTTCAGTTGAAGACACCAAGGAGGAAAAAGGCCGAGTAACTTGCCCACATTACTCAGGAGCGAGGGAGCTAGCAATAACGTATGAAACATGACTCAGGGTTTGAGGTAAATTCTGCTGGACCTGTAAGTTCCATAAGGGCACGATTTTCCTTGTCTGGGTCAATAGATCAGCAGCACCAAACAATGCCAGGCGCACAGCAAATGCTCAGTAACAGTCCAAGAAAGGATTCCCTTCTTGCCAGGGGCCTTGTTTCTGCTTGTGTTCTGATGCCATCCTCTCTCCTCAGCACTGCCCCCCAGGTGTTGAGTACCAGCTCTCCAGCCCAACAGGCAGAAAATGAAGCCAAAGCCAGCTCTTCCATCTTAATCGACGAATCAGAGCCTACCACAAACATCCAAATTCGGCTTGCAGACGGCGGGAGGCTGGTGCAGAAATTTAACCACAGCCACAGGTACCTTGCATTGTGTGGCCTAGCTTATTCTAGGAGTGTCCTCTGGGCCTCACGCAAATGTGTGGGAAGCAGAGAGCCGTTCTTCCTCCTAAATACCAGCAGGCACTCCATGCTTTCCCCAAAGCAGACACGAGGGTGGTAAGGACTACAAGTCTGAAGCCTTAGGTTCTGGTCCCCACTCTTCCATTAGTGTGGCCAGTGACTGTTCACTTCCCCCTGTGTGTCTCATTCTTCATCTGTAAAATTAGAGTATTGGATTTCTCAGGGCTTTTTTTAAGCTACCAGACTTCAGAGGAAGTCTCATGCTAAAGTCCTATGAAGAGATCAAATTAGAACTGCTATGGTTGATGGAGGAGAAGGGGTTGCAGTGCCAGCGTCCCACTCACCTGGCTTCCTCCACCTCCTTCCCCACAAGGGGCCTGTGAAAACTACTGGGCGAGGAAGATCTCTTCTAGATCTGGCTGTCGAGAATTCTGGGAATGCCTGCTGCATATCTCAGACCATCTGGGCTGGATCAGTGCCTTCTTCATTTTAAAGATGGGGAAACTGAGGCACAGCAAAGTGAAGAGACTAGTAGGAGAGGTGTTAGAGGACTGTTGCCAGTAAATATATTTGGTACGTCCTTTCTGTAGAACAGAAGTGTCTAAATTTTATTGGTCATGAGCCAACTAAGCCAGCACACACATGTGGGGTCAGTGAATTGTTTGTCAATCATTGAGTATTGACTGGGCTCGCCTGTGGGTAAAAGCGGGAGACAAGCCCCAGCTGTGAGCCAGGACCATCTAGAGCCTGTTCAGACCTCCTTCATCAGGAACCTTCATTACACTCAAGTGCCTGGTGGTTAAGGGAGTGATCCATCCCAGCGATGTGAGTTATTTGCCTCAGTTTCATTTCACTCATTAAGCTCAGCACACTGCTGCCCATTCCCAGGGTGGACAGCCCATGCAGAGGGCTTTGCTAGGTGAAAAAGCTTGGTTTGCTAAAAGTCACAGGCAGAATCCTGCAGGTCCATGCCCTTAGATGTGCCAAATTGTAAGTTGCATAGATTTTAGGGGTTTGGGGCAAAAAGGAAGCTTCTGTTTAAGTGCTCTAGGGAAGGAGGCATTGTTTCCAGGTGGTTTCATTCTCATATGATCTCCAGGTTCAGAAGACAGGCAGTGTCTGGAGAAACGATTCCTGGCCCTGAGAAGTTGACCATTAATTTCTGACAAATAGTTTTAAGTGCCTCCTGTGACATACAAAAGACACATACACTGCCCTTGTGAAATTAATGAGCTGCAGGAGGAAACACTAATCAGATCATCCCAGAAATGTGGAAGGAGGGTCAGGGATGGAGACAAGGAGCTAAGGAAGGCTGTCCTGAGGAGGTGGCGTTTGATCCGAGGCCTGAGTTGTGATTAGGATTACAGGAAGGGGATCAGGCAGGGGAGCCTCTGGAAAGAAGGACCCAAATGTGGGAAGAGAGTACAGCCTGATGAACTAAAAGTGGGCAGAAGAGAACGAGGGGAAAGAGAGTGGCATAAAATTAGGTAGGCCTTGGGAACACAGTAGGGTTGTTGGTGTTTATCTCAAGGAAAATGGAGACAACAGTGAAGGACTCTTGGCAAGAAAGGGACTTGGTCCCACATGCCTGAGCGTAGCTTTCGCTGTTCTGTGGAGAAAGTCAGGAAAGGGAATTTGCAAGGTGTTTAGCTTTCCACAGGGCAGGGGTGTGGACGGCAGAGGATGGCACTGCTCACCACTTCCCCAACTCCTGCAGGATCAGCGACATCCGACTCTTCATCGTGGATGCCCGGCCAGCCATGGCTGCCACCAGCTTTATCCTCATGACTACTTTCCCGAACAAAGAGCTGGCTGATGAGAGCCAGACCCTGAAGGAAGCCAACCTGCTCAATGCTGTCATCGTGCAGCGGTTAACATAACCGCCCAGCCAGCTGCCTGGCCTCCCTCCTGTGTTTCCCATGGCCAGTGGCCATGCCCCATGGGGATCGCCCCTCCTGCCCCCTTGTGCACACCCAGCAGTCCAGTGCGACGTCTCCTCCATAGCTCTGGGTTCTTAGATCTTGGTTGGACATTTGTTTTCTCCTTAGTTGCATTTCCTGGGTTTTTGTGACGATCAATGGACTTTAATGAAAAAAAATAAAAACAACCAAAAAAATTGAAGGAATATCACCAGCATGTTGTACGGAAACTCTCCCACTGAAGCAGGCTTTAATTGCTTTAAAATTATATTTATCTTGGGGCCTGTGGGAGGAAACTTCCTTCCATCTTCTCTGCATAAAAACTTGTGGCACACAATGCTTATTCGCTAGTGTGTCCCACCCGCCAGCCCCACAAATGACTGGAGGAAGGAGAGGAAATGTGTAGAAAGAGGCTTCGCCACCACTTGTTCCCACAAGAGTATATCACTTGCCCAGATAAAACTGGGTGGCAGCCAGAGTCCCCTAAAGTGGGAAGTCAGAGCTACATGCACACAGTGTCTTCAGAAGGTGAAAATAAATACTTCCCTGTGCTCCTTTTACTCAACCCCTGCGATATCCAGTCTTGCCAGGCCTTAGCCAGTTGAGATTCTGTCCTACCTGCCTGCCTGGCCCTTTCCTCCGTCACCATCCAGACTGCTCGCCTCCTGGGGACTTTCATGGTCTCCATTATGGCTTGATTTACTCCACGTGCAGAAGTCTTGAGTGGACCTAGGAGGTAGGTGGGATTTTTTTTTTTTTTTCACTAGGATACAGCTCATGCCAATCCAACCCAAGTGAGTTCAGAATCAGGGTATCTTGCCCTAAAAGATAAACAGTCAAAATGCCACCGAGCTGTTCACTAGTGATGTGTGGCAAATCAAATCAACTGTTGAAGAAGGGGTGAGTTTCCTGTGCTACAAGCACCTGTCACTGTTGGTACTTGCAGGAGGCTTCTGCTGGGTATGTTTTGGAAGTGAGTGTCACTACTTGGCTTTGCTTAGCAGGTTCTGCTTCACACTTGTTCTTTGACCTGCTGACTTGTGACTTGCAGAAACATAGGCAGTAGTCCTAGCCTGGTAAAGACCCACCACCACCCCTATAAGTCTGATTCCTATGCAGGTTTGGTAGAGGAGGCCCATCGGGCTCTTGGATGGAACCCTTTCCCCTATTAAACCAGAGACAGAATCAGTGCTGACTCAGGATCTCCTGGTTTGGAATCGTAATGTGCCTCGATCCTCTTTCCAAGCAGGCCTCACCAGTCTCTTTCTCTTTCCTGCTTCACCCCTGCAATGAGCCAAGAACCAACACTACATCCACCTAGAACTGCAGAAGGGCTTGTGGTTTCAACCAAGACCCATCCTGAGCAAGGGACTTGGCTTGGTGCTTTTGATCCCAAAGTTCCCACACTGGCAATGGCCTGCTGGGGCAGTGGCATCTGTCACGGTGTTTTCTCCAGCAGGTGGAGATTATGGAACCTACATATGGGTCTGGAAAAACTGTACACTGTTGTCACCTTGACCATTAAAAACCAGAATGAGGACAATGGAGTTTTGTACTTTCTAATGGGTTGCTTTGACGGAAACTACAGCAGCCAGCAGAAGTACTTAAGTGCTTCACAAAGGTCCCACTTTACAGTGCAAAACCTTGAGCCCCAGTCACACTGCTAGTAAGTGATAAGGTACTGCCTCTTCCCATCCAGAGCCCACGTTCAGCCACCATGGAGTGCAGTATACACTCCATCCCTAACTGCCAGGCCCATATACATACACTTGACCTCCCCCTACCTCCTTCTCACAGTGTCTGCTTAATTAGTATATTGCAGAAGAGATTGTAAAAACACCCACTTAAAACCTGTATCATCTACGGTAGTTTGCAAAGGGCCCCCAGCACCTCTGGGAAGTAAGCGAGGCAGGTGATCTAACTCTTATCTATATTGTTGATGCAGCCACCACAGTTGAGAGACAGTCCCTCTGACCTTGGACCAGGGATCACACTGGTCTGGTTCCAGGCTGGGGAAGGATGTTCCCAGCCCTAGTTTTCTGTTTTGGGCAGTCCAGATGGAAAGGCCCATCCACCCAGATAGGCTTTCACAGGTTTAAAAGAAAAAGGATACTCAGCCACTGGTTCCGGGGCTTCTGAATTCAGTTCTCAACTGGGGCATTTTGGATCTCCCCAAAAACTGGTTGGTAAGAGAACCTCCTGGCATTAAATGGGCCAGGCCAAGGAGGCATGTCAGTTCATTGGACATGCCTTGATAGATATCCAAAATTCATCAAAATGAAAAAAGGCAAAGTAGTTGTCTTGATGCCCTTTCTAAAAGTGCAGTTTTAACTAGTCTCTGCTGTGGGATATGGGTTGTTTGATCTTGTTAACAATCATGCCCAGCAACCCTGTAGGTAGAGTCTTGCACAGATCCGGCTGCTTCCTCAGCAGAAGGCCAGGGAAGAAGCAGGCATGTGGTCAAGAGCTGGGCATGGCTTTAATGGCATTCCAAAGTGTCTTCCAGAGGGGCAGCGGCCCTTTTCATGCCAATCCATAGGACAAAGCATGCCCTTCCCTGCTAGGAGCTTAAAGATGACTTAGAGCTCTTTCAGGGGAAGCAGCTGGTACAGGAATAAGAGTTCCCTGCTGCTCCCTGTCTCCTAACTTCCGGCATTTCAGAGAGAACTGCCAACTCCAGACTCCCAGGCCCAAATAAAAGGCCTTCCTTCTTTAAATGGGGTTGGGCTCCTGTGTTTTAGGGTCTGTGGCTGGGGATCCCAGTCCCCCTCTTCCAGGCCACACTCTTCCCAGGCCAGGACAGGGAAGCAGAGTAGAAAACACTTTTTGACTTGTAGCATCTGACCCAGGTCCCAGTCTGAGCCAGCTCCTGCACTGTGACTATGCCTCTCTGTTTCAGTGGCCTCATCTCATGCCATGTCCAGTCCATCAGCAATCCTCTGGGTGCCTCTGGTCACCCCTCCCCTACGATCACCTGGGCCAGCCTATGTCCATAGTCACTCACCTGTGACTGCAGAATCTCATCAGTCCCCCAGCTTCTGCCCTTGCCCCACCCAGGCAAAGGGCTTCTTTGGCACCATTAACCACAGCCTGCCACTCCCATCCTTCAACGTCCTTGGGAGTTTACCATTACCCCTGGAAACTTCTAAGACCTGGAGAGCCCCATAGGCCCCGGCCCCTTCCCACCACCTTGCATCCCTTTGACCTGCTTCATTTTTCTCTCTGCTCCATCTAATACGTACTCTATTTATTAACGTGCTTGTTTCCTTGGTCCCCCACTAGATTATAAACTGCATGAGGGCAGAAATGCCTGTTACTCACTCTTGTATCCAGAGCAGGTGGCGTGGTGCCTGACGCATAGTAGATCCTCGACAAGTGCGTGCTTGGATGAACCTGTGAAATGGAGACCAGACCTTATACAAAAGGATGGAAGGCAAGAAGGCTTTTAAAGCACCCCCATGTGGTGCCTGCTTGGCAACTGCAGTCCCTCCTCCCAAAGCAGGTTCTCAGCCACGAGGGGGCGTCCTAAAGGGCACCTGGAGCCACAGGGTCTTCCTGCAACAGGTGCTGAGAAGGTGTGTCTGGGGTGGGAAGCAGGTGTGACAGGAATGTCCCCAGTCCCTTCTTGCCCTGTCTCAGCTGGACTGAGAGGTTTATTAAGGGCCAGTTACCCTCCGTGTTGAGCACCTGAGAACTTCAGTGCCAGGACTAGGACTTGCTACTACTAATCGTAATAGCAGCTGCCATTATTTGAGCACTCACTTTGTGCCAGGCCGTTTGTGCTTAACAACCCAAGGGTACCATGGTTAGCCCACTATGGAAGAAGTTACTGAGGCTTAGAGCAGTGACGAGACTTGCCTGAAGTCACACACGGAGTAAGAGGCATTTGAATCCCCAACTACCTGAATGCAGAGCCACGGCCCTTGACCATGAGGCTCTACTTCTGTGAAAAAGGCAGGCACAAAGGCAGTAGCAGGAGGGATGATTGGGTCGGGCAGGGAGGGACAGGGAAAACAGAAGCGGGCACCCTTGAGCTGGGTTGTGAACGGTGATTAAAGGTTGGTTCTTCAACCCAAATGTCCAACAGTGATAGACTGGATTAAGAAAATGTGGCACATATACACCATGGAATACTATGCAGTCATAAAAAATGATGAGTTCATGTCCTTTGTAGGGACATGGATGAAACTGGAAAACATCATTCTCAATAAACTATTGCAAGGACAAAAAACCAAACACTGCGTGTTCTCACTCATAGGTGGGAATTGAACAATGAGAACTCATGGACAGAAGAAGGGGAACATCACACTCCGGGGACTGTTGTGGGGTTGGGGGAGGGGGGAGGGACAGCATTAGGAGATATACCTAATGCTAAATGACGAGTTAATGGGTGCAGGAAATCAACATGGCACATGGATACATATGTAACAAGCCTGCACATTGTGCACATGTACCCTAAAACCTAAAGTATAATAAATAAATAAAAAGGTTGGTTCTTTGACAAAAAGGCAAAAAAGTTTTCCTTCCTCAAGAGACAAACTCAGAGGGCATGTGGAGGCTTGGGGCAGGCTTTGAACTTAGGTTCCATCTTATACCAGGCATGACCTTAGACTTCACCTAAGCTTCCCTGAGCCTTGGCTTCCTCATTCAGAAAACAGAGATAATGGTAGTTCCCACCTCTTATACTATGAGGATTAAAGATGTCTGTGAAGCACTTGACACATAGTAGGAACTTTATGAATGACAATAGGTGCTGCTGTGGAGCCCTTACCATGTGCCAGGCACTGTTAAACACTTAAGCATGATCTCATTAATTCTCAACACTCCTGTGAGACAGGTGCTTTTATTATTCACATCTTTAGAGAATGAAATTGAGTGCCTCACACGTAGTAGACAACCTGGCTATTAAGCATCTATTGGTTAAATGATTGGAGAATCAGGAGAAAGCTGTCAAGGACACACTACTAATAAATGACAACTGAGTTTGAACCAAGGGCCATCTAACTCCATCCTCCTGGCCTGGCCTCTGTACCATGAGCTTATTTTAAATCAGCTCTGGGTGAACCACCTGCAGCAGGAAAAGCTCAAGCTTAGGAGTCAGCCTGCTGGGTACTACCTGTGTGGCGTCGGCAAGTTCCTTAGTTTGATCATCCACGTGACAATATACTAAGATGGAATTATTTCCATCCCAATTTGGCTGGGTTCCCAAGGCAATAGGGGGCCTAGCCACTCCACCTCCCAGGATGAATTGCTGTCCACACACAGGGCTTACAAAGAGATGGTCAAAAACTAGCTGTGTGACTCCTTGCCTCTTTCCCACACCAAAGACGTTAAAGGTTCAAGTTGGAGCTCTGAGAAGAGTTTTCTTTAAAGGAAGTTGCTGGAGGGCTTTGAGTCCACAGGGTAAGGGGGAGCTTTCCTCCTCCCTCAGCCTAGGGATTGGGGTCTCAAGGAGACCACTCGAGCTTGGAGATGACGAAGGTGCCAGGCACCCACCTCACACCTGAGCAATCTTGAAAGCAAGAGGCTGATGAAGCAAAGAGAACTTGGTGCGAGGGAGCTTGTACCCCAGGAGCCTAAGGGGCCAAAAGGTGCTGCATGTCCCATCAGCCAAACATGGACCCATGAGGCAGCCAGACTGGACTGTCCTGGGTCTTGCTCTGGAAGGACAGAGGGACCTCAGTGCAAGCTAGACCTTGGGTTCCAGGACTGAGGGAGGAGTTACAAGCAGCCAGCTAGAGAATCTATTGGCTTCCTCAAGGGCAGTGAACCAAGATCTGAGGAACGAACAAGTGCACCCTAGAGGGAAGCCCAGAGCATCTGCACTGGCCACAGGAAACCAGCAGGCCCTTCCTGCATCCCCATGTCCCCTGCGACCCTGCCCCTGAGAGAGGGAAGAAGATGTACTTCTAAATGAAGTTCAAAATCTTGACTATGACCTGGGAGTGGCCTTTTTAAAAAAAATTACGTTTAAATAGGTAATATATTTACACGGTGCCAAAAAATGTCTTAGATACCTCCCTTCTTATCCATGCCATTTGCCCAATTCCCCTCCGTCCCTCCCCACTATAAGTTTCTTAGTTGTCCTTCCAGAATTCCTAAATACAAGCCAATACTCTATTCTAAGGCGTCCATTGTTTCCCATATTTAGCAACTCTGAAATCAGAATGCGTCATACAATCAGGCAGTCCTGGTGTCACCTAATACCTTAACATATTTATTTTGTCTATATGTTTCCTTTTTGTTTGTGCCCAAAATTGATATAAATTCATGTCTAAATAAGTCTAAACGAGTTTTCAAATATAAAATTCTAAGCATTGTGCCAATTTAATCAGCAATGGACTTTCTTAGTGGCATATAAATTAATAGTGCCTTTGTCACTCCTGGCATCTTAGATCCAATAGATCTGCAGCGATTCTTATTCACAAGTATGTCAGCCTGCCCACCACTATCTACATCTTTTTCCATTCCAAAACTTTTAACATTAGTTTTGGAGGTCATTTGTTGTGAAGGACATGTGGGTGTCTCCTGGGTTTTGCTGTTACAAACAGTACTACAGTGGGACAGCTTGTATATGCAAATGTGTAAAGAGTAAATTCCCCAATGTGTAAGTGCAATTTACTCTTGCACCTGCAGTGGACTTGAGAGCCTGTTTTCCCACAGATTCGCCAGCAGGGTGCGCTGTGAGCATTTGCCTGTCAGGTAAGCGAGCAATGGATTCACAATGTGGTTTTGTTTGCATTAATACCAGTTGTTGTTGATGTTGTTGTTGTTGTTGTTGTTGTTGTTGTTGTTGTTTGAGACAGAGTCTCACTCTGTTGCACAGGCTGGAGGGCAGTGGTGCGATCTTGGCTCACTGCAACCTCTGCGTCCTAGACTCAAGAGATTCTCCTGCCTCAGCCTCCCGAGTAGCTAGGATTACAAGCACGCGCCACCACGCCCAGCTAATTTTTGTATTTTCAATAGAGAGGGGGTTTCACCATGTTGGCCAGGCTGGTCTCAAACTCCTGACCTCAGGTGGTCCGCCCGCCTCAGCCTCCCAAAGTGCTGGGATTACAGGCCTGAGTAACCGTGCCCAGCCCATGAATACTATTTATTGAGTACTTTTCTGTACCACATTATTAACTACATATTTCTCATGAATCATCCCATTTAATCCTCAGGCAAGCCCTATAAGGCAGGTACCATTTTTAATCCCATTTTAGGTATGAGGGTGAGAGAGGTTAAGCAACATGCCTACTGCACCTAGCCAGCATGTGCAAGTCCACAATTTTATGATAAATTTTACCTTAGTTTTTTGTTTTTGTTTTTGAGATGGAGTCTTATTCTGTCGCCCAGGCTGGAGTGCAGTGGCGTGATCTCAGTTCACTGCAACCTCCACCTCCCAGGTTCAAGCAGTTCTCAAGCCTCAGCCTCCTGAGTAGTTGGGATTACAGGCATGTGCCACCACGCCCAGCTGATTTTTGTACTTTTTAGTAGAGATGGGGTTTCGCTATGTTGCCCAAGCTAGTCTCAAACTCCCGACCTCGGGTGATCTGCCCACCTCGGCCTCCCAGAGTGCTGGGATTACAGGCGTGAGCCACCGCACCTGGCGATAAATTTGACCTTAGTATGTTTATTTCGGAGCTTGTACTCTTAATCACTCTGCATATTGCCTCCCTAAACATTTACTTGTGCATAAAGTGTTGAATAATATCCAACTTAGGGTTGAATGTTGAATGTTTCCAACTTAGGGTTTCCTGGAATGATGAATACTAGCGTCTTATTCATAATGATCTGATCATAACATCTATGCAAATTTTAGTTATTCCTACTTCAGGATGGTATTCAAAGTCTTCATCGTATGTGGCCAATCTTTGATGAGTTGGTAAAATATCTATAATTTAACCTGTTCGTTTTTCAGGTATGTGAGCACATAATTACGTTTCTTTAGGATACTGCTTGCTATGGTTGTGGATTTTCTAACTTGCTTTCTCTGTTTTTTTAAGAACATTTTTGTGGGTATGAGAAATTGATGAATATTGTTATTCATGTTCTCAAAGAAAAAAATATGCTGATTGGAGCACCTCTTCTTTCCTTCCTTCCTTCCAATTGCACCAACTTTCCTGATGGGCATGGCTCTCTTCACTGTCGGGTTGGATTCTCATTACTGTCTTTTGGAGATGTCTGGGATGCACTGCATTGTACAGACAACTGCCTACGTCTTTGGAATGGGTTTTAAGTTGTCTTGTAATAGCTCTTTTGGCTTCACTGATAAAAGGACCCAGATAAGAACACAGTTTTTTCACATTGTATTTATTAGTGTTCTAAAATATCTTTTTCTTGAAGAGACTTATGATCAAGCACCCAGTATTTTAAGAAATTCAGCTGTTGTAAATCTAATTTTTTTAAAGTTCTTATTACAGCATGTAACAAATTACAAAAACATGTAATTTGTAAAAAAAAAAAAAAAAAAAAAAAAATCCTGGGAGACTTAAACAAAAACAATCACCAACTACCTGAAAACTCAGAAAAATTTGGCCTTGTGCCCCCCATTTGAGTCACTTAATGAAGAGATTTTGAATAATGACCATGAGGGCAAACTGCCCAAATCAGGTTCTCAGCTCTGCCATTTATTAGCTCTGAGACCCTGGGCAACCCAACAGCCCCTCTGGGCCTCCTTTTCTTCATCTGCAAAATGGGTATGTCAGTATAACTGATAACAGAATAGGTGAGCCCCAAAATTGGTGCTTATCCCAGGAGGGTCCTTAGCTTTTAAGGACAAGCCAGTGGAATTGGCAATCTTTTGTTGAACAGTACTGCTCTTTGTAGAGCAAGGATAACTCCTAGGCAGTGCACTTCAATCAGTAACATATGGGCTCCTGGCAACTGTATACTCACATAAACCCATTTTTAATTACATGCAAATTAAGGGATAGGCCAATGCAAAGTGAGGGACAGGTTATTTAGAACTTCCTAGGAAAAGGGTGGTAACTTCCAGGTAATTACCATGACATTTGTAAACTGTCATGGCGCTTGTGGGAGTGTCATATGCTAATGAGCAATGAGGGCAGCTAGGGATCACTTTCCTCACCATCTGCTGGTTCCTGCTGTTTCTTCACTTTGTATAGACCACATCCTGTTTTGGTCAGCAGAGTTGTGGCCAGAAAATAAGTTCTGCCAGACTGCTACCTCATAAGAGTTGTTATACATTTAGCCATATGAGTGAGTATTAACTGTTAACCGTTTTCTAATTCATTTAATTTTTTAAATTATCATACAGTAAAATTAACTGTTGTATATAATTTTACAGATTTCAGCACGTGTATAGATTCATGTAACCACCACAATCAGGACACAAAACAATTCCATCATCCCAAAACCTCCCTCATGCAGTGCCTTGATAGTCACACTACCCCCCAAATTCAATCCCTGACAGCCACTGATCTCTTCTCCATCATTGTAGTTTTGTCTTTTCCAGAACATCACGTAAATGGAAGCATACAGTATTTAACCTTTGGAGACTGGCCTCTTAGCATAATTCCTCTGAGATTCATCCAAGCTGTTGTGCATATGAAAAGTTCATTGTTTTTTCATTGCCAAGTAATACTCCATGGTATGAATGTGTAACAATCTGTTTATCTGTTCAACCGTTAGAGGGTATTTGGGTTGTTGCCAGTTTGGGGCAATTAGAAATAGAGCTGCTATAAAATTCATGTACAGGTTTTTCTGTGAACAAAATTTTCCTTTCTCTAGGGCAGCAGTCCCCAATCTTTTTGGCATCAGGGACAGGTTTTGTAGAAGACAATTTTTCCACAGACTTGGGGAATGGGGCAGATGGTTTCAGGATGATTCAAGCACATTTACATTTATTGTGCATTTTATTTCTATTATTATTACATTGTAATATATAATGAAATAATTATACAATTCACCATAATGTAGAATCAGTGGGAGCCCTGAGCTTGTTTTCCTGCAACTAGATGGCCCCATCTTGGGGTGTTGGGAGACAGTGACAGATCATCAGGCATTAGATTCTCATGAGAAGCACACAATGTAGATTCCCCACATGCACAGTTCACAGTAGGGTTTGCACTCCTATGAGAATCTAATGCTGCTGCTGATCTGATCTGACAGGAGGTGGAGTTCAGGTGGCAAGCACTGGGGCAAGGCTGTAGATATAGATAAAGCTTTGCTCACTCACCAGCCTCTCACCTCCTCTGTGCAGCTGGTTCCTAACAGGCCAAGGACTGATACTGGTCCATGACCTAGGTTTTGGGGACCTCTGCTCTAGGGTGAATACTCTAGAGATGTCTAGGATCTGGGGTGGCTGGGTTATATGGTAAGTGTATGTTTAACTTTATTTAAAACTGTCAAATCATTTCCCAGAGTGGCTGTCCCACTGCACATTCCCATCAGCAATATATGAGATTTTCGGGTGCTACATAGCCTCACCAACACTTGGTATTGTCAGCATTTGTATTTTTGTCATTTTAATAGGTGTGTAGTTATCTCTTATCATGGTTTTGACATTAGCATGTCTTGTCATGCTAATGATGCTGAACATCTTTTCATATGCCATTTGCCACCCATAAATCCTTTTTGATAAAGCATTTTTAAGAGTCCTTGCCAGCCAGGCGTGGTGGCTCATGCCTGTAATCCCAGCACTTTGGGAGGCCGAGGTGGGCAGATCACAAAGGCAGGAGATTGAGACCATCCTGGCTAACATGGTGAAAACCCGTCTGTACTAAAAATACAAAAAATTAGCCGGGTGTGGTGGTGGGCGCCTGTAGTCCCAGCTACTCGGGAGGCTGAGGCAGAAGAATGGCATGAACCTGGGAGGCGGAGCTTGCAGTGAGCCGAGATGGCACCACTGCACTCCAGCCTGGGTGAGAGTGGAAGACTCTGTCTCCAAAAAAAAAAAAAAAAAAAAAGAGTCCTTGCCTTATTTATTGGATTATTTGTTTTCTTACTGTTGGATTTTGAGAGTTCTTTACAAATTGTGATTACAAAAATATAAATGCAGAATATCCATGAGTCCACCATTACCTTGATATCAAAGGTATGATTCTATGAGTCCACCATTACCTTGATATCAAAGCCAGACAAAACGACTGTCCAGTATATCTTATGAATATAGACTCAAAAAATCTTCAACAAAATAGCAGACCAAATCCAATAGCACATTCAAAGGATTATATACCATGACCAAGTGGGATTTCTCCCAGAAATGCAAGGGTGGCTCAACATAAGAAAAAAAATCCATCAATGTAACACAACACTGTAAAGAGAGAAATGATATCACAATAGATACATTAAATGCATGCAACAAAATTCAACACTTCAAACACTTTCAGAATGCAAACACTCACCAACAAATCAGAATACAGAGAACTTCCTTAACATGATAATGGGCACTTACACAAAACCCACAACTCATATTATACTCAATGGTAAAAGAGCAGAAGCTTCCCCACTGAGATCAGGAACAAGACAAGAATGCCCATTTTTACCACTGCTATGAAGTATTGTACTGGAAGTCCTAGCCAGAGCAGTTAGGCAAGAAAAAGAAATAAACAGCCTCCAAATTGGAAAGGAAGCAGTAAAGTTATCTCTATTTGAAGATGAAATGATTCTATATATAGAAAATGTCACAATACAAAAATTCACACAACTGGTAGCGCCAATAAACAAATTCAGCATAGTTGCAGATTACAAGATCAGTACACGAAAGTCCATTTTCTATGCATCAGCAATGAACAGTCTGAAAATGAAATTAAGTAACAATTCCATTTATAACAGCATCCAAAAGAGTAAAACACTTAAACCAAGAAGAAAGACTTTTATGCTGAAAACTACAAAACATTGCTGAAAGAAATTAAAGAAGACCTAAATAAACAGAAGACAACATATGTTGATGTATTGGAATATTAATTGCTAAGATGGCAATACTCCCCAAATGATCCACAGATTCAATGCAACCCCTATCAAAATTCCAGTGGCATTTCCTAAGGAAATGGAAAAACTAATCTTCAAATTTATATGGAACTGGAATGAACCCCAAGCAGTCAAAACACTATTGAAAAAGAAACACACACCAAAAAAGAAGGAAAAAGAAACACAAAGTTTCAGGGTTCATGCTTCCAGATTTCCAAACGTACTCAAAACTACTATAATCAAACCAGTGTGGTACTGGCATAAGGACAGACATAACAGACCAGTGGAATATAATTGACAGCCTAGAAATAAATATCTATGGCTAATTGATTTTCAATAAGTGTTCAGCACAACTCAGTGGGGGAAAGAATAGTCTCTACAACAAACAGTGCTAGGGCAGCTGCATAACCACAGGCAAAAGAATGAACTGGACCCCTACCTCACTCCATACACAAAAATTAACTCAAAATGGATCAATGACCCAAATACAAGAGGAAAACCTAGGGGTAAACTATTAGAGGAAAATATAGGAGTAAATATTTATAACCTCAGACTTGGCAATGGATTCTTAGATTTGACACCAAAAGCATGAGCAACAAAAGGAAAAAATGGATAAATTAGACTTCATAAAAAGTAAAACCATTTGCATAACAAAATATATTATCTAGAAAGTAGAAACACAGCCCACAAAATGAGAGAAAGTATTTGCAAATAACGGACTTGTCTCCAGAATATATAAAGAACACTTACAACTCAACCACACACACACACAAAAATTAAGAGATAGGCAAAGAACCTGAATAGACATATCTCCAGAGAAGACATACAAATGGCCAATACGCACATGAAAGCATGTTCAGCATCATTTGTTATTAAAGAAATGCAAATAAAAACCACAGTGGGATACCACCTAACACCCGCAAGAGATAAACCACTTCACACCCAGTAGGATAACTATAATCAAAAACATGGAAAATAGCAAATGTTGATAAGGATATGGAGAAACAGAAACTCTTGTGCACTGGGATCACACAATAGAGAACACCGTAGTAACATTTTGGTCTGTTCACAAGACCCAGAATATTTACCAGTTTTTGTTGTTGGTTTATTATTTTTCTGTTAAAAAATTGTGAAAAGTTTGTTTTAGCTAGATGATATTTTAATAGTTGCCAGTGCTTTGGAGCTATGAAGATGTCACTACTTAACACATATACCTTATGTTTTGTTTTGTTTTGTTTTACACTCAGTATAAATCAGGAAAATTTAGCCAACCACCTAGCATTTAGAATCTTCTTTTTTATTGTGTTCTAAGGATATGGATGTTCTCATAACAGCAAAAAAACAGCAACAAAAACATTTCATAAATATCACTTAATAGACTTTAAGCACCTGCATAACTTTGAATGTGTCCCAAATATTTAGTGTAGATAGATAGATATTCAACAAATAAAGCAAAATATAACATGCATTTCACATTTTGTCTTTCCCTGTTACAATTTTAATAGCAGAACTGTATGACAAGTTTAGGTGATCCTAGCATATGTTAAATTCAAATTAATGTAAAACAGATCAACAACAACAAAGAAACTTTCTATTTGAGCGAAGTCATGCTTTCTATTATAATAACTTGTCTTCGGTTATCAATCAAATGCACACTTACACTGTTGTCTGTTTATAATAAAGAATACTGTACCTATAAAAAAAAGAAAAAAGAAACCCTTGTACACTGTTGGGAGCTGCTGTGGAAAACAATTTGGTGGCTCCTCAAAAAGCTAAACATAGAATTACATATGACCCAGAAATTCCATCTTAGGAATTATATTAGAGTTCTCCAGAGAAACAGAACCAGTGGAATACATATAGAGAAGATTTATTATGGGAATTGTTTCATGCAATTACAGAGGCCAAGAAGTCCCATGACATACTATTTACAAGCTGAAGAACCAGGAAAGCTGGTGGTGTAATTGAGTTCAAGTCTGAGAGCCTGAGAATCAAGGAAGCCAGTGTAACTCCCAGTCCAAGGCCTAAGGTCTGAGAATCTAGGGGTAGGAGGCTACTGGTATAAGCCTTAGAGTCCAAAAGCCTGAGAACCAAGAGCTCCATTGTCTGAGAGCAGGAGAAGGTGATGCAGCTCAAAAAGAGAGAATTTGCACTTCCTCCACATTTTGATTCTATTTGAATGGGCCTTCAACACTGAAGTTCATCCATGATTCCTGCCCACACTGGGGAGGATGATCTTCTTTACTCCATCTACTGATTCAAATACTAATCTAGAAAACACCCTCACAGACACACTCTGAAATAATGTTTTACCATATATCTGGGTATCCCATAATCCAGTCAAATTAATGTGTAAAGTTAAACATCCCAGGTATACACTCAAAAGAATTGAAAACACTTACTCAGATACTTGTACATCCATGTTTAATAGCAGCATTATTCAAAATACCCCAAAGGTGGAAACAACCCAAATGTCCAGCAATGAACAAATGAATAAACAAACCATGTACACATAAAATGGATTATTCAGAAACAAAAAGTAATGAAGTATTGATAAATGCTATAATGGATGAACTTCCATGTTGTAAGGAATTTGGCCTCACTCAAAGAGATGTCTAGAATTTCCCACATGACAGGAGTGTCCTCTTTATTCCTGGTGAGTCACTGGGACCACACCTGATAGTTCATGCTGATGAGATTATTCATAACGCCACTCACACCTGATAGTCTTAGGGTGGAGGGGCTGGCCACACCAAAAAAACCAAACATAGAATTTACTGTGAGAGCTTTCAACCCAACCTCCAGGGTTGGGGTGGAGTGGGCTGAAGATTGAGTTTAATCAGTCATGCCCATGTAGTGAAGCCTCATTAAAAACTCTAGATACCAAAGTTCAGGTGAGCTTCCCTGGTTGGCAATACTCTGCACATGTTATCACACATCATGGCCATGAGGAAGTAACCGTCCATGACCCTGGGGAGCGGGCCCTGGACACTCCCCATTTAGACCCCTCCCAACTCCATCCTATACATCTCTTCCTCTGGCTGGTTCTAATTTGTATATTTTTGTTGTAATAAACACAGACTTACATATAATAGGTTTCAGCGAGTCTTTCTGGTGAATTATACAACCTGAGGGTGGTTTTAGGAAACCCTTGAAATTTGTGTCAAGAGTCTTGGGAGTCAAATTTGGTGGTCTGGAAGACCCTGCCTTAGCACAATGTTTTTGAGGTTACCTGCAGTTTGCCTAACTCCAGGTAACCTCAAAACCATTATGCTAAGTGAAAACTCAGACACAAGAGTCACATACTATGACAGCCACATGTTATATAAAATATCCAGAACAGGTAAATCCATAGAGAGAGAAAGCTGATTGATGGTTGCTGGGCGCTGTGTGGAAGAGACAATGGGAAGTACTGCTTAATGGATACTAGGCTTTATTTTGGGGTGATGAAAATATTTAGAACTAGATAGAGGTAGTGGTTACACAACATCGAACATACTAAACCCCCTGTTAAAATGATTAATGTTACTCGATTTTTTTTTTTTTTTGAGACAGAGTCTCACTCTGTCACCCAGGCTAGAGTGGAATGGCGCGATCTTGGCTCACTGCAACCTCCACCCTCCAAGTTCAAGCGATTCTCCTGCCTCAGCCTCCCAAGTAGCTGGGATTACAGGTGCCTGCCACTGCACCCAGCTAATTTTTTGTATTTTTAGTAGAGACGGGGTTTCACTATCTTGGCCAGGCTGGTCTTGAACTCCTGACCTCGTGATCCACCCGCCTCGGCCTCCCAAAATGCTGGGATTGCAGGCGTGAGCCACCGCACCTGGCCTATTACTTGAATTTTATCTCAAGAAAAAGAAGAATATCTACCCTTACTCATTTGAGTATTTTTGTATTAACTTCTTCAAAAGGTATCAGATAACCCCAACATCCGTGTCATCTAGGACTGGGCACCTGTTGATGTCTTCTCCCAGGAGAGTTGACATTTTCCTGGATCTTCACAAGCTGTGTAGTTTTGGATTGTAACCTGAACATTTCCTGTATTATATTTTGAGGCTCTGGGTCTTATTTAAGTTCTGTGGGAAACATTTATATCTTTCGTTTTGGCAGGCAGTCAACCTGGTCAGGTTCAGGCCTCAAGTTCCAACCTTCCGTGTGTGGTGGTTCCAATGTCAGCTCAGTCTGCAAAGCCTTTGCTGACTGTCTGGTACCCTGTGTGCACTACCCAGCAGGGAGTCTGGGACCTGAGCAGTGTGGCCTGTTAGCACATTTCTCAGAGCCTTTATACGGTGATTACAATCGGATCCACACATGTGCAATTGGAGAGTGCATCAAGGAGTTCGTAAACAATGTAATGGGGTTGATTTCACAAGCTCCTCCCTTTTTACAATCTCCCTGGTACTTTCCTGTTTCCTGGGGCTCCCTTTTCACGCTTCCAGCCAGAAAGCTAAAGCTTCAGCATCCCGCTGTGCTGCACTCTTCATGGTAGGGCCAGGTGGTGGGAGCACAAAGAAGAAAAAGCAACAGGGGTTTGCTTCCTTCCTTTTGGGATCACAACTCTGCTGATGCATGAAGAACGTTCTTCTCCCTCTGAGTTTCGGCTCCTGCAGGTTCCCAATGCTTTGAGGCCTCTGTCATTCCTGCCAGGGACTCCCTGGTGGCTGGGGCATAGGAGAGCAGGAAGAAGAAAGAAACTTAGGGCAGGAGAGTGGCATTAGAAATTTCTGGTCCTTGAGCCAGCACTAGAGGGCTTCTACTGGAGTTTTCCTGTATGGTCCCAGTCCCCACTTCCAGGTTACATTTTGTTCTAGCCAGGAAACAAGAAGGGGGCAAAAAGGTAAACTCAGGATGGTACTTTGATTTCTGATCTTCTTCAAGTTACCTTCTACCATTTACTTTTCAGGGTCCTCACATAGCTGGCCTGTGCATCCTGTCCAGGTTTTATAGCTACCTTCAGCAGGAGAGGTAGGGTAGAACATGCTTATTACTCCATCTTGCCCAGAACTAGATCTGACTCCAGCATAGTTTGCCTTAACATTTCCCTGATTATGAAAGATGTTGAGTATCTTTTCATGCAGTCAGAGCCATTGCATCCTCTTTTCTGTGAACCTCTATTCATATCCTCTGTTCACGTATCTATAGGAAACTAATGTCTCAGAATCAGGGAGACATACACTTTGAGATATGAATCACAATTTTTTTTCCTATTCTGTTTTTTGACTTGCTTCTGGTACATTTTTATCATTGCAGAAATTTATTTTTATGAATAGATGAATTGAAGCTCTTTGAGGGGAAAAAGAGACAGGAAGACTTTCAATTACCAGAGTCACTGGGACCTGCCCTAGATTCCATCTCAGTGCCTGTGAAGATTCCAGTTCACCCATCAGGGTGTGTGGACACTGGGAGGTCAAAATAAAGCTGCATTATCATTGCTCCTACCAGTCCCACTGATTCAGTCAAATGTCACAGGCACTAGACGGGGCAGTGGTGCCTCTTCCTCTCCTGTGTTTTGCCAGTGCTCCCCCAGCCTCTTTCCTGAGTGTAACGTGTGGCGGAGCTGAGTGGAGCTGGTCCCCTCCTGACACTCATCTCTGCTTATCCCCCTCAGGCAATGGGGAGTTCACCACCTGTTCTTCCCTCACTGCTGCTCTGCCTGTTAGAAAGTCTTTCTCCTCTGGATGCTGAATTGTCCTTCTACCTCTGGCCTCCAGAAATCTCTTTGGTGATTTCCCGGGGGCCCTTCATCTATGGAGGCTTCTAGAGGAGCCAGGTCTGGTTGACTGACTCCCTGGAGGTGGAGGGTCTCCCTCAGCTGAGACTGACTGCAGACAGGCCCCTGGAGCTTGACAGGCCCCCAGTGCCAACCTCATTCAGCAGCCCATGGAAAGACCTTGGCAGCCTTTGTTTTCTTGCTGACTTGCTATTAGACTCAGGCAAGTCTCTCCTTCCTGGGCTGCAGGATCTGCACATAGAAAACCTTTCCTGTTGTGGCTTTTTCCACTAATTAACTGTGGGACCTTGGGCAAGTGACTTAACATCTCAAAGCCTCATTTTCCTCATCTGTAGCTTATTTACTCATTCATCAAATATGTATTAAGCACCTGCTAGGTGCAGGGTACTGAAGTTATAGCAGGGAATAAGAGACATGATTTCTGCTCTTATAGTTTATATCTTAGTGGGATAGATAGTAAATGAGCACAGTTGACCCTTACACAACACGTGTTTGAACTATGTGATTCCACTTATAGGCAAATTTATTTCAACCAAATGTAAATTAAAAATACAGTATCTGAGTCAGGCACTGTGGCTCATGCCTGTAATCCCAGCTACTTGGGTGGATGAGGTGGGAGGATCACCTGAATCCACGAGTTCAAGGCTGCAGTGAGCTATGATCATACCAGTGTACTCTAGCCTGGGCAACAAAGCAAGACCCTCTCTAAAAAAAAAAAAAGGAAAGAAAGAAATACAGTATCCATGAACTCCAATAAATGCTAAAGGACTTGAGCACATGTGAATTTGTGTATATACAAGGGGTCCTGGAAATAATCCTCTGTGTATAACTAGGGACAGCTGTAAATAAATACACAGCAAGGTAATAAGGTAAGTTCAGATGCCAATAGTTCTCTGAAGACAATGAAACAGAAATGGGACAGTTACTAGCGGCAAATTTTGGGGCTATGTTAGGGTAGCCAGGGATTGCAACTCTGAAGAGTTGACATTTGAGCTGAGACCTGCATGATGAAAAACCAACCAAGCAGAGATTTGTGGAGAAAGTGTGTTTGGCAGAAAGAACAGCAAGTGCAGAGGCCCTGGGGTGGAAAAGAACTTGCTATGTGTGAGGAATGGAAGAAATCCAAAGTGACTGACATGGAGGGAACAACAGGGAACTGAAGGAGGTGGTTGGCAAACATGGGCCAAACATAAGCCAATGCTGAGCAGGCCTGGCCAGGCGTGGCGTGGCCCTCCAGCATGGGAGCCTGCTGCTCTGAACACCCCATGATCTGGGACCAACATTTTCAAATCAGAAAATTTCACACATAAAAACCCATCTAGATCTTTGGCATCTTTAAAACAAACAAATCAGCATGAAAATATGCTTATTATTAGTACTTAATTTCTTTTTTTTTTTTTTTGGAGTCTTGCTCTGTTGCCCAGGCTGGAGTGCAGTGGCAAGATCTCAGCTCACTGCAACCTCCACCTCCCAGGTTCTAGTGATTCTTGTGCCTCAGCTTCCCCAGTAGCTGGGACTACAGGCACGCACCATCATGCCAGACTAATTCATTAGTAATCTGTAAATGCAAATAAAAACCACACGGAGATACTGCTTTGCACTCATTAGGATAGCTATAATAAAAAAGATAGACAACAACAAGCATTGGTAAGAATATAGAGAAATTAGGACCCTCATGCACTGAAAGTGGGAATGTAAAATGGTGCAGCCCTTTTGGAAAACAGTTTGGCAGTTCCTCAAAAAGTTATCATAACAGAGTTATCATAGGATCCAGCAATTCTACTCCTAGGTATGTGACCAAGGAATTGAAAACAAGTGTTCAGACAAAAACGTACACGGGCTGTTCACAGCAGCACTGTTCCCAATAGCCAAAAGGTAGAAACAATCCAAATGTGCATCAGTTGATAAATGGATAAGCAAAATGTGGTGTAACCATACAATGGAGTATTATTTGGCCATAAAAAGAAATGTAGTGATACATGCTACAACTTGTTGCCACACGCTAGGGGGAGAGAGGATTGGGGAGTGACTACTAATGGGTACAGGGTTTCTTTTTGGGAAGATTAAAATCTGCTAGAATTAGTAGTAGTAATGGTTGCACAGTTCTGTAAATATACTAAAACTACTTAATTGCATGTTTTAAAAGAGTGAATTTGTGGTATGTGATTTTTTTTCCCAGCTTTCTTGAGGTATGATTGACAAAATTGTGTAAATTTATGGTGTGCAACATGCTGATTTGATATACATATACATTGTGAAATGACTGCCACAATCGTGTTAACACATCTGTCACCTCACTTACTTACCATTTGTGTGTGTGTGTGTGTGCTAAAAACATTTAAGATCTTTACCAGACACAAAAGTTTTTAATTACATGCAAATTAAGAAGTGTGTTATTCAGAATGCTCTAGAAAAGAACAACTGCCGAGTTGTTGCCATGGAAAGGGGTGGTAACTTGCAGCTCGTTGCCATGGCATTTGTAAACTGTCATGGCACTGGTGGGACTGTCTTATGCTAATGAGCAGCAAGGGTAACTAGAGGTTGCCTTTGGCACCATCTGCTGGTTTCTTTACTTCATCCTGGGACCAGGAAGTAAGTCCTGCTGGTCTCCTACGTCACCTCCGCAGGCACAGGCATGGAAGCTGTCAGCACACTAGGAGCCCACATCTAGGGGAAGCTGGGGAGCCACTTCCACAGCAGCATAAACTAGGGCTCTGTGGAGTTCAGTGGCTCATGGGACAATGGCTCCCTTGATGGCAACCGCAGCTTCCTGCTTACCAACTCTCTGGAGAACACAGTAAGGAGGGGCCCACTGGCCTCTGCTTCCCTGTCTGTGAAAAGGGGACAGGAAAGCCTGCAGCATGGACACACAGATCAAATGGGAGTGTGTGTGTGTAAGGCGGCCTACCTGGGCCTGGCCCACGTGGGCCCTTGAAAGATAGTAATAACAGCTAATGTCTGTAGACTCCTCCATGGCTCCCCATCACCCTCAGGAAATGTCAGATCCCTCAGCATGGTTTGAAAGACCTGCACAAGCTGGCCCCCAGCCCTTCTCCCTCATCTCCCACCCTTCTCCCTTACACCAGCCTCTTTTCTGTTTCTCAGACATGCCTTGCATGCTCCCACCTCAGGGCCTTTGCACGTGCTTTTCCTCTGCCTGGAAGACACTTCTCCCAGTTCTTTACATGACACATTCCCCCCATCCCACTCCCCCTGACACACTCCAATCAGGTCTCCAATCAAATGCCCCCTCTGGAAGACGACCCCCAGACCCCATCGCCTTTGCCTAGCTTCATTTTTCCTCATAACAATTTTCACCACCAACCATGTTCATTCATCCCTTTGGCATATGGTTTCTGAGCATCTACTGTATACCAGGTGCTATGCTGTGCCAGAGGCTATAGCAGGGAAAAGACAGACACATCTTCCACCCTCACAGAGCTGACATCCTGCAGGGGAAACAGATATTACCCATGAGTGAGTGAGGCCCATAGCACATGCAGGCATCAGGCAGGATGTGCTGCAGGGAAGGGCAGAGCAAGTTGAGATTTTAGATGGTGAGGTCAGAGGAAGCCTCACTGATAAGGTGATATTTGAGCAGAGACCTAAAGCAGGTAATGGAGCAAGCCATGTGGGAACCCGGGGAAAGAACATTTCAAGCTGAGGGAACAGCAGAGGGAAGGCTTAGGCAGGAACAGCCTACAAGCACGAGGAGAGAAGGGACTTTGCTTTGCTCACAGCTGAACCCACAGCACCTAGCAGTGCCTGACACATAGTAGGTGCTCAATAAATGCTTACTGGGTAGTAGAGCATTTTCTATCCCCCAGGCACTGTGCTAAGTGCCTATTACTCCATTGATTTCTAGCAGTCGCCAATCAGAGTTGGACTGGCTTATATGCTGGCCTTCATTTCCGAACTGTGTGGCTCGGGCAGTTCTTTAACCTTTCTAAGCTTCAGTCCTGTCATCTGCAAAATGAGGCTAATATCATAGAGCCCACCTTAGAGAGCTGTTGCAAGGAGTAAATGAGCTAATATAATAATGGTGACTGTTTAATAATTGTTAGCAATTATTATTATGGTAGTTATTGTTATTAGGCAATGTAGGGAAGCAGAAGAAGTCACTATTTCCGCTTTCAAGGAAGGACATGGCAGATGAATTAGGAAGTCAGGAATGACACACAGGAGATTACCCTGTGGCACCAAAGATTCCCAGAGAAGGCAGAGACAAATGAGAACACAGAAATCATTTGAGAGAGAGAGAGAGCAGCCCTTGGGCCAAGACTCAAAGAATGGGTAGGATTTACAGAGGTGGGAAATGGGGATAGAAGGCCCTCCAGGCTGGTGTCACTGCACAAACACATACGGAGGTGGAGTGGAGTACATCAGCCTAACGCACTTCTTGTTCCCCAGTGGAGGGCATATGTGATGGCTGCCATGGTCCTGGGCACACTGTACTGCATCTCCTGCTTGGTGCTGGCTCTGGGGGTGAAGGAACAGTTAGGTAAGAGGGGGATCACGGGGCCAAACGAGGCAGGGGTGGTCTCGTGCTCTGGGGAGTCCCTACCTGCTCTGGGGAGTCCCTACCTGCACTGGGGAGCCCAGGCTGTGGGAGCATCTGGACGGGGGGAGGATGGTAGTTCTCACCTTTGTGGTCTCGGGGCTTCTTTCTATGCTTAAACACTCTTGAAGATCTGAACGAGCTTTTTAGGTGAGTTTATATCTATTAATATTTGTGTTAGTAAAATAGAGAAAAGTTAAAAATATTAATTTTAAAATTATGAATGCATTACATGTTAACATAAATATAATCTGTTTTGAAAACTGACATATTTCCAAACAAAAGGCATTTCGTGAGAAGAGTGACATTGTTTTACATTTTTGTGAAGCCCTGCATTGTCTGGCTTTAAAAAAAGACAGCTGGATTTTCATACTACTTCTGCATGCACCGTGTTGCACTATCCCATGCACATAGCTCCTGGAAAGCTCCACCATACACTGGTGAGAGAATGAGAGTGCAAAAGGTACACAAATCTTAGCATTATTAGGAAAAGAGTTTTGACCTCACAGACCCCTGATAACATCTCAATGACCCTCAGAGTTCTCAGAGCTCCTAGAAACACAATTTGAGGACTACTGTCCTGGGTGGTCTCATCCTAACCCATAGCTTTAAACATCTCTATGTAATTTCAGCTGCATTAACAGAAAGGCCCAAAATTAACAGTAGATAAGACTTTATTTCTCTCAGGGAGAAAAAAAAGTCAACCTATAAAGCAACTCTTCCATGAAACTGTTGAGAGCTCAGGCTCTGTCTGGCTTGTTGCTCAGCTGTTCCTAAGGTGTTGCCCTCCTGCCACAGTCTAAAATGGCTCTGGCTCATCACTGCATGCCAGCTATTCTAGGGAGAAAAGAGGACAAAGTGTGTATTTCTCTGCTCTTTACAGAAAGGACCCTGATGTTACTCACTTCACACTTGTTCACATCCCAATGATCAGTATCTACTCATATGGCACACATAGCTGCAAGGGAGTCTGGGAAATGGTATCCATAATCAGAGGTCCTCTGTGCCTAAATATAAATCAGGGGTTCTCAGAATAGAAAACCCAGAAGTAAAGCCACACCCTATAAACCATCTGATCTTTGACAAGGCAAAAACAAACAATGGGGAAAGGACTCACTGTTCAATAAATTGTACTGGGATGGATAACTGGCTAGCTATATGCAGAAGAATAAAACTGGACCATTACCTTTCACCATATACAACAACTAACTCAAGATGGATTAAAGGTTTAAATGTAAGACTTCAAACTATAAAAATCCTGGAAGAAAACCAAGGAAATACCCTTCTTGACACTGGCATTCACTGAAAAGTTTTGGCTAAGTCCCCAAAAGCAATTGCAACAAAAACAAAAATTGAAAAGTGGGACCTAATTAAACCACAGAGCTTCTGCACAGCAAAGAAATTCTCAACAGAATAAACAGATAATCTGCAGAATGGGAGAAAATATTCATAAACTCTGCATCCAAAAAAGGTCTAATACCCAGAATCTATAAGGATCTTAAACAAATCAATGAGAGAAAAATAATAACCCCATTAAAAAATGGACAAAGGACATGAGCAGACACTTCTCAAAAGAAGATATACAAGTGGCCAACAAACACTTGAAAAAAATATTCATCATCACTAATCATCAGAGAAATGCAAACCAAAACCACAGTGAGATACCATCTCACACCAGTCAGAATTGCTATTATTAAAAGTCAAAAGCAACAGATGCTGGTGAGGCTGCAGAGAAAAGAGAACCCTTATACACTGTTTGTGGAAATGTAAATTAGTTCAGCCACTGTGGAAAGCAGTTTGGAGATTTCTCAAAGAACTAAAAACAGAACTACCATTTAACCCAGCAATCCCATTACTGGGTATATATCTGAAGGAAAATAAATCATTCGATCAAAAGGACACATGCACTTATATCGTTATTGCTACACTATTCACAGTAACAAAGACATGGAATCAACCTAGGTGCCATCAGTAGTGGATTATATAAAGAAAACATGATACATATATACCATGGAATACTATGCAGCCATAAAATAGGATGAAATCATGTCCTTTGCAGCAACATGGATGCATCTGGAGGCCATAATCCTAAGCAAATTAATGCAAGAACAGAAAATCAGATACCACATGTTCTCACTTATAAGTGGGAGTTAAACATTGGGAACAACACATGTAGACATAAACATGGGAACAACACACATGAACATAAACATGGCAACAACAAACACTCCAGTAGACACAGCAGACTACTGGTGGGGAGAAATAAGGAAGGGGCATGTGTGAAAAAACTATATGTTGGGTACTATGCTTACTACCCAGATGATGGGAACCATACCCCAAACCTCAGCATCATGCCATATACCCATGTAACAAACCTGTACATGTAGCCCCTGTATCTAAAATAAAAGTTAACAGTTAAAAAAAAAATAAGTAAATCAGGGGTTCCCTTTCTATGAGAGAGGAGGCAAGAACAGTGGCTTCTTTGATTGAATTACATTCAAACCCACAAGGCCCTATCAGGTCTTCCTAGCCTTCTGTCTACACTCCAGTCAGCGTCAGCTTCCCATCTCTATTCTTGTCCAGGCTCCCTGGTTTTCCTTCTGTTCCTCTAGTGAACAGTCTTTCCTCAAGCTTCTGGTTCATGCTGTTTCTGCCTCCTAGAAGAGCCTTCTCCCAGACGCCTTCCCAGCTGCTCCTTTCCACTCTCAACTCTCAGCGTGACCACCTGATCTCAAGTAGCCCCCTCCTACCTCATTATTCTTTCTCAGCAGTTTTTTTCTTCACATCACATTATTTTATAATCAGTATGTATTCGCTTGTTAATTTGTTTTTTGTCTTGTTTTGTTTTGTTTTTTAACATAAACAGAGATGGGAACTTCTCTTTTGCCCCCCACAAAACAACCAGAGCATGGAACATATGAAGTAAACAATATTTATTGAATGAAGAAATGAATTGTGAGTAGTGTTATTAACTCCTTTACCAAAAGTCCACAACTCTCTAGTAGTAGAAGAGACCTGGGAGAAAAAATGCAGATCCATGAGGGCTTTGTAGCAGGAATCTTTTAATTGCAAATGATGGAAACACAACTCAAACTGCCTTAACCAAAGGGAGAGTATATTGGTTCACAAAACTGGAAATTCCATAGCTGTTCAGGCACGGTTGGATGCTGAGCAACAGGATGTAGGGGTGATGGTGGAGGATCTGCTGCAGGCTGGGAAAGAGGGCAGCCAGGATGACCCATTGTCAGATGTCCAGACAATGTCCTCAGGAATCTGTCGTTGCCTCAGGCTCTCAACCCTGCTATCGTTATCTTGACCTCTTTGCTAGATGACTTACCCCTATGGTGGCAAGATGATCATCAGCAGCTACTGTATTACATCCTTTCCAGCCTCCTCCCCTTTTGCAGAGGTTCCAGCAACAATCCCAGAGCTGCCTCTCATTGCTCAAATGGAGTCATATGACGCTGCCTAAACCAATCACTGTAGCCAGGGGGATGAAGTTTACTGATGGGCTGAGCCTTGAAGCTAGGAATGGGGAGTGGACTTAGGGGCAGTTGGGAGGGGACTCCCTAAAGGAAAATCTGGGTGCTGTTCCTTCAAGATGAGAGCATGAGACTGAGATCACAAATGCATGGCACACCCCAACCTGACATAACTAAGACAGCCCTCCCCTTCCTGACCCCTCAGCTCCCTGGCAGCATCCTCACTACTCTCTTTCCCAGCCTGCAGCACATCCTTCACCATCACCCCTAGACCCTGTTGCTCTCTTGAGCCACTTTCACACCAGGAAGGCAGGAAACACGTATAATACTGTGATTTGCAGCCCTGTGCAAGCTGGGGACAAGGCTTCAAATCCATACTTTCTCCAGATTCAGTTATCTCCACCCTGCAAAGGGACTGGCAAAGCCCCATCTGTGCACAGGCCGTCACTAGTGCACCACACTGTGCCTGTCACTCCCTGCCTTTTCTCACCCAGACGACTCAAGGGATCTTTGTCTTTTTCTGTACTCACCCTGCAGGCCTAGGTGGGAGCTTCCAGTGCCTCTTGTCATCATGCTGGTATGTCCAGGAAGTGGGAGGTGCCACCAATGTGTAGCCACCCTGCCTGAGCCCACCACCCTTGGAGTCAGAACACCCTGGGGCAAATCCTGGCTCACCTCTTCTCAGCTACGTGATATCGGTGAGTGGCTTCACTTCTCAGGGCTTCCGGCTCCTCCTCTAATTCCCACCGCACAGCACTGTGGTGAGCTTGAGCAAGATCAGCATGTCAGTGTCTGGCACAGAACGGGCATGCAAGAAGCATTGGTTCTCTTAGCTCCCAGGGTCATCTGGAAAAACCAATTTCAAAGGCCAGAGAGTTGGGTTCAAATCCTGACTATCCACTTACCAGCAGTGATTCTGCAGATGTTATTCCTCCTCTTGGAGCCTCAGTTTACCCATCTGTAGAATGAGGATGATAAACTTATCACAAGGGGCTATGGTGAGGAAGAAGTGGGGTCTCAAGAGTACCTGTCATGCAGTTGGTGCCCAGAATTGCTGTCCCCTTCACAAAGTTCCCTGGTCGACTGGGCAAGCCACATGCCTGCATTTGTCTCTCAGGAGGGACATTAATCATTTATTCAACAAACATGTCCTCAGCTCCTACTAGGTGCCAGGCACTGTTCAGCAGTGAGCAAGACATAAATTGCTCTGCCCTCATGGGGTTCACATTCTGGTGTAAGTACAGGCAAAAAATAATAAATGAAAGTATGATGTGCATTGGGAGGGAGGAGGCACAGAGTACCATGGGAAAGGTCATAACAGAGGCCTTCACCTGGCCCAGGCAGTCAGGGAAACCTCCTGGAGGAGGTGATGTTTTAACTGAAGTGGGAAGGATGAGTTGGAGGTACCCACGTGAAAATGGGAAGAAGGAGGCATGTCTGGGCAGAGAAGACAGCATCAACAAGGGCCTTGAGAGAAGACCATGAGGAGAGTTAGAAGAACTATTAAAAGCCAACAGGCTGAATAAAGAAAGTTGTGGAGAGATGGGGGCTAGATCCAGGGCTGGGAGGTCAGGAGAGGCCAGATGCTACAGGATCTCCTGAACGTGGTGCAGAATCTGGACTTAGTCCTGAGGCAATGGGGAGCCCCTCTACTTGGAGGAATCACACTCTGAGCCCCCACCCTGTGCCTAGCCAGTGAGGAGACAACTACTACTCACTTTTGCAAAAGGCTGTGATTAGGCAGGAAATATGGGTCTTAGAACCCTGCTGAGAAGGTCAGGCTCGCTTCCTGGAAGAAGTGCTGTCTGACCAGGGACTTAAAGAGTGAGCATGAGTCACCCAGACTGAGGTCTTCCAGGCTGAGGGAACAGCATCTGTGCAGGCCTTGTGTCAAGAGGGAATGCAATGAGTCAGGGGAGCTGCAGGACAGGACTGAGCATGAGTCAGAGAGGCCAGATCAAAGTATCTCCTATGCCAGGGCAAAGAATGCTGGCTTTTGAGGGCAGTGGGGGAACATAGAAGGCTCTACAGGGAGGTGCATAGTCAGGGTGAGTTTGTAGAAGATCAGCTCAGCTACAGAATGGCAAATGGATTAGATGTTGCAGAGTGAAGCCGGGAAACCATGAGGAGACTGGGCCAGAGACATGGGCATACTCTCAATTCCTTGGCAAGTCCTGGTGGCTCCAGCTTCAACACTGATCGGAATCTAACCCTTCCCTCTGCCTCCATTGCCCTGTCTCAGGCACATATTTCCGTTCAATATATTTCTAGAAGCAGATTTACTGGATCAGAAAGTAGGCAGATGTATTTTGCTTCTTTTTTAATTAAAATATTTATTGAAATAATTACAGACTCCAAGAAATAATACAGACACATCCCATATATGCCCTTTACCTAGTTTCCCCCAATGATAACATTTTGCAAAACTGTAGTATAATATCATGACAGGATATTTTCATTGATAGAATCCACCCATCTTATTCAGGGATTTTCCAACTTTTACTTGTACTCGTGTGTGTGTGTGTGTGTGTGGTGTGTATTTAGTTCTATGCAAATTTTATCACAGGCATAGGTGTGTGTATTCACCGCTGTAATCACGATAGAAACCTTCATCATCACAAAGATATCAAAGACTTTATCCTTTTATAAGCATCCCATTTTCTTCCTTCGGGCACTCCTTACCCATCCTTAAGCCCCGACAACCACTAACCTGATCTCCATTTTAAAATTTTCATTATTGCAAAAATAAATATTTATGGAGTAAATATTAATGGAATCCTACAGTATGTAACCTTTTGCAATTGGCTTTTTTTCACGCAACATAATTCCTTGCAGATTCATCCAAGTTGTTGCACATACCAGCAGTTCATTGCTTTTTATTGCTAAGGAGTATTTAATGACATATATATACCGCAGCTTGCTGAACCATTCACCCACTGAAAGACATCTGGGTTGTTTCTAGTTATTAGTTCCTAAGAATAAAGCTACTGTGAACATAGGTGTACAGATTTTCGAGTGAACATGTTTTCAATTCTCTGAAATGCTCAAGAGTGCAGTTGCTAGATCATATAATGGTTGCATATTTAGTTTTATAAGAAACTACCAAGCTGTATTGATTATTGTAGCTATACAGTAAACCTTAATATTGAGTAGACTGATTCCTTCCACTTTATTCCTCTTTGTTGAGGTTATTTTAGCTATTCTAGAGACTATACCTGTCCTTATAAATTGGAAAATATACTTATCTATATCTACAAAAAATCTTGCTGGGATTTTGATATGAACATTGAAGCTACAGATAAATTTGGGGAAAACTGATATCTTTACTATGTTGAGACTTCCAATCTGTAAACACAGTATGTATTTTCATTTATTTATATCTTTTATTTCTTTTATCTGGTGTTTTATAATTTTCAGCATACATATACTATGCATGTTTTGCTAAATATTTCATTTTCTTTGGAGAGATTATAAGTGGTGTTGTGGTTTAAAGTTTTGTTCCATAGATTCATTGCTAGTGTATAGAAATGTGACTGATGTTTGTGTGTTTATCTAGTGTCTTATGACCTTGTAAACTCACTTTTTAGTTGGAGTTCGTTTGTTGTATTTTAAATTCCTCTAGATTTTCTACGTAGTCAAACAGGTTATCTATAAATAGTACAGTTTTCTTTCTTCCTTTGTGATGTTAGGCATTTTATTTCTTTTTTTTGCCTTGTTGCAGTGGCTAGACCTTCCAGTATCGTGTAGAATAAGAGCAGTGAAACAGAACATCCTTGTTTCTGTCTTAGGAGGAAAGCGCCATTAGGAAAGCATCGTAAGAGGAAAAGCAGTCTTTCACCATTAAGCATATTAGCTATGGATTTTTTGTTTTGTATAATTGTTTTACATGTTCTTTATCAAGTTGAAATAATTTTGCACTATTTATGACTTGCTGGGAGACTTAATGAGTTTTGGATTTTGTCAAATGCTTTCTTTTTGCATCAATTCATATGATTATATGCTTTTCTTTCTTTGGCTTGTTGATATGGTGGATTGATTGGTTTTTGAATGTTGAACTACCATAGCTCTAATAAATCTAACTTGATAATGGTGAATAATTATTTTTATACATTGTTGGATTTGACTTGCTTATATTTTGTCAAGGATTTTTGCATCAGAATTAATAAGAGATATTGGTCTGCAATTTCCTTTCTTTTTATTTTGTCTCATAATACTGGCCTCATGAAATGAATTGAGAGGTGTTTCCTCTGCTTCTATTTTTTGGAGAATATTGTGTAAAATTGGTGTCTTTTTCAAATGTTTGGTAGAATTATTCAGCTTTGGAGCATTTTAATTATGAATTCAGTTATTTTAATGATTTTTTTTTTTTTTTTGAGAGGGAGTCTCGCTTTGTTGCCCAGGCTGGAGTGCAATGGCGCGATCTCGGCTCCCAACCTCCACCTCCCAGGTTCAAGTGATTCTCCTACCTCAGCCTCCTGAATAGCAGGGATTACAGGCATCTGCCACCATGCCCAGCTAATTTTTGAATTTTTAGTAGAGACGGGGTTTCAACAGGTTGGCCAGGCTGATCTCAAACTCCTGACCTCAGGTGATCCACCAGTCTCAGCCTCCGAAAGTGCTGGGATTACAGGCATGAGCCACTGCACCTGGCCATTTTAACAGTTTGAGGACTGACCAAACTATCTGTTTCATCCTGGTTGGGTTTTGGAAGTTTTTTATATTTTTGAGGAATTGTTTCATTTCTTCTAAGCTATCAAATTTATGAGCATCAATTTATTTACAGTATTTCCTTATTATCTTTTTAATGGCTACAAGATCTATATTGGCATTCCCTGTTTCATTTGTGATACTGGTGATTGTATCTTCTCTCTTTTTTATTTTCCATCTTGCTGGAGGCTTATCAGTTTTATTTATTTTTTAATAAATCAGCTTTTTGCATTTTTTCTATTGTTTTTCTGTTTTCTATTTTATTTAAATCTGCCCTGATTTTTACTGTTTCTTTCCTTATGCTAGCTTTGAATTTATGTTGCTCTTGTTTTTCTAGTTTCTGGAGGTACTAACTTAAATTGCTAATTTGAGACCTTTCATCTTTTCTAGTTAAGCATTTAGTGCTATACATTTTCCTCTCAGCATTACTTTTGCTGCATCCCACATATTTTGATATCTTGTATTTTTACTTTTATTTGGTATTATGTAGTTTTTAAATTTCCCTTTAAACTTCTTCTTTGAGCCATAGATTATTTAGAAGTATGTTGTTTACTTTCCACATGTTTAGAGATTTTCTGCCTTTATACTATTGATTTGTAGGTTTATTCCATTTTTGTCAGAGAACATACTCTATAATTATAATTCTTTGAAACTTGCTGAGGTTTCTTTCATGGTCCAGGATATGTCTATGTTGGTATATATTTCTTGGGTTCTTGAAACTAATGTGTGTCCTGTGTTGTTGGTTGGAGTATTTTATACATGCCTATTAGATACTGTTGTTTAATGGTGTTGTTCAGATCCTCTAAATCCTCATTGATTTTCTACCTAGTAGTTCAAGTGATTGTTGAGATTGGGTTGTTTATGCCCCTGACTGTAATTGTGGACTTGTCTATTTCTCCTTTCAGTTTTATTAGCTTTGGCTTTACATATTTAAGTCTCTGTTGCTTGGTGAATGCACATTTAATATTGTTTTGCCTTCCTGGTGGATTGATCCTTTTATTCTTATGTAATATCCCTCTTTGACTCTAGTAAATTTCATGGTTCTGAAGTCCACTGTATCTGATATTCATTTAGCCACTGCTATTTAATGTTTGCATAATATATCTTATTATATCGCTTACTTTCAACCTACCTAAATTGTTGAATTTGAAATGAGTTTATCATAAACAACATATATACCCTGCCAATCGGTCTTTTGATTGTTATATTTAATAATTTAAGATTGTCAAGATGACAGGCGTTGAGATGGTCAGTTAGGACAATAAGCCAAATGAAATTAATAGTCAAGACTTTGTTCACTTACTAGAATAGTGAAGTCCAGAGACAAAGAAAAAGAAAAGTGTTGGCTTTCCAGTGTTCCATTTTCCCCCACAGAACAGCATCAGGTGAAGGTCAGGAGGATCAGTGAAGACAGGAGGATTATCTCACTAACAAGGATCCTTGAACAAGAAGCTACTGCCATTTTAGGATTCTTTTTTCCATTTCTGCTAAAAATGCCATTCAAATTTTGATAAAGATTTTATTGAATGTTTAGATCAGTTTGAAGAGTGTTGCCATTTAAAAAATATTAGTTCTTCTAATCCATGAACATAGTATATCTCTACATTATTTATACCTTTTCATGTTTTCCAGCAATGTTTTGTAGTTTTCAGTGTACAAGTCTTGCATTTCTTTTGTTAAATTTATATCTGATTATTTTATTATTTTCAATACTATTATAAAGAGATTTGGTTTTTAATTTCATGTTCAGATTATTCATTGCTGGTGTGTAGGTATACAAATAATTTTTGTATATTTATATTGTATCTTACAACTTTGCCGAGCTTGTTTATTAGCTCTGATAGTTTTTTGTGGATTCCTTAGTATTGTCTATATGCAAGATCATGTCATATACATATAGAAATGATTTTACCTCTCCCTTTTAAATCTGGATGCCTTTTAGCTTCTTTTATTACCTTATTGCATTGGCCAGAGCCTCCAGTACAATGCTGAATAGAAATAGTAATAATGGGCATTCTTGTCTAGTTCCTGATCTTAAGAACAAAGCATTCAATCTTTTTTATTTATTTATTTATTTATTTATTTATTTATTTATTTATTTTTGACACAGGTTCTCACTCTGTCACCCAGGCTGGAGTGCAATGGTGCAATATTGGCTCACTGCAGTCTCTGCCTCCTGGGCTTAAATGACCTTCCTACCTCAGCCTCCCAAGTAGCTGGGACTACAGTTACACACCACCAAACCTGGCTAATTTTTATATGTTTTTTAGAGATGGGGTTTCACCATGTTTCCCAGGCTAGTCTCAAACTCCTGAGATCAAGCAGTCCACCTGCCTCAGCCTCCCAAAGTGCTGGGATTACAGGCGAGAGCCACTGTACCTGGCCTCAATCATTAATCATTAAGTATTATATTAGCTGTTGGTTTTTTAATAGATGTTCTTTATCAGGCTGAGGAAGTTCTTTTTTTATTCCTAGTTTGTTGAACATTTTTATTATGAAAGGGTGTTAGATTTTGTCAAATGCTTTTTCTGTGTCTGTTGAGATGATCATTTGGTTTTTCCTTATTCTATTGATGTTGTGTATTTTATGGATTGATTTTTGGATATTAAACCATCCTTGCATTTCTGGTCATAGTGTATAGTCTTTTTTTATGTTGCTGGATTCAGTTTGCTATTTTGTTGAGAATCTTTGCATCTTTATTCATAAAGGATATTTGTCTGTAGTTTTCTTTTCTTGTGATGTCTTTGTTCCATACATCTCTTTGTTAGGGAGGAAAATCTTTCCCCAAAGTCCTCTGACAGACTTTCTCACAGTTCTCATTGGCTAGACACCTAATAGGATGGCTATAATAAAAGAGAGACAATAACAAGTGTTGAGGAGGATCTGGAGAAATTGGAACCCTCATTCATCACTAGTGGGAATGTAAAATGGTACAGCCACTTTGGAAAACAGTTTGGAAATGCCTCAAAAATTAAACATAAAAATTACCATATACAACAATGTCAGTATGTCCTGTTGGCTACATGGCCAATCCTTGCTGCAAGGGACACTAGAGAACAAATTACTAATATTTCAACATCTGTCTTGGAAGATAGACTCTTCCAAGAAGGGAAACAATGGAAAGGAATGGCTACTGGATAAAATGCCTGTTCCAGAGACCACATAGGTATTGGAAAGACTGTTCTGATTATGGTAAGGAGGGTTAGCCAGCATAAGAAAGGCTGGACATAGGAAAACCAAGTAGGAAGCCACTGCAAACAACCAGGAGTGAGATGTTAAGGCTGAGGCCCAGACAGAAAGTACCTTCAGGCAAGAGCAGAGGTATTTCTCCTGCTGCCACTGAAGATAGCTTTGCCACACTCAATTCTCTTTCTCCTCCAATCTAATATGCCTTGTACTATGGTGTAGGGATGGCCTGGGAGTCAGGAGGTCCAGGTTCTATTTCAGCCTTGTCTGTGGTTGTATTAGTTAGGGCAAAGGCTAGCCCTGAAATGAAATGGCTTATACAAGACAGAGCATTATCTTCCTCTCACATAACAGTCCAGGGAAGTAGGCAGGATCGTTCCATGAAGTCATCCAGAGTCCCAGGTTGGGAGGAGGGTGGCCCTGCAATCCTCTAGCACATTGTTGTGATTCCCAACTTAGGATGTTGTGTCAAAGTTCCAGCTAGAAGGAAGAGGAAATAGTGGAAGACACTGGTCCAGTGTCTTCAGCTTGAGTCCCAGGACACTTCTGCTCCAGTTCCATTGCCAAAACCTAGTCACATGGCCATATCTGACATGGCTGGAGAATGTAACCCAGCTGGGCATGTCATCTAGAATGCAATCAAGATGAAGTATCAGGGGAAGTAACCACATGCTCAGCCTCATGGATTTGGTGGAAAACCAGCAGTTTGCTTGGGAAAGTCCCTTCCCTGTGGTATGACCTGCTCTAAAGCCTTGGACTCAGATACCTCATGAGAATTCAGCAAAGTTGGTGCACTACTCAACTTCACCATCAAGTACCAAGAACTCACAATGAGCAGACATCTTGTCTATACCAACAGCATGCAGGACATTCAGAATGTGGGATTCAGAGAAACAGAAGGCATGGCTCTGCTGTTAAAGACTCATCTAGTCAAAGAGAACATGCTGAAGCCAAGGCACATGTAGATGAACTGTGTCATGTGCATATTTAACCTTCAAGGATTCAACTCATATACAAAGCAGAGCAATATCAAGGAGGCAGGGGATAGTACTGAGCTTTAAAAAAACTACTCAGCAGTAAAAAATGTACTCAGCAACAGAAAGTGAGTGGAATGATGGTTGCCAGGAGCTGAGGGAAGGGGACAGGGAGTCATTGTTTAAAAGGTACAGAGTTTCAGCTGGGGAAGGGGAAAAGTTCTGGAGATGGATGGTGGTGATGGTTGCACAACAATGTTGAATGTACTTTATGCCATTGAACCTACACTTAAAAATGGTTAAAATGGGACCAGGTGTAGTAGCTCACTGCTGTAATCCCAGCACTTGAGGAGGCAGAGGCAGAAGGATAGCTTGAGCCTGAAAATTTGAGACCAGCCCAGGCAACATAGTGAGACCATATCTCTACAAAAAAATTTAAAAATTCACTAGGTATGGTGGTGTGCACCTGTAGTCCCAGCTACTTGGGAGGCTGAGATGGGAGGATACTTGCACCCAGGAGGCCAAGGATGCAGTGAACCGTGATTGTACCACTGCACTCCACCTGGGCAACAGAGTGAGACACCATTTCAATTAAAAAAAAATAAGGTTAAAATGGTCCATTCTCTGTTATATATATTTTACCTCAATTAAAAATAAATTTTAAAATTTTAAAAACCTCATTCGGCAGTAAGAAACTAACTGGTGAGGCTCACAACAATGTAAACTATCAGAATCACAAAGAAAGAGCTGGAGCTGTCCAATATGGTAGCTACTAGCCTTGTGTGGCTATCTAAATTTAAATTAATTAAAATTAGATAGAATAAAAATTTCATTTCTTTAGTTGCACTAGCCACATTTCAAATGCTTAATAGCTGCATGTAGCCATTGGCTATTGTACTGGACAATGAAGACATGGAATATTTTCATCATTGCAGAAAGTCCCATTGGACAGTGATGTTGTAGAACAAATCCACAGGGACAGAAATCAGAAGAGTGATTGCTTCTTGGGAGGTGGTTGACTGGAAAGGGACAATAGGAAACTTTCTAGGGTGATGGTGTAGGGAAAGCAAAACATTACCTCTCCCTTCCTAAGGTCTTTGGCTGGGCCTGAGAATTAAATTGATGTAAGATGGATTAACAAGAGAAAAGCCTACAGATTTAATGTGAATTTTACATGACACAGGAGTCTGCATAAGGATGCCAGGCATAGTGCCTCACACCTGTAATCCCTGCACTTTGGGAGGCTGAGACAGGAGAATCACTTGAGCCCAGGAATTTGAGATCAGTATGGGCAACATGGCAAAACCCTGTGTCTACAAAAAATTAGCCAGTGTGATGGCATGTGCCTGTAGTCCCAGCTACTTGGGAGGCTGAGGTGGGAAGATTACCTGAGCCTGGGAGGTTGAAGCTGCAGTAAGCTGTGATTGCACCACTGCACTCCAGCCTGGGCAACAGAGCAAGACCCTGTTATGCACACACACACACACACACACACACATGCACATACACACGAGTCTTCATACAAAAATGAAGACTCAAAGAAGTGGCAAAATCTCAGTTCTTGCATTTTCACTCTGAAGGGCTCATATTTGTAGGGGAACTCCTCCATGCTGGTGCCCTGACAACCTTGCACATTTTTACCTAGGCTATGGGGCAAGGCTTAACCACTGCTGACCTAAGTCTTCATGGGATACCCTGTGGTCACCCAGATCATGAGAAGTCAGGTGGGCTTGCAAAGAGCTGCCACAAGGCCATCTCTCACCCACCTGTCTATCTACAGGAAGACTGTCATGGCCATTTCTCATCTGCCTTGCTGGTTCTGATGAAGCAGGCCTGTCCACTTCCCCGCCTCCCCTCAGGGTAGAGCTGCAGGCTGTAAAGCTGCTTAGCTGCAGCATATAATTGGCTCCTCAGCATCAGGGACCCATCACCTCTGTTGCATGTCACTTGGCCCCTTCTGTTCCAGTGTCATCCTGTGATTAAGGGCCACGGGGAGCTAATACCATTGTTGTCTGTGTAAGTAATAAGTCATCTTAATCTATATGGGCTTGATGTGTTCCCACCAGCTAAATCAATGGCAGAGCGGCAAGCTAACCTGGCAGCTTCTGATACTACTTAGAATCTGTTAGCCTATCTGACAATATCACTTTCACATCAACATGATTGTCCCATCTGGGGGTCATCTGTAGCACATCCCTCATCCTAGGTTGTCCCTGCTCATCACCCCTCCTCAGTATCCAGCCACTATGGGACCACTAGGTCAACACTTGGTTACTCAGAAGCCTGAACCAAGGGGCATTTTTCAGCCTCCACATGTAGCAAAATAAATCTTCATAATTAAAAAAAAGTACACCATGTTCGCAAGCCAAATAATGGTCCTATGTGGGTTCCCATGCCCGCTCCATCTCTATTAGTGCAGAACATGGGGAGTAGCATTTGTTTTCTCCTGAATGGCTCCACAGTACAAAGCAAACAGCAGAGCTGTTGGGGCCAGACAGACTTGGGCACATTTCTGGGCATATGTGTTTTAGTCTCCTGAGGCTGTTGTACAAAATTATTACAGATACGGTGGCTTAAAACAAAAGAAATGGATTCTTCCACAATTTACTCTTTCACAATTCTGAAGGCCAGAAGTCTGAAATCAGTATCACGGGGGCAAAACCAAGGTGTTGTCAGGGCTATGCTCCCTCTGGGGGTCCTAAGGGTGAATCTGTTCTTGGCTCTTCCAGCTTCTGGTGGCTGTTATCATTCCTTGGCGTATGGTCACATCACTTCAATCTTCAAGGCCAGCATCTTCAAATCTCTCATCTCCGTAGTCACAGTACCTTCTTTTCTGTGTGTGGGGGGTCAAATCTTCCTCTACTTTCCTCTTATATACATGCAACTGCATTTAAGGCCCACCCTGCTAATCCATGATAGCCTTCCCTTCTCAAGATCCTTAACTTAATCACATCTGCAGAGGCCCTGTTTCCATGCAAGGTAAGAGATTAGAACCTGGTACCTTTGAGAGACCATTTTTCAAGCTACCACATGTAGCCATAGGCAAGCTATTCTATGTCACTAAGCCTCAGTTTTCCCTTCTGTAAAAGAGGGGTAATACTAGTGATGTTGGGGTCAGGATTACATAAGCCACTCTATGGCAAACACCTATCATTGCATTTCTTATGGTTGAGTTAGCTTCCTGTTGCCTTGCTAACTGGTGAAGAGCCACTTTCCTGATCTCCTGGAGCCATTAAGACCCCTGTCTTGGCCCTTGGTACACACTGCTTGGTGAATCCTCCTAAAGCCATGGGTCATTATTTGTAGCCACTATGATCTACTGATCACAATTCCCAATCCAAATATCTGAGTACATACTTGGGAGTCTAAGAACTATTTTTGGGCTCCAAAGCATCTGAGAGATATAGTTTAGCTTAGACAAAAACAGAATTAGAATTTCCTAGACATTTAGAGAGCTGAGAAGAAGAGCTGGTGTGTTTTTTATTATTATGAAGATTAATTTTGCTACATCTCGTAGCCTGAAAAATGCTCCTTGCTGTCAGAATGGTCCAGGAAATTCCAGCATGTATAAGCCCTGTAGCTACTGACATAGAACATGAGAGGAGAGTCAAGGGAATGAAGGATTCTGATCCCTTCCACTTTCCCCAGCGAAGCCAGATCATGCAATGCCTTGTAAGGCACCTGAATTTTTTCTGAGTGCAATAGAAAAGCCCTGTAGGGAGGCACAACAAACATTTTTAAAGGATCTCTAAGAAAATCTCCTCTGAAACTGTAATACCTCCCCTTTGGGAGCTAAGAGTAAGGATTGAACTTCCCAAGGACTCCCAGGACATACCAAAATGGTTCGTTCCCACTAAAGAAAAGTTTCATCCTGCCCCTTGTCTCAATCTTGGGCCACAAAGATTCCAAGTATCCTCATTTCAGGAGTCAAGGGCTTCCATTTCACCATTTTTCAAAGTGGGATTCCCAGACTAACAGCATCAGCATCATTTCAGAACTTGTTAGAAATGGAAATTCTCAAGTTGCACCTTAGACCTACAGAATGAGGAATTGGGGTTGAAGCACAGCAGTCTGGGCTCTACCAAGTTCTCCAAGTGATTCTGATGAAGGCTTAAGTGTAAGAACCTCCTACAGTCATTACACCCACACCCAAAGCAACTGATTAACCACCAAGTGCAGCCTTTGGAGATCAAGTGATCTGCGAGTTTGGGGATCATATTACTCAAGAATCTTTTAGTTGCAAGTGGCAGAAAATTCAATTTAGACTGGCAAAAAGGAGAATTTATTGGCCCATAAAGTGGAAAGCTTAAGGGTCATCTAGATTCTGACACTGCTGGCTCTACTATAATCAGGGTTCTCTTTTAATTAGTAACTACAACCACAAGAATTTGGGATTAACTTTATGCTATGAACTGAACTATGTTGCCCCTAAATTCATATGCTAAAGCCCTAACCTCCAATGTACTGGTATTTGGAGATAGGGCCTTTGGGAGTGTATGGTAAATGCGCCTAATAGCAATAACTTAAGTATACCCTGAGAATGACGCTGTATGGCAGACGCACCTGAATGTGCGTTCCAAGCTAGGAAATATGGGAGTAGCCAACTTGCAGATTCCTTCCTTGTGTATGAGGAACATCTGAGTCTATGAGGAACCTATGCCCCATCCTGTGGAATGAGGGCCACACAGGGGATCGAGACCTTTTGTTTTAGGTTAGGTGAAGTTGCTAGGTGGAGACTGTTAGGGGGAGGGTGCTAAGTGAAAAAGTGATATAAACTGCATGTCTTTTACAAGCAGCTGTGGTTCTTCTGCCCAGGCCACCACCACTGAGCCATGTGGTTATCCCATCCAGCCTGCCACCACTGGACTGTATGTACCACGGTTCTCCTATCCAGCCCACCACCACTGGACTCTCTCTCCTGTATGTAAGCCCCAAATAAAACCTCATGTCTCATTTGCTGGCTCTAGGTCTCTTCTTTGGCCTCTTGAACCTGATGCCATCCCCATTGGAGTCAGTAGGGGTTTGGCACAACAGGGAGGTAATGAGGTTTAGAAATCATGGATGGGCGCAGTGGCTCATGCCTATGATTCCAGCACTTTGGGAGGCAGAGATGGGAGGATCACCCGAGGTCAGGAGTTCGAGACCAGCCTGACCAACATGGAGAAACCCCGTCTCTACTGGGAATACAAAATTAGCTGGGCATGGTGGCACATGCCTGTGGTCCCGGCTGCTCAGAGGCTGAGGTGGGAGAATCGCTTGAACCTGGGAGGTGGAGGTTGCAGTGAGCCAAGATCACACCATTGCACTCCAGCCTGGGCAACAGGAGTGAAACTCCATCTCAAAAAAAAAAAAATAAGAAATCATGAGGGTAGGGCCCTCATGATGGGATTAGAGAGAAGAGACAGCAAAGAGAGTTCACTCTCCCTCTCGTTTTTCTCTAGCTCTTCCTCATTCTTTGTCTCTCACGTGTGAGGATACAGCAAGAAGACAGCTGTCTGTAAGCCAGGGAGAGAACCCTTAGCAGAACCCAACCATAGTGGCACTCTGATCTCAGACTCCACCCTCCAAAACTGTGAAAAAATAAATTTCTGTTGTTTAAGCCACACAGTTGATGGTATTTTGTTATGGCAGCCTGAGGTAACTAGGACACTCTGTTGAATCATATGCAGTTATAGTTGGAATGTTTGTATCCCACTCCCCAAATTCATATGTTGAAATTTCTAACCCACGAGGTGATGGTATTAAGAGATAGAGACTTTGGGAGGTAATTAGGTCATGAGGGTATGCAATGGTGCGATCTCAGCTCACAGTAACCTCCGCCTCCTGGGTTCAAGCAATTCTCCTGCCTCAGCCTCCCGAGTAGCTGGGATTACAGACATGCACCACCACCCTGGCTAATTTTGTATTTTTAGTAGAGACTGAGTTTCTCCATGTTGGTCAGGCTGGTCTTGAACTCCCGATCTCAGGTGATCTGCCCACCTCGGCCTCCCAAAGTGCTGGGATTACAGGCGTGAGCCACTGCACCCGGCAGGATTAGTTCTTTTATAAAAGAAGCCCAAGAAAGACCTCTCACTCCTTCCGTATGTGAGGATGCAGCAAGAAGGCACCATCTATGAGCCAGAAAGCTTGCTCTCACCAGACATGAAATCTGCCTTGATCTTGGACTTCCCAGCCTCTAGAACTCTGAGACATAAATTTCTGTTGTTTATGAATCACCCAAGATATGGTATTTCATTACAGTAGCCAGAATGGACTAAGACATGCCCATTCCTAAATCAGTCACTGTATTTAAGGGCTTGAGTCACATGACCACTCCTGGTGCTGAGAGTTGTGTTAGTTCCACTTGAACATTATGGCAAAGAGTGGAGAAGGAGTGCTTCCCCAAATGAAAACCAAAGTGCTGTTACCGGAAAAGACAAATGTCACCAAATGTCTACCATAGAATTTATAAGAGTTTTGGCTAGGTATAGTTTCACACAAGCCTTATGTTTTGTGCAGTACTAGACAGTCCCAGTCATGCTCTGATGATACAGCAATGCATCTCACCTCCCCCTCCTGCTGCCCATCAAATTTAGGACCTTCAGAGTTGGCCTCATATACTCACTTCCACCCACAAGCAGAAGAGCTGGTCTAATTCCCGTTCCCACAGGCCTTTTCACTCAATACACAGACTATCCAAAGGTGAAAGCTTCTACTCCTGGAGGTAGTGGCTTCCCTGTCAGTGGAGATATTCAAGCAGAACCTGGGCAGCCCATTGGAAGCTTGTTTGAGGAAGAGATTTGGGCATTTAAGTGGAGAGCATGTCTGTGATTCCTGGAGCCTCCTAAGACTGTGATAAGGCTCAAATATATCAACTCCATCTACTGATGAATGTCTGAAATTTCACCATTAGAGACTGTCCCTTAACCAGAATCCTTAAACCCTTTAAGATATAAACCTTTAAAATATACAGTCAAGATACTGTCAGACATTTATACATTTGATACTTCAAATCCAGAAGGTTTTCTCCATTGAGTAGAAGAGAGCCATAGGAGCTCAAAGGGAGAAGAAGGTGGTTGGGACTTTTGGCAGTTCCACCTTGGGGATCTCAGACCCCATCCATCTCAGGCATGTTTCCAAACTTCAGATTTGCAGAGGCCCTTTCAGAATGCACATTCTGCTTTTGAGGCTGTAGGTGTTTTAGCTTAGAAGCACACCTTTGCTGTTGCTTGTGCCAAATTGAGTATTACCAAGCTGCATGGCAGTAGCAATGGGCAGATCAGTTGCCACAATGGAAAGAAGGCCCAGATGTGGAGCTCTTGGCTCAGCATTGGGCCAAGAGTTTGGAGGTGATCAGCCTCCCTTGTTACTTATGCATTTCTATATTGGCAAAGCTTTGCCCAAACCTTGTATGCAGTGGGCAGTGTAGCTGAGTCAGCATGATAGTTCCGTAGAGACCACAGAAACATAATTTCTCCAATTGGGTTGAGAAAGTGACACCGTATTTTCTTAGATTGTCAGTTTTGTATCTGAATTCCCCTTCCCTCTTTTTTTACTATGGTAAAATACACATAAAGTTTACTATCTTAACCATTTTAAAGTATACAGTTCAGTGACATTAAATACAATGAACTGACATTAAATACAACCATATTGTTACACAACCATCACCATCATCTACCTCCAGATTTTTTTTCATTTTACAAAACTGAAATTATATACCCATTAAATGACTCCCTATTCCCTTTCCCTCTTGCCCCTGGCAACCAGCATTCTGTTTTCTGTCTCTATGACTTTGGCTACTCTAGATACTTAATGTGAGGGGACTTCAAAAAGTTCATGGAAAATGGAATGAAAAGCTAAAAATATAAAATATAGACTTAATTTCTCACCAAAACTCCACTGAATTCAAGACACTTTTATAAGTGATGATACCAGCCATTTAGTCCATCCCTAAAGAACTCTGAGGGTCCTGGGAATGTAACCATGTCAATACAGTCTTTTTTGTATTATTAACTGAAGAAAAATTGGTGCCCTTTACAGATTTTTTTAAGATTAGTAAACGAAAGGAAGTCAGAAGGAGCCAAATCAGGACTGTAACGTGGATGTCTTATGATTTACCATCAAAATTCTCATAAAATTGCCCTTGTTTGATGAGAGAAATGAGCAGGAGCATCATCATGGTGGAGAAGGACTCGCAGGTGAAGCTTTCCCTAGTTTTTTCTCCTGGAGCTTTGAGTAATTTTCTCAAAACACTCTCATAAGAAGCAGATATTATCATTCACTGGCCGTCCAGAAAGCAAACAAACCTTTGCTGTGGCTGGACCACTTCCACCTCTTGGTAGCTATTGCTTTAATTATGCTTTGCCTTCTGGATCATACTGGTAAAACCGTGTTTTATCTCCTAGTACAATTATTTGAAAAAAAAAATCCTTCAGGATCTTGTTTAAAATTCCCTCTGAAAGCTCTGCTCTTGTCTGCAGCTGATCTGAGTGTAAGGGTTTAGGCACCCATTAAGTGGAAACTTTGCTCAACTTTTGTATTTTGTCCAAGTATTTCAACTTTAGTATTTTGTCTCTGGAATTAGTATTTTGTCTCCAGGAATTAGTATTCTGGCAGAATTGTGATAGCTGAACCAATTGAGATGTCTGTGGTGTTAGCTATTGTTTCTGTCGTTAATCGTTGGTCCTCATCAATCAAGGCACAAACAAGACTAATTTTTTTCCCCACAAATGGATGTGAATGGTCTGCTGTTGTGGGCCTCATCTTCAACATAGTCTTGTCCCTTCCTAAAACAAGTTATCTATTTGTAAACTTCTGATTTTTGTTGGCATTGTCCTTAGAAACTTTTTGTAAAACATCAATGATTTCCCAATTTTCCACCCAAGCTTCACCATAAATTTCATGTTTGTTCTTTCTTCAGTTTTAGCAGAATTCATGTTGCTTTGTTAGAGGCTCTTTTGAAATTGACATCTTATCCTTCTTAATGCCTCAAACTAGATCCTGTCCAGAATTGTTATAACAAGTTAGTATGAGTTTATGCTGGTGCAAAGAAAATTATCCACATACAAAGTAATTATTGTGGAGATCTTCCTCATACCAGACCCAAAAATTAACTCAAAATAGATCATTAACCCCAAACTTAAGAGTTTAAACTGTGAAACTCGTAGAAGAAAATATAGGAGTAATTCTTTGTGACCTTGGATTCTGCAATGGCTTTTTAGATATGACAGCAAATGCACAAGTCATAAAAGAAAAAACAAATAAATTATACTACATCAAAAGGTAAAACTTTTGTGCATCAGAGAACACCATCAAGAAAATGAAAACAAAGGGCCAGGTGCAGTGGCTCACGCCTGTAATCCCAGCACTTTGGGAGGCCGAGGTGGATGGATCACGAGGTTTCGAGACCATCTTGGCCAACATAGTGAAACCCCGTCTCTACTAAAAATACAAAAATTAGCTGGGCGTGGTGGCGCATGTTTGTAATCCCAGCTACTCAGGAGGCTGAGGCAGGAGAATCGCTTGAACCTGGGTGGTGGAGGTTGCCGTGAGCCGAGATCATGCTACTGCACTCATACCTGGTAACAGAGCAAGACTCCATCTCAAAAAAAAAAAAAAGAAAGAAAGAAAATGGAAACACAACCCACAGAATGGGAGAAAATAGTTACAAATCATATATCTGATAAGGGACTTGTATCCAAAATATATAGAGAATGCATAATTCAATAGTTAAAAAAAAGGCAACCTTTGCTTTTGAAAATAGGCAAAGGATTTAAATAGGCATTCCTCCAAAAAAGATATACAAATGGCCAATAAAGAAAAGATGATTAACATTACTAGTCATTAGAGAAATGCAAGTCATAACCACAATCAATAACACTAAATAAGACCCCAAATAACTGAAAAGTAGCTTAAGTATTTCCCGTGTATCTCATGGTAATACTCTCCTGGAATGTACTTTCAGAAGACATGGCAAATCATTATACAAATCTTCTTTCCATGTTGCTTTCTTTCTAGTACCTCCTATCCTATGGCTGCCCCCACTCCATGCTCTCCCTCTTTCCCTTGCTTCTCAAATCAGCATGTTCTCATGTCAGTCACCTGAGCCTTGCTGGTTTCTTTCAATTCACCTCTTCCCACCTTGCCCATATAACAGGAATAATATTTTTGAAATTCTCCCACAGGGAGCTGCCAGTCTCTCCTCCTGCTGTTATCATGGTTGTAAAGAAAGGGGCATGAGAATGCTACTTAATGGAAAAGATCCTGCCATAGGAGAACGATGAAGTCACAAAGGGACAGAGGAAGGTAGGTAGAAGTCTGTGTGTCTTGGCTTCCCACTGATGGTACAAATCCTGGAGAAGGCAGGGTTACCTAGGATAAAGGGAAGGTCAAAATCACCAGGGAAGGGAAGTCACATTAGAAGGTAAAGTCCCACATCTTAGGTGAAGCGAGCAAGTGTCCCCCAGACCCCTACGTCAGGCTGGGGAGATTGCCAATGAGGATGCCTCATTGCCAGAGGTGATACTCAAAAGATTTAACAGCTAGCAAGGCAATTCCTATCACAAGACTTTGGCCCTAGGCTGGAGCAAGTTCCCAAAGGGCCTGGCTATGCCAGGTTATCAACTCTTCAGACAATAGATCCCGGGGAGGCCTGAGAAGGGGGTGTCCTGGGGAGAGTAGGGAGAAAGGCAATGAGATTGAGGGGTTCGGGGCTCTGCTATGTAGTAATTGATTGGGAGGTATTTTAGTGTTTTAATAATCACAGAGTTCTTTCTGGCAAATTGCATGTTCCAGAAATGGCCATGACAAGATCTCACATTTCACATGTTCCTCTTAACAATGCAAGTGACACTTCTGCCATTAAAAAATGGGATCTAAATTCCCTTTTCTTTAATCCAGGAGGAGGAGAAGAGTGATTGACTGTGAAAGAAGTGATGCTGTATGACTTCCAAGACGAGGTCATTGAAATGTGAAATAGCTTCCATTTGTTTCTCTTGGGACACTCCCTATTGGAACCCAGCCATCATGCTGTAAGGAAACCAAACAGCCACATAGAGAAGCCACATATAGGTATTCTGGTTGTTATAGACTGAATGTCCATGTACTCTCCGACCCCACCCCCCAAATTTGTATGTTGAAGCCCTAACTCTCAATGTGATGGTATTAGGGGGTGGGGCCTTGGAAGTAATTAGGTTTAGATGAGGTCATGAGGGTGAAGTCCCCATGATGGGTTTAATGCCCACATAAGAAGACGAAGAGACACCAGAGCTTTCTCTCTGCATGTGAGGGTACCATGAGAAGGCAGCTGTCCACAAGCTAGGAAGAGAGCCCTCACCAAGAACTGAAATCTGCCAGCACCTTAATCTTGGACTTCCCAGCCTCCAGAACTGTGAGAAATAAATGTGTGTTGTTTAAGCCATCCAGTCTATGGTGTTTCGTTATAGCAGCAGGAACTTACTAAGCCACTGACTGATAGACCTAGCTGAGATCCCAGCAACAAGTCCTCACATGTGAGTGAGTGAACATTCAGATGATTTCAGCCTCCAGCTGTCAAGTCACCCTCAGCCTTTCAGCCATCCAGATGACATACAGACTAGACTTACCCACCAAGCCTGCTCAAATTGAAAACCTATGAGCAAAATGACTGCTGTTGTTTTTCAAAACAATAGATAACCAGAATCATCTTTTGCCACAGATGTCCTTAGGAATATCAGAATGACCACCTCTTCCTGGGTCCACACATGAGCAGCCCATGTAGCACCCCCACCCCCAAGAGGATCTGAAGACTTTACCTACCCCAGATGGCATCTTGGGAAGGGGGATCAGGAGGCAAGCAACAGCTTGAGTTGTTTTAACACTCACACCAATAGAGAGATTGTTTTAAATGAAAAGCTATTTTGTTGTTTTTATTTTTTATTATTCTTATAAGGGGTTTCTACCATCCATATTTGTACTCCTAGAGTTAAAAAATTTTTTTTCAAATAATTTCAATCTTACAAAAAATGTTCCAAAACATAGTATGAAGACTTCCCATTTTAGCCACCACTCAGACTCCCCGACTATTAACATTTTAACTTGTTTTATCATTGTCTCTCTCTGTCTCTGGAAAGAGCTCTTTTTTAAAAATTAAAGAGAACAGGGCTTGGCTCGGGTGAGATGGTCAGTAAGCACACTCTACCCCACTTCTCCCAGTGAATGCAACTATAAAACCTGGACAAAATGCAAGGAGTTACTATTTAAGAACTTTGAAAAGTTAATAGTAGCAGATGGATTAAGGGATAAAACCAAAATGTGAAGCACCATGCGGCCAGCAGTTAGTTTACTATTTTTTTCCTCCAGTATTTCCCAGGCTGAACTCAATGCAGCTTGAAACCTGGAAATGTATACCAGGGCAGACAGAGAAAGCTCCAGGAAAAGCCCTCTAACTCTGGTTTAAGGAGCAGAAAAAGGCCTCCAAATGCCCAGAATGGAGGAAACTTCCCTTTAATTTTCTTTTTTCAATTCACTTGTACCCTAGCCCCTAAGAAGTCCTTGTGATGGTGGCAGCAACACCAATGATGGCCTGTGAAGCCTCAAACTGATAGATAAGAATCTTCCTCTACAATCAGAGGAGCTATGGCCCTAAGAGGGTAGGACAGACTTCTCTTGTGTTTTCTCTCTGTGTTCACTCACTGCTTGGTCCCAAACACAGGTATAGACATAGGAAGTGGCTGGCCTAATAGGATAAATAGGCCTCGTACTTCTGATTAGAGGACCAAAAAAAGGAGCCTCCCAGAATTAAAAAAAAAAAAAAAAAACTGTATTAAGAAGAGAGGGAAGAGCTTGGGAAAGTAACCGAATAAAGTTGCTATGAACTTCTGGGCTCATCCCTCTGTTTTGCATGTGTGAATTAAATACTAAACAGCTCACATAGACTTTCAGAACTTAACTAAAGGGTATATCACTGCCCAGGTCCTAGATAGACCACTGAGTGATGCACAGATAAGAACGATCCAAATGACAGTGGAAAGTCTTTGAAAACAGAACTGACACTGAAGTCACAACCCGCAGAAGGCTGGTTGGAGCTCATAGCCTAAGCCCAATATGGTCAATTGTCTGTTAAAACAAAAATACCAACATTCTCGAGAGGATTTTTTAAAAAGATTCTGAATATTATGAAATTCAAAATGTCCATGATATAGTCCAAAATTACTTGTGAAAAAACATGAAAATCTCAGTTCACATGGGAAAGGACAATCAACAGATGTCAATGCTGAAATGACACAGCTCTTGGAGTTGTCTGGCAAAGTCTTTAATGTGGCTATTACAAAAATTTTTAAACAAGTAAAAATTTAAAAATGTTTAAACAATATCTGAAGAAACAATGGCTGAAAACTTTCCCTGGATTCAGGGAAAATTGAATCCTGGAACTCTCTTGTGGAACAGGGTTTCACCATGTTGGCCAGGCTAGTCTTGAACTCCTGGCTTCAAGTGATCCATCCGCCTTAGCCTCCCAAAGTGCTGGGATTACAGGCGTGAGCCATTGTGCCCAGCCTCAGGTATTCTTTATAGCAGTGTGAGAACAGACTAATACAGGAGCACACACACAGAGACCAGAGAAAGATTAGTCACATCTGCCTCCTTATGTCCCAGACCATGTCACAGTGTGCTCTCGGGTCACAGTGCCTCTGCAGGTAGAAATAATTTGGAAATAAATAAAATGATAGAAAGTTTTTTTATTTTTATTTATTTATTTTTTGAGACAGAGTCTTGCTGTTGCCCAGTGCAGAGGCTTACTGTGACCTCCACCTCCCAGGTTCAAGCGATTCTCCTGCCTCAGCCTCCTGAGTAGCTGGGATTACAGGAAAGCGCCACCACACCCAGCTAATTTTTGTATTTTTTAGTACAGACGGGGTTTCACCATGTTGGCCAGGCTGGTCTCAAACTCTTGGTCTCAAGCAATCTGCCTGCCTCGTCCTCCCAAAGTGCAGGGCTTACAGGTGTGAGCCACCGCACTCAGCCAAGATGGAAAGTTTAAACAAATAAAATAAAACATATAAGGAAGAACAAAGTGGAAATGAGAACTAAAAAATAAAATGAGATCAACAACAAGAAATTCCTGGATGGGCTTGTAACCTGCATGGACCTTGGGGGACTGAACAAAGGGGGTGAACATGGGAATAAAAGACACAGACAAGAGAGTATATTTGAAAGAAGGGGTCAGGGGGCTCCTTGCTTCTAGTGAACAAGGCCCTGAACTTTAGAGCCCTTTGCATTTATTAGGCAAAAGAGATAGTGAGAAGAGGGGATGGTGATTGTTGGTCAGCAGTTTGATTTACAGCAGGCTTGCAAGACTGCATTCTTCGAACCGATAGACTCTAGATGTCCCAGTAGATAACCTGAATGAGCACGGTGCCAGGGAGTGATTGCCTTTAGCAAACCTCCTGGCAGCAGGTGCAGTCATGAGTTTGCCCACATCCTGCATTCATGATAAACAGTTTGCTGTTTGATCATATAGCCTCCAGTGGAATGCTGAGTTGCTCACGATCCCTTTGGCCTTTTCAGCTCCCAACATTTCCCACTTTCTGTTTATGAATTAATTGAAAGAATGTAAGGCCAGGCTGGGCAGCTCTCATTTTCTGATTGGCAGTCCAACCGATTTTACAGACCATGAACAGAAGACAGAGACAAAACAACATTATTCCAAGAACTACATATAAGATGTTAATGTGGTGCTTTAGATAGGTCCAAGGGTTGAGGCTCTCCAGGCCTTGCTGGAATTTGGTCCAGTCTTCTAAAGAAGGCTGAAACTCTTGAGTTTGCCTATGTAAATCAAGAATTTTGTTTTATAATTCACCAATATCAAAGGTGATGTTTCATGTGAAAGCTCCCTGCAAATGGGCTCTCACAAGTTCCCACAGATACTCACTTTGGTTATATTCTAAGTTGGTTACACAAATATGAGTGTGATTAAAATGACAGCACAATTGCTATTGCAATTGTAACCTTTGTACTTGTTCCCCTAACCATGGGGATTCCAACATTGTCACTTCAGTTTGTAACTCAGTGTTAATTTTATTCTGCAGTAGCCATGCTTGGTTGGCTGTACTTGGTTGGCTGTGTCCAGTTCTCTATGTACTGAGCCATTTGAACAGAACTATGCAAAGCTACAGAGGACATCACAACAGAAGTTATCAGTGTGACTAAGGAAACAATAGCAAAAATTATCATGCCCAAGGCTCTATGGACACAATGAGTAAGTTGAGTTAGAAGATGTTTCACAAAGTGTAAAGCAGGGGTGGCAGCCCAAGGCTCGGATGGATTAACAGGAATCCACAGTCCAGGGATGCAACCCAAAATTATCAAAGTAGAGGTATTATGTGTTTGCAATGTGCTGTGATTAATGCAGTGATATAACTGACAAGATTTACAGGTCAATTCGGTATTGTTTACCTGGAGCTGGTGCTTTTTAGCTGCCAGAAAGACATAAGGATTAAAAACACAAACTGTGCCAGGCGCAGTGGCTCACACCTGTAATCCCAGCACTTTGGGAGGCCGAGGCAGGCAGATCACGAGGTCAGGAGATCAAGACCATCCTGTCTAACACGGTGAAACCCCATCTCTACTGAAAATATAAAGAATTAGCTGGGCATGGTAGCAGGTGCCTGTAGTCCCAGCTACTCGGGAGCCTGAGGCAGGGGAATGGCGTGAACCCGGGAGGCAGTTTGCAGTGAGCCGAGATCGCACCACTGCACTGCAGCCTGGGTGACAAAACGAGGCTCCGCCTCAAAAAAAAAAAAAAAACAAAAAACCACAAACCATAAATTGAGTGGTGATATTCTTTACAAATGTAACATTAAGACTGTGTCGTGACTCTGGTCGGCCTTCTCTCCATCTTCGCACTCAGGCTCAGTGGGCTCATGGCCTATACTGGAGGGACCAGGCCCATGGCTGGCCACCCTGGGCTCCTCCAGTCTCCCGTTCCATGGTCACACACACCTTGAGGGCACCCACACTGTTTGTCCATCTCCTGTAAAAACACAAGCATACCCTCTTCCCCACGTCAGCAAATCCACTGGAACTTTCCATTATCCTTCTTCTGGGGATTTCCATAACACCTTTGGATAAACTTTCCTCTTTTCCTCTAACACTTGCCAATGTCTTTCTGCTGGAGTCTTACCATCCATACCAGGAGTCAAAAAATTTAAAGTAAATAAAGCTAAATGTAATTTTGTTTGAGGTGGTAACTGGTCTCCTACTCCCCCTTTTTGTTTATTCAACATACATTGTAATGTTTGACGTGCCCACTCTATAATGCCTTGTCCTGGAGGGTTGTAAGGAATTCCTGTTTTATGGGTTATAGCCCAAAGCTGTAAGAAATTTTGAAAAGCATAACCAGTATAAGCAGGCCCATTGTCAGTTTTTAATTGTTTAGGAATCCCCATATGAGCAAATGATGACAGACAATGTGGCCATACATGACCAGCTGTCTCACCTGTTTGGCATGTAGCGGGCAGCATATGAGAATAAGTGAAACAAATTAAGCCGTTCTGGGTCTAGTGTACTTTTAATTGTAGCAGTTTCTATGCGACTGGCTACATTTACAACATAAGCTGAATCATAGACAATGTTGATAGGATCTGCAGCTGTGAGCTGTAAAACCTGAATGATTGCAATCAACTCTGAGTGTTGAGCTGAAACTCCAGAGGTCATTATTGTTTGAGTATGTTTAGGTCCATAAATAGCTGCATGACCTTTGGAAGAGCCATCAGTAAAATAAGTCTGGCCACCTGGAATAAGCTTGTGATGAGTAATCACAGGAAGAATGAAAGAATGGACTTTTTAAAACTGCAAAATTTTGTCTGAGGGATAATGAAAGCAAAGGTTTCTGTAGCTGTAGCTGTAGCTGGGAGGCATGCCATTGCCGAAATCAACTTCTGCCTCTGGTTAATTGCCGCGGGGAATCTAATGAAGAATCTCCCTGCAGGGTTTAACCTGCCTTTCCAATTACTGATATTGGGTTAGGGTTTCCTTGTAGGAATTTCCCTAAACCTTTCCCACTCTGATATCCCATGTCCTTCAACATTTTAAATCCTGGTTCAACATTTTAAATCCTGGGTTATCGAAGTTTCCATTTGTAAGTCTCATATCCCATGCTGTAAATCTCGACCCCATAAATTGATAACTATATTTTCAACATAAGGCTGAAAAGTACATGATTGTCCATCCAGACCAAGACAAGATAAAAATCTCAGCACTCTGTTGAACACTTTTAGCTGCTCCTACTCCCACTAGGGATGTGACAGTTAGTCTGAGAGGCTATGCTGGGGGCCGGTCCTTACTGGATATTACTGACACATCAGCTCCTGTGTCCATAAGCCCATAAAATTTCTTTCCTTTAATTTGTACTACACAGGTGGGTCTACTAGAGGCTACAGACTGTGATAAATAGATTTCTCATGTAGTTGTGCTCCCAAACCCTTTATTTCCTTGTTTCTCCTTTCATGGAGAAGGGTATAATTTGCAGGGAATAAGCAATAATTGTGCTATACATTCTCCCAGTTCAAAAACCCAAAGATCTTGTGACATTAAAACTACTTGAATTTCTCCTTCATAATCAGAGTCAACAACTCCTGGGACTACAGTAGTGTTCTGCAAGTTAAGGTGGCTTTTGCCTAAAATTAGTCCCAAGTATCCTGCTGGTAAAGGTCTCCAGATGCCAGTGGGAATTTTGATAGGTTTGTCTCCACCAACTAACATTACCTGTTCTCTGACTGGGAGATCTAATCCTGCACTTCTGGGTGTTCCTGGAGTGAGGGAATCAATGTTTGTCCTGGGACCCACCCCTGAAATGGGGTTGTGGTCTGAACTGGGAATACCCTCATTGTTTGAGGGACCCAGGTCCAGGCCCCCTTCTCGTTTCCCGACAGTAGGGGGTGCCATTCTAATGAAATCTTGAGCGGCACTGATTAGCCCAGTGATTTCCTTTGTCACAGCGAGGACAGAGTCCTGGCATTTTTTCCACTATCGGGGGGTACTGCATTATAAGATGCTTTCTATCCTGAGATCTGGCAGCATTCCTTTTTAAAACGTCCAGTTTTTTCACAATTACAACATTTTCCTACTTCAAGGCTTAATCGTTGGCTCCTTTTAGATTTGTCAACTACTAGATTAGCCATTGCTTGCGCTAACATTGAAGAGCGATGAAGCTCAGTTCCTACATCCTGACAAGCTCTGAGAAAAGTTTTTTGTACACCTCACAGGTGCCAGTGCACGTTTACAATCTGCGTTTGCATTCTCAAAAGCTAAAGTTAAGGTTAGCATTTCTGTGGCAGTGGCATGAGGAATTTGACGCTTCACTGCCTCTTGTAATCTTGCAAGAAATTGCGCGTAGGGTTTCTGTGACCCTTGCATGATATGTAAAAAGGACTGTACTGGGACTCCCTCTTCAGGAATTGTGGCCCAGGTGTGTTTAGCAGCCTGTGCACACTGCTGATAAGCAGCGTCTGGGAGTGCCATTTGACGTTCCAGGTCTGAATAAGGGCCATTACCCAACAGCATATCCTCTGTAATGTCTCCATGTCCAGCAACGTGGTTCTGTCTAGCCTGGTCTGCACACAGTTCTTGCCAATGTAAATACCATGTCAGATATGCACTAGTAGACAAACAGGTTTGAGCCAAGTGTTTTACATCAAAGGGTAGAAGACACATGGCACCAAATGCAGATTCTACCAATCCTAAAGTGAATGGGCTCTGTACCCCATTATTAGCTACACTCCTTTTTAATTCCTTCAACAACTTAAACTCTAGTGGAGTGTGTTCATGAATAAACTGCTGTGGATTATTTGGATCAGGCCTTATGGAAATAGGAAAAGTGCAAGGTCCTAAGGGATCCCCAGCTATGGCAGCAGAGCATAAAATTCTTTGTATTGGGGTCTCTATTTCTGCTACCAAAGGAGGCGGTACAGATGTTTCTGCAACTGGAGGGGGCGGTGTAGGCCAATTTTTATCCTCCCTCTGTTTTTTATTTTCAATTGGAGCTGTGGGTGGGACAACAGATTCTTTCAGATTTTTTAGACTCAGCCTGCTGTCCAGCAGAATAATAAGGAGATAGCGGAAGAACAGTATGAACTAGACTCCAAGTGGAGAAAACAGAAGAATCAACTTTAAGACCTTTCTGATGAGCCTGTTTTAATCCTTCTCCTGGTCTATCCCAATTTTCCATGTCAAGAGTGCCTGCCTGTGGAAACCATGGGTTATGCATAATAACGTTTTGTGGCTTCTGCAAGAGGTTGGTTAGTGCCTGCGAATTAACCTGAGCTCCAGACTGTCTCAACAGAACTTTAAGCAACTGTACATAATGTTTTTCTTCAATAGACAAATTCTGCTTCATGTTACCCTGATTCAGAAAACTTCCCATTCCCAGTACTTCTTTAGAGCACTGACCTTATATCATTCCCACTACCTCTTTAGGGCACTGACCTTATTTCTGCTGCCGGCAGACTCATCCTGGGGTCCCCGTTTGTCTTGTCAATTTGAATTCCTCTGCTCCAGCAGACCTTCTTCGTTCACGTCCTCAAAGTCCCTGTGTTCAGATGCCACCTGTCCGACATCCTTGGAGTCCCTGTTCTGGGTCACCACTTGTCACTTGGTGGACTGAACAAAGCGGGCAAACATGGGAATAAAAGACAAAGACAAGAGAGTATATTTGAAAGAAGGGGTCAGGGGGCTCCTTGCTTCTAGTAAACAAGGGGTCTGAGCTTTAGAGCCCTTCACATTTATTAGGCAAAAGAGATAGCAAGAAGTGGGGGGTGATTGTCAGTTAGCAGTTTGATTTACAGCAGGCATGCAAGACTGCAGTCTTTGAACAATAGGATCTAGATGTCACAGTAGATAACCTCAATAAGCATGGCACCAGGGCCCTCAGCAAACCTCCTGGTGGCAGGTGCAGTTGTGAGTTTGCCCACATCCTGCATTCATGATAAACAGTTTGCTGTTTGATCATATATCCTTCAGTGGAATGCTGAGTTGGTCACAGTCCCTTTGGCCTTTTCGGCTCCCAACAGATGTGTACAATAGCAGAATGGAGATTGCAGGGAAACATGCCAGTGATCTCAAAGATAGAAAAATAGAAATTATCCAATCTGAACAACAGAGAAAAAGGACTGGGGGGAGCTGAACAGAACTTCAGGCACCTGTGAGACAATTCCAAAATATCTAATGTTCGTGTTATCAGGATCTGAGAAGAACAGGAGAAACAGAATGGAGCAGAAGAAAATATCGGAAGAAATAATGGCTGAAAATTTCCCAAATGTGGTGAAAGGCATACACCTATAGACTCAGGAAGCTGAGTAAACCACAAACAGGATAAACTCAAGGAAATCCAACCCCCATTTTTCAGGTTTTAGAACTTCAGGGAGGGAGTCACTTCCCCTTGTCATCAGGGATGCTTATGACTTCAGAATGAAATGATTCCCTGTCCCCTGTTACACAAAGAGAGTGAAAATAAATTTAATCAGTTCAGAATGATATTAAATGAAAGTCAGAATCTCCTGCTCTTTCTCCCAATTCCATCTCTTAGAGTCACTCGCTCTTTCTGTTTTTTGTTCTGGTTTGCTAAAGGGTGATCCCAAAGAACTTAACTACTTAACAGAGTTGTTAGTTAATAACTAGGCTATATATAAGCAGAATCTAAACTAATTTAGAAAAGAACTCTCCCAGTTATTTCAAAAAATCAGATAAATGCTTAATAAGTGCCCCTTGTCCTCAGGTCCAATTCATCTTAGGTCTGGTGGCAGAACTGACAGCTACATGCTTTCCTGTGTTTTCCCAAGCACTGAGGAAGAAGTGGTGCAAATGTGAGGTTCTTGGGGAACCCCCACCTATATAAACAAAGCTTATATACATGGATTGAGATGGCCACTGTCTCAAAGGCAGGTCTATGTTTTGAACCGATACCCAATTCAGAGCCATGAGAGAGACCACAGGATGAATGTGAGGCAAGCCTTATTCTGCTAGGCTTCAGGGAAAACTGAATCCAGGAACTCTCTTGCCCCTGGTTGCTCTCATTCTCCATCATTTATTCTCGCTGCAGTCTGACTTTCTCTAGGTGGTGTGAAGCAGTGTCCTGGCAACTGCTGGGTCCCTCTTTTTAATTTCATCTTTCGATATCCATTCTTCCATTCTATGAGCACAGAACCTCTGATTTTAGTTGGATGTGCGTACACCCAGAATGAAGACTTTATTTCCTAGCCTCCCATGCGCTAAATTTGACCATATAACTAAGTTATAGTCAATGTGAAGTATGAGGGGAAGAGATGTGTGCAATTCTAAGTCGTGCCCTTAAAGGAAAAGGGAATGTACCCCCACATTCCTCCTTTCCCCCTTCCCACTAGTTAAGATGAAAATATGTTGGACAGCCAACTTGGACCATGCATATGTGGGTAGGATTCTAAGGATGGGGAGCCACAAGTAGAAGAAGGACGAGTCCCTGGGCAACCTGTGAAGTCCTACCTGCACCATCTGTCTCTGAACTGTTACATGAGAGAGACAGCAACTTCAGTCTCTTTTCAGCCACGGTTAATTTGGTTCTGTTGCAGCCTGTATTCTTACTATATTAAAATTTCCAAAGCAGTCACAGGCTCACTGAGATTTTAGGAAAGAGGACATAGATGAGGGTTAGGGTGTCGAAAAACTGTGAGGTCATGTTTAAAACCCTACATGAGCTGGTATGGTTTGGTTCTGTGTCCCCACCCAAATCTTATCTTGAATTGTAATCCCTATAATCCTGAGGTCAAGGGAGGGACCCGGTGGGAGGTGATTGGATCATGGGGGTGGTTTCCCCCATGCTGTTCTCATGGTAATGAGTGCATTCTCATGAGAAATGATGGTTTTATAGGTGTTTGACAGTTCCTCTTCACATACTGTCTCTCGTGCCTGCTGCTGCGTAAGATATGCCTGCTTCCCCTTCTGCCATGATTGTAAGTTTCCTGAGGATTCCCAGCCATGCAGAACCGTGAGTCAATTAAACCTCTTTCCTCCATATATTACCCAGTCTCAGGAATTCTTTTTTTTGAGACAGGTTCTCACTCTGTCACCCAGGCTGGAGTGCAGTGGTGCAATCTTGGCTCACTACAACCTCCCCCTCCTGGTTTAAGCAATTCTTATGCCTCAGCCTCTCAAGTGGCTGGGATTACAAGCATGTGCCACCATGCCTGGCTAATTTTTTTGTATTTTTAGTAGAAACTGGGTTTCACCATGTTGGCCAGGCTGGTCTTGAATGCCTGGCCTCAAGTGATCTGCCCGCCTCAGCTTCCCAAAGTGCTGGGATTACAGGCATGAGCCACCGTGCCCAGCCTCAGGTATTCTTTATAGCAGTGTGAGAATGGACTAATACAGAAGCACACACACACAGATCAGAGAAAGATTAGTCATATGTGCCTCTTTATGTCCTAGACCATGTCACAGTGTTCTCTTCGGTTACAGTGCCTCTGCAGGTACTGCTCCTTCTGCCTCCCCTTACCCCAACACATACACACAATTGGCCTTCTAACCTTGGCTAAATGTGGCTAACTCAGGGAAATATCTGACCACATTCCAGACTAAGTGAGGCATCTCTGTTATATTAACACGCCCCTCACAGCATGTATTACTGTCTCATAATATTACAGATTTGAAACTTTACATTTATTCCGTATCTTTTTTTTACTTAAACAGGTTATTTGATTATCTCTCCCACAACATACGTAGATTCTATGAGGTCAGGGACTAAGTCTGACTCCTTCACTGCTGTATCCTCAGCACCTAGCACAGTACATGACATACAGAAGGTGCTTGTCAAAGTCAAAATAAAATATGGAGATGAATCTCTAAATGTAATGTTTTATTTGGGGAAGCAAGAATTGCAACTTGGAGCATACACACAGATCTGGTGGTCTTTGGTATGTCCGAAAAAAAAAGAAAAGGCTGGGAGTTTTATTAGAAAGGAAAATGCATTGGCACTAGTAAAGTTTCAGGGAGCTGGCAAGCTCTGATTGGTGACTGACAGTGGTAAGTAAAACTAGTATTAGGTTATGGCGGGTTGTTTCAGCAGTTACTAGCTGAATCTGGTCTTAGGGGGACAGCAGGCCATTTCAGCAGCAGAGTTAGTGGAAATATTGATTCTTGGAGCAGGCACTGTGTGCCTCCAGTGCTTTTCCCCTGGCCCCTGGATTCTGATTCCGTTGGGCATAACAAGAGTGACCCAACTCGTATTATCAACTTTCACATGCTCAATAAGAATGTACGCATGTAAGCTATGGGTGAGTGAATGAATTTGGACAACTCCTCCTCCAGTGAAGAAAAGCAGAACTCAGAACCTTGAGCCACTTATAAAATGTTAACATACTACCACCTGTGCGCTGTCTTCTCAGAACCATGCTCTTCCCAGGATAAGTAACTGTGTGCTTGTAAGTGGAAACCTGATGACAGCCACCCAGTCAGTGACTGGCGGGCCCCCTATTATTACTCTCATTCTTTGGGCAGGGAGATGCTTAACCGGCTGGAAGCACAGAGGAAGGCCGGGAGAACGAAGCAAGACATCCAGCAAACACAGCTGTATCCAGAGGCCTCGGGGCTTCCGGAGGTCTCGGGGCTTCCGGGCTTCCGGTCCCTCTTCCGGAGGCCTGGGTTTCCGGGACGTGCGCGCCGTGTGGGGCGCGCACGCAGGGCTGGGCGAGAGGGGGCGTGCGCGTGCGCAGGCGACGCGCCGAGGGACTAGGCAGAGCTGTGGAACCGCCGCCAGGTCGCTGTCGGTCCACGCCGCCCGTCGCGCTGCCCGCCCGCTCAGCGTCCGCCGCCGCCATGGGAGTGCAGGTGGAAACCATCTCCCCAGGAGACGGTGAGTAGTGGCGCGCGGCGGCTCGGAGTACCTCTGCCGCCGCGCGCATCCGCTCACCATGCCGGTCTCTGTCTTCTCAGGGCGCACCTTCCCGAAGCGCGGCCAGACCTGCGTGGTGCACTATACCGGTGAGTCGGGGGCCCGGCGGTGAGGGGGCCCGGGCCGCAGTCCCCAGCCCGGGTGCAGCTGGCCGTCAAGGCCTGGGGGCCCAGGGCCTGGGGCCCGGGGCGTGGCGGCGGCGAGGCCCGCATGGCCCGAGGCTGAGGCCTGGGCGGTGGCTCAGGGGCAGCCTCGGGCTTGCGGGACCCGGGTGGGTCTGAATCGGCGGTTGTGAGCATTGCCTGCGGGCTACGCGTTATCTAACCTATCAGAAGCATTTCTGCATCTTAGATGCTGCCCTTATGCCCACTGCACAGATGAGGAAACTGAGGCTTGGCGAGGCGAAGTCACTTTCCCAAGGTCACACTTTTAGGAATGGTCAGAGCTCTGGCCGGGGATCATTAGGAAGGATTTGTACCATTTCTGTGCCCCTGCCCCCACTTCCATCCCTCCCTTCACTGGAGATGAGGACGAGGTAATTCCGAGTATGCAGAGCTGCTGCTTCCTCCGGGGAACTCGGAATTCGCCCCTTTGCCGCGGGGTGGGGAAACATCCCACTTCCTAAGTCATTGCTTTGGCTTTTCCTGGCCTTGGGGGAAGTAGAGCTGCACGGCCTTTTTCCGTCTTTTTACTTTTGAGCCACTTACAAATCCAAGGCTCAGTGGCAGCGTTGGCTCAGGCTGACCGAAAACTGCACGTGTAATTTACTCCCCCAGCTCTTCTAGAAGTAGAGACTTTTCTCATCCTCATTTTAAAGATAAAGAATCAGGAAGCTAATACACAGTGATAATATAAGCCAAAGGAAATTTTAGACACCTCCCCCTCCCCAGGCAGAATTCAAACATCAGGGTCGTGTGCCTTGGGACTGTCTTACTCCTTGTCCTTACAAGGTCGTCCTGGTTTGTATGGGGGCGGGGGAGGGGGAGAGCTGAGTTGGCGGAGACTCCGTGGCTGTGGGTCCCACAAGGGTGGGAGTGATTGGTGTAGCCACAGTTGTTGATACGAATAACCTTCCCTCCCCCTCCTCCTTCCCCTTTCTCAACCTTCCCACCCTTTCCTCTGTTCCCCCTCTTCCCTCTGTTTTCCCACTCCCTCTCCTCCTCTTCCTCCTCCTGGGTAGTAGGCTGTGGGCAGTTCTGGCCAAGTTGCTCAGGAATAAGCTCCACCTTTCCCTTCCAAATCATGGAAACATGGAGGGATGCCTCTATTGAGGGAAATGACTTTCACTGGAAAGAGGAAAAGGCAACTAACATCCCTCCTCCCATGCCCTTTTATTTCTGTGGCCCTTCTCCATGGGTAGAAATGGGGGCAGGAGGTAGAAGTTAAGGACTAGAACTTTAAAAATGCTGCCAAAGGAGGAGTTACTGAAACCCATCTTTGTGGGGAGCAAGCAGTCTCATGTCTGTGAAAGAAGCTGGAAAGTGCTTTTGATGTTTTAGATAGCTGTCCTTGTAGGCCACAGTCAGCACCTGAGCCTAGGAGGTCTGGTAGATGAAAGCGCATCCGTTTGGTGACTTTTCATCGGAAGGATGAGAAGAGTAACCATTTACAGTGCCGGGGTGAGTGGGCAGTTCATTCAGTTCCGCAGCCAACTGGGGCAAAGACTGGGACTCAAGCCGTGAGGAGCTGCCTTCTGCCGCACCCCCTCCCCACCCTAGCTTGTACATAGCCACACTAGGGTGCTTGGCAACATGTGTCCCACTCCCACGTCTGCCCCTCATGCTCGCCCATGTTCTGGTGCTGCCAACAGGACTGGACCCCAGCATGTAGGCAGTGCCGCACTTCACCATGCCTCTTGGTGAAATATCCCCACACAGCATGTCTGGAGCCTTTTCCTATGAGAACAGATGGTCATGAGACCCAGAACACCATCAGGGTTTCCAGTGCCTCTTGAAGTCTGTGTTTTTCTCGCGGGTGGCACCCACCCACATGTTTCCAGAGCAGCAGCAGGACCCTGGCATGCATTAGGACAAAAGCTTTCTTTTTGATTTCGTTTTGATAAGCCCTATAAAGACACCTTAGTGAGAAGCCAGCTCTGCCTCATGCTCACAGAATAGACTGTTTTCGAGCAGGCTGGCGGCTTTGTTCCCGTGGGTCTTTGTCACCAGCCTCCCAGGAATAACCTGTTTGAGACCTGTGGGGGCGTGAGAGGAGTGGGTAGGCACTGTGAGATCTCATCTGTAGCATTTTGAGGCTTTTAAGTCACTGGGAACAGAATCCATCTTGGGGGAACATGATCAGAAGGTGGAGGTTATAAAGGTTCCAGGGGTTTTCAAAGGCAGGAAGCCCACTAGGTCCGAAGAAGGGAAAAGAAATAATCATGATGCCCTTACTTCTCATCTCTGTTTTTCGGCGTTTTTTGGTTGTTTTGTGTTTTGTTTCCTGCCTGACTGCCTCAGTAGTCTCCTGTTAGAGATTTGTGTTTGTCTGCTTCTACCAGCTGGTGGGTGGTAGAAGTCCCCTGCATGCTCACCCCTCACCTCTCCCCATGGCCAGCTTCTCTGTCTTCTTTTGAGTATCTGGCTCAGATTTCTTGGCTGTGATTCTGATTGTTACTTTTCCTGAGAAGGAGAGTTTGAGTAAGGTGAACACTCTTGATCCAGTCAGCTCTTGCCAGGTGTCCACTCAGCTGATTTGGGCATGGGTCCAGAGAAAGAGGGGTGGCAGTAAGGTGGCCAAAATCTCCCCTTAGCCATCACAGGTGTGCAAAGCACAGACTGCCCTTTACCACATGGATGCTTTAAAAGCCATTCATGGCTGTCAGTCACCTTGATGCCACTCTCAAGGGTCCCTCTGGTGACTTCCGTGACCTTCTAGCAGAGCACAGCATGAGCAAGGCCTCAAAGGAATGCCTGCACTACCTCTGTGGTACCAGAGGGAAAATACAAAGTTCACTATCACCAGCTAAGCATCTCCTAGGAGCATGACAGGCGTTGAGGTGGGAGGGAGGGTAACCTGCCAAGTAAGTGCCTTTAGGAGCCAGCGAATTCTCACGGCCCCTCCCTGCTGCCTTCAGTAGCTTCGTCATCTTTACTGTTGAGCTTGTCCTGGCACACAGCTAGGTTTAGACCTCTTTTACTTACTTCAGCAGGCCGTGTGCCTGCCATTGTGAGAGCAGCCTCAAGGGGATTGAAGGAATGTTTTCTTTTTTCTTCTTAAAAAGTAACTAACTGGACATTTTGTCCTTGGGATCAGGTTTAAGTCAGGTATAGCCTCCTGGCTTCTGACTGAGAAAAACCAAGAGCCCCTCAACCTCATGTCCTCAGGAGGTTGACTGGGAGGGCTGCTGAGGCTCCCAGGACAGGTGTGGCCACTTTGCTGCAGCCTTCCTCAAGCCCCTTGCTTTTCCTTAGCTTCGTTCCCCGCTCTCCTCTGCTTTATTCCATCTGCTCCCTTGCTAGGTATCTCTTGGTTGGTGATCTGATGTCTGGAGGGAGGCTCACCCTCAGCAGAGATGCCTCATGGCTTCCCTTGACGTGTGCTGTCTTGAGGCACGCAGGCTGTAACTATTGGGGCACGGTTGCAACAAGTCCTTTGCCTTCCCACAGCAGATATTTTTTGAGCAACAGCAGCAAGCCAGGCTCTAGGGACATGGCTAGTGAACTAAATAGACAAAGACCTGATCTGGTGGGGCTTTGCTTATGATGAGGAGACGGATAGTATGGCCATGGGGCGCATCAGGTAGTAAGAAGCACTGTGGAGAGATTAAAGGAGAGTGAGGGATGGGAAGGGAAGTTGGCTGCTTTTCGTGAGGGTGATTGGAAAAGGCCTCTGAAAAAAATGGCATTTTAACATTAACTCAAAGGACATTGGAGAGGGAGCTACAGGGCTGTTTAGAAGAAGAGTATCCAGGCAGAGGGAAGAGCTAGTGCAAGACCCTGAGGCTGGAGCCTGCTCCGTGCATTAGAGGAACAGCAAGAAGACCAGTGCGTTAGAGGAACAGGAAGTGGATTGTGTGAAAGGGTATGTGGCAGGAGATGAGGGGCGGTGGAGCCTCGTTAGTTGTTACAAAAACGTTGCCTTTTTCTAACTCAGGTGGGAGCCATTGGCTGGCTTGGATTTTAACGCCCCCCGCCCCCCCACCCTCCTTATGGCTACTGTGTGGACAATGGGCTTTTGGGGGCAAAGGCAGAAACAGGACACCGGTTGTATCCCAGGTGTGTAGAGTGCCAGCTCAGGCAGTGGGCAGAAGTGGTGCCAGGTGGACAGTGATCCCCAAAGAGGATGTGGGTTCTTTGCTGTGTTCTGATCCTGGCCCTGCCATATAACAGGCTATGAGAGCTTGAACAAATTGTCCCACAGTTCCCAGCTTCCACATTCTGTCTATAAAATGGGAGTAACGATGCCTGCTGTGAAGCAAATACCTATTGAGACTACCCAGTTGTCTCCAAAGTGTTGCTCTTTTTTAAAACCACAGTTCCATTGAGCCTCACTCATCGCAGTTGTTATGTCTGTAATCTCAGTCTAGAAGAGTCCTTAGCTGTTTTTTTTTCTTAATAACCCTGATTTCTTCAAAGAGAGCAGGCTAGTTATAGAATACTCCACATCTGTCTTACTGTTTTCTCATGGTATTGTTTAACTTGTTCCCTGCCTTGATTTTCTGAACCGGATGTTTAATGTTTTAAGTGTCTGAATAGATTCCGTTTAAACATTTTAGTGTGAGTACTTCATCCTCAGCACACATGGGAAACATCACTAGTTGTGATGCTAAATTTGATCTTTTTTGTAAAGGTACATTCTTCCCTTTGCATTTAGCAATGATCTGTGGAGTGCTTAGGTAGCCATAGATGGTCTCTTGCTCATCAGCCTTTCACCTAGTGGTGTTTACACCACCTGATAATTCTCCCCTGAAGAAGTCATTGGCATTCACAAAGTGTTGATTTTTAAAATTCCTTCATTCTTTCTACATTTATTAGCTGTTATCCTTCTATAAGATAAGGTAAAGCTAATTCTTTCCCTTTAAATACCAATTTTTATTTTTATTTTTTGAGACAGTGTCTCTGTCACTCAGGCTGGAGTGCAGTGGCTTGATCATGGCTCACTGTAGCCTCGACCTCCCAGACTCCCATCCCGGCCTCCCATCTGGCCTTCCGAATAGTTGGGCCTACAGGTGCATGCCACCTATCCTAATTTTTGTATTTTTTGTAGAGACGGGTTTCGTCACGTTTCCCAGGCTAGTCTCAAACTCCTGGCCTCAAGTGATCCACCCTCCTTAGCCTCCCAAAGTGCTGGTAGTACAGGCGTGAGCCACCATGCCCGGCCTTTAATTACCAATTTTTAAAATGAAAAATGAATGTTAACTGATGGGGTGTTGCCATTCCCAGTGGGGGCAAGTGACTTTTTCCCCCTCTATTTGCTTTTACTGTACTGTGGGCTCAAAGTTTTTGTCAGGGCCGTAAGATCTATGATACCCATTATTCTTTTTGATACTAATATCATCCTAAATTTGGCCAGTAGGAGCCCTTCAAGCTGGCTCCAGTACCTTTTTGACAGGCTCCCACCATTCATTCATCCATTTCTCGGTTTCACTACTCTGGTCCAATTATCAGCCATCTTTCAAAGAGCTCTGGTTCCTTTCAGTGGTGTCCATGACCTTTTTTTTTTTGGTAACAGCTTTATTGAATATAATTTACATACCATAAATTCACCTATTTACTCATAGATGTTGTAACTAGAACATTTTAAGTGCTTAAACTGATTTTTATGAAGTACTGAGGGGTTTATTGTATCCATAAACTGGAAATCATTTGTCTGCCTTGGAATTTTCTCTAAAAATATTGTCACCTGCTGTTTCCCATAGAAGAAGCCAAGGTTATTATGAATAACTTAATCACATAGCATCCAGTTCTCCCTTTGGTGCTCATGGTGACATTTGTTTATTTTTACTTCTATTTTTTCTTCTGTTTTTTGTTTTCTTTTCCTGCTAAGAAGCTTAACCAAGTCTCTGCATTCCCTCCCCTGGACCCCTTTGATTTTGACCAGGTGTATTCTAGCAGTGCAGAAAGTCGGGGAGGTAGAAATAACCAGTTCCTAGATGCTACTGTCTCTTTCTGTTATATTTACTCTTCCTCTCCCAGGAGCTCAAGCCACCTTGGCCTGCATTCCTTGAATGCTCCAAGCCTTTTCCCACATGGAGGTCTCTGCCCCTTTGCTTAGGTGCCACCACACTGCCCCCACTCCCCACTGCATGACAGGCTCTTTTCTGTTCTTTATAGCACAGCTTAAGTAACACTTCGCATGCGTACATGCATGCTTTTAATTCTGCAACAATGCACCCATCTATTTTCTTAGCCCCCATCATAGTCAGGATCTGTGTAGTTAAACATCTGCTCTTTCCCCAACAGACTGAAGGCTCCAGGAGGCCAGACCCACACTAGTGTTGTTCTCCAAGGTCTCCCCATCAATCTCGGCATAGAGTAGCTATTCAGTGACTGTTTGAATGAGTGGCCAGTTGGGACCTGGCATTCCCCAGTCACTCAGTGAATATATAAGGAGCTGGGCAAAGCCTCAATGTTGCCCTCAAGATGCTAACCCTGTAGGGAGTGGTCAGTTACAATGAAAGTACCTCAGGCAACCTACACCTATAGGCTAGAACTTCTTGGAGGAAGTGCCATTTGGTCTTGGGTGTGTATGGTGCAGTCAGGCAGGAGGAAAGCATCTTCCAAGTATATACACAGGCCAGGAGGAGAAAAGGGTACCTTTGATTTTTCTGTAAGTACTTGATGAATGTCTGCTATGTACAAGACACTGTCCTGGCTACCAAGAATTTAGGAGTGAAGAAGACACAGTTCCTGCCTTCATCTTACACTGTAGTGGAAAAGACATAATAAATATGATTAATAAGCAAGACTGTTGTATATAAGCTAGTAAGTGTTAAGGAGGGAATAGGAAAAGGTTGAGATTTTAGATAGATTGGCAAAGGCCTCAGTGAGAAAGTGACATTTGAGCAAAGACTTGAAGGAGGTAAGGATGTAACCTATGTGACTATTTGAGCAAGATCATTTTAGGCAGAGAGAACAGCAAATGCAAAGGCCCACAGGTGGGGGTATCCCTGGTGTGTATGTAGAACATAAGGAAGCAATGTTCTGGGACTGGAAAAGTACAAGAGTAATCAGAGGTGAAGTCAGAGGGATGGTGGTAGGGGCGGAGGCTTGACAGCTCTTAGAGGGTCCTGTAGGCCATTTTAAGAGTTTTATCTCCTGAGACGGGGGAGTCACAGGAGTTTTTCAGCCGAGGGGTAGTAGGGTCTGGCTTCTGTGTCAGGTTTAGACTTTAGGAGAGCAAGGGCAGAAGCAGGGAGACCAGGGAGGGAGTTATAATAATAGTCTGTAACAGAGGTCCAGAACTCATGCCTTTAACCATTATACCCTATAGAAAATGCATATTTCTACCACTTCCAGCTAGCTATTGTTAAGTGGTATTTCTTTTTCTTTTTATTTTTTTGGAGACAGAGTCTCACTCTGTCGCCCAGGCTGGAGTGCCCTGGTGCAATCTCGGCTCACTGCAACCTCTGTCTCCTGGGTTCAAGCAATTCTCCTGCCTCAGCCTCCCAAGTAGCTGGGACTAGAGGCACATGCCACCATGCCCGGCTAATTTTTTGTATTTTAGTAGAGACAGGGTTTCGCCATGTTGCCCAGGCTGGTCTCAAACTCCTGAGCTCAGGCAGCCCACCCGTCTCAGCCTCCCAAAGTGCTAGGATTACAGGCGTGAGCCACTGTGCCCGGCCTAGTGGTATTTCTTTCTCCCCCTCCGCATGCGATATAATGTGGTAGTAACCCCTCTTATTTATACTGTGATTAAAGTGGAAAATGGAGAGACACACCCACAGGGCATGCATTCTGGTCTGTGTTCTTTTTATTGCCATTGGATCCTGCATGTTCTTCCCATCATGGGCCCTGCCTTTGAAAGTACACTTTTGGTTATAGGATCTAAAGAGATTTAGCCAAAGGTTAGAAGCATTTCCATACTGCGTATGGGAAATGTGCTTGCACTGTTTGTGATCTCAGGAAAATGATGGTGAGAGTGAGCTGGTTCCCTCTTTGGGTAGGCATTTGGACCTTTGGTCATACCCCTCACTCATAAGGAGTTCTCAGAACCCCACTTCAGGGAGGTTGTGCTGGAATACAGCCACAGAGACCCAGAAATGGAATAAGAATGTAAGATTTGAATTTGTATCTTTTGCCTATCTAAATGTAGAATCCCTTTTTACCCATCATGATTGAAACAAGTGGGCAGTTGGTATGCTAACATAAAAGTGACATGGCTTCTGTAAACATTTTATTTCAAGCTCTAACATAAATCATTTGCTAAAGGACTATGTCGTTATCTTTGAGTATGGCTCTGCTAGTGGAGTTTCCCATCATAGTTCTTGCAAAAACCAATTTGACCTTTTTTAAAGTAGAGCAAAGACTATTGTGAGAACATTTAAAAACCAAACCTTTCCAGATTTTTAAGATTTCTTTCTCTAAATGTAGTCTCCCATATGATTATTCACTAGCAATAGTTTTTTAGTGACTTGCCTTTATTGAGTCTTTCTCAGCAGTCAACTAGAACCACTGTTTGCATTCACACTCATTTTATTGATTTACATACTATTTAATTACATTATATGTACACAGTAAATATAGCTACCATAAATGGATTTGGGGACAAACACAGCTAACTACTCCTCCCTTTGTGAACATAGAACTCATATGGGAATGAAGAAGTGATCATGAGCTAGAGACTAAAGCATGAGGGGAGTGCTCTTCACCATGCTGGGGTACGAAGTCTGTTGAGTTTTATGAGTCTCTAAGTAAGGCAGCTGAGTAAAAGGTGGTTAAGAGAGCTTCTGTATCTAATAAGGAGAAGAGAGAAAGAAACAGCTAAACCATTAGACCTTGAGCCATACACCCATCTGGGAATGTTCTGAGTGGCTTCAAATGCAAAGCTGCAGAAAAATACTGGCTCCCCCTACCTCCATCCATTCAACCATTACACCTTTTTTTTTTTTTTTTTTTTTTTTTAAAGAGACAGAGTCTCGTTCTGTTGCCCAGGCCGGGGTGTACTTGCGCAGTCATAGCTCACTGCAACCTCAAACCTCTGGGCTCAAGCGATCTTCCCACTTCATCCACTCAAGTAGCTAGGACCATGTCTGGCTAATTTGTTTTTTGTTTTTGTTTTTGTTTTTTTAATTTTTTGCAGAAACAGGATTGGGGACATGAGTCTTGCTGTGTTGCCCAGGCTGGTTGCAAACTCATGCCAGTCCCAAACTCCTGGCCCCAAGTGATTCTCCTGCCTTGGCCTTCCAAAGCACTGGGATTATGTGCATGAGCCTCCTCCGCAGCTGGCCTCATTGTACTTTTTGTCATTAAGAAACTCACCTGCGTGTTGAAAGTAGAAATCCTTTGTCCCTTTCCAAACTGTAAATGGCAAGGACTTTATTTTATTTTGAAGGTTTGGGGCTTAGGATATTTTGTTTGTTATGTTTGATTTTTGGTTTAGTTTAGTCGTTTTTTTTTTAATCTTAAACTTACCATATTTTGGTCCCTGTAAAATGCTGCCTATAGGAAACACTCCTGCAGAGATTCATGAGCAACTATAAACTGCATTGTGAGTCATGAGCTTTCACTACAAGTAATGAAGCCATAAGTCTGTAGAGGTGCCTTCTTCAGTCCTCTTACCCAGTAGAAGGTATATGGCACTCTGCCCTTCCCCAAAGCAGAGTGCCCTGGAAGTGACTCCATTTCTATTGGGTTATTAGTGAAATAATATCTCAGTGGTCCTTGTGAATCTCCAAGTCCTGGTCTTGAGTCTTAACCACTGCTTCAGTGGCTTGAGCCAACCACCAGGAACACAGTCTGGGGATACTTTGCTGCCCAGGAGCTGCTGGCCAGGTCTCCCTCTGCTGATTCCTTGAAAAGCAACAGGAAAGAGCAAGCTGCTGTGGGGTAGACAGACTTGAGACTGTCTGCACCGTCTTGTTTTTTAAACCCTTTTGCTCCCTTTCCAAGGATTTCAGTTCAGGAGGAGACCCAGGCGAAGATGACATCAACAGCCTTTGCATGCAGTCAGTCATAGCTTTGGCTCTTTTCATGGTCTTGTGCTTTTAACTGGAGCACATTTTCACATTTTTCTCACTGATTAGTAACGAAAGGTGCTTAAAGTAAAGTTTACCATTCTGGGATTACCCCTCATATTCTTGTTACCATATAGGGAAGAAGGTCTAAATATGAAGGCCTTATGCTTGTCCTTCTGGTTCTTAAAAATCATGCAAGTAAAGCAAATCCAAGAGTGCTCTTGAGTACCAGCACCACACGTGCCACCAGGACACAGAACGCAGGCCAGGTCAATGAGCTTGGGCTGCATTCAGTCAGGAGAGTCAAGACTAAATACTTAAGAATATGGAGCTATTCCAGGCAGTTTCTTAGGCATAAGTTATAGGCTTGTATGGCCAGGAATGAAATCGGTCAGTTCTGCATTAGAGGCAATGCTTGTGATGTTTTATGCTGAGTGGCCTTTAGAGCTTAAAGACTGTCAGCTGTCTTATCTGCACTGTAACCTCAGTTGCCTTCTCTTAGCAGGGCACGCTTTCTCTAGGAAATTATGGCACTAACTTGGCAGGTGGTTTCACTGTTCAAGGGCTCCAGCTCCTGGCACAAGTGATCTCCAGAGTTAAAATTGGAGCAACTGCTGAGACTTGACTTGCTGCCTGTTTTACCTGTTCCCTCCCCAAAGAGAGGAAGCACTTTTCATTCATTGCCAGTGTGAATGTAGGAGCTAAACATATATAGGATTTTAGTAAATGCCACTGCCTACTCTTTTTCTTTTCCTTTTTAAAAAAAGTTACTGAGGCATGATTGAAATCCAATATACTACACATTTTAAAAATGTACAGCTTCGTAAATTTTGATGTGTCATTGTTTCCCTTTCAATTCACCGTGACCTCCTTACCCTCCTCTAAACTATTGATGTGCTTGTCAGTGTAGATTCGTTGCATTTTCTAAAGTTTTATATAAATGGAATCATACAGTACGTTCTCTTATGTCTGCCTTCTTTCACTTGGTGTAATTATTTTGAGATTCATCTGTATTGTCCCATGTATCAGTTGTTTGTTCCTTTTTGTTGCTAAATATTTTTCTATATATAGATATATGTATTTACCAACTTACCCGTTGGTGGATGTTTGGGTTAGTTTATAGTTTTTTGACTATTGCTAATAAATCTGCTTTGAACATTTGTGTACAAGTTTTTCTGTGGACACAGCCTGTCATTTTTCTTGGATAAATACTCAAGATTAGAATGGCTGGGTCATATGGGAGGTATATGTTTAACTTAACTATCAAGCTGTTTAATGAAGCTTTATGTTATATTCCCGCTAGCAGTGTATGAGAATACCAGTTTCTTCACATCCTCACTAACACCTGACGTGGTCAGTCTTTTTAGTTTTACTCATTCTAATCGGTGGTAGATGCGTTTCCTAGTGGTTTTAATTTGTGTTGTTATAATAACTAGGAATGTTTAGTATCTTTTCATATGCTTACCTGCCCTGTGTCTTTTTCAGTGAAGTATCTGTTCAAATCTTTAGCCCTTTTTTATTGGTTTTCTTAATTGTTGAATTTTGATGGTTTGTTATATTCTGGATATAAGTCCTGTATTAGATATGTGCTTTGCAAAAGTTTTCTCCCAGTGTATGGTTTGTCTTTTGTTTTCTTAACAGTGCTTTCCTAAAGTACTGAATTTGTTTTATTTTGATGAAGTTCAATTTATTCTTTTATAGATAGTGCTTTTTGACATCATACTAAGAAATCTTCACCCAACTCGAGGTCACAAAGATTTCTTTCCTGTGTTTTCTTTTATAAATTTGATAGGTTTAGTACTTAACATTTAGGTCTAGGATCCATTTTGAGTTAATGCTTGATAATGGTGTGAAGTTTTTACTGTGTTATGTGTGGATATTTTCTCATTTCAGCCCAATGTAATTTTCATCTCAGACATTGTAGTTTTCATCTCTGAAAGTTGGAGTCTTATGGTTCTCCTCTACTAATTCTAACATTTGTGTTAGTTCTGGGTTGCTTTCAATTGACTGATAAGTCTCCTCATTGTGGGTCCTGTTTTCTGCCTCTTTGCATGCCTGGTAATCTTTGGATGCCAGACATTGTGAATTTTACCTTTTGGGGTGCTGGATATTTTTATTCCTATAAATTTTCTTGAGTTTTATACTGAGAAGCATTTAAGTTACCTGGAAACAGTTTGATGCTTGCGAGTCTTGCTTTTGTGATTTGTTAGGTAGGTCTAGAGCTCAGTTTAGGGCTGATTATTTCCTACTATAGGCAAGATCTTCCTGAGTATTCTGTCCAGTGCTGTGTCAATCACGAGCTTCTCCAGTTAGACCGGGGGTAATAAGCACTAATCCCAGCCCTGTGTGAGCACTGGATACTGTTCCTCTAAGCCTTTTGGATAGTTCTTTTCCTGGCCTTGAATAGTGGCTCAGATACATGCATTGAGAGGGACTCTGCTGAATACTCAAAAGAAGACCCTCTGCAGATCTCTAGGGATCTCTGTATAGCTCTCTCCTGCTGGTACTGTGTCCTATGGACTCTAGGTGCCTTGAGCTCCACTCCAGGTCCCTCTCCCTGGAAACTCCCAAGGATATAGGGCTGGCCTTGTTTCCCATGTCTCAGGATTGTTGTTCTTCATTACAGATGTCTGGTGTCCTGCAAACCATCGTTGTAGCTATTTTGTCTAGGTGGTTTTTAGGTTTTAGTGGACTTTCTGTAGGGACAAAGGGGTTGGTTGGTTGGTTGGTGGTTGTTTCATGAACAAATCTGATCCCTGTCCTCCACCGTGACCAGAAATGGAAGTTCTCACTACCTGTTTTGACATTACAGATTGAACAGCATAATTCCTACCCCTGAAAATACTACATGCACACTCATTCCAGCGTAACAAACACTGCTTCCACCTTCTCCCCCAGCCTGACAACTTAGGGCCATAGATAAGTGGCCTGTTCCTCCCCACTGGGGAAGCCCTCCTTCTCCTTGTCCTATAGCTTGTGCCAGTTGTGTGACACCCACTTAATCACATACCACCCCACCCATTTCTGGGGATTATTGTTTAGATTTCAGACTTGATTATGGGAAATCCTCTCCTTGGACTCAAGGAATCCCAACATCACTGCCACCACCCAACCCTTCCCTGTGAAGATTTCTCCTTAGAAAGGAGATGAGATTGACAGTTGGTGACTATGGTCTGAAGTTCTGGAGCAAGTCTCATGCCCCTTTCCCAGGGACAACAGAGCATCCAAAATAGCATAGGAAAATTAAGATCCTAGGCAAAGGTCCTGCTTAAAGCTCCTTTACTTAGAAATCCTGCTTCCTGGCTTTTATGGTTTTATGATACTACGGAGAGGTTTGCCCCTCAGTGTCCAAGATAGGCAGGCTCAGGAGAGCTGGGGTTAGACAGGCATCCTCACATAGAGCCACTGAAGAACATACACATCTCCATGCGGCACAGCAGCAGCAGCAGCAGATTCAGGCTGTGTCCTGCCTTGTGCTCCTAGCCTGGTACCAGTCAGATAGATAGCTGAAGTATCTCACCTCAGGCAAAGCAACATTACATTGATGCATGTAGTGTCTGGAGGTTGCTTGGCATTGCATTTGATCAGGAATAAAAAGGAAGTTTAGGGAGTCTGTCTCAGTACCCTATGGCTTTCATTGCAATCAAAATACGATCTTGCACAGGTCAGGGCTGTGTTCAAGTTTGGCAAGAAATAGGCTAATTTTTTTTTAGGTATACTGTACTTTTCAAATTGTGGGTTATGAACCATTAATGTATCATGAAATAAATGTAGTGGGTCACAATCAGCATTCTTTTTAAAAATGAGAAGTATATTCCATGTAGTAACTTACATGTAAATTTTGTTTATACACAGACAAAATGTGGGTATGTGTACTGGGTCCTGACATGAGACACTGGTCCCATTGTCACAGATCAGGGATAGCTCTTTGTGGTTTTGGTTGTTGAGTTCCATTTCTTTGTTATTCCTTTCGTGGCAGCACTACATTGTTGTGTGCTCACTAAATGTCAAAGGTTTACCTTATGCCAGTTGCGTTCATTTGGCTGCAGGTAACTGAAGACCCAACCTAAGGCAAAGCAGACTTCTTTATTTTTGTAAGACTTTATTAAGAGCAGTTTTAGATTCTCAGCAAAATTGAGAGGCATGTACAGAGATTTCCCATATATCCCCTGGTCCCACACATGCATAGCCTCCTATTTTCAACACCCTCCACTAGAATGGTACATGTGTTGCAACTGACAAACGTGCATTGACACATCATGATCACCCAAAGTCCATAGTTTACATTAGGGTTCACTCTTGGTGGTGTACATTCTGTGGGTTTGGACAAGTGTATAATGGCATGTATCCATTATATATAGTATTACACAGAACATTTTCACTGCCCTAAAATTTCTCTGTGCTCCATCTGTTCTTCCCTCCCTCTACCCCTGACTCCTGGCAATCACTGATTTGTTGACTGTCACCATAGATTTACCTTCAAAGCACTTTTAATCACCTCAGAATATGAATCTTGAGGGAAGTGGTTTGGGGTTGATTCAGAGCACTGGAATGACCACCTTGTGGTACGCCTGGCCTTCTCATAGTCACAGGGTGACTGCCATGCTCCAAACATCTTATCCTCACACAGCATTCAACAGGGAGAGCAGGAACTTTCTTCCTGAGTCTTTTTCTTTCTACTAATGAGGTAGGACTTTCCTGGAAGATCCCAGTAGACTTCACAGCAGGTAAAGTAGTGCCCAAACTAAGTAGGTGTTAGTGCTGAAACTGACCCGTATGCCTGCGCCACACCAGCCCTGGCATAGGGGAAAGGCTTGGATTGATTCCAGTTCATCTGCTGGGCCAGGCTGTTGTTGCTGTTGTTGCTCCTGGGAAGTTGTTGTTTAATTAGAGCGGAAGGTGAGGGTGCCACAGCCTTGGTTCCAGGTGGCCCCTCTGGGCATGTTTTTCTTAAAATAACAGACCAGAGAGAAGCTCATTCTGGTTTTCAGTCTCCTTTGTGGCTCACAGGCCCTGCCACTCAGTGGTTCTGACCTTGGGTGGGTTACTGAGCCTTGGAGTTGGTTTCCTTATTTCTGTTACAAGCAGTCTCACAAGGGTGAATGGAAAGGCTCTCTGCCTGGCCAGGGAATGGAAAATCATAGCTGTTCATTTTCTGCTGTCACCCTTACCTCTGAGGTTGGTTAGGTTGGGTTCCATGTAAGAAGTGCAGCTTGAAATGGGCTAAAGGCAGTGTGTTTGGTGGGTATTGTGGAGCCTGGAGACCTGTTTTTCTCCCAGGTACTCATTTATAGAGAACTGTTCAAGTCCTGCCATTAGTCATTTCTTTCATCAGGTGGTGACTGCATTCTGGTAAACGAATGAGCTAAATGCATACCCCAGCTTACCAGTTCTGGGGCACCAGTTCCTTGGAGCAGGTACGGGTCCCCACCCTCCTGTCTACCTCTTAGTCCTCAGCTCCCAGCTCCAGGCAGCATTGGTACCCATTCTGCCCCAGGACATCCGTCTTTACTCCTGCTCTGCTAAGATACCACCACCCAACCCCCACCCCTGTTTCTTATTTTGTTAAAGTCCACATAGTCTAGTAGCTGTGATAACGGTGCCAATTCATCTCTGCCTCCCCATCCTACTTACAAGTGTTGACGTTATTTTTTAGGTTGGGATGTTTGTCAGGATTTTCTTTTTTTCCTAAACTCTTACAAAACAGAACTGTAATGTTTTTATGGATCTTCTGAGTAATGCTTAGAACCATGGTGAGTGCCCACCCTCAGTCTTCCAATAAAATCAGTTTTGTGTCCGTTATATGTTAACCACTGACTGACCCTCCAGTCTGGGATCCTAATTAGAGAATTTTCAGGAACTCAGTGTCAGCTATCACAATAGGCTGGCAGTGGCTTCCTGAGAAAGCAATGCCGATGGTGTTTTTGAAAAGGAAGTTGCAGATATCTATTGCAGATGTCTGTTCCTCTTTTCTCATAGCATCTCTGGAGTTCCTCTTTTATTGGAAGGCGCTGTCGTGGCTTGTCCAGCTTCTGGGAAACTGGGATAGTAGAAAGAGCATGGTATTTGGGTTTATAATTTATAACGTAGTTTTACTATTTTGGCAAGCTACTTCACTTCTCCCTGTCTGCCTCAGTTTCTTCATCTGTGAAATGGGGATAGTGCTGTGGAGAAAGAATTGAATTCGTTCATGTGTGGAAAGCACCTAGCCCATTTAGAGTAACTCAGAGTGGAACCACTGCCCACAGAGTTCCTAGCAGTTGGCTGGATTTACTGAGTTAATTCTTCAAGGGCAACCACTTCAACCTCCTTAGTATTCCTGTTCTCTTCAGTCATCTCTGTTACAAAGTATTAGCTGTGCAAAAATGAGCACGGGTTGTTTTCTGGGGCAGCATTGGATAAAATAAGTGGGATGAATGCTGCACAAATTCTTTCTTTCATTTCTCTACTTCAGCCCAGGTTGGTTTTTACTTTTCCCAGGAAAATTATGACAACTCAGGAACCAGCCTACACGGGCCCAGCTTTATGTCCCAGGTTCCCTGTTGGTGTGAGACACTTGGCACTAGAATGAGGGTGAAGGCTTGCCTTAGCTTCCTCTTACCACATCCCATAGTGCTGACCCACAGCCTGGAGAGCAGCAATGTGTGTAGGTCACAATTAGTGAACCAGAGAGGAGACCATGGGGGTGGTAGATGGTGGAGAGGGATTTGCCTGCACTGAACAATGGAGGAGCAATATATGAACACATTGTATGTGAAAGATGATGGGGGATTTTGGGAAGGAATATTGCTTCTTGCACTGTGTGTGACTTCTAGACACTGTGTACCTCGAGGGACCACAGTTATTTTTAGTTCGGGAGAAAATCCACGGGGTGCTAGGAGAGTTAGGGCAGGAGGAAGTTTATACTCCCCATCTCCAGAAGAAGGTGGACTGCCACCCATCTCTGGTACGCGGGGTCCTTTTGTAGTTGGGTTATTGCCTGGAGTCAGGGAAGAGCATTCACAGGTCTGGAGTAGGACTACCGCAACTCCTTAGATGTCCAGTGAGGTCACAGGAAACCCTCCCTGGATACTGCAGTTCCTGCCAGACTCTTCAGCACTGGCATCTCTGATGAGTGCTCTGCTGCTGGTTTCTGACTTGTCTTGTGTCATTACTCTGTTGCTCATGTTACAGTGGCCTTTTTCACAGGGATGCTTGAAGATGGAAAGAAATTTGATTCCTCCCGGGACAGAAACAAGCCCTTTAAGTTTATGCTAGGCAAGCAGGAGGTGATCCGAGGCTGGGAAGAAGGGGTTGCCCAGGTATGCTCTCTCATTTGTTTTGTTTTGCTTTCTAGTATTTACCTTTTATATTATTTTTATAGGTGGCATATTTATATGGTTCAAAAATTAAAAAAATGAAAAGTCTCACCCTTATCCCATCCCATCTGACCAATACCCCCACAAGAAGCTCCTGTTGTTAATGTTTCTTGTACTGTGGTTTAAGCACATATAAAAACATAACTTTTTTCTTGCTTTCACACATATACGGTTTTGCAGTTTACTTTTTCACTTAATGCATTTTTGACACTCCCAATACCAGTATATAAAAGAGGAGTAGGCTGGGCGTGGTGGCTCCCACCTGTAATCCCAGCACTTTGGGAGGCCAAGATGGGTGGATCACCTGAGGTCAGGAGTTTGAGACCAGCCTGGCCAATATGGTGAAACCCCGTCTCCACTAAAAATATAAAAATTAGCCGGGCATGGTAGCAGGTGCCTGTAATCCCAGCTACTTGGGAGGCTGAGGCAGGAGAATCACTTGAACCTGGGAGGCGGAGGTTGTAGTGAGCCGAGATTGCGCCATTGCACTCCAGCCTGGACGACAAGAGCGAAACTCCCATTTCATAAGAGAAAAAAAAAATGAGGAGTAAGCTCTGTTACAGCTGCCTAGTATTCCTTTATGTAAGTGTGCTATAATTTACTTGGCTAGTGCCCTATTAATGAGTATTTGAGTCATTTCCAGTATTTTGCTATTATGAGCAATGCTGCAGTAACTCACCTTGTGCAGACTTTATTTTCCATGTGTGCACATGTTGCCATAGGACATACTCTCAGAAGTGGGGTGAGGGGCTCAAAAGCTGTGTGTAGTGTTTTTTGAGAGGTCTTGTCAAGTTGCCATCTCTAGGGGTTGCACTCTGGACTGTCACCACCGGGCTATAAAGGTGCAATCTCCTCCCAGCCCCAGCATCACAGTGTATTGTTAAATCTTTGGCCTCAGGACAATAAGAGTAAAACATGGTATCAGTAGTTTTAATTTATATTTATCTTACTATTAACCATATTGTGTCAGACCACTTCTGAGAGGTCATACTTAAGGAGAAAGTCATTTCGTTTGTCTTGAGTGTGTTTCCTAATCTCTTTCCTCCCCATTTGTGGAAACAGCTTTTGTTCTGCCAACACTACAAAATTCCCAGGAGACAATAGGGACCCAGGGTTGCCAAATTTTAGTTGGATTCTGTCTTTCCATCAAACCTAGGAATTTTTTCTTGGCTCTAACCAGGTAAAGGGATGTTTTTCAGTGACCTGAGACCCAGGGAACTTTATAATTAGGCTCTGCATGATGGGTAATTAGTCTGCTTCCCTCTCACCCAGGAGAATTAGAAATTTAACCAAGATGAAAAGACAGATTTCTGTCTCTCTTTTCCAGAATACACATTCCTCTACTTCCTCTATAAAATATCACTGATTTACCTCCAAATAAACTGCTCAACTTTCAGGAACTTGAAGCCGTCCCACTCCCAGGTGTCTGGGTTTCTGTTCCTGCAGGGCAGAGGGTTGGCAGTGTGAGGAAGAGGCTTTGTAGTTTACTTCCCTTGGGAAACCTTGCCAACCATAGCTTTTGCCTCTGTCTCCCTAGTCTGGCTGGCGCTTGGATCTGTAGCCCATCCCCCATCTTGCATACCAGCCATTGTTCATACCACAACCCATCTTCTATGACTGTTTCAGCATTGGAACAATCACTGCGTTGTATGTATTGAGTGCTGTATCTGCCATCGAGATAGTGTTATCGGCCTACTTCACTTCCCAGGCTTGGAGAGGCATGGTTGAGTATTGGACAGATGCCTGACTCCCCCTTTAACTGGTGCTTTGGGGTCAGTCACAGCCCTGTCATTTGTGAGAAGTCTGGGTAGTTTGAGATCTACATAAAACATCTTTTAAATTCTTCACAGCATATTTTTTCAGCAAGTGAGTTAAAAACACAGGAAGAAGGGGAGATTGACTTGTGCCCCTTTTCCTTTCCTTTTGATATTGTTTTGGTTTTACATGTTTGCAGGCGTGGAATCCTGCCTGCCACAAGGACTATTTTGGCAGCTTTTTTTCATCCATCTTGGACATCTTTTCATGTTAATACATTTAAAGCCACCACTATATTATTTCTCATGACTAATCCCTGGTGTGGATATGCCTATGAAATCACTCCTTCTATTGAGCTGTTAGCAGAATATTCTGGAAATAGAATTGCTGAGTCAAGGAATATGATTGTTTTGAATTGTACAAGGTAAAGCCATACCTCACTATCCTTACCACCTTGGTCCAACATGTCCCAACTTCTGAGGGGAGCAAGGATTAGACACTTCATAGCCTGGAGCTTCCTCTTTATTCATCCTCTATCCAGTGGAGTCGGAATGCTGGGAACATACACATGGAGACCAAAAGCAGAGATAAGTCAAAGGATGGAAATACTGCAGAGAACCTGCTCACTGTTCAGAAAGTAGATGTTTTATACTTATTTGTGTATTTAATTTGAAACTGAAAATATACACAAATATATTTTTTAAAGTAAAAATCTCTCCTTACTGGTCACTATCCATACTGTTCCCCTCACAGCAAATGTCTGGTATGTCCTTCCAAAGATGCTTTCTGTTGTAGGTATATCAATATTTTCACAAATGGTATTCAGTACATGCTATTGTGTAGCCTAGAAAATCATATTGTCTTTTTTGAAGTTTTCCTATATGGGTAAAAGAGTATAAATAGAAAAAATACAGAAAAAATAGACTACCCTCAAGTATTACTTTCTGTGTATATATTTTTTTAAAGCAAAGTTGAGTATTCCTTTTTCAAGAAGAGCATAGATGTCACTTAACATGTCCTTTGAGTGACAGATCACTGAAGGGGACTAGGTGGTGAGACATCTGGAATGTTACCTGCCTAGCATTAGTCATTAAGACTTGGGTAGAAAAGTTGAGGGCCTGACCGTTCTGAGAGTCAAGAGGGGTTTTGAACTGCCATTGGGCTTCTTGGAGTGAGATGCAGGGGTCATGGAATCTGACTGCCAACCTCCCAAGTCCTGCACAAGGAGGTGGTGATGCCTGGGCAGCTGCAAAGTCACTGGAAAGTCAGTACCATCCTGGCCAAGGAACACCTAGGTAAACAGCTTTTGTTCTTACAGAGACAGTTGGGGCGTGTGTCCAGCTGAGTCTGTCTTCCTTGTTCTTTTCACAGATGAGTGTGGGTCAGAGAGCCAAACTGACTATATCTCCAGATTATGCCTATGGTGCCACTGGGCACCCAGGCATCATCCCACCACATGCCACTCTCGTCTTCGATGTGGAGCTTCTAAAACTGGAATGACAGGAATGGCCTCCTCCCTTAGCTCCCTGTTCTTGGGTAAGGAAATGGAATGCTGAAGGGCCCTTCACTGCCTTTGCTCCTCCCATATTATGCCCAGCGTTTGATGGGTAGCAAAGAGAACAAAAAACACCACAAGGCTATTTTTCCCCCTGCATTCTTTCTGTATTGAGTATCCTTTCAGTGTTATTAGTATATGCTTTGAGTGTAAAAATTGGTCACCCTAAGGAAAGGAATTGGCATGTGTATGTTCCCAGTTGAACTCATGGAGATGGCAGCTGTTTAAATGTTTTTCTATGTAGTTTATAAATTAAAACTGAATTGAGGACTATGGAAATGTAGGCCAAATTTGTAGTGCCAACATTTTAGTTCTTTGGAAATAAGACTCTTAATGAATGACTTTGTTCTACCCTGTGTTTCTAGAAGCTAGAGGGGAAAAAAAAAAAAAAGCCCTCTGGACATGAATATCATGTCCTAGCTTCTGTGGCTCTCTCCTCACTGCGGTTTGTGGTTACTACCTGTTAGATGGTGTGAGGGAGGCATTATTGCATCGGTCCACCTGCTCAGAGTCCACACCCAGGACACTTGAGGCCCCCAGGCCAGCTCGTTATCAGTGAGTGAAGTGGAAAAATGAAGCCAGAGGATGCTTGTGAAGTTGAAAGGATGCTCTTAGACAGTTCTAGGAAGGGATCTTAGGGACCTCTGCGTCAGCTTTATTGTGCAACAGTAAGGAAACAGGGCCAGAGAGAAAGGCCTTACTCAAGGTCACATCCAGGCAATGGCAAAGTAGGACCAGAGCCTGTTTGTTGATTTTCCCCTCTTCCACCCTCATTTCTTAGGAACTAAACTCAGTATCCTAGTAGCACATAGCTTTTCATGTAAGTGTTAGAATCATTAAGCACATGAATGCTATTGGCTTCCTTCCAGCTGGCCCCAGACCTTTTTATTTGCTCTCCTCCTGCCATAGGAAGCAGAGGGCCACAGCCAACGCCTGGGTGGGGACACTGTTGTTTGAAAGCCACAACAAATGGCTGCCATCCTATTTGTGATGGTAGTCAGAGCTACTTGTAACCTTGTCCTGTTGTGCACATCTCTAAGTGGAGGGGCTTTTTTAACTGTCTCAGTTTGAACCACACACACCTTGGTAATACAGGCCTGGTTAAGTTTGATAACTGGTTTCTTCACCTGTCATTGCTACTGGGAGGGAATCCCTGGCACTTTACAGAGCCTTTGTCTGCCCAGCGGTCTGCACCTAGGCCAAAATCCCCTTCCTGTTCTTTGAGAGCTGAGTCATTTTTTGAACGTAACTGTACTCGAGGGAGCCTTGGAATTATTTTCCTGGTTGGGAACAGGCTTTCTGTAAACTTGATGAGGTAGAGGGAGGGGAGAGAGGGATAAAGGCTACAAGTCACCCAGAGTAACCCTCCCAACCCACTGCCAAAGAATGTCTCAGCTTCTTGCAAGAGTCTGGAAGGAAAGTCCGAGGGCAAACCCAGAAAATTTTGAGTGAATGAATACTGGAGATATTTTCCCAGTATACTCAACATTATGAATGACCAGTTTATTCTCAGTCTGGACTGCACATTAGAGTTACCTGGGAAATTTTTAAGGCTTTCCTGATGCCCAGGTCAAACCCTAAACCAGTTAATCATAATCACTGGGAGTGGAACCCAGGCATTGAGAGTTTTTTAAAGCCCCCAGGTGATGCCTATATGTAGCAGTTGGAGACCCAATGATAGTGGGGAACTGTATTGTCAGCAACATGGGTGGATGGTCCTCCTGCTGTCCTCAGCAAGGCAAACTTAACCTTAGATTAAAAACAAAACACACAGATCAATTTAAGGAGAAAGTTTGTTTCACCTGGGACCCAGCCCAAGCCCTTCTGGCTGTCTCCAGCTGGAACAGAAGTGGCTTGGTCTCAGACTGCTCAGCTGTTGGGGAAGGGATTCCGCGTGGCAGATGGCATTGTGGCTGTCACCACTGCACACAAAGAACACTGAGTTGCTGGAAACTTACAGATTTTCTGTTCCCAACAGATCTGCCATGGAGGGATCTGGTGCCTCCAGACGTGTGCACATGAATCCATATGGAGCTTTTCCTGATGTTCCACTCCACTTTGTATAGACATCTGCCCTGACTGAATGTGTTGTCACTCAGCTTTGCTTCCAACACCTCTGTTTCCTCTTCCCCTTTCTCCTCGTATGTGTGTTTACCTAAACTACATGCCATAAACCTCAAGTTATTCATTTAATTTTGTTTTCATTTTGGGGTGAAGATTCAGTTTCAGTCTTTTGGGTATAGGTTTCCAATTAAGTACATGGTCAAGTATTAACAGCACAAGTTATAGGTTAACGTTAGAATAGGAATTGGTGTTGGGGGGGGTTGCAAGAATATTTTATTTTAATTTTTTGGATGAAATTTTTATCTATTATATATTAAACATTCTTGCTGCTGCGCTGCAAAGCCATAGCAGATTTGAGGCGCTGTTGAGGACTGAATTATTCTCCAAGTTGAGAGATGTCCTTGGGTTAAATTAAAATCCCTACCTGAAACTGAGGTGAGGATGGGGGGAGAGCCTTTGCCTCCACCATTCCCACCCACCCTCCCCTTAAACCCTCTGCCTTTGAAAGCAGATCATGTTCACTGCAATGTTGGACACTACAGGTATCTGTCCCTGGGCCAGCAGGGACCTCTGAAGCCTTCTTTGTGGCCTGACTTATTATTATTTTTTTTCATCCTGTGGTTTTTCTAATGGACTTTCAGGAATTTTGTAATCTCCTAACTTTCCAAGCTCCACCACTTCCTAAATCTTAAGAACTTTAATTGACAGTTTCAATTGAAGGTGCTGTTTGTAGACTTAACACCCAGTGAAAGCCCAGCCATCATGACAAATCCTTGAATGTTCTCTTAAGAAAATGATGCTGGTCATCGCAGCTTCAGCATCTCCTGTTATTTGATGCTTGGCTCCCTCTGCTGATCTCAGAGTTTCCTGGCTCTTCCTCCCTTAGCCCCTTCTCACCCCTTTGCTGTCCTGTGTAGTGATCTGGTGAGAGAAATCGTTGCTGCACCCTTCCCCCAGCACCATTTATGAGTCTCAAGTTTTATTATTGCAATAAAAGTGCTTTATGCCGGCTTTTCTCAGCTCTGTGTCATGGTGGTTATTTTCAGGTGCCTCCCCTGCCATTTGGTGCAGGGGGATGGGGTTGGGCAGGGTGAAGGAGGGTGGCAGTGGGGATGTAGTTTCAAGATTGTGTCTTGGCAGAAGAATGCAGCAGTGAACATCCTTCCTCACTGGCTATTAAGGGGTTGGGGGTCGGAGGAGGAGGGGGAATGTGGGATAGGTTTGCATCAAAGGAACTGCCTGAAAGGGCAAGCTGGGATAGTCAGGGAACATCCCCTCCCCTGTTACCAAATGTTTATTAAATATGTGTTCTGGGTAGAGCACTATGCTGGGTGTTCTTGGGTTACAGAAAAGTGGGAGATAGAACACACTTTTGAGAAGTGACTCACAGTCCACTTGGAGATGTGCTCCAAGCAACTGCAAGCAAATCAATGAAGAGATACGAAGAGAAGATTCTGATTTTAAATTGGTATTCCTCAGTAAGATTTAATGTAGAAAGACAGTCCTGTAGAGAGGCTGTGTGGTTGCAGTAGCTTCTCTGGACCCTGCCCTGCGTGCCAGGGGCACTCTGCCCTCACTGAGAGTTCTAGAGACTGTCAAGAATGCTCCCACACCTTTCTAGACACCTAGATTGCAGTTGTTTAATTGCAATCCAAAATTGCCCGGGTTGAGAATCATTGATTTTAAATAGGAAATTATTCAACAGCTTGCTTAGTGGCTTTCTAAGTTCTTTTTGTTAATTTATAATTTTTAGAGTGCCAGAGTCATATTCCAGGGTCATATCTTACTGTCCCCAACATTTTTATAAAAATTGTCAAACACCACAAAGATGATTAAAATGAACACCTATATAGTCACCACCTAGATTCTATCATAAACATGTTACTGTATCTATATATCACCTGTCTATCCATCTGTCCATCAAACTATCCATTATGTCTCTTCAGAGTAAATGGCAGACATCACTACAATTCCCCCAGTACATGTCATTGACTAGAGAGTAGTGTTTGTTTACACTTTTGTGCCCCTGCCAGGATAAAGAACATCACCATACCAGAAAATTCCAATATGGCCTTCCCCAGTCAACCCCACCCTGCCCTTGGAGGTGATAATTGTAATTCTTTTCCACCATAGGCTAGTGTTGCCTATTCTGAAATTTAATTTAAATGGAATCCCACACTATGTCCTTTTGCACAGTCAGTATTGTGCCTTCACTCAGGCATATGGGAAGCTGTTCTCACTGAACTTGCATTTCAGGGAAATCCTCTGGATTGGGGATGGGGGTCCTCAGAGATGTTCACATCCTAATCCCCAGGACCTGTGAATGTGTCACCTTACATGGCAAAAGGGACTCTGCAGATGTGGTTAAGTAAGGACCCGGAGATAGGAGGATTATCCATATTTACCTGGGCGGATGCAGTGTAAGCACATGGATCCATACAAGCATCAGTGAAGGCGATGTGAGGGTGGACAGACTTTTGAGGATGCTAAGCTATTGGCTTTGAAGATGGAGGAAGGAGAGCAACAAGCCAAGGAATGCTGACAACCTCTAGACACTGGAAAGGGCAAGGAAATGGATTTTCCCCTAGGACTCCTGAAAGGAACACAGCCCTACCCATACCTTAATTTTAGCCCCATGATGACCACTTTGGACTTCTGACCTCCAGAACTGCAGAATTTACTACTAAGGTGATAAACTAGTGTTGCTTTAAACCATTTGTTACAGCAACAATAGGAAACTAATACAGTGCCAACCTTTTTTTTTTTTTTGGGGATGGAGTCTCACTCTGTCTCCCAGGCTGGAGTGCAGTGGCGCAATCTCGGCTTACTGCAACCTCTGCCTCCCAGGTTCAAGTGATTCTCCTGTCTCAGCCTCCCTAGTAGCTGGGACTACAGGCACGTGCCACCACGCCCAGCTAATTTTTTTGTATTTTTAGTAGAGATGAGGTTTTACTGTGTTAGCCAGGATGGTCTCGATCTCCTGACCTCGTGATCCGCCCGCCTTGGCCTCCCGAAGTGCTGGGATTACAGGTGTGAGCCACCATGCCCGCCAATATTATTTTTAATGTATAACAGAATAATAAGTCAGGGTTTTTTTTTTAATCCAGGATCCTACCACCCTAACAACTCCAACTTCAATTTTTTTTCTCCTTCATATTTCTTGCCCTAAGCACTTACAACATTTAGCTTTAATCACAACGTAGTACAAATTTTGCATTTCTGCATTTTTCCCCACTTGCCATTTTTATCAGGAGTATTTGTCCCTGTTGCCATATAGTTTTTATAACTGTTTTAAGGGGGCTGTTAAGTAAATTGTATCACATGAACATTAAATTTACTTAACTACCTTCTTAAAGGATAATTTTTTTAGAAGTTAAAATTATGACTCATACAAATATAAAATTAACATGTTAAAGGTTGTATTTAACTTGTTAATTATTGAGAGAACCAGTAGGACACTTTAGTTGGCTCAAAGGAGAATCCAAAGAACAAATAATTATAAGCCTAGCAGGAATGCTGAAATGAGTTTGCTTCATAGTTACAAAACTGGCAAAATTGGCCGATATCTGTAGAACAATAATCAGTTATATTCCATTGGTCACAATTTGCATTTCTATGAACAAGAATCATCTGCATTATCAGTTTCCCTTAATTTACATAATTGTAAAGTAGCTCAAAGGCGGTGAAATGAAAGGGGGAATCAACTCAGAAAGGTGGGCTAGATTAGATGGAACACTCAGTAACTGGAGGCAGGGGTGGGGGTGGTGGGCAAGACCTATTTCAAAGTCCTTCACAGTGTTTCCTGATAGCCTGTACTTGGATAGCTGGGTTATGTCCAGTTATTTACTTTTATTAAATGTCAATACATCTTTGAACATTTTTTTCCTTTCCTAAATACCTAGGTTCTGTATGATACAATACTGTTAATAATAGGGGATCCCTAGGGTCAAAGGAGATTTTATGACTTTTGATTACTGTTGCCAAGTTGACCAGAGTTGTATAAGCCTTTTCTCATGCCAAAAACAAAAACACCATCCATGTCCAACGGCTATCACTTCCACAGTGTCCTAAAAAAATCTTTAAACACCTTCCTTTCTCCAGTGGTCCTCTGCTATGGCTTGAATGTGTCTCCCAAAGTTCCATGTGTTGGAAACTTGATCCCCAGTGCAGTGGGTGTGGGGAGGTGGGACCTAATGGGAAATGGTTGGGTCATGGGGACTCTGCTGTCACGAGTGGATTAATGCTGTTATTATGGGAGTGGGTTCCTCATAAAAAGATGAGTTCAGCCACCTCTTGGCCTCCAGCCCTCTCTCTCTTTCTGCCCTTCCACCCTCCACCATGGAGTGACAGCAAGAAGCCCCTCGCCAAATGCCAACACCTTGATTTTGGACTCCCCAGCCTCCAGAACTCTGTGAGATAAATTTTTCTTCATTATAATTTACCCCACGTATTGGTATTCTTATTATAGCAGCAAAAAGTAGACTAAGACACCCTTCCACCTTCTCATTTCTTCTTATATTCATTGGCCACAATTAAATCTGTGGAGAATTTGACTGACCTGGGTCAATCAAGACCCATCACCCCAGGGCGGGAGAAGGGCTCAGACTCCCCTAAAACTCTGAGCCCTAGAGCCCCTGAACAGATTCTGTTAATAAACAAGAAGCAGGGGGACCAGTGGACCCACTAGAAGTAGTTTATGTGGCTATTTACTGTATTTTCTTTTTTTTTAATTTCCTTTTTTGTTTCACTTTTGAAATGCATGATGGTTACACTACAGTCCTAGGATTCAGGAAAACTTATAATTCTACATCTAACCTTTGCTAAGGGTTAGACGCCAAATTACCTTTTGTTTGAGTTTTTCCATCCATTAAATGAACTTGGGATGAGAGTGGGAATGTGGGTGGTCAGAGTGACCAGATGAACTTTAAGATACCTTGCATCTCTAAAATTTTAATTATTTGAAAGTTAATGATCCATGTGAGAAACTTACTGCTGTGGCAACCACATACCACCACCACCACCCCACCCTACCCTCTGTTTGAAATGCTTGTTCTTCCGTGCCATAAAGAAATAGCACTTGAACATTAATTTCTTCAGCAAGGTCATTTTTATACTTTCTGCAGAAAGGGTACACTCACCAGCAGTTTTGCCACGAGAGTACACCAACAAAGGAGACAGGGTCATTTATAACTTGTCAAGTCCATTTTACTGCTGTGTCCGGTTTCCATTGGCTGGAATGGGACCTCACATTCTGTATTTGTCCTGATTGGCTAGCAACTTAGAACTTTATAAAAGAAGCAAAGGCAGAGGAGAATGAAGGAGGAAGTAACTTGTGGAATGCTGAGAAAGGTAAAAACACCTTCAAATAAGGAAGAGGAACCGGCTATGACCTAATGCTTGCTTGGACCAGTATAAGCATTCCAGGGCAAATAGGCTAAATTGTGGGAGCTAAGAACATAAAGTACATTGATTTCTTTATTACGGCTAGCAGATATTTAAGAATGTTAGCACAGGTCTTTGAATAAGTTTTGCTCCTAAGTTACTATTTATTCTTAATTAGACAGCGAGGAAAGTCTTTGAAGAGGAACCTCTACTTTACTTTTTACACCCCTAAGAACCACGATGATAGAATGCAAAAAAGCATCCCATCAGCCTTCACTTTTTCCAGGAAATGGCTGGCCACAAAAAACTCTCCGCCCCTTTCCTCTTTTGAAATGTTCCCAAACTGCTCATTTGCCTCCTTGAAGCTAATCAAGGATGGTCAAATGTACTTGAAGACCACTTTGTCTCTTGGCTTGCTTCCACAAATCCTACCCTTATATGACATTTGCCAAGTCAACACTGTCAGTATTTCCCCTTTTTACTCTATAACGTCTAACACCTCTGAACCCTTACCAAAAAGAGGTTTCAGCAGAAGGGTTCCCTTGCTGCACGTTTATGAATAAATAGCCTTTGTTGATTTTATCTTGGACTTAGTTTTGTCTCTGACACATGTGGAATGGATGCCTGTTAGAGTTCTGCCCTTACCACACCTCTTGCTTCCTGGATAAATGTGGGTTCACTTGGGTTGATGACCTTGGGCTACACTGGCTTCTTAAGAACCATTGAGAAGCCAGTGTATGGATTCTCGTTCAGACCTCTATAATTCAGTGAATCAATGAAGAGCAGCTGACACCAAAAATGCATTAAAATGTCAAGGCCAGCAGCCCTCTAGCTTCTGGCTGGAGTGTGTGATGAGTTCATCTGAGTTCCCTGAGTTCAAGGCATGCAGTGGGCAGATCGACTATGGGCCCATCAGAGGCTGAGTTTGCAGCAGCAGCTGCCCTGTACAGCATGCAGCGAAACGGCTGTCGGCTCTTATTAGGAAGGTAGAAACATGCCAGTGGGTATGTATGCAGGACTAGTGTATTGTTGGATGTGCCTGCTTTTGACCACTGTAACATTAATTTGTATATTTCTCAAAGCAGCACATGCCCAAGATTTAGGCAAGTAGATTCAGTTAACCACAGAGTATACTTTTATGCCTTTCCTGTGATAACACCATTCTAGATGCTAAGAGAGAATGTAGGATAGGACAGAAAAGCACTGCTAGCAAGGACCTTACATTCATGCCAGTGAAGGAGACCCAAGCAGATGGGCAAATAATGTCAGCCATCTAGAAGCAATGGAGTGAAGTGGCCAAGTGAAGGCCTGGAGGAAAATTGTTCTAGGCTAAGTCCCTGAGGGGTGGTGAGTTTGGGGTGCTGAGGAAACAGCAATATGACCTTTAGGGACAAAGCAAAGGTGTGAGGGAAAGTTAGGCAGGGACCAGGTGAGGCAGGCTATTACAATATGTCTAGTAAGCAGTGGATTTCAGCTGGAGAATTATGTCTATTTGTTTTGGGGACAGTGTTTTGAGACAAGGTCTGATCTGTCACCCAGGTTGGAGTGCAGTGGTGTAATCACAGCTCACTGCAACCTCAACCTCCCAGGCTCAAGTGATCCTCCCACCTTAGCCTCCCAAGTAGCACATGCCACTGTGTCGAGCCGTTTGTTTTTTTAAAATTCTCTGGAAACTGGGAAATTGACTGAAAGGTAGTATTCCTCCAAGCCCTTGAATCTAGGCTGGCCTTGTGACTACTTTGATCATTACAAGGCAGTGGGAAAGGATGTTCTGGGACTTCAAGCCCGGGCCTCAATAGGACTGCCAGCTTCTACTTCCTTCTCGGAACACTAGCTCTGAGCCCAAGCTACATGGAGAGGCCATTGTCCTAGCTGAGAACCTAGCCAACTGCCACCACGTGAATGAACCATGGTGAACACTCTGCCCATTCAAGCCCACAAATGCCCACAGCTCCAGCCACATCACACGAATAGAGGAACCACCCCACTCAGTCCAGGAAAACCAGAATTGTGAGATTGAATCACTTGGTTTTGAAGTTTATTTCACAGCAATAGATAACTGAAACAAGGGCAAGAGTGGTGGATGGATGCAGGACACAAGCCAGCTTTGGGGTTCATTTAGGCAAGAAAGGATGGAGGCCTGGAGCAGATTGGCAGAAGTGAAGACAGTGAATCGTCAGATTCAGGACACACTTGATGGGTGCAGCTTTCAGGTTGGATTATAAGGGAAAGAGGTAGAATAGAAAAGCAGCAAGTCCCTGCCTGGCTTTCTCCAGACCACTCCTTAGAGCTTTAGACTCAGCTCTCTTTGATAACTACCACCATCCTGCACTAACCAGTTGCTTATACTTATACTGGCTTATATTGTGATCATTGTTTTGTTTTTTGTTTTTTGGTTTTTGGTTTTTTTTGCTTTTTAAGTAAAAAATAAGGTTAAATCTTTGAGAAGTCCTTCTTAACCAACAAAACCTCAAAGACACAAAGGAAATTATTAATAGATATAACCACCTAAAAATAATGAAACTTCTCTATCATAAAAACATGCCATAAGCAAAGCTAAAAGATGAGCTATAATGGAGAGAAAATATTTGCAAAATATAACAAAAATCTCATACGCTAACTATGTAAACAATTCTAAAGAAAAAGGTAGCCAAATAGAGACTAGCATCAAGCTGCTCTAGGAATTTCACATTATATTACTGTATCTTGATGTATGAGTTTTAGACGTGTCATGTCGCCCCTCGGCCTCCAGTAGATATGCGCAGGCTTCTCACAGCATGGTGGTCTCAAGGTTCCAAGAAGGTGAGAGGAGAAACTTCAAGGCCTCTTAAAGCCTCGGCTGCAGAACTCACATAATGTCACTTCTTCCATGTATTGGTCAAAACAAGTCACCAGGCCAGCCCAGGCCCAAGGGTAAAGAAATAGACTCTCTCTATCTCACTAGGAGAAACAGCAAATTTCTCATTGCAAAGTGGTGCGGATACAGGGAGGTGTGGTTCACTGGGACATTATAACACTCCCACACAATGGCTAAAAATGCCTTTCTTCTACCCTCACGATTGATAGTTTAGCTGGGAATATTATTTTGTATTGATAATTATTTTCTCTTAGTATGAAAGCATTGCTGCACTCTCTTGGAGCTTCCGGTGTTGTTGAAAAGGGTAATGTCACTTTGATTCCTGTTCCTTTATGTGTGATCTCATATTCCTTTCTGAAATCTTTCAGGATCTAATTTATCTATGGTATGATGAAATGTCATAATACAGGCTTGAGTGAGTCTTCTTTTTTCCTTTTCTCCCCTCCTTTTCCTCCTGTTTTTTGTTTACTATGTTAAGCATTTGGAAGGTCATTTTAATCTGGATACACATGTCCTTCAGTTTGGAAGGTTTCTGTTATTTCTTTGATAGTTATATTTTCCACAAATATATTTTCTCCCAAAAAATATCAGAAGAGTGGTATTATTTTACATTTTTAAACATTTATGCTTGGCTTAATGGAACACAAATGAGTTCTCACATCTCCTTCTGCATTCAATCTTGCAATATGTTGTTTTGGTTTAAATCCATGAAGAAATTACAACTAAGCACATTTTTAAGGAAGCTTGTGTCTGAACAGATAGTAATACAGAAACCAACATACCGAGAAATACCTGGCATCTCTTTATCTGAGGACTTTGCTAAACGGGAAATATTTAGTCATCTTCTTGAAAAGAATTTATCCAAACTTGCATTGGTAGAAAACAAAACTGGCTTTGTTTCCCTGTGTAAAAACCACTTAGCACTTCATTTGTATATTCAAATATAGTTTGTGAAGAGAGCAATCAGAGAAATCATGTATCCAATTTGTAAATACAATTAACCAAGAGAATATGCAGGTCAGATCACCCTTCAACTGGTCTGACAATTGCCATCACAAAGTGAGTCAGCTGATCAAAGTGATGGGGAGACATTCTGAGAAATGTGTCATTAGGAGATTTCACCATTGTGTGAACATCATAGAGTATACTTAGACAAATCTGTATAGTATAGCCTACCTACCACACACCTAGGCTATACGGTACAACCTGTAGCTCCTAGGCTATAAACTTTATACAGCAGGTTTGTGCAGTGACTGTTGAATACTAGAGGCAGTTGGAATACAGTGGTAAGTATTTGTGTATCTGAACAGATCTAAACATAGAAAAGGTGATGATGTGTTACTCCATGATGTTATGCCAGTTGGCAATAGGAATTTTTGAGCTTCATTATGGTTTTATGGGACCACTGTTGTGTATGCAGCCCACCATTGATGAGAACATCATATGCAGTGCATGACTGTACTTTGACCACCAGGAGTACAAGTGCACGGACTGGACAGAAGGAAAACCTCAGAGAACCTGAGGATGTGGATAAGACTGTTTAGTGAGGTTCTCAACTCATCACAAGCTACCAGGTATTCAGCATGGAGGGATGGTGACAGTTATGCAGGACATTGACATATGATGATACAGTGGTCATTCTTACATAAAATGAAGAAGACTGTCCAGTAAATTCTATGAGTTTGCAGTAGATGGATCATCAAAGGATATGGGTAATCTTGTAGTAACAAGACTATGTTACTAGGAATTTCACTAGTCCTGTTACTAACTCATAGGCCATGGAGCAATATAAGACCAAGGTTACAAACCCCTAAAATATCTGGCAAGAGAATGACTTTTTTATGTACTTTGGTCTGAGCATGTGATTCATCAGTATATGACAGCAGATCAATTCAGATACATCCAGAAGAAGCCATCCTTTTATTCTGAAATGTTGTCCTAACCATACATGAAATAAGTACTAAGTGATGCACCAGAATTTTCCTCCCTGGGATCAATGAGCAGTAGCACTGACAGCAGAAATGGCAGCCGTGGTAACAGGAGCTGTTGTGGTCAGTAGGCTCTCGGGGTCTGTCAGGCAAGAGCATAGGATAGTGACAATCCAAATGAAAGCAAAAACAAACATAGAAAGGAATGAACTACTGAAATGCCAACAATGTGGATGAATCTCACAGATATTATAATAAGTAAAAGAAGCCAGACTTTTTTTTTTTTTGAGACGGAAGCTCACTCTGTCACCAGGCTGGAGTGCTGTGGCGCGATCTCCACATTGCAACCTCCGACTCCCTGGTTCAAGCGATTCTCCTGCCTCAGCCTCCTGAGTAGCTGGGATTACAGGCATGCGCCACCATGCCCAGCTAATTTTTGTATTTTTAGTAGAGACGGAGTTTCACCATGTTGGCCAGGATGGTCTCGATCTCCTGACCTCGTGATTCGCCCACCTTGGCCTCCAAAAGTGCTAGGATTACAGGCATGGGCCACCGCACCCGGCCCAGACTTTTACAAACATTACATTCTATGTGATTTTCTTCATATGGAACTCTAGAAAAAACAAGTTCAATTTATACTGGCAGAAATCAGGCCAGGTCTGAGGCTCAGGATGGAGGAAACTGACTAAGAGGGAAGACAATGGGAACCTTTTGGGGTAATGGAAATGTTCTATATCTTGATTGTGGTTAGGGTTACATGGGTATATACATTTGTCAAACTCATGGAAATGTATACTTTAAATGGATACATTTTATTTCATGTAAATTATACCTCAAAAAGTTTATTAAAAAAATACGGCCGGGCGCGGTGGCTCACGCTTGTAATCCCAGCACTTTGGGAGGCCGAGGTGGGCGGATCACGAGGTCAGGAGATCGAGACCACGGTGAAACCCCGTCTCTACTAAAAATACAAAAAAAAAATTAGCCGGGCGTGGTGGCAGGCGCCTGTAGTCCCAGCTACTCGGAGAGGCTGAGGCAGGAGAATGGCGTGAACCCGGGAGGCGGAGCTTGCAGTGAGCCGAGATTGCACCACTGCACTCCAGCCTGGGCGACAGAGCGAGACTCCGTCTCAAAAAAAAAAAAAAAAAAAAAAAAAAAAAAAAAAATACATGGGGCTTCCATGTTCACACAAGATAAAGTAAGTGGATTCCACCCTATTCCTTCTGCTAATTACAGCTAAAAACTAGACAAAATACATAAAGCAACTATCAGAAACCTCTAAAGGTGAAGTAAACTAGGCAGACTGGCTAGGCAACTTGAGTGTCAAGGGATGACCGGGCAGGGAGTTCCCAGAGGCTTTCACAGTGTTCACATATTTCAACCTGGGCACTAGAGGAAGGCACAATCCGAAAAGACCAACAAGCACAGACAACAAAAGTCCTAAGGAAAATGCTTTCTCTAGTCAAAGGACTTAGAAGAGGACAGTAATGAAGGATGGCTTTTTTTTTTTTTTTTTTTTTTTGAGATGGAGTCTTGCTCTGTCTCCCAGGCTGGAGTGCAATGGTGCGATCTCAGCTCACTGCAACCTCCAAGGATGACCCTTTTGACAATCTTGCTCTACTCCAGGTGAACACCATCAAAGAAGCCATAGCCCTCCTCTCCCCAACAGGCTCTGCAGAGACTGGTGTGGAGCTCGGTGAACCATCCCTGCTGTGCACTGATGTGGGGGCACCACTCCCCTTCCTCACCAGTGATACTGGAGACAAGTGGAGCTCTATTAATGAGCTCCATCCTGCACTAATGTGATAAGAGGTGACACCCCCTCCCTCCTCCTTCTTCCCATGGGATGCTATGGGGACTCTAGGGTAGAGCCCTGTTGACTACTGCCTGCCCTGCAGTAACAGAGGCAGCACCTAACCCCTCACAGAGAGTGTGGGCAGAATAACAGAGGAGGGAGCTGCAGAAAAAGCGTCTTTCAATTTGTGCACATCCCCAAGTGGCCTATGTGTGAAACTCATCAGAATTAACACAGCAAAAGCTTTAAGAACTGAGCTATGATGTGGAATACCACTCGGGTTTCAGACTGGTCTCTGGGTAGCACCCAGGCAGAGCAGACCAAGATAACGCTGAATTTGAAACCAAACTGACATTCAAACTCACAGACCACAAGTGAGTCATGATGTGCATTCTGAATTTAAGCAGGTTGAATGCATGCTAAAGTAGAAAATATAAAAAGGAATCAGAGTTTCATAATACCCAAAGTACTGATAATATTGAATATTACTTGTCATGTCAGAAAACAGAAAAAGTCAACCAGAATGAGAAAAGACAATCAACAGATGCCAATACCAAGATGGCACTGATGTTGGGATTGTCTGGCAAGGATTGTTAAAGCAGCTATCATTGAAAACAAACAAAAAAACTTTTAACAAGAAACTATGAACACTCAAAAAACAAAGTTTCAATAAATAAATAAAAGATACAAAGAAACCCCAGCCGGGTGTGGTGGCTCATGCCTGTAATCCCAGCATTTTGGGAGCCCAAGGCAGGTGATCACCTGAGGTCAGGAGTTTGAGACCAGCCTGACCAACTTGGAGAAACCCCGTCTGTACTAAAAATACAAAATTAGTTGGGCATGGAGCTGTGCACCTGTAATCCCAGCTTCTTGGGAGGCTGAGGCAGGAGAATCGCTTAAACCCGGGGGGCGGAGGTTGTGGTGAGTCAAGATTGTGCCATTGCACTCCAGCCTGGACAACAAAGAGTGAAACTCCGTCTTAAAAAAAGAAAGAAAAGAAAAGAAAAGAAAAGAAAAACTCCAAATGGAAGATTTATTTTATCTTAAATCATTTTTTTAAAAAATAGAGACAGGGTCTCACTACGTTGCCCAGGCTGCTCTGAAACTCCTGTGCTCAAGCAATCTGCCTGCCTCAGCCTCCCAAAGTGCTGGGATTACAGGTGTGAGCCACTGTGCCCAGCCTATTTTATTTTTTATTTATTAACTTATTTCTTTTGAGACAGGGTTTGTCTCTGTCACCTAGGCTGGAGCGTTGTGGCATGATCTCTCGGCTCACCTGCAAGCTCCACCTCTTGGGCTCAAACGATCCTTCCACCTCAGCATCCTGAATAGCTGGGACTACAGGCACATGCCTTCATGCGCAGCTAATTTTTTATATTTTTTATAGAGATGGGGTTTCGCCATGTTGCCCAGGCTGGTCTCAAACTCATGGACTTAAGTGATCTGCTTGCCTCAGCCTCCCAAAGTGCTGGGATTACAAGCATGAGCCACCACACCCAGCCCAAGATGGAAGTTTTAGAACTTAAAAAATATATATTTATACAATAACAGAAACAAACTCACTGGATGGACACAATGGCAGAGTGGAGATGACAGAGGAAAGAAACATTGAACTTGAAGACTAATAAAAGTTATACAATCCGAACAGAGGAAAAAAAAACAATAGATTTTTAAAAAATGAATAGGACTTTAAGGACCTATGGGAAAATACTCCAAGATCTAAATACTCTTTAGATCTATTGAAGTTCCATAAGGACAAGAGAAAGAGTGCAGTGCTGAAAATATACTTAAAGAAATAATAGCTGAAAACTCCCCAAATTTGGTGGAAGATGTAAATCTTCAGATTTAAGAAACTGAGCAAATCCCAAGCCAAGAGGACATAACAACCCTAAAACAGTATGCACTAAACAACAAAGTTATAAAATAATGTGAAAACTGACAGAATTGAAAGAAGAAATAGATAAATCCACAATTACAGCGTGGACTTCAACATCCTTCTATCACTAACTGATAGAACCATTAGACAAAAAAAAAATCATCAAAGATTAGAAGAAATTAACAACATGAACCAACAATATTTAAGTGACATTTATAGAACATTCCATCCAACAGCAGCAGAATACACATTTTTTTCAAGTGCACGTGGAACATTTACCAAGATAGACCATATCCTGGGACATAAAACAAACTTTAACAAATTTAAAATAATTGAAGTTATATGAAGTATGTTTTCTGATCAGTTGTGATGGAATTAAACTGTATGCCTCTCACTCATTCTTAGAATGCAAGGCTGGTTTTATACTGAATTAATAATTAGTAACCTTCCAAAAAAAGAAAGTACAAGGCCCAGATGGTTTCACTGGTTTCACCATAAATGGTATCAATTCTCTACAATTTCTTCCAGAAAACAGAAGCAGAGGGAATACTTCTTAACTCATCCTATGAGGCCAGCACTACCCTAATACCGAAACGAGATTAAGATATTATAATAAATGAAAATTAAAAACCAATCTCTCATGAACATAGATGTACAACTCCTCAATAAAATATTAGCAAATCAGGAGGAGGTGGAGCAAGATGGCTGAAAAGAAGCCTCCAGCAATTGTCTACCCTGCAAGAACACCAAATTGCACAATGATCCACACAAAAAAGCACCTTCATAGGAGCCAAAACTCAGACAAGTGATTACGGTACTTGATATTAAAATCACATTAAAGAAAGAGGCACTGAGTGTGGTATGGAGAGAGAATGTGTGCACTTCTGGGATAGAGCACAGTGATTGTGGGACATTGCATTGGAACTCAGTGCTGCCCTCTCACAGTGGAAAGCAACGGGGCACAACTTCGTGAGTGCCCATGCCCTAGCCAGGGGCAAATCATCCATCCCAGCAGTCAGAACCTGAGTTCTGGCAAACCCCGCCAAAGTGGGCTAAAGTGCTCTGGGGTCCTAAATAAATTTGGAAGGCAGTCTGGGCCAGAAGGACTGCAATTCCTGGGCAAGTCCTGGTGCTATGCTGTGTTCGGAGCCAGTGTACTTGGGAGGCATGTGACCTAGTGAGACACCAGCTGGGGTGATCAAGGGAGTGCTTGTGTCATCTCTTCCCCAACTCCAGGCAGCACAGCTTACAGCTCCAGGAAAGACTCTTTCCCTCTGCTTGAGGAGAGGAGGAGAAGAGTAAAGAGGGCTTTTTTTTCGGCAAATTGGATACCAGCTCAGCCACAGTAGAATAGGACACCAAGCAGAGGTCTGAGGCACTCGTTCCAGGCTCTAGCTTCTGGATGACATTTCTAAACTTACCAGAAAGGAACCCACTGCCAGAACAGAAGGACCCAGTTCTGGCAGAATTCATCACCTGCTGACTAAAGGGCCCTTTGGCCCTGAATAATCAGCAGTGTTAGCCAAGTAGTACTGGCTGCAGGCCTTGGGTGAGACTCAGAGCCACACTGGCTTCATGTGTGACCCAGTACATTCCCAGCTATGGTGGCCACAGGGAGAGACCCCTTCTGCCTAAGAAAAAGAGAGGGAAGAGTAAAGGGGACTTTGTCTTGCAGCTTGGGTACCAGCTTGGCCACAGTTGGGTAGAGTACCAAGTGGGACTCTGGGGTCCTGATTCCAGATCTTGGCTCCTGGATGGCATTTCTGGACCTGTACTGGGCCACAGAGAAGCCCACTACCCTGAAAGGAGAGAATCAGGACTACAAGCATTCATCATAAGCTGACTGAAGAGCCCTTGGGTCTTGAATGAACATAGGCGATAGCCAGGCAGTACTCACCATGGGCCTAGGACAGTGGTGGCCATGGGGAGACTCCTCTGCTTGAGGAAAGGGGAGGGAATAGCGGAAAGGACTTTGTCTTTTGGCTTGGATGCCAGCTCAGCCGCAGTAGAATAGAGCATCAGGTAGACTCCTAAGGTTCCCAACTATAGGCCCTGCCTTCTGGATGACATCTATGGACCCACCTGGGGCCAATCTCAGACACAGATTTATGAATATTTGGACAGATAATTCAAAATAGCCATTTTGAAGCTCAACAAAATCATGTTGATAACAGAAGAAATTCAGAATCCTATCAGATAAATTTAACAAAGAGGTTGAAATAATTAAACAGAACCAAGCAGAAACTCTGGAGCTGAAAAATGCAACTGACATACTGAAGAATGCATCAGAGTCTCCTAACAGCAGAATTTGTCAAGCAGAAGAAAGAATTAGTGAGCTTGAAGACAGTGTATTTTAAAATACACAGTCAGGAGACAAAAGAAAAAAGAATAAGAAAGAATGAAGCATGCTTACAAGATCTAGAAAATAGCCTCCAAAGGGCAAATCTAAGAGTTACTGGCCATAAAGAGGCAGTAGTGAGAGAGACTAGGGTAGAAAGTTTATTCAAAAGGATAATAACAGAGAACTTCTCAAACCTAGAGATATAAGATATCAATATTCAAATACAAGAAGGTTATATAGAACACCAAGCAGATTTAACCCAAATAAGATTACCTCAAGACATTTAATAATCAGACTCCCAAAAGTCAAAGATAAAAAAGGATCCTAAAAGCAGCCAAAGAAACAAATAACATACAAAGGAGCCAATACATCTGGCAACAGACTTCTCAGTGGAAACCTTACAGGCCAGGAGAGAAACTAGCATGACATACTTAAAGTGCTAAAGGAAAACAAACCTTTTTATACTGGAATTTATCCAGTGAAAATATCCTTCAAACATGAAGGAAAAATGATGACTTTCCCAGACAAACAAAACCTGAGGGATTTCATCAACACCAGATCTGTCCTACAAGAAATGCTAAAGGAATTTCTTCAATTAAAAAAACAAAAAGGATGTTATTGAGCAATAAGAAATCATCTGGGGGCTCACACCTTTAATCCCAGCCCTTTGGGAAGCCAAGGTTGGGGGATTGCTTGTGTCCAGGAGTTCAAGACCAGCCTGGGTAACATAATGAAACCCCATCTCTACAAAAAGTAAAAATTAGCTGGGCATGGTGGTATGTGCCCAAAGTCCCAACTATTTGAAAGACTGGGATGAGAGGATTGCTTGAGCCTGGGAGGTTGAGGCTGCAGTGAGCCACACTCCATTGCACTTCAGCGAGGGTGAGAGTGAGACTCTGTCTCAAAAAAAAAAAAAAAAAATCTGAAAGTATAAAATTCACAGATAATCATAAGTACACAGAAGGTCACAGAATATAACACTGTAATTATGGTGTGTAAACTACTGATCTCTTGAGTAGAAAGACTAAATGATGACCCTATCAAAAATAATAACTACAACTTTTCAAGACATAGACAGTATAATAAGATATAAATAGAAACAACAAAAAGTCAAAAGCAAGAGGATGAAGTTGAAGTGTAGAGTTTTTATTAATCTCTTTGCTTGTTAGTTTGTTTATGCAATCAGTGTTGTCATCAGTTTAAAATAATGGGTTACAAGATATTATTTGCAAGCCTTATGGTGGCCTCAAATCAAAAAACATACAATGGATACAAAAAAGTAATAGCAAGAAATTAAAACATACCACCTGAGAAAATCACCTTCATTAAAAGGAAGATGGAAAGGAAGGAAAGAAGGAAGACTACAAAACAACCAGAAAACAGATAACAAAATGGCAAGAGTAAGTCCTTATCAATAATAACATTGAAGATAAATGGACTAAACTCTCCAGTTAAGACATAAAGTGGGCCGGGCACAGCGACTTACACCTGTAATCCCAGCACTTTGGGAGGCCAAGGTATGTGGATCACCTGAGGTCAGGAGTTTGAGACCAGCCTTGCCAACATGGAGAAACCCCGTCTCTCTACTAAAAACACAAAAAACTAGCCAGGCATCATGGCGTGTCTGTAGTCCCAGCTACTTGGGAGGCTGAGGCAAGAAGATTGCTTGAATCTGCAGGCTGGAGGTTGCAGTGAGCCAAGATTGTGCTACTGCACTCCAGCCTGGGTGACAGAGAAAGGCTCCATCGAAAGAAAGAAAAAGAAAGGAAGGAAAGAAGGAAAGAAGGCAGGCAGGCAGGCAGGAAGGCAGGCAGGCGGGGAGGGAGGGAGGGAGGGAGGGAGGAAGGAAGGGAAGGAAGGAAGGGTGGCTGAATGGATTTTAAAAAAATAAGACCCAATAATGTCTTGCCTACAAGAAACACACTTTAAAGACACATGTAAACTGAAAATAAAGGGATGGAAAAAGACATTGCTTGCAAATGGAAACCAAAAAAGAGCAGTATATTTCAAGACAAAAACTATAAAAAGAGACAAAGAAGATCATTACATAATAAAGGGGTCAATTCATCAAGAGAATATAACGATTGTAAACCTATATGCACTCAACACTGGAGCACTCAGATATATAAAGCATATATTATTAGAGCTAGAGAGACAGACTCCAGTACAATAACTGGAGACTTCAGCATCCCACATGCAGCATTCAACAGATCATCCAGACAGAAATCAACAAAGAAACATTGGACTTAATCTGAACTATAGATTCCATCTATAGACCAAATGGACCTAATAGATATTTATAGAACAGTTTATCCAATGACTGCAAAATACACATTCTTCTCTGCACATGGATCATTCTCAAGGAGAGACCATATGTTAGGCCCCAGAACAAGTCTTTAAAAATTCCAAAAAACTGAAATACTATCAAGTATCTTCTCTGACCACAATGGAATAAAACTAGAAATTCAATAACAAGAGGAATTTTGGAAACTGTACAAGCACATGGAAATTAAACAATATGCTCCTAAATGACTAGTGGGTCAATAAAGAAATTTAAGAAGGAAAGTGAAAAACATTTTGTTATTGTGTAAAAAATTTACAAGTAGAAAAAAATAAGAAAAAAGAAAAAAATTTGTTGAAATAAATGAATATGGAAACACAACATACCAAACCCTGTGGGATACAACAAAAGCAGCACTAAGAGGAAAATTTACAGCAATAAGCACCTACATCAAAAAAGTAGAAAAACTTCAAATAATCTAATGATGCATCTTAAAAAACTAGAAAAGCAAAAGCAAACCAAACCCAAAATCAGTAGAAGAAATAAAGATCGGAGCAGAAGTAAATAAAATTGAAATTAAAAAATACAGATCAATGAAACAAAAATTTGTTTTTTTGAAAAGACAAACGATGTTGATAAATTTAGCCCAACTAAGAAAAAAAAAGAGAGGAGACTCTAATAAAATCAGAGATGAAAAGGAGACATTAAAACTGATACTGCAGAAATTCAAAGACACTACTATTATTAGACACTACTATGAGCAACTATATGCCAATAAATTGGAAAATCTAGAAGAAATAGATAAATCAACCTACCCATATTGAACCATGAAGAAATCCAAAACCTGAACAGACTAATAACAAGTAATGAGATCAAAGCCATAATAAAAAGTCTCACAGCAAAGAAAAGCCCGGGACCCAACTGCTTCACTGCTGAATTTTATCAAACATTTAAAGAAGAACTAATACCAATCCTACTCAAACTATTCTGAAAAATAGAGGAGAAGGGAATACTTCCAAACTCATGCTACAAGGCCAGTATTACTCTGATACCAAAACCAGAGAAAGACACCTCAAAAAAAGAAAACTACAGGCCAGGATCCCTGATGATCATTGATGCAAAAATCCTCAGCAAAAACATTGATATTTTTTTGTGTTTAAAGACACATTTGTTCAATTGAAAGACAAATGTGTTCAAAGACACATTTAAAAAATCATTCATGGCCGGGCATGGTGACTCACGCCTGTAATATGGTGAAACCTCATCTCTACTAAAAATACAAAAATTACCTGGGCATGGTGGCAGGGGCCTGCAATCCCACCTACTTGGGAGGCTGAGGCAGGAGAAATGCTTGAACCTGGGAGGCGATAGTCACAGTGAGCTATTGCAGATTGCGCCATTGCACTCCAGCCTGGGCGACGAGAGCGAAACTCTGTCTCAAAAAATAATAATAATAATTAATTATGACCAAGTGAGATTCATCCCAGGAATAAAAGGTGTGTTCAACATATGTAATTCAATCAGTGATACATCTTATCAACAAGAATAAAGGACAAAAACTACATGATCATTTTAATTGATGCTGAAAAAGCATTTGATAAAATTCAACATCCCTTCATGATAAAAACCCTCAAAAAACTGGGTAGAGAAGGAATGTACTGCAATATAATAAAACCCATATATGACAACAGACCCATCACTAGTATCATACTGAATGGAGAAAAACTAAAATCCTTTCCTTTAAGATCTGGAATAAGCCAAGGATGCCCAGTACACTATTATTCAACATAGTACTGAAGTCCTAGCTAGAGCAATCAAACGAGAAAGAAATAAAGGGCATCCAAGTTGGGAAAGAAGAAATCAAATTACCCTTGTTTTTAGACAATCTGATCTTCTATTTGGAAAAACCTAAAGGCTCCACCAAAAAACTGTTAGAATGGATAAATTCAGTAAAGTTGCAGAATACAAAATCAGCATACAAAAATCTGTAGCATTTCTATATGCCAAGGATGAACAATCTAAAAAAGAAATCAAGAAAGTAATTCCATTGGGAATAGCCACAAATAAAATATCTAACAATAAACTTAACCAAAATAGTGAAAGGTCTCTACAATGAAAAATATAAAACATTGGTAAAATAAATTGAGGAAGACACAAAAAAGAGAGATATTCCATGTTCATGGGTTGGAAGAATCAATATTGTTAAAATGTCCATATTATCCAAAGCAATCTACAGAGTCAATGCAATTCCTATCAAAATACCAGTGACATTCTTAATAGAAATAGAAAAAAATTCTATAATTTATATAGAACCACAAAAGACCCAGAATACCCAAAGCTATTGTGAGCAAAAGGAACAAAACTTGAGGAATCACATTACCTGGCTTCAAATTATACTACAGAGCTATAATAACCAAAACAGTATGTTAATGGCATAAAAACAGACGGACTAATGGAACAGAACAGAGAACCCAGAAACAAATCCATCTGATCTATTTAAACGAAGATGCCAAGAATATAAATTGGGAAAAGGACAGTCTCTTCAATAAATGGTGCTGGGGAAACTGGATATCCATATGCAAAAGAATGAAACTAGACTATCTCCTGCAATATATACAAAAATCAAATTAAAATGGATTAAAGATTGAAATCTAAGACCACAAACGATGAGACTACTCCAATGTTTTCATTGGAGAAACTCTCTCGGACATTGGACTGGGCAAAGTAATACCTTACAAGCACAGGCAGCCAAAGCAAAAATGGACAAATGGGATCACATGAAGTTAAAAAGCTTCTTCACAGCAAAGGAAACAATCAACAAAGTGAAGAGACAACCCACAGAATGGGAGAAAATATTTGCAAACTATTCATCTGATAGGAAATTAATAACCACAATATATAAGGAGCTCAAACAACTCAATAGGAAAAAAAATCTAATAATCTGAGTTTAAAATTGGTAAAACATCTGAATAGACATTTCTCAAAAGAAGACATACAGATGGCAAACAGGCATAGGAAAAGGTGCTTAACATCATTATCATCAGAGAAATGCAAATCAAAACTACAGTGAGATATCATCTCACCCCAGTTAAAATGGCTTTTATCCAAAAGACAAGCAATAACAAATGCTGATGAGGATGTAAAGAAAAGACAACCCTCATACACTGTTGGTGGGAATGTAAATTGGTACAAACACTATGGAGAACAGTTTGGAAGTTCATCAAAAAACTAAAAATAGAGATACCATATGATCCATCAATCCCACTTCTAGGTATATACCCAGAAGAAGGGAAATCAGTATATCAAAGAGATATTTGCACTCCCATGTTTATTGCCGCACTATTCACAATAGCCAACATTTAGAAGCAATATAAGTGTCCATCAATAGATGAATGAATAAAGAAAATGTGGTACGTATACACAATGGGGTACTATTCAGCCATAAAAAAGAATGAGATCCTGTCATTTGCAACAACATGGATGAAACTGAAAGTCATTATGTTAAGTGAAATAAGCCAGGCACAGAAAGACAAACTTCGCATGTTCTCACTTATTTGGGGGAGCTAAAAGTTTTTTTAAATTGAACTCATGGAGATAAAGAGTAGAATGGTGGTTACCAGAGGCTGGGAAGGGTAGTTGGGGAAGTAGGGAGGGAAATGGGGATGGTACGTGGGTACAAAAATATAGTTAAGATAGAATGATTAAGATCTAGTATTTGATAGCACAACAGGGTGACTACAGTCAACAAAATTTATTGCACATTTTAAAATAACTAAAAGAGTATAATTGGATTGTTTGTAACACAAAGAAAGGATAAATGCTTGAGGTGATGGATACCCCACTTACACTGATGTGATTATTACACATTGAATGCCTGAATCAAAATATCACATGTACCCCATAAATATATATACCTACTATGTATCCCAAATTTTTTTAAAAAATTAGCAAATCAAATCCAACAATGTATAAAAATCATTATACATCATGATTTGACCAAGCAGGATTTATTCCAGGCATGAACAACTGGTTCAACATTCAAAAATCAATTAATGTAATTCATCAAATCAATAAGTTTAAGAAGAAAATCATGTGATCATATCAATGGATGCAAAAAAGGCATTGCCAAAATCCAACACCCTTTCATAATAAAAACTCGCAGCGACCTAGGAATAATAGGAAACATTCTCAAATTAACAAACGGGACTTAAAATAATTCTACAACTAACATCATACTTAATGATGAGAAACTGGATGTTTTCCCCCTTAATATTGGGAACAAGGCAAAGATGTCCCCTTTCACCACTCCTATTTAATATTGCACTAGAATTTCTTGCTAGTGCAATAAGACAAGAAAAGAGAATAAAAGGCATGCCAATTGGGAAAGAAGAAATAAAGCTGTCTTTATTTCTGTGCACAGGATGGCATGATTGTCTACATAGAAAATCCCAAAGATTCAACAACAAAAGACTCCTGGAACTAATAAGTGATTATACGAAGTTCACAGAATATAAAGTTAATATTTAAAAGTTTAGTGCTTTCCTTTATGCCATCAATGAACAGTTGGAAGTTGAAATTAGAAACATAATGCCATTTACATTACCACCAAAAATAATGAAATACTTAGGCATAAATCCAACAAAATATGTACAGGATCAATATAAGGAAACATAGAAAACTCTGCTGACAAAAATCAAAGAAAATATAAATAAATGGAGAGATAGTCCATGTACATGAATAGCAAAACTCAATAATTTTAAGATGAGAATTCTCCCCAACTCTATCTATAGATTCAACACAATTCCAATAAAATTCAAATAAGTTATTTTGTGAATACTGACAGATTCTAAAGTTAATATGGGAAGTCAAATGACCTAGAATGACCAACACAATCCTGAAAAGGAACAAAGTCAGAGGATTAACACTACCTGACTTTATGACTTAGTATAAATCTACATTAGGCAAGAATGTGTGGTATTGGTGAAAAAACAGACAAACTGATCAACAGCACAGAATAGAGAGCCCAGAAATACACCCACATAAATATAGTCAAATTATATTTGTCAAAGAAGCAAAGGCAATTCAGTGCAGGAAGAGGGAAGAGGATAATCTTTTTAACAAATGGGAAAATCCAGGCAGTCCTTCCACCTTTTACAAAAGTTAGATCAAAATGGATCTTAGACTTAAATGTGAAACATAAAACTACAAAACTTACAGAAGCTAATATAGGAACAAATCTAGGTGGTTTGTGGTTTGGCGATGAGTTTTTAAATTCAACACCAAAAGCACAACCCATGGAATAAAAAATTCTTAAACTGAACTTTATTAAAAACTTCTGCTCTGTGAAAGAATGTTAAGAGAATGAAAAGGTAAGCCAAAGATTAGAAGTTATTTGCAAAACACATTAACTGATAAAGGACTGGTATTCAAAATTATAAACACTTAAAACTCAACAATAAGAAAAGAACCTAATTTTTTGCATGGGCAAAAGTTCTGAAAATTACACCTCACTAAAGAAAATATGCAGGTGACAAATAAGCATAGAAATGAAGATCCACATCATATGTCATTAGGAGATTGCAAATTAAAATGAGATTTCACTACATATCTTTTAGAGTGACTAAAATCCACAAAACTGACAATACCAAATGCTGGCAACAGAATGCCCTTTCATTGCTGGTGAGAATGCAAAATGCTACAGCCACTTTGGAAGAGTTCAGCAGTTCCTTATAAAACTAAACATATTTGCACCATATGATCCAGTAATTGCGCTCCTAGATATTTACCCAATTGAGCTGTAAACTTATGTCCACACAAAAACCGGCACGTGAATATTTATAGTAGCTTTATTCACAATTGCCAGAAACTGGAAGCCACCAAGATGTCCTTTAACAGGTGAATGAATAAACAAAGTCTGGCACATCCATTCAATGGAATATTATTCAGCAACAGAAAGAAATGAGCTAGCAAGCTAAGAAAAGACATGGAAGAAACAAATGCATATTGTTATGTGAAAGAAGCCAGTCTGAAAAGTCTACATAGTGTATGATTTCTGCTATGACATTCTGCAAAAAGCAGAACATAGGGAATGTAAAAAGGTCAGTCAGTGGTTGCCAGGGGTTTGGTGTGAGGGCAGAGGGTTAAATAGGTAGAGCACAGAGGCTTTTCAGGGCAGTAAAACTATTCTGTATGACAGTGTAATGGTGGATACACAATATTACGCATTTGTCAAAACCCCACAGATGTGTACAATAAAAAAAGAGAACCTTAATATAGACTATAGTTAATAATAATGTATCAATATTGGTTTATTAATTAAAACAAAAGTGTCATTGGTACATAGTGCGAAACTGTGCTCCATAGGTTCAAAGGGCCCTGCTTCATGTACTCTTTCCTTTGTGGTCTTTGTGTCATCAACCATGTTGTTAGGGTTGACTTGCAGGGCAGCTTGTCCCCCGGTTCTTTCCTCTCCATGTGAGCCTCCACAGAACTGCTTGAGTGTCCTCACAACATGGTGGTTGGTTTCCCCCAGATCCAGTGATCCAAAAGACCAACATGGAAGCTGCAGTGCCTTTCATAACCCAGTTTGGAAGTCACACATTGTCACTTGCATCATACTCTACTAGGAACAGATCAGCCCTGATTCACTGTGGGAGGAGACTACACAAGGGCATGAATACCTAGGAGGTAAGGGTCATCTGGGACCATCTTGAAGGCTGGCTACCACAGGCCCAAAGCCTGTTTCTAGACCCAGCTCCCGCAGGTCTTGAGGTTCAATCGCTACTTCCAACAGTGGGACCTTTATTTTTGGTTTCTGGTCGAGAAAGATTTTGAGAATGAGTGTATATGTTTATATTTATGTATATATTTAAAATTTTTTTCTATCATTTTTGTGTTTTTCAAGTAAAAAGATAGATTTTAGCACGTGCTAATCTATCCACATGATCCCCAAATCTCCTATTTCTCTTCTAAAAGTTTATTTTTCCATTATAAAATTACTAGAGCTTTATAGTAAAAGAGAGGTATAGAAGAATTCAAAATCTTATCCCTTCCAAAACAACTTGTAGTAATTCATTATTGTATTTTCTTCCAGTATTTTTAAAATAAGGTTTTTTTAATTTTATAAAACATGTAGCTAATGCATATTCATTTTGGAAAAATTATTTAATAGATAAAAACAAAAATCAATAAAATTACTAGCATTTGTAATTCTTAACCCAGATTTATTTATTCTAGGTTTATTCTAGGTTTTTTTTCTGTGCACACACATAAAAATTCATATACATATATATACCCACACCTTTTAAAAGTGGGTTTCTACTGCACATGCCACTACTTGCCTGGGTTATTAAATTTATTCTTGGAGTGTCATTTAAATTCCTGAAGAGCGATCTGCTATATGAGTGTGTGTGTGACATTCCTTAGTCAGTCACTATTTTTAATCACCTAGACTTTTTTTCACTACTATAAACGACGTGATGAAGATCCTTGGCTAAATCTTCATTCACCTCACAGTTATTCCTTAGAGCTAAATCCTAGAAGTAGTAGAACTCTTGGTTCAAAGAGTATGTACATTTTTCAGGCTTTTGATACATTTTATCAAAATCCCATCAGGTCTTCCTCTTGAGGCAGGAAAATAGGGTCTGGAGGCAGGGAACATAAGGCCAATTCACACTTCAGCTATGACAGGAAATATCCTCTCCATGAGGCCTACACCAAGTAAATGACTTTGTAACTTCATCCTCTTCATTTAAACAGGGCATACACCAAGTAACCAATGGAATCCTCTAGAGGGTATTTAAACTCCCAAAAATTCTGTAATGGGGCCCTTGAGCCCCTATGCTTGGGTTCATTCCCAAACTGTGGAGTGTACTTTCATTTTCAATAAATTTCTGCTTTTGTTACTTCATTCTTTCCTTGCTTTGTTTGAGCGTTTTGTCCAATTATTTGTTCAAGACGCCAAGAACCTGGACACCCTCCACCGGTAACACTCTTACAGTTATGCAGCTGTGCAGTGCATAGCCCGTGCCACTGTATGTGGCAGTGTTGCCCACTTAGCAGTGAGGAGCGCATATGTTCCTGCATTATCACCAAAACAATGTTATCATCTTTTATTTATTATTATTTTTTTTTGAGTCAGGGCCTTGCTCTGTCACCCAGGCTGGAGTGCAGTGACGCAGTCTCAGCTCACTGCAACCTCTGCCTGTCAGGCTCAAGCCATCCTCCCACCTCAGCCTTTCGAGTAGCTGGGACTACAGGCATGTGCCACCATGGGATTACAGGCGTGAGCCACCGTGCCCGGCCGTTCTATGCATATTTTTAATATACTGTAAGTGTGGTTCCAGTGACTCATTGAAGAAATATTTATTGAGGTCCTATAACACAATAGTAAACAAAACAGTCCCTGTCGTCATGGACCTCAACTTCCAGTGTATGCATTGCATATGTGTTTGGGTGTCCTGCCCCTCACCTGTCAGGACAGGGACATCCCCATCATGGGCTCCTCTCTGCTCTGGAAAGACATTAGATGTGACCCATCACAGACTCCTCTGTATACACCAGGCAGACAAAACCTCCCGAGCTGTCTCTCAATGTTGGCAGACTGACCACTTCTCAGTCTTGACAGGGGAGAACTAGGGAAGAAACAATCTCTGCCAACCAATGGCATTCAGACCTCTCCTATCATGTTTGATGGATATGAGGTGGTCCCTCAATGGAAATAATGGACTCAGGACACTGGCGAGATGAGCTTGGAAGAGTTATCTAGGTCACGGGAAGACTGGAATGGTAATATTGAAGCTTTAGGAACTAGGGAAATTCGACCTTGGTGAACATTACAAGGGCAGGCCTTCATTGTTATGTACGTTCTTCTGGAAGTGATGGAAACTGGGTATAAAAGACTTTGTGGCATAGCAGGAACTCAGCCTTTTACCCTGTTCTGGAAGGATCCTACCTACTCAGAGAAAGTAGCAACCACAGAACAGGGAACTGGGGAAGGTCAAAAGCCAGGCCATGACTGGCTGCGTCTGCTCTTGCTCTGTGGCCATCTCACTACCCTTAGCTAAAGTAATGTGAAACATGGGGTATATATATCGTGTGCGCGCGCGCGTGTGTGTGTGTGTGTGTGTGAGCGCATTTGTTCTCTTCTGGGCCATCTGTTGTCCTCACAGCCCTGCAGTGAGTCAGACTCTGCCATCAGATTAAAAGTGGGAAAGGAGCAGAAGTTCCAGGCGGGAATGAGGCTGCCTTTTAACCAAGCTCAGCTGTAGTATAACTCACTGGATGGCTGAGTGACAGGACTGGAAGATGTCCTTTGGGGCCACAGCCCGGGGCTGTGAAACCAGTGCAGCAGCGAGGCACTGAGAAGCTGTTTTTGCACAGGCTGGGAAGAGGCGCCCAGTGGCAGCCATGGGGCAACTCCAGGAACAGGGGTCCTTGAGAGCATCAGAGATCAGCCCCTTCATGTGAGAGGCCCCTACTAAGCATTAAAAGGCCTAGCTAGGTGTAAGGATAGCTGGGGAGCAAGAAGGATAGCTGGGGAGCAAGGGTAGAAGGGGATGGGCAGATGAGGCTGACCTGGCCCAGCACCAGCATGTGTTTGACTCCTAGATGGGTGCCCAGGGTTGGAGCAGGCAAGCATTTGTCATTCACTTCCGCCCAAGGCCTGACATCTCCATCATCCAGGCTAAGCAGAGCAGGGAAAGGATATCCCATCTGAAGCACAGAGAGGGTGTGACTTCCCTAAGGACACATAGCATATTATAACTGAGTCAGGCTTAAGACTCAGAAGCAATGGCTCCCTGTCCCGGGATCACTCCCTCATTCACTCCTTTCTGGGGATGCCCATTAAGGACCTCTCCTTATGATCATCAAAACATTTACTGAGCACAATAGGGCAGTGGGAGACCCACCTCGTACAGGCAATGAGGGCTACGTAGTCTGCAGAAAGGTTGAAGGTAACAAGAAAACCACCAAAAGTAGGTCTGTTTTTAGTATCACTGCACTGGCAATTTCAAAGTCAGTGATTAAATTAGTCCAAAAAACCTTCTGTTAGTCTTCAGTTCTAAACAAATCATTGTGGTTATGGTTAAGTTTTAATATGGTATTAGCACATTTAAAAACCACCTGTAATAAGCATTGTATTATATATAGACATTAATCCAGAGAACTTCCAGTTACATACTTGGCCCCCAACACACCCAGACTCAGCCAGGGGTGTTTGTTTCAAGTTTGCTAGCAATTTGGAATGCTTCAAAGAAATGGTAACGAGGATCATAACTCATTCTCACACACTACCTCCCCATCAGCACCATCTTAAAGTTTCTTGAATGAGGGTGTGCCCGAGAATGGATGTCCAAGAAATCTGCCAGCCAGCAGGCAGAGGGGGAGTTAGGTGTTGTCACTATCTGCTATCCATTTATTTGGGTGGCTGTGATCAAGTCCAGTGGAATTTTACCCGATTCCCTAACTATCACTTAAAATGACTTTTAAAATGATGCCACGTGGAAACAACAGATTATATTGAGTACACAGAAGACCGATTTATTGCTAGCCAGACAATGCAATTAAAAGAGAAGGCTGGGCATGGTGGCTCAGGCCTGTAATCCCAGCACCTTGGAAGGCTGAGGTGGGATGATCACTTGAGTCCAGGAGTTTGAGACCAGCCTGGGCAACATGGCAAAACCCCGTCTCTACAAACAATAATTAGCTGGGTGTGGTGGTGCATGCCTGCAGTCCTAGCTACTCAGGAGGCTGAGATGGGAGGATCACTTGAGCCCAGGAGTTAGAGGCTGCAGTGAGCTATAATCATGCCACTGCAATCCAGCTTGGGCAACAGAATGAAACTCTGTCAAAAAAAAAAAAGAGAGAAAAGAAAAAGGAAAGTAAAAATTGCTAAACACCTCCAGAGTCTATGTAGGAAATATGTAAATGGTGGTCCATTTCCAAGACAGAGTGCCTCAAGTAGGCTTGGGTCTGCAAACTACAGAAGGACAGAATATACTAGGCCCTTTCTTTAATAGCTGGAGCCTGCTTGTTTGGGCGCCCTTAGTTGCTCTCATCCAAACCTAAGAGTTGAGTCTAGAATGAAAATTTACTAGCCTGCAAAATAGCTCACTTTATCTATTCTTTTATCAGCTTGCCTGACTACTTAGGTCATAGGTTAAATACTTAAAAAGCCCTAGAGCAGACTATAATTGCAATGCATTATGGGCTGCAACAAAATGCAGCGAGACAACCCTAAAGAAAACATCCAAAACCCCTACCTGGCCAGGCGCGGTGGCTCATGCCTGTAATCCCAGCACTTTGGGAGGCCGCAGCAGATGGATCACTTGTCAGGAGTTTGAGACCAGCCTGGCCAACATGGTGAAACCCTGTCTCTACTAAAAATACAAAAATTAGCCGGGCGTGGTGGTGGGCGCCTGTAATCCCAGCTACTTGGGAGGCTGAGGCAGGAGAAACCCTTGAACCTGGCGGGTGGAGGTTGCAGTGAGCCAAGATCATGCCATTGCACTCCAGGCTGGGCAACAGAATGAGACTCCATCTCAGAAAACAAACAAACAAAAACAACCCTACTCAACAACCAACAGGTGACGTCTAGGACGATTGTGACTCCATAATACTCAGCCTATGAGGAACCAGGATAGGGACCTGCACACTAGAGGATAAATTGCTTGTTGTAACCGTGCGGGGCATGCCTGCCCACCAGACACCCGATCTTGCAAGACTGTATTAAAAGTCTCACTTCCGCTGTTCTCCGTGTCTCTGAGTCCATTCTTTGGGTTTGGACGGGTGAGTTTGTTTCTCACAGTCTAGACTCTAGATGTGAAGAACTTTGATCATATCACCAAAGGAGATGGTGGTATGCAATTTTATAAGTAAAAATACACTAGTGTCAGTTTTTTTTTTTTTACCAGGGAAACCTGATTTACATCTTTTTAATTAAAAAAAAAAACACTGTTATTAGGCCAGGAGCACTGGCTCAGGCCTGTCATCCCAGCACTTTGGGAGGCCGAGGTGGGTGGATTGCTTGAGTTCAAGACCAGCCTGGGCAACATGGAGAAACATCATCTCTACTAAAAATACAAAAATTATCAGGGTGTGGTGGCACGTATCTGTAGTCCCAGCTACTTGGGAGGCTGGGAGGATGAGGTGGGATGATGCCTTGAGCCCAGGAAGCGGAGGCTGCAGTAAGCCGAGATTGCGGCACTGCACTCCAGCTTGGGCGACAGAGCCAGACCTTCTCAAAAAAATAAAAATAAAAATAACCTGTTATTAAGCAGATTTAACATTTTCCTTTAAAAAATCATCGTACCTTTGAGGGCATCATAGAATTAAGTAACATCAACAAAGGTCAGGCTTTTTCTAGCTGTAAGCAACAGAAAACCCACTTCAAACTGGCTTCAGTGAAAAAGGCATTTGATTGTCTTGTACCTGAAAAGCCTAAGGGTGAGCAGTTGGCTTCACGCACAGCTGGACTTGAGGGGTTAAGCTGCATCACGAGGCCCTGGTCTCTCTCTCCATCCCCAGCTCCGCCTTTTCTGCAATGGCTCCATTCTCCATGGGGGCAGGATGGCTGCCAGTTAACTCCAACCTCAAATCCCCTCAGGTTTGAAGCTTCCAGACTTCTCCATAATCAGGACCAGTTCTAAGCCTGATGCCATGGGCTGGAATTGGGTCACATGCCCCACCCCAACCCCCACTCCTCTGAGGTCTGGGGAATGGAATGCACAGATCCGCAAGCCTCTCTTTCCCTTTTGGAGCCAGAAGAAGAGTCGACTCCATCCACTGCACATGGCTGAGGTGGAGGAGAGGAGGCTTCCCCAGATGAAAACAGAGGACAGCTACCATAAGAAGGGGAAGTGGATAACAGGTGACCCCCAAAAGCCATACTTGGAAGGTAATTATGTAAATGTATACTAATATGTAATAATAATTGGAGGTTCAGAAAGGTGACTTCTGAATCACCCACCTGCCAGCCCGGGTGACCTAAGAGGGAAAGCATCTTTGTTAGACCATCTGGCAGAAGGGGAGAGTCCACGGTGTTCCCTGGTATGGTAGGGGAGGGAAGCCAGAGGCTACCAAGGGAGAGTGACTTGCCCAGGGCCACACAGCCACCCACAGGTAGCAATGAAACTAGAACACAAAACTCAGGTGTCTCGTTCCCCATCCAGTGCTCCCAGCTGGCCTTGTGAGGGCAAAAAGGGGGTTCCAGGAGGGGTCCTCCAGCTGCTTCATCACCCCCGGAGGAGCGGCTCCAGCAGGCTCTCCTAGCTGCCATGGTGGAGTATTTTCAACAAGCGCCTTCCACTCCCCTGCCCCCAATGCCCTGGGAGCTCCCAGTCTGTCTCAGGTGAAAGGAGGGGCAGGTCAGTCTTACCCTGGAGTCCTGAGTCCCACAGGCCTTCCCAGTCTTGACAGCACCAATCTGTGGCCTTCATCTTACATAAAATGCAGTAAGAGCCCTAGGCAAGAGCCTCTACCCTCTCCAGCTCTTTCTGAAGCCACCACGACCAGGTCAGGCTGGGTCTTCCTGGGCTCCTAGTCTCCACCCCACCAGCTCCTAAGATACCAGCAGTGCTCCCACAGCTGTGTTCAGAGCCAGCACCACTCTGGCGTTAACCCACCAGCCAGGCTGCCTGGGGGACTTCTCCGTGGGAATGCTTGGATGCCAGCAATCTGATTGAGCTGGGGAGGGAGGCCTGTCTTGAAGTACTGTTTGCATAAAAGCACATTATTTTATGTAGATGGTGTTTATTTGGATAACGGAGTTATTACGATAGAGATTAAAAGGGGCTTAAGCACCCCCCAACCCACCCCTTGGTGCCACCATTGTTATCACCAGTTTAAACGAGAGGAACCACACCTTAACTCAATGACAGCACCAATAGTGGAAATCCAGACCCCTCAGGTAATGGGAAAAACAGACTAGGATGTGGCCAGGACACACGGACAAGGTCTTCCTGGCATGTTAGCACTTTAAACAAGGATGATATTGATGACATAGAAAACTGGCAATGATAAATTAAGTGAAAGGGGAAAATTATGAGAAAGTATGTATAACATGTATATAATTATATATGTATGGATACATGTATAAAGTTATAGTAGTTAAGAGCATAAGGATCTGGGGCCAGTCTGCCTGGGTTCAAATCCTTCACCTCTTACTTACCTTGAGCATTTCATTTAAACTCTCTGTGCCCCAATTTGTTTATCTGTAAAATGAGGCTAATTCATCTAAAGTGTCTAACACAGGTCCGGACATACAGTAAGTGCTCAAAAATGTTACTGGCTAATCTTGTTAGTCTCTTGCACAGGAAACTTGCACCCCCAGCCGTGGTGGTGACCAGGCCTAAGCCTCCCCACCCCTGGCTCAGGAACCCCAGCACCCCACCACTGCCGGCTGCCCATTGTTCCTGCCTTCCTGTTCTGCCCTGCTCCGGAATACGGCAGGAGCAGCTCCAGCCAGACAGGAAAGCATCCGTGTTCTGGTACCCGCCCCCACTCCACCTTCAGGGTGCTCAGCCAGGCCCCTCCTGCCCCTTGTTGGGAGCACTGAACTACCAGTCTTCAGACTGAATCCTACTTGTGTTTTCTCAATGGAAAAACTAGACAACGAAGGAACCCACCTGACAGGGCCACCTGAGGGTTAAGTAAGATCATGCGTGCAACAGTGACAATGGCTGTCCTCATGTTGTCTCACTCAGTATCAGCTTTCAAATGCTGCTTCCAGACAGGATGCAGGGGGGACCAGTTCTGCCTCTAGTGTCTGGGGCTTAGATTTCTCAGATCATGCTGCCTCTCCCCAGAAAGACAAGATAGACACTTCCCTGAGATTAGAAGCTAGCTATTCAATCTAGGTGAACATGCCATTTTGGAGATTAGACAAACTGAGCCCTGGAGGAGTCAAACGACTCAGAGTAACCCAGACAGCCACTGGCAGAGGTGTGGTGAGGAGCCAATGACAAAAGTGGGTGAAAGCTGGGCAATGTGCCCAGGCTGGCAGCCAGGAGACCAGGGCTTGGGGTCACTGGATCCTCAGGTGCGGTGAAGAGGCAAGGCCAAAAGTGGGTGAAAGAGCTGGGCAACATTCCCAGGCTAGCAGTCGGGAGAGACCTGGGTTTGGGGTCACTGGATCCTGGCTCTGCTACTGAATTGCTACATGACTGTTCTGTGCCCCTGATTCCCTTCTCTGGTGGCTACAGGAAGGCAGATGTGGCTCCTCACCCTGCCTGTGCCATGGGCTGGCTGCATTACTGAGTCATTTTACCCCTCCGGGGCTCGGTTTATCTAATCTCCAAAATGGCATGATTAATGAGCCAGCCCCTGATCTCAGGGGAGATTCTTTCTCGTCTTTCTGCTGCTTCTTCTCCATTTCTCTGCTCAGAAGGGGAACTGTGTCAGCAGATCAGGGCTGGCTATTTGAGGCTTTTGGAAGAGTAAATCCAAGTCATAGCTTCATGTCTCTCTGCGCTCGGCAGGACCAAGGCTAGGCTTTTTTATTTCAATAGGTTTTGGGGTACAGGTGGTTTTGGTTACATGGATAAGTTCTTTAGTGATGAGTTCTGAGATTTTGGTACACCTGTCAACTGAGCAGTGTACACTGTACCCAATATGTAGCCTCTAATCCCTAAACCTCTCCCACCCTCCCCTGTGAGTCCCCAAAGTCCATTATATTATTCTTACACCTTTGCATCCTCATAGCTTAGCTCCCACTTTAAAAGAGAGAACATCACGAAGTCAGGAGTTCAAGACCAGCCTGGCCAGCATGGTGAAACCCCATCTCTACCTGAAAATACAAAAATTAGCCGGGCATGGTGGTGTGTGCACCTGTAGTCCCAGCTACCTGGGAGGCTAAGGCAGGAGAATTGCTTGAACCTGGTAGGCAGAGGTTGCAGTGAGCCAAGTTCGCATGCCACTGCACTCCAGCCTGGGTGACAGAGCGAGACTCCATCTTAAAAAACAAAAACAAAAAAATAAAAAAAAACCCAAGAGAATATATGATATTTGGTTTTCCATTCCTGAGTTACCTCACTCAGAATAATGGCCTCCAGCCCCATCCAAGTTGCTGCAAAAGCCATTATTTTGTCCCGTTCTATGGCCGAGTAGTATTCTATTATGTATATGTATCACATTTTCTTTATCCACCCATTGGTTCATGGGCATTTACGTTGTTTCCATATTTTTGCAATTGTCAACTGTGCTGCTATAAACATGTGTGTGCATGTATCTTTTTCATACAATGACTTCTTTTCCTTTGGGTAGATACCCAGTAATAGGATTGCTGGATCAAATGGTAGTTCTACTTTTAGTTCTTTAAGGAATCTCCATACAGTTTTCCATAGTGGTTGTACAGGTTTACGTTCCCACCAAGGCTGGGCTTTTGACCTGCTTTCTCCCCACCCCCACCTGAGGGAAGCTGAGAGGACCTGTGTGTCCACAGGCTGGCTTTGACATGACACGTCATGACACGAGATGACACAAAGTAGCACGCTGAGCGCCCACTGTGCAGTAGCCAACGTCCCGTCAACAGAGGGCGTTTACTGAAGATTTGAGGATGGAGGAGGAGCTGGGGCTTGCATCATAGGAAGGCAACAGCTTCAGAACCTAACCCTATTCTCAGAGTACCCTCCTACTTGCCTTCACCCTCCCAGGGGACTTTCCCTGGGGGTCACTATACTGGTCCAGCCTCCGTCCATCATGCTGCCTTCCTTCTCTTGCCCCCTTTTTGCACCCCCATCTTGTGCACTGCCACAGGAACCCCCAAGTCTGTTTGAATGGGGGAAGGCATCAGGGGCCAGAGTGCCCCCATCTCCATCAACTCCCCCAAAACTGTCCCAAATAAAGTCACCCCAAAGAAATCTTAGGAATATATTGTGCTTTTGTAAGCACACAGTCTTACAATATGCCCCCTCCAAACTGACTGCCTCCCCAAAGCCCCTCTTTGCCAAGCTCCTGCTCTCAAATTTGACCACCCAAATCCGGCATAGGGCTCAGCTGGGCAGTCTTCTGCTGAAAAGTCTGCCTTCCGTAGAAGGCTGCTGGGAGTAGAGAGGCGTTTCCCCACCATTACTCATCTATTTCATCTTCACCAAAATTCTGCAGGTTAGGAAATACTGCCCCAATTTTACAGAAGTGGAAACTAACGCTCCTGGCTGGGACTGTGTCTTAGTCCATTCAGGGTGCTGTAACAGCATACCTTAAACTGGGTAATTTATTAACAGGAATTTACTGCTTACAATTCTGGAGGCTGGGAAGTCCAAGATCAAGGTGCTCTCTGCTTCAAAGATTACATTTTCTCACTGCATCGTCACGTAAAGGGGCAAACAAGTTCCCTCAGACCTCTTGTATAAGAGCCCTAATCTCTGCCCTAATGACGTAATCACCTTCCAAAAGTCCCCACCTCTTAGTACTGTCACATTAGAGATTCCGTTTCAACATAGGAATTCTACCTACAGTGGGAGGTTGTGCTGTCCAGCTTCAGCCCCAGACTCCAGAATGTCAGATGTCTTTCCATCTCTTCAGCCCCTCACTCCCCATGAAGGTCCCAGCAGGGCTTGGTGCAGCCTCCCAGGCCACATCTGCTACCCCTACCCCGACACAGGTGATCGGAGCCGGTTGGCAGACACTCTGGAACAGAGGCCTGAGGTTGTTATTAATGTCATCCTCCTATATTTCCTACTCTCTGCCTTCCAGGCATGTTGTGGGATGGCAGTTCCCTGCTCCCTTGTGATTGGGAGGTAGGGTAACCTGGCCAATAAGATGTGAGAAGTGACATTTGTCATTTGGGCTGGAGCACTTAATTGCCAGATAGAGATCTCTTTCCCTCTGCCGTCTGCTTTTCCCCGTCTGTCTGCTTCTGACAGCCTTTGAGATGGCAGCTGCCCCATCACCCCCAGGTCCTGGAGTAAGGAGACATGGGGACCCTGCCAGCCCTCGACTGGTAGTAGTGTGCATGAGGCATGAGAAAGACACTTCCTATTAGGAGCCACTAAGATTTCAGGGTTGTTTGTTGCTGCAGCATAACCTGGCCTACCTTAACTCGCACACATCTCCAAAAAGCAAAACCAAGACGGAGCTCAGAAATAGCATGAAGGACATTGTCTCTGGAGACCAAATGCTCACAGTGGACATCTTTGGTGTTCACGCCTCAGCAGGGACTGGAAGTGGCAATAGAGTTGGCCCTTTGTGGGGCCTTAGTACAGCTAGGGGAAACCTCAGAGAAAATCCATCCAAACTCTTCCCTGACCAAATATGGAGAATGAGGCCCAGAGAGGGCAGGGGCTTGACAGCATGCTATAGTAGAGGCTGGCACAGAACCTGCTAACAATAGACTGCCTCCATTTCCCAGCCTCCCACGCAGCTCTATGTGGCCATGTGATCAAAATTTGCCACCTAAGGACATCTTTGTGGGTTTCTTAAAGAGAAATCTGTGACTCAGCTGCACCAGGGTAGGAGGCTCCTAGAGGTTCAGAGCCAAGGCCTGGCCTTACCACTCTTGGGGTGTGTTGCCTTGGGCAAAGTGCTTCACTCTGAAGCTGGGAATTATGGTGAACAGATGAGATCAGTATATGCCCAGTGCCCAGCAGAGCATCCAGTGTGCAGGAGCTCAACAAATGCTACACTTCCTGTTATTATCATTCAGCAGTAGGAACAAAGCTGTGATGACATAAGCCAGGGTCTTGCTGCACCACCCAGATTCCACACAGAGGGCTGGAGTGTAGAGCAGTTCCTTCTCTGCCCAGCCAACATTCTCTCTTCTTCTGGGAAGACCATCTCTATTTTCACTCCAATCAGATGACTGTTTCTGTAACATGCAGCCATAAGAAAGTAGGAAACTAACATTTACTAAATGCCAGCGTGTCCTAGGTACTTCACATGATTACTTCATTTAGTCTTCAGGATAAGTCTATAAAGAAGGCAGGTGTGGAAACTACAGCTCAGAGACGTTTAGTAACATGTGCAACATCACAGAGCTGGGACTCAGATCTGATGCCCCAGCCCAACCCATCTTTTAAATAAGGGTCAGCCATTTAAGTTTCTAACTGTGACTGACTTTTCTAGGAGAGGCATTTATTCACTCAGTCAATATTTACTGAGGCCAGGTGTGGTGGCTCATGCCTGTAATCTCAGTACTTTGGGAGGCCAAGGTGGATACATCCCTTGAGCCCAGGAGTTCAAAACCAGCCTAGGCAACATGGCAAAACCCCATCTCTACAGAAAATACAAAATTATTAACCAGCTGTGGTGGCATACGCCTGTGGTCCCAGCTACTTAGGAGGCTGAGGCAGGAGGATTGTGGGAGGCTGAGGCAGGAGTATCTTGGGAGGCTGAGACAGGAGGATCACTTGAGCCTGGCAGACAGAGCAAGACCCTATCTCAAAAAAAAAAAAAATTTACTGTGAGCCTGCTGTGTGCCAGGCATAGTACCAGGCCTCAGGGATAAGACAAGCCCCTGCCATCATGGAGCACCCATTCCAGATGGCATGGAGACTTCACCTCATGAGCCAACTCTAGGTGACAGTAGCTGCCTGCAGCATTATGACGAGAGGATCCGGAGAGGCCTCTGGGCCCAGCAGGAAGGACATTAGTGGTTGATTACTCAGGCTGCCATGGGTGCTATCAGGGAGTTTCTGAGTGTGTGCTGTTTACTGGCCACCCAAAGTTTTGGACTTGTTCATACAAATATATAATAACGCAGAAATATAGTCTGGTCAGAGCACAGTTCCACTCCTTATTTTGAAAAGAGTAACTGGCTGGGCGTGGTGGCTCACACCTGTAATCCCAGCACTTTGGGAGGCTCAGGCAAGCAGATTGCTTGAGCCCAGGACTTTGAGACCAGTCTGGGCAACATAGCAAAATCCTATCTCTACAGAAAATAAAAAAATTATCCAGGTGTGGCAGTGTGCACCTGTGGTCCCAGCTACTAGGGAGGCTGAGGTGGAAGGATCCCTTGAGCCTGGGAGGTTGAGGCTGCAGCGAACCATGATTGTACCACAGCACTACGGCCTGGGTGACAAAGCGAAATGCTGTCTCAAAAGAAGAGTAACCACTGTAGAGCTAATAACTTGGCCCTGCCCTCAAGGAACTTAGGGTCTAACTAGTAGCCTTAAGGTATACACGAATACAAGATGATTATTATTAAAGAATGGAACAGGAGAATCTGATTCAGAGTTAGAGGTGGGAGAGGCCACATGGATGTGGGTGATCCCGGAGGCTTCCTGGAGGAGCTCAGTGGTGGATTTGGCTAGGTGGGTGGGGGCAGAAGGTGTTCCAGGGGCAGCAGCAGGACAGGCAAAGGTATGGAGTCAGGGCAGGTAGGAAGTGGGTGTGCGGTGGGGCAGGAATGGTGGGGCTCCCAGTCCAGCTGAGGCAGAGGTGCTGGGGGAGTGCTGAGAAGGTAATAAAGGGAGTGGGCTGTGGAGGTCTCCGTGTCAGCCCTGGGAGTTTAGTCCAGACCCTGAAGCAGGAGGGAGCCACTGAAGAGTTCGAGCAAGGGCATGCCCAATGAAAGGTATTTCTAGGTGGCTGGAAGTCAGTGATGGGTGGCAACTATCCAACGAGGGAATAGAAAGAGAGTCCCTGTATGTATTATATAGGTGGGAGTTAGGGGACCTGGGCTCCATGCTGACATGCTGGGACCACAGGCAAGCCCCTCACCTGGAAGGGCCTGCTTCCTCCTCCCTCTTCTCTAAAGGCCCTTTCAGGTCATGACTGAATGAAGTGAGGTGGGGGAGGAGTCGCTTGGTTCAATTAGGATCTCTATTTTCCACTTTGCTTTGGCCTTGGACACCTGACCTAAGGTGGGTCCATCACCCACGTTACCTCAGCTTCAGGCCCACACAGCTTACCCTGAGGTATGCCCCACACCTCAGGGGCATATGTGTCCCATAGAAGAGAAGACATGGCCTTGGCTGACTTTCCAGCTAACTTGAGAGAAACTTTGCCTCTGTGTCTCAGTTTCCCCACCTGGAGGAATGGTGAGTCAAACCTACTCTGCAGGGACGGCATGAGAAGCCATTGAGATAATGCCTTTAAAGTGCCGGGGGTAGAATCTCTGTGCTCTCTGGGAGTAAGTGCTGAATTAGTGGCAAATGTCTTTCTTGTTATTATTCCTATTGTGTGTTTCCTGTGTGGGACTCTGGGCTGTAAGCTCTTCATAGGCAGGCACAAGATCTGACACCCAAGGCTAGTGCAACTCTGCCAGGTGGGTCATGGGGACTGTGACGAAGGCCTGCCTGGCCCGGGGAGCAGCCCAGATACTGACACACCCTGAGTGTCTACAGCGTCAATCCTCATGGGACTGCCCAGCACACGAGTCCCTCATCCCTCCCCAGGCACCCAGTGGGACAGGCACCCTCACCCAATGAAACCCACCAGGATCTAAACTAAATTCTTCCTCCTTTTGTGTTCAAATTTATATAATTATTTTTGGAATAAGTAGTACATTTAAACTTTTCAAAATTTAAGACACCAAAAACGTGCCATAAAAAAAAAAATCTCTACCTCAGCACACAGCTCCTTAGTTCTGCTCCCAGGAGACAACCAATCTAAATTCCTGTTAAAATAATTAAACTTAATTGCTTCCCCCTTATAAAAGTCATGAGCATTCAGAGCAAAAGCTAACTTAAAAAGAAAAAAAACCACCTTGGAACACACAAAAGTACAAACTGAAAACCTCACCCTCAATGCCGCCATCCAGAGATACTCAGCATTTTAGCCTATGTCCTCCTAGACTGCTTTCAACGCACACCCACTCTACAAAAAATGAAAACAAAATGCAAGAGGAGATTCACAACATTGATTTTTCAACATCTCACTAGAATCTCAGAAGTGTTTCCTCATATCTTCTTCCTTAAATGACTTTAATAGCTCTGTGATCTTCCACAGACAATGATTTATTTAAGCAGACCACAGAGATGGGCATTTGGGATTTCTACATTTTCCTTACTAGAAGCAGATGGGCCCTGTGACTCCACTATAACAAATTCCTAGAAGAAATGCTGGGTCACAGAATATGACCACTTTTTAATATCCTGGCCTAGACCCCTAGATACCTATCACAAACCACCCTCTAGTCAACTGCCTCGATCAGCAGGACTAGGTGTCCAACCCAAATTTAGAGCTATTTAAGAAAAGGCCAAGAAGTCTTGGTTCATAACCTTCTGAACAGCAGCTGTGAGGGCCTTAATCCCACCTCCAAATCTAGACTAAGGCCAAAGGCCTCCTCTGGGCTGGCAACCTGCCTTGTTTACCCAGCCACAGCCCTCACCTGTGCCCATCCCAGTCCAAGGTGAGTCAGCTGAACAGGGGACAGGCACCACCCTTCCCAGAGCAGGAAGCCAGCTGAGACAGGGCTATGTTTCAGGGAGGGAAACAGATTCAGCAGCGGCAGCAGCTGGAAAAAGTCGTGGAGCAGCACCTGGCCTGCAGGTAAGCGCTGGGGGCCCTGACCCAATCCTGGCTGGGATTGGGATGAGTGAGACCTGCTCTCACCCTGTCCCCTTGCCTCCCTGCCCCTTCCCTTCTGGGACTTCCCAGGCAGCTTCCTTTCGAAGTGCTTCACTCCAGGCAGTCAAGTGTGAAGTGGGGTTTCTTCTTCTGATCCCAGCCCTGGGCCAGGTTTGATTGAGGGCTGAGTGATTTTCTTCACCCAGACATCATGAGGGCCCCCGATGCCTTCTGACTGCCCATGACTGTGCTCAAGGAGATGAGACCCACACTTTGCTCCTTGAAAAGCCAATTCCAGCAGAAACCAGAGGCTGCAGGCAGGCAAAAAGCCCATTTCTCCCAAGGAATCCACAGCTCAGGCCGACTTCTCTGGCCTGAGGCTGTTTCTATCAAAAAACCTTCCTGCTACAGCACTGAAACACCTGCTGGGGAACTGCGCCAGGGGCTTCACCTTTCTAAGAACTGGCTTCATCTGGAGACTGAAAATAGCCCACAAAGTCAGGAGAATGGAATGACATACTGGACACAGGAGCCAGTGCATGCTCTCCTCAGCAGGGTCTCAGAAAATGGGGCAGAAAACGAGCCTGGTATGGGCTGGGCGGGCACTAGACAGGCAGCTTCACATACAGTGGCCCAAGCTCATGACAATTCCACCACCATCACTTCCCACCTGGGCTCCTGCTCCCACTCCTGCCCTGTAGCCCATCCTCCAAACATCAGCCGGAGGAGGCCTGTCAAAATAACCCTTGGACCTTGGCACTCTGCTGCTCCAAATCCCCCAGTGGCTCCCATCTCACTACAGTAAATGCCAAAGTCCTCACCATGATCTCCAGGCCCTCCAGGATCTGGCCCCTCTCACTTCTCCAGCCCCCTCCCCACTACTCCTCCTTACTCCCTCTCTGCACAACTGGTTTCTCACTGGCAGATGCCCTCTAAACACAACACCAACTCCCAGAGGCTCTGCAATGGCCGTGCCCACCCTTTAGGCCTTTCCTTAAATGTCACCCCACCCAGCCAGCAAGGCTTCTGAACTTCCTGACACGATCCTCCATCCAGCTCTTTCTCTCCAGTGCCTCCCACCATCTAACACAGCACACAAAGTCACAGAGCCTATTTATCCAGCTCTTCCCCCAAAGACAGTACATTTGGGGACCAATTCTTCTTTCCTTCACTGCTGATACCTAGAACAGTACTCAAACTTAGTAGATGCTGAGTAAGCATTGAAACAATGAATAAACAGCTTTTACTGAATGCCTATTATGTGCTAGGTACTGTGCTAAATGCTTTCCATATACACCTTATCTCTTTTTAAAAATCTTTCAGTCTCCAGACAACTGTGATGCAACTATTGTTATCCAGATTACAAAGGAAGAAATGACATTCAAAGGGGATTTGCCTATGCTGTGCTCTCACAAGTCAGAAGCAGTCAGTCCGAACCCTGCCCTGCCTGGGCCGGGGTTCAGGCGTGTCTGCTTGAGGAATTCACAGCTTTTCTCCAGCACGCAGTGCAGCCCTGAGAGGAGGAGCGGGGGTACATGCTGGTGGCCTAGCAACAGCTTCTTCTATTCAGACTCACCATATCCCTGGGCTAATTTGGCCTTCCAGGAGCTATTCCTCTAACACTCTAACCCACGCTTCCCTCCCGCGCACTGTCTTGTAAAGGATGGATGAGCTGTCCACAGGAACGAGTGGGAGTCCCATCACTTCAGCTCTTTGGAACAAAGTGTTCCAAAGAGTGTTCTCACTCTAAGTTCAAAGATGGGGGCTGAAGTCCCCTTGTCAGCCCTGTTGATCTCCGAAGCCCAACTATTGGTTTGTTGTGGGTGTTTTTATTGCTTATAATATCAAAAAGTACAGAAGCTCAGGGATGGAAATCTGGAAAGGGCTGTGGGAGAGGAAAATTCCTTTGGGAGAGAGGGGTTAGGTGGGTTCTTTTCCTTTCAGAGGAGCCAATTACTTGTGGGAAGCCCTCAGCACAGAACTGAGCAAACTTCCACTGTCAGATTATAGGAGCCAGGCAGCCTTTCAATCTAACTCGTTAGGGCCATGGTTTCTCTCCCTTTCCAGGCCCAGGTTATTCTTCGAAAGACTTTCCACTTATTGACTGCAAACACAGACAGGCATGGGAAGAAAGACTGTATATTTAGGATATCAGGCTTTCTCTTCTCTCTAGAATGCCTGCTTTCCACTCCTTTCAGAAATAGTAATGGGACGCCTGTTGTGTGCCAGGCCCTGTGCTCAGCACGGGGGTTAACAAATGAGTGACATTTCCTGACCAGTGAGAGAGATGAGCAAACAAACACAGCACAGTGGAAATCCAACCCAGGAAATGCAGAAGGCCTTGCTCATAGTAGGTGATTAATAAACACTTGTGGAATATATGATGAAGAGGCAAATATAACAAATGCTGTCGTCTAGGGAAGGGAGGCTTGCCAATCTCCATGGGTACCTGTCGGGGAAAGCTTTGAACTGGAGGAAGAGTTCACAACAAGGAAAAGAGAGAAGGCATGAATGAGTCTTAAGACAGAGGGAATAGCACCTGCAAAAGCATGGAGGCATGAACTAGCAGGCTGAGTTTTAGGACTCAACCTGAAGTAGTCTGGAATAAATGAACTTCATGATGAGTGTGCAGAAGAATGAGGTGGTGAGAATAGAAACATTACCAGAAGTCAAGTCACAGAGATTTGAAGGCAAGAACCAGGTATGGCTTCAGAAGGGAAAGGGAGGAGCTGAGGATAACTCCCAGATTTCTGACACAGCCCATGGGTGGATTTAGTGGGACTGCTGTGGAGGCGTGGCACAGCTGGGGAAAATCATGAGTCCAGTTTGGATAATCTGCGAGGTAAACGGGATCCAGAAGGCAACTGGACTCTCAGGCCTGGGCCTCCCTGTCCCTGGAATAGCACACTCTCTTCCCACTTGAACATCCATCCTACACGGCCAGTCAAGGTCTTCTTCCTTCCTCCAGGAGACCTTCCTGATTGCCCTAGCCTTCCTCCTATACGCCAAATCCAACTGCCTGAGTCCCTCATAACAGGCTTTCGGTCTGATTTTGCTGTGGGAACTGATCTGCCCGGCCAAGCCAAGAACCCTTCCCTAGGCAGCAGAAGCCCAATCACCCAGTCACTGGTGGGTGGGACCCGGGGTGAATCTGCGTAGAGTGGGGCGGGGCATTTTTAGCTCAACACTGGGTCAGAAGTCACGGCCAGACAGGAAACGGGTGAGAAAGGGTGGGAGGAAGGGTGACGTCAGAATTGGTAGGAAATACCTCGGGACTTGACGCTTCCGAAACCAAAGGGAGAGCAAAAGCAGCCGGGTGCGCGTGGGCCGACCTGGCTCTCCTCCCTTCCCACGGCTGCCTTAGTACAGAATCTTATAAGTCCTCCTCCTTCGGAGGCTACAAATGGTGTTCCGAAGCCAGGGGAGTTTAAAGCTCGATTTCACCCGCGTAGCCTCCAATCCGGTAAAGAGGGGCCGCGGAGCCCGACCGAGCCTTCCCTTCCTATCCCTTACTCTGCTGCTTTACCTGATCTATTTTTGTGGATGCCGGCGCCAGCTACAGGCGCCCGGAGAAAGCACGAGGCCGGGTGGACTCCAGTAACCCAAGCGCCAAGGAGGCCGCCATTTTCCACTCCGCAGCCGCTAGGGATCGTGGGAGTCACCCCTAACCGCGCACGGGCCCGGGTGGGCGAAACGCATGCGCTGTAGAAGTTGCCGCGTCACTTGGCGGGGTTTCTGCGCAGGCGCCGTAGCCCATAGCAACCGCCGTAACCTGTAGCAACCGGAAGATGTCGCTTCCGGCTGGTTTGAGGCTGCGAAGAGGGTTGTAGTCGTTTCGAGATCATGGAACGATGTGACAGATGGGAAACTGAGGCTGGGGTGGAGGCAGGCCCTAGGGACCGTTGCGTTGGACCTCTCCTGTGGCGCGGTGGATGGAGTTTGTGGCTCGTGGCTCCTGTTTCCCAAAGCAGGAAATTGAGGCCGAGGGAAGGGACAGGTTCGTCCTGAGGCTGCAGCCTAGGTGATGGTTCCCCGGGTAAAAAATCAATATGATGCCCTTTCTTTATAAAGGAGAAGGCAGGGAAATGAAAGTAATTTCTAATAAAAGAATATGCATTTCACTTTGTAAAAGCTGAGGCTGGCTTACACCCGATCATGCTTGTACCCAACTTAGGAGTCAGCTTAGATTTACTAGAAGACAATATTCAACTGAATTTTGCCAACAGTTTGTATCTGAAATCTTGAGTCAAAGGCTAAACATATTTATATAAAAGCGTGGAGTCACTGTAACAGCTACACATGCGCACAGACGTGGGCATGCTGTTCAGGTGACTCACCCGTGGTGAGCAGGGTGGGCAGTGATTTTCCAGAATGGTGAGCAAAGTGTAACTCCCCACAATCAACCTGATGTATGCATTTCCAGACAATCTAGTGTGTATTAAAACTAGGGAAAAATTCATTGTGATTGTATACACAACCAATTATAACAGATTTTTTGCTTACTTGAAGGTTTGGCAGGATATCTGAAAGCTGTACGGGACAGGACCATTTGTTATGGTGACTGTAATGGACTGTCCCATTCATTACAGGAGTTTCATATCCCTGCTCCCCCCGACAGGGATATGACTGTCCTCTCAGTCTTGTGACACCCCAAAATGCCCACATATAGATCGAGACTATCCTGGCTAACACGGTGAAACCCCGTCTCTACTAAAAATACAAAAAATTAGCCGGGCGCGGTGGTGGGCGCCTGTAGCCCCAGCTACTCGGGAGGCTGAGGCAGGAGACTGGCGTGAACCCGGGAGGCGGAGCTTGCAGTGAGCCGAGATCGCGCCACTGCACTCCCGCCTGGGCGAAAGAGCGAGACTCTGTCTCAAAAAAAAAAAAAAAAAAGCCCACATAAATTTCCAATCTGTTCCTTGGAAAACCACTGATGTATTCACTCAAATAATTTTTGCTAGCATACGTGAGCTGGGCAGTGTCGTGGTGGGGAATGATCGTGTGTGAACGGGAGAGAGCTCCTGCCCTTATGAGTGAGGTCCAGTGTAAGAAAATACCCAGATATTAATCACATAATATGATAAATAGCTTGGCAACAGGGGCAGTACAGGTCAGGGGTGGAATACACGGGAAGACCCAGCCAGGCAGCCTGGGTATCATGCAGCCTGGAAAAGCCAAGCAGAGAAGTAGCATCTGAACTGAGCCTTGAAGGAACATCACACCAAGGAGGATGATGTGCAAAGCAGAGGGACCAGCACGCCTGACACACAGTGGACACTCAAATGTTTTGAACGATTGAATGAAACACAGCATGTTCGCTGGCAGGGAACCGTTCCCCACTATATTGTGAGCTGCTACAAGGCAGGGGATACAGTATGCCTTCTCTATCCCCAGGTTTCGCATCCATGGATCCAACCAACTGTAGACAGAAAATATTTAAAAATAAAAAAATAAAAATACAACAAAAAATTCAAATAAAAATAAAGTATAACTTTGTTTAGCATTTACATTGTATTAGGTATTGTAAGTAATCTAGAGACGATTTAAAGTATACAGAAGAATGTGCATAAGTTATATGCAATTATTATGCCACTTTATGTAAGGGACGTAAGCATCTGTGGATGTTGGTATCCAAGGGTTGGGGAGTGAGGGTCCTGGAACCTAGCCCAAGGAACGACTGTACCTGTTTTCTCACTTCCCCGCATCCCAGCACTGAGATGGGACCCAGAGAAGGTGGCAGTGGTGAAAGGGTCTCAGACACAGAAAAAGGGTTATGTGATCTGGCCCGGGAGTGATTTCCAGGAAATGGATCTCTGACTCCCTGCTCTCCCAGGGGACAGCTGACAAAAATATAAGTGCTCTACTGCTTAAATGTTAGGAAAATCAGGGCAGGAGTGGCTGCTTATTTTCACATCTGCTGTTCATGCATGGTCCTGGTGGCAGGTCATGATTTGGCAGATGATAGCTGCTGAGGACTGTCCCAAGATTAAAAATCTCATAGCATGTGTACACAGCGGAGAAGGCCATAAGCAAAGGGGTCTCTTCCCCCAGGTGGTCTAAAGGAAGTCAGAGCCAGACTCCCTCCCCTCCTAGGAAATTCCTGTCCTGTTGGGATGGTCATTTCTACCCCAAAGGCCAGGCTAGGGCAAGGGTCTGGAACTGGCTGCCTCCAGGAACCAAGCAGGCAACGTAAATCAGTGAAGAGCTGATGGGCACTTGGGGAAACAGGAAAGCACGTACAGCCCCATTTACGAGGGAGGCTGTGACTCAGCCGGGCTGAGTGTTGCCACGCACTATTCCAGCTCTTGCCTTGCCAAATGTTTATATTTTTTCAATACAAGTAAGAAGTGACGAATTTTATATTTCCAGATTTTTAAATATTGGCACTAGTTCAGATTTTAAAAACAAAAGGCTTGGCATAGTGGCTCACGCCTGTAATCCCAACACTTTGGGAGACCGAAGCGGGCAAATTGCTTGAGCCCAGGAGTTCAAGACCAGCTTGCGCAACATGCTGAAACCCTGTCTCTACAAAAAATACAAAAATTAACCAGGTGTGGTGGCATGCACCTATATCCCAGCTACTTGGCAAGCCGAGGTGGGAGGATGGCTTCAGCCCGGGAGTTAGAGATTGCAGTGAGCCACGATCGCGCCACTATACTCCAGCTTTGGCAACAGAGTGAGACTCTGTCTCAAAATAATAATAAAACAGGACTGTGAGAGGCACATTTGGGACTTCTGGTCCTTGTTTCATCCAGGAAGGTGGGTGTTCTTAGGTTAGTAGAGTTTTACTTTACAAGGAGAAAAGTGGAAGCCCAGGTAGAATGCGTTGCTTCTGGCAATATTATTGAGCTAGCCTCCATGCTAAGGGTTAGAGGCTTCACAGCAAATGAGAAGCCCCTGTTCCTGCCATCTTGGAACTCCTAAGGAGGTAGACAGACAAGTAAAGAGGCAATCACAGGAGTGGTGAATATGCAACAGGGGTAGGACATGGAGCAGGGGCTAAGGGTAGCACAAATCAAAGCAGGATTCCTGTAAGAGGAGCTCGCTGATGTGAGACTTGAAAATTATTAGGAGTTGGCCAAGCAAGGAACAGGGAGAGGAGGGGTATTCCAGATAGAAGGAATAACACATGCAAAAGAGACAGGAGGGAATCACATTCAAGGACGTGAAAGTAGCTCATTGTGGCTGGAGCTGAAAGTAGCAGCTGAAAGGACATAAGGCAAGAAATGAAGCTGGAGAGGTAGACAAGGGTTGCAAACAAATATCTATTGGGACTTGGCACCAGCGATTACAATGGTCTGGGTGTAACAGCCAATAGAGGATGGTGGACTGGGTCACCCTGGAGTCTGCTGCTACTCAATTGTAGCTACTCTGCTACAGCCTAGGGTTGCCAAAGCTTCCTGTTTTTCAGGAGCAGTGGGAAATTCGATTATTAAATCCAGTACCTTCAGCTTTGTGTTTAAGCTGCCAATCTGAACGTTTACAGTACTCCACAAGGTCAAATAAAATCTATTTCCATCTGGCCCTGGGCCCACCAGTTCCAATCTCTGGTGGAATCGTGAAGGCCCTGTGAGCCACTTTAAGGAGAGTACATTACCAAGGCAGGGGAGCCACTGAGGGGCTTTCAGCCAGGGCATGACTTCCCAAGTGTGTACACAAAGGGCCTGGTGGCTGCTGTCTGGAGAGCAGCAAGAGGGCAAGAGGGGAGGCAACAGCATGTTTGGAGGGTGTTGTGGCACCTGGAGAGGGCCAGGGAGATGATGGGGACCTGCACAACATGGGATGTGGGAGAGATGGGATTTGATGACAGATAAGAAGGGATAGTGGGGGTGGGGCCAAGGATGACACAGGGGTCAAGGCAGCAGGTGCAGAGGGAGGAGAAGGAGCAGTGATGGATGAGGATGACCTCAGCGCGCCTGTGGTCACTCAGGGAGGTGCCCAGCGGATCTGATCCTGGGAAGCCTGGAGTCACATCACTCAGGCACAGGACCCTCAGTTTCCTGCGCCACCAGCGGGCATTCCTTTATCATGTGTACCTATCACATGTTCGTTCAGTGGGGTGAATAGGACACACCTTGACCCCTCAGAACTGCAGTCAGGACAAGTGGTGAGTTCAGGCAAGAGGCTGGCCCAGTGCTGTCCCGGAGGGCAGGGTCCTGGATGGGAGGGGCAGTGACCGTATTGCCTGGGAGCCAGGGGAGGCATGTCCCACAGGAACCGAGGGTGACAAGGAGGTTGGGCAGGGGCTCCAGTTGGAGTGGACTGCCTCAGCGAAACCTGGAGGTGTGACAGAGCCAGTGGTTAGTGGGTAAAGGGAAGGAACCCAGAAAGGCAGACTGCTCCTTCCCCACATTTCATCAGGAAGGGAATAAAACATTTCTTGAGAGATCATCATTCCTTTCACTTTCTCTGGGCACCTTGCTCAGAGGTCCTGCTGATTCTCCCTGGGACAATGAGAAGGTGTTTAGTAAATAAGTGCTCATGGTGCCTCTCCACCCGCCCCCCATTCCCTCCTCCCTCTGGAGCAGTGCCCTGTTGAGTGTCTAAGTTCTGCTACAGTTTGTGTGAGAGTCTTTATAAATTTCCTACTGGTCTTACTTCATTGTGGCCAAGATTAAAAGTTGACAGTGAGGCTGGAGATGGGTGGAATACAGCAGAGTTCAAATATCAAGAGGGGATTAGGGGCGGAGATCAGGGAGGGATTTTAAGTGCCCTGCTGCCTTTCCATTTGAATACTAAGTTCCAACCCACTTGCTGTTGCGGATGTCTGTGCCTCCTTTCAAGGGGGCATCATCTGCATCCTTATCCTTCCCCACCCTTTGCACTCTGCAGGGTGTTCCGAGAATCAGCCATGTCATCCCTGTACCCATCTCTAGAGGACCTAAAAGTGGACCAAGCCATTCAGGTAAGTCGCCAGGCCCCACTGGCCTGGACTCCCTGAAAGGGACTTTGGGGATTACCCTGGAAGGTGCTGGGTATTGGGGCCACTTGGAGATTCCTGTAGGCCTCAGGGCATGTAGGTCTCCACTGCAGGGCCTGCTGGGCAGAGAAGACATCCAGGGGGCAATGCCAATGGCGTTACAGCAAGAATGGAAAAGACCAAGCAGCGCACGCATACCTCTCTCCTGCCCGCTCTGTCCTGCCCAGGCCCAGCTCTCCCTCCCTCCAGGATGGGCAGGCCCCATGCTCTAAGGCTTTCAGAGGAAGCAAGACTAGTGGGCATAGGCATTGGTCTGCTCAGCCCCCAGAAGCCCCCTTCTTCCTCCATCCCAGCACTCTGTGGTTCCAGTGGGTTTTGAGAAATTGAGACTTTTCAGCTGAGAACTTGGTTGGGAGATGGGCCTTGATGTTCTGCCTGTTGCAGGCAGTAAATGGGCTGTGACATAGGGTGGGTCACAGTCCCCCAGAGCTTCCTCCCAGGAAAAGACACATCTGCGGAGGCCACGTTTACGTGATCTTGAGCGCTGAGGGTTGGTGGACACTCCCCCCACACCCCAGGCCCACTCACACTCCTAATGCACAGACCCTGGCCTCATGGAGCTCCAGGCTCTGGGGTTCCTGGGGTCCTGGCCACAGCTGACCAGTGCTCCCTGCTCCTCCCCAGGCCCAGGCCAGAGCCTCACCCAAGATGCCAGCCCTGCCAGTCCAGGCAGCAGCCATTTCCCCACCACCAGGTGAGTGAGCTGGGATGAGGGGCTCTTGGGTGCCAAGTCCTTTCAGGGAAGAGGTCATCAGGGAAGCTTGGCAATGCCAAAGGTATGGGAGGCTCCAGGGTTAAGGACTGAACATGGTGGGAGGAGAGGACCAGGCTTCCAGTTGCCACCCACCTCTTACTGCCTGGGTGACCTGGGCTGAGTCACCTCACCTTCCAGAGCCCGTGCCCATGCTGTTCCCCTCCCTCCTTGACTGCTTGGCGAACCCCTGTTTATCCTTCCAAACCCAGCTCAAGTTAGGGAAGCTGTGGCTTCTCTGATGCCCCCAGCAAGGCTACCTTGAGAATGTGATATCATTTGTGGGGCCTCTGTCTATATAAACGACTTGAGTCACCTCAAATCAGCATTTCAGCACCATTCTGCTGATCCGATCTCATGTGCCCCCAGGAATGAAATACCACACTTGTCAGACTTCCTTGCTGGAACTGTGGCTGGCCTGGGGTGGGGGCAGGTGGGGGAGAAGTGGACGGCAGATGGCGGCTTAAAGAGACCAGGGGCCAGAACCCCACTTGCCTTATTCAGCTCAGGCTTCCGTAACAAAATACCATAGGCTGGATGGCTTCAACAGCAGAAATGTATATTCCCACAGCTCTGGAGGCTGGAAGCCCAAGATCAAGGTTCTGGCCAGTTCAGTTTCTGGTGAGGGCTCCTTTTCTGGCTTGCAGATGGCCACCCTCTGGCTGAGTCCTTACATGGCCTTTCCTCAGTGCACTTGCTAAAGAGAGAGAGAGAGAGAGAGAACAAGAACACGAGAGAGATACAGCATGAGAGTGCATGCATGAACCCTCTGTTTTCTCTTCTTATAAGGACACAAATCCTTATAAGAAGGGATTAGGACCCTGCCAGTCCTGGTGGGAACCATTCGCTGAGGGATGCAGAGGTTTCTGGGTGTCAAATAAAGTCAGTGGAGTTGAATAGCAAAGTGGTGCATGAGAACTCGGTGTCCCACCCTGCACCTGGGCCCTCTGAGGAGCGTTCACCAGTGAGTGTTCCTGGGGATACCCCGCAGTCTTGGAAATAAACACCATTCCCAGGCTCCATTTCTTAATAAAAATGAGCAGCCACAGGGGAGCCAGGCAGGTATAGGGAAGCACATGTCTTCGAATAACACATTTATTCTTCCTTCTTTCCCTATCAGTTTTGTACCCAAACTTGGCAGAACTGGAAAATTATATGGGTCTTTCCCTCTCCAGCCAAGAAGTCCAGCAGAGCCTGCTTCAGATTCCGGAGGGTGACAGTGTATGTATTTGGCTTCTGCCTGCTGCAGGCACAGAACCTCCCAATCCTCCCTCTTTCCTGGTCTTGCCATTTCAACAGATCTTCTTTCTTTCTGTGTTTGGACCTCCCCTCTCCCCAGCACTCTGGTGGCTCTGTTTCTCGATGGCACCATTCATTTTGAGGCTTCATGAAAACCACTGTGGGCTTTCATGGTTTCAGATCTTCCCACAAGCCTTGGGGCTGGAGAACCAGGGCTTGCCCTTTGACCTTGGGCCTGAGCTGGATGAGAAGGGAGGTCATTAAGCCCAGCGTGAACCTGGGGGCATCAAAAGCAGGGCTGCCTGCATGGATAAGCAGAGCCGAGAGGGCAGGAGCTCGTCACCCAGCTCTGGTCCCCAAATTAAACAACATGGCTTCGGGGAGCAAAAGACACCATCACAGAAATATATGCTACTGAAAACATATTTACATGTAAAACCAGTCCCCACCTAAGCCCCTTGCCAGTTAGCTCTAGTATCCCTGCGTCCCACCTGTCAGTCTTCCTGCCAGGCTCATCCTGAGCCAATGAAACTGAAAGTACAAACTGCAAAGTTTTCTAAGGCTGGGGAATTTCATGAAGTTGATGGATATGATGATAGAGAACTGTCACAGACACATACAAAGCCACTGCCAAAACAAGGATCTGACAGGAGAAAATCCACAAGGATGAGGCCATGTGGGACCCTGAGAAGAACTGATGGCACCCTGGAGTGTTTCTCCACAGTGGCCCCCGTTCATGGTCGTGCTGTGAAAGGCAGACATGAAGCAAAGAAGGTCCTTCTGTAGGCAGCCCCACTGTCATCACTCTTTGTTCCTATAATTAAGATATAAATGCATTCAACCTTAATTTTGATAAAATATAAGATGATGAATACATTTTTATAATTTAAAATTTTGTATGTCTTTTAACTTTTTATTGTTAAACAGTAGATTCCCAGGAAGATGCAAAGTGAGTACAGAGAAGTTGTTAGTACCCTTCACCCAGTTTCCTCAATGGTTACGTTTTCCATAGCTGTAGTACACTATCAAAACCAGGAGTCTTACGCGGGTACAGTGTGTCTTTAGTTCTATGTCATTTCATCAGTGTGTAGATTCATGTAACCAATACCGCAATCTATAAGAACTAGTTCATCACCACAACCACCTCCCTCCCAGGCTGCTTCTGTATAGTCATGCCTACCTGCTCGCCACCCTCCCTAATCCCTGGCATCCAGCCCTCTGTTTTCCATCTCTATAATTTTGTCATTTCAGAATGTTATATAAGTGGAATCATGCAGTATGTGACCATTTGAGGTTGGCTTTTTTCACTCAGCACAGTACCCTCTAGATCCATCCAGGCCGTTGTGTGTGTCAATAATAGTTCATTCCTTTTTACTGCTGAGTAGTATTCCACGATGTGAATGTACCAGGGTTTGTTTAACCTGTTGAAGAATAGCTAAGTTGTTTCCAGTTTTTGGTGGTTATAAACAAAGTTATTCTTATACAGGTTTTTGTATAGACATAACGTTTTCATTTCTCTAGGATAAATGCCCAAAGTGCAATTGCTGGGCTGTATGACAAGTGTATGTTTAAATTTTTTAAAGAAACTGCCACCAGTTGTGGTGGCACATGCCTGCAATCCCAGTACTTTGGGAGGCTGAGACAGGTGGATCACTTGAGCCCAGAAGTTTGAGACCAGCCTGGGCAGCAGGGTGAAATCCTATCTCTACAAAAAAAATACAAAAATTAGCCAGGTATGGTGGCTTGTGCCTGTAGTCCCAGCTACTCAGGAGGCTGAGGCAGGAGGATTGCTTGAGCCCAGGAGGTGGAAGCTGCAGTGAGCCAAGATCACACCACTGCACTCCAGCCTGGGTGACAGAGAGAGACCCTGTCTCAAGAAGAAACTGCCAAACTATTTCCTGGAGTGGCTGTACCATTTTACTTTGCTGTGAGCAATACATGAGTGCTCCAGTTTCTTCATGACTTCACCAGAATTTAGTGTTATTACTATTTTATATTTTAGCCACTATGATAGGTGTAGTGATGGCTCATCATGGTCTTAATTTGCATTTCCCTGACACCTGATGATGTGGACCATCTTTTCGTGTGCTTATTACCATCTGCATATTCTTTTTGGTAAAATGTTTCTTCATATATTTTACTCATTTTCTAAATGGCTTGTTTTCTTCTTGTTTTTTGAGACAGGGTCTCACTCTATTGTCCAGGCTGCAGTGCAGTGGTGCAATCACAGGTCACTGCAGCCTCCACCTCCCAGGTCAGGTGATCCACCCGCCTCAGCCTCCCGAGTAGCTGGGACCACGGGTGCACACCATCATGCCCAGCTAATTTTCTCTTATTATTGTTATTTTTATTTTTTGTAGAGACAAGGTCTTGCTATGTTGGCCAGGCTGGGGCTTGTTTGTAGTGTTTTGGGAGTTCTTTATATATTCTAAAGGCGTTTGTCAGATATGTGGTTTATATTTTCTCTGTCTGTAGCTTAACAGTTCTGAATTTTGATGAGGTCCAGTTTATTGATTTTTTTTTTCTTTTGTGGCTCATACTTTGTAAATAAATATTTAACAAGCCCTAAGTCAGGAAGATTTTCTCCTTCCTGTTCTTCTAAAATGGTTATAGTTTTATGTTTTGCGTTTAAATTTATGATTGAATTTGAGTTAATTTTTTTGTAAGGAGTTAGGTTTCAGTCAAAGTTCATATTTTTGCCATGGTTGCACCATTTGCTTTTTTTGTTGTTTTGTTTGTTTGTTTGTTTTGAGATGGGGTTTTACTCTGTCACCCAGGCGGGAGTGCAGTGACATGATCTTGGCTCAGTGCAACCTCCACCGCCCGGGCTCAAGTGATCCTCCCATCTCAGCCTCCTGAGTATCTGGGACCATAGGCATGTTCCAGCACTCCCGGCTAATTTTTGTATTTTTGTAGAGATGAGGTTTCACCCTGTTGCCCAGGCTGGTCTTGAACTCCTGACCTCAGCTGATCTCCCCGTGTTGGCCTCCCAAAGTGCTGAGATTACAGGCATGAGCCACTGCGCCCAGCCAACACCATTTGTTGAAAGCACTCTTGCAAAAAGCAGTTGACTTTACTCATTTGAGGCTATTTCTGGATTTTCTACTTTGTTCCACCGATACTTGTCTATCCCTTCACCAATACCACACTGTCTTGATTATTGTAGCTATATAATAAGTCTTGAAATTTGGTAGTGATTCCTCTCACTATTCTTTTTGTCAGAATTGTTTCAGCTATTCTAAATTCCTTTGTCTTTTCATATGACGTTTAGATTAACCTTGCCTGGATCTACAAAACATCTTGTAGAGATTTTAATAGAAATGGTGTTATATCTGTATATCAATTTGGCGACAATTGACAGCTTTACTAATTCTTTCAACCCGTGAATACAGAGAATCTTCCATTTATTTAGGTCTTCTTTGATATCTTTTATCAATATTTTGTCGTTTTCAGCATACAATTTCTGTATGTTTTGTTAGATTTACACAATACGTATTTCTTTTTGTTGTTCTTATTTTTAAGTTTTGTTTTGTTTTGTTTTTGTTTTTAATAGAGATGGGAGTCTTGCTTTTTTGCCCGTGCTGGTCTTGAACTCCTGGCCTCAAGTAATCCTCTGGCCTTGGTCTCCCAAAATGCTGGGATTACAGGAGTGAGCCACTGAGCTCGGCCTCTTTTTTTTTTTTTTTTTTTTTTTTTGAGTGATTGTAAGTGGTATTGTATTGTATTTCTTTTCTTTTTTTTTTTTTTTTTTTTGAGGTGGAGTCTTGCTCTGTCACCTAGGCTGGACTGAGCAGTGGCTCAGTCTTGGCTCACTGCGACCTCCACCTCCTAGGTTCATGTAATTCTCCTACCTCAGCCACCTGAGTAGCAGGGACTACAGGTGCTTGCCACCAGCCCAGCCAATTTTTGTGTTTTTAGTAGAGAGGAGGTTTCAACAGTTGCCCAGGCTGGTCTTGAACTCCTGAGCTCAAGTGATCCACCTTGGCCTCAGCCTCCCAAAGTGCTGGGACTACAGGCATGAGCCACCACGCCCAGCCTGGTGTTGTATTTTAAATTTCAGTTTACGTGTGTTCGTTGTTAGTATACAGAAGTACAATTGAATCTTATATGTTAATTTTGTATCCCAGGACCTTGCTAAACTCTTTTATTTGATCTAGGAGTTTATTTGTAGATTCTTCGGGATTTTCTAGTAGACCATCATGCCGTCTATAAATAGGGACCGTTTTATTTCTTCTCTTCTGATCTGTGTGATCCCCCCTCTTTTCTTGCCTGCTGTGCTGGCTAGGTCTTCCAGTACCATCTTTAACAGTGTTGGGAGAGTGAAGTTCCTTGCCTTTTTCTGCATCATTAATTTTTATATTTTTACATTTTTTTAAGACAAAAATCCAGTCCTTTTATCCCCTGCTGCTCACTATTTACTGTGACTTTTTCTATTTTAAGTGGGTTTTAAAGGAGTCTTTTCCTGATGCCAGTTTCCCTTGGAAAATGAAGGGCATCTTCCTGTATCCGTGCCCCTTCTCTCCCCATTTCCCTGGCTTTTTAGGGTCATGGACTTTGACGCCCCCTAGTGGCCGCGTGGAGCCACGTCTCCTCTTGCCCCTAGGGGAGAAGTGTGGACTGGGGATGTGGTGGGACCCGGGGACGGCTCCATCCTCCTTTCCCCATCCCTACCCCCACTCCGGTGTCTCCTGAGGCACAGGGTCCCCACGGGCCTGGCTGACCCCCTGCTCCCTGGTGTCTGCAGACAGCGGTCTCGGGCCCCGGGCCCGGCCAGATGGTGGCACCGGTATCCGGGTACAGCCTGGGCGTGCGGCGAGCGGAGATCAAGCCAGGGGTGCGCGAGATCCACCTGTGCAAGGACGAGCGCGGCAAGACCGGGCTGAGGCTGCGGAAGGTCGACCAGGTAGGGCGCAGGGGCTGGGTGGGAAGAGGAGCTCGAGCTGCACGCACTCTCCCGCCAGGCCTCAGAGCTCCGAGGTCCGGTCCACAGTAAGGAAGGTGCAGAGCGGGCCTCCTAACCACAGCGGCCAGGCTCTTGCCCCCAGTCCCTCCTCCCCGAGACCCGGGCGGGGCTGGTGCTGGGTTGCGCAGGGCCCTCTACCGGCCTCTCCGTGGGCTTCCGTCGCTCGGAGGAGCCTCACTTCCCCACCTGCCCTTCACTGCCCGGGGCATCTAGCTTCCAGGCGACGGTGTAGACAGCGGACGCCAGGGAAGCCTATGCCTTCGTGAATGGTACAGTAGAGTGTTTCGGAGTGCAGCCCCAGGCCAGGGTTGAAATCCTGACTCACCTGCTTCCTAACTATGAGGCCTAGAGTGTTTCCTCCCCGGTAAATGGGGTAACCTTGGTGCCTGCCATGCAGAGCTGTGTCCCTGGCACCCTGTAGGCTCCTGGAGTATCAGGAGGAAAACAACAGCTTGGAAGAGGGATCTGTGCCTAGGGTGGGCCAGGGACGCTGACTCTGGGGCCCTGCCTCCCCCAGGGGCTCTTTGTGCAGTTGGTCCAGGCCAACACCCCCGCATCCCTTGTGGGGCTGCGCTTTGGGGACCAGATTCTGCAGATTGACGGGTGTGACTGTGCTGGGTGGAGCTCACACAAAGCCCATCAGGTGGTGAAGAAGGCATCGGGCGATAAGATTGTCATGGTGGTTCGGGACAGGTGAGTAGCCAGGCCCGGGCAGCCTCTGCGTCTGACCCCAGCCATGTCCCCAGGACAGCTCACTGTCCCTCCTGCCAGGCCGTTCCAGCGGACTGTCACCATGCACAAGGACAGCATGGGCCACGTCGGCTTCGTGATCAGGAAGGGGAAGATTGTCTCTCTGGTCAAAGGGAGTTCTGCAGCCCGCAACGGGCTCCTCACCAACCACTACGTGTGTGAGGTGGACGGGCAGAATGTTATCGGGCTGAAGGTAGGCTGGTGGCCGCGCCAGGGAGGGACTGCCGGGTGGTGGGAGGGCTCAGGTCTTTGAGCAGCTCGCTTACCCCACCTGAGCCTCAGTGTCCTCTTCCTAAGGTTGCTGTGAGGGTTCAGTAAGACGGTGTTCGTAGAGCTGGGTGCGGTGACTCACGTCTGTAATCCCAGTGCTTTGGGAGGCCAAAGCAGGAGGATCACTTAAGTCCAGGAGTACGAGACCAGTCTGGGCAATGTGAAACCCTCTTTCCACAAAAAAAACTAAAAAATTAGCCATGCGTGGTGGTGCACGCCTGTAGTCCTAGCTACTCAGGAGGCTGAGGTGGGAGGACTATTTGAGTCTGGGAGGTCAAGGATGCAGTGAGCTATGATTATGCCACTGCACTCCAGCCTGGGCAACAGAGAGAGACCCTGTCTCCAAAAAAAAAAAAGTGCTAGGCACATAGTAGGTGCTTAATAAATAATAGCTATTGCTGGCTGCACGGGCACCGCCTTGCTCTGTATGGCACTTTTTTGGCATAGTGGATCATGTTCAGTAGTAGGAATGTTTTAGAAAATTGTTATTCAGAAATCCATAGAGTCATGAGGCTCTTCAGAACTGGGTTTGTCCCAGCCAGCCACACTTCTTGAGATCATTTGTCTTTTCAAAGTTTATTTCCACCTGTGGCCATCACTAGTCCTGTCTAGCACATCTTCTCACACTTATTTTCGAACAACCAAGAAAACACATAACCAGATTACATACATGTGTAAAGTAAAGGTCAATAGGCTCTGAGTAAGGGCCAGAGGCTCTTCTATGGCCACAATGTTAGTGTTTGGACTGCCTGGCACGCTTTGCATAGAGACTTTTAATTTCTTGTTCTTCCCATGATCTAAGTGGTGTTTGCAGGCCCATCTCTTTTTATCAAGCAAGCAAATGTAAGAGGATGTAAGAGGAGGAGGACCCTTATGGCCCTGGTGGCAGCAGGAGCCAGAGGGTGGATGGGTACGCCTAATACCTCCCCCAGGATGGGGAGGTATTTATGCTTTGAGGCCAGAACTCAAATGTGACTGTGGGCTTGGTGAGTCTCTGGGAGCCCTTGGAAGGGGGAGGAGAACCGCATTGATGAGGCCCTGTTATGCGTCAGGCTCACACCACTGGCCTTCAAGCTGAGGGTGGGAAGAGGCATGCTCATGTGACCAAGGAGATCCTTAGGTGGGAGACTCATGTTCTCACTCAAGCAAGACCTTACCTGGGAGTCTGCTGGGACCCTCATCTGACAGGCTCGGGGTCCGAGACAGCCCTGCCCTGCAGTCAGGCATCAGTGGTGTCCTCTAGCAGTGGCCATGCTGACCCCTCCACAGAGGGGCCTGTAGAGTTGCCCCTGGTCCCCACTCCTTAGGGTGATCGCTTACTTGCCTCCTCTCTAGGACAAAAAGATCATGGAGATTCTGGCCACGGCTGGGAACGTTGTCACCCTGACCATCATCCCCAGTGTGATCTATGAGCACATGGTCAAAAGGTAAGGCTGCACCCCTCCTTACCCCTCCTCTGCCATCCCCCTCACCTCCTGGCCTCCCAGGTGCACCTGGCTCAGCCACCTCCACTTTCTCAGCGCTGACACAGGGCACAGACTCAGCCAGCTCCATCCTCCCTTCCCCTCCCTCCAAGGTAGCTTGTGGCTTCTGGTGATTCAAAAGTCTTAGAACTGGGAGTGAAGGCCCACATGGGATGCACTGGCTCAGAAGGGGGTGGAGGTTGCTGGCGGGCAGAGAGAAGGAGCTGCCAACTTGGCCACCGTTGTTGCTGTATCCAGGTTGTCTCCAATCCTGCTCCACCACACCATGGACCACTCCATCCCAGATGCCTGAAGCCACTGGAGGGCAGGGCGGGCAGGGCGGGCTTCCCGCCCTCCTGCAGCAAAGGGCAACCACCCTCGGATGATGGGTTGCAGCCGGCCTGCTGCTTAAGGTGGGGGCTGCCATGAGGGGGGCGTGTCCAGGAGGGTGACCATGGGATGGCGTGGGTCTGTCGCTTATACACACAGGCCTCCTTGGAGCCTCAGACTCCAAGCTGGGCTGAGGCTCAGGCAGGGCCCACAGGCAGCCGATTCTCTTGTGCTGATTTAAATGCTGGACACAGAGGCAGGCTGTTTAAACACTGCTTAAAGTTGCAACTGGGCCCCTTTCAAGAAATTTTGCTCTACCAGGAAAATGGTCACACATTTTAAGAGAACAGAGCTACATTCTTTGTGAGAGCTTTTTCCTTGCCTTGACTTGCTCTTTGTCACAGACTGCATAAGTTGTCAGCCTTGACTATCTTTTGAATAAAGACCTGATTTTAAACAAAACCCTGTCCGCAAAGGTAATTGATTCCCCCAAAACTATCGAAAATAAAATAAAAAGGTAATTGAAAATTCTGGAATCCTTGGTCCCCTGACGTGCCAGGGCTGGTTTCCTCTTAAACCTTGGTGAGACCAGGGCCTTTTCTACGCGTGGCCTCTGAGAGCCATGATTCGGCTCTGCCTCTGTCACGTGCCGCCTGCCAGCCTGGCATGGGGATGACTGGAACTGGGGACAGGATGGAACTGTGGGGACGGGGTAGGACTGTGGGGCAGCGGGGCTGGCAGAGGGAGCACTGGCTTTGGGGCACCCCCCGTGTGACCGTGGCTGCTTCTGCTTCTGCAAAGTGGGCATGAGAAGCCACTTCAGGGGGTGTTGGGGAGGGTGAAACGCGATGTGCTCACGGTGCCCAGCAGGGTGTGCCATGTGGGGTCAGGGGGAGGTGGCTCCAGACCCTGAGCCTGACCCCAAGAGGGCAGTGGTGCCTCAGCCCCACGCAGCTCTCTGCTTCCCTGCACGTCAGAGATGATCGCTGCCCGCGTGGCTTTTTCCTGTGCGAGTGTTGTGACCCCTGCACTGGAGGAAGACGGTGTGAACCCTCCCACTGCCCCACTTAGAGAAACCACCCAGTATAAAGAAAACAGGCCAAGGGGCTTGCTGTGTTTTCATGCTTTAATTCAGAGTTGACTGCTGCAGGTAAAACTCTGTCTGAACAAAAGGACAAAGGAGACAAGAGTCAAGATCCCTCCCCGCCTCCCCACTTCCCACATCCCCTGAATTCTTCGTGAAGGGGATGGCCTAATATGGGAGTGCACTGTGACCCGTTTGCATTGTCCCCTAGGTCAGAGAGGGGGTTGTGAGTTCTCTGGGCAGAGGCCCCTGGGTAGGCCTTGGCCCCAGAACCTTGCAGTTTGTCCCACCCCTCCCCAAAGTGCTGTAAGATAGCCTGCGCTTGTGGCAAATGGGAAGGGTGTGTCAGTGAGAAGCTAAGTGATCCCCTTGGGAGAAATCTACAATAAACTCCACTCAAGCCCAGCTCTCTGTGCAGAGCCCAGGCCCCAGCGTCTGATTCCTGCCTGAGCCTGGACTGGCCGGGCAGTAGGGCCACTCTGGCCCGAGCCTTAGAACTCAGAAGAAGCCACGTCTGGCAGCTAGGCTCCAGAATGTGGTTCCTGGGAACTCTGTTCCTCAGGACCTCATCAGCTCTGGCCAGACACTGGGGAAAGGGGAGGCCCCAAAGATTTCTGTTTCAGAGGCTGAGGGCAGGAGGAAAAGGTCGCAGCCCAACGGGAGGAGGTATTAGGCAGGAAGGAAAAGGGTCGCTGTGGAGGGTGAGGCTCTCTCAGGGGGAGGCCCTGCCCCATCTTTGCCCTCCCAGCCTCATCTGTACCCTACCTCTTCAGGGAATGGCACCTGAGCAGCAGCTGCCGCACTTCCACCACCTGGAGCCGCACAGGCAGCCTGCACCTTTGCATAGATGCGGGATCTGAGCACACACACACGCACTCCAGAGCTGGACCGGGGCCACCAGCCGCCACAGTCCCAGGGCCTGTCCCAGGGCTGAGTGGGGAGCTGCTCCCTCCACTGACAAGAAGAAAAGCCCATCGAAGGCCCCAGGAGAACCCCTGAAAGAGAGGACCCTCAACACTGTGGGCCAGGGCCCTCATGACCCACACCGGTGGTCTCAGGCCAGAACAGGAGTAGAGGGCTGCTGCTGGCTACACTCACCTCCTCCACAGGCCTCAGGCCCAACCACAGTCCACTTCTCCACAGGTGGCTTCTCTAGCAGCAGAGACAGAGTAGACTGTGGCCCCAGCCCTGTCACATCCACCAAAACACAAGACACGATAGGAAGGCCACAGACGCAAGACACAGACAGGAGCAGGGGGGCTTGAAGCTTGACTAAATTCCAGTGGTGAAAAATAGAGAGATTTTATGTTGTCAAATATAGTTCATAGATTTCTTTTCTCGGCAAAGCTTTGACTACGTCTAAGGAGACTACGCAGCTCCATGAGTGCGCGGCACAGGAGGCTGGGTCCGCGGCCAGTCCCGGCTTGGCTTTGGATTGGTTTTGTCCACTGCCCCCTCCGTGGCATGGCCACAGTGTCCTGCGCGGACAGCCCCAGCCAGGCCTCAGGCATCTGGGTTTGGTTTGGCTGGGCTGGGGCATATTCCACAAAGGTTGGCTGGTCTGAGGCCCTGACCAAGGCAGGGGGAGCTTTGGAGGCACAAAGCGTGTGGCAGAGGGGGCTCCTGCCCCGAGGGCTGGGCCAGCCGACCCCTCCCAGTGCATGCAGGTGCCCCGCCTCGTGGGGAGGGCACCAAGCAGAAGGGCAGAGCCCATGAGTCAGGCAATGGCTGTTGGAGCATTGGGGTGAGGGCAAGTAACCTTGGCAGAGAACCAGTGTGGCCCTTAGGCCAGAGGGGCGAGTAAGACACAGGGTCCCTCCAACCCCCAAGATGTGGGGCCCAGCCTCTGAAAAGTGGGTGGGACAACCAGATGGGTGTAACCCCTGTCGGGGAAGAGGAGTGAGTTTACTTGGTAAAATAATAATGGTAATAAGAATGTCAGCAGCGTGGCTGGGGGACTCAGTATGGTCCCGGGAAAAGAGTTGGGGCAGTGAACTTCCCAGGCCGACTGGCCTTGGGCTGGGAGCAGGGAGGCTGCAGGGCACCTGCCTGCTCTGCCACGCCCCTGTCTGGGAAACCTATCCCAGGACACCCTGCTTTGGCCTGGACGAACATCGTGGCTTCAGTACGCGCCATCCTGCGATTCATCCTGCCAGAATCCCCCACCCTCCTCCAGAGGCAGAGAGGTTTAAGGTTTAGGAACCCTCATCTCAGACAGCAAGCAACAACCTCACTGGAGACCCTTGGATGACTGAGAACCAACCCCAAAGTGAACATAGTGCAAAGCAGAAGTTGGGCCCGAGGGCCCCAGAGAAACTCGGGGCAAGTTTCTGGGGGCAGTCATGGCCTCTGGCTTTTTCAGCAAGCTGTGGGTTCCTGAGTCCAGCCCTGCCTCCCAGCCTGCAGATGAGATGGCCTCACCTTGGAAGGCTGGGGGAGCCCCCTTGGGCTTCTGCCTCTGCCTCCTCTTTTTGTGCTGGTGGATTCTCCAGCTGGGAGCTGGGACTCAGGCAGGCCCTCCTACCCCAGCACTGAGCTTGCCGGGCTTAGCTGCCTCACAGGAATAATGACTGACACACCCAGAAGTGCCAGGAGGAAAGGGATGACGGGAAGGCCTGGGATGAACAGACAGACACAGAACCCATACTGCCCTCTGCCACCTTGCGCCCAGCCCCGTCTCTCCTCCAGCCTGTGACCTTGACCGAGCTCCTGAGTCCCAAGGTGGGGAGCGGTCTGGGGAGGCTGGAACGCCGGCCGGCCCAGTGGTTCTGGCCTCTGCTCTGAGCCCTAGGTCAGTGATCTGCACTTCAGGCCATTGCTGCCTCCATTTGAGGAGAGAGTGCTGGCCCAGGAGCCTGGGCTGTGGGCAAGGTGGCTTGGAAGAGACAGCATGGAGTGAGCAGGGCACTGGACAGGACAGTGCAGGGCAGGGGCCTGTGGACAACTCAAGCCGGGCTTCCCCAGATGAAGACAGCCAGAGACTTCCTGAGCAGGGCTGGCCCTGTCTGAAAGGCCAGGGGGAGAGAGGGGCCGGGTTGGCCCTCGCTCCCTCCCCTCCCTGCAATTTGTCCAGCTGGTGTGCCTCCTGCCTTGGGTCCCCCTTCCCTGCTCTCCATCGAAGCTTTGGGATGTCTTTCTCCAACCCCTGCTCCTGCCACGAGACTGTTTTAACACCTTGAAAAAAAACAGTTCCACACCCAAAACTAAATAAATAAGACGATGCCCATGGGAGAAGGGAGGGGGGAACGGCATCCCTACAATCAGTGGTCAGGCTGCAGGCGCCGCTGCCGGAATGGGCTCCCTCAGAGCTGGGAGCCGCTGCCCGCTGGGCTGGGACTCGGCTGGCTCAGCGAGCGGCAGCTGATCCTGCGGATGGAGTGCAAGGCCACAGTGCAGCAGCCCCGCAGCAGGGAGCTGATGTTGTAGATGGGCTGGCCCTGGCGCCGCTGGGAGCGGCAAAGCCAGGCCACCGTGGGCACAGCTGGCACCACCACAGCCAGCAGATCCACGATGTAGTGGCGGCTCCAGTAGCTCTTGGGCTCCTTCTCAGCCACAGCAGCCTCCTCCTCCTCCTCCTCCATGGGGCACACCACGCTCACCGACTGGCCAGGGTTGGGGTTGGCACCAGGCCGCTGTGGGGTGGGTCCGCGGGTGATGGGCTCTGGGGCCTCTAGCTCGTCACCCACTGTCACCACCACTGCTGAGTTGGGGTCTCTGGGCCCTGGAGGGTGGGCATCCAGCTCTGGGCACCTGTCCCCTGACTCAGGGTCTGTCCCACAGACCTGGGCCTGGTTCACTTTCTCCAGGATGGTGTCAAGGTCAGGCTGGTACTGCACGAAGTCTGTCTGGATGGCACGCTCCTGCATGCAGCTGGCCTGCACACCAGCCTCCATGCCACACAGCAGCTTCTCATAGGTGTTGCTGGCGGGGAAGCGGGGGCCCAGGCCGAAGGAGCTGTGCAGCGAGGTCTCCTCGGTGCCACAGTCCAGCCCTGACGACAGCAGGCTGCTGGCCTCTAGCACGTCCGTCCGGCTCAGTGTGTCATCGGCTGCTGCAAAGCCACTGTCTGCCCCATCCTCAGCAGAGCCGCTGGAGGGATCACCCGGCTGGCGGTCACCACAGACGGCTGGGTCACTCAGCTTGGTGTAGGTGGAGCTGCGGGTGAGGGAGCGGGCAGGGGACCCACCGGCTGACTCCCCGGTGCCATCCTCCTTGGCCATGCCATTCTGGGCCACCTCCATGCTGTGCAGCAGCGTCTCCAGCTTCTTGTTCTGGATGTTGATGTCCACGAAGTACTTCTGCAGCCCCTTGTCCTTGTCAATCAGGTTGTTCTTGACAGTATCGATGACCTGCTTGAGCTGCTTGATCTCCTTTCGGGCCTCCTTCAGGGCCAGCTGGGCCTCCACGCGGTGGCACTCCTCCTCAATCCAGTCCTCCTGCATGCGTGACAGCTGCGTCTTCAGGTCATCAATCTCTGTGTCCCTGCGAGCCAAGGAGACACACACACGCTCACTGCCTGCCTGCCTGGTCTGTCACCGCCAAGTAGAGGCAGGAAGAGGACAATGTTGCCAAGGATGAAGGGCCCTGTGCTGCTGCGGCTCAGAACCCAAAACAGAAGGACAAACTCAACGCCTTTTTATTATAGTAGGGAGTGAGAGTGGCCGGGGAGAGGGGCTGAGGGGTGAAGACAGGAGAAGCCTCTGCCTGGAGAGAGAAGAAAGGTCGGGAGGAGACACCACTCGAATTCCCTCCCCCACCCCCCACCCCCAGAATTTAGATGACTCTCAACATTCAAATCCATCATCTAGAGAAGAGACTAGACAACAAAGATACTTATAAGTTTTGTAGCTACTGCTATAAAAACCTAATAAAATCTTAATGTGAAACAACAAAAACTAGGCAGAAAATCTCTGCTCTATAGAAAGTGATGTAGCCTCCTAGTACCCACTAAAGCAGGTTGCAGAAAGTTTCAGTGGAGGAATATTTGGCCAGAGACCCCTGGGGAGAGAAATGACAGCTTTCAATGTTGGAGGAGGCTGATGATTTTACATCATCCCTCACACAGAGCGATGAGAAGTGGTGGGTGGAACGAGGAGAGTGATGAGAACAGGGTGGCTCTCATCTATCCACGCTAGAAGCTTCTTCTTTGTATCTTTGTATCTCCTTGTATCTTGTATCTTAAAGAGGAAAGGCTGAAAAGATCAACGAGAAAGGCACAGAGTTACTCCTGAGCGATGGGAGCAAGCACCAGGTGAACAAGACAGTCGGCAGACTCTTGTCCAGAAATGCTCAGGCTTTTCAAATTCCTGAGTCAAAGATGAATCCAGGGGTGCAAGGGGAGGGAGATAAGTTAGAAAAATATGCCATCAGGTCTAGAGGTAAAACCAGAGTGAGACAGAATGGCGACTGATTAACACTAGTGAGGAAGAAGGAAAATCATCCAGGAGACATCAAACCCTGTCCCGGGCATTCTCACTCACTTCCTAGTGGCAGCCCACATGAGCCCCCTCAGCCTAAACCCTAAATTCCCATCAGTAAAATCTACAAATGCCCGTGCCTGTCACTCTGGGGTTTATCAGCCCAGCAGAATGATCGTCCCAGATCAAGCACCATATACTTTTCAAAGCCAGATCAGAAATTTCCTTCAGGAAATGGGCCCAGGAATCTCATTCCACAATATGCTGGAGGGACTGGGGGCTGAGGGGATGCAGCGGCCACGAAGGTCAGCAATGGTATCACCTAGAAGGGGCCCACCTACCCATCAGGACACAGCTGGAGCTGCTTAGAGTGCCAATAACAGACAAGGCAACAGGTACTGAGGGGCGGGAGATACTTGGCCTTCACCCTTCCTGCCTCCAGGTGGGGGGCCCACTCTAGGTAACCCTCTTGGCCTCTCACCCTGCTCCTCACGCACACCTCACCCTGGGAGAAAGAGTGAGTTTGAAAGAAGGAACTGGGCATGATCCGCTCAGCCAGTCTCTGCCTCTCTCTCCTTGGGGCCCAGCCAAACCCCAGGGAGCCATGGCTTTGATCCTTGTCCACGCCTCAGTGGATATCACATCTGAAGTGCGTCTTGAAGGGTAAGTTTGCCCAGGGAGCAAGATAGAGGGCAGGGCATCTCAAGTAGTGGGGACACAGATACGAAAGCACAGAGGTGCAAAAAGCACATGGTGTCTTTGAGGAACAGAAGGTGGGCCACTGCAGGAAGCACAGGCATGAAACTCGATATGGAGAGAGTGTGGGGAGAGTGACAATATTTCATGTAAAGACCTGCAATAGGTTCCTGTGGGAGTAACAGGCAGACAGTGACCAGGGAGTCAAGGTGTGAGCACACCCACACCAGGGCATCCTGCCCAAACCACACAGGGCAGATGGTCTGCTCTAAGCCATGGGGCTGGCCCTAGAAATGAAGCTGGGAGATGGGCCATCTGCTCCCTGAGGCATTAGTGCAAAAGGCCACGCAGATCCTGGGCATCATTGGGAAGATGAGGGAAAATAAAAATAGAAACCCTCCCTCTGCAGACAATGAAGCTCACTGAATGCTGCTCGTAACCGCCTGCAGTTTAAAACCACAACAAATCCAAACCGGATTGGCTGCTTGGCAGAGCTGTGGTCAAGAACGATGTGGTCATGCATCCAGCGTGATCACATTTATATGAAATGTCCAGAATAGACAAATCCATAGAGACAGAAAAATTAGTGGTTGCCAGGGACTAGGGTGGTTGGAGAGAAATTGGGGGTGATTGCTAATGGGAATGGGGTTTATTTTGAGGTGATAGAAATATTTATGAAATTAGATCGTGGTAATGGTTGCAAAACTCTGTGATTATACTAGCAATCATCTAATTGTACTTCTGATAGGTGAACTATATGGTATGTAAGTTACGTTGCAATAAAGCTGCTGTATAAAAAAAAAACAAGGAAAAAAGGAGCGATCATCGTGCCTGCTCTGAGCTCCAGCCCCACGCAGCACCTTGGCCAGCCCACAATAGGCTGCACGTTTGCATAGACACAGTCCAGAGAAGGATAGTTAAGACAACGGGAGATCAACGCCCTGAAGTGTAGATCACAAAGATGAAGCCACTGGGCCAGAGGGTAGAGGCTGGGAGGGTTGGGATCAAGCACTTGAGAATGAGCTCAGATGGGCCTGCGGGGGCTCCTGGGAGACACCTGGGCTGGGGAGGAGCTCAGCAAGAGGCTTCTCATGATATTCCTCCACAGCAGGAAGTAGATGGCTTCCGGGGCCTGAAGTCGAGGTTGGCCGCAAGCCCTCTGGCGACTCACTCGGGAGGAAGCGAGGAAGGATAGAGTTGTTTCTCCCCCAAAAGAGACAACTAAGTCAAAAAGAAGCCCTGTGCTCCAACTCCTGGAAGACGGGAGCCAGAGGAAAAGAAGTAGCCAAAGGGGCTGCCAGGCTGAAGTTGGGAGAGGACTGCACAGGCGGGAGGCCCCACAGGGCAGGCCCTCATGGGAAACCGCTCCCGCCTGGCCCCCAACAGCCTCGTGGAGCAGTCAAGGTGAGTAGCTGCCGGGGGTGAGGGTCTGCAAGTGGGCTCAAACGAGGCTTTGCTAGGAAGAAGAGAGCACATGGATGCTGGGAGACCCCCAGCCACTCCTCCTTCCAAGAGGTACCCCAGAGCCCTGGTTTTCCTGTGTGGAGCTGGTGGGGTACCCCCAGGGCTGCTCGTGGCCACCCACTCACCGGTCCTGGAGCCGGTCCTGCGTGTCCTTCAGCCGGGCTTTCAGGTGCCGGATGCACACCTCCTTCTGCTGCAGGGGGGTCAGGTACTGCTCCGGGGTCGGGGGCTTGATGCCATGGTTGTCACTGCACAGCGTGTATTTAATGGAGCGCCTGCAAGGGGATGCCCATCATCACAGAGGGAGGAAGAGGTCAGGCAAGGCACAGGTGCTTTACCTCTGGGGAGCAAGGGGACGCCAGCCTCACCATCCCCAGCCACCAGATGGCTCCAAGCCAGGTCTCCCACACAAGGCAGGAGAACCCTCAGCCTTCTGGAAGGCGGGTTTTAGTAGAGTTCCTCTAAGTCAGGATGCAGGCTTCGGGGCTCCTCTAGTTAGGGCTGGGTGGGGAGATATATCCCAGAGCACACGTGTAAGCCTGGAACCAGGCCAAGCGCTTGACCAATGCCATCAATCCTTATAGCAGCCCTGGAAGTAGGGACTGTCTTCATCTCTTAGAGGGGCCGCTGGCCTCAAAGAGGTTAGCTCTTGCCCCGAGCCCCTCAGACAATCCTGGTGGTGTACCCCAGAACCCAGATACCTCGTCTTCCAACCCAGAGAATGAGTTTGAAGGCTGGAAACTGAGGTGTAAGTGGCAGATTCTGGGTCTGCATGGCAGACAAGGACTCACCCCCACAGAGGAGGAAACATCTCCCAAGTGGAAGCAGAAGCTCTCCTCTCTAGAGCTGAGATCCCTCACAGCCTGGGGACAGGGAGGGCAGAAACGCACAGGCGCAGCTGTCTCCATACATGCCCTGGCACTCTCACTCCTCATCCCCACTGTGTCCATGTGGGTGCGCACTACATGCACGCACGCTTCCTGGGATGTCAATTCCCAGTCCATTCGCACCTGCATGCCCACATACGTGGAGACACACTTGTGCCTTGCGGGTACTCACACATACTAGGGCACCAGCCCAGGCACATGTTCACACTTTCACCTCCGGGGGCACATGGGAGCACACACATGAACACCTGCTAGATCTGGGCAGGGACCTGTCCACTGCAGAACTCTGGGGTGGCAGCAGGCTGGACGTGCACTGCTCCCGGCACAGGGCGGCACTGACATGGTGCCCTACCAGGGCAAAGGGGAAGGAATTTCCACCCGAGGGCAGTCAGTTGCCAGTGGGGGAGGGAGGGCCAGGCTTTCAGTGGGAAGGAGAATGCCCCAAATCCACAACAGACTATGGCCCAACCAGCTCTACTCTCAGCGTCCTGGCTGCTGGTTGTTTTGCTCATAAAGAAACCTTGGATCTTGGCTTAAAACCTGGGCATGTATCTCGCGAGACTCAGGCCTTGTTGCCATCCAACTCTGCTCCTTGAGGGGAGAGTGACTAGCAGGTCTAGGGAGGGGCAATGCCCCTTTATGAGCCTGGAAAAGGCAGGCCCTGGTGAGGCCCATTTGCTGAAGCAGCCAAGCTGGAGGCAGTTTTAAAAGTTCCATGGAAGCTGTATAGTGTTTACTGAGGAAAAAGTACTTGTAAGTTGTAAACTGTCAAAGAGAAAGTGGTGATAGAAGTAGAATGAGAAGTGGTTTTCTTCTATGTACTCACCTCATGGCCCCTAGGTCAACTCAAGCCAAGTCACGCAGGTCTCCTCTCTGCTTGGCAAGGGGTGGTAGGAGTGGGGGAACCAAGATTAGCTAAACTAGTAAGGATTGAGGATTAGAAAGGAAGTAACTATTTTACATTCTTTTCATTTTGCTTTCATGAGTATTTTTCCCTGATATAAAATTTAACACATATATATTTTTAGCCACTAGCTCTTTGTAAAAAAAAATATATATACATGTATGTGTATATATATATATGTATGTGTGTATATGTATATGTGTATGTATATATATATATACACACACACTAAAATTAGAAAAAAAATATGCTATGATGCATGTTTCTCAGCTATTCCTGCCTTGGAAAGCCTGGCTATTTGCAGAGGGGACCTAACTGTAGCCCCACTGTTCACCCAGGGGCAGCAACCCTCGTTGTGGGGAAGAAGACCCTTCGCTGGGAGCAATTCTCAGCCCTGGGGTTGGGATCACCTCCATGGGCTGCAGTTACGAGATGTGTTACAAAATCTGTTACTAATAGAAAAGATTAAAGTTGCCAATTATATAGTTTTCAAAATGTAAATTAACACTTTACTCCTATGTCCCCCAGTATCTGGGGTGGTGTTATAGCCAGGATGCTGGGGCATGGGTCCTGCACATGAGTGTTACCCATCACGTGTGTCACGATGGAAATCTAAGAGCGGCTGTTTCGGTGGCTCTGGACATCGCTTCACACAAATGACATCCTCTCCACTGAGCCCTCCCAGGAGGTGCTCCAGCCATGGGGGCCGCAGGCCAGGCATCTCCTGGCCTTAAGTCAGATCAAAGCTCTAACAACAGGAGATATCAGTTATTGGCCAACTAGGATGCACAGGCGGTGTGTAGATATCAAGTCACTGAAGCTTCCGAGTTATTAGCTCCACTTTAAAGAAAGGAAATGGAGGCTCAAGACAGGATGAGACCAAATCCAGAGCCTATGCTGGCTCCCCACACGCCCCAACCTCCCACTTGTATTTCAATGCTGGGGAAGCAGGACAAGGCCTACCATGACAGCGCTTGCTTCCTGGTCTTCAAGAACCCACAGCTCCCCTACACGTGCTTCTCCAACATGATCCTGCTTTGTGAGTCCGAGTTCACCTCACCCAAGACTACAACTTGGCATATGCTGCATTCGTAACATTTCGCCTTCCAAGCCAGTTCCACCTCTGCCACTCTCAAAGGGCTGCCCTGAGAAGTGCTTGATGGTAGACACTGCAGGCTGCTTCCCAATACTCATCTTGCTTTCTTCCTAGCGGAACCCCCATTTTGTCTGGGGTGGTGCTGTTCTGGGGAAGACACTAACTGGCCCTGCAGCTAGAGTTATTCACATGACCCAGTTCTGGCCAGCAAGAACTGGCAGGATTTGGGGGTAAGGTGTCCCTCTCAGAAAAACAACCTCTGAGGAGGGCTTTGGTCCTTTCCACCTGTTCCTTCCTGGAGGGCGGGCCTGATGCCTGGAGGTACAGAAGCCACCTGTGATGACAAAGACAAAAGCTGTACACCAAGGATGGTGGGGCAGCAGGAGAAGACATGGGGTCCCTGACACTTCAGGGAGCTGCTGACCCCTGGCTCCTTTTCTGCAAGTATCACCCCTAGTTTAAGCCACTGTATTTTTTTATGTACAGCTGTATATTATCATATGCATCTTACAGACAGGAACTGAGGCTCAGAAAGGAGAAATGATCTGCTCAAGGTCACACAGCCAGCGGCTATGCTGGCATCGGGGGTGGTTAGAACATGACCCTGCTCCCTTACCTCTCCCACCCCAGGACAACCTGTTCCCAGCCAGCAGGGCCAGGCCCAGAGAGGAGGGGCCAATTACCTTGGCGTGGGACTGCTGTCACTGCCCTTGTAGGAGCCGGAATTGCTGCTGCTGCTGAGCGAAGAGGTGCCGTAGGCATCCCGCACGCTCACAGGTGGAGAGGTGCGCCTGGAGGCAGGAAGAAGAGGCAGGTGCTCGTTCTGGCTGGCGGGCAGCTGCGGACACTGGGCGAACACTGCCAGGCCGCTGCGGCCCAAAGTGCCCCCGCTTTGGGGTCACCACAGGGGAGAGAAGCAGGGAGAGAGAGACGCACAGACAGGGGTGACAGAACAGACAGTGCAAATCAAGATGGAAAACCAGAAGAAGGCTGGTCCTCCTGGCTCCCCAGGGACAAGAATGGGGGCCGGCAGGGCTGTGGGGCAAGGGTGGGGCCTCATATGCTCTTATCAAGGTCCTCAACTTCTGGGGTTCCCCAAACCCAGGAGAGGAGATCCCTGCATAGACTGAGACAGAGGTGGAGAAGAACGGGGCAGACAGGGGTGGGGACAGGAGGAGGACCCTGTAAAAACGGGGGTAAAAACCAAGGGACACCAAGTGCGTCTAAGTGGATGACTGCAAGATTCCCCTCCAGTCGTTGTGAGAATCAAACAATATTGATGAGGCTACTGCTGGTAGAAATCCAGTGGTTTACGCCTTCCGAGAACTCTCACATCCACTGTGTCATCTGAGCCATTAAATAGTTCCAGGAGGAGGCAGGTGTTAGCAAGCCCATTTTAAAGAGGGGAATGGGAAATGATTTGCTCAAAGACACACTGCAAGTTGGTGGCAGGTGGAGAGAGGCCCATGCGCCCTCCTCCCGCCCTCCGAAGCCTAGGCTGTGAGCAAGGGGGAGACTCACCTGCGGGATCCAGCAGAGGTCCGTCTACTTCCCGGCAGGGACATGGCCATGAGGCTGCGGGTCCGAGTAAGGGGTGGGATGGGCGGTATCCCGGGGGCTGAGGAGAGAGGGCGGGTTGGGGGGCCCGCAGAAAAGGCCGGGCCAGGCCACGTCATCCTCTCGCTGGGGCCGCTGCCCGGCATGGCTTCTCTTCTCACCCTTCAGCAGGACACCCCAGGAGCGAGGGCCTGGCAGGCCACGGCTGCCTCCACCAATGAATTGAATGGGGCTGGTGCACAGGTTCCCACCACCCAACTTAAAACCACGACTGTCAGGAGTGGCTAAAAATAATCAGTCCAACCCTGTGTTCTCCAGATGAGTGAATGTGCCCCAGACAGAGTGAAGGCCGTGCCCAACGTCACAGAGGCTTCAGGAGCAGGGCCTCCTGACTGCCGACACCGAGTCTTCTACTCTACGAGCCAGGCCTGCTTCTTCCCCAGGACCCTGATACTCAGACCCACACACCCCCTTGCTGTTCAGTCCTCCCTCTCTGGTAGGGGCTGCAGGCCGCAGGACTCCTGGAGCAGGACCAGGAACCCCGAATTAGGATGGGCTGGTCTCGCCGACCATCACCTTCCCAGTTGGCGCGTGGTTCGGGGCTTCCCGTCTACAGGGGAGACAAGACAGACCAACATACCAGCACATGTGTAGAAAGACATATGGATACACACCAACACGAGAAGGTACCATGTCCCTGCCATTCCAAGACATGCCACACGTGTCTCCATGAACGTGCTCAGGCAGCCAGCCCATGACGCAGGACATGCAGCCAGGCCCTCCCGCACCCATGCGGCACACAGGCATGTCCGCACCCACCCATGCAATGCGCATGCTGGTTTTGGCATCTACCAGGAATGTAGGGGTACAAACTTAAAGCAGATGAGCACTGGGGTGGATGGGAGCAGAGGCCCTCCGCTGGGGGTGTCCCAGTGAGTGGGCCCAGGAGGAAGCGTTCATGCCTAGAGAGACCCATCACTGGGCCTCTTGCTAAGTGGGCAGGTAGACTCAAGCCCCTGATTCCTGCCCCCGAGTCCTTAGGCTTCTTTCCTGGGTAGAGGCTTGGGCTCCAAGGGCAGCCTTTCCAGGGCTTAAGGAGGGGAGAGGCCCCATGCTGGGCTGGATTTTGGCTGCTGTGAGGAGGGCTATACTGGGCATTAGCCCAAAGTTACTGGAGTCTGGGGCAGAGTGGGGAACCTGGGCTCTTTGCAGCCAATATGCTGGTCCTTTGCCAGCTCCAGAGACCTCAGTCCCCTCCTTCCACAGTAACAGCAGGGACTGAGGACAGCAGCCTGGGTTACAGGAGACTTGGCTGAGGATGTCATGCCTGGACCTCTCCCCATGCTGGAGGGAAACATTCACCCAGCCCCACTGCACACCAGACCTCGTGCCAACCACGCTACGTACATTATGCCATTGACTCCTCTCAACAACCCTATGAGGAAGTGCTGTGATTAGTCCCCTTTTACAGATGAGGAATCGAGCCACCAAGAGGGAAGGGACTTGGCCAAGTCACATCCCAGGTGTGTGGCAGAGCCAATATCGAAACCAGGTCAACATCAGATGCTGAGGGGCTGGATCTCAAACCCCAGGGTCTCTGGCCCGAGGACCACCCCCTTCCCAGTCAGGGCCTCCCCGGAGCCTGGTCATCCCAGCCAGTGGCGGGGCTGCCTCCTGAGTGGACAAAGGCACTACTCAGATGGCCTGTTTCCTGGCAGGGACACAGAACATGGCCTGTTCCCCTGGAGGGTCTGGACACAGCCAGCATTGTCTGCCTGGAGGTGTTGGGTGCTGGGCTGCAGGACCTGCCGACACCACACCTGTCACCTGAGCTGCTTGCCCCAGCTTGGCAATGCTTCCCACTCATCATGCCCCAGTCACCCAGGCAGGGCCTCCTGGAACTGTAGGGCTGGCCCCTAGAGCAGGAACCATGGAGGAGGGGTGATTTGGGACTGAGAGGACATCAGTGCTCCTCCACGCTTGTGAGGATGGCCATAAATGGCTCACTGCCTCCTGGGCACAGGAGGATCTTGACCAGGAACAGCTTACGGTGCAGAGGGGCACATGGGCAAGGGCTCCAAGGATCACCTGCCATTGCCTGAATCCTTCAGTGGTAAGGTGGCCATGCTGAGTGCTCTCGTCTGCCTTGGTCCATTACTTGAAGCAGCAATCCTTCAAGGCTGCCTTTGTTACTGCATTTGGGCCCAAGGTCACACAGCTGCAGGTGTGACATGCTCTGGCTTCCGGCCCGGGTCAGCCTGTCTTCACCAACAACTTTCCCACCATCACCCCTGCCCTTCTGGCTTTTGGGAGGATGCAAAAAGGAGGCTGAGCCTTCAGGAGGACTTTCCAGCAGAGGCAGGACTCAGATCTGATGATGGGCTCTTCCAAGCCAGTGTGAGTGAGTGTTCTAAGGAGCCAGGAAAGTCCAGGCAGAGTGCTAGGCGCAGTCCTGGGAGGCAGGCAAAATGCCTGGTTTGTCTTGGAGCTGCGTGTGGCCTTGCTACAATGAGGGCCTTGTCCCAGCTGTCCCTGCCACTATCTTGCTTGGCAACCCCACACCTGCCTCCTCTTGAGTTCCCTCTTCCTTCCTCCCTGGCCTGGGGGAGGGAAGGGGGTGGCATTTGTACCTGGGTACAGCTAACAGTCTCCTGGGAACCCAGAGCCAGCTATTCATCAGGGACAAAGGTGGAAGAGGCATTTCCCTTGCTGGGATGGGACCTTGCAGGCAGGGTCCCTCATGGGAGGGCAGAAGCCACCCAGGCCCAAAGGGAGCCACCTCTCAGGATCCTACTCAGAAAACTCAGTGTGCACCCTGTGCTGTCTCAGGTCCTCCCTCCCTTCTAGGCCCTAGCAAGGAGGCAGGTTGCCATGGTGTTTGTCACCATGCCACCTGCTTAGCCTGGAGTCCCGCAGGCTTCTTCCCAGGTGGCCATAGGCTGCCACTTGGAAAGGAAGGTAGAAAGAAAACCCTTAACTGTGGGAAGCTGGGCTGATAGTCTTTCATCACTTTAACCCCAGAGTAAACCTAGCCTCTGCCCTCACTGAACTTCCCTCCACTTCCCCATCTTGTCCACACCATAGCAACCCTGCTGCATCCACTCCTTTGACTGCTCCCTCAAATGCTCAGCACTTCCTAACCTCCCCCAGACAATGGGGGTCCAGGGAGCATGAGACTAACGACTGCAGAAGTCGATATGAACTGATCTGGGCTCAAATGCCAGCTATCACCCTTCAGCTGCATGCCTTGGGCAAGTCACCCACTTCTCTGAGCCTCAGTGCCCATATCTGTAACTGGGGCTGTAATGAATGCACCTCATATGGTTACTGTGAGAATAACATAAAATAAGGTGAGTATGGGGCTTGGGTCAGTGCCTATCACACAATAAACACTAAAACATGGGAGCAGCCAGTATTTTGGAAGTAACATGAAGTGAGCTTCAAAACAGAAACACATTCAAGGCATAATAGTGTCTTCAGGAGGATCCAGGAACGCTTCTCTACACAAGAAATTTGCACTGGGTCTTGAGGGATGAATAGGAGTTCACCAGGCGGCAGCAGCAAATGGGAGGGAAGGAGAAGGCTGGACACAGGCAGTGAGTGACAGCTGGCTGCTCAGAAACTAGGGAGCCTGTTGAGGGCAGAAGTACAGTGGGAGTGAGGCTGCAGAAGGAGGGGGGCAGGCCACACAGAGCCACTTAAGCCAGGATCTTGTCCTGTGAGCAACAGGAAGCCATGCAAGTGCTTTATAGGAAAGGGGCACAATCATATTTGCATTTTAGAAAGTTCCTGATAGGGAGCCTGTGTGGAGAGGGAGGGATACCAGATACCAGTTAGGAGGTTACCAACCAGGGGAGAAATTAGGAGGGCCTGGGCCAGGGTCATGGCAGGAACAATGGAGAAAAGGGCCTGGATCCTGTTCAAAATTCCTTGAAAGTCCCAGATTAGGTAGAAATCAGAGCAAAGCTCTTGATGTGGGTGTTTAAGGCCCTCCCATCTACATCCTTTGCAACTGGCTCTCTGAGACATCCAGGAGACCTCGGCTAGTCACTCCCAAATCTGCCTCTACATGGGCTGTTTGTCCCATCTGCAGTATCTTCCCTGCCTGTCCTCAAGCATACATTGCACTCTTTCTTTAGGACCCACCCACAGCCTTTCCACCAGTGACTTCTCCTATCACTTACTGTCTTGACCACTTAGCATGCTATGCCTTGGACTAAAACTCAGCGAACACCATCCCCTGGGAAATTTCATAAAAACAAACACAATCAACACACAACTGTTGGTAATACAATGGTTTAAACAAGCACATTGAATAGACCAAACAGTCAGATTAGATGGTCTCTAAGGTGCTCTGGATCTAACATTCTCTAATTCTAGAGCTGTCAATGAAATTATGGGCTTCTAATTGATGCTTCCTTCTCCTTCATTACTAGGACTTTTGGGTCTCAGTTTCCACATATGTAAAATTAGGAAGCTCCATTCTTCAAAGAGACATGATAGCATTTTACTCAATCAACAGTCATGGGGGAAAAACCAGGTGCTTGGGTTAATCTAATATTCCAGCTAAGCAAAAGTCCCTGTATGTACTATAATTTATCTTCTTTCAAAGAATTAGCCATTGATACAAGAAGAAAGCTATCCTAAAATCCGAGGGAACAGAACAATCTGTGTCTGATGACTCAAACCACTGACAGCTGTGGAAAGCAGAGCATTGCAATCAACAGAGCAGAACTTGGGAGGGATCCTCTCTTTGCCAAGGCAACACTAGAACGTAGAACATTCCACCCATCAGACAGCAGAGTGCCTGGTGCTCCTAGAATGCTAATGCAGAGAGGTGGGAATAGAAGACAGGCCTGGGAGTGTTCCAGCAGCCGCACTCTAGATCTCAGAAGATTAGCACTACCACGGCTATTCACAGCTGAGGAGTTCAGTAAACCCTGCACTGGCTATGGCCTCATCAGCCACTATGCGCCTCTGCTCCTCCTTTGTCAACAAAACCTAGGATCTTCCTTCCAGGACTTGCTGGCATTTCTCCAGCTTGCTTCCTGTTTCCCACACAAGCCACCCTCAAAGCTGGGACCACAGATGAGGCGCCATCCGACTTCTTCTCACTGTGGCAACCCCAACATAGCAGCAAGGCAGACCCACAACTTGGCCAAATGCTGTGAGGAGGTTCCCCAGGCAACCAGCATAGGTTGAGGGCTGAGGCAGCTGCTACACAGGACGTGTCTCCAGTGATTAGACTCAGATTCCAGAGCTGAAGGGCATCAAGCCTAGGTCTTCAAACCACCCAAGAGGACTTGCCTCTGCACCTACTGGGAGGGGTGGCTTGGGCCTTCTTCCCCATTTCACCTGAAGAGGCTCCTCTCCTATGTGTTCTACATATGGAAGGTGTGAAGTAAGACTACTTTTTAAAAAGGATTTTCCAGGTTAAAAATCTATGGAATACTTATTTTCCACAATGAGATACTGCTTCACATTCACTAGGATGGCTAGCATAAAAAAGATGGACAATAACAAGCGTTGTCAAGGAGGTGGAGAAGTTGGAACTCTCATGCATTGCCGGTGGGGATGTAAAATGATGCTGCTGCTATGGAAAACAGTTTGGTGGTTCCTCGAAAATTCTATGTTTACATAGAATTGCCAATATGAACCAGCAATTCCACTGCTAGGTATATACCCCAAAGAATGGAAAATAGATGTTCAAACAAAAACTTGTATAAGAATGTTCACAGTAGCACTATTCTCAATAGCTAAGAGATGGAAACAACCCAAGTGTCCATCAACAGAAGAATGCATAAATAAAATGTGATACGTCTATGCAATGGAATATTTAGCTATAAAAGGAATGAAATATTACTGATCCATGCTACAACATAGGTGAACCTTGACATTATGCTAAATGAAAGAAGCCAGATACGAAAGGCCACATATTGCATGATTCCATTTATATGAAATGTCCAGCACAGGCAAATGCATACAGGCAGAAAACACACTGGAAGGGAAGAAGGAACAGGGAATGACTGGTAATGGGAACGGGGTTTCTTTTTTGGGAAGATAAAAAATGTTTTAGAAGTAGATAGTGATGATGGTTATATAATTTTGTGAGTATCCTAAAATCCCTCAATTGTACATTTTAAAAATTTAATTTTTTTTCTGAGACAGAGTCTTACTGTGTCACCCAGGCTAGAGTGCAGTGGCACAATCTTAGCTCACTGCAACCTCCGCCTCCTGGGTTCAAGTGATTCTCATGACTCACCCTCTCAAGTAGCTGGGATTACAGGCATGCACCACCACACCTGGCTAATTTTTGTATATTTTAGTAGAGATGGGGTTTCTCCATGTTGGCCAGGTTGGTCTTGAACCCCTGGTCTCAAGCAATCCACCCACCTTGGCCTCCCTGCTCCCAAAGTGCTGGGATTACAGGTGTGAGCCACTGCATCCGGCCATTAAAAGGATAAATGTTATGGAATGTAAATTATATCTCAATAAAAAACAAATTTTTAAAAATACATGTGATATATAATTTTTTTTTTAGAGCCAGGGTCTCACTCTGTCACCTAGGCTGGAGTGCAGTGGCAAAATCATAGCTCACTGCAGCCTCAAACTCCTGAGCTCATGTGATCCTTCTGCCTCAGCCTCTCCAGTAGCCACCTCACCTGGCTAATCTTTTTTTTTTATTTTTTTAAAGGTGGGGTCTCACTATGTTGCTCTTGGTGGTCTCAATCTCCTGGCCTCAAGCAATCTACCAGCGTCACCTCCTGAGTTGCTGGGATTACAGGTGTGAGCCACCATGCCCCTGACTCCATTATATATACACACACACACGTGTGTGTGTGCATGCGTGTGTGTGTGTGTATTTAAATGAACCATTGTATTAATAAAAAGACAGGCATGGTCCAGAAAGGGGTAGGGACTCTCCCAGAATGGCTTAGCAAGTTGCAGCAGAAGGGGAGCAAGAGCCAGTGCTCCCCCCTCTACCTGACTTCAGGTAGCTGGGCCCAGGATGCTTCCGCAGACTCTGGGTCAGCCTGGAGGAGACCGGTAGCTGAGGCTGCCCCTAAAGCTCTTGCATATTCACAACTTCATTGAATCCTCACACAAGTTCCCCATACAGGGAGGCCAGGTAGAGACTAGTCCATCTGATCTATGGGAAACCTGAAGCCCCAGAGGTTACAAGAGTCACCAAGGGCTGGACCCTGGATTTCCAGGTCATGGACACCTGCATTTCTACTGCATCATGAAGGTCTCATAATACAGTAGACCTGGGACACTTATCATTCTGCTGCATAAAAGAAAAAACCTACTTTTCCATGAGACTCTAAGATACCACAGTGGAGATGAGCAGGTATATACCTGCATTTTGGGCTGGTCATACTTCCATAAAAGCAGGACATCACAGATGTAAGAGGTAAGCATGCTACAGAAAGTTGTTTAAAAAGAAATTCTTGGCCAGACAAGGTGGCTTACACCTGTAATCCCAGCACTTTGGGAGGCCGAGGTGGGCGGATCACTTGAGGTCAGGATTTCAAGACCAGCCTGGCCAACATGGAAAAACCTGTCTCTATTAAAAATAGAAAACTTAGCTGGACGAGGTGGTGAGTGCCTGTAATCTCAGTTACTCGGGATGCTGAGGCAAGAGAATATCTTGAGCCTGGGAGGCGGAGGTTGTAGTCAGCTGAGATCACGACATCGCACTCCAGCCTGGGCGACAGAGTGGAGACTCCATCTCAAAAAAAAAAAAAAAAAGAAATTCCTCATGTGCCTTCTCCCTAACTAGTGACTTTCCCTGTTCCTCTAAGAATCAGCCTCGCAGGCAAAGGAAAAGCCCCTTCCATGAGGAGCACTGCTCCTGCCTCTTCTAACAATTGCTGTGTCCCACCCAGCAGCCCAGCTGCTGTGCAAGCCCACCACTGAGAGACCCTCAGCTCCTCTGAGCTATATCACATTGTCCCTCTTGGTGACCTTGGGTCTTTGACCTCAGTTCATCTCAGCTGTCTCATGCATTCATTCGGGAAGGCGCCACCTTCCTGGCCTTGCCTGTCTCTTTGGGATCCAACCAAGGTAATGAATGGAGGGATGGGGGCAGTTCTTGGGAAATTAGAGGACTGAACAGTTCTTGCTATCACTATTGCCTGTCGAAGGAGATCTCTCTTTTTCCCTTCCTCAGAAATAATTCTTGCTTTATCACCTCAGGGGACATCAGCAGGCCCAGGCGTGAGTGACTCTGAAATGACTGGCAAACTCTACTAGGCCAACTGACCTGGGCTGGCTTTCGAGGGCAATGTCAGGCAGGCCTCCTGTCTGGGTAGGGAGTATTAGGGGGAACACTGGTTCCCATGTTTCCACCATCCCAGCTGCTTCATGGCTGCCCCTCTGCAGACATCCATGGAGAAATGTGAGGAACGGAGGGGCAGTGGTGCCAGCCCCAGCTTGGTGGCTGCCTGGCAAGTGGCTCCTGGCAGATGGAGGCCCTTCAGCAACCTTGGCCACAGCATATGCTTCCCTGGGCTTCCTGACTGATAGAGCTGTCAAGCCTCAGTCCGGCTTCTCTCCCCTCCCCCTTCTCCCAAGCTTCCAGCTCTAAAGCATCACAGGATGAGGAAAATGGTGAGACTTCCATCCCTATAAATTCTCATTTTTTCCAGATTTCTGCCTTGATTCTTAGGATCCTGGAGTCATGCCCCTAATCCCCTGGCATTTACCCCAAGTACCAACAGGGACTAACACACTCTCAGAATCAGAATGGAAAGGATCTGGAGTAGACCTCATCACAACCTATCATTCTATAGAGAAAGAAACTGAAACCCAGAAAAAGCATGTCAGTTGCCTGAGGTTACCCAGAAAGTCAGGGACAGAGCCTGAGCTTGGGGCTAGACTCCTGAATCTATCAGTGAGGCTTCTGTACCACAACCCTTGCCCTCACCAGGGCAAAAATTAAAAAAAAAAAAAAAAGAACAAAGGGTATCTTTTCAAGTAAAGAAATCTTGGAATGAAGGCCTAGGGCTATGACCGGAGAAGTCCTGACCATTTTAAGGCAGCTCATAAATGACATGCAATAAAATATGCATTGAAACTGAGGCCCAGGGAAGAAGGGAATATCCATGCTGACCACAAAAACATGGTGGCAATAATGACATTGAGATTCAATTCCAAGCTTCCTGGCCACTGATGCCAAAAGGGAAAGTATGCTCAGTCTTATTGTTCTCATGGTTATGAGAGAGGGCAGGAAGAAAATTGGTTCTTTGGGAGAAATAAAGATCTCCCTAAAAGGAATGTTAAAAGGAACACTTTTGCATGGGGTTGGCTGCAGGGCAAGATGATGGTCCACTGGGAGTCTACAAAGTGGGTCCCAAGGAAAGATGGTGCCCTCAGAGCTCCCCAAAGTTGCCCTGTGTGTGCTGTGCTTTGCTCACGTCAGATTGAAGGACACATGGAACACATGGACCAAAGGACTAAAGGGATGTGGAGATGTCATCTGCTCTGCCTGCGACGACAGCCCCTTTCCACAGACAAAGCCCCCACCCAACCTGAGATCAGAGAGCTTCCTCGTTCCTGGTAATACAAAACAAGAAACCACATAAAACCACTCATGGTGTCTCTTGCACTTGCATTCTCTCCCTGTCACTTGTGCACACACACTCTCTCTCGCTCTCCTGGCATTTCATGACAATTGAGTCCCAACTGCCACATTTTCTAGATAGAAAAGTGAAGACTTGCCAAAGGCCACAATGGAGCCATAGAAGCAGGGCCAGCTCATTCTAATCCCACCAACAGTTCCAGGCATGCCGCTCCTGTTGGAAGCCAAGGTTCATCTATCTTCCTGCAGCTCCCAGGGGCTCAGCAGGGAGACACGGAGCCCAGCGCACCCAACCGTGCCTGTTTTAGCCCAGGAGCCTATCTCATAGCAGCTCCTTCATCTCTCCCCCTAGCTCCCTTCTCCCTCTCCAGCTGCAGCTGCCCTGCTGTTCTCAGCAGCTGATCGCTGTCCACCTGATTCCCAGTGGTACTTCCCATGCCATGCTGAATTCTTTCACCTTCAATAAGATCCAGGGCCTCAACAATGCCCAATGTGGCTCACACTTGCTGGAAGAGGGTGGGTGATTAATAAATGCCTCTCCTAATAAGTTTTCCTTCTCTGGAGAAGCTGCCCTACCTCTTAATTTAGCCAAAGTAAGCATTCTAAAATGTTTTAAAAGGGAGATTCTACAAACAACTACGTCCTATTTTAAAGGCCCTTTATCGTTTTTTGTTTTTTTTTTGAGATGGAGTCTCGCACTGTCGCCCAGGCTGGAGTGCAGTGGCACGATCTCAGCTCACTGCAACCTCCGCCTCCCAAGTTCAAGCAATTCTCCTGCCTCAGCCAGTAGCTGGGACTACAGGTGCCCGCCACCACCCCTGGCTAATTTTTGTATTTTTAGTAGAGACGGGGTTTCACCATATTGGCCAGGATGGTCTCAAACTCCTGACATTGTGATCTGCCTGCCTCGGACTCCCAAAGTGCTGGGATTACAAGCAAGAGCCACCGCACCCGGCCACCCTTTATCTATCTCAGAACAAGTTTTCCCCTTTTGCTGACAGGCAGACTAACCTGACAGAAAGAAGCCATGGCTTGAGCATCGAATGTAACTGAATTTTAGATCAAACATGACTGGATTTGGAAATTTGAATTCCAAACTCCACCATCTTTATGACAGTGGGAATGCCACTTTACTCCTCTAAGCCTCATTCTCCTTATCTCTCAAATGGGGCTAATTACAGTTGTGCATGAGTATAATCACAACAAGCAATAACATACGTGAAATGCCTAGCAAGGACCTGGCATAGGGACAGCACTCTGCAAATAGCAGTAATTATTTATTCGCCTGAATATATTCTTATTCTCAATGTTATTCATGTATATTACATTTTTCTCCCTGTCCAAAATCTTAATCTGAAATACTATACTTGTTTGTATCTGAGAGGTTCCTGACTACAGATTCATTTTATGCTTTCTTAAGTCTACTTGCAAAAAAAGAAAAGGAAAGAAAAACCCTAAACTGATCATTGTCTACAAAACAACAGGATTTCAAGACACCACCACTTTGGTCTAACAGACTATCCCAAAATTAACACCTCCAAAATATGAATTTCTGATTTTGCCTTAAAAAATCTGTTTTCCTGCAGCTTCCCTCATTTCAGTTAATGGCAATCCCATCATTCCAGTCGGGTAGGCCAACACTCTCACGTCTATCAGAAAAGCCTGTCAGCTTTTATTCCCTGCACAGTGTATGCATTTTACAGAAGGAAACTGAGGCTGACACAGTCGCAGAATCTGACACCTTTCGGCATCTTCACTGCTCCATCCCTGGTCCAAGCCACCACCATCTCTCTCCTGGATGATGCAGGTCTCATTATCTCCTACAAACTCTACCCAGCAGCCAAAGGGATACTTTTAGAACACAAATTGGATCAGGTCATTCCTCTACTCAAAACCCCTCCAACGGTCCTTCCTTTCAATAGAGGCTAAAGCCTTTTCTTCGGCTGATGTAAAGTTCTGTGCATCCCTCCCCTGACCCCCGCTTATCTCTTTGACCTCATCACCTCTCGCCCTCATTCCCTCTGCTCTAGCCACCCTGCCTTCTTGCACATCCCCTCATCAGGGCCTCTGCCTGGAATGCTCTTCTCCCAGATCTCTGCCCCGTGTATTCTCTCTCCCCCTTCAGGTCTTTGCTCCAAGGTCACCCTCTCAGTGAATCTTCTCTGACCACTGTGTTTAAAATACAACCCCTCCTCCTACAGTACTCCTCTTTCTTCCCATGCTTTGTTTTTCTCCACCGTCCTTAGCAACAGCTAACACATTTATGTATGTATTTATTTTATGTCTTTAGAATATAAGCTCCAGAGAGGTAAGGATAGATGCCCATTTAATGCTTTATTTAGTCCCTTGTGCCTAGACTAGTGTCAGGCCACCACAGACCCTCAATAAATCTTGGCTGAATGAATAAGGGGGTCTGCACTGATTTGGGTTGATGTCACCACCCAAGTAAGTGTAGGTTTCTTAGCAATTCAACAAAAGGGGGGGAAAAAAAGCTTTGTGGTACTTTATATTATTATAGTCCTTTCTGCACACAGTGTCCTATTTAGTGGGCTTGTCTCTCCTGCTAGGTTATGAGCTGGAAGAGTTTTATTCATCTTTGAAAAAATAGCACCAGAGGGTCCCCTCTAAGGGCTGTAATGACTATATGCAAGAGCTCAGGTGGGAGTTGTGTGCCCTCAGGCCCATCAGTATCAGGACCAATTTCCTTGTGTGTACATGAGATTAATCATCGCCATGACAACGAAGGGAGGTTGTGCTGCTGAGCATATACAGCAAGCCCTTGGTACATGGTGCATGTCACAGCTGGGATTTCTAGAAGGTAGCTGGACAGAGCCTTTGAAGGCTAAGTATTGGGCAAAGGCGAGCCTGGGGGTCCAGGAAAGCAAACTTAGGGCCTTCTCCTCCTTCTCAGCAGACTGACCTTCTTGCTGTCACAGCCCTGGGTCCTATTCTGCCCAGCACTGGCCCTAGCAAGTGTTTGTAGACCAGGAGTCCAGGTACCAGAGGGTCGGGGTAGGAAGGTGCTCAGAGACAGGTGACTACGGAGATTCCAAACTGGCAGCCCACGGCTGTATCGTGCTTGAAGACCTGCATGTATATGTATTCCAATTCAGTCAATATTTATAAACTGAGAGATTTCATATTTTTTTAAAATCCATGTTTTCTGGCTTGTCTCAAACAAATTAAAAGATCTTTCAGCTCTGTGCGTGCATTCCTGCATGGCAATGATTGTCTGAGACTGAGAAGTTGTTCCTTTCTGTCAGAGTTCTTACCAGAGCTCTTGCTCTTATAACTGGTCTGTGTTGTTTGTTAGCGGCCTGGCATTGGAGCTTGGAATCTCTTTTCTAGTCCAGTCTCATTTTATAGGTAGAAGATCTGAGGTCAGTGTGGGGGTGGGTTGCACTTGCTCAAGGCCCCAAGTAAATCAGCAGTGGGGCCAGGACTGCAACCCCAGGCTTACAACTGAATCCAGGGCACTGGGATGTACAAGGAGGCTGAGAATGCAGCCTTGCAGTGTTCTTTTGGTTGGTTCCCAGCTGTCAGGTAAGAAGAATGGGCTACTTGGGCTGAGGGGGAAATCCGTTTCAGGAAAAGGCTGGTGGGGCCAGGGAGGTAAAGCAGAGAGCACCATCTCTGGTTGCATGCAGCTAAAACCTCTCTTCTTCCCACTTGCTGGCAAACACTGATCTCCCCAACCTTGTGAAATAAACTCAGGGGAAAGGCTCAGCCTACACTGGTTCTGTTGACATAGCACTCTCAAGGGTCCCTCTCACTCCCCTTTCCCCAGAGCAGGCATCCTAGGGGCCCCCGATATGATGTAAAGAGAGGGAGCTTTGTCCTAGGGCAGAATCAAGCTGGAAACCTAGTTCTTAGCATAGGGCTGAGACGAGCTTTAACTTCATCTGTAAAATGGGGTTTCAGTTGTGAAGACTGAACTGAGTGGTGCATGCAAAGAGCCTGGCACACACACTGCTGGATGAACAGTAATTTCTTTCCCATATGTAATAAACCAAGGCCCAGAGACAAATGAATAACTTATACCAGAAAGGTACCAAACTAAAATGGGCTCCCTTAGCTCCAACTGGGTAATTTTAAAGTTTTAAATATAGTTGTAAAAGTAGTACATACCCATTTAAAAGCCTTCCAGTTTTGCTACTCAAAGATAAACCACTGATTAATTTGATTGCTGCCCCTTCTCAGGCCTTTTTCTAAGCACAGATACTTTTAGGGGGAGAAGGGTTGTTATGTTTACACAGTTACAGCCGTGGCAAAAATATAACTTGTATATTTTCAAAATGTACCATAGTTTAAGAATTGCCCATATGGCATATCCTTTATAAAAAGTATTTTATAGGCTGTATAGTATTCCATTTGATGGGTCTGTCATGGTTCATTTAGCCTCCCTCTCTGTTGAACATTTAGACTTTCTATCAAAAATAATGTTACAATAGGTATCTTTGTGAATAATTATTTTCCTGTATTTGGAATTATTTCTTTAGGCTGGTTCCCTGGTAATGGATTTATAGGGTCGAAAAGTATGAATGTGCTGCCAAACTGCTTTCCCAAAGGGCTAGGTTGCCTGTTGGTTCTCCCACCCGTAATGTACACCTATTAGCTGGGTTTTCAACTTGATCAAACCACCAGCACTTAGCCAAAGCCTTAAAAGGCAAAGTGTTCAAGCTCAGACATACAAATCATCCAAGATGATTTTTCCATGTCTCTCCGGCCCTGTGGCAAGTATCTTCGCCCCCACCCTCCACCCTCCACCCTCTGCCCCATGGTAATGCAGGCAGGGAACTGAGGCCGAGCTCAGAAATGGCCCAGCTCCCAGATTGAAAGCAAGCCTCCCAAAGCTACTCCCCCTTCTAATTACAGCATTTCCTATCTGTGTGGCAGCTCTGGCATGGCTGTTTCAGTCAATATTTACCAAGTGTCTATTGTGTGCCACTTCCTCCTCTGCCAATAGTCCCATAATCAAAGCACGTGTCAGTGAGGGTTGGGCAGAAGAGAGAGGGACTCCTCTGCAGAACTCAGAAGCTGGTGCCCTTGAGCAGAGCTCTGGAGGACAGGTGCATAGTTGTTCTCCAGGTACCCAGGAGCTGCCTGTGAAGGAGCATTCTGTGCAGGAACAGGGGTTAGCATTTACAGAGTCATGAAGAGTAAGAGAGCTACAGGGGGCTGGGTACTGCTAGACTACACAGTGTAGGGGCATAGGGAGAGTAGAGAGAAGGGCTGAGCCTGCAGAAAAAAGCCTTTTGAGCCTACAGAAAAAAGTTCTGATCAAGTTTAAGGTCAAAGTCAGGTTTACAGTTCAAGGTCAAGGCAGGCCTAAGCCTCAAGGTCAGATTTATATTACAGAAGATAACCCTGTACCAGCTCTGCCAAGGAGGGACTGGGAAGAGATGAAGAGAAGCACCAGGACAGAAGGTCAGGGATGATGAAGTTTTAACGAAGGCTATAGAAGTTAAAATGAGAGTGGAGGTGAGGAGGTGACAGAAGTAAAGGTGGCTTCAAGAGAAATTTAGGAAGTAGACTCTTGAGGGTCCCCAGAAGAGATAAGCTGTAGGGAATGAGGGAAAGGGAAGAATTGTGATGACACCCAGGCCTCTGTGTGGGTTAGCTTCGCTGCCTACCCAATATTCTATCCCTCCTCCCTCAATAATAGAACCCTATTCAGGGGTGGCAATATATCCACCTTAAAACACACAGACACATCCCCCACTCCACCCAGAGTTGCAGAGACAGTTCTGGCCTGTGAGTTGTGAACAGCAGCACTCTGGGCTTGGGAACCTGGCTAGGTGTCTGCTATCCTGCAAGGGCTAAAAGAGGAATGGGCATCATGCCTTCAGAGGCTTGGAGTCTTCCCAGGTGCTAGGAACAGAGCTGGATTCGGAATCAAGGCTTAGTAAACACCTGCTGAGGGAAGTCAGGCAGCCAAACAGATAACCTGACAGTTCTGAGAACCCCATTCCATCAATCCAGGAACCAGGAAGCGGGCCCCTGAAGGAGCTCCATCCTCTCACTGTCTTGGGACAAAGCCTGGTACAGTATGGAGACCACAGTACTTGGGGCCAGGACACTCAGCTCTGCCACTGAGTATGACTCAGACCTAAGGCATACCTCTCTTGACCTCTGGGTCCCTCAGTCTGCCCATCTATAAAGTGGAGATAACACATCCCACCTCATAGAGCAGTTGCGACAACCCGACCTCTGCCTTGTCAGCCTCATTTCCCACACACCTCCTTTGCAATTCATCTTGAAAATTCACTGGACTTCTGCCTATGCAGTGCTGTCTTCCTGGAAAGCTCTCCCAAGCCTCTTCAGCCTACTTATTTTCCAAGTTCAATCCAGGCCTGAATGCTTGTGTGTAGCCTCAAGGGAGACAGAATTCACAGCTAGAGCACATCGTGCACCAATAGGATACAGGCTGTTTACACACATCCCCACCTGTAGACCAGTCTCCCACCCTTTGGGAGTTACTGAGCCTACATGTATATGTGCATGCACACACACACATGTGTGTGTGATGCTGATGAGCTGAGAAAGAGGTCTGGCAGAAGAAGTCACAAGGTCCTCATCCAGGCTCCACACAGCTCAGAGCAAAGCAGAAAAGCTGTGGGCACCGCTCCGGCCAGTGCATCCCCCAATCTGGTCAGTGTGGAGCTCAACAAACCTTCCTTACTGAATAGTTAGCCTCTCCATCTCTGCCTCCAAAAGGACTTTTGATGGCATTGGTGCTGACACACACTCCTCGCCCTTGCTGTTGGGAGGGTCGGCTGGAGAGCTCTACTCCAGTCTCTCACCTACAGGAAGGCACTGCTGTGTACATCTTCACAAGATGAGGGATGCTAAGTTACCTTACTCGCCCAGGGTCACAGGAATAAAAGGCATCAAGGGCCAGCCAGGCCTCTCTGGACATCAGAGCTGTTTGTGGGCTCTGACGCTAAACCTTCATGGCATCTAAGGGACTTAGCCTCCCTGTTTGCAAAATAAGACCTGAGCCCACGAGGTGGAGGTTGCAGTGAGCCGTGATGGTGCCACTGCACTCCAGCCTTGGTGACAGACTGACAGAGTGAGACCCTGTCTCAAAAAAAAAAAAAAAAAAAAAAAGAAGAAGAAGAAGAAGCCGGAGTCTCTCAGGAAACCAGTCTTTCTATCAGTGTCTCTCTCACCCACTCATACACACTGAGTATGAAACTTCCACAAGGCCCCCTAGGGCTAGCCCTACACACTGGGAGAATATATTTGCAAAATATATATTTAACAAAGAACTTATATCCAGAATGTATAAAGTACTCTCATACAACTCAGAAAGAAGGCCAACAGTCCAGTTTTTAAAAGTTAATGGGCAAAATACTTGAACTGATACCTCACCAAAGAGGATATGTGGCTGTCAAATAGACACAAAAAGATGTTCAACATCATTAGTTATTAGGAAAATGCCAATTAAAGCCATAAGGAGATACCATTACAAACCTATTAGAGTGGCTAAGATTTAAAAGACTAACCATACCACGTACTGATGAGGATGCAGAGGAGATGAAACTCCCATAATGCTGCAAGTAGGAACGTCAAATGGTACAGATGCTTTGGAAACACATGGGCAGTAAAAAGTTACATATATCTTTACCAAGTGATACAGCCATTCTTCTTCTGGGAACTTACCCAAGAAAATAGGAAAGTGTATGTCCATTGAAAGATTTATACACATACATTTGTAACAGCTTTACTTGTAATAGCCAAAAAACTGGAAAAAACTAAATGTCCATCAACAAAAAGATGAATGTATAAACAAATGATGATTTATCCTTTCTCCATACTATGGAATATGAGTTCGAGACCAGCCTGACCAGCATGGTGAAACCCTGTTTCTACTAAAACTACAAAAAATTAGCTGGGCATGGTGGCGCATGCCTGTAATCTCAGCTACTCAGGAGGCTGAGGCAGGAGAATAGCTTGAACCTGGGAGGCGGAGGTTGCAGTGAGCCGAGGTCGCACCACTGCACTCCAGCCTGGGTGACAGAGTCAGACTCTGTCTCAACAAAAAAGAAAATAAAGGGAATAAACTATTGGTATACACAACCTGAATCTCAAAATAATTATGCTGAGTGAAAAAGCCAAACCAGAAATGTACATATTATTCCATTTATATAAACTACTAGAAAATGTGAAATAATCTGTACTGACAGAAAGCAGATCAGTCATTGCCTGAGGATGATGGGGGAGGAAACTTTTGGGGACGATGGAGATGTTCACTATCCTAATTGTGGTGATGGTTTCATCAGTATAGAAATATGTCAGAATTTACCACACTGTACTTTAGATATGTGAAGCTTGTTGTATATCAACTATATTTCAATAAAGCTAGAAGGAGGAGGATGGGAAAGAGTGGAGGAAAGAAAACAGAAAGCATAGCAAACAGGAGTCGTCTTAGGAAGCCAGGCAAACAACACAAACAACACACACACACAGACACTGACACACATACACAGATACACACACACAGACACTGACACACGAACACACACACAGACACAGATACACACACAGACACACCGGCACAGGCACACACACATAGGCACACACAGAGACACACACTGACACACACAGATATACACACACACACAGACACACACACAGGCACACATACACAGACACACATACACAGACAGACACTGACACACACACAGACACACGCCACACACACAGATACACACACACAGGCACAGACACACACACAGGCACACATGCAGACACACACACAGGCACACACACAGATACACACACAGACACACCAGCATAGGCACACACACGGACACACACACTGACACACACAGATACACAGACACACAGGCACAGACACACACACAGGCACACAAACACAGGCACACAGAGTCAGACACTGACACACACATAAACACACACAAAGACACACAACACACACACAGATACACACACAGACAGACAGGCATAGACAGACACACACACAGGCACACACGCGGACACAGACACAGATACACAGGCATAGACAGACACACAGGCATACACACGGACACACACACAGGCACATATACACAGACACACACAGACACAGACACACACAGACACAGGCACATACACACACAGAGTATGAAACTCCCACATGGCCTCTAGTCCCAAGGAATCCCTCAACCCAGGATTCCATCTGATAGGGACACCAAAGCTTCTTGTCATTTACTCAACATTTTTCTAGAATGTTTCCTGTGTACTTGGTTTGTGCTGGGTACTGGGGGTTCAGAGACAAATCAAACAATCCTTGCCCCAGGAAATTATTTCTAGCATCCATGGTATAGCCTTCCCCAAATTCAACCTAAACATTTCGCCACATGCTCCTAATATCCCAGCCAGATTCCCTTCACAGGATCCCTTGGGGTCCTTCCTCCTGGGCCTGATTTTGTTTCTACCCTTGCCACCTCTTGGGAGAAAGCCTTCAATTAGTTCACAACTCCAGCAGAAGTCTGTCTTTTATCTGTGCAAAACAGACATCCCAGCTGAACCCCAACTGATTTCTAATAATTGACCAACGAGATCTGAGTCAAGTCTTCATAGAATCGCAAAAATTCTGGACAGGAAAGAATCTGAAGGTTTCAAAGCCTAACATCCATCTGACTGCAGTTCTGTTTCTCGGAATAACATTCCTGTTCTGCAGTCACCCGGACCCAGTTTGAATACCTCCAGTGAGGAGGGAGCTCACTACCAAATGAAGATGTGTTGGCACTTTGGGGAAGTAGGGAAGTTATAAAGTGATTCCTATACAAAACGGATGGAAGGGTACTGGCATTTATTAAGCACCTACTGTGTTTAATAAATAAAGCCCCTGGGCTAGGTAGGGGCTTTACACACAGAAGATTTCTAATCTAGTTTAATTCTCATGCCAGCTTTGCTGTCAGGAGGCCTGGGTTATGATTATGATGCCCATTTTTACTATTGAGGTACTAAGGGTCAGATAAATTAAGTGACTTGCCCAGTCCCAAAGTCAGTCCATGGCAGATACCAAGACAGCAGTCCAAGTGTATCCAACTCCAACCTGCGCTCTCTGTTCCCAACCACTCAGAGAGCAGGGCAAGGGGGCTGGTGCTGCCTAGGCTTAGATCCTGGGCTTTTTCACCTGGACGGCTGGCCTCAGGGATTCCTTACAACACCGACCTCCGCCAGGCCTAACAACCTCTGAGGCCTTCTCTCTCAGACACAAGGACCCAGAGTGAGGAGCCCCCCTCCTGTGGAGGGGGAAGGGGCTCTCCAGAAGGAAGCCACAGACAGTTGGCTCAAATGGTCTACAGCTCCAATCTGGGCCCTGGGTGCCACTCAGGGAGGGCTGGTCTCTGCAGTCAGGGAATAGGAGGGTGTGGAGGGGTCAGGTCCTCTCCATCCTCTGAGAGCACAGAGCTTAGGCTGGTGACTGAGAGCCTGGGCTCTGTGAAGGAGCTGTGGGAGTTGGAAGCGGGTCCCCCGAAAGACAGTGTTTGAGCTGGGTGTTGAGACAGATCTGAACATGAGGAGATAGCAGTAGTAGTAGGAAGAAAATTTCAGGCAGAGGGAACAGGGCAAGTAAAAGTAATTGAGATAGAAAGGAATGGCAGGGAGGAAATACTGCTGACCTGGGGTAGAACACGTCCAAGGGTCACTCAGGGACTTTTCTGAAGTCATAAACTATCAAAATGTCCTTCTCTTGCTCTTAGACCACCTCACTCCTATCAGGTCCAGGGCTAGCAACCTTAGTGTAAGAGCCCAGCTAAGCTTTGAGGAGGAAGGAATGCCCATTCACAGGCCTAAGAGAACAGAAATGGGGAGAGGAAGAGAATGAGAAAGTAAAATGAGGGGCAGGGATAGTTTGGGCCCTGGAATCAGGTATTTGGTAGCTCAGCCAGCATGTAAGAGCTGTGGGCCATGGACAAATTGCTTAAATTTCCTATAACTCAGCTTCCTTTTCTATAATAATGCTTTCCTTACCTGGGCTGTCAGGAAGATGCTATAAGGTCACATACCCCCTGTGCCCGACATGTAGTGTAGCTATTATCATTAACCTTGACAAGAGTCGGGACTTAGAGGGTCAGAAAAGCAATCGAGGCCCATAGAGACAAGAGGAAGCAGTGTTTGTGGAGACATCTGCTATATACCAGGCTCTTTCCCAAAGGGGACTGCAACAGATCATCCCATCTCCTCTCAGGCAGGAATAATCGATTTCTCTTTGGCAGATGAGAAAATGGCCCAGGGGGTAACACAATTTGTCTGAAGTCCCAGGCTAACAAGTGGCAGAACTGGAAATGAGCCAGGCCTGACTCTGAAACAGCGAGTGGCTCCCAGAAGGCCCAGGGCGGCTTAAGTGGATGGAGCTGTGGCTCCTCCCCTTTTGGCTCTGAGCCCCAAAAGTTAGGAAGGTGGCTACTGTCAGAAGACGTAGTTTGCCTCATGAGGTTTGCCTCACAGCAGAGGTGATGTTTAGCACAGCCTTTCTCCCTCTGGGGCTTGATGTCCAAAGTCTGCCACTTCTGAAAGGGAGTCTGGAAGGGAGGCGAATCTTACAATGCAGACAGAGGGGATGTGTGGGAAGTAAGACGGGGGAAGTGGTGCCAAACTGGCTGCCTAATGAGGCTTTGGGAAAGACGCAGGACCCAGGATTTACTGTGCCTCTGTTTCCACCATTTTAAAAGCCAGGAAGGACAGGGAGCTGCCCTTTGCTGAAGGGCACCAGACCGATGGCCTAGCCAGACTGGAGAGCTCAGTGTCCTCAGACTCACTGTTCTTACACAGTCCTCCTCCACTCCCTTCCCAAATGCCAGCTCTTTAGATCCTGTTCTAGTTCCTCCTCTTCCTCCGGGAAGCCTTCTCATATAGTTTCAACCTACAGCTATTCTTTCTTCTGGGAATGCCAGTTGCACCCACTGCTTGCCTCACCTGTGGCCAGCCCTATACTAGGATTCCAGATCTTCTGGGTTACAGCTGTCAGGCACAGCCTTTCCAAACTCCATCCTATGGCGAGAATTCCTCCTAGAACATCCAGTCCTATGTGAGCAGCCCAGAGATGAGGTGCCAGCTCTCAAAACACATTGTTTTGTTACTAGATTTTTGTTTGTTTGTTTTTAGAATTTTCTCCCTTTTATCCCTTGAACTGAGCCAAAATTTGCCTTCCTTGCTGGCACTTGCAAGGACTGGTCTGGTATCTGTCTCTCAGGGCACGCAGAAGCCCACACTCTCCCATGCCTGCACTTTGAATACCTTTACCCCTGAAAACTGCTATCCTGTCACTACAGTGTGGGAAGCCACATCCTGTATACCTGTGTGGGAGTCCCCACCACAGCACTTGTGCTTATATAACTTTGGGCCAGTTTCTTCTTTCTAGTGGTCCTAGTTTTCTCAACTATTAAAAAACTTCCTATCTTACCAAGCAGCACAGTGCCTCACCTGTTGTGTGTGTTCAACAAATGGTAGTTTAATTTATTTTTTGTTCACCAATCACTTCTTTAGAGGCAGTATGGCTTAGAGGGAAGAACGCAGCTCTGATGCCAAAGAGACTGGCATCTAAGTGTAGGCTCTGCTACACAGTCGCTGTGTAACCTTGAACAAATTTCCTCCCCTCTCTGAGTCTCAGTGTCTTCCTCTATAAAACAAGGATAACATATGCTAAGTGGGCCTGAATTGGTTGACTGCTTCTTTTTTTCTCGACCCATCTTTATGTTGCCTTTCTTTCGCATCTGCCCAGTATTCCAGGCTACGAATAACACAGCTATATCACTGTGTGGCAGGCACAGTGCTGAGTGCTTCAGATGAAGATTCCATTCAGTTCCCATTCACCCTCTAAAACAGGTGCTGTGAGGGCTAGCACCTCATACTCAGAAGACACACAGTCAAATGGCAGCTGTTGTTAATATTTCTATGTGCCAGGCCCTGTGCACCACCCACATACCTTCCCTCCAACCAACCTAAACAGCTCCCTGAGGGTAGGGACCACATCTTGGTGCCTGTGTGCACAGCAGATTCTCAGTATATGTTGGTTGAATGAATGGTTGTAAATACTTCTTTGAATTCCTTCACCGTGGCCAGAATAAAACCTCACCATGATAGGTGCTTGATGAATATTTGATTAACTGGAGCCACAAAAAATGTGAACTGTCATCAGTGGCTTTAATCTGAATCCTAGAAGGCCCTGAAACCGTGGTAGGGTTCCTTCTGCTAATTAAGAGCTCCTCTGAGGTCCTTCACTAAGAACACTCTAGGCTGTCTCTGCAACCAGATCCCAACTTTTCCTCTGCAGGGACCATGTGTCAGAGCTGTCCACAGAGAGACTGCTTGCTGTCCAGACCACAGGACAACCCAAGGAGAGGGCGGCAGAAGTTCTGCTGCAAGGCCGGTGTGGCTTCCAAAGAACAGGAACTACCCCACCCACTGAGGACCTGCCAGGAGCCTCTCTGCACCCCTCTTTCTCAAAGGTGGCTTCTGTGTCAGGCTGCACAGGCCACCAACCAAGTTCCCTCTTCTGAAGCTGCCGACCAAGCTTCCAGAGACCCTGTGGTAGGGAGGCATGGCTAGGGCCAGCTTCAAGGGGTACAGAGGTATCTGGAGGCCTCAGTCCCCACAGACTCAATCCTGACAGTGCTGCCGAAAGGGAAGGGGCACCATGAGGGCCTTTGAAGCTGGGGGAGCCAGAAGCAGAAGATCACAAGCTGCCAAAGTCAGGCTAAATGCCCTAGCCTTGCAAACAAGGCATTCCCTGGCCTAGGCTGCCTTTCCAGCCTTCTTTCCTTTCTCTGCCTTCATCTGTGGGCCAGCCAATAATGACTGAGCACTATGTGCCCAGCATCTAAAACTTTACATCTGAGGTCACAGACAGATGGCCGGCCACATACACATTTTAATATGTGCATTTAAAAATGTTGTCTAATCAGCTACATTTTAAAAATTAGGAGATGTCAAAAACAAATAGGCAGATTTCTAGCTTATAAATCAGAAGATCTGACAACATTGGGCACATGTTCTTGTAGGCAAGAATGGTGGGAGCAGGACAGCAGCTGCCTCTTTCAAGCAAGTACTTTCCAATGTGCTACAATCCCCAAACAGACCAACCAGCCTGTTTTACCTTTGTAGACAACTACATTTGACATCCCTTGCTTAACATATTTCATTTTGGTGTAGAGTCTTCCTAATGACCTTAGGAGACAACATCATTTCCCAGTTTTACAGATGAGGAAACAGAGGCTCTGAGGGAAAAAATAACTGGGCCAAGATTCAAACCTCAGCAGTCCAACTTGAGAGCCAAACACAAGAACACGAGTCTGTGGCAAAAATGAGGAAAACACAGACAATGCAGTGAGTTTTTAACAAAGCAAAATGTATTCAATTTGAAAGGATGCCATTTTTCCCCTGATAACATGGCCTTCTTTCTTGGGGGAATAGAAATATTAAAATGTTCTTTGTCTTATTATATGATAGTGATGGTAAAGAGAACCCTAAGTGTCATCTGAATGTCCTCATCTGGTAAAATAAAAGGCTAGCGAACCGAGGATGGATTCCCAAATGCACTGGTCTTTGTGAAATCTAAGTCCAAGACCCACTGCTCTGCTACAGACTTCCTGTCCCAGTATGACAGCAATCTTCTGTTATTCCTCTTGATTAAAACAAAAAACAAAAACTCATAACTTCATCTAACCATATCTGCATCATTCTATTTTTGAAGAGGTGGCTTTTGAACTGAGTCTTTCCCAACGCCTCTCCCCCTAGCAAATCCACAAAGCATTTGTTCATGCCTTTTGTTATATTTATCTTATTCTTCCTCAAGTTACAATTATATGTATCCTATCCACCCTTCTACCCCCTAAAGTCATTACAGAACAGAAGAAAGACACTTTGGGAGGCCAAGGCAGATGGATTGCCTGAGGTCAGGAGTTTGAGACCAGCCTGGCTAACATGGTGAAACCCCTTCTCCACTAAAAATACAAAAATTATCCAGGCATGGTGGCGCATGCCTATAGTCCCAGCTACTCGTGAGGCTGAGGAAGGAGAATCACTTGAACCCGGGAGGCAGAGGTTGCAGTGAGCCAAGATCGTGCCACTGCACTCCAGCCTGGGTGACAGAGCAAGACTCTGCCTCCAAAAAACGAAACGAAGAAGAAGAAGAAAGAGTTTCTGAATTGTTAGCCACTCAGAGCTAGAAGGGCTCTTAGATATCATCACGTCTGACTCCCATTTTGCAGGCATGGAAAAGCAAAGGGTCTGATCTAAGGCCACCCAGTGGGTCAATGGCAGAGCTGGGGTGAGGACACAAGTCTCCTGACTCCTCGGTGCTGGCTCTTCCTGCTGCGCCAGGCTGCTTTCCAGCCACTCCCTTTTGGTTGGCTCAGCCCCTCAATTCAGAGGACAGTGCTGAGTATGCGACAAACACGTCATAAATATCTGTTCATTAATGCAAAGCAGCCTGGGGTGCACAGGCCTCAGCCTCTCCAAGGCCCTTGGCTTGAGCTTCACATCACCTGCATTGAGACTTCCCTCAGCACCAGCTGTGAACTGGCACCTGGGGCCTCTGGTGGCCTAGATGTAGAAAGACCCCGTGTGGCTTAGAAGTGCAATCCCCGTTAGGCCAGAGTTATGAACCAAGCCCTGCTGAGTAATGTTAGGCGAATGACTTCACCTCTTAGGTGTTAGGTGTTCCTCCAGACAGACAGGTGGGATGCCTAGAATAGGCATGAAGAAGAATTCCTCAAGCCTATCAGATGGTTATAGGCAGAAGACAGTCTTCGTCAGAGGAATTTCAAAATCCCACTTCTAGAAGCCTCTAAGGACAGGAAAGGTTCTGGTCTACCTGGGACAAACGGATAGTTCCATCAAAATTGTGCTACAGAGTGAGCTCGGATGGTCCCCAAGACTCTGTGTCCACCTTCTGGATCAATGAGGACAGGAGCCAACAAGTCTTTAGGGCTGTTTACATTCTAAATCAAATAGAACCCTTTACTATTATTATTAAATTATTATTCACAAGCTCAATGCCAAAAATAGAGATGACAATGGCATCATCTCTCTAAAGCCTTCCTGACCCACTCAGTAGGAAAGATCATTCCCCTCTCTCTGTCCCGCCACCCCATCACACACATATCAGTATGTCTTATAGCTTCCAGATGTTTTCTCATATCTACACGTTTAGGTATCTGTCTCCCTCTGTTAGATATGAGCTTCTTGAAACTAGGACTCACCATTTACTCTTTCCTGCATGCTATGCACTTAGCCCAGGGCCTAGCTAATAAATAAGGACAAATGCTGATCAATGTTTAGCAAGTTAAGGAATCCCCTCCACCTCCAATACTGGAACAAGGGTGCATATAGGCCTTTTGGAGCCAGTAGATGCATGCAGATCATTTGAGGTATGGGAACTCTCGGAGCGAAACCGGCTGACCCAAGGTTACTCAGTCATTGAGAGGGCTCAGACTAAAAGCAACTCTTTGGACACCCAGTCCAGTGCACTTCCAGCTAAACATTTTCTAGGTTCTATGACACACTGGTTGTATGACTCTGGGTAAGACCCTTCGCCTCTCTGCCCTGGCTTTCTCACTTATAAAAATGGGTAAATTTATATATAGTGCCTACATAATGGGATGATCTGAGGAGTAAATTATTGAACCTGTATAAAACAGAGCACAACACATAAGAAGACTAAAAAAGTGTGTCTATCCTGACTGTCATTCAGGCCTAACCATTATCCTCGGTAAAGGGGCATCCACCAACCATCAGCAAAGCAGGGCTCATGGTGAAAGGAAAACTCTCCATTCCTGGCTCACACAGTTTTCAACCAGGAAGTACCCTGCACCAATCACCTGGGAGAAATGCCTGATCGCTCACAATAAATTGTTCACAGCTTTTTCTTCTCCAAACCCCTATTCACACCTGCAAGTGCACACACAACTCACAGCATCAGCAAGGTATGCATGAAGAGGCAGCGAAACTTTGGAAGAGGATGATCCAGACAGACCTGGTGTCAGACAACAGTTCTAGCTGGGCAATCCTCAGCAAGTCACTTATTCTCTCCAAGCCTCAGTCTCCTCATCTTTGAAACAGTCATAATTTTCTTTAAGGATTACCTGAGATAGTTAGTGGTCTGGGACTTCATAAATGATGTTGAGGGTAATAATAACTGTCCGATTTTTATTTAACAAAATCCACTCGGCAGAATGTCAGAAGCAGAAGGGGTCTTAGAAATCACTTAGTCCAGTCCCATCATTATATAGATGGGCACACAGAGGCCTTGAGGGGAGGCCTGACTGGCCCAAGGTCACATAATAAGGCAGTGGTTAAACGGGACATGGGACCTGGGTCTCCTGACTTTCTACTGCATATCCATGTTGTCCCACTTGATTCTAATTATCTGCTCCCCTCCCTCAAACACAGAAAATGGCTAGAATCATTCCCTTCCCAATCCTCCTCCCTTCACAGTCATCTCACACCAGCCAGCACCATCTGGATCCCTTTTTGCCAACATCACCACCCTCCCAGGCACATCTGGCCCCTTTTGGTCTAGTCAGGAGCCCTAGAGGAGTAGGCAAAGCATCTGTTAATCACCAGCAATAGCAATAATAACAGTAGTTGTAATAGCAATAATAATGACAACCAACAACCTGGACGATGTCCTACACTTAAAAGGGCCTTCACCTACACAATCAACACATTCCTACAGTTTCTCCCTAACCTAGTTGGCTTAGGGACATAATTTCCTCAAGTTTGTTTCATTCAACACTTACGGAGCACCTACTTTGGGCCTACTCATGGGCCAGAGGCTGGAGATATAGAAAGGAAAATGATAGGGCCTCTGCCAAATAGGAATTTAGGGTGGGGGTGGGGGGACATGACAACTTCTTTTGGCCCAAATGGTGCAGCAGCAAAATTCCCCACCCAACCCTATGGAGAACCTCCTTTATCATGCTGTCAAAAGGCAGGAGGTATCTATGGAATAAAGAGGAGTGAGAAAGGCTTGAGTGCTAGGCTGAAAATGACAGCAGGAAGGAAGATAAAGAATCGAAAATACAGGCACCAAAAACTTGACTGCCTGGCCTCAGGGTGACTCTAGGGAGACACTCCAGGGAGGGCAAGAGAGCCACAGTGGGATTCCTGTGAGATCCGGAAGACCTGAACCCTGCCCTGCTGCCAGCACACAAGATTCTGCTGCTTCTGTTCCCTCAGAGACTCCGCCCTTGGATGCCAGGATTTTCCAAACCCAATGCTGGGCTACAGGCCTCCTTGGGACCATCATTTGCTACAATGATGTCACAACCTTTGCAGTGGAAATGTTGCTGCCTGCCTAAGCCCTCAGCCTGGTGGCCCAATATACTTCAGCATTCATTACCCCTGGCAGGGACACCATCTGCAGGGGTGTGGAAGAGACAGGCAGGGGATGGGGAGGAGAAGAGGACTAAAAGCAGTCATCTCTTCCTGTCTTCCCCCAGCCTATCTCCCAAGTCCTGAGTTCCTGAGAACCTACTATATGCCAGGCACAGGCACTATTTTAGGTCCTTCCACATACATCTCATTTAATTTTCACATCAGCCCTCTGCGGGCTGTACCCCTAGATTTACAGATGGAGAAACTGAAGCTGGGGGAAGGGAAGTCACTTGGCAGCTCAGGGATGTCAACATAGGACTGTCTGGCACCTCCAGCTCCTTGAGGCCCACAAGGTCAGTGTTTCACTTAAGAAGTCAGAGTTGAAAGAGATCAACTGAGGAAACCCCAATTATTTCATGAACCTAAATTTAAATTGCCTTAGCAGAGGGGTCCCCCTGACATGTAAAAACTGCTCGAGTGATATACTAAAATTATACAGATCATTTAATCCAATTCCTGCATTTAACAGATGAGCAGACAGACACCCACACCTAAAGAATTTTAAAATGGCTACTTGTGGCCAACTAGCAAGTTAAGGGCCTAGAACCCCAATCTCTGGCACTTTCCTTACACGACTCTGCCTGCAGAGATCACCTTTTTCTAAGAAGCTCCTCCAGCCCATCCCGACACCACCAGATGGGCAGAGAAGGCAGAGGAAACAGGCAGCATGTGACCGGCCTCTCTTTCAGTCTGCAGGGTTGGGAAGGGAATATGGGGATCCCCAGGCTAGTAGGTGTTGCAAACAGCCCAGCTCCGGACTGGGGAGTGGAAGGCTTCATATCCCAGGGAAGCTCCGGGGAGACGGAGGCTCAGATCGTCCACTCTAAGACTTATGGGCATTTTCTCCCCAGATCTACTGCAGGGCCCTGATGCTTCTCAGACGGAAAGATGGGATGGAAGCAGTCATTGGCACTTGACCTTGGGGTGGGTGTGGGGTTCCATCCTTCTCCCACTTCCAGGTACCTCTGCTCCTCCTCCAAGAAGGAAAAGAGAAGCTTAAATGTTTGCCAAATGCCAGAAGAGGAAGACAAATAAAAATTAGGGGGTGGGTTCCCTAAAAACCTCCTAATCGCCCACTTTGGAAATCTTCTCTGCTGCAATCAGCACCCTGTAATTCGTACATTTCACGGAGGGGGAGGGAGGGAAGCGCTTAAAGGGATGTAGGGGAATGAAGGGAGGGTAAGAATGAGTCACGATTAACCCCTCTCAGGCTGGTGCCCTCCAAGGGATTCTACCGCAGCGAGCGGTTGCAAGCGGCCCCCACCTGCCGCGGTGCAGCGCAGGGCCAGCTCCCCGCTCCGCCGCGGCCTCCTCACCTGAGTCCACTCGCCCTCCGCAGCCCCGCCGGCTCGCACCGCTCCGGCCCGGCTTGGCGCAGCGCCTCTGCAGTGGCTGCTGCAGCAGCCTGGCCCTGATCAGCGACCTGCGGGGTTTGGAAAAAGAGATAGACCGGGGCGGGTGAGCGCGGGCGGAGGACACCCGGGCAGCTGAGCCCCCGGCCGCTGACAGCTGGGCCGCTGCAGCCAGAAGGCTTGGAGGGCAGGCTGCCTGCCGGGTGCTCCGTCCCCTCCTCCTCGCGGCCCGCGGCCCCCACCCCACCCCCTGGCACTTGGCACTCTGGACTGCCGCGGGTGCAGCTGGGCGGTGGGCCCGGAGGTCCCCGGGGTCCTTGTCATCACCTGCGGAGGCTTCCATGGCTTCAGCTGCCCTGCCGGGGCCGCCGAATTGCTCTCCCGAGCCCCTGCAGGAGGCGGCTAGCTGGGTGCTCGCCGGGGCTGGGGCTGCCGGGAGGGAGGGGCGGGGAGGGTGAGGTGGATGGAGGGGACCAGCCAGTCGGCGGCTCGCCGGCAGCTGCGTAAGCGGCCCGTCTTTACTTTCCTTCTTAAAGAGATAGTTAGTATCTTGCTCTAGAGGGCCTGGGAGCAGAGACAACGAGCACACGGGGAGCGGGGGCCTCTCCCACCTACACACCAGCGGGTATTTTGAGCTGGGCGATCGATTGGGCGTGGTGGAAAGCGTCTTGGTCGGCTGTGTGACCCTGCGCAAGTCCCTTCACCTCTCTGGGCCTCAGCTTTTTCTTCTGTAACATGGGGTGATGATACCAATCTCACTCCCTGGCACATAGTTGGTTCTAGTCAAATAGTAATTTTTATCTAAAAGCCTTTAGGAACATTTTTCATTGCCCAAACCAAGTCTGAGTACCAGGGTTATTTAATGTGAATGGCAAGCACTTGGGCTACTAACAATGATCTCAGGAAACTTAAGTGTCTGAAAATGGAAATGTTTTCCTCTGAAGTGGTAAAAAGGTGAATCATTGGAAAGATCTCGGAGAGATAAGTAATCACAACTTAAAATGCTCATTGTGGCTCTTTTCCCTCTGTCTTCCATCTGTCACAGGGAAAACAAGAAGACCAAAAAGTCCAAAAAACTGGATTTTCTGCCTAGCCCTTCCATTTCTAGCCATACAACTTTAGATAAGTTAACTCACTTTCTGGGCTTGGTTTCTTATCTGCTTCATGTGTGGGAAGTAGGTGGAGTGGGAATGGGCTCCTTCTTTCTGAACTAGGCCTGTCTGATCTGTCATTACTCTGCTCTAAACCATCCAGTGGTTTTCTGTATCGCTCTCCACCACCTGCCCTCATCTTACTCCAGCTCTGACTTCATCTTGCGTGGCTCTCCCCATCACTCACTTTTCTCCCATCAAGCTGTCCTTCTTGCTGAGGCCTCACTGCTGGGCCTTTGCATTTGCTGTCCCCTTTGCCTAGAACACACCAGAAAGCCACATGGTTCAATCCTTCCTTTCCTCCAGGTCTCTGCTCAAATGTTACTGTCTCAGAGAGGCCTTCCTTAACCATTCTACATAAAATACTAACTCCCTCCTCTCCACCTCCTTTGCCCCTAGTTCTGCTGTATTTAATTACCAGCTGACATAGTGTATATTTACTATGTGTCATTTATCACTCCCACTAGAATGTACACTTCATGAGGGAAGGAACTTTGTTTTTTTCCCTTGCTGTATTTCCAGTGCCCAGAGCAGTGCCTAACACATAGTAGGAGCTCAATAAATATTGACTAAGTGAATGAGAAAGCAAGCACACATTGTGCCAGGCCCCAGTCTTCTATGGGAACACTGGGCCAGATGCCATCCTGGAAGTCCTTTTGTCTTAAGTCTGTTAAGGCTCTTAAGTCCTTAAGTCTGTTTACTCTCACCGGTGCTTAACTTGGTACCCTCTACTCTCTGCCCCAAGCTGACTTTTCCAAGAGAATTTGTAAAGTGAATTCACTGATTTACATCATGACTCTGCAGTACTGGCCTGGTGAGAAATAGTTAATATTGATAATGTACATGAAAAAATAATTATTTTAAGTTTACTGTTGCTTTTCACAGTCAAATCTTTTCCTATATCTCTGAGCTGCAATAAATCCATTACTTTTTTTGCAACAAATGCTAATACATTTTGGAGAGGACATTGATTCTATTTTCTCCTGTATTCAGTTAAACTGTATCCTATCAGATAGCCATTATTATATTATGTTTTCTAGAAAAACATGGCAGAGCAATGGTAGCAGGAATAGGAAACTAGTTGAAAAAGCCATGTGAAATGTTGAGGCCTTCTGTCCAAAACACCTAATGCTATATTAGCAAGTTAATTGATAAAATGTTTTATCTGCTCTAATGCTCACTGAAATTATAAAAGTGACATTTTTACACTTAAAGTGAAACCAAAGGAAGGCATGTAATTATTATATGTTTAGAAGGAGAACATTTCTGAGATTGTCATTAAAATATTTTTTTGTCTGTTCCCATGCTGTTTTGTTTATTAATAGAGGTGGGGCTTTACTACGTTGCCCAGGCTGGTCTCCAACTCCTGGGCTTAAGCAATCCTCAGCCTCCCAAAGTGCTGGGATTACAGGCTTGAGCCACCATGCCTGGCTGTCCCATCCTCATGTGTGTATGTGTGTGGAGTTTTGTGTGGGTTTTTTTTTTTGTTTTTTTGTTTTTGTTTTTTTTTTGGTTTTCTTTTTTTGCTTGATACTTAGAAGACTACATTTCCCAGAAATCTCCACAAGGAACTTCCCCAAAGCAAGAGAGCGACTTCACTCACATTACTCCTATCTGGAATGGTGTTAGCTAGTAAAGTATTCTCTTTAGCATCAGGAAGCAGATGATTGAGAAGAGAACTGGTGTTTAGTTATAATGGAAATTGCAACAAATGAGGATTATAAGTATAAAACAAAATTATTCCTAATAAATCAGTGATTTTATTTTGTTTTGGACTAGTTGAAAATACATAAAAAATTTTTTTAGTTTCAAAAACAATTTTATTCCAATTCTGGCTAAGCATACTCTCCCACAGAATGCAGCAATAAAACCTGAACAAAATGCACGTAGCATCTATTTGAGGATTCTGAAGACAAAATACTAGCAGGCACATTGGGGAAGAAGCCAGAATTTGACATACCCTACCACTGAACTAGTGGTGAATTTATCATTTTTATTTCTTCCTATAACTCCTGGCCTGGTCTCAAGGCAGATCGAAATCTGGAATTGGGGCTCAATAAAGAGAAAGCTCCCAAAGAATCTCCCTAGTTTTGACTTGAAGATCAGGAAAAGGGACTTCTGATGCTCAGAGTATGTGGGAGATATCATTTTTCTTTTCCTTTCAAATCTTTTCTCCATTGTCTCATGACCCAGGCCCTAGGCCATCCTGCAGTGGTGTCTGTGACAGCAGGAACGCACAGGTGCCTAAAACTCTGAGGGAGGAGAAACTTCTTCAATAAAAGTAGCTGTAGTCCTGAGGGAGGGTGAGCCCCTGTTGTTTTTTTTTGTCTCTGTCCTCCTACCTCCTGGTCCCAGATGCAAGTTCAACTGTGGAAAGTAGACAGCAAAGCGGAACAGAGTAAATGAAGCTCCAAACTCCAGCATTCTGGTGAACCCCAGAGAGAATAAATCAAATGATGATAATGATAATAATAATGGTTTTCAGTTACTGCTGAAAATTAAAAACAAAACAAGATCTTTAAAGCAGTCAGAGAAAAGTGATGCATTAATAACACAGGAATAGGCTGGATGCAGTGGCTCACACTTGTAATCCCTGCACTTTGGGAGGCCAAGAGGCAGATTGCTTGAGCCCAGGAGTTTGAGACCAGCCTGGGCATCATGGCAAGACCTCACCTCTATAAAAAAATACAAAAATCAGCTGTGTGTAGTGGCATTTGCCTGTAGTCCCAGCTACTCGGGAGACTGACGTGGGAGGATTGCTGGAGCCTGGGAGGTCGAGGTTGCAGTGAGCCATGACTGACTGTACCACTGCACTGTAGCCTGGGTGACAGAGCAAGATCCTGTGTCAAAAAAAAAATTTAGGAATAATAATTTAAATAATTGTTGATTTCTTATCAGAAACCATGGAGGGCAGAAGAAAACAGAACATTTTTTTTAAATTGCTTAAAGAAAAGAGCTGTCAACCAGGATTTTGTACCCAGTAAAAATATCCTTCAGAAATGAAAGTGAAATAAACACATTCTCCAATTAAGGAAAATGAAGATAATCCATTGCCAGCACACTTGCTCTAAAACAACTACTGAATTAAGTTCTTCAGACAAAAGGGACATTATATTAGAAAGAAATTTGGAACATCAAGAAGGAAGGAGAACAAAAATGGTAAATATTTGGGTAAATTTAATAGGCTATTCTTCTCTTGATCTTTTAAAATATGTTTGACAGTGGAAAGCAACAATTGTTGATGGGGGTTTAATGTAGATAAGACAAGTACAATATAAAGGAGGAGTATGTATATTCCTTTACAATATAAAGGGACCTATATGGTGTAAGATTTTTACACTCCTCTTGAAGTGGTAAAATATCAATTCTAAGTAGAGCATGAAAAGTTAAGTATGTATTTTGCAACCCCTAGAATAGCTATTTTTAAAATCTATAACAAAAAATATAGTAAAAAAAAAAAAAAAAACACAATAGGCTGGGTGCAGTGGTTCATGCCTGTAATCCCGGCACTTTGGGAGGTAGAGGTGGGTGGATCACTTGAGGCCAGGAGTTCAAGACGAGCCTGGCCAACAGGTCTCTATTAAAAATACAAAACTTGGTCGCTACTAAAAATACAAAAATTAGCTGAGTGGGGTGGTGTGTACCTGTAATCCCAGCTACTCAGGAGGCTGAGGCACAGGAATTGCTTGAATCCAGGAGGGAGAGGTTGCAGTGAGCTGAGACTGCACCTCTGCACTCCAGCCTGGGCAACAGAGTGAGACTCTGTCCAAAAAAAAAAAAAAGAAGAAGAAGAAGAAGAAATAAAAATTGAATTCCAAAAAATTCCAAATATTCCAAAAGAAGGCAAGAAAGGGGAAAACAGAGGAATAAAAAATAAAGGGAACAAACAGTAAAAAAAAAAATAAAATCCAAAAATCCTAAATAAATAAAATCTGAAATCCAAAAATGTCAATAATTACATTAAATATAAGTGATCTAAACACTTCAATTAAAATAGAGGTTATCTGAATGGATAACAAAATGACTTTATTTGATGCAGTCTATAAGAAATTCACTTTAACTATAATGAATGATATAGGTAGGCTAAAAGTAAAAGATAAAAAAAGATATACCATACAAATACTAATCAAAGGAAAGCTGGAATAACTATATTAATATTAGAAAAAGTAGACTACAGAGCAAAAAATATTACCAGGAATAAAGAGAATTATTATAAAATAATAAAAGGGTCATTCACCAAGAAGATGTAATAATTATATATGTATATGCACCTAATAAAAAAGCTTCAAAATATATAAAGCAAAAACTGACAGAATGGAAAGGAGAAATAACCAGATCCACAATTATAGCTGGAGACACAAACACTTTTTCTCAGTAATTGATAGAACTAGTAGACAAAATAAACAAGGATGTAGAAGAACTAAACAACACTATGAACTAACTAGGTCCAACTGACATTTATAGAACACTCCACCTAACAAATGCAGAACAGAATTGATCCTTGAACAACACAGCTTTGAACTGTGTGTGTCCATTTCTATGTGGATTTTCTTCTGACTTTGCCATCTCTGAGACAGCAACACTAACTCCTCCTCTTCCTCCTTCTCCTCAGCCTACTCAATGTGAAGACCATGAAGATGAAGACCTTTATGTTGATCCACTTCCACTTAATGAATAGAAAATATATTTATCTTCTTTGTGATTTTCTTAATAACATTTTCTTTTCTCTCGCTTGCCTTATTGTAAGAATATAGTATATAATACATATACAACATATGTGCTAATTGACTGTTTATGTTATAGGTAAGACTTCTGGTCAACAGTAGGCTATTAGTAGTTAAGTTTTTGGGGAGTCAAAATGTAGTCACAAATTTTCAACTTAGTATAGGGTCATAAAATAAATCTTAATGAATTTAAAAGAATTGAAATCATTTAAAGTATGTTCTCTCACTATAATGGAATTAAACTCAAAATCAATTACTGGAAATATCCCTTAGAAACTGAACATACTATACTTCTAAATAATTTGCAGGTAAAAGACCTGCAAGTCTCAAGGGAAATTAGAAAATATTTTTAACAGAACAAAAGTGAAGATACAACATATAAGTATCTGTGTGATGCAGCTAAAGCAGTGCCTAGAAGGAAACATAGAGCTTTGTGTGTTTATATTAGAAAACAGGGAAGATCTCAAATCAGTTATCTAAGCCTCCACCTTAATAAAACTAGAAAGAGCAAAATAAGCCCAAGCAAGGAAAATAATAATAAATGTAAAAGCAGGAATAAATGAAATGAAACAGAAAGCAGAAAAACAAAAGAGAAAATCTTTTAAAAGATCAATAAAATTAATAAGCCTCTAGCACAACTGAAAAGAGAAAACATATTAACAATGTCTGAAATGAAAGAGGGGTTATTACTATGGACCCCACAGACACTAAAAGGATAATAAGGGAATACTCTGAACAACTCTACACACATAAACTCACCAATGTAGATGAAATAGACCAATTACTTAAAATAAGAAACTACCCAAACTCATTGAAAATGAAATAGGTAACTGAATAGTCCTACAACTATTTAAAAAATTAAATTCATAGTTAAAAAAACTTTACAAAATATAAATATCCAGATCCACATTGTTTATGGGTGAATTCTATCAACTATTTCGAGAAGAAATAACACAAATATACACAATCTATTGTAGAAAAATAGAATAGGAGGAAACACTTTCTAAGTTATTTTATGAGGCCAGTATAACTCTGATACCAAAACCAGAAAAAGACAGTAAAAGAAAAATACAGACCAATATCAGATGCAAAAATCCTCAATAAACTATTAGCAAATCCACATGAAAGGATATTCAACATAATTAGTCATTAGGAAAATGCAAATCGAAACCATGAGATACTCACTAGGATGGCTATAATTTTTAAAAGGGACAATAACAAGTATTGTCAAGGATATTAAGAAATTGGAACTCTGATATATTGCTGGTAGAAATGTACAATAGTGCAGCTACTTTGGAAAACAGTTTGACAGCTCCTCAAAAAGTTAAACATAAAGTTATCACGTGACCTGGCAATTCCATGCCTAGGTATATAACCAAGAAAAATCAAAACTTATATACACAAAAACTTATATACTAATGTTGATAGCAGCATTATTCATAGTAGTTAAAAAGTGGAAACAATCCACATGTCCATCAGCTGATGAGTGGATAAACAAAATATGATATATCCATACAATGGAATATTATTTGGCCATAAAAAGGAATGATATAAAGATACATTCTAAAACATGGATAAAACCTGAAACCTTTATACTAGGTGAAAGGACCAGATACAAAAGGCAAAACATTGCCAGGAGTGGTGGCTCACACTTGTAATCCCAGCACTTTGGGAGGCCAAAGCGGGTGGATCATTTGAGGTCAGGAGTTTGAGTCCAGCCTGGCCAACATGGTGAAACCCCATCTCTACTAAAAATACAAAAACATTAGCCGGGCATGGTGGCATGCCCCTGTAATCCCAGTTACTCAGGAGGCTGAGGCAGGAGAATTGCTTGAGCCCGGGAGGTTGATGCTGCAGTGAGCCAAGATCGTGCCACTGCAACTCCAGCCTGGGTAAAAAAAAAAAAAAAAAAAAAAAAAGCGAAACATTGTTCAATTCCATTTATATAAAACAAAACCACCTGGAACTAATTTGTGAGTTTAGCAAGGTCATAGGATACAAGGTTAATCTATAAAAATTAACTGTATTAATGACAAAATTTTGGAGATGGAGAACAGGTTAGTGGGTTTCAGGAGCCAGGGACAACAGTAAGGAGGGAGATGGCTGTGGCTAACAAAGGGTAGCACAAGTGATCCTTGTGATGGAACTATTTTGTTTCTCAACTATGGTGGTGGCCACACAAGCCTACATATGCGATAAATTTGCAAGGAATTAATATATACACAAAATGAGTGCATGTAAAACTGGTGATGTCTGAATAAGCTGGGTGGATAGTGTCAATGCCAATTTCCTAGTTGTGTGTTATACTAAAGTTATGCAAGATGTTACCACGGAGGTAAACTGATATATGGGATCTCTGTATTATTTCTCACAACTGCGTGTGAATCTACAATTATCTCAAAATAACAAGTAAACAAAAAATCAACTGGAACTCTCTTACATGGTTACTGGGAATGCAAAATGGTACATCCACTCTGGAAAATAATTTTGTAATTTCTTATAAAGTTAAACATATACTTGCTATAGAGCCCAGCAATCCCATTTCTAGATATTTACCCTAGACAAATAAAAACTTATATCCACACAAAAATGTACACAAATATATGAAGCTCTATTAATAATTGTCAAAACTGGAAACAACTTAAACATCTTTCAATGGGTAAATAGATAAACTGTGGTGTATCTAGGCAACAGAATATTACTCAGCAATAAATAGGAACAAACCACTGACACATGCAACCACTTGATGAATCTCAAAGACATTTATGAGTGAAAGAAGCCAGTATCAAAGGTTACATGCTATATGATTCCATTTGTATGACATTTTCAAAAAGACAAAAGTGCAGTCATGGAGAAGAGTGGTTGCCAGATGTTATATGGGGGAAGGGTGTTACTACAAAGGGATAACACAGAGAATTTTTTAGGGTGATGTTACTGCTGGAATCCTAATTGTGGAGATGGTTACAGGACTCTACAAATACATTAAAATTCACAGAACTGTGCACCAAAATTAAGAAGTCAAATTTTCTGTATGTTAATTTAAAAAATAAAAGAAATTTTAAAAAGGCAATTTTGCCATTTAAAATTTATAGTTAATACATTTAGAGAGGCTATTTAGAATTTGTTGTTTGCAGCATAATTCCAGATATAACAACATTTTAATGAGTACCATAGGCTTCATTTTACAGTGTATGATGGAGCTCACAGAGCATCATATGAAAATGCCCTAACTCAAACTTCAATTAAGAAAAAAGGAAAACAACAGTTTTAATGTCAAAAATGTTCAGTAAACACCAAGCAAAAGAACGTTTATTTTGGTGATCTTTACTCAGAGCATAGCTGCAAACAACATGAGGAACAAGTGTCTGCTAATTTTTTTAAACATAAGAAGCAGATTTAGTTTTGCTGACATATTAATGGTGATTATAATAATCATTAAATAGTAAATAAAAAGGTTAAGTGACCTATAAATAGACTAAAACCCACGTAGGTAATTTAAAGCAAAGATGAGCTTTGTAACTCTTCAATTAAAATATTGGATTAAAAACCAAGGCATTAGGTCAAATCAAGGATGATATGCATTGCAGCCAAATAAATTGTCTGTGTAGAAATAATGATGTTTTCATCATTAACCCCACAAAATTCAAGTAAATACTCCAAGGTAAAATAGCCTTTTAAGAAACATCTTTGAATGTTTGTCAAAAACATATAGCATTTTAAAAATGCATCCTAAATGTATGCTAAATGCAACATTCAAGTCAGGGAAATGATAAATGCTATATATTCAAATCAGCTAAGTTAAAAATAATTACTTAGCTATAATTAAGTATTTCTGAGCCAGGTATGGTGGCATGTGCCTGTAGTCCCAGCTATTCAGGAGGCTGAGGCAGGAGAATCACTTGAGCCCAGAGTTCAAGTCCAGCCTGGGCAACATAGTGAGACCTTTGTCCTTAAAAAAACAAAAAACAAAACAAAACAGAATTTAAAGTATTTCTTTGTAAGCATGTAGGTTTCCAATTCTAGCTATGATTATTCTGAACTACAGAGAGGAAATAGGTCAGCCTATCTATGAAATGGATCAGACCTTCGGCTGCTTCCAGATGGCTTCTGCATTAAATTGAACAATCTACACAGAAATTCCAGTGATGCCATAAATCTGTATGTCTGGGTTTCCTTCATATGTTATAAAACATTGGTCCCATCGTAGCTATAATATCTGCATAGGGAGCACTCTGGCTCAACTCGATAGCCCGCTGTTTCTTTAGGACAAGAAAGCTATAAAATTTGGCAGCTGCTTGTTTTCGGTCACTATTTCTACAGAGCTTCATCAGACTAAAGGACTGCATTCCCATCTTGTTAGATTCCTGGGAAAATAATTAGAAAAGAAAAAAGAAATGGGAAACAAGATCATTAGAACTAAAGCCGGCTATAAATGCGTCATAAACAACAAAATATTGACATTTTGGATAAATGACTATAAAATCCTTAAATGGAAAAAGGGAAATGACTCCTTAGTAAACATAAAAACAACAGAAGTCACTGTACACAAGCTTGGTTCATGAAGAACATGCATGCAAAAGAATTCTGAAGTGTTATACAAATTTATAATGTGTTATACAAATGATAGGCCTTTTAAAAATTGATGTTAACATAAATGGCTCCTGTGGAAAGAGCAATTAGTCTATATTTGCAGAGACAAAAAAAATCCACAGGACTTTGGGAGGCTTCAAATACAATGAAAATTATCAGCCGATCAGTCTTCTTCTACTTAAAGGTACTAGAGTTGGCGTTGACTATAAAAAACTCCAGTTTCAGTGTCAGGGGATTATGACTATGTAAACAACTCCCAATTTCTTTGCACAGATTAAAAAGATGTCAGATTCACTACATGACATCTGTATACCTACTGAAAATAACTGAGGTACAATAAAGTATTTTAATTATGGATGAAGATAACTCTTTTCATGAAGACTAGGATTTGGAATCAGAGTCCCAGAGTAGAAGTATACTTTTTTAGTTAGAAATACTGTGGTGCGGGCCGGGCGCAGTGGCTCACGCTTGTAATCCCAGCACTTTGGGAGGCCGAGGCGGGTGGATCACGAGGTCAGGAGATCGAGACCACGGTGAAACCCCGTCTCTACTAAAAATACAAAAAAATTAGCTGGGCGTGGTGGCGGGCGCCTGTAGTCCCAGCTACTCGGAGAGGCTGAGGCAGGAGAATGGCGTGAACCCAGGAGGCGGAGCTTGCAGTGAGCCGAGATTGCGTCACTGCACTCCAGCCTGGGCGACAGAGCGAGACTCCGTCTCAAAAAAAAAAAAAAAGAAATACTGTGGTGTGGCCAGGCGCGGTGGCTCACGCCTGTAATCCCAGCACTTTGGGAGGCTGAGGAGGGCAGATCGCTTGAAGTCAAGAGTTCGAGACCAGTCTGGCAAACATGGTGAAACCTTGTCTGTACTAAAAATACAAAAATTAGCTGGGCATGGTGGTACGCGCCTCTAATCCCAGCTATTCGGGAGGCTGAGGCAGGAGAATTGCTTGAAACCAGGAGGAAGAGGTTGCAGTGAACCGAGATCATGCCACTGCACTCTGTCCTGGGTGACAGTGATACCCTGTCTCAAAAAAAGAAAAAAAAAAAAAGAAATACTGCAGTGAATACTGGCCAATGTCCCTATGAGAATCATACACCCTGAATAGTCGTGAAGCATATTTAGAAATACCATATACAAGGTTTTGCTTGTCCATAACAGTCAACAAATTAATAAATTAAATACTTTGTCATAGTTTATCTTAACCAAAGGTGTTGCCCAGAGTCAGTAACCTTTCAAAGATGGCATATCCAGCCTACATTTATTCCCTGCCTTGAGAGAAAAGATGAGAACTGGATGGCTTTTCCCCCAGGGAGAGAATAAGGACAGCTTTTTCAATTTCAAGAGTTCTTTTGAAAAACCCCAAAGGGTGCAGGAAATCAACATGGCACATGGATACATATGTAACAAACCTGCACATTGTGCACATGTACCCTAAAACCTAAAGTATAATAAAAAAAAAAAAAAAGAAAAACCCTAAAGGGACAAATATGCAAGATTAAACAAAAGTGTTTATTTGTGTTCCCTTCAGAAACCCTTCTGAAACGAAGGTAAAGGAAGAAAAAGTGACAAAGGAAGGAGATAAAGACAAAGAAAGTGGAAGACATAACTGACTTAGTAGAGACAACTGAACCCTAAGTGCTGGCAGAGGGGAAGCCAGCAAAAAGCAAGCCAATTTGAGTGAGACACAGTACCTAGGAAAAGCTCAGGAACTGGAGACATCAGTGTGTCATAAACTGGGGAGAGGGATGAAGCTGAAAACAGGAGAATTCCTTGAGAGCCTACTTAGGAACAGTTAGACTTTCTGCCCACTCCACCACCTCACAGAATCGGAGACCACTACTCACATAGCAGAAGGCGTGAAGTTGCTCTTCTGGAGATACCAAGCACTGAGGCTTTGAACTTAGGGCACTAGCGCTGTGCATGGTGAAGTGTCATAACACAAACAGTGGGATTAAGGGAAATTCTACGCCAACAGTGAGATAACCAGCCTCTCCTTTACCTCCTTTTGGTTCCTGAGCCACTGGCATCATGCTTATATCTCCTAGGCAGTAGACTTAAAGATTACTCTGGAAAAGCTGACTATTCTAAGGTAGAACAAAACCCAGTTATATAATACAATCTAGGGAAGGTGAGGAGTGCCACCCAATTACCTCAGTATAAAGACCATAAGTCTACAACCCTTACTCATGTGTATATAACTTCCAGTCAGTTTTTTGGTGTCTCTATCTTAAATAAAAACAGATAATCCTAGGATCTATAAGACATTTGAGTAAAATCTCTAATATTAAAGAGCAAAAAGGAACGCATTCAAGAAAATCACTAAGGAAAGATAATGCAGGGAGCAGAAGTGCAACCTCTGAAGTTAAGAAGTTTTTCATTGTATGGCTAGGATAATAGTGAGAGGAAGCAGATCAGTGGTTGCTTGGGAATGGGGGTGCCAGTTGGAGGTATGCAAATGAGGGATTCACAAGGGGCACAAGGAAAGTTCTTCTGGTTTGAGATATGTTTACTCCTTGATTGTGGTGAAGGTTTTACAGTTGTATACATATGTCAAGACTTATCTAATGCATACTTTAAATATAAATAGTTTACTGTATGTTAATCATATCTCAACAAAGCTGCTTTAAAAACCTAATTGAATAATTAAATAAAAATATTATGATGCTATAAAACAAAAGAATAGTTAGTAACCAAGAAAAAAACTCCTGGAAAACAAAAAGGTAAAAGCAGATATAAAAATTCAGTAAAGTCTAGAAGACAAAGTTGAAGAAATCTAGAGGGTAGAAAAACACAAAGAAATTAATATAGAGGATAAAAGATGTTATTAAAATTAAAGGAGCAGTTCAGGAGATCCAACATCTGACCCACTGGCCCTTCAGGAAGACAAAACAGATAAATAAAAAGGAAATTGAGGCCAGGAGTTTGAAACCAGCCTGAGCAACACAGTGGGACCTTGACTCTATGAAAAACTTTAAAAAATAACAATAATAAGGAGAAAGTCCAAGAAATTTTTAAAAATTTTCTAAAACTCAGGAACATGAAATTTCTGTATAAAAGAACACACTACATGGTAAAGACAATAAGTGAAAGAAAAAAAAAAACCCAAAGCACATTATGAAATTCCAGAGTGCCAGGGATAATAATAATAATAATAATAGATCAAAAGCTTCCAGAGAGAAAATAAAGGTTACTTACAAAGGATCACCAACTAAGGCAATATCTGACCTTTCAATAACATCACAAGAATCTTGCCAATGTTACAAAGCCTTCAACATCTGAGAGAAATATATTTTCAACTTAAGTTTAGAGACAATCAATCACGTTAAAGGTAAAAGAAATGCTCAGGCTGGTATGGAGGGTCTCTATCTCTCGTGAACTCTTTATCTCAGGAAATTATGAAAGGATGTTAACCACCAAAAAAATTTAAGATAAAGGAAGATCAAAGCACCCAAAACCACAGAGGAAATAATACATACAGGAAATAGACAAATTCCCATGTTTATGACAAAGCAATATCCCAAGACAAAAACTATGGAGCAGACCTAAAGAGCTGCTGGTTTGGATCAGAATAAGAGGATGGTGAGCTCCTAGAGAGATACCTTTAAGGAAAAAAATGGAACTGATGGATCATTTGATAAGAGATATTATAAAATATTATAAAACCATAAAAATGGTATTTTTGTCAGAGTTTGGTCATATTGTCTGAGTTTGGAAAAATAATTAAAATGGGTTTATAGACACTGAGCAAATGAAAAAAAATGAAGTAAAGGATTATAAATCGTGATGCTTAAAGACACATGCACAGATATGTTTATTGTGGCACTATTCACAATAGCAAAGACTTGGAACCAACCCAAATGTCCATCAATGATAGACTGGATTAAGAAAATGTGGCACATATACACCATGGAATACTATGCAGCCATAAAAAAGGATGATTCATGTCCTTTGTAGGGACATGGACGAAGCTGGAAACCATCATTCTCAGCAAACTATCACAAGGACAAAAAACCAAACATTGTGTGTTCTCACTCACAGGTGGGAATTGAACAATGAGAACACTTGGACACAGGGGGAGGGATAGCATTAGGAACTATACCTAATGTAAATGATGAGTTAATGGGTGCAACACGCCAACATGACACATGTGTACATATGTAACAAACCTGCACGTTGTGCACATGTACCCTAAAACTTATAGTATAATAAAAAAGAAAAAAAGAAAAAAAAAAGAAAATGTGGCACATATACACCATGGAATACTATGCAGCCATAAAAAGGATGAGTTCATGTCCTTTGTAGGGACATGGACGAAGCTGGAAACCATCATTCTCAGCAACCTATGGCAAGGACAAAAAACTAAACACCACATGTTCTCACTCATAGGTGGGAATTGAACAATGAGAAGAACACTTGGGCACAAGAAGGGGAACAACACACACCGGGGCCTGTCATGGGGTGGGGGGAGGGGGGAGGGATAGCACTAGGAGATATACCTAGTGTAAATGATGAGTTAATGGGTGCAGCACACCAACATGGTGCATGTATACATATGTAACAAAACTGCACGTTGTACACATGTACCCTAGAACTTAAAGTATAATAATAAAAAAAAGAAAAAAAATGAGGTAATGATTAACTTGAAGAAAGCCTAATGACAAAACAACCATAAAGTTGACAAGGAATGTAATTATGCTATGAAGCTTCAATGTAAACTAATTTTTATGTAGTATTTATGGCAGCAGCTGCTAGTTGTCCTTTAATTTCCATTCTCTTCTTCTATAGTAACAGAATAATTAGTTGGGACTAAGCTTACCAAATAAAGACTACATTTCCCAGCTAGATGCCGCAATGTGACTAAGTGCTGGTCAATGAAGTGTAAAAAGTGATACAATTTCTGGGTTGTACTCTTAAAGGAAACTTTGCTACTGATTGGGGTACAGACCTGGTGGGTAGTTAGCCATTTTAGATCTTGAGAAGACAAAGGAAACCCGGGTCCCTGACAACTTTGTCAGCATAGCTGCCATACCAGATTGAACCTTTACCTGAGAGATAAATAAACTTCTATCTTTTTTAAGCCACTAATATTTTGGCTCCCTGTCACAATCAAACCTGCATCATAACTATTACAAATATAACACTGTAAACACATAACACTATGCTAAAAGTATACCAGGGAGGGGAAGGTAACTAAGTTAAACTTTTGTTTTCTGTCAAAAGAATTCAGTAGATAAAGTTTAAAGCTGAAATACCAAGAAAGAGCACTAAACGCATGTTTATTAAGAATATAGATATAAATACTAAAAGAAACAGCTTAATGTAGTTGCTTCTGGTGAGCAGGACTTAGGGATAAGGGAGAGGTAGGACAAAGGCCTTTCTGTCTTTTCAGCCTTATTGCATGGCACTATTGAACTTTTAAAATAATATACATGTATTATTTTGATAAAAATATAAATTAAATTCAAAAATTACCTGAGTTGTCACTCTTGAACTGCTATAAACTAAGTTTCGTATTGAGAATTAGTTGGTATCCTGCTAAAAACAAGGATGGGACACAGAATAGATATCTAAGGGTATGAGTGTGGGTAAGAAGTTGATTAGAATATGTAAGCACCAAACTCAAACTTCTATATTTAGCCCTGGGTATACTACTGAAAATCGTTGCACTCTAGTGGGATTTGGCCTAAAAAAAATAAGGAAACTTATTGCATTTTCATTAATATATAGAAGCTTGAAGTCAGTATTTACTTATTTTTAAAAATAAAAATAGGGTTGACAAACCCTAGCATCTCACCCGTAAACGATTTAACATCTGAAGTATTCTTCGATTCCATCTCTCTGTCTCAATATTTTCTTCATTCCTCAATGACTCCTGTTTGAATGATAAATAAAATATTTAATTTAAGCAAATTTTACTGAATGCTGACTACTTGCCCATCATAGTGTTAACTTCTACAAGAAACACAATTATTACAATGGGTCCTGCCAAATAAAGAGCTTATAGTCTTTATTATTTATAGAAAGAATAAGGCTAACATACAAATATAAACCACCTTTGCACAATTACACCTGTACTCTCCAGGGAGTCTTCTGATAAGAGGCTCCAAAATAGGATATTCTGCCATTTTTATTTGGTAATGTGTCCAGGGCCTTACCGTTACTTTGAAAAGTAAAATTAGCAAAGACAACAACTTTTGCCTAGGGTTATCCTAGTTCTGGTCAATCTGAACTCAGTTGACAGTAGTAAACATACAGCTATTTCTGCATTGTAAAGGCCTTTATCTGAACTTATCTGGTAATGGAAGCTCTAAACATAACTGCTCTCCAGTAGTTTGTGTACAATTGGGTTAGAAATCTTTCAGATTTTGAGATGCCTTGTCCAAGGCATCTGTGCCTTGGACATGTCTGTCATGTTATCTAAATAGATTCTTTTTTTTTTTTTTTTTGGTATTTAAGGCTTAACCACTTTCAGAAATACCTCAATATTTAAAAATGGTATTCTAATCCCTTACAAACTAACACCTTATGATGTGAGAACAGAAACTGGACATATGAAAGGTGTTCATGAATCTGATAAAAGAGTAGGCTTACAAAGAGTTGGGGGAAGGGAAGTGGCACAAATCTGGCCTACTTTATAATTTTTCCTAAGCTAATTCTGACTATGCAGCCCAACAGCATCTGTGTCACTCTCATCACATGTCCACTGTTTGTCTAGCCTTCATGTAGAGGAGCCCAGATACTTGCTTAAAGTGCTTTCAATTTCATAGACTCCAAGACAATTACAGAAAGCACCACAATATTCTGCATGACATTTTAGATCATGTGAGGCTAAAGGGACTCTTTGACTAAGCCTGGGAACTACTGAGCCCTCATTTCCACCAACTATACCAGCTTCCTGGGCCTGCCTATGCTGTATGCTTTCTTATATCCCAAAGAGACTGATTTGAAAATACGGTCACTTTATTCTGGAGAGTTTTCCAAATCCCTTCAGCTACAATTTATGATTATTCTTTTCTGGTCTGTCCTTGGATAAATGAGGACACCCACTTATTAATGTTTATTTTATTGTTAAAGAAACAAATGCAGTTTTTGAAATGTAAAAACCTCTTTGTTAAAGATCCATGAGACTCTAGCTTCATCTATAATGCACAACTAAACTAACCAGAGAAAGGCTCAGAAGAAATAGTCTGTGCATTCCGCTAAAGCCTGTCCACTTGATCTATCTGGACACCCTACAGCTGAATCTATTGTGTAAAAAGCCCAGTGGATTATTAAAACAGCTGAACTTGTGCTGTGTTGTGGTTTGCTTGACCATGTATGAAAATAACCTGCATCTATAGAAGCAAAGCGAATAGCAAAAATGAACTAACCCACTTCTGGCTCAGCTGTTTGGATACTTCAGGTAAAAAGTTCAGGTAATTTATTCTGTCCTAGATTATCTAGAGAATTCGGTCTCTTTTCCTTGTATGAAAAACAAAGAGTCTTGGAACTCATTATGTAGATAATTTTATAGAAACAAATTAACATCAGGCTTACTAGGTGTTTTTATATTATTTACTAAAAAACTTTTACTAAAATTCCTTACAATCTTAAAAATGTTTTCAGTACTCTGGGACAATACCAGAGAAATAAGACAGTTAATAAGCAGGGAGTCAGGTAAATCAGACTTTACTTCTGTCTTTGCTATTGACATGTGGCCCTCTGACTACCAGATTATTTTGTTTCAGATTTCCAGAAGCCTTGTATAGATACAAGCCTTGTGCCACACAATGTTAAAGGAAAAATTGCCCACAATTTTTTTGTAAATAAGATACAATTTCAAATGCCCTAGGCCATACTCTTAATATAGTTCTGTTTCTTTAGAGATGTTATATCAATAATTTAAAACAGTGATTCTCAACATTTAAAATCCTGTCACTACTTTTGATAAGCACAAAAATCTCACACTTTCCCTTAAAAGTATTTGAAGTTTCAAAAGAAATTAAAGAAAGACAAAAAATCAGAGCAATTCAGAATATTATCAAACTATTCACAAACATCTCTGTTGTAATCACAAATTTAAATTACAAATTTAGAAAGTAACATGACAGCTGTAAAAGCCAAGTTTTAGATAAATAAGGTGTTAAATATTTAGGAATAAAGTTTTTAAGAACATCCCCAAGACTATACATATATTTACCAATTCAACTGGACTATATTCAATTTCTTGTACAAATAAGTCATTTGTTAAAGGTGATTCCTCAGCAGCTAAAGACACCATTTCAACAATATCCTGCTGAAGCAAATTAGGGAAAGTTAGGTAAATCTGCCAGTGGTTATACAGGAACAATCTAATTTTATTAAATGCTTTAATCACATGAATGCTCATTTCTCAAACTAATTTAAAATACTACCCATATTCTCAAAATATTATCTCTGAAATATCCCGGATAGGCAGTCTTTGACTTAAATGTTACTGTTTTCCATATGCCTCCTGTAAAGGAAGAACTTGCATGCCCCTTCCCTCCTTGCTTCCTATCCTTTTCCTTTCTATTTCCCTCTCTGCTGCAGACCTCACATTAAAAGTCTCTACTGCTGTGCTATTGAGACCACTTTGCTTTGAAGCACTTTATCTAGCCCCACTCCCCTACCTCTATTCTCATGCCAATACCAGGTGGCAGAGGAAAGAGATCTGCAATAGGCAAGCAGAGAGGGAGTGAGAGTGAGGAAAGGGATATTAATATCCCTACTGAGGACCACGACAGGATTCCTGCCACCACTGCTGGAGCTGTCACGGGCAAAAGGGAAGAAGAACCTGTCTGCTGAAAGGGGAGTGAAGACATAAAGGAAGAAAGAAAAAGAGACAGATATTTCCTAGTCCCTATCCTCTCTTTCCCTTCTCATTGGTATAGAAGCTATCAACCCCTTTTCATCTTCAACCTGTCTCCAAACTTCATTCCCCAGCTCTCTTCCTCAATCTTGATTAAGGGCCTCCTCTAAGATAGTTTACTTGCTTTTTCACTCAGCTTTAAAAAATTTTAGTAAACATAAGGAGTTACATTTTATTCTTTAATATACATATTTGTGAAGCCTTGTTTTTCTCTTTCAATTTCTATGAATATTCTACATTTTTGATACTCTCAATTTTGCAGGTATGGTATATAAAAATTCTGTTTTATGAAGATTTGAAAATGATTCATCAGAATCAATATTTTCTTGTCCCTTATTGTTCTTGTGCTTCCATGCTTGACTATATTTCATATTTGTTAACCATTTTTGGAAGCAGAATAAGAGTAGAATTGAAGGTTAAAGCATAAGCATAAGGTAAAGGAGTAAAGGTTCAAAAGAACTGGTACATCAATCTCTCTTCTCTCTACTTCAAGCCCATGGCACAATCTATCTTGTTATATCTGTGATAACTGCAGTTATATTTTCCTTCCAAAAAATCATAAACTAAACAGGTTTGCCTAATCATAATTTTTGGTAGGTACACTTTAAGAAATGCCTGAGCCCAAGTGAGGGAGAAAGTAGTACTAGCAACCCAGTATCTCAATATCCAGTATATTATCAAATATTTAGTAAAATACATTCTGTTTGAATGCACTGTGAAATTGTCTTTCCTTCCAAGGGCATTCAGTTTCAACATGGGTTGACTTTGAATTCCCTGAGTGGTTATCAAAATACAGTGATAATGGAACGGACCAGAAAAACACTGGTTTATTTTTAACTGGTGTGGCTATAATATTTATATTTGTACAACCAATAAAATAACAATTGAGAAAATATTTCAAAGCACATTATCTCCAATTATGTTTTCAAATAGTAATATTTTTCAAATAAAAAATTATATCTTAAAAATTTTTTAAAATTTTGTTTTGGTCATAGATTTTTAGATAGTCTTTCAGATTCAAGGCCAAGGAATTGGTGGGTCTAAAATATATTATTCTTAGAGATATGCAGGTGAATTTATGATGAAAAGGAAAACTTAGGCATACTGGCTGCAGTTCTAAAACATTCCATGACACAAAGAATATGAGGCCTAGTAGGATTCTCAGCATGTAACCAGGTTTACATATAGACAATCATTGATTTAACGTATCATGCAAAATACTAGTTCAGTATGAAACCACCTTATCTTGTGATTTACATCCTAAACTCCTAGAAAAATTCTGCTGAAGAAAATCATGTTTTACCCTGCTACTTACTAAACAAATTGCAAAACAATTTAAAATGAAATATAAACTAATGTAAGAAAATATACCAGAGTCCCAACATTCCTTTACTATTATCTGTAGAAAATAAAATATTTTTACGATTCTCTCTGGATAACCTACCTCAGAGTTAATATTTTTATTGGTATCCTCATGAGAGCTATGCTGAGATCCACCAATCACATCCTTCCAAGTTTGGGGTTTACTTAACTCTTGCTGGGAATTTGGCTCTTGCATCATGGATGTCTCTGAATTATCAAGGAAATAAAGACAATTTTACCAAAATATCTTTCAAATTTGAATTGCGATGTGGTTGTAACAAAAGAAAACTTCTGACAGACATGTTGGGATCCAACAATTTAAGCAAAGGATACACAAACTTTCTTATTGCTCCCAAGTCTCACATATGTATCTTCCCTTTCCTGTCCTCTGTCTCTATCACCTCCACTCCCCATTCTCTGCCAACCATCTCCTCTACACACGCTCTCACACATTCACTCACAAGACAACAGGGACAGTTCAAGCCCATTGTGGTATATTATTCAGTAGGTTTTAATGCCGTCAGGAAGGGTGATCAGGAAGTGGAAGCTCACTCATCACATCAATTGGTTTTATTATTACTTTATAATTATCATGATAATAATCAGTAATTATTAATACTCCATGTGCCTTTTGGGTAGACAGAAATATCCATCTCAGGTTAACTGTACTAAGTGCTGTTCTTATCCTTACATGACTTTTCATGTTAGCTGTTTTACATTGAAACATTATCTTGCTAGATATAAAGATTTTCTTTTTTGACGATTTTTGAGTACTGCCGTTGGGAGTGAAGGAGGTAGAAAGAGGATAATAAGAATGGTTTACATAGTATATACACTTCATCTTTTTAACAAAATCTCTGGGACAAAAATTAATCCAAAATGCAGAAAAATGCAATACTGAAGTAGTAATTTCATTTAAGTTCAACTACTCTTCCAGAGTTAGCATTTATATTTGAGAATATGGAATTGGATCCCATCTTCATTTTGAAATTTAAAACATCAAATTTTTGTTTCCACAACATTCCCCTCAACATCAACAGAATTAAGAAGTCTCACCTACTATATTTTGGTTTCCCACTTCTTCCCTTACTGACTCCTTCTGTATCATTTTTCTTCCAAGTTTAAAGCCAGAGGACAGAAAGCATTTTGTAAACAACTGTAAAAATACATATTTTTGGTTTTTTTTGTTTTTGTACCAGCAAAGCAATTCAAGAAAACACAAGCACATATCTAAAAAGGAAAAACTATAATTCATACACACAATCCAGAAAATCAATTCAAAATGAGGAAGTACTTCTTCGCAAGTTTAAATTCTGTTATATATGTATGTAAATATGTTTATTTATTTATTTATTATTTATTTATAACCAGACATTGCTCATATGTAGAAGGATAGAAACTGTTACCATTTTCAGTTCAGCATGAATCAAATCCTGGGCAGCAGTTGACAGAAGTGTATACACTCCTCCCCTCTTCTTCCACATCATCAGTCTTCGGGTAGGAGGTGCAAGTTCCAAAACCATGAGTGTGTCCACAAAGGAAGTAAGCTGTTTATGTATAACTTTGCTACTGAGCTCCTTGACAGGATCTATGAGCAATCTCCTCTTTTTGCCTTTCCTTTTCTCAGCAATGTCTAAATATAAGAAATAGGCACAAATGTGATTGGTTATACGGCTTTCTAAAATCATATCGTAGGCACTAAATACTTAAGAAATTTCTAAGCCAGCCACAGTGGCTCATGCCTGTAATCCTAGCACTTCAAGAGGCTGAGGTGGGCGGATTGCTTGGGCCCAGGAGTTCAAGACCAACCTGAGCAACATGGCTAAATGCCATCTCTACAAAAAATACAAAAATTAGCCACACATGGTAGCATGCACCTGTAGACCCAGCTACTCAGGAGGCTGAGATGGGTGGATCCCTTGAGCCTGAGTGGCAGAGGTTGAAGTGAGCCGAGACCACATCACTACACTCCAGACTGGGCAACAGAGCAAGACCCTATCTCCAAAGAAGAAAAGAAATTTCTACCACAGTACAACCTACAGTGTTGCATTGGAAAGGAAATCCCTTCTCCCCTCTGAAAATTATGCTGAGCAACCAATAGCTGATACATTTTGTAAGGTGTTGCTTGGAAGTGCTTAGAAAGGGATCTACCTGTTAAGTGAGCAACTGAGGAAATGTGGGGAAGAGGGAAGTCAACCAATTTGGAGGTTCCTTAAAATGCTTATGTAATAGAATAACTTTCTACAGCACTCATTTGTATTTGTCCAGTGTATTTTTCCCTCTCCCACTGAAATTCATAGACATTCCAAGCAGGTAACTAGGTCCATAGGATTTCACTCCATCAGGGAATTTTACCAAGCAGAAAGCAGAAGTCAAGCTTTTCTTTAGTAAGGCTGTAAAAGGGGAGAGAGGGTTAGATTTCTCAGGATTGATAAAGATCCAAGATCAAATGGAGCCAAAATGTACAGGACCCTGCTTGCTGGCTGATGTGCCTCAGTAAAATCCCAGGAACAAGACAAGATACTGGAGAGGTTGGCTATGTGATGATCCCCAAGGCTATGTAAGCTGGAGCACTGGGAACCACAAATTGGTATGGCTGATAACCGGAGGTTCCCTTCTACCTTCCACACCCCTCCCCCAAACTTTGGAACTACATGGTGGAAATAACACAGGGAAGCTACACAGATTGAATTTCCTGCCAGCCTAGTGAGATAGAGGCTCAGTGGTGAATTCAGTTAAAAAAAGTAAAATAAATGCCTTACTGTTTGCATGTCTGAGTTTATAAACTGAAATTCATATCAATTATACTACCTACAACTAGGATGTTTCTAAATGACCTAGTTATATTAGTTATATTAGACTATTAGTTACATTAGTTATATTAGATTCATACTTACTACTTATCCCTAAAAACATGATGCTTGAAGTTAAATGCTAGAAGGCATTGTGCCTCTCTTCTGATCCTTTTATTCTGCCTTATATTATATCACTTGCATGACTATTTATCTTCCTGACTAGATTGTTTTCTAAGCTTCTTAAAAGTAAAAAGTGTGTGTCTTCTTTATTCCCGTGCCCACCACAGAGTAATGGCTCAATACCTTCCGAAATTGAACTTAGTTTAAAATTTTTCAGTTTCCCAAACTGGATACACAGCTTGAACAGGACTGAATGTAATGCAAGTGATACAGAGATACAGGACAAATGAGCCCCAGAGTGGAGCTTAGCCCATCTGGGTTCTTGGCTTTGTCCAGGAAAAGAATTCAAGGGCAAGTCAGAGGTAGAAGAAAACAGCTTTATTGAATAGGCAGTGTTACACCTCTGGTGGTGTTACAGCTCTAGCACCGTAACTGCTGCTACAGAGCAGGGCTACTCAGTAGGCCCAGACAAGCAGCTCAGGGCAGTTTTGCAGTCATATTTATACCCACTTTTAATTGCATGCAGATTAACGGGGCTGGTTTATGCAGGGAAGGAGTAGTAATCATTGAGTCATCGCCATGGAAAAGGGTGAATTCCCGGTGTTGCCATGGCAGCAGTAAACTGACATGGCACACTGGTGGGTGGGTCTGATTTAAAGCTCCCCCCACCCACCTTGTAACTAGTCCTCATCTGGTCCGGTGTCCAACCCCCAATTCTGGAGTTGAGTCCCGCTTTGTACCTCAAAAGGATCATCTAAAATTTCCTTCGTGGTCTTCTCCTCTATTGTGTTACAAGTGCTATTACTAGATTGACTACCTCCTATAATATTTCAGTGATTATTCAAACATCTCAAAGTAAATAAGTTAACAGTGTACTAAAAATTAATACAAAACTATAAATGCCTCTGACCTGAAATATCAATTGGATCAAGGGTACCATCCTCTTCAGTTGATAATAATGTCGTTTCATTCATTTTTCCATTTTCAGGTACACATATACACTCTGAGTTATCTGGTTCAACTAATCAACATTCACATAAAAGTAATTGTAAAAAAACCAGTTAGGATGCAGGCTAGAGGACTGTATGAGAATTAAAGATAAAGATAAACTAACTGAAGATTTATATTACTAACTGGAACATGTGAATTCTTAGAACCGTTTATTTAATAGAGTTGAAGAGGCTTACAGATTATATGGTCTGGGACCCATAATATTCGAGTGAGTCAAGTATCATCATCCCCTTTTGCACATGAGACATCTAAGGGTGGGCTAAAATCACAGCAGATGTGAAAACAGTGGCGGCAACTACAGTAAATGACTGATAAAAATTTGACTATATGTCTGCTAAAAAAAATTGTATTCTGTTAAATCACTTATCAGTTGATCCATAAAAAACCATAAGTAAAATTTTATTACTTAGCTCTCTGTATTTTCAGTTTCTACTATTGTTTTTAGAAAGCAAATATAACATCAAAAATTGTGGCAAATAAAAAATGGGGCTAATCGTACTTTTAATTCTTAAGAAAAATCAGACTAAAATACCTCAAATCATCGGAGGTACTTCCATACAAATTTCAAGTAGGGAAAATATCCTCAATTTGTAATTTCTCTCAAATTGTATACAGATTATCAAACCATACTAGTTAATAAATTTTCTTACCATTTACCATATACTATTTTAATAATTCAAAAAGCACAACATTTTGGCAGAATTCTCTCATGCTAAACCCAATCCTGGCTAAATAACCTTCAATGTACCTTTACCAGAATCCAATTTCCTATTTTATATTGTCTACAGTCAGACTAACAGAGTCTGAAGGACATTGTTCTTTATCTTTCACTATACTATATTGCTACTTAAATTCAGAAGTTCTGAGTCTTAATTTAAACATTAGTACCCATTATTTTCTAATAAAGGAAAATTTCAACCTACCTGCTAAACTATTGGGAGGCTCAGGAGGCAGGGAAATTTCTCTGTTCAAATGCATGTCTTCTAACAGGATATTCTGATCATCTTGCAATAGATTGTCTTGAAAAACACAATGAATACTTTTTCATACAGACTGGAATCTGTCATTTGTTCACTAAACATTTATTAATGTTACTTTATGCATTTCATTGTAAAGGAATAATCAGATTTTTAATGTGAACTAGAGAATTTTAAAAAAGATTTGATAGGAACAGTCAATAAACAATCTTTAAAACATGTGCATTTCGGCTGGGCGCAGTGGCTCACTCCTGTAATCCCAGCATGTTGGGAAGCTGAGGCAGGTGGATCATCTGAGGTCAGGAGTTTGAGGTCAGCCTGACCAACATGGTGAAACCCCGTCTCTACTAAAAATAGAAAAAAAAAATTAGCTGGGCGTTGTGGTGGGCACCTGTAATCCTAGCTATTCAGGAGGCTGAGGCAGGAGAATCACTTGAACCCAGGTGGCGGAGGTTGCAGTGAGCCAAAATGGCGCCATTGCATTCCAGCCTGGGCCACACAGCAAGGCTCCGTCTCAAAAATAATAATGATAATAATAAATAAAATATGTGCATTTGGACTTCTCAGTTTTTGTCTACCCGATTTCTATGACTATTTTATAATGTGAAATAGTCTATATTAAGAGTAAAACAAATAAAACTGATAAAATAAAGAAGGCAATAAATTGGTAGAAGGCCTTGAGGATAGGTAGAGATATTTGATACAGTAAGTCATGGGGACCCAAGGCACTTAAGCAGAGGAATATGAATATAAAATAATAATACAAAATTCTGGAAAAATACTTTAGTTGCCCCACAATGTATGTTAAAGAAAACAATGTTTTCCAGTACATAGTCTAGTATATTTTATAAGGAATATACTAACCTCACTCTCTTCCCTCCAAAAATTAGGAATTTGTAAAAATAAAAACAAGCAGTAGTTCATAACCGCTATAGAAAATATATTTAAACAGACGGCTATTTACTTAGGCCTAGCCTAAATGTTTAAACATGCCACAGATTTTGAAAACTTGTATTAAAAAAAGTATTGACCTACATAACACAAAAACATATTTGAAATTTTAGATTGCTATAATAAATCTGCTAATATGTTGTAGTAATTTGATTAAAATAAATATTTTATTTCTACATGACCAGATAGCATACCAATCATTTCTCCTGCAGCTCCTTCATCTCCAAACCCATCTCCACTGTCATAGAACAGAGATCTTTCTCCAGTGAGGCTTCCAGAACTATGTTCAATTAAAGGGCCACTGGAATTCAGTAATATGTTGTCATCAAAGAAGCTATGTCTTCTGAGAATTTCAGATTCCTCCCCTAAATAAATATATATCATTAATACTAATTCATAGAAACACAGAATTTTAGGATTAGAAGGAAATTCAGATATCATCTAGCATAATCCTGTCATCCAACCCTCATTTTATAGATGAAGAGAATGGCTGAAAGACTTACTTGAGTTATTCAACTAAGGTCACTCAGTCAGTAGAGACAGGATTTTTAGTCTAATGCCCTTTCAAATACCATGGAAAAAATGCCAACATATTACATAGAGTTTATAGTTGTGATATAGTTTAATAACTTCCTAAGGTAAAAGTACTATGGAAAATAATTTATTCTATTTTAGGTAAGTAAGTTCAGCTTGACCAAGTATATTTCATAGTATTTCAAGGACAATTGCTTGTAGTGTTCATGCATAGTGGAGGTTTGGAAAATAAGGAACATGTCAGTCATCTTAGGAAATGGAAACGTAGGTAAAATATTAAAGAATGGGCTTACAACATTTATTCAGTAAATATCGAATATGCTAGGGGGTAGTGATAGAGGTCTGTAAAAAAAAAAAAAAAAAGACAAACCCAGTCAGCTAACAACAACTGAGTGTTTATAGTATGTATTATATTATGTAATAGAAGATACTATTATAATTCTCATTGTACAGATGAGGAAACACACTCACAGAAAGGTTTTGTAACTTGCACACAGTCACACTATAATAAATGACAGAGTCAGGATCTGAACCCAGCCCTCTCTGACTCCAGAGCCTGCATCCTGACAATCACAACACTATACTGATAGTTCCAGGGGACCAGAAGTCAGCTCTTGACCAGAAATCAGTTATTTCCCTCTCTTGGGTTTGAATCTCTAGGTGCAGGAGTTTGAAACCCCAGGGGTCCAGGGTTAGTCTTCTCCTCCCTCTAACAACCCATGTTAGTGTTAGACAGTAAAGAAAATCATGAAGTATTACCCATATTGAAAATTCTTCTATAGACCTAAATCTCCTAGAATGGAAGAGTGGAAAAAAAAACTATCATGACAATGGATTAAAGAATTGCTCAGAAGAAAAGACTAAATTACTTTTTCAAAAACTAAGAATATATTCACATCATCCAGATACAGCTTGATAGCTCCCAAAGGAAAAGCCAGCATTGGTCAATCAGAGAATAAGACTTATGAAGACACTATATTCTCAGCACTGAACATCACAAGAATATCAGATTATACAAAAAAAAGAAATAATCATTGCCTTTGATCTTATATTATAATCCAGAATAAGAGGGATTAATTTTAAATATTTCTTAGAGGACATTAGGTTTGAAGCAGTTTTTAAAGAAGAGAAAAATCACATATTGGTGAAGAAGATTAAAGGAAGGAATAAGGGGAATAACCCTATGATGTTGTTAGTTATATCCCAACTTTACAAATAGGGACAGTAAGGCTCAAAGAGGTTAGGCAATCTGCCCAGTGTCACACAGCAAATCAATAGAGAAAGTTCAGATTCAAACCCAAATCTGTCCATTTACTAAGAACATGTTCTTCCCACTTTCTAAAATTGTAAAGGAAGATACAGAAATGTGAACAACTAAATTGTACAGGTTGGGTGGTAAGACATTTGCTTGACTAGAGCAAAATGTCCATATTAAAACAAATAAAGCTGATAAAATAAAGAAGTTGATAAATTGGCAGAGGGCCTTGAGTATAGGTAGAGGTATGTGATACAGTAAGTCACAGGGACCCAAGGCACTTAAGCAGAGGAATGTGATATATCAAAAATGGAATTTGAAGACAATTGCTCTTACAAAGGTGTATAAAATGTGGGAAGAGACTGGAGGAAGATTTGTAGGAGGGTATTGCAGTACTCCAGGTCTTTGGTACTGGTGAACTATATCACTGGCTAAGGAAATAGAAAAAAGATCTAAGAGACATTTCAGAATTAAAAAACAAACAAACAACCCAGCACTAGTATGAAGCTGACAGAAAGTATAGTTAAAAGTGATCCTGGCTGGGCACGGTGGGTCATGCCTGCAATCCCAGCACTTTGGGAGGCCGAGGCGGGTGGATCACCTGAGGCCAGGAGTTCAAAACCAGCCTGGCCAACATGGTGAAACCCCGTCTCTACTAAAAATACAAAAATTAGCCGAGTGTAGAGGTCCATGCCTGTAGTCCCAGCTACTCCAGAGGCTGAGGCAGGAGAATCGCTTGAGCCTGAGAGGCAGAGGTTGCAGTGAGCTGAGATCATGCCACTGCACTCCAGCCTGGGTGACAGAGCAAGACCCCATTAAAAAAAAAAAAAAAAAGCGATCCTAAAGTTTCAAGCCCAAATAAGAATAGTAGAGGAATTTGTAAAGAGTGTCTTGGGAGTAGGGAATATGATTACCTCTTTGCCAATGTGTTACAATTCTAGCTCTGGGGTTATACCCAGTAAGAGATCAGTGCTACTTAAAGTATAATCTGTGGACTGGTACTGGTCCACAAGAAAGAGAATACAGAAATAAAAGTACATGTTCAAAAAGTTTTACAGAAATTGGACAGAGCAATTTTATATATGTGGACTCTAATAACAAAACTTGAGCCTTGTATTTTGATTTTTAAATTTTTAATTTTTCTAATAATTCATTTTATTGTACTTTACAAAGTAAAATATAATACAGATTGAAAATGGACAAACATTAGAAAACTGGTCCTTCACCACAGGCTGAGAAACACAGCTACAGATATAGCAAGAGTTACCGAAGCAGAGTGAGGATGAGAAGCTGAGGTTAGAGATGTCGCTCAAGCATTACTTTATTGACTTCCCTCCCCGACCAAGATAGACATAGGCCATCTTTCTCCTATACTCATTGTTTTGGGCACTATAGGAAATTCAAATATGAACATTACACAGATTCTATCCTCATGGAGTTTGTAGACCAAGACAAGAGGTGTATAAATATCATGATATAAGACAGGGAGTAGTAGATGCCAGAAAAAAAGAGCAAATACTCTATAGTTAAATTACACCATATTGCTTCCATTTTAAAGTACACTAGCCAGGCACAGTGGCTCATGCCTGTAAACCCAACACTTTGGGAGGCTGAGGCAGGAGGATTGCTTGAGCCTAGAGGTTCAAGACCAGCCTGGCAACATAGCAAGACCCTGTCTTTACAAAAAAGTTTTAAAAAATTAGCTGAGTGTGGTGGCATGCACTTGCAGTCCCAGCTACTCAGGAGGCTGAGGCGGGAAGATTGTGAGCCCAGGTCAAGGCTGCAGTAAGCCATGATCATGCATTCCAACCTCAGTGACAAGAACAAAACCCTGTGTCAAAAAAAAAAATTAAAAAATAAAGTACAATCGCCTTGCCCAAACAAGAGTTTAACATTTTAAAAATCAGTTTCTGTTTCACAATCAATATACACATTTAGTGTGGTAGCGTTTCCTCTTCCTCACCCCCAGGCTGATTTAAAAGGCATTATTTTACAATTGATATTATCATATACCAGAAGAAATATATTTTGAAGGCATTTCATGCAGCATACATATAAAATCTTGTATGTATGTTGACCATCTTAACTGTTTATTTATGTGTCTCTCTCACACCCAGAATCTCCTTGAGGGCAGGAACTGCTTCTTTAAATTTTGGTACTGCCCTGTCTATTGATAGCACCTGATACAGAGTAGGTATTCAGTAAATGGTTATACACTGAAAATAGAAGTATATCCTAAGACTGAGTCTTGGCATTGACATCTATACTAGAAAAAGGCAAGGAAAAATGTATTGGGAATTACATTTACACATCAAAAGATTCATTCTATAACTAGGTCTACTGGCATTATTTCAATACACAAATACAAATATAATTGATTATAATTTGTAATTTTGAGTTCTCAAATATTCTTACCAAAGCTCTCAGCTTGGAGAAGTAGATCATTGTCAAAATTTTCTCTAAGAGTGATTTCTTCTGGTCTGCTTTGGTTCTGAGTAAAGTGTTCTGAAACATCAATAGCACTATGGAGAAATATAAGGTTGAGAAAAACATGAGAACAGAAAACAATGATACTGTAAAAATATCATTGATATAGTGAAGAAACTAAAACAATGTTCATTTTCTCAATAGTATTATTTATAAACACTAGTTTATTATATATACATGTATATAAATAATCTCTAGGCTCCCAAATCCAGTGGTCAATTTTCAGTCCCTTATCTTACTTGCACAAACAAACAGCACTTGACTTAGATGTTGACTTTTGCTATGGCCTAAATGTTTGTGTCATCCTCACCTCAAATGCATATTTTGAAATCTAATCTCCAATGTGATGGTATTAAGAGGTGGGAGCTTTGGGAGGTAATTAGGTCATGAAGGCAGATTCCCATGAATGAGATTAGTGCCTTTATAAAAGAGGCCCCGGGAAGCTGCCTCAATCTACCATGTGAGAATATGGTGAGAAGGTTGCCATCTATGAATCAGGAAGCAGGCCATCACCAGACAATGAATCTGCTGGCAAGTTTATCTGGAATTTCTCAGCCTCCAGAATGATGATAACTAAATTTCTATTGTTAATAAGCCACCCAGTTTATGGTATTTTGTTATAGCAGCCCAAACAGGCTAAACAACTCCCTTCCTCATGGAATACATTCTTCTCTTGGCCTCTGAGGTATCAGTATTTCTCGATTTTCTTCCTACCTGCTCCTTTTCTGTTCCTAATATCCCAGACTAACTACTGGGAATGACCAAATACTCAGTCCTCAGATCCCTCTCTCTCTTTATTTTTTTTAAGTGTATACTCACTACCTTGGGGATCTCTTAGAGTCCATGGTTGAAGTTCCATCTATACACTCACAACTTGCAAATTTATACATCCACTTCAGACCTCTCTCCTGAATTTCAGACCCAGAGAGTCAACTACTTACCTACTCCCTTCGATATTGTCTTAGTCTATTTGGACCACTAGAATAAAATAACTTAGACTGGGTAACTTATAAACAACAGAAATTTACTGCTCACAGTCCTGGAGGATGTGAAGTCCAAAATCAAGGTGCCAGCAGATTTGGTGTCTGGTGAGGGCCTGTTCCTCATAGACGGTGTCTTTTTGCTGTGACCTCACACAGTGGAAGGGACAAGAAAACTCCTGCAGGTCTCTTTTATAAGGGAACTAATCTCACTCATGATGGTGGAGCCCTTATGACCTAATCACTTCTCTTATGACTTAATCACCTCTCTTATGACCTAATCACTTCCAACTCTTTTGTTGTTGTTGTTCCTAAAAGGTCATTCTGGCTTCAGAGCCCCACCTCTTAATACCATCACCTTGAAGGTTAGGTTTCAACATATGAATTTTAGGGGAACACATGCATTTAGACTATAACAGATGTGTAACAGTCATCCCAAAACTTATATACAAAACCTAGTTTACCTCCTTCTCTCTGCCCCCTTTAAATCTGATTATACTAATCTTATTAAGTGTTAAGTCTGTTCTCATGCCAAAAATCATATAGTATCCTTCATTTTCTCTTAAAGCTGTATGCAATTCATCAGCAAATTCTCCTGGCTTCGCTTTCCAGATACATCTGTAACTTGACTGCTACCACCTGGGTGAGATGATGACTGAGAACTGATCATAGATACTACATTCTCTTATCTGGACTTCTTATTACAATAACTTTCTCATGGGCTCTCTGATTCCTCCCTTTCCCCTTAGAGTAAGTAGCCAGAGGGATGATGTTGAAATCAAGTCAGATTCCATCACTCCTCTAATCAAAACCTTCCTGTGTTCCCTGAGTAAAATAAAAGTCCCACTGTAGTATATCACACCCTACATCATCTGTGTCTCCTGCTACCTCTCTGACCTCATCTCCTACCACTCAGCCCCTCATTTACTCCACTAGAGTCTCACTTGCCTCCTTGCTAGTCCTTGAAAATGTCCAGTGTGTCCTGCGTTAGGGCCTTTCTACTTGCTCTTCCTAGAATATTCTTCCCCCACATTACTGATTTGTTCCTTTACCTCCTTCAGATTTGTTCTTACGTTTTCAGAAAAGCCTTTCCTGTCTTACTGTTTATTTATTTCATTTTCTGTTTCTCTTCACAATGGTGATCATTTCCTGACATATATTTATTTGTTTATTTATTAGCTACCCCAACTAAAATTTAAGATCCATGAGGCCAGCAGCTATGTTTAATTCACTGCTATCTCCTCAGTGCCTAGAACAGTTTCTGGCATATGGAAGGCACCCAGTGAATATTTACTGAATGAATAGATGAATATACTGTCAATATTGCAAACTATATTCAATAAATAAAATGACACACTTTTATTGTTGTACTTTGGGATTTTATACCAAATATAAGTCTTTATCAATTACATCTATAGTTGTTCAGTTGTTAACTACATTCCATTTGCCTCAATGAAATTTGAATATAAAAACAAATATCAAGAAAATTAAATAGAAGGAAAATAAATAAAATATTTTACTTCATATTTTGGGTGTCAAAATCATGAAATTCTTCTGGCAATGTGATAGCATTGTAAGATGCTTCAAAATTCTCTTTTGGAAGGTCAACCAGTCCTGAAAAGAATCAAAAACCACACTCAATAAGCAACAATGCTATATAAAACAAAGAACTCCCAACTAACCCTATATTCTTTTACTGGACTACTGCTTATTCTAACTGGTTTTCCTCTATCTACTCCTACCCTTCTGTAGTCCATTCTCTATAAAGCAGACAGAGAAATATTTTAAAAAACTAATCAGATTAGATGCCTCTAAAACTTAAAATGATTTAGTGACTTCTCCAGTGCATTTAATAAAATCAAAATTTTTAATTGGAGCCTCTGTAACCCTAAAAACCTAAGAGGCATCATCTAATGACATTCACCATACTGACCATACTAGACTTTTTGTTCCCTGAAAAAGTCAAGCATTTTTCCACTTCAAGACCTTTGCTCTTGCAGTTTCCTCTGCCTAGAATGCTATTCCCTCAGGGACTTTTTACATGGCTGGGTAGTTCTCATTTTTCAAGTCTGAGCTTAAATTCTGTCCTCTCAGAAAGGCTTTTCCCAATTATTTTAACTAAAGTGGACTTCTCTGTTATTTTCTGTTGTAGCACTCTGTTTATTTTCCTTTATAGCACAATTACAATTTACAATTACTGTAATGTTTTAAAAATACTTTAATTATCTGATTTCCTCACCTGACTGAAAAGGATCTTATTTATCTTGTTTGTCTTTATATCCCAGAGCCTAACATGGTGTTTGGTACAAAGTATGAAATCAATAAATATTTGTGGAATATGTAAAAAAAAAATAAACAAACAAATGAACCATACTTGATATGAATATAAATCCACCTAGAGATTATATGAATATTTTAAATGAAGATTAAAAAAAATCTGTCAATCCTGATTCAACAAATGTTGATTGAGGAAATGGTATGTGCAAGGCACTGAGACAGATATTAGAAGAGATTCAGAAAATAATTATGACAAAGACCTTGCCTTCAAGAAGCTTGAAGACTAGTGATAGAGGCAAGATCCATACCTAAGTAGCCATAATACAAGGTAGAAAATAAAAAATGTCTTTAAAGTGAAATAGATGGCATATAAATTTTGAAGGCATTATATTTATGACATGTGTACATCTCTGGCACTTTGGAATGCTTAGGAATTTTTGATATGTCATAAGTAGTAAGCTGCTTGGAGTCTTGAGAATTCTGAAAACAATTACAATTACTGATATCTCTGTTTTGTCAATCATACTATTTCTAATTTATCTTATAAAGGCAAAAACAGGCATGACAAACTAAATGACCCATTAAAAACAGAATATCAGAGTTTCTTATGCAATTGTAGTGGCTTTAAGTATATGTCTTCCATAAATATGCAGGAACATTACAAGTTTTGGCAAGCATAACCTTTTCCTGCAGGCATAGAAAAAGAGCAAGGAAATGAATGCAATTTATCCTCAACCATGGAAACTCAGATTCATTCAAAACTAACTTTACGTTCACCATACTAGCCTGAAGTGTATTAAAAGAGCCCACCCCCAATTAAAATGCAAAAGGGAACCAAGGAGACAAATCAATATTATATGTATACCTGGGCGAAATGTCATCTTCATTTTAAGAAATGCTTCACTGCAATCTGCCAAAAGATATTTTGCCTTCCTGTTATAGATTCGAACAACTCCCAAAAGAAGGTGTCCTGAAGTTCGAAGTGCTATTTTCACCTTTCAATAATTTTTGAAGTATTAGAAGAGTAAAGATTAGGTTCATAAATCCTATTCTTTGAAAGTTACTGACATCGTAAGAATTGGTTCTCTTAAAAAAGCAGATATTTTGTATTCTTAAGTATATCACTTAACTTTTTACCTCACCTTGCAAAATGATTTTTTTATTCTTATTCAAGGAAGTTAATCTAATATGGCGTTTAAGTGAAGTATACTATTATTGGTATTATGAGAGGAATATAAACTCTGTAGTCAGAATTGGGTTCAGGTCTTGGTTCAGTTGCTGAGGCTGTCACTTAACCTTCCTGAACTTCAGTTTAATAAAAATGGCTACAGCTTTTTTTTATTATTATTTTTTTGGAGACGGAGTCTTGCTCTGTCACCCAGGCTGGAGTGCAGTGGTGCAATCTCGGCTCACTGTAACCTCCGCCTCCCGGGTTCAAGCAATTCTCCTGCCTCAGCCTCCCTACAATTTATTATATACTTATTTTATGCCAGGCATTGTCCTAAGAGCTTTTCATACACTAATTTATTTAATTTTGACAACAATCTCTATTTACAGAAGAAAAAACTGAGACTCAGATATTTTAAGTAGGATGCCCAAAGTAATATAATGATTAAGTGATAAAGCAATAATTAAATATAAATTTGACCAACTCAAAACATGCTAACTACAGTTCACAGAAGCTAAAAGAAGCCAACCTCATAGGGTTGTTGTAAAGATTAAATAGACTTATAGGCATAAAGTCCAGCCCAGTGCCTAACACACCATAGGCTTTCAATTTGTTCTTCTCTAAAGTTGAAAAATACTTAACTTATAACAATATTAAATGCTGTAATGCAAATTCTAATCACCGTTTTAGTGTTTTATAATGAACATAGTACTTTACTGTTTATGACATATTTTCACATATTTTTGGATTTATAACCAGTCCTCTTTCTATCCTCCCCATTTGTTCATTATTTTCTAAGAGATGCTTGTTAAGTACCTACTATGTCTACTGTATTTTGTTAGTGAATAAGAAAGGAATATGAGTATGCATAAAATATGGCCTTTATCCCTTAGGGTCCAATCTATCTGTGATAGATATATGAAAAAGTTAATTACCAACAGAAACCAATATGTTTGTTATAACAGTAAATGCTATAGGAATTAAAGGAAAGAGCATTTGACAAGTAAAACTTCCTTGAAAATGTATTTCATGATATAAGTGTATCTTAATGCCTTTCCTCCTCCAAATTCATGGTAAATACAAGCTATCATTTTAATCAGTAACATACCTTGGGTGAAAGAATTTTTTCAATGGTTATCTCTAGATTACATTCAAATACATGGGCCTTTGTGAGTTTCTTCTCCCAGTGAGCTGCAAGCCATATTTTGGCCAATGGCCCTCGTTTACTCATAAGCACATGTGTGTAGAACATGTTGCCTGTGTTCCTTACTTGTATTTAACAAACTAGAGAGAACATGAAAATATATTTAAAATTTTATTACAAAAACTTTTTATTGCTATTTTATAAGAAAAAATTTATTAATTCTACAAAATAACATTCAGATTATGTTCTAATTCAAATATTCAATACAAGTTATTCTCTTGTAAATAAGAGAAACTTATTTAGAATATAAAATTATAACCTAACGACAAAGCTCTAGTAAATTGTGAACTACACCTCTACACCTGGCTTAAATGCATCCTGATTAATGATTTCTTCTTACATTTCACTTATTTTATCCAAAAAAGGATTTGAGTTCTCTTCTTACGAACGTGGTCAAATAAATAAAGGAGGAAGGCTGAAAATATAAGATATGGAAATAAGAAAGAAACAAAAGTAGGAAAAGGCAGACAAAACCAAGAAAAGCTAATACAGGGCACCTCTTTTCTAAAACTTAAGAATTTAAAAAGGGTTGGATTATTGATTTATATGCAGGTGTTGAATTTCATTGCCCTCTTCAAGATGCTCTGGTTTATTCAACAATATTTTAATTTTTGAAGTTAAAATCATGGGATTCCAAAAAGTGGAGTGGAGTTTCCACTCCATAAAGTGGAAAAATGAAGAAAACAAGAAACTACAAGAAAATAATTAGAAGGCAAGGGAAGAAACAAGAATCAAATTTAAATGTTTTGAAATAAGAGCGATAAAAGAAAACCTTCAATTAAAACAAAGAGAAGGAATTAATGCACATTTTTACAAACCGTACTATTCTTGGTAACACCGTAGGGCTCTATTACTAAGCTAAAGATGAGAAGGGATGTTATAGCACTTTGGTTGACTTCTAGAGAAGAATCAAATTATTGCTTACATATAAGTAATCTTACACTGCCACTATGGAAGCTTCATTTTGCTTCTTTTATACTTAAGATACTAATAAAAGAGAAAACTGAGCCAAGACAAACACAAAGTCGGTGACAGAATTAAAAACTCAGGTAAACTTCGATCAGTGTCCATTTGTACCCCAAGAATTCAATCATTATGCCCCCAACTAAAGGTGATGCAATCCGCCAAAACATGTTTCCCTACGGGGCAGCTGGAGATTTTAATATATATGGCTTGTGCCTTGCGTTGGTTCCACTGCTTTCCTTTTTAGTCTGTGTGTTTCACTATCTCTGAATAAATTCCTATTTATCTTTTTAAATGGCTCCCAGTGGTGTGAGGTACTTTTAAAATGTACTTTTTGGCCTGGAGCAATGGCTCACGCCTGTAATCCCAGCACTTTGGGAGGCTGAGGTGGGCGGATCACTTTGATGCCAGGAATTGGAGACCAGCCTGGCCAACATGGTGAAACCCCGTGTCTACTAAAAATACAAAAAGTAGCCAGGCACGGTGGCAGGCATCTGTAATCCCAGCTACTTGGGAGGCTGAGGCAGGAGAATCGCTTGAACCCGGGAGACGGAGGCTGCAGTGAGCCGCCAGCCTGGGCGACAGAGGGAGACTCCGTCTCAGAAAAATAAAGTGTACTTTTTAAGTGATGGACTTCTTAAAAAAAAAAAAAACCACAAAAAACCCAAACCCTGCGATTTACTATTCCTGAGACACTGATTTTCCCGAGCACATATTACCTACCCCTTTTCCCCTCCCCACAAAATATGCACACAAACTCCCCCCCATCCCCCTGCCCCACGTCCCGGAGGCTATTTCTGTCTCCAGATTGAACTGACTTCGTGCAAAGTGAAGCTAACGGGATGGGGTCACTCCGTGGGAACCGGCCCGGGAAGGGCAGGGTGGCGGTGGTGGCAGGGAGGTAGAGGAGGGAGGGAGGAAGGGGTCGGAAGGAGACCGGGCGGGGACCCTGGGAGAGGCGAGTGGGGAGGGAGGGGAGTGGGGAAGAGAGGAGAGGGGTGAGCCAGAGGGGGCGAGACCCTTCGGGGGGTGAGGGAGGGGAAAGCAAAGTGCCGGGCTGGGAGGAGCTGACGGCCACCCTCAGGGGCAGGGGGACGCCAAAGGCTCCTCCACAGACGACTCCTCAGAGTTCTGGGCCGGGTGCTCACAGAGGGAAACTGAGGCCACAACGCCCATTTTCTTCCGCGTGCGGGCGAGGAGACCCTGGGTCGCGCCTCCAGCCCCAGCTGGGCTGAGGGCGACGACCTTTCTTCCTCAGGCGGAACCCTCCAGGCTTGGCGCCGCGAGCTAACTGGGCGTGAGGCGCCGGGGCCGGATGCGTGTGGGAATGTGGGTGGCGGCAGTCCCCATCTCCCAGCCCGCCTACAGCCCTTAGGGTCCGGCCGGCCTCTCAGGCTGCGCCCTACTTTCAAAGCCTGGTCTGAGGTGTGGCGCGCCAGAGAAGGGGCTGCGAGGAGTCCCCAAGTCAGCTTGTCGGGTCCGGGACGCCGGGTTCTTGGCGCCGCTGGGCGTCTGCAATGCGCTGCAGGCGCGGGGCGGGGCGTGGAAAAGGCGGGGCAGTGGGTGACGGGTGGGACTGACAGGGGATGGGGCGGGGCAGTGGGCGAGGGCGGGGCGTGCAGGGGATGGGGCGGGGCAGTGGGCGAGGGGCGGGGCGTGCAGGGGATGGAGACGGACGGACGGGATTTGTGGAGGGCTTGAAGGGGTGTGGGGCGGTATGGAGGGGCGGGGCGGGGCAGCGGCTGAGGGACTGGCGGCAGGGGGCGGGGAAGGGCGGGGCAGCGACCGAGGGACTGGGCGCGGCGGCGGCGGGGGCTGGGGGCACGGACAGAGTAGGGCAATGCGCTAGAGTGGAGAGGACCGGGACTGAGAGGGACGAGGGCGCAGGGCGTTGGTGGGGACAGTGGACGGGGCAGGAGGGATAGAGGCAGACAGTGAGCAAGGCGCACCGGTCCTAGCGCGCAGTCTCCGGCTTTGTCCTGGTGCTCGGACCTGAGATACTTGAGCAGGGGCATGACAGGGACGGAACCTGGGTCCCATAGTCCTGTTGTGAAAGGTGATCCTTCTGGCTGATCTCTGAACATCCCTATGATGCAGTCCAGTCTCTTCTCTTCCACTTACTAGCTGGAGGTCACTGGAGAAATTCTTTAATCCCTTGAACCTCAGATTTTCTCATCTGTAAAGTGAAAATAATAAAAGTACTGGCGCCGTAGGGTATTGTAAGAAATAAATAAAAGGAACCATGTAAAGAGCCAAGCAATAATAAGTGCTCTACAAATATTAGCTATTATTATTATTGTTATTATTAAAAAGATTGTTCACACTAACCTGCCCTTTGGGGACAGCAAATATTTTCCAGCCTGGAATATCACAGTTCTCAGTAGTCAAGGCCAAGTGCTAGAACCTGAGAAAAATCCTGCAAGAGCATCAGGATGCAAGGCTGGTTTCCTCTCTTGAGTTTGATAGTAAATACTAATAAATCTTGGAGCGGCAATGGCATCCAATACAAGGTTCAGGCTCCTGGCTGGGCATTTTCATGGGTTGTCTCATTTACTCTTCAAACAATCTCACAAAGTAGTTACTGGTTTTCTCCTTTTTGAATAAGGAAAGGGCTGGAGAAAAAATAACCTGTCTAGGGTCACATGATTGGGAATCGTAGAGACAGGATTCAAATTGAAGTTTAGCCCCCAATTTCCGACCTCAGGAAATGATGTCACTGCAGCCATTCAAGAGGATGTCTGGGAGACACCCTTGGTGCCACCCTCATGTCTACTTTAATGCCAACCCATCACTCCACCTTCAAATATGACTTTAATCTATCCCTTCTCAAGATCTCCACCCACTCCACCCTAGTCTAAGCCACCTCTCTCCTGGAAAAGCTCCAACCTCCTGAGCGGTCTCCTTCCTGTCACTCACCTCCCTAAAGCCCATTCTCTACACCAGGGGTTCCCAACCCCGGGGGGTGGGAACAGGGCCGCACAGCAGGAGGTGAACAGCGGGCGAGCGAGCCTCACCGCCTGAGCTTCGCCTCCTGTCACATCAGCCGCGGCGGCATTAGATTCTCAAAGGAGCGCGAAACCTATTGTGAACTGCGCATGCGAGAGATCTAGGTTGCCCGCTCCTCACGAGAATCTTATGACCCCCCGCCCATCCGGCTCGTGGAATAATTGTCTTCCACAAAACTGGTCCCTGGTGCCAAAAAGGTTGGAGACCGCTGCTCTACACTGAAGCCAGAGGAGTCTTTGAAAAATATAGATCATGGCCAGGTGTGGTGGCTCACGCCTGTAATCCCAGCACTTTGGGAGGCCAAGGCGGGCAAATCACCTGAGGCCAGGAGTTCCAGACGAGCCTGGCCAACATGGCGAAACCCCGCCTCCACTAAAAATACAAAAATTAGCCGGGAGTGGTGGTGGGTGCCTGTAATCCCAGCTACTCGGGAGGTTGAGGCAGGAAAATCGCTTGAATCGGGGAGGCAGAGATTGCAGTGAGCCAAGTTTGGGCCACTACACTCCAGCCTGGGCAATAGAGAGACTCTGTCTCAAAATATAGATCAAATCCTATTACCAGCTGTAGGGTCCAGCCCTACAGGGCTTAGCGGGTGTTCTCCCCGTTTGTGGAGACGAGAGATTGTAATAAAGACACAAGACAAAGAGATAAAGAGAAAACAGTTGGGCCCAGGGGGACCGCTACCATCAAGATGCGGAGACTGGTAGTGGCCCCGAACGGCTGGGCTCGCTGATATTTATTGCATACAAGACAAGGGGGCAGGATAAGAAGGGTGAATCTTTTTTTTTTTTAATTTTATTTTAAGTTCTAGGGTACATGTGCACAACGTGCAGGTTTGTTACATATGTATGCATGTGCCATGTTGGTGTGCTGCACCCATCAACCTGTCATTTACATTAGGTATATCTCTTTTTTTTTTGAGATGGAGTTTCACTCTCCATCTCAAATAGCCATGTCCCTATTGCCCAGGATAGAGTGCAATGGTGCAATCTTGGCTCACAGCAATCTCTGCCTCCCAGGTTCAAGCCATTCTCCTACCTCAGCCTCCAGAGTAGCTGGGATTACAGGCATGCGCCACCACGCCCACCTAATTTTGTATTTTTTTAAAATAGAGACAGGTTTTCTCCATGTTGGTCAGGCTGGTCTTGAACTCCCGACCTCAGGTGATCTGCCCGCCTCGGCCTCCAGAAGTGCTGGGATTATAGGCGTGAGCCACCGCGCCCGGCCTACATTAGGTATATCTCCTAATGCTATCCCTCCCCCCTCCCCCCACCCCACAACAGGCCCCAGTGTGTGATGTTCTCCTTCCTGTGTCCATGTGTTCTCATTGTTCAATTCCCACCTATGAGTGAGAACATGCGGTGTTTGGTTTTCTGTCCTTGCGATAGTTTGCTCAGAATGATGGTTTCCAGCTTCATTCATGTCCCTATAAAGGACATGAACTCATCCTTTTTTGTGGCTGCATAGTATTCCATGGTGTATATGTGCCACATTTTCTTAATCCAGTCTATCATTGATGGACATTTGGGTTGGTTCCAAGTCTTTGCTATTGTGAATAGTGCCGCAATAAACATACGTGTGCATGTGTCTTTATAGCAGCATGATTTATAATCCTTTGGATATATGCCCAGTAATGGGATGGCTGGGTCAAATGGTATTTCTAGTTCCAGATCCTTGAGGAATCACCACACTGTCTTCCACAATGGTTGAACTAGTTTACAGTCCCACCAACAGTGTAAAAGCATTCCTTTCTCCACATCCTCTCCGGCACATGTTGTTTCCTGACTTTTTAATGATCGCCATTCTAACTGGTGTGAGATGGTATCTCGTTGTGGTTTTGATTTGCATTTCTCTGATGGCCAGTGATGATGAGCATTTTTTCATGTGTCTGCTGGCTGCACAAGCATCTTCTTTTGAGAAGTGTCTGTTCATATCCTTTGCCCACTTTTTGATGAGGTTGTTTGATTTTTTCTTGTAAATTTGTTTAAGTTCTTTGTATATTCTGGATATTAGCCCTTTGTCAAATAGGTAGATTGTAAAAATTTTCTCCCATTCTGTAGGTTGCCTGTTCACTCTGATGGTAGCTTCTTTTGCTGTGCAGAAGCTCTTTAGTTTAATTAGATCCCATTTGTCAATTTTGGCTTTTGTTGCCATTGCTTTTGGTGTTTTAGTCATGAAGTCCTTGCCCATGCCTATGTCCTGAATGGTATTGCCTAGGTTTTCTTCTAGGGTTTTTATGGTTTTAGGTCTAGCATTTAAGCCTTTAATCCATCTGGAATTGATTTTTGTATAAGGTGTAAGCAAGAGATCCAGTTTCAGCTTTCTACATATGGCTAGCCAGTTTTTCCAGCACCATTTATTAAACAGGGAATCCTTTCCTCATTTCTTGTTTTTGTCAGGTTTGTCAAAGATCAGATGGTTGTGGATGTGTGGTATTATTTCCGAGGGCTCTGTTCTGTTCCATTGGTCTGTATCTCTGTTTTGGTACCAGTACCATGCTGTTTTGGTTACTGTAGCCTCGTAGTATAGTTTGAAGTCAGGCAGCGTGATGCCTCCAGCTTTGTTCTTTTGGCTTAGGATTGTCTTGGCAATGCAGGCTCTTTTTTGGTTCTATATGAACTTTAAAGTAGTTTTTCCAATTCTGTGAAGAAAATCATTGGTAGCTTGATGGGGATAGCATTGAATCTATAAATTACCTTGGGCAGTATGGCCATTTTCACGATATTGATTCTTCCTATCCATGAGCATGGAATGTTTCATTTTTTTGTGTCCTCTTTTATTTCGCTGAGCAGTGGTTTGTAGTTCTCCTTGAAGAGGTCCTTCACATCCCTTGTAAGTTGGATTCCTAGGTATTTTATTCTCTTTGAAGCAATTGTGAATGGGAGTTCACTCATGATTTGGCTCTCTGTTTGTTATTGGTGTATAGGAATGCTTGTGATTTTTGCACATTGATTTTGTATCCTGAGACTTTGCTGAAGTTGCTTATCAGCTTAAGGAGGTTTTGGGCTGAGATGGTGGGGTTTTCTAAATATACAATCATGTCATCTGCAAACAGGGACAATTTGACTTCCTCTTTTCCTAACTGAATACCTTTATTTCTTTCTTTTGCCTGATTGCCCTGGCCAGAACTTCCAACACTATGTTGAATAGGAGTGGTGAGAGAGGGCATCCCTGTCTTGTGCCAGTTTTCAAAAGGAATGCTTCCAGCTTTTGCCCATTCAGTATGATATTGGCTGTGGGTTTGTCATAAATAGCTCTTATTTTAAGATATGTCCCATCAATACCTAATTTATTGAGAGTTTTTAGCATGAAGGACTGTTAAATTTTGTCAAAGGCCTTTTCTGCATCTGTTGAGATGATCATGTGGTTTTTGTCTTTGGTTCTGTTTATATGATGGATTACATTTATTGATTTGCGTATGTTGAACCATCCTTGCATCTCCGGGATGAAGCCAACTTGATCATGGTGGATAAGCTTTTTGATGTGTTGCTGGATTCGGTTTGCCAGTATTTTATTGAGGATTTTTGCATTGATGTTCATTAAAGTTATTGGTCTAAAATTCTCTTTTTTTGTTGCGTCTCTGCCAGGCTTTGATATCAGGATGATGTTGGCCTCATAAAATGAATTAGGGAGGATTCCCTCTTTTTCTATTGATTGGAATAGTTTCAGAAGGAATGGAACCAGCTCCTCTTTGTACCTCTGGTAGAATTCGGCTGTGAATCCGTCTGGTCCTGGACTTTTTTTTGGTTGGTAGGCTATTAATTATTGCCTCAATTTCAGAACCTGTTATTGGTCTATTCAGGGATTCAACTTCTTCCTGGTTTAGGCTTGGGAGGGTGTATGTGTCCAGGAATTTATCCATTTCTTCTAGATTTTCTAATTTATTTGCATAGAGGTGTTTATCGTATTCTCTGATGGTAGTTTGTATTTCTGTGGGATCAGTGGTGATATCCCCTTTATCATTTTTTATTGCATCTATTTGATTCTTCTCTCTTTTCTTCTTTATTAGTCTTGCTAGCGGTTTATCAATTTTGTTGATCTTTTCAAAAAACCAACTCCTGGATTCACTGATTTTTTTGAAGGGTTTTTTGTGTCTCTATCTCCTTCAGTTCTGCTCTGATTTCAGTTATTTCTTGCCTTCTGCTAGCTTTTGAATGTGTTTGCTCTTGCTTCTCTGGTTCTTTTAATTGTGATGTTAGGGTGTCAATTTTAGATCTCTCCTGCTTTCTCTCGTGGGCATTTAGTGCTATAAATTTCCCTCTACACACTGCTTTAAATGTGTCCCAGAGATTCTGGTATGTTGTGTCTTTGTTCTCACTGGTTTCAAAGAACATCTTTACTTCTGCCTTCATTTTATTATGTACCCAGTAGTCATTCAGGAGCAGGTTGTTCAGTTTCCATGTAGTTGAGCAGTTTTGAGTGAGTTTCTTAATCCTGAGTTCTAGTTTGATTGCCCTGTGGTCTGAGAGACAGTTTGTTATAATTTCTGTTCTTTTACATTTGCTGAGGAGTGCTTTACTTCCAACTATGTGGTCAATTTTGGAAAAAGTGTGATGTGGTGCTGAGAAGAATGTGTATTCTGTTGTTTTGGGGTGGAGAGTTCTGCAGATGTCTATGAGGTCCGCTTGGTGCAGAGCTGAGTTCAATTCCTGGATGTCCTTGTTAACTTTCTGTCTTGTTGATCTGTCTGATGTTGAAGTGGGGTGTTAAAGTCTCCTATTATTATTGTGTGGGAGTCTAAATCTCTTTGTAGGTCTCTCAGGACTTGCTTAATGAATCTGGGTGCTCCTGTATTGGGTGCATATATATTTAGAATAGTTAGCTCTTCTTGTTGAATTGATCTCTTTACCATTATGTAATGGCATTCTTTGTCTCTTTTGATCTTTGTTGGTTTAAAATCTGTTTTATCAGAGACTAGGGATTGCAACCCCTGCTTTTTTTTGTTTTCCATTTGCTTGGTAGATCTTCCTCCATCCCTTTATTTTGAGCCTATGTGTGTCTCTGCACGTGAGATGGGTCTCCTGAATACAGCACACTGATGGGTCTTGACTCTTTATCCAATTTGCCAGTCTGTGTCTTTTAATTGGAGCATTTAGCCCATTTACATTTAAGGTTAATATTGTTATGTGTGAATTTGATCCTGTCATTATGATGTTAGCTGGTTATTTTGCTCATTAGTTAATGCAGTTTCTTCCTAGTATCAACGGTCTTTACAATTTGGCGTGCTTTTGCAGTGGCTGGTACCGGTTGTTCCTTTCCATGTTTAGTGCTTCCTTCAGGAGCTCTTGTAAGGCAGGCCTGGTGGTGACAAAATCTCTCAGCATTTGCTTGTCTGTAAAGTATTTTATTTCTCCATCACTTATGAAGCTTAGTTTGGCTGGATATGAAATTCTGGGTTGAAAATTCTTTTCTTTAAGAATATTGAACATTGGCCCCCACTCTCTTCTGGCTTGTAGAGTTTCTGCTGAGAGATCCTCTGTTAGTCTGATGGGCTTCCCTTTGTGGGTAACCCGACCTTTCTCTCTGGCTGCCCTTAACATTTTTTCCTTCATTTCAACTTTGGTGAATCTGAGTATTATGTGTCTTGGAGTTGCTCTTCTTGAGGAGTATCTTTGTGGTGTTCTCTGTATTTCCTGAATTTGAATGTTGGCCTGCCTTGCTAGGTTGGGGAAGTTCTCCTGGACAATATCCTGAAGAATGTTTTCCAGCTGGGTTCCATTGTTTCCATCACTTTCAGGTACACCAATCAGTCATAGATTTGGTCTTTTCACATAGTCCCATATTTCTTGGAGGCTTTGTTCATTTCTTTTTACTCTTTTTTCTCTAAACTTCTCTTCTCACTTCATTTCATTTCATTCATTTGATCTTCAATCACTGATACCCTTTCTTCCGTTTGATCAAATCGGCTACTGAAGCTTGTGCATGCATCATGTAGTTCTTGTGCCATGGTTTTCAGCTCCATCAGGTCATTTAAGGACTTCTCTACACTGTTTATGCTAGTTAGCCATTCGTCTACTCTTTTTTCAAGGTTTTTAGCTTCTTTGCAATGGGTTTGAACGTCCTACTTTAGCTCGGAGAAGTTTGTTATTACCGATTGTCTGAAGCTTTCTTCTCTTGACTCGTCAAAGTCATTCTCCGTCCAGCTTTGTTCCGTTGCTGGCAAGGAGTTGCGTTCCTTTGGAGGAGAAGAGGTGCTGTGATTTTTAGAATTTTCAGCTTTTCTGCTCTGGTTTCTCCCCATTTTTGTGGTTTTATCTACCTTTGATCTTTGATGATGGTGACATACAGATGGGGTTTTCGTGTGGATGTCCTTCCTGTTTGTTAGTTTTCCTTCTAAAAGTCAGGACCCTCAGCTGCAGGTCTGTTGGAGTTTGCTGGAGGTCCACTCCAGACCCTGTTTGCCTGGGTATCACCAGCAGAGGCTGCAGAACAGCAAGTGTTGCTGCCTAATCCTTCCTCTGGAAGCTTCATCTCAGAGGGGCACCCGGCCTTATGAGGTATCAGTCGCCCCCCTACTGGGAGGTGCCTCCCAGTTAGGCTATTCAGAGGTCAGGGACTTACTTGAGGAGGCAGTCTCAGATCTCAAACTCTGTGCTGGGAGAACCACTATTCTCTTTAAAGCTGTTAGACAGGGACGTTTAAGTCTGCAGAAGTTTCTGCAGCCTTTTGTTCAGCTGTGCCCTGCCCCTAGAGGCGGAGTCTACAGAGGCAGGCAGGCCTACTTGAGCAGCGGTGGGCTCCACCCAGTTCGAGCCGCTTTGTTTACCTACTCAAGACTCAGCTCCGTGGGTGTGGGACCCTCGGAGCCAGGCGCGGGATATCATCTCCCAGTGTGCCGTTTGCTAAGGCTGTTGGAAAAGCGCAGTATTAGGGTGGGAGTGTCCCAATTTTCCAGGTGCCGTCTGTCACAGCTTCCCTTTGCTAGGAAAGGGAATTCCCCGACCCCTTGCACTTCCCAGGTGAGACGATGCCCCGCCCTGCTCCGTGGGCTGCACCCACTTGTCTGGCAAGCCCCGGTGAGATGAACCCGGTACCTCAGTTGGAAATGCAGAAATCACCCGTCTTCTGTGTGGCTCCCGCTGGGAGCTGCAGACTGGAGCTGTTCCTATTCAGCCAGGTTGGCGCCACCGTATTAGAAGGGTGAATCTTCTAAGTGATTGACAAGATGAAGCAAGTCACGTGATTACAGGATAGGGGGCCCTTCCCTTTTAGGTAGCCGAAGCAGAGAGAGAAGGCAGCATACGGCGTTTTCTTCTTTGCACTTATAAGAAAGATCAAAGCCTTTAAGACTTTTACTATTTCTTCTACCGCTATCTACTATGAACTTCAAAGAGGAACCAGGAGTGTGGGAGGAGCATGAAAGCGGACAAGGAGCATGACCATTGAAGCACAGCACCACAGGGAGGGGTTTAGGCCTCCGGATGACTGCGGGCAGGCCTGCACAATATCCAGCCTCCCACAAGAAGCCGGTGGAGCAGAGTGCTCCTTGACTCCTCCAAGGAAAGGAGATCCCCTTTCGCGATCTGCTAAGTAACGGGTGCCTTCCCAGACACTGGCGTTACCGCTTGACCAAGCGGCCCTTATGCGGGTATGACAGAAGGCTCACCTCTTACCTTCTAGGTCACTTCTTACAATGTCCCTTCAGCACCTGACCCTATACCCACTGGTTATTCCTAGGTTATATTAGTAATGCAACAAAGAGTAATATTAAAAGCTAATGATTAATAATGTTTATAATAATGATTGTAATTGTTTATTTACCTATGTCTAATTTGTATTATGACTATTCTTATTCTAACTATTATCTTTATTGTACTGAAACAGTTTGTGCCTTCAGTCTCTTGCCTCGGCACCTAGGTAATCCTCTGCCCACAACCAGTGGGTTTCCCTTTTAAAGCCTTTTAAGCCTTCCTGTTGTCCTTAGAATAACACTCAAACTTCCTCTTAACAACTACAAGGCCCTACATGGTCTTCCCCTTACTTGTAATTCTGGCTTCATTTCACGAGGGTGGGTTTACCTTAACAATTAGGAATCTTCAGTTTCAGGACCCTCACTTGCAAGGCCCTCCCCCAAAGCCCTGGGAGAAGCACAGCAGTGTTTTCATATGGGTGTGTGTTTTTGTAAAGTTTTCAAAAATAAGATATTTTACCGTAATCTTTGAAGATGGATGTCTCTTTCCACTTTAACTCTCTGCCTGTCACACTGTGTGGGTGGCAATGGAGTAGCTGAGGGGTGCGGCTGAAGCAGAGCTGAGTTACATGTACATTTAATACAGGTTCAGAGGGATCAATTTATGTGGTTGACAGCCACTTTGATCTATAGTCAAGTCATTGCTATCTATCTTAGTTAGGAATGGCTTCCAGGAACACATCTACGGCCCATCATGCTGCCTCATCCTGCACTGTGACATGAAGGTACAGGGCCATAAATCGTTTTAATGCATAGCATCAGTAGTACATATGTATTGGATAAGAAACAAAATTTGAAACATATAGAGTCAGAAACTAGTCTATCAAGAATTCTTCCAATCATCAGACATATTAAACTATAAGCAGAGGATTTGGTTCTCATCAAAGCCCAGTTAAAGCAGAAGTTCTTTCCTGTCTATCTGTCTACCTGAAATCTGTCTGACAACACAACATATGCAATTACAAATGCACTGCACATTTTTTCTTCCTTTCTAATAGGAATTGCGCAAACTAGAAGATATCAGAGTCTTGTGTTCACAGAGCACAAACATGCGGCAGTGCTGTAAACAGCTAGTACATCCATGTGTGAAGCTGCATGTTTATGATCTCATTGTATTGGCTCATGTCTTCTTTGGCCATCTCTGCCTTCGCGATGTCAGGTGTTTACAGATGAACTAGCCTGCAGATCATAACAAAAGTAGTGATTCATTAAGAGAAATAGATACATTTCAAACCAAAGTGTCAGGAAACAGGAGCATAGGAGAGCCAGGGTTACACCATTTTAAAATTGACTCCATTGTAAAGCTAGCAAGACCCATTCCTGGCCAGTCATGACCCATGTTCATAAGACGTTTACAGCTGAGAAAACAACTTAAAGATACCTGCAAGGACACACTCTTACAACAACGGAAAGTCCAGATGTTCCATTATCCATAACAATATGTGCTTTCAAGATGATTATAGTCGTCTTGATGGACATTTTTGATTGTAGTCATTTTGATGGATGTATACATTAAAATGCCAAGGATAACTTTCTTTAAATCAACAAAGTACTAAATTTTGTCATGCTGTTAGTCCACCAGCATGTAGACATATCTTAGCCTTTACATAGATAAGTCCCCTCTATAAGAAAAACTTAGAGATGAGGTATTTCTCCTCTTGCTTTCTGAGGATGCCCTACTCTGTAACTGAGTAGCTTTCACTAAAACTATTTCTTCTCAGTGCCCTCTGTCCTTGAATTCCTTCCCGTGCGAGATCCAAGAACCCTCTCTTGGGGTCTAGATCAAGACCCCCTTTTCTGGCAACAAAAGTAATTAATAGACATAGATTGTTTGATAATCTAAGTAATTAAAAGGAGTGGATCATATAAATACATTGGGAAAGTTTTAATTTCTCAATTATTTAACATGAAATACTGACATACAGGAAGAAAATGTAGAACTCCTAATACACCCCTACTACAGGGACAGCAACAATAAATTGGCTAATGTACCATCCACTCAAATACTAGTTAAAATTAGTCACTTTACAAGAAGGCTTACAGCTCATATATAAAAGGAACATAGAGGTTTCCCCAAAATTGACAATAATCCTAAAAATATACATGGCATTTTTACAACGTTTAAATTGTTTAAAGTTCCCACACAAAAAAATTAATCTTGTAGAGGAGAGACTGAATTATTTCCACAGTCTCTTGGAAGAAAATAAAATAACAAAATTGTTGTCATGACTAGATGATCAAAGAAGATACAGACAAAAATGTAGAGAAAATTATTATGGAGCCATATCATGCAGTTAACATTGTGCTATTTTTCTAGATTTTATGTTTTGTGATTTTTGCCAGTTAAAGTTTATTCATCTCTCATTATAAAAAAAACTCTTTCTAGCCTAATTCTGTATTTCTGACTTTGCATTCTTTCTCTTAGGGTATATGATTGATACCCTAAATCATATAAGCTTCAGGCCCCACAAAGCTGGACTCGCTCCATCCCGTTCCCCTGGCTTCCTGGGTTCCAGCCATATTAGATATCCTCTGTGACCATTGCTTGGGAAAGTGCTGCACACAGGAGTGCCAGAAACATATTTGTAAATGAATGAATGAATGACTCAAAAACTGGGATGCTGGACTATTAACCACACAAAAACATAAATTTTGTCTGTTTTATTTGTTGTGACATTCCCACATCCATAACAGTGCCTGGCACACAGCAGGTGCACATTAAGTATTTTTAAATGAATCCAAGCCTGGTCAACTGCAGACAATGTTTCTTTCCATTCTCTCCAGTTATTCCCAATTTGTTACAAAGCACTTTCCAACATCCTCTCCACAGCTCTGAGAGGTGTCATTTTTATTTTAGAGTTAAGGATAAGTGAAGGATCAGAGAAGGAGGCCCCAGATCACTGTGTCAATGGCAGAGCTAAAGTTCAAACGCAGATCTCTGGGGCCAGAAAGCCTCTTGGTCCATGGTCCTCCCAGTAAGATGACCCACAATGGGAAAGCTGATAGTGAGGGAGCCAGTCCTGCAACCCGGAACGGGCTGAATCACGGAAGAATTGCTCTGTATGGCCACTAGGTGACGCCCAAACACAGCGTAATTACCCTAGTCTTCGCTGGCTCACGTACGAAACCTAAACACATTTGTCAGAAGCCCAACTTTGAACCTTCCGTTTCATCTGTTTGCAACTGTCCTGTTTTTGCTTCCTTGGGTCACAGTTGTCTCCGCTGTCAAATGGAAATATTAACACGTACTCACTGGTCAGGTCTGTTACAATGCCTGTGCATTGTAGGTGTTCAACAAACATAAGCTCTTCTGACAGCGACCAAGGTCATCTGCAGCTATGTGAGATTCTTCTTAGCCCTGCATATTGGCCAGAGAATGCTTTCCAGAAGGAATGAGAGGGAAATTCCCTTTTGTTGATCACCTACTGTGGTAAACTGAAAAATGGCCTCCGCGTCCTAATCCATGTTACCTTATATGGAAAGAAAGGCAGGTGAAAGCCGTTAGAGATGTGATTAAGTTAAGAATCTTGACATGCGGAGATTATCCTGGGTTATCCAGGTGGGCCCTAAATGCAATCATGTGATTCCTTATAAGAGGTAGACAGAGGGAGATTTAACACTCACAGAGCAAAAGGCTATGAGAAGACAGAGACAGAAACTGAAGTTATGCAGCCTAAGTCAAGGACTGCCAGCAGCCACAAGAAACTGGAAGAGGCAAGGAAGGAATTCTCTCTTAGAGTCAGCAGGGAGTACAGTGTGGCCAACACCTTGATTTTGGTCCAGTGAAACTGACCTCAGCCCAGTGAAACAGGAGCTGTCCCCATGACCTGGGGAGGGTTTGGGCAAAACAAAGCAGGGTGGCAGAGACAGGAGAGAGCTGGGGCTCAAGATATGCTGGGAGCAGGGATGGGTGTGCATTATTGGGGTCACCAGATTCTGTGTCTGCTTGCTTACCGGAGAGATAACAGAGGTGTTGTCCTAGAGTTGCCTTCACACACATTAAGAGACCGTCTTGCCCCAGACCCTGCCAGAAGGAGGGAGCAGGGATCCTATGAGCCTGACATGACTGCTTCCTCTCTTCATGGCACCCCTCCCCCACTGTGGCTGATCAGAAGAGCAACATCATATCATAGTAAGAGCCCTGCTTAGGCAGGAGATAGACCTGAGATTCAATGAGATTCAATGCCGCTACTGCCATTTACTCATTGTGTTTTTTGGGGGGCAACTTAGCTCCACTAAACTTTGGTTCCTTCATCCATAAAATGGAGATTTAATATGACTATTGCAGAGATGTTGAGTGTGTTCAGTGCAATAAGATCTTTACAGTGCTTTGTGTGGTGCTGGTATTTAGGGCAGATGATGGATAATGATAATGAATAGCTTACATGACACATAGTTGTTGTTAGATGACAAGCACTGTTGTGTTTTCCATGTATTAACTCATTTATTCCTCACAAAAACCCCAGGAGATAGGCAATACTATTATCCCCATTCTACAGATGATAAAATCAAGGCATAGAGAGTTTAATGACTTGCCCAAGGGCACACAATCAGTATATTGTAGAGCTGAGATTTGAACACAGGCAATGAGGCTCCAGGCTGTACTTACAATCACTAAACTATCCTGACTTTAAAAATGGTAGCTATCGGCCAGGCACAGTGGCTCACGCCTGTAATCCCAGCACTTTGGGAGGCCAAGGCAGGCGGATCACCTGAGGTCGGGAATTCAAAACCAGTCTGACCAACATGGAGAAACCCCGTCTCTACTAAAAATACAAAATTAGCTGGGCATGGTGGCACACGCCTGTAATCCCAGCTACTTGGGAGGCAGAGGCAGGAGAATCGCTTGAACATGGGAGGTGGAGGTTGCGGTGAGCTGAGATCGTGCCATTGCACACTAGCCTGGGCAACAAGAGCGAAACTCCATCTCAAAAAAAAAAAAAAAAAAAAAAAGGTAGCTGTCTATTGTGGCACTATTTACAATAGCAAAGACATGGAACCAACCCAAATGCACATCAATGGATAAAGAAAATGTGGTACATATACACAATTGAGTGCTATGCAGCCATAAAATCGAATGAGATCATGTTCTTTGCAGGAACATGGATGAAGCTAGAAGCCATCATCCTCAGCAAACTAACACAGGAACAGAAAACCAAACACCGCATGTCCTCATTCATAACTGGGAGTTGAACAATGAGAACACATGGACACAGGGAGGGGAACAACATACACCGGAGCCAGTCAGGGGTGAGGGGCAGGGGGAGGGAGAGTATTAGGACAAATAGCTAATGCACGCGGGGCTTAAAACCTAGATGATGGGTTGATAGGTGCAGTACACCACTATGGCACACATATACCTATGTAACAAACCTACACGTTCTGTACTTGTATCCCGGAACTTAAAATAAAATAAAATGGTAGCTGTCATTATTAATAATAATTGCTAAGATTTACTGAGCACTGCTTGTGTGCCAGGAACATGTTGACTCATTGCATTTGCTCAATAGTCCTATGAGGTAATTTCTGTTATTATCCCCACTTTGTAGAAGAACAAACTGAAGCATAGAAAAGTTATGCTATATGCCCAAGGTTAGAGAGCTGATAAGATGCAGATCTGGTATTCAAACCCAGGCAGCCTGATGTCAAAGTCCTCCCTTTTAATTACCTATGTATGATGATGATGATGATGATGATGATGATGATGATGATAATGAAGAGGAAGAGGAGAAAGAGGGAGAAGAGATGGAAGAAGAAGGAGGAAGGAGGAGAGGTGGAAGACAAAAATAAGCCTCCTTTATACCAATAACCTATGATATGTCCAGGTGTCAAAAGTTAAGCTGACCAATCAGATTCCCTCTCTATAAACTGCGACTTAAAGAAATAGCAGGAGAGTAAAATCTTTAGCAGTGGGAGTGGACCTGAAAAGATGCAGAAAGACCAGAAAGTAAAGCCCAACCCTTGACACAATGCTGTGAGGAAGCCCAGCCACCTGGAGGGTCATGTATAGGCATTCCAGCTGACAGCCTCAGCTAAGGCCAGCATCACCTGCCAGAGGGGAACAAATAAGCCTTTGAGATAAATCGAGCTGCAGCCACCACCTGACTGCAATCATTTGAGAGACCCAAAGCCAAGAACCGCTCAGCTGAGCCCAGAACTATGGGAAACATAATTTACAACAATAATAAATGGCTGTTGCAATAATAAAGGGACTACTGTGTTTAAGTTTGGAGGCAGTTTGTTACACATCAATATACACCACAACACATGGGCTCCGTAAGGTGTCACAGCTGACCCAGGACTGGAAGCTGGCTCTCATGTAAAGGTGTGAGAGATTAGATCATTTCTAATCAGTCACAGTGTAAGTAAGCCCTCCCTTGCCTGCCCTGACCCACTCTAGGTTTCACATCTTGAACTGTTCTTCTTGCTCCTAAATTTTTAGCTTCTGACCTCATGAATCCTTTTTCCATCTCTGTCCGCTCCTCTCCTCATCCTGGATGCCAGGCTTAGGTGTGCAGTCCTGTTTTTGCTGCCTTGGCAGAGAAAACCCTGGATTTTCCTGAGACCATGATCCACATGCTCCCTCTGGTGCTCACTGTCCTGCATGGCCATGATTTCCAACCCAGACATCTAGGACCAACGCTGAAGACGTCATTTCCATCCCAACTCCTTGTCCAGCATCTGGGCTCAGCTTTGGCTTTCTCTGACCCAGGATCAGGAAGTGAACATTGGTTCCAAATGTAGGGTCTTGGAGAACAACAAATATCCCACTAGAAGGGCAGGTTCGGGGGCTCTACGTCTATCTTCCCAGATTGGAGATGGAGGGGTTGGCAGGGGTTTTTGGTCTTTGGGCCCAAATATGGAAAGCAGGGAGAGGCAGAGGGTGCTAGTGATTAGCATCGGGCATGGGAGACCAATGTCATTTCTACTTTGCATGGCCAGGCAGATGTCTCCCAAGATGATAGTGGCTAATCAGTTTGTCCATTTGTACTAGTCATAGTTTCACAAATCAGAACATAATCATGCAGCAATAATAAGATGCCATTCATTAGCCTTTCCAGTGTAACCAAGAATGGTTACAGTGGTAATTGGTAATAATAGCAAAAACCTGTGTCAGTCTGGGACAGGTAGGAGACAGAAACCACACCAGTTATTTTAACACAGAAAATTTAATATAAAGAATTGCTAACTAGGTATAAAGTTGTTAACTGGGTGACTGAAAGGTTATAAAAAGAACTTTAAGGCAGCAATTGCAGCAAGCATCTGCCACCTCCAGGGCTGAGGGAACAAAGAAAAGAGGCAGAAACTATCAAACTTTAAAAGTTAGAGGAGGAATTCCCTGGAGCTTAAATTCAGATATCTGAGAAAGGAACTCAGCTCAGCTGGGGCCGGTGTCTCTGAGCTCCGGAAAGGGCCAGGTAGGTAAGGCAGGGACCCACACTTCAGGGGAGGAGGGACTGGCATCTGAAGCTGACATCTCTGAGCTCCCGGAAGGGGCCCCAGGAATCTGGAACTTGGATCCTGGAGAAGTCTTGTGCTTCATGAAGGAATTGCTGCCTTTAGTGAAGAAACAGTGCTGGGAGATGCTCATAGGAACAGAAAGCCCACAGGGAAACAAGAAGAAGGAGCAAGTCCCTTTTCTGTCCTCTAGACTTGTAGTCTAACTTCACCCTGTATATTGGCAAAGCCTAACAAACTCTAACAGGGAGCAGCTGGTAACACCAAAAGGTGCTTTGCAGGGACCCAGCTCCAGCATCACAGAGCAGGTATCATTTATATTATCAAATATAAAAATCACAGGTTGATCTGACTACAAACATTATACTTATAATGCACCCCCTCCACTCTGCCTCTACATGCAATCGATTTACTTTTTCAAAGCCATAAAAACAGTGTTCTAGCAACATACAGGTAGATTTTCAAAAACAAAAAGGCCTATCAATCATCAGACCATCTTAACACCATGACTTTTTTATTTTCACCTTTTCTGTTTTAGTCTTTCTTATAGGCAGATATAATTTTTCATTTATGACTGCAGCACCCCACACAACTGTCTCTGCTGTATCACTAGCCTGGTTGCCTGCTGTTACGGAGGTTGTTGTCACAAACCCTCATTGAATGAAATGCCATTTTCATATTGATTTCTCCTCTTTGATTCTTTGAACATCTGGATTGTATTCCTCAGGACCATTCTGGCTGCAAATGAGGGAAACTGCTCAAATCAGCTTAACCAAAAACAAATTGATGTGTGTGGCTGTGGTGCGGGGTGAAATTGACTGGCTTTGGTCCCTGGAAAGAATGCAGGAGTAACTCACAAAACTAGGACCTAAAACCAGGGGCCAAAAAGAGCCAGCGCTCTTCCTCTCTGTCCGTCCGTTGTGTGGCCCTCTCTCTACTTCTCTTTGGAGATTAGCCTCTTTCCTTCCTACTGCAGACAGGGTCTTCTTTACCTGGTAGGAACATGGCCACCAGCAGCCTCAGCCTAAGTGTAATAGAAAGAGCATCCAGGTAGCAATCTCAGGGAAGGTCGGTGATTGGCTCTGTTGGTTCACATGCCCATCCATTGGGCCAATCATCTTTTTAGGGCAACTATGAATTATATCATTGGCCAGGACTGGTAATATACCCATGCCTATGGCCAGGGTGGTTGCAGGGCTTAATATGTTATCAGATGAAGGGGAATGGGAAGGCTTCCTGGGAAGACAGAAAACAGCCACTAAGTCACTACACAGTGTTTGGAATTTTCACCATGGCAACACTTGGTAACCATTACTGCACATCTAGTTCTTCGTTTTAACAATTGCTTTGTGAAAAATTCCCAAGGATAGGGTTACTGCCATGGTGCTTGCCAGAGCACTAGAGCACGTTTGTGTTTTCAGTCAAAAAGTGTGTTCACATCCAATACCTTATGTGTGCCTCACCAAGAAATCCCAAGTGACAGAAAAGGAACCAGAGACACAGAGAAGTTGAGTGACAGATCCAGGGACGCACAGCAGATGAGGGCAGAAGTGAACCCAGAGCCCTGGCTTTCTGACTCCCATTCCAACACTCTGCCCCTAAAACATCACAGTGAGAGGTTAGACTAATGGGGAGATTGTTAAAGCCCAGTGTCATCTCTGTCCAGTTATGGGACAGAGCTTCGTCTGCTGTCTTCCCCTCGGAGGAGCTGGGCCAGACCCCTTGAGCAAATAGGCTGGCAGCCCCTGCCTTCGGAGCCCGCTCGAGCTCTGATGGGGGATGTCCCTCCGCTGGACCTGGCGTCCTCCCAGTGGGCGCTGTCAGCACGCAGCTCCTCCAGGACACTGTGAAGATGCCTCAGTGTGAGCAGGAGCCTCTGATCTTGAATCTGCATCTCAGACTAGGAGACAGAAGGAGCCTGTGAGGGGATGGGCGGAGCCCTGGATGTTTCCCCATCAAGCCCCTTCCCTCGCTGTCTCATCAGAGACCAGCTCACTTGTGATTCGCACAACCTCACAGAAACCGTATCCACCAGTGCCTCAGTTCCTTGCTCTGCAAAGCAGAAAGCAAATTGCTTACTTTTCTAGGCTTTCATGAGGACTGAATGAATTTGCCCATGGGAAAATCCTTTCAAGGAGTCAGCGAGGTCAAAACTACTTTGATTACAATACTAAGATATTATTTTCCGATTTTTGCTTTCATTTTCTTATGAGCATACCATGGAGTTTTCCAGAAGCTAATGACACGTAATATCTCAACAGATTGAATGCAGGAGCAGCTATGAGAATCCAGCTGTGTTCTATTAAGACAGACATTAAAGCAATTTGCAACAATGTAAAATGGGGCTAAATATTTGCTTTGAAAAATATAGTTATTTTGAATAAGTAATGTTTTATTAACATATTATGAGTTTATTATTTTAGAATGCATTAGTAAATATATTAAAAATATGTCAGCTTTGGCTTCTAATTCAGTCAGTATTGTTATATATAACTCACATAAACAAAAGCTTTTTGGTGGCCTTAATAATTTTTGGGGGCATAAAGGGGTCCTAAGACCCAAAAGTTTGAGAACTGCTGCATTAAAACTATAGTATCATCTTCAGCCATCTCCATTCTTTCTCCCATTTTTCCCTGAGAATTTTTCCCCATACATTTTCCCTCTTTTTCTTTCTGTTTGTTTGTTTGTTTATTTATTTATTTATTTATTTATTTTTGAGGCAGGGTCTCACTCTGTTGCCCAGGCTGGAGTGCAGTGGTGTATTAACGGCTCACTGCAGCCTCGAGCTCCTGGGCTCAACTGATCCTCCCACCTCAGCCTGCCGAGTAGCTGGGACTCCAGGTGCACACCACCATGCCCGGCTACTTTTTGTATTTTTTGTAGAGGCAATGTCTTGCCATGTTGCCCAGGCTGATCTCAGACTCCTGGGCTCACGCGATCCTCCCAACTCAGCTCCCAAAGTTTGCTTTCTCTTTAAAAATGTTAAAATTCTATTTTCTGACTAAGTAATTCTTAACACATGATAGAAAATGTAAAAGCTACAAAAGGACATATATTTAAAAGTCTCTCCCACCCACCTCACTTTATCTCTCAACTCAAGCGTCCTTCCCCAGAGGCAGCCACCGCAAATGCTTCCGTTTTTCCTTCCGAAGGTGGTCGTGGCAACACATGGTTGGATATACAGATTCTCAGCCTCTCTCTTTCTCTGTCTCTCTTTGCAAGAGATACTTATGAACATTATTTCCCCGCTAAAAATAGTGTTTTCATTTTTGTGACAAGCTGATTACAAGTAAGAAGACCAAGTCTGCATCCTCTACTCAAGCATGAGTAACACTGCCAAGAGAATATGTAGCTAGAAAGAGAGACACGAGGCCAGGCACAGTGGCTCACACCTGTAATCCCAGCACTTTGAGAGGCCGAGGTGGGCAGATTGCCTGAGGTCAGGAGTTCAAGACCAGCCTGGCCAACATGGTGAAACCTGGTCTCTACTAAAAATACAAAAAAATTTGCCAGCCATGGTGGCATGCACCTGTAATCCCAGCTACTGGGGAGGCCGAGGCAGGGGAATCACTTGAACTCAGGAGGCGGAGGTTGTAGTGAGCCGAGATCATGCCACTACCCTCCAGCCTGGAGGTGACAGAGTGAGGCTCCATCTCAAAAAAAAAAAAAAAAAAAGGAAAGACATGAAGCAAAGGTGTAGTCGGCCTCCCTCAGAACACTGGGACAACTCAGGCTGCAGAACGAGTGGTCCTGGGCCCATTTTTTCCTAATTCCTCAGAAAACATTCACTCTGTGTTTTCTCGATTTCAGGGTTTTCCTCCTGCACGTATTTCTGGGTATGTGCCTATAAGACTACAGTGGGGTTCCCAGCACAGAGATGATGTTGAGGCATCCTGGCACCCACAGTTTCAGGGAGCATAAGGAAGACAGCTGCCCAGCGCTGGATGCCTGCTGACTGTGGGAAGCTGCAGTCCCTGCTGCTGGAATCCCCTGGTCCCATGAGAAGGCCTGCTGGGTCAGCCTTTCCTCTGGGGTGATGACAGGGTTGGGTCCAGGCTGGCCTGTTGCCTGGCAACCCAGAAAGGTCATTTTCGGACAATCCTGTCTGTCTCTCCCCAGAATGAGAGGTGTGTGTATTGAGAAACAAACCTCTTCTGAGGTTCCCTGAGCTGCCTCCTCTCTCCTGACTGGTGTTCCCCACACACTTGGGGGCACCCCTCTTTTTTCGGACTTGGAGAAAATACCATAATGAAAGGCATAAGCCTGGCTTCCCAAGCAGCAACCACAGGACCAAGTAACATAACACAGGTTCAGGAGAGTTAGCGCTCATGGGGGAGGCCCCTGCCAATGGGAAATGAGAGACAGGAACGAGCTGGGCAGATGAATTTCCTCTCGTTCTTTCTCCCCCAATGTGCAATTCCTTCTTCAAACCCTGCAGAGCATCTCAGCTGCTGAGACATCCACTGGGCCTCCTGAAGGCACCTTCTGAAGCCGTAGGCTGCTTGGTAATACAATGTTTGGCGTAATTGCCTGGCATAGCATTGGCCTCTGCTGCCACACCCTATGTTCCTCCCTATCACCACCCTGGGCTTGTACTTCCAAATAAAGTGCTAGTTTCTCAATCCTTGTCCAAGCCTCTGCTTTCTAGAGGACCCAGGCTAAGACACTGGGTGTGCGCATGTCCATCTGGGTCAGGGTTATAATAGCCAACACCATTGTGCCAAGTATTCATTAAGAGGATTACAAGCATCTCTTCAGTGAATCCTTACAATACCCGATAGGATATTAGTACTATTGTTATTCCCATTTTGTGATAAAGAAACTGAGGCTCAAAGAGATAAAGCCCCCGCTAGAGCCGCACAGCAGCAGAGCTGGGCACACACGGAGGACTCAGTGTCATTCTAAAACCTGTCTGGCCACCACCACACCCAGCGCCTCCTATGTAGGCCACGACCTACTTATCCCTGAACCTGAGATCACAATTGTGCATTGTGTGGTAGGTCCCAGAGGGGAGACTGCAGGGTCCATACCGTAGCCTGCAGCCTTTGCCCCAGGGGGGACCCGGGAAGGAAAACCGGAGATCCTTGGAAAATACATGGTCGGGGCATCAAGGAAAAGAAATGCAAAACCTTACCAGCTCCTTTCTCAGCCACTCCAAGGTCTGCCCAAGACTCGGGCTGGGCTCTTCCGCTGTTTTCATCTCAGTGTCCTTGAGAGTGACCTTGACACTGACCTCGTTCTGGGCCTGAGGGATCTTTGATTTGTACATTCCCCCAACTCCTTCAGACTGGCAGCAGGTTCTGGCCAAATCATTGAAGATGGAGTTAATGAGAGCAGGAAGTAGCTCACATTGAAAAATGTAATTTGGCTTTTTTTTTTTTTTTAAAGGGCTTTAGTGCTCTGAACAGTACAAGGAGGAAGGGAGGGAGACCATTAAGGGTCTGAGTACCTTGGTGCCTGCTGGTTCCAGAAGCCAAGAACATGTGATGCCAACAGGATCACAGAGAATGCAAAGCTTTAAATGGCAACAATAATGGTTATTATGAAAATAGGCACTCTTTTCTAAGGGTTTGCTTTGTGCTTTACGTATAAAGTATGTATATGTCTCATTTGGCATGTACCTCCACGGGTGTCCCAAGTCCCCATCCTTATTTACTTACCTATAGAGTCTAGATAAAGGAAATGCTCACTTTCCAAGTTCCCTTGTTTCTGGAATCCCCATGTGACCCATTTCCGGCAAGTGAGATCAAAGCAGCAATTTGCTATTAGGCTTCCTGAAAAACTTTCACCTTCCTAATAAAAGGGAAAATGTCACTGCTGCTTCCCTTTTACTCCTACTTTCTCCCCTTTCCTTCTGCCTTGAATGTGGATGTGATGTCTGGAGCTACAGTAACTGTCTTGCGACCGTAAGACAAAGCCTAAGAAAATCACAGAGCCATTAGAAATCATTGCACCCTCGACTCAGCAACAGCATCTATGAGACAACAGACCCCATTTCTAATGGGACACTCTGCTACTTGCAGGCAAACACAGTCCTGACACACCATTTATTCTTCCCATTGCTATAGGAAAGGGGTCCCGACCCAGACCCCAAGGGAGGGTTCTTGGATCTCATGCAAGAAAGAATTCAGGGGGAGTCCATACAGTAAAATGAAAGCAAGTTTATTAGGAAAGTAAAGGAATAAAAGAATGGCTACTCCACAGATAAAGCAGCCTTGAGGGCTGCTGGTTGCCCATTTTTATGGTTATTTTTTGATGATCTGCTAAACAAGGGGTAGATTATTCATGTCTCCCCATCTTAGACCATACAGGGTAACTTCCTGATGTTGCCATTGCATCTGTAACCTGTCATGGCGCTGGTGGGAGTGTAGCAGTGAGGATGACCAGAGGTGACTCTTGTGGCCATCTTAGTTTTGGTGAGATTTAGCTAGCTTCTTTACTGCAATTGTGTTATCAGCAAGGTCTTTATGACCTGTATCTTGTGCTGATCTTATCCTGTGACTTAGAATGCCTCAACCATCTGGGAATGCAGCGCAGTGGGTCTCAGCCTCATTTTACCCAGCCCCTATTCAAGATGGAGTTACTCTGGTTCAAATGCCACTGACATCATCACACTGTGAAGCAGGTATTCAATTCTCTCTTTCGCTAAACACTTATTGAATGTCTACTGTGTGCCGAGTTCTGCTCTAGACACTGGGGTTATCAACCAAAATCAGAGAAACAAAGGCCCTGCTTTCCTGGAGCTGACATCCTAGCAGTCATTGGAAACAAACAATCAAATTAATGCTATGATGAAAATACGTAGAATCTATTCTCACATAGGTCTTTTAAAATATAAATTTATTGGGCAGGTGCAGTGGCTCACGCCTGTAATCCCAGCACTTTGGGAGGCCGAGGTGGGCGGATCACCTGAGGCCAGGAGTTCAAGACCAGCCTGGCCAACATGGTGAAACTCCGTCTCTACTAAAAATACAAACATTAGCTGGGTGTGGTGGTGGGTGCCTGTAATTCCAGCTACTCGGGAGGCTGGAGCAGGAGAATTTCTTGAACCCAGGAGGCGGAGTTTGCAGTGAACTGAGACTGCAAATTTATATATATAAATTTATTCTATTCACATGCACTAGAAACCCAAACCAAGAATTCGCATAGTGACCCCAGATAAAGATGTGAAATGACTGGCAAAGCAAACTCAGCCCAGTTTAAGGAAACTTGCCCTCAATCTGGCTACACAAAATATCCTCAGATAGAGCTCCCTTGAAGATGAACTCATATAAGAACACACAAGGAAGCAATTTACCATAAATTAGAGTCAACAGACACCATTCACCCCCGTCCCCCAAGAACTTCAGATGAAGATAATTAAAACTATTTTGAGGCCAGGTATGGTGGCTCACACCTGTAACCTGAACATTTTGAGAGGCCAATGCAGGAGGACTGCTTGAGGCCAGGAGTTTGAGACCAGCCTGGGCAACATAGCAAGACCCCATATCTAAACAAAATAAAATACAATAATTAGCCAGGTGTGGTGGCATGTGCCTGCAGTACCAGCTTCTCAGGAGGCTGAGTCAGAAGGATTGCTTGAGCCCAAGAAGTCGAGGCTGTAGCGAGCTTTGATTGCACCACTGCACTCCACCCTTTCTCAAAAGAAAAGTATTTTGAAAAGAAGAGGCATACAAGAAGGAATCAAAATCATACAAAAAAAGAGACACTTTTTTTCTTTTTCTTTTTTTGAGAAGGAGTTTCACTCTTGTCACCCAGGCTGGAGTGCAATGGTGCAGTCTCGGCTCACTGCAGCCTCTGCCTCCCAGGTTCAAGCAATTCTCCTGCCTCAGCCTCTCAAGTAGCTGAAATTATAGGCACCTGCCACCACATCCAACTAATTTTTGTATTTTTAGTAGAGATGGGGTTTCACCATGTTGGCCAGGCTGATCTCAAACTCCTGACCTCAAGTGATCCACCTGCCTCAGCCTCCCAAAGTGCTGGGATTACAGGCATGAGCCACTGTGCCCGGCCAAAAGGGACACTTTTTAAGAGGCAGATTTGAAAAAGAATGCAATAGAATTTATAGAACTTAAAATTACAGTGTTTATAAATTAAAGAGAAAAGAGTGTATATTTATTGTAGCACCAGAAGACAGAGCTAGTGAGGTAGGAGATCAGCAAGACTTGTTCTCCCAGCACTGGTTACAATCCCAGTCACAACTCCACTGATCAAAACAGGATCTGTTCAAACAGGATGCCATGAAGTAAGCAGCCAAAACCAACTAAAATCGAGATGGCAATGAAAGCAACCTCTAGTTGCCCTCATTCCTCACGGAATCTTAATTATAATTCATTAGCATACTAAAAGACACTCCCATCGGTGCCATGACAGTTTACAAATGCCATGACAATACCTGAAACTTACCTTATATAGTTTCAAAGGGGAAGAACCCCAGTTTAGGGAATACCCCACCCCTTTTCTTGAAAATTTGTGAATAATCTACCCCTTATTTAGCATATAATGAAAAGTAGCTATTAATATAGTCAGCCAGCAATCCACGAATGCAACTGTGCTGATGGGGTAGGCCTGCTCTGTCTACGGAGCGGTCATTTCCTGTACTCTGTTGCTCTAATAAACGTGCTTTGCTTTCACTTTACTTTGTTGGCTCATTCTTGAATTCTTTCCTTTATGAAGCCAAGAACCTTCCCTGACTGAGCCCCAATTTTAGGGTTCACCTGCATCACTACAGCAGTAGCTGTACATCACTACCTCTGTACTCTACAGTGGATATAGGACAAAGGGAAGGAGACTGGGATTCAATAGGAGGAAGCTGTTGTTTAGAATTTTTCCAAGCAGTGGGTGCCCAGTCAATGGAGGGCAGAAGCATAGCCCAGATGATCAGAAGACTGGAGTAGGGGCTCTACTGGCTTCGAGATGGGACCTGGAGTTCCTTCCAAATGTAAGACTGACTAGGCAGGAAAAGGGATACTGTAAGAAGGAGCCAGGATATCTGGGTTCTAACTCCAGCTCTGCCAAACTGTCTGTGTGAACTGGGCCTCGTCTTTTCCCTCTTAGGCATAATGAGGTTCAAAACAGTTACTAAATCGAGTTGTAAGGAATGTCACATTTCTTATATCCTGGCGTTTACAGCTTGAGAATCATTCTGACTGCCACATGCAGACAAAATCTTATGTGCTATTTCTCGTAGTTCAGCTGTCACTTTTCAGAACCCAAGAGAATCAGAGAAACTCCTGCCTGCCACATTTACACCCCTTCTGAACACAAGGGACCAGAGATGATTCCTCCAAACAGGCCACCAGGCTTTATGTCACATGCCCTGTAATCATGGGCCAACTGCCTGGAGCAGAGATGAGTGCCCCAGCCCAAAGCAGCCATCTACAGACTGGACAGGACAGTGATCACTGGCTCATGGGTGACTGGTTTTTGAGGAGCTGCATTTTGGGTGGTGACCAGATGATCCAATCAGATCTTCTCTCAGACATGTTGAATTTGCCTCAGATTGGGAGGCTGGATTATCACAAGAACACTGTGTACCAAACCTCTCTAAAACTCCATACTTTCAAACAACCATCATTTATTATTGCTCATGTTTGCAGATCTGCAGCTCTGAGTCTGCTCCACAGATCTGTCCTTCTCCTGGACTCACAGGGCTGCTGGGGCTCATTCTCTTGGCAAAGGAGAAGAGAGCAAGTGGAACCATGGGAAGCCTCTTAAGGCTTACGCTCAGAACTGTCACACTGTGGCTTTTGCCATGTGCATTGGGCAAAGTTATTCACATGGCCAAGCCCAAAGCTAAGGGGCAAGGATGTACACTCCACTACAAAGAGATCCTGGCAAGTGTGTGGACTTAGGGAGGGATGAAGACGTGAGACCGACAATTCTGTGCCAGAAGACAGCACTGTGTGGAAGTGGGGCCACAGGCCTGGAGGTGCCCAGAGGGAAGGTGGCAAGTGCAGACCATGAAGTGGCAAGAGCGGGAGGCCGGAAGTATTGTTGGCTCGGTATCAGACAGATGTCATTGTGGCAGTCGGGGGACACACACAAAGAACTAGAGAGAAAGTGATCTCAGGGTAAGACTTGAAGGATGATTTAGGACAACCAGCATTCTTGATCTCCTACTCCAGACCAGGCATCATACTAAGTCCGTGACATGCATAACCTCATTTCATCTTTAAAACCTGATGACTGCAATTCCAAAACTGTGCACCGAGGCAGCCTGAGGCACTATAGAAAACTCACAGAGGCACTGCAATGTATCTAAAATTTTGAGGGAAACACAATGACATCTTTCAGATACTATGCCAACAATTATTATTATGTTGTTTGAAGCTAACTACCTAATAAACAACTGCTACACCTTCTGGGGGGCCTGGTACACTGTGAAAAGTTACTAAGATGCTAAGGGTGTCATGAATTGAGAAAGTTTGGGGACCTCTGCCTACGAGGTTGGTACCATCATTATCTGCATTTTGTAGACGATTACAGATAGATCCTATTATTCACAACTTATTACAGATGTGAAAACTGAGGCTCAGAGAGGTGTGGATTTCCCTAGGATCACTTCAGCCAATAAGTGACAGAACTGGATTTAGGACCCATCCTCCCTCACCTTCGTGGGGAGGGTCTTGCCTGTTTTCTTGAACTGGTGGAGACTCAAGCAGGGGCTCAGGCCAGGCCTAGGGTGTTCTCTGCCCTGCGCGGTAGTGGTGCTGACAGGAGCGCTTGGCAGTTAGAGTCTGGCACTCTGTCTTTGGCTTCCAGCGCTGACACCTAATTACCCTGGAAAGCCATTTCTTGTGGTTAACTTGTTTTGATGCATTTTCATTTATTTTTAATCCCACTCAGGATTCTGGCTCAGAGCACATTTTACTTCATGGGCTCAGAAAGGCTTGGCACATGAAGATGATATGAGGTGGAGCCAGAAGGCCTGCAAAGGGAAAGAACTTAAACCCCTGAGTGGGGAAAAATGTCACTAGCAAATACGAAAGCCAGAATGGCCAGCCATTCATCATCCATGGGCAGCCTATAATACTATGGATTCCCTGTGCCAGACTCTGCAATGCATGCTTTGAATACAGTGGTGAGCAAGAAAGACCTCACGCCTGACCTCTCAGGGCTTGTGGCCTGCAAGTAAGAGGGTCCATTCGCAATCAGCTATTTCAAAATCTTACTTTATACCACAAGCCTGGTGCATATATATATATATATATGGCAAGTGGGCTCATGTATTTTATATATATAAATTTTACATATAAAAAATATATGATATACATATATGGGAAGCAGGCTCATGTATTTTATGTAAATGTAATTTTATATAAAACTATATACAATTTGGCCAGGCATGGTGGCTTACACCTGTAATCCCAGCACTTTGGAAGACTGAGGCAGGTGGATTGCTTGAGCCCAGGAGTTCGAGACCAGCCTGGGCTATATGGTGAAACGCCCCCCTACTAAAAACACAAAAATTAGCCAGGTATGGTGGTGCGTGCCTGTAATTCCAGTTACTCAGAAGCCTGAGGCAGCAGAATTGCTTGAACCCAGGAAGCGGAGGTTGCAGTGAGCCAAGATCACTGCACCTCATACTGGGCAACAGTCTCAAAATAAATAAACATATATATATATAATTTTATATAATATAAAATACATACATGAGGCAAGTCAGTGGCTGTGACAAAAATTGCAGGCTGTCCCTCAATATCCCTTCTCCCTTTCACAAATGGCAAAAGACTGCATTTCTCAGACTCATTTGCAGGTAAGTGTGCCACGTGATTAAATCCTGGCCAATAGGATACAAATGGAAGTGATGAGTTCAATTTCTACGTTAAGGTTCAATGTCTTCCCTTAAGAAGAAGGAAGAAGGTGCCTCCTACTTCCCCACATCCTCCTTCTGCTGATGCAATGTAGTGACAAGGGCTGGAGCTGGAGCAGCAAGGTGCAAGATGGCCGAGCAACAATGCAGAAGGAGCCTGGGTCTCTCGTGGTTGGCCAACCAGCATGTCAGCCTGAGCTGCCAAGTAGACTTTCCCATGAGAGAGAAATAAGTTCTGTTTTATTGAAAGCACGATTATTTTGAGTGTCTTTATTAACAATATAGCAGCAGAGCTAGAGCAGAAGCCAAGTCCCCTAATTTCCCCTTCCAAGCCTTTTCCATAATCCCTCCACCTATGTATTTAAGTGTTTTACCCTCTTACAAGTGTTTTTTTTTTTTCATGACCATATCTGCTCCTTACAATAGCTCTCTGTGAAGTCCATAGGAGAGAGAGGAGTTCTGTGACCCTCACTATGCAGACAGGGAAAACAAGATGCAAGCGTGGTAGGTAATCTGCCCTGAGACACGAGGGTGGGGTTATTCCCATTCCTCAGATGGTGGCAAGTGGGCTCGGAGATGTCATTTAGCTCTGCCTTTGTGTCCAACTCTTAGTCCAGGGCTCTTCCCATCCTTTTGGGCTGCCTCCCCTCCTATTCTGGGCACCTAGGCACTCATCCTCTTTGTAAAATATAAATGAGGTGGAGGTCTAGCAGAGAGAAGCGTCTGCACTGTTAGAGCCCCCGAACACTTCAACCTGCCTTTCCTACCACACAAGCACATATAGTCACTCTAACCAGAGAGGGCATGGGGACAGAGTACCAGTTGGCTCAGGGGGCCCATTACCATCTCTCTGCAGCTCCTTACCCCGTTTCAGCAGGCTCTTCCTTTGGCTTAGACAAGCAAGGCCAGTAATCCAATCATTTGTCTTCTGCCTGTACCCTGTACTGTGTCCTTTTGGGTCCTGAACACACGTGCCCTGTACTCTGTGTCTTCTAGCAAACGCTGGGGGCCCCACTCATATTCCCTCAACACTTACCTTCTCCATGTGTGCCTATGGCTTCCCACTGCAAGCAGGTCTCATTCTGCTTAAGGAACATGCTTGACATGTGCAGAGGACAGGCTAGAAGTGCGGAATAGCCCCCAACAATGACAAACAGGTACTGGTGGATAAATAGTGAGAGCTCTGTGGCCTCAGATCTCAGGTGGAACAGTACTCAGTCCAATGGGACTGAGCCCCAGTTGCTCATGGCAGTCAGGGACTCACAAATGCACCTGTAGTGTATTGGATGCACTTCCTTCTTGCTCTCACTTCCCATTCCTCTGCTGTGCTTCCTGGGATGACTTTCCGAATAAACCACTTGCACTCAAATTCTTGTCTTGGGCCTACTTCTGAGGGAACTCAACTCACAACACATTTGCTATGGTTTGAATGTTGGTGTCCCTTCCAAAACTGCTATTGAAACCTAATCCACAATGCAACAGTATTAAGAAGTGTGGTATTTGGGAGGCAATTCATGAGGGCTCTGACCTCATGAATGGAATTAGCACCCATATAAAAAGGCACCAGGCTGAAGGGAGCACTTTCTTGCCTTTCTGCCTTCTGCTATGTGAGGACATAGCAATGAGGCACCATCTGGGAAACAGAGCAGCCTTTATCAGATGCCAATGTTGGTATCTCGACTGTGGATGTTCCAGCCTCCAAATTTCTGTTCTTTTTTTTTTTGAGACAAGGTGTCTGTCACCCAGGCTGGAGTACAGTGGTGCGATCACAGCTCACTACAGCCTCAAAAGCCTGGGTTCCACCTTAGCCTCCCAAGTGGCTGGGACTATAGGTGTGCACCATTATGCCTGGTTAATTTATTTGTAGAGATGGTGTCTCTCTATGTTTCCCAGGCTGCTCTCAAATTCCTAGGCTCAAGCAATCCTCCTGCCTTGGCCTCCCAAAGCACTAGTGTTACGGGCATGAGCACTGCACCTAGCCATGTTCTTTATAAATTACCCAGTCTCAGGTATTTTGTTACAGCAGCAAAAAGGGACAAAAACAGTGTCCTATCCATATGTGCCTTGTACACATGAGCACTCTGCACCCCTTTCCGCACATATCTATCCTGTGCATATCTATCCAGGAGTGTTCTGGACATGGGTATTCTCGCCCTCTGCTCTGCACCTGTGTCCTATACACACCTGTCTCATGCTGATGTATCTAGGACACCATCCTGAAATCTTCTATTGTATGGAGGGCAGCCCTTGACCCTGGTGAGATGGTGGAGACTCTGGTGAAGCAGAATAGGACAGACAGAAGAGCATCCCTTGGCCTCAGCTAGCCTTGGGTGTGACTCTGAGGCAGGTAGCCTGATTGATCTGAGCCCCAGTTTCCTCCCATGGTGATTAAACTCCAGGTTACTGATCTGTCAGAGTGCAGAGGGACCAGGTGCAGGGATCGCCACACAGAAGGTGCACCATCAAACAACCTCCATCACGGTGGCTCCTCCTTTCTCCCTGGGCCTGCCCTCTCCCAGGGGAGAGGCTTGGAATCTACCTAACCCAGCACCCTCAATGTGCTAGGCCCTGTGCTGGCACATGGATGAGAGACACTAAGACCTCTGCCCTCGAGGAGCTGCTAGGTAGGGGCACTCACTCTTGTAGAAGCTAGGAATATGGATCTTGATTTCTCTTTTTCCGCGCCTCCCCGCTGACTCTTTCTGCAGCACAGAGAGAATACAACACTCAAGATTTTTATTCCCCAAGACTGGGAGATCCATACAGACCAGGTGGAAAGGGAGGCAGAATGCCAGCCAGGCCGGCTGAAGATTTGTGTGCATGTGAGTGTGAATGTGGACACTCCTTCCAGGGCCTGGAACATGACCACAAATTAATTTCCTGAAATCCCTGAACCATGTCCCATTACCATGATATCAGGGCCACTCCATGAAAGTATTAGAGCTTTAGGAAAACCAGATGAGCCAGGCTGGTGCCAGGGGTAAATATGACACAAGTAAACAAACCCAAACACCAGATCCCAGCCAGATTCCGAGAAAGGTGAAAACTGAGTGAGGTATGGGTGATTAGGCATGGGGCTGATCAGCCCCAGGACTTTAGGTCTATCTGAGGTCCCTAAATCAACTTGGAAGTCAGGGGCCCTTGGGTCTGATTGGAATTTTGCTTCCTTATTGCAGCAGTAAGATAATCTCCTTTCTCCTTGGCACTCAAATTTCCCAAATGTGAAAATGGAGATGATAGTAACAGCCTCTCAAGACTTTTGTGAGTGCTTTGAAAATTACGACGAAAGCCAGCAGAGTGGTTACAAGCACTGAGCTGAGGTCTGGTTTTGAATCCCCAAACCATGAGATACCAGTTGTGTAACTTTGGACACAGAGTTATTAGCCATTCTGTGCCTTGATTTCCTCATCTTAAAATGGGGACAATAATAGTATCCACATGATCAAGTGGTTAAGATGATTGAGTGAGTTAATATTTGTAAAAACATGTGCCTCGCATATGGGAAGGGTTATATAAGTGTTTGTCAAATAAAATACACACACAAATAATTTGCTACTATTACTTCATCTCTGGGCTTAAGTGTTGTTTCCTTTTCCAGGAACTTTTCCTTGCTCCACTCACTCCCTTCACCTAGAAAAACCTCAGTCTCCGTTGGGTTATTACTTCTTTCATATCATCCTCTTGGACATACTACAGGCTGGCTTCAGAGATTTCTTACCTGGAACACAAGGGATCAGATTGCATTTGTATTTCTCAATCTTCAGCTATTCATAGACCTATCAGTTTTTGCCTACTGATTCTACTTTTTTTTTTTTTCTTTGAGACTGAGTTTTGCTCATCACCCAGGCTGGAGTACAATGGCATGATCTCGGCTCACTGCAACCTCCGCCTCCCGGGTTCAAACAATTCTCCTGCCACAGCCACCTGAGTAGCTGGGACTACAGGTGAACGCCACCACACCCAGCTAATTTTTGTATTTTTAGTAGAGACAGGGTTTCACCACGTTGGCCAGGCTGGTCTCAAACTCCTGACCTCGGGTGATCCACCTGCCTTGGCCTCCCAAAGTGCTGGGATTACAGGGGTGAGCCACTGCACCCAGCCTGATTCTACTTTGATTGACTTAGTTCTTCTGAGTGTCAGAAAATCCCAAGTAATAGTAGCTTATACCAAATAGATGTTTGTTTCTCTCATCCACAAAAGTATGAGGAACTATCCCATTCTGGTGTTTCCATCTACTCATGTGCAATCTAGGTTCCTTCAATTTTGTTGCTCTTCCAACCTAATAGGCTTCCACCTCATGGTCCAAGATGGTTGCTCAAGTTCCAGCCATCACTTCTGCATCCTGGCAGCAGGAATGACAAAAAGAGAGTAGGAGGGCACATTCCTTTCCTTTCAGGAGACTTAACGCATTTTTCCCACACTACCTCCTCTCATATCCTAATGGCTTACCATCCACTTGGCCATACCTAGCTGTAAGGAAGGCTGGGAAATGAAATCCTTCTTCTGGTGCACTGTACCCACTATTGATCAAAGCTTCTATTACAGTGGAAGAAAGAGTGAGTGAATACTGGAGGAAACCAGCAGACTTTATTGCATCAACTTCATATAGACTCATTTTTCTGCCCTTACTCTAGTCAATATCACCCATGATATCTTTGGTTTCATGAGCTAGTTATATATTTTCTTTCTTTTTTTTTTTTTGAGATGGAGTCTCGCTCTGTCACCCAGGCTGGAGTGCAGTGGCACGATCTCGGCTCACCGCAAGCTCCGCCTCCCAGGTTCACGCCATTCTCCGGCCTCAGTCTCCTGAGTAGCTGGGACTACAGGCGCCCGCCACCACACCCGGCTAATTGTTTTTTGTATTTTTAGTAGAGACGGGGTTTCACCATGTTAGCCAGGATGGTCTCGATCTCCTGACCTCGTGATCTGCCCGCCTCGACCTCTCAAAGTGCTGGGATTACAGGCGTGAGCCACCGCACCCGGCCGCTAGTTATATATTTTCTAAAACAATTTAAAATAAACAGTCATTGAAATGAATACACACATATAGATATGTGTGTATATAGATACAGAGATAAACGTAGTATAGCTGATGGGGGACTGTTACTCTAGTTGCCCCCAATGACACATGCCTCCTGGTATTCACATCCTTATATAGACCCCTCCCCTTGAATCCAGGCTGGCCCATGACCTGCATTAAGCAACAGAATGCAGCAGAAGAAATGCCAGGCCAGTTCCAAGCCTCAGTTTTAAGATGGTCCAGCAGCTTTTTCTTTTGTGCTCTGGGGAAAGTTGCCTGCCATGTAAGAACTCTGACTACCTTGAGACCACCATTATGTAAGGAAGCCTACGCTAGCTACACGGAGAGATCATGTAGGAGAGAATGAAAAAACCCAGCTGACAGTGAGAGCCAAGCCCATAGACACACAGTCAAGTCTGAGCCAGCTCCCAGCTGTTTGTGCCACCCCAGCTGACACCATACAGACGAGAGCTGAGCGGTCTCAGCTGAGAGCAGCCCAAACTGCAAAACTGTGAGAAAATAAATAATAATTTTCTTTTAAGCTGCTGTTTTGGGTGGTTTGTTATGCAGATAATCAAAATGTATTTATTTACATAACACCTAACATTATGTTACATATACCACTACCTTTTGGAACATTGCAGACTAAGTGTTGCTCCTAACGTTCCTATAGGAAGTCCTCATTCTGTCTCTCACAGATCACACATCTCCACAGATACATAATTACAGCTATCTGATTGAGGACTTTCTGTATGCCAACAAGACCATCATAATCTCCCACATGGTCTGTTTTCTCTCTTGTCCCCTTGCACCTGGGAGTAGCCAGAGGGAGAATGTTTTCACAGTGCAAATCTACTCACATCACTCTCCCACTTATCACCCACTGCCATGTCCACAAGGGAGTCTTCTTAGGTTCAAGTAAACACTCGGGCTCAGCAGATGACCATAAGCCACCCTTGGCATTGACCTACTCTGAAGGATATAGCACAGGAACTTCCACTGGCTAGCACAGCACGCAATGCTCTTCTTGGCAGGAATCTTTGCTTCTTCCGGCAGAGCAGTATCACTCAGAGGCCAGATGAAATCCCCATCAAGTGGGTGCAGGAACGATCCTGGCTTAAAAGTTTCATGTCCCACAGGAGCCAATGTCTTTGGACCTGTCCAGTGACATGAATCACTATGCTCGGGACACCAAAAGTATGACTTCCCACCAGATATTTATAGTTCCCTCCAGCCCAGACGCAACTTATCTCTCAGGGGTGTTTAAAAGCATCATCAGCAACAACTTATATTTTTTTTAGAACAGTTTTAGATTTACAGCAAAAATGGGAAGATGATGCAGAGAGTTCCCATATATCGCTGTCTTAGTCTATTTAGTGTTGCTATAAAAGAATACCTAGGCAGAGCACAGTGGCTCATGCCTGTAATTCCAGCACTTTGGGAGACTGAGGAGGAAAATTGCTTGAGCCCAAGAATTCAAGACCAGTCTGGACAACATAGTGAGACCCTGTATCTACCAAAAAAAGAAAAAAATTAGCCCAGCTTGGTTGTGCACACCCAGTCCCAGCTACTCAGGAGGCTGAGGTGGAAGGATCGTTTAAGCCTGGGAGTTCGAAGCTGCAGTGAGCTATGATAGTGCTGGTGCACTCCAGCCTGGATGACAGAATGAGGCCCCCATCTCTGAAGAAGAAGAAGGAGTGGGAGAAGAGGAAGAGGAAGAGGAAGAGGAAGGAGAAGGAGAAGAAGAAGAAGAAAGAACAAGAAGAAGGAGGAGGAGAAGGAGGGAAGGAGAAGAAATGAGTATCTCAGGCTGGGTAATTTATGAAGAAAATAGGTTTATTAATATTTGGTTCATGGTTTTGTGGGCTTGTACAAGAAGGATGGCATTAGCACCTGATTCTGGTAAGGACTTCAGGAAGCTTCCAATCATGGCAGAAAGAGAAGGGGAGCAGACATCACATGGCAAGAGAGGGAGCAAGGGGGAGAGGGGAGGAAGGTGCCAGGCTCTTGTTTTAACAATCAGTTCTCTAGTGAACGAATAGAGTGAGAACTCACTTATTACCGTGGGGACAGCACAGAGCCATTCATGAGGGATCCACCCCCATGATTCAAACATCTCCCACCAGGCCCCAAGTCCACCACTGGGGATCAAATTTCAACATGAGATTTGGAGGAGACAAACATCCAAAGGATATCAACCCCAAACCCACTTTCCCCTACTGTTAACATCTTACATGAGTATATTTGTTACAATTAACCAATACTGATACACTGTTATTAGCTAAAGTCTATACTTTATTTATATTTCCATAGCTTTTGCATAATTTCTTTTTTCTGTTCCAGTACTCTATCAAGGGTACCACACTACATTGACTTGTTATGCCTTTTTAGGTTCCTATCGTTTGTGACAATTTCTCAGACTTTCCTTGTTTTGATGACCTTTGAGGAGAGCTAGTCAGATGTTTTGTAGAATTTTCTTCACTGGGATTTGTCTGATGTTTATCTGATGATTAGACTGCAGCTATGGGTTTTGGGGAGGAAGACAACAGAGGTAAAGTGCCATTTGTGCCGCATCATATCCAAGGTACCTACTAGCGATGTGATTTGACTGTTGGAGTTGACTTTCATCACCTGGCTGAGGTCATCGCGTTTGTCAGCTTCTCCACTGCAAAATTCCCACAGCCCCCCGGCCCCGCCCCGCCACTCCAGCGCTTTCCATAAAACACTCTTGGAAAGGGAGTCATTATGTGCAACTCACACTTTCAAAACGGGGAGTTATAGTTCCCCTCCTCAAGGACCGAGTTATCTACATACAGAATTTGGAATTCTGCATGGGACATTTATCTTTTCTACCTGTTTGTTCAGTTATTTTTATCGGTATGGACTCATAGATATTTATTTCATACTTTTTGTTACAGTCCAATATTACCTCATTTATTTTGTCACTCAAATTTTTCCAGCCTTGGCCATTGGGAGCTCTTTCAGTTAGCTCCTACCCCCACCATTTGTGTGTGTGTGTGGTGTGTGTGTAGTGTGTGTGGTGTGTGTGTGTAGTGTATGTGTGTGGTGTATGTGTGTAGTACGTGTATTGTGTGTATGGTGTGTGTGTAGTGCGTGGGGTGTGTGTGTGGTATGCGTGTGGTGTGTGTAGTGTGTGTGTGGTGTGTGTAGTGTGTAGAGTGTGTGTGTTGTGTAGTGTGTGTGTAGACTGTGTGCGTGGCATGTGTGTGTAGTATGTGTGTGGTGTGTTTGGTTTGTAGTGTGTGGGTGTGTAGTATGTGTGTACAGTGTGTGTGGTGTGTGTGGTGTGTGTGTGGTGTGTGTAGTGTGTGTATAGTATGTGTGTTGTGTAGTGTGTGTGGTGTGTGTGTATAGTATGTATGTGTAGAGAGTGTGTTGTGTAGTATGTGTGTGTAGTGTGTGTGTGTAGTGTGTGTAGAGTGTGTGTGGCATGTGTGTAGTGTGTGTTGTGTAGTGTTTGTAGACTGTGTGTGGCATGTGTGTGTAGTGTGTGTGGTGTGTGTGTAGTTGGTATGTGTACTGTGTGTGTTGTGTAGTGTGTGTGTAGAGTGTGTGTGGCATGTGTGTGGTATGTATGTAATAGGTTTGTGTAGAGTGTGTGTGTTGTGTTGTGTGTGTGTGTAGTGTGTGTAGAGTGTGTGTGTGGCATGTGTGTGTGGTGTGTGTGTGTGTGTGTGTGTGGCATTTCTTTACTTTCTGGCACTATCAGATGCTCCGGGCTCATCTTGTAGTGTTTCCTGCCAAGTCCTATAAACAGCAATTTCTCCAAGGAGCCTTGGATCCCTTTATTGGAGAATGGTATTAGAAACCAAGATTTCAGTGCTACGTGTGCTTGTTGCTATGGAGTATCATTGCTTCTAGGCCCTCTCGCCTGACAGTAAGGAAATAAATGTGTGTATACTAGACCGTGTGTGTGTGTGTGTGTGTGTGTGTGTGTGTGTATAAAACTTTCTGTATGTAATCATCTGCATCTATATTAAGCTAAACATGAGTTCATTCTGGTATCTCCAATTCTAATCTGTTGCCACATGGATCATTCTAGCCTCCTCCTCAGGGGTCATTTTTATCAGAAGCAATGTTGCTTAGTAACATAGCAGACATATGTTTATCTGTTTCTAGGAAACAGAGCTTCCAAAGGTCAAATTCTCATGCAACAGAGGAAAGGGTTTTGTTAACCCTTTACTTATATTCATCAGTGAGGCTCTCCACTGCTCTGAGGATAAAGACCAAATTCCTTGGCCTGCAAGGCTCCGCAGTGACCTGGCCTGCTAAGCCCAGGCTAGTCTCCTACCACGTTCCTTATCGAGCCCTCCATGACAACCACACGGGTCTCCTTCAACTCTCAAACTCATCACACACTTCCTTCTACCCCAAGGTCTTCACCTATGCTAGGCCCTCTGCTGGACTTCTCTTTCCTCTCCTCTTTACCTGGTTGCCTTCTACCCACCCTTCTAATCTCAGCTCAATCCACACTTTTACAGGAAGCCATTCCTCAAGACTAGGTTGGCACCCTCGTTTGAGGCTTGCACTCTATACTTTTATTTGGTAGCATTTACTATAACTGCAATGTTACATTTACTTATCCTTTTCTCCCACTAGAATATGAGCTTCCTGAGTGTAGGGATGGAGTCTACCTAGCTAACTAGTATATAATATTTGCCCATTTTCTCTGTTCTTTATTCAATGAGCACTTATCCAGAGCTTCTTAGGTGTTAGCCCCTTTTCTAGTGTCTGGGGATACTGCAGGGAGGGAAACAGGCAAAAACCCTCTTCTTTTGGCACTTATTTTTTAGTGGAGGTGGCAGTAAGCAAACAGAAACTAATGTCAGTTGGTAAGTGCTATAGAGAAAAATTCGGAGTGAGGGAGTAAAGAGTGCTGGGGCACTGCTATTTTTGAAAGGATGGCCTGGAATGGCGTCTCTGAGAAGGTGGCATTTGAGCAAAGACTTGAAGGAAGTGAGGGGAGCTGGTGAGTGCAGGAAATATCAGAAAGGAAAACGTCCCAGGCAGAAGGAACAGCCAGCGCAAAGGCTGAGGTAGGACAGCGCATGACTGAGGGAAGGAACAGTGAGTGCTTTAAGGGAGGCATCTCATCCCATTCCCATAACACTTCCTACATCCGTTTCACAGAGGAGGAAACCGAGCTCCAGAGGGGAGTCCTTTACACCAGGGCACCCAGCTGTGGGGGTGGAGCTGGGATTTGAACAGGAGTATGGTACCAGGGCTAGCATCCCTTCGAAGTCTCTAACAACAGGCCAGGCCTCTGCAAGGCTGGGAGGAAACGGAGGCCTTCCCAGCCCTGGTGGACCTGCCTACGGCTAGGCTATGCTGGCCTTGAAGGCACAGGCACCCATCATCCAGGGTGACTTCCAGTCTCCTGGCTGGTGAGGTCTGCACAGAACTTTGGAGGAGGGCAGGTCAGGCTCAGCTCATGAGACGGCCGAGGGGCAGGACATGACACTCTCGTTCGCCTGTCCTTCCACATGGCCAACTTCTGCTGGCCTTCCCAGAGCCCTCGAAGCCTGCACATTCATGATCCTCATGGACAGAAGTGGACACAGGCTCGGAGGCCAGAGGTACTACCCGAGACCACACGATTCAGCTGGTCACCGTGTCTTCCCGGAACCTGCACGATTCAGACCAAACCTTTCTTTGGGGTTGGCGTGTGTTCCCCAAAGAGGAAATGTCTCCATGAATTTGGTACTCTAGGCACTTCACTGGACTCATCTTAACTCAGGCCCTGTAGAGGAAAGAAGTGAAAGTCACCCCTATTCATAGCCTGTTCACCCCCACTCACCTAGGTCGTTCTAGGCGATCAGACTGGGTCCTGTTCTCCAGGAGCTGCCAATCCGATGGAGAAGGCTGACCCTTAAAGTCAGAGATAAGAGCAAACAGTGCAGGCAAAAGGAGAGCCCAGATGGAGGGGCCCCTGGGGTGAGTGGGTGTCTGCCCAGGGAGGGGTTCCAGAAGAGGCCCCACAGCTGGGCCTTGGAGGGTGAGGGTGTGTTTGGCCATTGGCAATGCCCCCAAGAGAACACCCCTCTTGGGCGGAGCACTCCACTGTCCCAGGGAGAAAAAATTGCAGCGAAAAGGGGGAGGGGGATCGTCAGATTCTTTCTTGCAGCCTTCAGGTGGCGCCCTTGAGCCATGGAGCCGCAAGCGCCTGAGGAGACCGTCCCGACCTAAGGACCTCAGAGAGGACCCGGGGTCCTACCTGGGGGCTGTGTGTGGGGTGGGGGGAAGGGGAAGTGGAAGAGTGAGGGTGAGGAGGGGGGAGGCACCTGGGCTTGGCGCAATAGGGGCTCTCCAGTGGTGTGGAGAGGCAGGCGGCGGGGGAGGGGTCTTCTTCAGCAACCCCCCGCCCGCCCCGCCCCTACGCCCGGGGACCGCGGGCTCGCAGCCCCAGTTCCCTAATCCCAGGCGCTGGCGATCCAGATCTGCCTGGAGGGGAGGGGAGGACGATGGATTGGAGCCCCCGCACCCTCACCCCAGCCCATCACCCGCCTTCCCGTCCCTCTCCGTGCTAACTCTCCGGGCGCCCTCGCCGGCCGCGGGCGGAGCTCGCTCCGCGGCGCTCGGCGATCCCGGGCCCCCGCCCCTTCTCCTGTCCCTCTGTCCCTGGATCCCCCACCCCCGGCCCAGCGGCCGCCACCGCCGCCGTACAGCTCCGCACGGCGCGAGCAGGTACGTGCGCCTCGGCAGTGGCTCCGGGCCGGGCCAGGAAGGGGGCGGGAGACCGGGAGGGCGAGGCAGTGGCGGCCAGGCCCGCGCCCTCCGGGCTGCGCCTCAGGAGAGACCCCCGCAGGCGGACGCCGGCTGCAGGAAGGCGGACGGGCACCGGAGAGGACGCACCCTCGCCCGCCGGCGGCCGGGCGCCCTTCGCCCCAGCGTGGGGAGGCAGGGGGGGAGGCCCGGCACAGGTACGCACGCGGAGAGGGAACTGCTGGGGGCGGCAGGAGGCCGAGGGCCGGGGGCGGGGAGTGGCGGCGAAGGACAGCTAGCCTGACCTCGCGGCCCGCCGAAGGACATGCGACCAGAGGACCCGGCCTCCCCGGGCCTCCGCCTGGTCCGATTCGGCCTGCCCCGTCCCGCGTCTGTGGTCAAGGGCAGGAGCAGGGGGTGTGGACTGCGGGCCGGCGGGAGCGGGCGCGGTGGGCAGCCGGCTGGGGCTTTCTGCGCGCAACTTTGGGTACAACAGCGTGGACCTGCGTGTGCGTATCTGCGCGCTCCAAGGCTTTGTGTACAACTCGTGCGTGTGTCTATCGATTGGGTTTTGTGAAGCTTTATCCACAGCCGCTGTGCGTCCCTCTCTCCGGGTGTCAGTGCGCGCGGTGGGTGGGGTATTGGGCCCCTGCGGGTCTTGGTGGATCTGGCTTGGATCTTACTCCCAGGAGCACTTAAGTGTGTGTGTGTGTGTGTGTGTGTGTACGCGCGCGTGCGTGTGACCAGTCCTGCCCCCTTCCAGGTATGGGTACTCGTGTGGCCCGAAGATCTGAGGGTCACATTACATGGCTTCTGGGTGTCTGTGGGTACTGCTGTGGGAACAGCTGCTGGGGGAGTGAGTGTCAACTGGAGTGTTCCTTTCAGGACCTGTCTGACTGCAGATGAAATTAGAGAGTAAGTGGTGGGGTCGTGGGGTGTGAATGGTGGGCAGGAGCAGCTGTGTCAGTTGGTGTGTTTCTGCTTATGTTAGGGTAATTGGGCACGGCCTTTGTGTAACTGGTGAGTATCTCTGAACCTGTGCATGAAACAGAGAGATGTCCTAACTCTGGGTGAGAGGAATCCTCGTTTTTCTCTGCCCTCTCACTGTGGCATCCTAAGAAAAAAGTTTTGGGTTCGTGCAGCATGAAGGAGAGCTCTGCTCCCAGAATTTGGGAGCTCCAGATTTCTTCCAGGGTGTGGAGGCATCAATATGTCATGTCTGGGGAAGGGGTTCCTGGGCCACTCCAGGAGCTGAGTTGGGTGGAAGGTGCTGAGGGTGTGGTTGGGGGCCACTTCTGAGCACCCATGTGGCACCCACTGCTGGTCCCTGTTTGTGGCTGGGCACTCAGGAAAATGTTTTTGGTGCTAAGAGTAAAAAGCCAACCAACAAACACATCTCTTTTTTCTGTCTATTCCCTGGAAAGTAAAAGCAGTCTGGGCGCAGGCTGGGGACCCAGATGGAATTCAAACTTATCCCTGCTCTCAAGGTGCTCACGGTTGCTGTTAAACAGCTGGATAAAATGAAGAGTCTATGAGTGAGGGATGCAGAGCCAGGGAAGGCTGGTGGAGTGATGCCACCAGCATAGGGGTTTGAGTTTGCAGGTTTGTACGTGATAATAATTCTTAGGGAATCTGCATTCAACTCCTGTCCCCCACCCTTCCATACATGCCATGGGATCTTGGCCGTGTTTTATGAAATGGAGACAGTAATTCCGGATCGTGGGGCTGATGAGGGTGATATGAGATACTCCTGCATGAAGTGTCGGGTACACGGCTCAACAGCTAGTAGGTGCTTGGTAAACATTTACTAAATTGAGACTCTGGAAAGAGAGACGTAGTGATAGAAATGGGTTGTAAAGGGAAAAGAGCTTTATACTCTCATGAAAGGCCCTATATGTGCTAAGAGAAGGTGTCTGATGCTAGTCCATATTGACAAGAAGGTCAGAAAGATTGAAAAACATGTCTTCCTGCACTGAGGCTCTTTGAGTTTCATTCATTCGTTCATTCCATTCATCCTCACTTCATTTGCTCATATTTACACAGACACACACACACACACACAGAAACACACACACACACACACACACACACAGAACGAACCACAGTGCGCTGGAGAATAAACTCCGGCATGAGAATGCAGAGAATCGTGTGTGTGGTGTTGTGTGTGCATGTATGTGTGCGTAGACACACTGGAGCATGTGAGCCACTCTGCACCTGGTGATCTCTGTAGCCCATGGACTTGTGTGCCTAGGGCTCTGAGTGTATGTGCCCTCAGGCCATCAGTGTATACAAGGAATGATGCAGTTCTGCTGCGGATTAGGAATGACACATGCCAGGCAGGGAAGGGGGCTGAGGTGGGACCTGTCGGGGAGAGGCTCGATCTGCCTAAGAGCACCGATTGCCAACTCCAGGTGAGTGTTACAAGGGAACGGGGGCCTAAGGTGGCCAGATTCTTTCATTTTGCAGGAGAAGCCAGGAATCCAACATTTAAAATGTAAAATCTAAAATCTTTTGCTTTTTATACATTTGCAACTAATTCACCAAAAACAAATGAACAGGCCAGGAAGAAAACAAAGCAAAACTTCTATCAGCCAAATATGGTCCCCGGGCTGTAAGTCAGTATCCTTGAACGGGAATGCACATGTGCTGTCTGTGTCTGGGTAGGTGTGTGTTCAGGTTCTTGGGTGGGGTAACTCCTCTTGCAGCACAGAGAGTGTCCCTCTCCTCGCCTCTCCCTCCTGGTTCCCCTCCTGTGGTCCTAGTCCAGGTCCCCACCCTTCTGTTTACATAGAGGCATTTGGCTTTGACCTAGTCACGGCTCTCCCATCTGCCCCTTCCTCTTGGCCCTTTTAGCCACGCTGTCCCCAACCTGCTGGCTTCCTTGCTGGACCCCCATCCTCCACTTTGCCCCCTCCCATCCCATCAGTCCTCCTTTCTTCTGAAGCCGAGGCAGATGTCAGCACTTCCTGCTCCAGCTCCTCAGCTCTGCATGGCTCTCGGGCTCCTTGGCCTGGCTTTCAGAGTCCTCTGTGAGCCGGCCCCAGCTGGCCTCTGAGGCTGTCTGTTCCCCTTTCCAGAATGCCCTCATCACCTTCCATTGCTGGGAAATATCCAATTCATCTTCTGAGATCTGGCTCAAATGCCACCAACTCCCAGAAACTTCCCTTCCTCTGTTCCCACAACAACTTCTGCATTTCTACCCCCTCCTCCACCCCTCTGTCATCCTTCCCTCATACAACAAGGTCCATGCATTGCACTGGCCAGGGTCTTGCATGCACTATTTTATTAAATCCTCTCAACAAACTTATGAGGGAGGCATTTTATTCATTACCATTTTACAGATAAGAAGAAGACCGAATCTGGAGCGGTCACATCACTTGCCCGAGCTCAAGTGGTGAAGGTGGGATTTGAGCCTGACATTCACGCTATCTACATTCCCTCCATTATAATAGGAACTCATCGCTAACACTGAGCACTCAGTGTTCTGAGTACTTTGTATAGGTTATCTCAATCCTACTCCAGCTTTGCGAACTAGAGGGTAGTAGTAGTAGTATTTTATAGGTAGGGAAACTGAAGCCAGACAGGATTAGTGAATTGCCCACAGCCATACCCCAGCTGGTGGTGGAGTGGGATCTGGGCCTGGATCGCACTGTTCTGTCATTGTCTTACTCCCTGTCTTCCCCTCTGTCTGGCAGACACCCCCAAGTGGGAATCGTGCCTGACCTTCATGTGCTTGGGGACTGGTATGATGTCCTCCACAACAGGGAGAGGTTGCTACATTCAACTGACTTTCTGTTTTCTCTTCCAGCTGCCAAGGGGCCAAGGGATGAGCTGGGGCCCTCCTTCCCAATGGCATCTCCCCCTGGTCTGGAACTGAAGACACTGAGCAATGGTCCCCAAGCCCCAAGGAGATCAGCTCCGTTGGGCCCAGTGGCCCCATCCAGGGAGGGTGTGGAGAATGCCTGCTTCTCCTCAGAGGAGCACGAGACCCATTTCCAGAACCCTGGGAACACGAGACTGGGCAGCTCACCCAGTCCTCCTGGGGGTGTCTCCTCACTGCCCCGATCCCAGCGGGATGATCTGTCCCTTCATTCAGAGGAGGGGCCAGCCCTGGAGCCCGTGAGCCGCCCAGTGGATTATGGCTTTGTTTCCGCCCTCGTTTTCCTGGTGAGTGGGATTCTTCTGGTGGTGACAGCATACGCCATCCCCCGTGAGGCTCGAGTCAATCCAGACACAGTGACAGCGCGGGAGATGGAACGACTAGAGATGTACTACGCCCGCCTAGGCTCCCACCTGGACAAGTGCATCATCGCAGGCCTTGGGCTGCTCACGGTGGGCGGCATGCTCTTGTCGGTGCTGCTCATGGTCTCCCTGTGCAAGGGCGAGCTGTACCGCCGGAGGACCTTCGTCCCCGGCAAGGGCTCCAGGAAGACCTACGGCTCCATTAACCTACGCATGAGACAGCTCAATGGGGATGGGGGCCAGGCCCTGGTGGAGAATGAAGTTGTCCAGGTCTCAGAGACTAGCCACACCCTCCAGAGGTCTTAAGAACTAGCCCACCTTATCTGGCTGCTTTAGCTCCAGTGCTACAAAGTCCACCCCCACTCCTGCCCGCACAACCCCTGCCAAGGCCTGGGGTTTCAAACTGAGCTCACATAGGGCCTTGTGGAAGAAGTCCTGGGTGCTGGAGGGAGAGCTCGGGGCCCAGCCCATGCCCCACACGGGCAAGCAGCCCACTGATCTGTTTTGTAGCTGAGGTTTTGCATACGGTTTTGTTTGGAGGATGGCTTCTGCTGCTAAAAATATAAAAGTTTGGAAACCGCTGCTCTTGGAGGATGAGGTTTCTTGGCATTTCTCAAGATTGGGAGCTGTTTGAAAGGTTGCCCATCCTCTTCCCTCATGCCTTGGGGAGTGAGGGACCTCTTCTGTCCTTATCGGCTGAGGGAGGGTGTTGATTGGCCGTGGAGGGGTCCCTTTCAGCCCTGACCATCTAAGGTGGGAGGTGGCTTCATGATGAGGGGAGAAGTCAGCACCAGAGTGACCCCCAGTACCCCCACTGACTAAACTCTGATCCTACCCTCACCAGGCCTCAGTTGCCCTGCCTTCAAGTGAGGGGGTTGGACTGGATGACCCCTCAGGTCCCTCTAGTTCTTCCCTGGGAATGGGAATCCAGTCTGTATCTCCGGTCACCCCTCCAGGGGAGGAAGGCATCCACCAGGCACTAACCATTCTCCCTGCCATTTTCTGGCCTGACCTCAGGGACCACCACAGCCAGCAGCTCTCATGGTCTCAGGAAAGAGCTCCCTGGTGGGGTTGGGTTCAGTTCAAAGTTTGCTACAGCCTGGTTTTGGTCTTGGGGTCTAATTTCCTGCAGTGACACATTTTTACAAAGCCAAGTGCACAATATTACCCAGTTCTCTGGGCAAGAAGGATCTTTTATACAGGAAAGGGTGAGGGCTTTATTGTATTTCTGTGGGCATGATGCAGGCCTTGATCACCTTCTCCTCCATAGTATGTCTCTTGCTCCTGACTTTATTTGGATAGCAGGAAAAAAAATTTTTATGCTGAATTTGTAACCTTAATCTCCCCCATATAGTAGTAAAGTGAAACCACAGTTTATTTGGGGGAGAAATCAGGCACATTTGGGTGGCCTGGACACGCTGGCCACATTGCCATTTGTTTTTTTCTTATGAAATGTTTCTAGGTTCCTGCAGACTTTCTTTAAACTCTTGATAAGGAAAGGAAGTAGGCCCTGGGGCAAGGAGATACAGGTGTTTGAGGACTGTGGGGAGGCATCCTTCAGTCTGAATGGCCCCAGAGGGCTTCGAGAGCACATGCCTTCTTTTTTTTATTTTTTTTATTTTTTATTTTTTTTTATTATTATACTTTAGGTTTTAGGGTACATGTGCACAATGTGCAGGTTTGTTACATATGTATCCAGAGAGCACATGCCTTCTAAGCCACTGGTGTAGAGACCCTACAGGAGTCATTTTAGTGAATCCTCTGCCCAATGTAGGTCCTACTTACTCCATCTCAGTTGGCCACATGGGCCGAGGATCCTGTTTCTTGGGGGTGGGAGGGTGGGGGGCATGGGGTCTGCAGTGTAGAGAGGCCCTGATTAGCTGTAACTTGAGCCTTCAGTCCAGTGAGTTGAACATCTGGGAGTATAATGTCACAGCTTCTATGACAGATCAAATATCTGCTCCTACTGGTAGGTTTTACCAAGAGCAGAGAGCTAGAGGAAGGCTGGAAGGGACAAGGGTTGTTTAGCTTGGCTTCCCAGGTTTTTGTTGTGGTACTGAAGGGGTATGGTTTGAAAAGAGCAAAGCTCCAAGATGGTAAAAGATTCACAAGTCCTAGGCTTCCGCTGTTGTGTCGCTTTCTCCCGGGCTCCAAGTAGGCACAGCCACAGAACGTGGCATGAGCTGTTCTAAGTAAACTACAGAGGATGGGCCATCCCAAATCATGGGCTAAGGCTTTTCAATCCATAATGATAATAATAAAAATATCAACCAAGCCATATGGATTACTGTGATGGTGGCAGACTCATTTGGATACTAAACCTGTTGAGTGAATGTATCTGGGACCATCAGTTCATATCAGTTAAAATGCAATGAGTTTATTTAGGGGAGAAATCAGGCATATTTGGGTGGCCTGGACATGCTGGCCACACTGCCATTTGTTTTTTTCTTATGAAATGTTTGATGTTAATCATCAAACAGATTTAGGGGCTAAATCTGTTTGATGATTAAATCCCAGGAATCTCAGGTTTTTCTAAGCCAGAGAAGCCTGCTTTGCATTCTAATGTTGAAACTCCTTTAGAAAATGTGTATAATGGACTGAGGCAGTTATTACCTTGTCAGTGAATTAAGAAAACTTAAGAGATGACAAAAACATTTCCCCATGATTACAGCTGAGATCTGCCAGCTGATGGATCAGAAACAGGTTTAAGAAGGAGGTAATTAGGAACACGGAGTAGGATGCTGAGAACTTTTTTGCAGGCATCCCAGGGGCCTCTGTGGTTACTGGAATGTGCCTCTCCTCCAGGAACTGCCTCTCCCACCTAACCTGTTCCTAGGGCCCCAAACCTTGCTTTTCCTGGTGCATCAGAACAGATACCGATTTTGGAGTTGGTAAGACTAAAGTTGGAATCCAGGCTCTGCCACTTACTGGCTGTGTGACCTTGGGCAAGTTACTCCACCTCTCTGAGTCAGGATTTCTCTGTGAAGTGGGATTAATGGAAGCTCTGCCTCAGGGTGGTGGTGCAGATTACAGATAAAATGGAGAACTGCATAGTATGAGGTCCAGGAATGATGATGCTCTCCTTCCCCACCTCAACTGGGGATAGCTGGATTAGGCCTCAAACGCTGTGGTCAACCCTTCTGCCTTTCTTCTATCACACCTCACATCCCAGATCAGTGCATCTTGTCAGCTCCACTTTCAGAATTGGATTGCTGTCCACCCTCGGCTGTGACTGCCAGTCCAGGGTTGCTCACTGGTGTTCTGGCTTTCTCTCTTACCCCCTTCTCCTCCCCTCCTACCTGCCCCACCACCAGGTTCATCCACCACTCAGCAGCCAGAGGAGGGCCAGAGGGTGGTCAGGTCAGGCCACTCCTCTGCTCAAAACTCTCCTATGGCTCCCTCTCCAGGCAAAAGCCAAAATTCTCACCACAACCAGTGGCAGATATATAGCAAGACTGGCAAAGCTTCAGTGTCCGGGCCTCTCACTAGCACAAGCCCCTTCCAAGGCCCTGAATTGGTTTATCTATCTTGAGGATGCCCCACTGGACTGCATAAGCTTCAGGTACTCCCAAACCAGGGTTCATCCCTCACAGTGGCTTACAAGGCCCTAAGCAATTGGGACCCTGTGCTTCTCTGACCTCATCTGTCACCCCTTACCCCCTTGCTCACTGACCCCAGCCACACTTGCCTCTTGACCATTCCTCAACCTTACTGGGCACGCTCGCATCCCAGGGACTTCAGACATGCTGTTTCCTCTGCCTGGAAAGTGCTTCCCCTCAATATCTGCAAGGCCCACTGCCTCACCTCCTTAGGGGCTTTATTCAAATATCTCCTCCTCGGTGAAGCCTTTGCTGAACACCATATTACATTTGTACCCCACCCCACCTCATTCCCTTTTCTCCTTCGCTGCCTTATTTTTCTCTGATCACTAATTATGACCCAGCAGGCTGAGCCTTGTACTTGTCTTTCCCACCCACGACCTCCCCTACTGGATTGCAAGCTCCATGAAAGCCGGAATTTTGGTCTAACTGGTTCTTGCTGTACTCCCAGAGTTAGAAACATGTTTGGCACATAGTAGGTGCTCACTGTTGAATGAATGGATGAATAAATGTAACAAAAGCTTCTTATACCTGCCAGTGCTGCAGAGCCATATGCAGGACCCAGGAGGCCCATGGTTCCTTCCCAGACGCCTGGAGCCCTCTCTAGGGGTGAGGATCAGTTGTGCAAAGCATCACATGCCTCAAAGGCGCTGATTTTGTCACTGGGTCCTGCAGCTGGGAACTTGGGAATCCATTTGCCTTCCTCTCCCTGGGCCTTGGTAGGGCTTTATGTGGAAGGGTTAGAGGGGGCGCCCTCAGAAGACCCTTCTCCCCCAACCTTGTTGGGACATACCCAGGTTCCAGCTAAACCTGGGAGACATTTGCTGGGTGTTTAGGGGCCTGTGAGATAAACCAACCGGATTCTTCCCATCCAAGGACCTTGAGTGCCCAGGCCTGGCCCTTTGGAACCCCAGTATCCATGATCACATCTACTCACTTACCTCAGGCATCTCCCAGCCCAAAATGCCAGCTGCCTGAGATTCCACCATTTTTGCTCCCTTCCTTGAGAATAAGCATTAATTTCCCTGGGATTCTCTTTAAAATGTCCTCACTGAATGGACCTGTCTATACATACACATGTGCATATGTGCATGAGCACACACATGCGCATGCACGTACACACACACACACACACACACACACACACACACACACACACACACACAGCTTTCTCTTGTCTGACCTAGCCCAGAGGCCAAGGACACCTATCTTGTAAAGCAGCTTCAAGCCAGGACATTCTCTGGATGATTGACATTTTCTGTTTCTTCACCAGCCATAGGCCTTGCAGTTCCCAGAATGCCAACCTCACAGCAACAATCAAGTTTCTCCTCCCCAGACGAGGCTGGTTTCTCTGTATTCTTCCTGCTTCCCCCGCCCTTAGCAGGATGGGGAGAGATGTCCAGAAGGGTTTCTGTCCTGGCATTTCTGGAGGGGACTGTGTGGTCCTGGGCTGGAAACCAGGAGAGCTAGGTCCTGTTGGTCACCCCTTCTCTCTGTGGGCCTTTGGGCAAATTACTCCATCTCTCTGGTCTACCAGAGGAAAATTGGAAACCTTCCCACTCTGCCTTCTCTGAAAGCTGAGGGATCAGAGAACACAAGCAGAGGGCTTTCCAAAGTTGAGAGCTTGGTACTCTGTGTCTGGAGAGCTTTGAAGGGGCAGGGGTAGGCAGGAAGGGAGGCATTATTAAGAAGCCACAGGAGGTGGGGTTCTGTGTCAGGTTCTATCAGGAGGCCCTCCATCTGGGCCTGCTGGTCTCTCCTGGAGAATGTTCCCCAGGAGGTACATTTCAGCTAGAGAAAGAGAAACTTGCTGAGATCTGGGCTGGAGTGGTAAGGAGCTTCTTGTCAGTGGAGGTATGTTAGCATCTACTGGTCAGGTGTTGGATATCTTAGGGATAGAGCATAGTGAAGATGGGTAGGATTTAGCCAAGAGACTCCCCAAGCTTCTAACCACCCCCCCCCACCGCTTTGAGGGGAGCCAATGTCCCAATGGCCAGATCCTGGCTAAAGACAGTAACAACCCTGGCCCTGTGGTATCTTCTTGTCTTTGGCCCAAAAACCCTCTTCGCCACATTATTTCTCTTCTAGATCAAGCTGTTCCATGAGCAGATGGACAGAACCAGGACACCTAAATGGTGCAGAGGGTTGCAGGATGACCATCTTCCTCCTCCCACAGGGCCAAGTGATTCTGAGCTTTCTCCCTACTCAAATCTCAGAGAGCTTGTCAGAGGCAGGGTCCCTTACAGAGGAGGTCCACTGAGGATGGTCCGTCAAATGAGACTGTAAGTCAGATGAGAGTCTGACTGCCTGGATGCTTGATTGTTGTTTAATGCCTCTTAGCCTGTTTCCTCATCTGTAAAAGGGTAATGCTAATAACAGTGCCTTCCCCATAAGGCTGTGGTGAGCAGAAAATAACATGATACCTGTAAAGCACTTAGCACGGCGCCCAGCACCCCATAATTGCTTGATGTCAGCTATTCGTGTTCATTCATTCATTCATTCACACACAATCTGCATTCCTCCCTGAGCTAGGCGCTGTAGGGTACACACAGACCCTGCCCTTGAGTTGGTCACAGGCTGTCTGGGGAAACAGGACAGTGTGATTGCTGCTGTGATGGGCATGCGCAGTGGGCTGTGTGTGTGGAGGAGAGATCTGATTGAACTGGGGTCAGAAAGGGTCACCCTTCTTCCAGGAAAGAAGGGTGTGTCTAATGGGAATTTTAAACAATGAGGCAGTATCCAGTGTGAAGAGAGAGTGGAGAGAAGGAAAGGCACTCAGGGCAGAGGAACAGCATGAGCAGAGGCTCAGAGGCCTACACAGCCTGGCGTGCACTGTGGTGGTGGTGGGGGTAGGGGGGTTGGTGGTGGTGGGTAGGGGGATTGGTGGTGGTGGGGAGGGGGGTGGCAGGGGGTGGGAGGGAGGTCTGCATTCTGGGCTGGAGTGTGGAGATGAGGCATACTGAAGGGCATGCCTCAGTGTTTCATCATCTATAGACTGGGGACAACCACAGTACTGAAGTCACAGGGCCATTATGAAGAATCAGTTCTCAGAGACAGTGTATAGCACATGGAGAGAAGTGACTGTCGGCCATTATAATCGCTTGCAGATGTGTGTGGCAAGAAGAATCTTCTGATGTCATGCACTTTAGGGGTGACACTGGTGCTGGGGAGGCCCGTCCATGGGACTGTGGACTCCAGTACCCCCAGCCCTTCTCTCAGGAATCCCACTGCAGCCAGAGGACATGACCTCAAGCTCCAGGTACTTCATCTCAACAACCTGTCCCTACTTGGTCTCTGAGCCACCAAGGTCAAGGTGGCGGCTGCTGCTCTCCTGGGCCGAGGGGGAGGTTAGCAAGTGGAAGGAAAGCTGGCCCCAGGGGAGCAGGGAGGGCAGAGGAAGAAGGCGGCTTCCATGCCAACCTCTTCCCGGGTGGCTCAGTGTCTGGGCCAGTACTGACTTAGGGCCAAGGGCATTCAGCAAAGCCATTTCTCTCCCATCTCATCTTTCTTCCCTTCCTCCAATCTCTCCCTATTCCTCTATTTTTGATTCCTTTTCATGTCCGCATTTCATTTTACTGAAGTCACTCATGGGGGTTAGGCACCCACAAGAGAGTTGTTACTACTGCTGACTCTCCTCCTGAGAGTCCCCACCCTTTCTCATCAGATTAAAGCAGGGACCCAAGTGCAAATGCCTGCAGGGCTTGGCAGGTGACATTAACAAACTAAGCAGGTGGCTGTGGACAGCGGCAGGATTAAAGGCGAGGTCTGCTTCAACTCTGGCTGGCTGTTGCCCTGTGGTGGATGGGCTCAGGGTTACCAGAACTCCTGATTTTTCAAGAGCAGCTGGACTGCTGGACCTTTGTGTGGGTAAAAGAATGCTGAAAGGGATTATCCTGCTGCCTGAGAATGGTGATTGAGGACAAGGGAGTGTCCGATGAGATGCCACTTGCTGGGACCAGACCTCCACACCCTTCCCCCTGCCCAGGACTTAATAAATCACTTAAGAAGGGGACTGATGCCTGCCTCCCAGCTGCAGGGCTGAGCTGCAGGGCCTGCGGACCACTCGAGTGTTACCCATCCAAGCACCCTTTATTCATTCTTTCAACAAAGATTTGAGCACTCTGTGCTAGGTTTTGGAGATACAGCACTGAACAGATGAAAAATGTAAGGAGGGTATTCTTGAGAGGGCTTGAAATGTATCTTCTGGAGCTCAGAAGAGTTTGTGAACATGGAGATGAGGTCTATTTCTGACCAGAGAATTCCTGAAGTGGGAAGCCCCTCGTGGGAACAGCCCATGCTGACTTGAAGGGATGGTGGTATTGGGGATCAGGGAGGAGGAGGGACAGTCCTATCTCCCCTCCCAGTGTCCCAAAGCCCTTCTAGGTAGGGGAAGGACCCCAGTGTTCCTGGGGCTCCAAGCACTGATGCAAGGAGGTGAGAGGAGGCTGAGCTGTGGGTGACACAAGTGACTGCAGCCCAGTACAATATGTCAAAGAGATGGGCTGTGAGCCTCTTAGATTGGACAGAGATCCCCACTCCTCTCTGAGGGTCCAGGACAAAGCACTCACCACCACTCCCAAATTATGCATGTAGTCTACTGAAAACCCCAGCATCAAACCAAACCAAACCAAACCCAAAAACCTAGTATGAATTAGAGTAAGACCACCTGTAGCTGGGCATAGTGGCTTGTGCCTGTAATCTCAGCTACTCCAGAGGCTGAGGTGGAAGGATCACATAAGGCCAGGAGTTCAAGACCAGCCTGGACAACATAGCAAGACTCCATCTTGAGGATCACTTGAGGCCAGGAGTTTGAGGCTGCAGTGAGCTTTGACCATGCCACTGCACTCTAGCCTGGGCAACAGAGACTCTGTTTCCTAAAAAAGCAAATAAACAGAAACCAAAATCTCCTCTCACCATCCTCATCATCACGGCCAGTGAAGAGACTTTACTTTTCTCCCTTCCTCCCCCTCACCCACCACATTGGAGGAGCAAGAGCTCAGAAGAAGCCAGAGACCACCTCTTGGAAGTTTGGGAGGTGGAAAGTTTAAGCTGGGCTGGACTGAGTTTGAAAATCAAAGTGCCCAGTTAGTTATTGGCTGGGCCCAAGATGTTGAGATAAGAAAGGAGTATTTGACAGAGGTCAGCTGAATAAAAAGAAAACACTTCATGTTTGTACACTGCAATGAACCAGTTACTTATTACACACATTAAGTCACCCTATTTTTAAACAATAGTGTTCTCTCTGTGCCAAGCCCTCATCTATGTCTTTACATGGACTAGATCATTTAAAGCTCACAACAATCCTATAGAGGGGTCCTATCACTACCTCCATTTTACATATGAGGATGCTTTGGCACAGCCACGTTAAGTGACTTGCCGAAGGTCACACCACTGGTAAAGAACAGAGTCAAAACTCAAATTTAATAGCTGCCATCATGCATCTTATCAAATTTAATAACATGCACTCCAGTCAGAGCACATTTGTGGGCGAACCTGGGCTATCAGCTGTCACTTTGATGCCCAAGGTTTACATGTAAATTGGGAAGCTCTGTGGGGGAGAGGAGGGTGGGTTGGGGGAGCACTGAACTCAGTCCAGCCCATGGCCCACTTAGTCATGGACTCTCACAGATAGGCAGGATCTTGGGGAGGTGGGTCCATCCTTATCTACATTTTACAGATGGGTAAAGCCAAACTTGTCCAAGGCCACCATGGCCAAGGGCCCTTGGGCCATCCCTGTCTTCATATGCTTCTCACTCAAATTTCTGTCCTGGGAACCAAGAAACCTAGAGGATGGAATTGCTCCCATGCTTCCTTCTGGAGAGGGAGAGGGCAGGGCTCTGTATTGGGTGGCAAGACACCTAAGTCCAGGCCCCTTCCTCTCAGGATGCCTGTCTGTCCCCAAGAGTGGGCCATCCTGGGTGAGGAAGCAGCAGGCACTGACCTGACCTGGCTCCAAAGGCCTCCTCCAGCAGCTTTAGGGAGGCTGGGCGCTGACCAGGGTGCTGAACCTGTATGGCACCTTCCTCTTAACATTCAGCCTAGCTGCGGGAACTGGGAGGGGGAAAGAAGGGGTCCCTCATATTTTTGTCACCAGGGACCTCCATGACTGATTTGGACAGTGCTTACTGGAAATGCCCTGGACTTGGAGTCAGGATTTGTGGTCTGTGTGGCCTTGGGAAAGTCAGTCAACAGCTGTGGACCAGCTTTTTCACCTGTCAGTAGGGAAGAGTAGCTGCCATCCTACTAAACTCAGAAAGCCGAGGTGAGCACATGGGGCCAGGTGACAGAGTCCAGCAGACAGCCCGAGCCCATTCCTGTGGCCCAGGGAAGCCTGTTAGGAGCTCCCCATCACATACGGGCTTCTTGAGCCTGTTTCTTCCTCTGTGGAATGGAGGTTGTGCGGGTGGTTTCAGATGCTCCTCCTAACCAGGTGCTCTGGGCACTGTGGCTGCAGGTGGAAGTACTCAGGAGCATGAGGCACGCTGTGCAAATAGGACTGACTGAGGAGCCTTAAGACCATCCTGGGGATTATGAAGCATCACTCCTTTCTCACGCAAGTCCTGACATGGTTTCCCAGCTTCTGGAATGGGTTTTGCCCAGGGACCCATGCACCTCACCTAGAGAGGATGTGAGGTCTGGGTACAGCAGTTCTACTGAAAAGAGCACTGACCTGGGTTCCAATCACGATTCTGCCACCCCAGGGGGTAGGTGCAGCATCTCAACTAATGCCACCAGCTGTGTTTACCTTGGGGTTGTCAGGGGTACTACATGCGATGAGGAGAAGCCTAGCACACTGTGTGCACCTGATAAATGCTTCTTTCCTGCACTGGGGGATATTCCAAGGTTCCTCTCTTGTCCTTGAGTCCCACCCTTATCTACCGATATGACTTCAGTAAAAATTGCAGCAAGCACCCACCGAGCCCCAACTCTCTGTTAATAAGACACATTATTTGGTTGGATCTTACAAGAATCCTGCAGGTAGAGGTGATGCTCATTTTGTGGATGAGGAAGGCCACACACTGACAAAGGGAGGGCTGTGAGTAACCACGCTTGACTGAGTCTGAGACTCCTGCTTGACCCTGAGCAAATTACTGGACCTTTCCAATCCTTCCTTTTCTGGTATAGGAAATGGGGATAACACCTCATTATGGTTATGATTTGAAGATATAATGTATGCTATAAAAGTGCTGCATTTTTAAAGATACATGAAACACATCTAAGTGACCCATGGGGGCAAAGGAATGGAGTGGATACTGGGGGTAAAATCAAAGAAAACTTCAGAGTCCTTGCATGCATTAATCATAATGTGCCAGTAACCAAGAGGACTGACTGGCTCAATTCTTTGTACTCAATATTCATGTAAAGAAAAAGACATAGTACACGTGAGCTTCTCACACTTTAAGTGTACACAAATCTCATGGAGAACTTGTTAAAATGCAGATTCTCATTCAATGTCTGAGGTGGGGCTTGAGATTCTGCATTTGTAACAGGTTCCCAGGTGATGCTGCTGTTGCTGGTGGTCTGAGTAATAAGGATGTAGGTCTTCCCCTCCCTTCTCAGATCTCAAACTTGCATGATCATATGAATCACAAAAGGAACTTGTAAAAAATGGATCTGAAGGCTGTTCCCTTGAGATCTAGATTAGGGCCCAGCATGTACTAATGTGTACTTAGAGCAAGCATCTCAGGAGATGGTTAGGCTCAGGCATGCAAGGCTGTGGTACCCATTTATATCATGGTCCATTGCGTAGACAACACAGAAGATTGGCTCACTAGACCTCTGTCCCAGTGCACCTTCCAGGAAAGGTGGGAAGAGGGAATAAAGACATTTCCCCAATATTCCATGCCAGTACCATTTGAGAGGCCATGTAGATTCCAACAACCAGATGCATTCAATTGAGCCTTGAACTTGGATGAGCTAGCTGAGTGGTGTCCAGATGGCGGTGTGAAGGACATCCACTTTTTGGTGCAGATACAGGCAGCTGCTGTGTGGCTCTGGAGTTCCTAATCCCCAGATTGTAGCAATGATCATGTGATCCTGCTGCTCTCTGGACCTTAACCTTTTTGGTTACAAAAGGTAAATTTCTGTTTACTGGAGCTGAACCCCAGCACTAATGCGTCAGCAGTATCCTCTCACTACCTTGTCCCTCTAAACCCACTGTGACTCTCACAACACTCACCTTAGGTGGCTCATCTGGAACGCAGCTGTTCAAATGGCCATCCAGTGTCCTCTATTGCACTGCACCATCAGCCTCATGTTCCTCTAAGCAGGGGCTGGGCTTTCCACTTTGCACCTCCCATGGGCACTGCCACTTGTGTGGTGTTGAAACCTCCTGTCATTGTTGCTGGGTCTGTCCTCAGTCAGCTAGGCCTTGCCACCCCTCACTGCCTACCATCCTATCTGCCACCCATGCCTTTTGACCCACCCTCCAGGACAGATTCAAGGCCAAGCACGGCTGCAGTGACTTGGTGCATGTGTCCTGGGGTTAATGCAGTGACGCATTAGTCCTGGGGTTCAGCTGCAGTAAACAGAAATTTACCTTTTGTAACCAAAAAGGTTAAGGTCCAGAGAGCAGCAGGATCACTCGATCATTGCTACAATCTGGGGATTGGGAACTCCAGAGCCACACAGCAGCTGCCTGTATCTGTGGCTTGTGGTGTCCCAAGGGCAATAAAGGGCTGGGGACTTGGATGTCTGTCCTTGAATATCTCCATTGGTGCAAAAAGTCAACAGTGGTTTATACACAGGCAAGTTTTATGACAGAAACAGCTGGGGATATACATGTGGGGAATCTTCCCTTGCCCTGGTGGTACCTTATTGGAAATGTACAGAAGTAGACAAATTTAGGTGACAAAGAATACTAACTGCTCCACAGATTCTAATATTCCTCCTATGAAGAGAGGCATGGATCATTAATAGAATGTTATTAACAACTGTAGAAAGGGAGGCCATAGGAGAAACTAGGTTCCAAAGAGTGAGGCTGCATGGAACTTGCTACCTATTTTCTAACTACATGTCAACAACTACTGACCATCCAGCACAGGAACACCATCTCCACTGTAAGCACAATACATTCTTGGAGTTTCAGTCTCAAGAGACTCATGACTTCACAATGGAGGTTGACAGACGCTTATGACTGAGGAGATGAATGCAGTAAGAAACACTGCTAACTCTAAGAATTGGGGAAGAGACAAGCCAAGGAAGAGGAGGTGTGACGTGGGGGCTGCTGGCACATCATAGAAATGGTCCGAAATGGTCTATGGCACTTCACCACCAAAAGACAATTTAGAACTAGATCTTTATTCTACTCATAGTTCACTGGATAAACAAAGAAATTTCAAAACAAACCAAAGTGATGATGTGAATCTCATTAGACCTGAAAAGGTCATGAGAACTTTCTCTAGAGATAGAAACTGCCCTGTATCACATCCAGCCTAGAACCATCCCCAAAAATCAAATCAACTCCTCTGCAGCTCACCAGCCATGTTCATCCCAAGGTGGTGATTATCAAAACCACAGACTGCTCCCCAAGGGGGACTGACTCTGGTCTCTGCTTTGCTTGGTGTAGGTCAAAATTCTTTTTTAAAAAATGGAAGAGAAGACCACAATGAGATGCTACTTCACACTAACTAGGATGGCCATAAGCATGAAAAATAACAAGTGTTGGTGAGGATGTGGGGAAACTGGAACCCTCATAAATTACCAGTGGAAATGTAAAATGGTACAGCTTCTGTGGAAAACAGTCTGGCAATTCCTCACAAAGCAGAATATAGAGCTACCATGTGAACCAGCAATTCCACTCCTTGGTATATACCCAAATGAACTGAAAACATCTGAAACTCAAACAACTGAAAACTCAAAAACTGGTATACAAATGTTCTTGGCTGCATTATTCATAATAGCCTTTTTGTAGAAACAACCCAACTGTCCATCAACTGATAAAAGGATAAGCAAAATGTGATATATCCATACCACGGATACATGCTACAGTGTGAATGAATCTTAAAAACATCACATGAAATGAAAGAAGCCAGACACAAAAGGCCGTAATACTGATTCCATTTATGAGAACTGTCCAGAAAAAAAAAAAAAATCTTTAGAGACAGATATTAGTGGCTGCCTGGGGCTGGGAGCAAGGGAATGGGGGGAGTCATGCCAATGGGTGTGTGGTTTCTTTTTGAGGTGGTGAAAATGTTCAGGAATTAGAAATGGTGGTGGATGTGCAACACTGTGAATATACTAAACCTACTGAATTGTATACTTTAAATGGGTATGTAATTATATCTCAATAAAGCTGTTATTTAAAAAAGGAGGAACAGGTCACTTAGTGCTGATGTTTATTGTTAAGGCTCCAATCTTTTGGGTTCTACAAAATATACACCTGAAACATTCCAACTTGCTGCTTGATGATTACTCATGACTGGAAAGAGGGAAGTGGCCCAGACCAAAATAAGCACCATCAGCTTGACCAGGAAGTTCCTAAAGGCTCTATTCACTTCCTCCCATAGAACACCTAAGACAATGACTGTGTTCTCAGTGTCCTTGATGCAAGGAAACTCACAAAAAAAATGGCCGATTCTGCAGGTGAATCACAATTTTGTTCTCAGAAAACAGAATTTTGTATACAACTATCTTTTCGGCCTTGGCTACTAGAAAATCTAAGTGGCAAATTTATTGTTTAAATTTTATCTTTTCCTCACATCAAGGTCCTAAAAGTTACCTACCTTCCCTGCTTCTGTCTGATGGTCTCTATCATCCTTTAAATACTTCCTTTTATAATAAAGGATGTCTTTACGAGCAAACTGCTCTAAGTCCTTTTGGTTGCAAGTATGGTCCAATTCCAAAACAAAGACTAACACTCCTCCCATTTGCCAGCTCTCAAAGAAGGTTATGAGTAATGATTGAATCTGCACCTCTGCCTGATCTCTGGGTCTTTCTCCAAAGCAGAGATGTTCTAAAGGTTTCAAGGTGGTTGGCTTCCCTGACTCTGGGGTCTTTTACTAAATCACTGCTTGCCATGGGGACTGACAGAAATACCCAGGGAGCCATGCATGCTAGCCTCCCCACCCAGGCCCAGCTTCCATCTGAGACTGAGCCTGGGCCTAGGCATCAGTTCAGTTTTCATCTACCTGTTCTCAGGGTAAGCAGATAGGCAATCTGAGGCTATAGAAAACAGCCCGGCAGATACTCAGAAGAGCTATGGTAGCTTGCTTACCTACAAGTAAATAATAGGTCCTAATTTAGGGGAAGGAATCCAGGTAGCTGAGAAATGAAAGGACCCACATATGGTTGAAATGCTAGCTGCAGAATGGAAGTGACTACCGCCTTGATCTCGTGCCTCTTAGCCTGGTGCTCTATCGTGCTCTTTCCACTCCAGAACAGGGCTCATCACTGCCCGCGTCTGTCAGGCCTCGGGCTGAAAAGGATCCGGAGAACACCAAAGGTCAAGTGGGCCAGGACACAAGGTACAGGGCTCCCTGTTCCTCCCGAAGTTCAACACCACACTCAGATGTAGCCCATGCTCCTGTGCTTTGTCTGGGCCCCATGGGGTCCAAAAACCACAGAGTTAGGCAAGAACCATACAAGGTTCAAGGGAAGTATGGCCTTGAACCGTCATTCTTTTCCTCTGCCCCAGTTTATAGGGGTTACCAAACAGAATGAGACATCAAAATGCTTTACAGCAGGAAAGCCACCTCCAATTTCATAGGCTTGGCATAAGGCCCTAAGAGGAGAAGGGACTTGCTTAGGGTCATTCACTAAGTTATTGGCAAAAATAAGATTAGCCTTCAGGTCTGCTCTGTTTTTTCCCTGGCTTTTTGACTACTGCTGCCCATGCATAGATGGACCTACAACACTGGCCCAGACAGGGATAGCTGGAGGATTTTGCCTCATCAGAATGATGCAGTCTTTCCACAATGTCCCTGCCCTTGTGAAAGTCATTCTTGTGGCCTATGGGATTTCCAGTCACTCATTTCCATTCATGCAGCCAGATGGGGACCCATCTTAGTGATGTCAGGAGCAATGGCAATTAATGAACGGAAGGTGCCTGAGAAGCAAGAATGGGCCCTGGGCAGGAAAAAGAGTCATTCAGCCCTACAGAAACTCAAACTCTAAAGTCTCATAAATGGAAGCAGCTATGCATTAATGTAAAAAGAAAAGTAGGAAACCGGCAACATGAAGTCTGTATTGACATTTGGTTCTTAATAATAACATCCGAAATGCGTTCTGTTCTTATAGCACTGCATCTGGTCGAGGATATATGTTGCTGGAGGTTGCCGGAGTCTCCCTTGGGAAGTGGAGAGGAGCTGGTGGTGAAAGGGGAGGAGCTGGTGGTGAAAGAGACACACTGATTTCTCTTTGGGAGCTATCTGCAGCTAGGTGGAGAGCTGCAGCAGGTGTCTTGGCTCTGATAAGGGGTGGGGAGGCTATCCCAGCCAGTCTGCAAACACATGAGCAGAATCCCTTGCCCCCAGACTACAAGAACATGGTTGCTGATGGGGACAGCGGTGGCAGCTCCAGGAGAGTGGAGGGAAGCCTGGGATGTTACATTCTTGAGGCCTTCACAGGTACATGTCATCGTAGCCCGGCGGGGGGAGATGGTCTGGGCTAGGTCTGGAATGGAAAGAGGGGCTGATGAGTTGGAGTGATGGAGACACCAGGGGAATATGGGCAGACATGACCCTGCACTGAGGGAGCCTGCCCTTCAAAATGATGTGGTGGTGTGAGGAATTTAAAAACATGCACTCAAGAGCCAGACAACCTGGGTTTGAATCCTGACTCCCCCACTTGGTATAAGTTACCTAATCTTTCAGGGCCTATTTTCTGCATCTATAAAGTGTAGATACCACTATCTACCCAAGACTGCTGAAGAAAGGATCCACTGAGTTTCTGACACATACTTAACTTTCAAGAATGGTTCGTTCCTCCTACTTTGAGTCCTCCCCAGAGTGGAGCTGGGGAAAGAGAGGCACTGAGGGATAGGGAGCTCCTAGAAGGCTCCAGGGAGAAATCAGGCAGGGCCCTGGAGGAGGCTCCACTCTCCTGGCAGCAACAGGTGAAGGCAGCGGCAGCTCTGTGCCTGGGGCTAGAAACCTTCATTGCTGCCACACTGAGCCAAGCTGCCATCAGGTCCTACTTCTCAGCATACCTGAGTGACTACATACCCGGGTGGGCTGGTCCCAATGGGTCCAAAGGGGTCAAAGCGAGCTCCTGGGGGCACAGCGCCTGGAGGAAGTCGGTTCGGGAGGCCTGAGGAAGGGTCAATAAGTGCTCTTGGGAAGCCAGATCTCAGGGGATCCACAATCATGCCACCTCTCCGATGTCTGAGGCAAGAAGAAAAGTTAGGTAAGCAGGTGTGGCAAGGACTGCCCCTGGAGAAAAGGCGAGGGAGGTGACAATGGACCAAGAAATGGCTGGGATGTCTACTCTGGATGGCCCAAGCAGACATGTGGATGGCTGCCTGAGAGCCAGCAGAAAGTGGGCAAGGGCAACAACACAAAGCCTATATGAACAGCATACCTCACAGCTGAGTACTTCTGGCTCTGCAGGGGTTGGTTCTTCTGCACAGTGCTTTTGGTTCTGTAGGGCTCCTCAAAATTGAGATCCCTGCCATATCATATACTCAAGAGGGCCAACTTGATCAAGACCAAGAGCCAGAACTTGCCAAGGTCAACTACAATGCACTCACAAGGTTCTGCAGGGTGCTACTTTAGGTTTAAGGACCAATAATAGCATTGAGGTACTTCGTGATGTTGGTTTTTTTTCTCTTTCCCTTAAGGGCCTCAGGGCAATTTCTGATTGCCTGTAGATTGCCTAAGTCTGGCTCCTGACAGCATCTGTCCCTTATGGAGTTCCACTGACCTGGCCTCATGTGCTTAAACTAGGATGAATGAGCTGACGGTTCCCCAAATTTTGAGGTCACTGCTTTAGCTGCACTGCAGATTTAAGTGATATCCCCACTGTCTACAAATGAGATGCTGAAGTTGGGGTCACTTTACAGCAGAGGTTAAAATCTAGTTGGAATCATTCAGAGAAGACAGTGGATAGCAGAGGCTGTAGTAACTTTGTTGGATGCCTAAGAACCATCCAGAGTCTAATGGGGCTCAGAGACTCTCTTTATCAAGTGGGGCAACCTCTGAATAGCCCTGAGCTGCCCTAAGGCCCACCATGTGCTCTTCACTATACATATGATAAACTAGGGTGGGCAGGGGGACTGGGAAATGGCAGAAGAGCTGCCTGCTAGGCTTGTTCACCTCCCTGCCAACACTCAGCGCTCTCTTGCACTGCTCTAGGTGTGGAGAGGCAGCGTATGTGGCAGTGCTTTCTTAGCCGCTCAGCAACAAATGCCTCCTCCACCCCAAAGGAAGAGACTGACCGAAAACTCTAAAATTAGAAGATGAGCTGGGACTGAAAAGCCACAAGAGCAAGTTGTGTTGCTGCCACCTCCCCAGCAGTACTCACCCAAAAGGGTCTAAGTCTTCTCCCCCGACAGCAAACGGGCCCAGGGGATCACACCTGAAACAAACAAGAGACAATTACTGCAAGTCCCAAAGCAGCCAGGCACCTGATACATGTGGGATCACAAACACACTCGCAGGCATGGGAAACCCCTGCATGAGACCATAACACAAGGGATATTTCAGGGTGGTCCTTGGCTCAGATGAACAATGATAATCTTACAATGACAATTATGTAAGAAGGGCGGAACACAAACCTAAAAACATAGATTAAAATATTAAGTATTAATGTTTCAAAATATTAGTATTGGTAACCTCCAGATAAATTTTATTCATATCTTTCTCAGTTTCTTCAACTTTGTATAATGAACCAAGAAGTTTTACGTCAGAAAAATATTATTCTTGAACCCAAAACCAAAATCCCAAAGCTAAGATTTAACAGCTTCCAGGGTGGAGACAGATGTATGGAGTCACATACAGCTAGAACAGTGCTTCTCAACCTTTTTGTCAATATAGCCCCTGTATAAAATTTTAGTACTATAGATGTACTGTGTATCTGTTTATGCACTGTACCTGCAGGAGGACCACAAACCACTGTAATCTCTAGGACTGCCCCCAACCCTAATAGCCGATTTCTGCCTTCATGGAGAATGCATGAGCTAGAAAGCACATAAATGACTGCATGCTTTCTGGAGAGTAATTCTATATTATCTCTGTAATATATACAGATATAGACAGACACAAAAATACATAGTCCTTCAAAAGTCTTATATATATATATTTTAAATGGCAGCACTTTTATTTTTTCTTACACAATGATGTGCTGCTAGGCCTAATGTTCTCACATAACAGTAAAAAAAACAAAATTTGTTGTCATCTCTTAAAGACTCAAGAATTGCATACCAAAAAAACCTTACATAAATGAAAAGGATGAATAAATTTACAGGTATAAATGCAAACCGCTTCCAACTCAAGGCAAGTAACAGCCCATGGTGTTCTGGCAGGAAAACATCAGCTAAGAAAGGAAACTGGGTCCTACAGGCAAGACAGAAATGACAACTGGTTCAGGAGCCCTTGCCAGCCTCTAGAGAAATCCCAGAATACTCAGCCCTGATACATTAATACCCTGCACCAGTGGGAGACTGCTGGCCACACAGACCCACCAAGCCATAGACTTGTCTTCCACAAGCATGTTCTTCACCTCAGCCATGAAGTGACCAAACCACATGTACTTAAGGGTTGAAATTAAAGATATGTACAGAGTATTAAACAAATACCAAGAGAACAGTTAACTTGAATACAAGGTCAAAATCAGCAACAAAGTCTACAATCCACTGCTGATATCAGACACAAGCTTCAAGGACAAAATTCTTTCCAAAAGCTTATTCCAGTTTTGTGAGGCTGGCGTGAGGTGTATACATTTGTCAGGGGCAAATTTACACATCTGAATTACCCTATGCAGCAAATGCTACACATCTGCTTGTAGTTCATTTAGAATCATTTGCGGTGGACATGGAGGGGCCCAACTTGTCATACTCCTGCTTGCTAATCCACATCTGCTGGAAGGTGGACAATGAGGCCAGGATGGAGCTGCCGATCCACACGGAGTACTTGCGCTCTGGGAGCACGATGATCTTGATCTTCCTTGTGCTGGCACCAGGGCAGTGATTTCTTTCTGCATCCTGTTGGAGATACTTGGGTACATGGTGGTGCCACTGGCCAGCACCGTGTTGGCATACAGGTCCTTGTGGATGTCCACATCACACCTTATGATGGAGCTGAAGGTGGTCTCATGGATGCTGCAAAATTCCACACCCAGGAAGAAGGGCTGGAACAACGCCTCCAAACACTGGAACTGCATGTTGCCAATGGTGATCACCTGGCTGTCAGGTAATTTGTAGCTTTTCTCCAGGGAGGAGGATGACGTGGCGGTGGCCATCTCCTGCTCAAAGTCCAGGGCAACGTAGCACTGCTTCTCCTTGATGTCACACACGATCTTCCGCTTGGCCGTGGTAGGGAAGCTGTAGTCGTACTCTGTGAGAATCTTCATGAGGTGGTCAGGTCCTGGCCAGCCAGGTCCAGATGCAGGATGGCATGGGGAGGGCATAGCCCTCATAGATGGACACCGTGTGTGTAACTCTGTCTCCAGAATCCATGACAATGCCAGTGGTGCGCCCACAGGCATAGAAGTATGGCCTGGACTGCCGTACATGTCCAGGGTATTGAAGGTCTCAAACATGATCTGAGCCATCTTTTCTCTGTCGGCCTTGGGGTTCACGGGGCCCTCAGTCAGCAGCACCAGGTGCTCCTCCAGGAACACATGCAGCTTGTTGTAGGGTGTGGTGCCAGATCTTCTCCATGTCTTCCCAGTTGGTGATGATCTTGTGCTCGAAGGGGTACTTCAGCGTCAGGATGCTGTGCTTGCTCTGGGCCTTGTCGCCCAGGTAGAAGTCCTTCTGGCCCATCCCCACCATCATGCCCTGGTGTTGGGGGCACCCGACAGTGGAGGGAAACATGGTTCCAGAGGCATCGTCCCCAGCAAAACAAGCTTTGCACATACTGGAGCCACTGTCAATGATGAGTATGGCAATCTCTTCTTCCATTGTGATCGGTGGAGGAGCTGGGCGGCAGAGCGGCGGGAAGACATGGAGCACAGGCTGGCAGTAGTGAGTGAGACCCTCTTATATATCTCTATATTCTTTGATGGGATAATTTTATGTCTAGGTATTCATTTTAAATAAAGAATAAAGAATTTAAATTAAAATATACTCACAAAGATATTAATCAAGGAAACTGCAATCAGCTTAAATGGAGACCAGTTAGGAACGTCATGGCAGGTCCCTAAATGCAGCCATGGAAACAATAAAAACCATGTTCTGAGAATGTTTTAAATATGATGTGGAAAAATGCTCATGCTCTAGTGTTAAGTATCGAAGGGAAAGGGGGTTATCAATAGCCTAGGGAAATCAACTGTGAAAAATGTGTGTATGCAGGGTAGTGGTGGTGGCATGTATAATTACAACCAGAAAAAAGCGTACTGAGAGTGTAAACAGTGACAGTTACTCCTGGGTGGTGAGGGCTTTCTTTATACTTTCCTGTTTTTTCTGTAATGGATAGGGATATGGATATAATACAACACAAATATTTAGTATTTTGAAAGATGTGCTTTGGAATCTTCACAGAGCCCTGGCAAGCAATACAAACCTGACAGTTCTGGGGCACTGGCAGGTTCCTGCCAGACCTTGGGAAAGCCTTATAAACAGCAGCTAATCTAAGCTTACAGGTAAGAAGCCATTAATTAGAGAACTGGGAAAAAATCCAAAAGTAGGTGCTCCTCCAGTCAGTTCCACCTGATGGGCTGGAATCGCAGAATACTGTGATTTAAATGGACAAGCTTCCTAGGGAAGGAATTTTTCCTGACCTATGTTACTGCTCTCAAGCCACAGTTCATGGAGCTAGCAGTCAAAGTTTCTAGCAGCCTCCAACATTCTGTCTAACTAGAGGCAGACCAGGTGGTGCCAGAGGGCAGTAAGTACCTTACCTGACTCCATGAAGTGCCCCCCCCCAACCCCCCACTCAGAGTGGCAAACATAGGGGGCTTCTTGTGGCTGTTAAAATGCTTGGGAATAAAGATTGCTCTGAAATATGCAACCATCTCTATTTTTCTCTCTGGACCATGAAATGTGGGGAGGAGAGAAGAAACAAGAGAACAAGAAAGGCTAGAAAGGCAGTTGCAGGCTGGGCACGGTGGCTCATGCCTGTAATCCCAGCACTTTGGGAGGCTGAGGTGGGCAAATCACTTGAGGTCAGGAGTTTGAGACCAGCCTGACCAACATGGCAAAACCATGTCTCTAAAGGCCAAGTGCAGTGGTTCACGCCTGTAATCCAAGCACTTTGGGAGGTCGAGGTGGGAGGACTGCTTGAGTCCAGGAGTTCGAGACTACCCTGGGTAACATAGTGAGACCCCATCTCTACTATTAAGGAAAAATATAAAAATTTTTTAAAAGGTACTAGAAATTGTAACAACATATTCAGTCAGCTCATATTCAACAAAGACTCACTTCAACACATGAAGACTTCTATGACCTCATTATTTACACACTTAGAACCCATGTACTTATTTTTTCTTTTTTTTTTGAGACTGAGTCTCACTCTGTTGCCCAGGCTGGAATACAGTGGCACGATCTCAGCTCACTGCAACCTCTGTCTGCCAGGTTCAAGCAATTCTCCTGCCTCAGCCTCCTAAGTAGCTAGGATTATAATGCACCACAACGCCTGGCTAATTTTTGTATGAACTCAGAATAAATAGCACAGAGGGAGGGGGGTCCGTCCTTCTCTAGATAGCCCCCTTGGCTGAGTCTGTCTTGCATGTGCTAAATGAGGCTCCAGGTATTTTTAAAATCGTTTTTGTACATGGCCTCTGAACTCAAACCCCTACTACTTCAAATGGTGATCAAGTGAAGGAAGTGATCCACTCTAACCCTGCAGGAAAAACTGCATGGCTGAGCCCACTGGGTAGTATGTCACTACTGCAAAAGCAGCCTCTTTAAGGGATTGGAAAGGGATCCTGAACACTCATGATTTCCTCCTTATGTGCTTCTTTTTTACATAAAACCTACACACCCTGTTAAGCACACAAATCCAGCTGACACCCTTCTAATGGCTGAGGTGGTCTGGTGAACTGGAAAGGCCTGAGGACTGGGAGTCAGAGATGTGCTCTGGACGTTGGGTTGGGAATTTTCCAGCTGGTTGGCAGGGGTCTGCCATGAAACTTCTGCACTTCAGTCTTTAAGATGTAAAATCTAAGTAGTAACACCCACAGGGCCTGCCATAATGGTAAAATGTAGCATTGTAAGTGAACAGATTTGTTAAAGGAAAGACCTGGAAGAATGGAATAACAGCAGCCACTGCTATTTACTGAGAGCTTGCTTTGTGTCAGACGCTGTGCTAAATTTAGTTTCGTTTTTTTAATTTAGTTTTTAAAAGACTGAGATCCACTAGCAAAATTTTTGCTTCCTATTCCCATGACATTGCGTTTTGCTGGCCTAGAGGTCTTAGTTCCAGAGGGAGGAACGCTGCCACCAGGAGACACAATAATTCCATTGAACTGGAAGTTAAGATCGCCACTTGACACTTTGGGCTCCTCTACCTTTAAGTCAACAGGCCAAGAAGAGAGTTACAATGTTGGCTGGGGTGACTGACCCAGACTATCAAGATGAAATCAGTCTACTACTCCACAACGGAGGTAAGGAAGAGTACACATGGTATACAGGAGATCCATTAAGGCATCTCTTAGTATTACCATGCCCTGTGATTAAGATCAATGAGAAACTACAACAGTCCAATCCAGGCAGGACTACAAATGACCCAGACCCTTCAGGAATGAAGGTTTGGGTCACTCCACCAGGAAAAAAAAAACATGACCTGCTGAGGTGCTTACTGAAGGCAAAGGGAATACAGAATGGGTAGCTGTAGAAGGCAATTATCAATACCAGCTACGACCACGTGACCAGCTGCAGAAATGAAGACTGTAATTGTCATGAGTATTTCCTCCTTTTGTTAAAAACACATTTGTGCATGCATACACTTGTATTAAGAAAGCATTTTATTTCCTTTCTCCTTTATCATGTGACATAAGGTTTATTGACTTTGTATCAGCATTTAAGTATTGTTAACTTTATGTAATAGTACTTAGGTCGGGGATTGGTGTGTTTCTGGTTGTACGAAGGATAGTTGTATTATGTTAGGTGTAATTATGACCTTATTTTGGCTTTATTTGAAGATTATGTATGATCTCAGGAGATGTGTATCAGTTCAAGTTGACAAGGGGTAGACCTGTGATGGTTAATACTGAGTGCCAACTTGATTGGATTGAAGGATACAAAGTATTGATCCTGGGTGTGTCTGTGAGGGTGTTGCCAAGAGATGAACATTTGAGTCAGTGGGCTGGGGAAAGCATATCCACCCTTAATCGTGTAGGTACAATCTAATCAGCTGCCAGAGAATATAAAGCAGGCAGAAAAACATGAAAAGGAGACGACTGGCCTAGTTTCCCAGCCTACATCTTTCTCCTGTGCTGCATGCTTCCTGTCCTTGAACATTGGACTCCAAGTTCTTCAGTTTTGGGACTGAGACTGGCTCTCCTTGCTCCTCAGCCTGCCAACAGCCTATTGTGGGACCTTGTGATTGTATAAGTTAATACTTAATAAACTCTCCTATATCTGTCTGTCTGTCTGTCTATCTATCTATCTATGTAGATATATCCTATTAGTTCTGTCCCTCTAAGAAAACACTAACAAAACTATGAAACCTATTTTAGAGAACTGTCCATTATATTTACCCACATATTTACCATTTCTACCACTCTTCTTTTATACCTGATGTTTGAAGCTTCCATCTGGTATCACCTCCATTCTGTCTGAGGAACTTCCTTTTAAAATTCCTTTTGAGAAGATCTACTGACTATGAATTCTCTTAGTTTCTTTTTAAAAATATTCTTAATGATATCTTAATATCCTTTAGAAATGAAGGTGAAATATTCACTGGATATAGAATTCTGGGTTGACAATTCTTTTTCTCTCCATACTTTAAGAATGCTGTTCTTCTTTCTGGCCTCCAAGATTTCTGATGAGAAATTCATAATCATTCAAATTCTTGTTTCTTTATAAGCAATGAGTTGTTTTTTTCCAACTGCTTTCAAGACTTCTGTTTTAATCTTAAGTTTTCAGCAGTTTGATTATATGTTTGGGCATGGAATTCTTTAGGTTTATCCTATTTAGGGTCTGCTGAGCTTTTTGAATCTGTAGGTTTATGCCTGTTGCCAAATCTGAGAAGTTTTCAGCTATTACTTTCTTTAAAGACTTCTGTACTGCACTTTCTCCTCCTCTTCTCCTTCTCTTCCAGTGGCCCCAATGTTAGACCTTTTATAATTGCCCCACAGGTCCCTCAGACATTATTTTTAAATCTTTTTTTCTCTCTGTTGTTCAGATAGGATAATTTGTATTACCTATCTTCAAGTTCACTGACTCCTCAGTCAAATCCATTCTATTACTGATTTATGCAGTGAGATTTAAATTTTCTTACAGTATTTTTCAGTGCTAAAATTTCCATTTGGTTCTTCTTAAGGTCTTCTGTTTATTTGCTGACATGTCTATCATTCCATTCATTTCAAGACTGTTTGCCCTCACTTGTTGGAGCATTTTCATAATAGCCACTTTAAAGCCTGTCAAATAATTCCAACATCTGTGTCATCTTAATACTGACATCTGTTGTCTTTTTGAGAGTTGAAATTTTCTTGGTTCTTTTATGCCCAGTAATTTTGGACTTTATTCCAGATACTTTGAACATTTTGGAAGAATCTTGATATTTTTGTTTTAGCAGGCAATCAACCTAGTTAAGTTTGGGCTCCAAGTTTTGCTTTCAGTGTCAGTTCTGTTTGTATAGGCTTTACAATGCTACTAAGGTCTCCACCATGCATGTACTATCCAGTTGTCAGTCTGGGACCTGAACAGCCAGCTCTCCTGTACTTATATTCTAAAGTCTTTGATATGCTATTTAGAATCAGGTTCACTTACGTACAGCTGCAGGTAAGGCCATAACAAATTTATGGGGTGCTTTCTGAGCTCCTCCCTCTCTGTGGTCCACACAGTACTTTCCATTTCCTTGGGAGGCTCCTTTTTGGGTCCTCTGATCGGAAAGCTGGGGCTTTATTTACCTGCTCTGCCACGTAGTTCCTATGATGGTGCCTGTGTCCAAAATCAAGTGGAGGGAGGACAAAGGAAAGAAAAAAGCAACAGTGGTTTGTCTCATACTCTTGAGACCATAGGTCCTCTTGTTGGAAAGGAAGGTTCTTCCTCAGTTTTAGGTGTCTGCAGACTGCTGCAGGCTGGGATGTAAATGAATGGAGAAAAGGAAAAAGAAGCACGGGAGATTTTTCCCACTCTCTCTGAGCATTTGTAACGCCTTTCCCTGCTCCTTTAGCCAGAAGTACAGGCCTTTCCTGGAACACTCTCCGTCCATGCCAATGTTCATTTCCTTACTTTGGGTTTCCTTGAATTTGGACTGCAGGATATCAGAGGGGAACAACGGTGAATTCACTGCCCATTTAGCGGTACTTCAAACTCTGCTATTCTCTAATCTGCTTTCTCAATGAGGAGTTTTCATATTCTCAAATAGCTTTACTCTACGCATTCTGTAAGGCTGCACTGAATAGGAAACTCAGGATGGCATGTGCTTACTCTAGAACCAGAACCTTCTTAATCAGTACAGAATGCCAACATGGCTGCCTTCCCAGCTGCTAATCTGTACCTGTGGCTGATCACTGGGTGTGAACACTGTCTGCACAGGCTTCTGGACTGCCAGCTGTGGTTTCATGGCGCAACTAGTATCAACAACCTAAATATTTTCAGACCCTAATCCCTAATTCCACAGCATTGTTTGAACCACCTAGGCCAGTGCTGCTCACACTGTCAGGTGCACATGAGTCAGTGGGGGATCTTGCTAAAATGCAGGTTCTCATTCAGAAGACTAGGAGTGGAACCTCAGATTCTGCATTTTTCACAAGCTCCCAGGTAAGCTGACATTGATGATTTGGAGGTAGACTGTTTCCCAGTCAGAGTACAAATTCAGCCATGAAATTTTGGTGTCTGAGTTTATTAACTTTGTCCAGCCGAGTGTGGAAACTTAGAATTGGGGAAATGAAGATGCTGATAACTGCAAAGAAGTGTATGTGTACATATGCAAGAGAAGCACTGGTCACAGGGCCCTGGGCAAACAGAGCAATAAACCTTTCCATTTCCTTACCCTGAAGGATATCCTATGAGATCAAAGCTGAACCAGGGACTGAGAAGGGTTGGGAAATACTACATTTAAGCTAAGTGATCAAAGATTTTTAGAAGAAAGAAAAAAATACATAAATTATGCTAAAAATTGTAAAGCATTTGGAACAGAAAAATGTCACCCATAATCTGACTAACACAATGATTACTTTTGCATTATTTTCATGTCTTCTTTCATAAGCATGTTTTAATATGACTATAACAATACTATATCATTTTGGATCTCATTGCTTTCCTCCACATAGGTGCTGTATTTCCTAAGTTGTCTTTACTATTAACATTTTTAACGGCCAAGTAATACATACTCAAGTGAAGCAAATTTTAAAAATTTACTCAATTTTCTATTGCAAGCACTGATGTTTCTGGGGTATGCATGTGTAACTACAAATAATACTGTACTTAATAACTTTCATGCACATGTTTTTTTTCTACGTTAGAAAACACAGATATCTTATCCTCTGTCACTCCACTACTATATGATGGGAACAAAGAACTTGTTTCTTTGGTCAACTGATTGAAAGGAGTTGTGCTCAGGAGCCTCAACTGCACCTGACTGAGATGATTAGATCTTGGTCCTTCAAGCTAATGTGACTTAGATAAGATTTTAGACTGACTTGATGTAGTAACGGGTCAAGACTCTTGGAAACCTCAGGGGAAGAAAGATATATTTCACATTTGAGAGGCCAGAGAACAGATTGTGGTAGATGGAATTCGATCCCCTCTCAAGACTCCACAACTCCGAATCCCCAGTACCTATGAATGTGATGAGAAAGCAATCCTGTGATTGTTTTGTTGTATGGCACAGTTGACCTCAAAAGGGGACATTATCTCGGTGGGCTAATCTAATAAACAGGAACGCTTAAAAGCACAGAACATGGATTGTGGAGGAAGAAGAATGCCCAAGAAGAGACTCAACACAGCACTGCTGGCTTTGAAGAGGCGGCAGCCACATGAGAAGAAATGCAGAAGGTCTTATGGAGCTGAGGGAGAGGGATAGGGACCTTAGTCTTACAACCACAAGGAACTGAATTCTGCCAGTGACCTGAATGAGCCAAGCAAGTCCATACTCTTGACCTAGAGAATTATGAGATAGTAAGTGGGTGCAGTTTTAAGCCACTAATTTGTGGCAATTTATGATGCACACATATGCTGCAAACACTTTCCTCACTTTACTGGCCTTACACTTTGAGTTCAGTTAGCTTACAGATGTTATGAAGACAATGTTTTTCTAAGTAATTTAGAAGAATAATGAGACTGACTCCAGCATTGGTAAGGATACGGAAATGACATTGAAACATAGTGAGAATGTCAATTAACACAACTGTTTAGAAGGGCAACTGAGCAATCTGTATCAAAATCTCTATAAACAGGCTTGGTCCTTAATGTAGTAATTCCACAAGAATCTATTCTAAGGAAACATTCAGAGACATGCTCCAAGTTGCATAAAAGTATGTCTACTGAAGCATTAGTTATGGTAGCCCCAAATAAGAAATCACAGGCTAAAAAAAGAACTTGCATCGTCCTTGAGTTTTCTTCCCTTCATTAAGCCAACCCATCAGCAAGTCCTGTCAGGTATACTTCCAAATATACCCCAGAGCCACCTGCCTTATATACCACCATCTACCACCTACCACCATTATTTCTTGCCTGGCTGCCTGTGTCAGCTTCTTCTCTGGGTCTGTTTTTACTCTTGTCCCTCTATAATCCATCTCTACAAAGGAGCCAGAGGGTTATTTTGTTTTTTAATGTAAACAACATGAAGTCCCTCCCTTGTAAAACCTGCCCAGTGACTTCCCATTCTCCTAATCTTGGCCCCATGGGTTATATGCACTGGACTGTGCTTACCCCATGGTGTCATCTCCTATGTTTCTGCTCCACTGCTGTACCATGTTCCAACCAGTACTTGGAGCAATCCAAGCCAAGCTCATTTCTTTGTTCTTGGAGCACTCCAAGCCAAGCTCATTTCTTCTGAAACAACTGCCAATACATGTGTCAAAAGTTGGAAATACTAAAGGCTGAATCCTGCTCCAATGCTCATAAGATGTGTTGCTTTGGGCAAGTCAAGCTCTTGGTGCCTCAGTTTTCTTTTGCATAAAACAGAGATACCAAGAGCATCTACCTCATTCTCTTATGAGGCTTAAAAGAGATTGTTTTACATATACTTTACACTTAATGTAACTGCTCAGCCCACAGTAAAAGCTCAATAAATATTAACCATGTTAACATGTCCACTGTCAGAATATGACTGGGATTCTTCAAGAGGAAAAAAAAAAAATCTGTCGTTAACTGAGTCCCAACCACATAACTTTTCAAAACATTGATGGCTCCCATCACCCCATGGATCAAATCCAGCTTCTTAGCACATACTGGCCTTGTGATTTGGCCCTCACATTCATCTTTTCTCCCTTCACATGCTGACATGAGTGAAACAAAAACTCCCGATTTCATAGCCCCATTGGTACCCATCATTCCCTCTGCCATAAAAGTCAATTACCCTCAATACCACAGAACTTTTATTGGTCCTTTAAAATTTAGCTCATCAGGCATCATCTCTATGAAACCTTTCCTTCTACTCTTCAGATTAATCACTCTTCAATGTGCTTCAGCAGATCTCAGACATACTTCTACCATTGTTTTAAAAAGATTTATGATCTGGAATGAAAAGGGCAATTAGCCCCAATCAACTGTGAGCTCCTTGAAGGCTGGGTCCACACCTCATGACATATTCCCAGTAATTGGCACATGATGGACACTAAGATTGATTTGGGGATAAGACTCAAGTCCAAATTCTGGCCTCACCATTTCACAGATGTGTGACCCAGGGCAAGTTAGAAAATCTCCAAGCTCTAGCTTTCTCTTGTGTAAAATATAGACAATAGTATCTATTTCACAGGGTTGTTATATATATTAAATGAGAATGCTTACAAAAGTGTAGTGCCTGAGTCCCATAAGTAGAATTCAATAATTTACTATTATAACACAACTTTTGCTGCTTACTGTTGTGATGAAGTTACTTACTGTACATGAACTTCGGCTTCCTTACCTGCAAAATGGGGATAGCCCTTACCAATCTCATGGAATTGTTGAGGGGATTAAATAAGAGCACATGGATTAAATGCCCAGCATTTGTCTGGAATCAATGGCACTGAATAAATAGTAGCTATATAAATGTTATTGAACTTTGCTATCCACAGGAAAAAACCACAGGAAAAAACCAAAGGGATATTATGTGACTCCAAGGGGAAAGGAATGAAAACAAATTTTAAGAATAGAGAATAGTTTCACAAGTAATGAAAAATGAAAATTAAATTATTAAAGTAACATAGGTAGAGGATAATCTTTTCAAAATATGGTGCTGGACCAACTGGATATCAATATGGAAAAATATAAATCTCACACCACACATAAAAAATATTTTAAATGGATTATAGATCTAAACATAAAAGGTAAACCATTAAAGCTTCTAGGAGAAAATATATGAGGATTTCTCCATGACCTTGGCATAGGGCAAAGACTTCTTAAACAAAAATCAAAAGAGCACCAAACATAAAGGGAAAGCACTGATAAGCTAGATTATATAAAAATTAAGAATGTTTTAACAATAATAAAAAAAACCATTAACAGGGTAAAAGGGCAAGCTACAGAGGGGAGGAAGACATTTGTAATACAAATACTTAATGAAGGACTTAAATTCAGAATATATTATATAAACAATGCCAACAAGTCATACAAAGACAAGCCAATAGAAAAATGAACAAGAGATTTGATTACCTCTTCACAAAAGATGAAATCCAAATGGCTAGTAAATTTGGAGAAAAAAAAAATTTAAATGTGGCTCATGGACTCCTGTACCATGAGGTCAAAACTATTTTATCTCAGAAGCTATTTGCTTTTTTTTTGCTGTGTTGACATTTGCACTGATGGTGCAAACGCAATAGTGGGTGGAACTGCTGATGCCATAGTATGACTCAAAGCAGCAGCAATAACCTGGCAGTTATTGCATCCTCTCTTACCACTCACTCACCCACACCCAGCTTCACTTTAGAATGTACTTGATGAAGAGGTATAGATTGTCAAGTTTTGTAAAATTTAAATCTTTGAATATGTCTTTTTAACATTCTGCACGAAGTGGGAAATGGGCATAAAGCACTTCTTTTTCTGTTTTTTGTTTTTTTTTTTGAGACAGGGTCTTGCTCTGTTGCCCAGGCTGGAGTACAGTGGTGTGATCATGGCTCACCACAACCTCCACCTCCAGGGCTCAAGCAATCCTCCCACCTCAGCCTCTCAAGTAGTTGGGACTCCAGGGTCATGCCACCACATACAGCTGATTTATCGAGACAGAGTTTCACCATGTTGCCCAGGCTGGTCTCAAACTTCTAGGCTCAAGCAATTCACTTGCCTCAGTCTCCTAAAGTGCTGGGATTACAGGTGTGGGCCACCACACCTGGCCTTGCATAAAGCACTTCTACTGCACACAGAGGCACAATGGTTGTCATGATGAAAAGTACTTGTGCAGTTGTTCAAGTTGCTGGCTGAAGCAGTCATTTTTTTCAAAGAAAACGGTTTTTTTTTTTTTTTTTTACTTGAAAGAATGACAAACCATGCTTATTCAACTTGGCTACATAGCGGACATTTTCTCCAAAAGGATGTGAGCCCATTACTTCAAGGAAAATAATGAATGCTATTTACTGCCAATGAGAAAATTCAAGTTTTCAAGCAAAAATTAGCAATGATATTGTATAATAAGATGTGTCAACTTTGAGCAGATCTGCATATCTCAGTGAATCAATATTTTCCAAATGACCAAAATACACGATCTTCTATAATAGCATTATACACGGGTAAAAGGTCCATTCAAACAGCATGATAGACCAGCGGATTTTAATGTAACAGATATATAAAAAGTTCACTGGTATGGATTCAGATTCCACACTACAACTAACCTTTACAAAAACTACTACTTGTCAAGTTGGTTTAACAGTAAAGAAGAATATCTAGAATTATTTGAAAAGGTTATTAAACTAGTCCTCTTTTTTTCCAACAACTGATATGTGAAAGGCTTCAATGAAAACAATATATCCCCTACAGACTGAATGCAGAAGCAGAAATGAGAATCTAGTTGTCTTCCATTAAGCCAGACATTAAAGAGATTTGCAAAAATGTAAAAGAATGTTACTCTTCTCACTAAATTTTTTGTTTTGAAAAGATATTTTCATAGGAATTTGTTATTTATATTAACACATAATGGGCTTATTTTTAAATCAATGAATAAATGTGTATTTTGAAAGTATCATTTGTAACTGCTAATGCAGTAAATATTGCTACATATAACCCATATAAGAGCTCTCTTGGGTCCTCAATTTTTGAGAGTGCTAGAGGGTTCCTGAGAATATAAAGTTTGAGGTCCTCCAGTATAGAGTAATATAACCCAAGGAAGTAAAAGAAAAAAAAACCTAACACACAGGGATGTTCATAGCTGTACTAATTACAAATTAGAAATGCTTGAAATACCCCATAGAAGTTACATAAACCGTAGCATACTAGCAAAATGAAATATCAGATACTAAAAGAGTTATGTTTAGCATTTTAGTAAATGGATTATGAAATTTAAAAAGTGCAAAATGCAAACGATTTGGAACATTTAAAAATATGTAAAGATACAAATTGGTTGGGATTAAAAATGAATTCAGAATGAAATAAATAAGAGCTTTATATCTAAAGATTTATTTTTAGAGAAGCTGGTTAAGCACAGAAAAAATTGTTTTTTTCAAAACATGGAGCAGGATTTGGGACATACAGTCTCCTGACTATCAGAGGACAGATGAAGCAAAAGGAAATAGGTTAGACTTGTCCAACAAAAAGTTAGGCTGGATAAAAAAATCTTTTCCTTACAGATGGTTGTTTTCAGTAATTCTTTCCTAGACATCTCAGGAGTAGGAAAGACCTGCCCGCCTCCAATCTTCCACTACAATGGAATGTCCTCTCTAGCTATACTCCTAGCCTAGACGCACCCAGTATCACAGCAGACCCAGAATCTTTTGACAAGCTGCAGCCATACATCACTACACACTTAGGGAAACAAGTCTCTTTACGCTCTAGGGCAAACAATCCCAACTTTAGTTTGCATTTGGAAATTTCCAGGTGTGAGACAGGCAAAACAAGAGTGTTTAAGGTGAGGGGTGAGACACCGAACTGTGTCCTATGGGAAGGAGCAGAGGCTGCTATTTCTGCTCAGAGCGCCAGCCAAGGGTGTTCAGTGATGGGATAACTAATACACTGCAGCAGCCAGAGAGGCCAGCTGCTGTGCTGCTTTTTGCCTCCTTCCTGCCCTGTGGCTTCACCCCGAAACTGGGCATTTCAGGGAGAAAGGAAAAGGTGGAAGTATGAGTGCGTGGTTGCTGAGCAACGTGGTGGTGATGGGAGCTGTAGTAAAGGAATCAGGGTCAACACAGCTATCTGAGTTCATGGACAAATGGGGCTGGCCAAGGAATAAGCAGGGAGTGGGGGCAGACGCAGGTGAGGTGATTACAGAGGGGAGATCTGATAGGCTGTCAATTTGCCAGAGGCTAAGAAAAAGCCTCCTAAACATTCTCCCTCCTCTTCCAACCATCTCTCCAGTTCAGTGCCTTGCTCTTGTGAAACAGGTCTGCCTCAGAAAGACTTAATTGTGGAGGAGAAAGGGGATGGGCTTCTCCATAATCAGTCTACACTACATTGAATTTGTACACACATTGCTTATGACATGAACTAACACTGACGGGTGCAGTGGGAAAAGCATAAGCTGCTGAGTTAGACCCACTTCGGGGTAAATCCCAGTGCTCACCCTCCCAGTGAGATAACACTGAGGTAGCTACGCTACCTCCCTCAGCCACTGTCTCTTCCTCTGTAAAGTGGGGATGCCACTGATCTTCTTGTAGGGCTGTCCAGAAGATAAGCAACCAAAAATTAACACACTTGGTTCACACGCCAATGCATGGTGAACAGCCAAGAAAGGGAAATTACTTCTGTCCTCAACACAGGGTGATGATGATGATGATGACAACAGAAACAATGTCCATAATGGACCTGGGCCTGGGCCTAAATACAGTTGCCCAACACCCCCTCTGGGCTGACACTCTCACACCTAATCCTACATCAAATCTGTTTTGGGGGGAAGACGGTAGGTATTAAAAAAAAATAAAACAAGGCTCTCTTTTGAGAGACCCTCTACTCATTACACCTTCAAACTTGTTCTCATCTTTGCCAGCTACCTGAATGGGCATCCATTGAATATTTTTTTTCCAGTGGCCAGTTACTAGACCACTGAATATTTACTGAATGTCAACATGTGATATCCATCATCACATTGAATCCTACAAAACCTTTGAGACAGCTGTAATTATTCCCAAGGTGCAGATCAGAAAACTGAGGCTTCAAGAGGCTATATGTGCTGAGACAGTGAAAGGTGCAAGCTCAGGGTTTGAACCCAGTTGATCATTCTCCAAAGCCTGTGCTCCTAATTGCCATAAAATACTCTCCTTGACGTTGGGGGAGAGGTGGGGCAGGGAAGGAAGGGAACCAAGTCCTTCCTTCAGAGTGGTATGGAGGAGGAACAAGCTTGATCTTCTGCCTGATCCTCTCCAACCCACTAGGCTCTTTAGCCAAAGGCACTGTTGCCCACAGAATCCTTCAGTGGTTTCCAACTGTCCACAGGGAGATTCATGTACTTCACATCAGGGGCTTCCCAAAATCTGGCCCCATCCTCCATAGCTGCTATATGCTGGAATTCCAGACAAATTATTTTTGTCCAGCTAAAGTTCAGGGACAGCCCCATGTTTTTAGACCTTGGTGCCTCTAACCTACTGTTTCCTCAGCCTGGAACAACCTTCTCCCTAAAAAAAAAAAAATCTGTTATGTAGTAATTCAGACATATGAAAAGGCAGAAAGAGAGTTTAAGAAATAATTCCCTTTCCGGTGAAGACACAGCTCAGGCAGCACTTCCAAGTAGCCTTTCCCAGGATACTCATGAAGTATCTCTGTGCTAACCTCTGTAACAGCAATTACCTCTCTAACTCACCTATTTCCCATGCCACAGGGGAAGTGCATGCCTCTGAAGTAGGGGCCCAGCCCTAGGATCCCTGAACCCACAGAGAAAAACATTTGCTGAATAGAGGACTCACCAAAAATGTACAATGCACAGGTCCAAGCAATGGGTGAAAACAGAGCAAAGAAAATATGCTCTTGAAAAAAGCCAGTAATCTTGGGATCAGACAAAAATAACTGAGTGGTGATACTGTCAAAAGTGGGGTAACCTCCAGAGATAGAGGACCAGAGGTTTCTGCCAACCAAAACCAGGTTGGGACAGGACTTGCTGGACCTGCAGCAGTCCAGTGCTTGGCTGGTATCCTTCTCATTTTCTGGGCCTAGTAGAATATCCACGTTCCCCAAAGCCTCCTCAGACCAAAGACTCAGAGCCTTCACTTATTAAAGATTCACTGAACTGAGGCCCACATCCCTTCTTGGTAATTTTGTACCCTGATAAGGAGTATTGTATCCTTTCCCTTACCCTAAGTGGGGAAGCTTGACCTGGTCTCAGCAACCCACTTAATGACACCTGCCCGGCTCTGGCTCCACTGCCTGTCCTTCCAGGGCTCTGCACAGGACAGGCTTTCAGGCTAAGATGCCCTTTCTGCCCTACTCTCTGTCTGGCTAACATCTCCTCCTTATTCTTTAGGAGCCTGCTTAGTGGTCAGTCCCTTCCTTGGGGAAGCCTTCAGGTAAGGCTCAGATTCCTTTCCCTATGTGCTCCCACTCCATTGCTCATCCCTGACTAGATGATATGAGCTAGCAGGACAAAAGGCCTCACTGGCCTTTATGAAACACTCAGGGCTAGATCCACTGTCCCCCTACACAGAGCTGAATAAATACCATGGACTTACGAATCTAAGTGGCTCTTCAGCATCTAAATTTTAAAAACCCTTTTATTGTTAAATAATTAAAGATTCACAGGGGCCCAGGAACAGGGGCTTATGCCTGTGATCCCAGCCCTTTGGGAGGCTGAGGTGGGCAGATCACTTGAGGGCAGGATTTTGAGACCAGCTTGGCCAACATGGTGAAACCTCGTCTCTACTAAAAATACAAAAATGAGCTGGGTGTGGTGGCAGGCATCTGTAATCCCAGCTACTTGGAAGGCTGAGGCAGAAGAGTAGCTTGAACCCGGGAGGCAGAGGCTGCAGTGAGCCGAGATCACACCACTGCACTCCACACTGGGTGACAGAGGGAGACTCTGTCTAAAAAAAAAAAAAAAGATTCACAGGGGTTGGAAAAACAGTACAAGAGGTTCCAATATACTTCACTCAGTTTCCTCTAATAGTTAAACCACCACAAAGATCTCTCTCATGCTACTCCCCTTAATAACCACACCTATAGCCCTGCCCTCATAACCCCTGGAAACCATTAATCTGTTTAGCACCTCTATAACTGTGTCATTTTAAAAATGTTATGTAAGTGGAATCACACAATATGTGACCTTTTGGGAATGGCTTCTTTCACTCAGCATAATGACTCTGATTAACCAAATTGCTGTGTTTCAACAGTTCATTCCTTTATACTGCCGAGTAGTATTCCACAGTATGGATATACCACGGTTCCTTTAACTATTCATCACTGGAGGAGGGACATCCAGATTATTTCCAGCTTTTGGCTATCACAAATAAAACTCTTCTGAACATCTGTGTACAGGTTTTTCTGTGGGCACAATTTTCATTTTTCTGAGATAAATGTTCAGGAGTGTGATTCCTGGATCTAACTATTAAGTACATGTTTAGCTTTTTAAGAAACTGCCAAATGATTTTCCAGAGTAGCTGTAACATTTGACATGCCCGCCAGTAGTGTACATGATCCAGTTTTTCTGCACTCTCTCTACAATTTAGTATCATCACTATTTTTAATTTTGGCTATTCTAATAGGTGTGAAACACCCATTGTGGTTTCATTTGCATTTCACCTAGCTTAATGGCTAGCAATGCTGAGCATCTTTTCATTGCTTCTTTGCCATCTGTACATCCTTCTCAGTGTATTACCTCTTCATATCATTTTTCCATTTTTTCTTTTTTTAGGGGGGACAGAGTCTTGCTCTGTCACCCAAGCTGGAGAGCAGTGGCGCCATCTCGGCTCACTGCAACCTCCGCCTCCCGGGTTCAAGTGATCCTCCTGCCTCAGCCTCCTGAGTAGCTGGGACTACAGGCATGCACCACCACACCCGCCAATTTTTGTATTTTTGAAGAGACAAGGTTTTGCCATGTTGGCCAGGCTGATCTCGAATTCCTGGCTTCAGGTGATCCACTCACCTCAGCTTCCCAAAGTACTGGGATTACAGGCATAAGCCACCATGCCTGGCCTTCATTTTTCTATTTTCAAATTGGATAGTTTCTTAAGCTGTTGATTTTGAGAGTTCTTCATTTAGATATGAATCCTTTGTTGAATATGTGGTTTCCAAGCATTGCCTCCCAAACTGTAGGTTATGCTTCCATCCTCTTAACAGGGTCTTTCACAGAGCAAAAGTTTTAAATTTCAATGAAGTCCAACTTAGCATCTTTTTTTAATATTGTGCATTTAGTGCTGTATCTAAGAACTCGTCACCAAGCCCTAGATACTGAAGATTTCCTCTTGTGTTTTCTTCTAGGTGTGTTGTGGTATTGTATGTTACATTTAAATCAATGATCCAATTTGAGGTCATTTTTATATAAGGTTAAGGTCAAGGCTCATATTTTTGCTTGTGATTACCCAATTGCTCCAGCATCATCTATTGAAAGACATTCCTTCCTCCATTGACTTGTTTTTGCACCCTTGTCAAAAGTTGGCTGGTCTTATTTCTGTGTTCACTATTCTGTTCTACTTATCTATATGTCTGGCCCTCTGCCAATTCCACCATCTTGATTACTTTAGCTATATAATTAGCCTTAATATTGGGTAGAATGATTTCTTCTACTTTATTCCTTTAAAAAATTGTTACAGCTATCTTAGATTCTTTGCCTTTCCATATAAATATTATCTGCTGTATCTTGCTATATCTGCAGAAATTCTTGTCGGGATTTTGATAGGAATTGCACTGAAATAGTATATCAATTTGTGGAGTATCTGACATTTTTACTATGCTGAGTCTTTAATCCATGAATATGTTATGTCTCTCCATTTATTTAGATCTTCTTTGATTTCTTTCACTAGCATTTTGTAGTTTTCAGTATAAAAGTCTTACATAAGTTTTGTTAGAATTATACCTGCTGGAGAGGATGTGGAGAAATAGGAACACTTTTACACTGTTGGTGGGACTGTAAACTAGTTCAACCATTGTGGAAGTCAGTGTGGCGATTCCTCAGGGATCTAGAACTAGAAATACCATTTGACCCAGCCATCCCATTACTGGGTATATACCCAAAGGATTATAAATCATGCTGCTATAAAGACACATGCACACGTATGTTTACTGTGGCACTAGTCACAATAGCAAAGACTTGGAACCAACCCAAATGTCCAACAACGATAGACTGGATTAAGAAAATGTGGCACATATACACCATGGAATACTATGCAGCCATAAAAAATGATGAGTTCATGTCCTTTGTAGGGACATGGATGAAACTGGAAATCATCATTCTCAGTAAACTATCGCAAGGACAAAAAACCAAACACCGCATGTTCTCACTCATAGGTGGGAATTGAACAATGAGAACACATGGACACAGGAAGGGGAACATCATGCTCTGGGGACTGTTGTGGGGTGGAGGGAGGGGGGAGGGATAGCATTAGGAGACACACCTAATGCTAAATGACGAGTTAATGGGTGCAGCACACCAACATGGCACATGGATACATATGTAACAAACCTGCACATTGTGCACATGTACCCTAAAACTTAAAGTACAATAAAAAAAAAAATAAATAAAGTAAATCCCAGACATATCATTCACCTTTAAATACTTCAATATATATCTCTAACAGATAAAGATTTCTTTTTTTAACATAAGCAGAATTATTTCACCTAACAAAATTGGCAGTAATTCATAATGCTATCTAATACCTGGTCCATGCTCAAATTTCCCCAAATGTTTAAAAAATAATTTTTTGAATTAGTTTGAATCAAGATCCAAACAAGGTCCAACACTGCATTTTAGTTGGTATGACTCTTTCCACAACAGCCTCCTTCTCCCTTTTCTCCCCATATGATTAATTTATTTGTTGAAAAAACAAGGTCAATTTATCCTGTACAATTTTTCCATATTCCAATTTTGGATGTTGTATCCTCATGTATCTGTTTGAGTCATTCTTCTGTCCTTCATATTTTTAAACTGGGAGTTGTATCTAGATTGAGGTTGCTGTGAACTTACTATTGCATAATATTAGAAAACAGTATCTGGCTATCCCACTTTTAGCATTAAGATTAATCAACGGGTTCAGATGCTACTCGCCAGATCCACCTATTATAAAGCCCCCTATCAACCTTTACTTAATAGTTTTATCAACCATTGACAATTTGTGACTAGGTACATTATTTCAGCAGAAGTTGCAACATGGTGATTTTCTCATTCTCTCAGTTCTTCCAAGGCTAGGATTTTTACTTTCACAATTCTATATTCTAGGTCTATGATTCCCAATTAGGGAGGCATAGCCTCCAGGTGCCATAGTGCAAGCCCTGGGGTCATTTTTGCTTGTCATAGTAGTTGGAAGGCGTTCTTGGCATTTACAGGCAGAGACCAGAGATGCTAGATGTTCTACAATTCATAGTAGAGTTTCACGAAATGAAGAATGACCTGCATCCCACACAATTTTCAAATGTCTTGTTAGATACTCATGGAGGTGTAAAGCCTAAATAAATTATCTGAATGTAAGGCCATTTTATATATGAACACAAAGTATTTTTTTTTCTACTACTTTAAAACAAGCACATTTTTCCAGGAATGTAACTATGGTATAACTGAAGAAACAATATTCAATATTTTGTTTGCAATTCTCCTAACAGCTGTTTACCATTTCAAAAAAGTCACGCTAGTAACAGCAACAGAGTTTTGTGGTATTTGAGTTGTTGACATAATACATCTGTATACAACAGCTTTTGTCACTGTTGAATTCAAGATAATTCCACATACAGGTGTAAACATCCATGCTCTCCAGTGTACTCAGGCACCTACACATGGAATACACATCATCATCTTATCAATTACTCTCTTTTTCTAATTTATGTTATAGTTAGGACTTTATACTGATTTCCTCTGAAATGTGCATGAAGTAAGTTCGAATACTTATGAATTCCATTTCAATATAGTAAGGGATATTTCACAGAATATTTGTTTTGAAATGGGCACTGGGTCTAATAAAGTTGAGAATTACTATTTACTCCAGGTCTAAAATTTTTTCCCAACTTGACTTCTGACCAGGGCTTATTCTTAAATCTTTCCACCCTGGAAAGGTGGTTAGATCACATCTGTTTACATCACAGCCAGAGCACTGTGAAGGGAGTAAGGACACCTAGACTCCAGCCCTGGCTCTGCCTCTTTATTAGTGGCTGGTGAACTCAGGCAGGTCATCTTATCTCTATTCCCTTTGGTAAAATAAGATATATCAGACAAGCCATTTTCAACCTTTTCAACCACTTTTTCTTATTCTCCATTCTCTTCACAGGACTCAATATTTTTGGTAAAGATTTTGCCAAAGAGATATATGCCAATCATTACTTGGAATAATTAAACTGATTTCCCATCTTTAGCTAACTAAAGGCATATAATTGCGAACCAGAATAAAATAACAATGGTAGTCTACATTTATTAAGTGCTTATTTATGTCCCTCACAGTGAACTCTGTCCCTTATCCCCACCAACAGTATGGTATCACAGTATGGGCTCCAAACTGAGAAGTGCTGTCTCAGTTTGAGACTAGGGACCCCTGGTCCTTGTCTCCTCCCTCTGAGCAGAAGTCTCCAGTCCTAATGCTGCCATCCTAATCTGCAAAAACCTTGGAATGTGACTCACTCACACCCCATGCTATTTTGGAAAACTTCTGAAGTTGATAGCGAGGTTGGGGGACTACAACTAAATGAAATGAAATGGGCAAGACACTGGGACTGCATCTCCTCTGGGCTAGTACCTCTGCATGTTTGCATTTTCTCAGAAAGACTGGCCCAGGGCCCTGTCTAGACAAAAAGCTCTGGAATGAATTAGCTGTGAACTACCTGGGCAGCAACCCTAGACTACCGCACATAAGCCCCAGAGGCACTGATCCTTGGACAGACACAGGGGCTCTGTGTGGCCTCTAGAAAGAAGTCAGGCAGGCTTAGATGTTGGGTAATTAGGGTGACTAGTAGCAGTTCAAGAACTCACTGCTCCACTTATGTCCCCACTTTCTAATTCCATGCACCCCAAGACATTGATCATTTTGTTGAAAACACATACGGGCCAGGGATGGGGTCAAGTGGCAGGATGGGGATAGCTGGCTGGAATCCCTCTACAGAAGCATGGGCTTCCCGCTGGGCACTCTGTACTCACCAGGGAGGCTGCCGACTGGTGTGTGGGTGGTGTGGAGGAATCCGGAGTGGGTCCACCTCTCTGGCGGTAGCAGGGGGGAACTCCCGGTGGGGACTGCTTACATCAGCCTTCTCCCACTGCTCATGGATAGGTGTGATGATTCCAGACACAATACGAGACCGAAGCTCCTCACTGTTCTTGTAGGTCCTGCAGGAAGCAGACGAAGAGTCAACTGCTTGCAGTTGGCTAGGAACCCTGGAAGCGGTATTCCGGCTGCAACGATGGCGGCAGCGGCCCTGATAGCTCCTGGCGTTGCGCTTGGCCTGTTTGTAAGTGGGGGAACAGGCCGCCTGCTGGACCTGGGTGAGGGGGGCAACAGCCCCACGCTGTCTCTGAGATTTGGGCCTAAACTTCTTAGGCATCTGAGTTGCCCCTCCTCGTTTACCACCCCATTAGAAAGAGGTGAGGGTGTAGGGGCACAGGGCCTGGACTGGCTACTCCTCTGTCCTCACCCGCCTCACCCCTCCCTCGGCTTCATTGTGTGTTCATCACGTGTCATGGGAAGGGTCATGGAAGGCAAAGCCTCCATGGGGAGGATGAACCAGGTTCCTGGTCTAGGCAGGCAGAGCTCTGGGGGTTCAAGGTCCAGTTCTGTCACTAACTCAGGGGTCCTCGGAAGGCTGCCCCTACCACCTGTCCCATCCTGCCTGGGCCTCTTTTTCTCTGCCTGTGAGAGACAAGTGACGTGAGCCACAGCTGAGGTGTGGAGGCAGGCTGAGGTAACAAAGTGGGCAGGACTCCAGGCTTCCTAAAACACTGGTATTTTAAAATGAACCACATCCTGGCCCATAAAGCAAGGCTCACAAATGTAAAATAACTGAAATCATACAAAGTATATTCTCCAACCATATGGAATCATAACAGAAATCAAAACAAAAAGTTAACTCTCTAAATACATGAAAATCAAGCAACATACTTCTAGAAAATCCTTGGATCAAAGTCACAAAAAAGAAATACATAGCATTGAATTAAAATGAAAATAAAAATATATGAAAATATGTGGGATATAATAACTAAAGGATTGCTGAGAAGAAACCTCATAGCACTAAATGCTTACATCAAAATAGAGGAAGGAATTCAAATCAATAACCAAAATTCTGACCTAAAGAACCTAGAAAAAGAAGAGCAAATTAACTCAAAGCAAGCAGAAGTAATAAAGGTAAGAACAGAAGTCAATAAAAAAGAAAAACAAGAGAGAAAATGAAACAAAAAGTCAGTTCTTCAAAAAAAATGAATAAAACTGACCAACTTCTAGCGAGACTGACAAATATAAAAAGAGAGGACACAAGTCACCAGTAACAAGAACGAAACAGGAGATATTACAATAGATCTGTAGCCACTGAAAGGATAACAGAATACTAAGAACAACTTAATCCAACAACTCAGAATAGACCAATTCTTAAAAACCATAAACTACAACTCCGCCAAAATGAAATAGATAATCTGAATAGTTCCATTAAAGAAACTGAATTACACTTAACATTCTAAAAAAATAAAATAAAAAAACAAAAAACAAAAATCTCCAGGCTCAGATGATTTCAGGAAGAATTCTACCAAACATTTAAAGAAGAATTAACATCAAATTTGCAGTCACTTCTAGAAAATATATGAGGAGGGAATACTTTCCAATCCATTTCATGAGACCAGTATTACTCTGGTATCAAAACCAGACAAAGACCATACCAAAAAAAAAAAAAATATATATATATATATATAGACTAATATATCCTATGAATTTACACACAAAAAAAATCCTTAACAAAATATGAGCAAATTGAATTTAAAAATGTATAAAAAGAATTATATGTCATGACCAAGTATGATTTGTTCTAGGCATGCAAGACTAGTTAATAGCCACAAATCAATGTAATCTACCATATCAATAAGCTATGGAAGAAAAATCATATGATCATATCAATTGATACAGAAAAAAGCTTTTGACAAAATCCAACATGATAAATCCATTCAAGATTAAAAACTCTCAACAAACTAAGAATAAAGGGGAACTTCTTTAACCTGATAAAGAACATTTACAAAAAACCTACCCCTAACAATATACTTTACTGTGAAAGACTGAATACTTTGCTCCTAAGATTGGGAATGAGGAAAGAATGTTCTTTCTCGTCACTCTTGTTTAACATAACATTGGACATCCTGACCACTGCAATAAGGCAAGAAAAAGAAAAGGCATTCATATTAGCAAGTAAAGAATAAAACTGTCCCTATTTGCAAATGACATGATAGTCTACCCTGAAATTCCCAAGGAATCTACAAAAAAAAAAAAAAAAAATCCTAAACACCTTGATTTCAGCAAGCTGACAGGATACAAATTCAACACAGGAAAACCAACTACATTTCTATATACTGACAATGAATATTTGAAAACCAAAACAAAGGACAGAATGCCATTTATAATCATCTCTCTTTCTGCTTTAAACAAATAACAAGGTATGTACAGGATCTATATGTTGAAAATTACAAATGATACTGATGGAAATCAAATAAAACCTAAATATTAATAAATGGAGAGATAAATCATGTTCATAGCAAGAATGTCAATTTTCCCCAAACTAATCTATAGGTTTAATGCAACTCCTATCAAAATCCTAGCAAGGTTTTTCATAGATACACACAAGCTTACTCTAAAGTTTATATGAAAAGGTGCAGAGGCCAGGTACGGTGGCTCATGTCTGTAATCCCAGCACCTTGGGAGGCTAAGATGGGTGGATCATGAGGTCAGGAGATCGAGACCATCCTGGCTAACATGGTAAAACCCTGTCTCTACTAAAAATACAAAAAATTAGCCAGGCATGGTGGCACGCGTCTGTAGTCCCAGCTACTCGGAAGGTTGAGGCAGGAGAATCACTTGAACCCAGGAGGCAGAGGTTGTAGTGAGCCAAGATCACACCATTGCACTCCAGCCTGAGCCTTTTTGAGACAGTGCGAGACTGTCCCAAAAAAAGAAAAAAAGAAAAAAGAAAAAAAAGAAAAGGCACAGAACCTAGAATAGCTAAAACTATCTTGATGAAGAAAAAGTGGGAGGAATTATTCTACTCAATATTAAGGCCTACAGTAATCAATACTGGTAGAGTAATATTGACAGAGGAAGAGACATAGAGATCAATGGAAAAAAACAAAGGATCCAGAGATAGATCCACAGATGTACAGACAACTGATTTTTGACAAAGTTTCAAAAGTAATTCAATGAAGGAATAAAAATGATGTTGGGGCCACTGGACATTCACGGGTAAAATAAATGAACCTCGACCTAAATGAGAAAGTAAGCCACTGGACATCCATGGGTAAAAAAATGAGATGCTTGCCTGCCTAAACTGGGTGTGGAGGTAAATTCAAGTCTTCTTTCTTTTTAATCAGATCAGAGGGAGGCCTCTGATCTCCCTAGGCATGTGTAGAATTCAGGCCTGATTAAAAAACCACCAGGTCCTGAAGGAGAAGTTCTCACACAATTTCTAGGCCTTGGCAGAACAACTGCCATTTTGGTTGTGGCAAAAGACAGCCTATCATCTCATCTGACACAGAAAGCGTACAGCAGAATGGAACACAATAGGTTTATATTTCTTAGCAAATTACAGTTTGCTCACTGAGGAGCACAAATTGCTAGAAGAGGCAAGACATGCCACAATGACCTAACAGAGGGCTACATGGAGGAAGCGATGGCTGAAAGGCATAGGAGGGAGATAGGGCCTCTGATCAGGAGGCAGTGCCATACCTCAGCTTTCACCGCCCATTTCCATGGAGATGATTCCTGGCGATCAGATTTTTTTCCCCTTTGTGTATTTTACTAAGAACTGCACTAAGCACTAAGCACTCTATGTGCTGACATCTCATTCCATTCTCAGAAAAACCCTGAGGTAGTACTATTGTGACCCGCATTTCACAGTAATCAAAAAACAAAACAAAACACAACACACATCCCCTCTCTCACACACAAACCCCTCAAACAAATGTACTTAAAAAACAAATAGAGACAGGATCACAATTCTCTCTCAGTATTGCTGAACAGACGGAATGCTCTAATGAGCATGAATGGCCAATATAATTCCTAGGTTCTTCCACAGGTTTTGTCGATTTCTCTCCCAATGGAAGTCCAGAGTGAAGAAGTCAAGAGACCACACTCCAAATGTCCCTCCCTTACCCACTAAGAGGGGCCAGGGTGTCAGGGTGTGTGCAACACCCAGAGGAGCAGCATTCTGCTGGCCAGGCCTGGCTCATTTCCCCCTTTCCTCCCTTTGTCTACTGTATGCAAAAGAGACCCAAGGCCTGCCCTCAAGGAGATCACAGGCAAGGAGGGAAGACCAACTCTAAGAAGGTAAATGTAAAATATCTACTGATTGATTAAATGCTTAAAAAATGATGTTTTGGATCCAGGGCAACACAGCAAAGACCTCATCTCTACAAAAAATAAAAGACTGGCTGGGCATGGTGGCACATGCCTGTAGACCCAATTATTTGGGAGGCTCAGGTGGGAAGGTCACTTGAGCCCAGTAGGTTGAGGCTGCTTGGCCTGTTTATAAGTGAGCTGATTGTGCCGCTGTACTCCAGCCTGCCTGGGCAACAGAGGGAAACCTGACTCCAAAAAAAATAGTAAAATGTTTTGAAGCTTTAAGCCTGGGGGCCAGAGGAAGCTTCTCTAAGGAACTGACGTTTAAATCGGTAACCAAAAGATAAACAGGAGTTGGCTACGTGAGGTCAGGGAGAGCACTTTAGGCACAGGGAGGTCTGAAGAGGGCAGAAGAATGACACTGTGGCTGAAGCACAGGGACGCGGGGAAGGCAGTAGGAGGTGAGATTGAAGGGGTGAATGCTAGGCTTTAAGGCCTCATCAAGGATTGTGTTCTTTATCCTAAGAGCAATGAGCATTCCCTAAAGACTTTTAACTGTGGTAAAATATGCATAAAATTAACCATCTTAACCATTTTTAAGTTCAGTAGTATTAAGGATATTAACACTGTTGTGCAATCACCTACCACCCATCTCCAGACTCTTTTCATTTTGTAAAACAAACTCTGTACCCATTAATCACTAACTCCCCACCCATTAATCACTAACTCCCCTTCCTATTCCCCTCTTGCCCCAGTATCTGGCAACCACCATCCACTTTCCGTCTCTACAAATTTGACTAATCTAGGTACCTTTAATAGAATCATACAGAATTTGTCCTTTTGTGAATGGCTTATTTCATTTAGTACAATGTCTTCAAGGTTCATCCATGTTGTAGCATGGGCCAGAATTTCCTTCCTTTTTAAAGCTGAATAATATTCTACTGTATTTACATACCACATTTTGTTCAATTCATCTGTCAATGGACAGCCAAGCTGCTTTCACCTTTTGGCTACTGTGAATAATGCTTCTATGAACATGGGTGTACAAATATCTTTTCAAGACCTACTTTCAATTCTTTTGGGTATATGCCCAGAAGTGGACATGCAGGATTATACGGTAATTTTTTGAAGAACTGTCATATTGTTTTCCACAGTGGCTGCACCATTTTACATTCCCAAGAGTGCACAAGGGTTCCAACTTCTCCACATCCTTGACAACGCTTGTTTATTTTCTGGTTATTTTGATAGTACCCATCCTAATGGGTGTGAAGTGGCATCACTGAAGGGTTTTAAGCCAGAGTTGTTAACTATGATCCGATCTATGTCTGAAAGATTGGTCCAACTGCTACGTGGGAAATACACTGGAGGGTGGCATGCAGGAGGGGAATATGTAAAAGACCTCCTCACACAGAAGCTGGGTGGAAGAGGGGAGGAGAAATAAGGAGTGGCCAGAATGTGGAGGCCAGTGGTTTGAAAGTCTGTGAGGACTGGAATAGGTTCAAAGAGGGTATTGCTGATTAGATGCTATTAAATGCAACAGGATTTCTGGGCAGTTCTGAGGTTCGGTTAAGGTTTCATAACTGTGCATTTATAGTGATGCCAAGCTCACTCTACAACTCTGAGGATGGCTGGGTGCGGTGGCTCACGCCCGTAATCCCAACACTTTGGGAGGATCACCTGAGCCGGTGGATCACTTGAGGTCAGGAGTTCAAGACCAGCCTGGCCAACAGCAAAACCCCGTTTCTATTAACGCAAAAATTGGCCAGGCGCAGTGGCTCACGCCTGTAATCCCAGCACTTTGGGAGGCCGAGGCGGGTGGATCACGAGGTCAGGAGATCGAGACCATCCTGGCTAACACGGTGAAATCCCATCTCTACTAAAATACAAGAAAAAAAAAAAAAAATTAGCCGGGCGTGGTGGCGAGCGCCTGTAGTCCCAGATACTCAGGAGGCTGAGGCAGGAGAATGGCGTGAACCCGGGAGGCAGAGCTTGCAGTGAGCCGAGATCGCGCCACTGCACTCCAGCCTGGGTGACAGAGTGAGACTCCGTCTCAAAAAAACAAAAAAACAAAAAACAAACAAACAAACAAACAAAAAATGCAAAAATTAGCTGGGTGTGGTGGTGCACACCTGTAATCCCAGTTACTCGGGAAGCTGAGGCAGAAGAATTGCTTGAACAGTCACACTGTACTCCAGCCTGGGTGACAGAGCTAGACTCCATCTCAAAAAAATAAAATAAAACAAAAAATAAAACCCTGAGGAGGTCAATGAAGATGGGGGGAAAATCCCTATAATGGAATAAAGCAGACATAAATCAGCTTAACTATATAAAAAACAGATAATTTCATTATACTGATTTTAAAAACAAGCACTAATCTAAGTACCTTTGGAAGACACTACTCTGCCTACATCTTTTGTGGAACATAGTTAAAAGACAAAAATAAATAAATAAATAAATTTATTTCTGGAAATAAATCATTTGGAACTTTACTTAGTAGGTTTGTTCTTGGTAGGCACTGATGTAGCAGTTCAGAAAATACTTGTGTGTATTCTAGGATCACGTAAATAAGTAAATACATTGATGCTGTTGGGAATCAGTGTTCTCACCACAGGAGAAGGGAGATGTAAATATGGAATAAGAGAAAAAGAATCCTGTAGTGTTATATTAAAAACAGAGGTGGCAATTTAAACTGATAAGGAAAAATTTTCCTAGCTCTATCTGCTGAAAAGGTCTAGAATCATACTACTGTATGATACCAACTATATGACACTCTAGAAAAGGCAAAACTATGGAGACAGTAAAAAGATCAGTGGTTGCCAGGAGTTAGGGAAAAGGGAGTAAAGAATAGGAGGAGCACAGATTTTTAGGGTAGTCAAACTATTCTGTATGATACTATAATGGCAGACACACATTCTCATCTATTTGTCAAAACCCACAGACTGCACAACAGCAAGCTTGAGCCCTAATAATGATGAATGAATCATTATGTATGGGATATTGACACGGGGAAGCTGTAAACTGTGGGTGTATGGGAGCAGGAGGTAATATGGGAACGCTCTGCACTTTCTGCTCAATTTTGCTTGTACCTAAAACGACCCTAAATAATATATATATATATATATTTTTTTTTTTTTAATAAGTTGGAGATTGGGGTTGGGGACCCAATGAGGCACACATCCTCCCAGGAGTCTGCTCTGACTGAATGAGCTATCCGGGCTCCATCTCTACTCTGCAGCCACCACAGCACTCGTGGACTCTTGATTGCATCATCTTGTTTCATGTGGCATTTCCTATGTGAGTCTCCTCTTCAAATACATAAAAAACAGAAAAGAAAATTAGGAAGTTGTGCCCAGAAATAAAAGGTTCTTCCATTCACCTTCCTTAATTTTCTGGACACATCCACCCTATTCCTTATATCTTGCCACTGGTTTTCTCTTCTTTTTCCCAGGGAAGAGACATCATTTAGAAGTACCTGTGGAAGTCACCCAGGTGTTCTGCATCGATATAATCATCCAAGTTCAGGGTCAAGTCTGCCACTTGCTGTGAGCCATATTCCTAGATGAGTGAAAACAGAAAGTGAGAGACTGGGATATTTCTGGCTAAGAGTGGGAGGGTGGAGGGAGAGTAACAAAATCTTCAACCTAAAGAAATATTCACATATGTCCACAGAGACATATATAAGGACTGTTTATATGAAACACCTTCCTAAGGCTTCGAGACTTCTCAGATTTAGGAATATTGCCTTTCCAAGGCAGAGTTTAACACCTACTTCCCAGGCTCTTTTGCAAAAGGGCTCAGGCATGGCAATTGAGGTGTCGAAGTGATGCATCAACTTTGAGTTGGAGGTGAGCAATGTGGAGAGGCAGACCCAGCAAGGGGCAGACATCTTGCTAATGAGGGTAGCAGCAGAGGCCAGGGGGTCACCTCAGCAGCTTAAGAGAAGGGTACACCAGGGCAGACAGAATCAGCCAGTACCTAATACTGGGCAGTGGTTGTGGCAGCAGTGGTTTCCGGGGCATGATTTGGGACACTGCTTCTGGAAACCTAGCCTTAAACCTGTTTCAATGAGCTATCCTGGTTCTTTTTGTTTTGTTTTGTTTGTTTTGAGACAGATGCTTACTCTATCGCCCAGGCTGGAGTTCAGTGGCGCAATCTCGGCTCACAGCAAACTCTGTCTCTTGGGTTCAAGGGATTCTCCTACCTCAGCCTCCCAAGTAGCTGGGATTACAGGCACCCACCACCATGCCCGGCTAAGTTTTAAAAATATTTTTAGTAGAGAAAGGCTTTCACCATATTGACCAGGCTGGTCTCAAACTCCTGACCTCAAGTAATCCACCTGCCTTAGCCTCCCAAAGTGTTGGGATTACAGGTGCGAGCCACTGCACCTGGGTGACCCTGGTTCTTTTAATAAACCCTTTTTGCTTAAACTGACCCAAGAGGTTTTTGTTGTTTGAAACCAAGAACCCTATCTGACACAAGATCTAAATGTTCATCAAAAGGGAAAGGAATAAAGAAATTATGGTGCTATGAGAAACTACATAATAGTTAAAACAAATAAGGTATATCTACATGTATTTCCATGTCAAGACCTCCAAAACATCGAGTGAAAAAAAAGCAAAGTGCAGTATAATACATACAGCAAGATACTTCTACATAGTCACACACAAACCTCTAAGACAAAAGTTAACAAAAAGAAAGTCACTGCCTTTGTGGCACTTACAGTCCTATGGCAGAATAAAAGCAAAGCACAAATAAGTACACAATTACAAGCTGCAATGAGTGTCAGGCAGGAAAATAAAATGATGGTGTAAAGGACATAATTTAGATTTTTTTGGCAGTAGGAGTGGGTAGTCAGAACTGCACTTTTTGAGGAAGTCAAAAATGAAAGAGAATTGTTCAGGATGAAGGAATGGTGAAGGGCTGTATGAGTGGCAGACGGGGGAGGGGAAGAGCCTTCCAGCATAGGAAATGTGAAGTGGAAGGGCTCCAAGGCAGCAAACAATTCAATTTATTTAAGGAACTGAAGTAGCCCACTGGGGTTACCTAAGCTTTTTCCTTCTATCTTGTCACTGAATAGATTTACCTTATTTAACCATTCCCCGGTTGACAGAAAGCCCCTCCTTCTTAATTCCAGGTGGTGAATGCCTTTGTGCACAAAGGTTTTCTATACTTAGGGTTCTCACCTTAAGATAAAGTTCCAGAAGTGGGATCACGGGGTAAGGGCTACATGAACATTGAAGCTCTGGATCCATACCATTAAATGGGTTTCAAAACAGCCATTCCTATCCCCATCTCATCAGCAGACTCACGTGTCTCAGAGACTCACCAGCACATTGAGGATCATGCTGCTCTCCACGGTGATGGCTTTCACAAGGAGCTTTCTGGACCCATCCTTATACTCATACCGGAGGACATAGAGCTCCTTATTGTTGTTCCACCCAGCTGGCAGCAGTTCTGACTTCTTATCATTGGGACCCGGCTGGGAAAACACCACAGTTGAGAGGAGAAAGATAATGACCTCAAAACACAGAACTATAAAGAACCTCACAAGATTAGCTAATCTTACCCGCCTCACTTCACAGATGAAGATGTGGAGGTCAAGAGAAATGACTTGCCCAAGATCCTACAGCGAGAGAGAAGTCTAGGGCCCAGGTCTCTGGGCTTCTGTTCTACTGCACTTTCCCTCATATTGAGCTACCTTTCTGACACAGCACTGGAACCTGTCAAGAATCTGCAGTGTTGTTTTAATAATTATCTCTTCCCCATCCCTCTGCTAAGAATAAAATCAGTCATCTTGAGGAACGCTGCGAAGTTCTAAGTAGTGTTTTTCAAAGTTTGGACCTTAGGCTAACTACAATAGGATTACCAAGGTGTCAACTAAAAACACAGATCCGAATACACCCTGACTGCAGTGATGTACAAAAATTATAATTTCATAATACACAAAATGTAGCATATGTACAAATAACAAAGAATTATAAAATGTCTCTACTACCAGCTTAAGAAATAGAACATCAGCAAAATACTGCTAAAGCCTTGGGTAGCATACTCCAATAAATGTCCCTCCTTCCCCTTCAAGGGTAATCACCACTCTTAAACAATTTCTTTACTTTTCCTTAGAGTTATATTACTATACATGCAACCATAAAAATATATTGTTTCAAATGTTTTTGAATTTTAAATAAATAGCATCACTTCTGTCATTTGCCTTTTTTATTCGATATTGTTTTTGGAAATGTATCCATGTCAATGCATTTAACTATAGCTGATTCACATTCACAGCTACACAGCATTCCGTATGACTATGATGCAATTTATACATCTACTTGTTGATGGTGATTTGGAGTATTTCCAGCTTATTTGTTTTGCTATTATAAATAATGCTGCTATGAACATTCTTGTACACATCTGGTACACATGTGGATAAATTTCTATACAGTATGCATGGAGAAAAAGCTTTTAATTTATAAGATAAAGTCAAGTTGTTTTCTAAAGAGTTACTGATTTATACTCCCACTAGCAATGTATGAAAGCTCCTGTTGCTCCGTGTGGTTGGCAACATTGCTATTGTTGCTTGCCAATCTAGTAGGGGTAAAATGCTTGCCATTTTCATGCTTGTCAGCCTGGTGGGTGTAAAATACATCTTTTATTGTGAGTTGTGATGTCTTCCTCTTTTCTTTTTAAAAAATCCTAAGACTTTCCATACTAAAATTTGAGAAATAGTGCTCAAATTATTTCTACGGGAAAAATAATATAGTGATTTCTAGGTGGGGAAGATTTCTTAAACAAGATCCATAAAAGAAAAAAAATGCTGCCTTTGACATCGTTCATAATTGAAAGCTTCTGTTCAACAGAGACAGTACTAAGTTAATAAGCAGCCACAGGCTAGGAAGAGACATTTGCCATGGCTGCAAAGGAAAGAAATTAATAACTTCTACATAAAGGGAATGCCTGGAAAATGAACAACAACAATTGGGAACTCCAAAAAGTGGCAAAAGATATGAACAAGAAAAAGAGCGGCTAATAGTGTCTATAGAGTTATTCAATTTTACTAGCAATCAGAGAAGCAGAACTGAAATAATGAGACACTAAGTTATACGATTCGGACTGTTATTACCCAGTTTTCTATTTTTTGCCGGATGTCTGCGTAGGTGTGGGAATGGGAACCTCCAGTCCCTGCTGGTGGGCATTTACACTCGTACAGCCCCTTTGGGGAGCAATCTGGCAGTTTTTAGTGCAGTTAGGTGAGCCAATATCCTATGATCCAAAATCCCTACTCCCGGAAGAAACCCTGCGCACAGGGTACACAACAAAGGATCTTCATTATAGCCTTGGCTAAGGTAGCAAAAGCAGAGATAAAATGCAAAGTATGCTTACAGTGGAATACTATATAGCAGTCAGAAGGAACAAACCAGATCTAATGATAATATTATATATAAAAGAAAAAATATGATTTAAAGAAAAGTTCCCCAAAAAATGAGGTTTACACTCCAGTACCACTTATGTAAACATTTTAAAAAGCACAAAAAAAGTTATAATCTTTTTTCATGGATGTATATTTATATTGCTCACCATGGGGCAGGTGGACTGGGAAGATCTGTAGACATGAGAAGACAGCGGGAGGGAGTGGGACCAGAGATGAAGAAAATGGAAAAGACAAAGGTCCAGCAAAGCAAAACTTCACACACCAAGGACAAGCGGAGACCACACATTGAGAAATGCTGGCATCTCCTCTTTGGTCACCCCTGGTGCTCAGAAATCCTCTGGGGAAAGAGATCCCAAATAAAATTCAAGATGTCGCAACTGTCATGGTTTAAAACCTCGCTGGATGCCAATGAAATTCACAGGCCTGAAGCACAGAAACGAGAATGAGGAAAAACAAAAGTGAAACTAATCAAACCATTCTTCTGAGAAAGAGAAACTATCCCCTCACCCCAAACTGGGTAAATTTCCCGAATATGTTTAGTGTTTAGTGTTGTGGATTTGTTTACTTTGGAAGCCAGGAATTTGATGACATCCTCATCTTTGCTCTGTCAAAGGCCTTTAAGTTTATATTACATCCTCCATGTACAGCATTCAATCCACCAGAGTTCTCTCTTGGAATATAAACAATTTGGTCTGCTCACCGCCCCATCACCTTTGGCTTCCAGAGTTACAGAAAATCCCTCAAGTCAGGTGAAACTGATGTCTTTAACTGCAGTACAACTGATGTTCCCCAGTAAACAGAGGACAGACCCTGGTGATATCAGGCCAAACATGGCATGCAACTGTCCTGTAAACCCTGACATCAAATATCAAGAGTTCCAGAAAGCCACAGTTGGAAAGTAGTCTAAGTACACAGTCACGTGGTTAACTTCCTCTGATGAAAAACCAAAGGCCTGAGGCTGAGCGCAGTGGCTCATGCCTGTAATCCCAGCCCTTTGGGAGGCAGAGGCAGGCAGATCACTTGAAGTCAGGAGTTCGAGACCAGCCTGGCCAACATGGTGAAACCCTGTCTCTACTAAAAACACACAAAAAATTAGCCAGGCGTGGTGGTGGGGACCTGTAATCCCAGCTACTGGGGAGGCTGGGGAAGGAGAATTGCCTGAACCCAGGAGGCAGAGGTTGCAGTGAGCCAAGATCGCACCACTGCACTCTAGCCTGAGTGACACAGTGAGACATCTTGGAAAAAAAAAAAAAAAAGGAAAAAGAAAAAGAAAAGAAAACTCTAAGGCCTGAGAGGATCAGAGAGCTGCCCAAGGTCTCAGCAAGTCAGGTGTAGGGCTGTGCTTGGAATTCAGAGCTCCTGATTGCCCAGGCTATGGCTAGAGAAGGTTTTTCCCAGCCAGGTCCACAAGACTGGCCCTAAGAGAATAAAGATAATTGTCTTCCTAGGCAAAATCCTGGTGCTGGAAGCATTCTTTAATGGCCAGGAGTTTGCCCCAATGCCTCTGAACTAAAACGCACCCAAAGAAAATTAAACAGATCATTTTGGGCATTTTCTCTCTTTCATCATGATCCTTAGATTTCCCACAACAGAAAACAAAATTCTCTAACTTATGTCGATCACCACCTAAGTCATCCCTTACCTATCCCCTTGCCACCTAAACCACTTGACAAAGCTGTAAAATTCTTGTGAGGAGTGGTTCTGCCTTCAAGAAAGAAATCCAAATTCAAATATCGGATTTTTGTTGAAGCCAGTGGCTGCACTGGTCTTCTAATCAAGTTTTATGGACACAATTCCCCTGTTAACAGAGGAGGCAAAACCTAAGAGAAAGCAGACAATCTAGCTTTCTATTTAACTGTCAACTTCTATAGTCAAGCATACACTCTTGGGACCTTCCTCTCCTTCTTATCACCCCCAGAAGGGTGGAAACAGGAGATGGTTGGAGAGACAACACAAATATCCTCTGAGCTTGGAAAACAAAATTGAGTCAGCTGAGTCGGCTGGCCCCAGGCTGAAAAATTAAACCTCTTTTAAAATAAACTAACAGGAAAAATGCCTCTCCAGCTTCCACTCTGAATGAAAGTAGACTCAGCAGAAGTGACAGGAGGACAAGTGCAACCTGAGCCCCAGTGGCAATCAAGGAGAAAAGGCAGAGAGAAGCAAAAATACACCACACTCTAGTTTGCAATCCAAACACTCATTCCTTCGGGGGCATGCATGATTTAGTGCTGGGGTAGATAGAGGAAAGGTGGCAATGTCTTACAAAAACCCCATTCCCCAGGCTCCCGGGCCTCCCCAAAGATGTCCGAAACCAGCATCTTTTTCTGGCCTGTAGAAGCTCAACGAATAGCACCATGAACAGAGAAAAATTAGATGGACCTTGGGGAATTGGTCAAGGACCTTTTTTAAAAAAACAAACAAACAAAAAAAACAGTATTAAAATGAGATCGTATTCTTTCTGTATATTTCATCTGAAAATTTTGGAGCCTTCAGCGTATGGCAAGGTGATGATGCCAGCTAGAAGAAGGTATCGACTTATGTGAACTGATGTCCCTAAACTGTCAAAGTGATTCGGACAGCATGAGTGAGGGTAAGAAATACAGGAGCAGATCCACAGTGATTGATATTTATTTGTGGAATGGCAAGAAGAGAAGGGTATCAGGCACGCCCTCTAGAACAAGTTCCTGAGCAGAGGTGGATGGGGTTCTGACAGTGTGGCAGAGCGGAAGTAGCTAGCTAGGAGTATGTAAGGGGAGTGAGGTGCATGAGGAGGGCCAGAGTGCAAAGCAGAGCTGTTCCATCTGAAGGACAAGACAAAGGGCAGGGGGAGCTGAGGGCCAATGGAGGAGATCCCAGGTCAAAATCAAATCTTACTCCTCTTCTCAGCCCCACTGTCCCCTGCACCATCCCACATACCAGTTTCTTTGAAGAATCTAGGAAGAGTTGAAATAAAATGACTGGGGCAAGTGAAGAGCTGCTTAAGATTAAAAAGCTGGAGTAGGGCAAGTGGGGAGACAAGATTTCTGTTAGGGGAACTATGCATTGAAAGAGGGGCCTGACACTGAAATGGGGGTGCTGTCTCTATCTGGTCCCAAGGTCTGAAATGCTGAAAGGCATTTGGAAGGTATGTGGAATGAAGAGCAGCACAAAGAGAAAGGTCAGGGACAGATGTATTTGAGAAGGTGAAATGGTTCCTGCTTCCAGGTATGTGTGTGTGAAAGGCTGGCTGTTCTTTTCCATCGTCATCTCCAGTCTTAGAACCCATTTGAGAGATGAAGCATGTCTGAGTTTGGAGGTGGGAATGGGGATCCTGAGTGTGTACCTGGGGTCCCGGTGAGATAATTGAGGTCTGGGTAAACAAAGAGCCAGAAATCCCTGACAGTTCTTGTGCTCTGATTCCTGCTGGAGGGGGTAAAGTGTGAAAGGTGTATCGTAGTCTTGGTCTTTAGTTCTAAGAGACAGAGAGGAATAGGGACAGCAGTGAGGGGTGGGGGAAAGGGGATACTTGCCTAAGTGCTCAGAATGTATAAAGCAAGTTTGAAGAGAGGTCCCTAAAGCTACGTCAGGAGAGGAGAATTAACACTCTATTTGAGAAGCTAAAAAAAAATGATTAGAGGAGTTGAGAACTGAAGCAGTCAAAAAGGAGAGGAAGGGTGAAATCTCATTGCAAGATGCAATAGGTGGGGTGGTCTGTTTCCCATGGCTGGTCTTGTCTGAGAGTGAGAGAACAGTGACAGTGAGGGGCAGGCATGGAGGCAGGCCCACTTCTCCCAGGAAGCAGATGTCTAGGATGATGTGGATGTGGGGGATAAGGGTTACAGGGAAGAAACAGGAAAGAAAGAAGAATGCTAGAGCAAAGAATTAGTGAGGTGGGTTGGGTCCAGCAGTCCTAGAACTCTGTGGGGATGGCAACGACGTCCCTAGCTGTAAGAGGTGGAGCCTGGAGATGGGAGAGGAGGGGCTGGCCCTATGGGGACAACTATGAGGAGAAAATCTTATATGATCCTCACACCCAGGGTGTATGTGTGTATGACTCGGGGTGATTGTTTCCTAGAGCTTGAGCTGGGGATGGCAGTAGCGAGTGGACTATGCTGGGCCCTTCAGTAAAGGGTGAAAGGCGTGTGAACTCTCTGGGCCCATGCTAACGTGTGAAAAAAGGGCCCTGGCCTGGGGCTGAGTAGGTCAAAGCTCACTCCTGTACCTGTGCTTGGATCCACATGTTTGGTGGAAGCTCTATTGTGGTATGAGGACGGAAATGAGTCAGTCACCTCACCCCAAGGCTGGGTGGTAAAGAGTTCAGAGGGGATCAGGTGGGTGAGGAGTGCTCTGGGGAGCTAAACTCCTGTCTAGATTCTTTTCCATTCTATTGAATGCTAGGTCCACACAGTCCTGGCCTGAGAGGCTGCCAGGCTGTGTTGAAGCGAGTTTCTGCCCTTGAGTTTCCAAATCATGTTGTGCCAGCTGTGCTGTGAGGGACTCTGGGCTGGGATGGGGCAGGTGAGCAACCTCCGACCCGCAGGTTTTACCAACGCTTTCATGTGCCCCAGGCCCTGCATTGGGAGAGGCGGGGAAATCGGGCGCTCTGGACCAGGCCTTCGGTCCTCTGAGTTTGGGCAGAAGACAGTTCCCTCCTCCACCCTGGCCGGCTCCGTGGCGTACCTGGTCACCGACACCCAAGCCGTAGTATCCGTGTGTCACCACTTCCCAATGCAAGAAGCAGACGAGCGCGTCCTGCGGGCAGGTGATGGCCGGCGCTGCCGATGCAAACAGTACCTCCAGGCCCGCCATGAGCGCCAGTGACTTCGGCGTCTGGAGGAAAGAAGGGGGCAGGGGTAGCGCAGTGAGCCGACTCGGCGGCCGGGGTAGCTATAACTCCGCTTCCCTCTTGGCGCTGGTTCTTGCCGAGTGTACACCTGAGACCAAAATGGAGACGCCCGGGGGCGGGGCGGGGCGGGGCGGGGCAGCCGGAAGTAGTCCCAAGACCGGGCGCAACTGCGTGAGGCGCGCCGGGCTGGCAACGCGAGCGCAGCACTAAAAGGTTCCGCCAGGGAGTGCGAGAGGGGCGTGGCCCCTCAAGGCCGGAACCCGGGTCTTCGCCGCAACCGACAGGATCTCTTCACTCGGGCACAGCGTCCTCCGAGAGGCCACCTTGCTGAGAGCCAGACTTCCCATCCACAAAATGGGGTATGCTAGGCCGGGGAAGGGGCTGGGAAATGTGGCTAAAATACATTCTTAATAATCGTTAACACGTACGCAGTGCTTGCTACCGGCCACATTATTCTAAATGTTCTACTTGTATTCATTTGTTTAATCTTCGCAACCCAACTCCATGCAGTTGATATTAACGATTAATGTGCCTCATTGCACAGATGAGGAAACTGAGGCACAGAGGGTTAATTTGACCAAGACGACAACAGCCAGCCGGTGAACGGCTGAGATGGTTACAGGAACCTGGCAGTCTGGCTTTTAAGATAACATTTATTAAGTGTTTATTGTGTGCTACATCGTGTGCTAAAACCTTTACGTCACCTTTTCAACAACTCTATGAAGTATGGACCATTATTATCCCCATTTTGCAGATGACAAAACGGCTCAGAGTTGAAACCACTTCTCCAAGAAGACACAACTGCTGCCCGCTGAGCTGAAGCTCCTGACCCACTACCAAATTTCAATCATTTATTTGCCTACCCCCTTTATGATTTTTACCACCCATTACTTGAACAAGTTTCATGAAATCCACTTATTGTTTTTACCCAAATAAATTTAGTTTCCCCATCCCAGTCACCAACCTGGTTCAAGCTCCTGTCATCTTTCACTTGGATGCCTGGCATCAGCCTCAGAACTGCCCCATTCCATTCCTGTCTGTCTCTAGTCTGTACTGCACTCCGCAACCAGAAAGATTCTGTTAGAAAACAAATCAGATCGGCTGGGTGTGGCGGCTCACGCCTGTAATCCCAGCACTTTGGGAGGCCGAGGCAGGCGGATCACTTGAGGTCAGGAGTTTGAGACCAGCCTGGCCAACATGGTGAAACCCTGTTTCTACTAAAAATACAAAAATTAGCTGGGCATGGTGGCGCACGCCTTTAGTCCCAGGTGCTTGGGAGGCTGAGGCATAAGAATCAATCGAACCCGGGAGGTGGAGGTGGAGGTTGCAGTGAGCCAAGATGGCACCATTGCACTTCAGCCTGGGCAACAGAGCTATACTCTGTCTCAAAAAAGAAAAAAAAAAAGAAAGAAAACAAGTCAGATCACATCCCTTGGCTCAAAATCGTCACACGCAATGGAAAAGTAAAGTCCTCCCCATGGTCTGCAGGAACCTGCGTGTGGTCTGCCATCTCCTGCCCCAGCCCTGCCAGCCCTGTACCTCTCTAATTCAATCTCCTTCAACTGTCCTCTCATCCCCTTTATACCTGCAATAACCTTGGCTCCCCCTCTTCTCTCACATCTACATCTGGTCCAACAGCAAAGCTAGTTGACTCCACTCTCAAAATATATTATGAATCTGACCGCTTCCCATCACCTTCACTGCTTCCACTCTGTTCTGATCCTCCAGCATCTCACACTTAGACTATTGCAGTAGCTTCCCAACCAGTTTCCCTGTTTCATGTGTTCTGTTTAGGCCTTTGCGTTCCTCTTCCTGGAATGCTCTTTTCCCAAATATCTGCATGTCTTGCTTCTTCATTTCAAGTGGCTCCATCCCTCCCTCCTACCATCCTCAACAGAGGGCTTCTCAGACCATTCCATCCAAAATAAAGTTGGTCCGTCTTTAACCCCTTTCCTGGCTTTTTTTTTTTCCTGTGAAGCATTAATCATAACCTGAAACTATATTAGGTATTTATTTCTTTGCTTATTTAATGACTGTCTTTCCACTAGACCGTGACAAAGGAACAGGGAGCATGTCTACCTTGTGCACATATGTACCTGAGTGCCTTTTGGGATCAATCTATACTTATTGAAAGAAAGAATGAATACTGACTGAAGGAATGAATTCTTGGCCTAGCCCCAACCCAATCAGGCCACTCTTACCTCTTTATAGTCCACCGCTCCCTTTGTCAGCTGGCCCTGTGCCTCTCCAAATTCGGTGTTCCTAGAGTTTCCTTGAGACACCCAGATTCTTGAACCCCTTCTGCAGAAATTCTGGATGAGAAGGTCTGAGGAAGAGTGCATGTATGTTGACCACATTCTAGGTAACACTAAAGCTGGTGGCTGTGGAATTCCTCTCTGAGAGGTACTGCCTGTGGCATAAAGCTATTTGCCCTTTCTACTGAGAAGTTCTGCACTTTCAGGCTTCCCTGCTTTTGCTTGGTCTGTCCCTTCTGTTTGTAATGCCCTTATCCCGTTATGGAAAATGTCTACAGATTCATTCCATCAATAAACTTTCATAGGCTGGGCTGCCATGAACCATAATGCAGGGTGTCCACTCAAGGTGCCTACTTAGTGGCAGCCCATTCCTAAGTGCCTACTGTGGGCCAGACACAGATGAACAGGTTCCTGTCCCTATAGAGCTTACTGTCTAGTGTTTAAAAAAAAAAAAAAAAAAGCACTGGCCAGGCGCGGTGGCTCACACCTGTAATCCCAGCACTTTGGGAGGCTGAGGCGGGTGGATCATGAGCTCAGGAGTTCAAGACCAGCCTGGCCAACATGGTGAAACCCTGTCTCTACTAAAAATACAAAAATCAGCCAGGTGTGGTGGCAGGCACCTGTAATCCCAGCTACTTGGGAGGCTGAGGCAGGAGAATCACTTGAACCCAGGAGGTAGAGGTTGCAGTGAGCCGAGATCAAGCCACTGCACTATAGCCTGGGTGACAAAGAGAGACTGTCTCAAAAAAAAAAAAAAAAAAAAAGGTGGATTAAGGAACAAAAGGTGTTCCAGTAAAAGGAAACAGTATGTGCAAAGGCATGGTGGAATGCAGCTAGCTCTGTGTGATTAGAAGGTCAATGTTGCCTCCTGAGTGAGGTTTCCCTCATCTCTTTGCCCATGATTAATCTTTCCTCAGTGTGTTTGGCATCAGTGGGGTACCAAGGGGTGGGCATGGGACAGTGAGAGCTATCAGCCTTAGTCAGGTGGAGAATTTTATCATTGAAGTTGATTCAAATTGCTAGTTCATGATGATAGTAAAAAGTGGACTGGCTTTTGGTCTGTTTTATTAGTGCTTTTACGTTTTTTACAGCAAATGTACCCACTCCTTGTCTGCACCAGGGCAGACAGCTCCATCACCCCCACCCCTTGGTTCAACACTGCTTTGCATACAGTTGGTTGTAGCTGGCATCTTACAGAACACTGGTTCCCTCTTCTACACCATCATCCCTGTCTTAACATGTATTCTCTCAGAAGCCCGTGCTGAGACAGGGATTTGAGTGGTTTATTTGGGAGCTGATTCCAGGAAATAGCGGTGGGGGCAGTGGAGTAGGGAAGTGAGACAGAAAGGAAAGGCAGCCAGCAGAGGGAGTGTGATGAAGCCAGTTACCTCTACAGGCAACTGGACCGCACTCCTACCCAGGAACTCTGGGAGGCAGTGTGGGGCATGTCTCAGAGCTTTTCCATTTGAGGGCATCTGCCGCAGGCTGAGAGCTGCTTCTGGGGTCCTGGAAGGCCCTCAGGCAGAAAGTTGCATAATTTAGAGAATGCAGTCTTTGCATCTAGAGGTGACTGCTGAAGGGTGACAAGCGTGTTGTAGTGCAATCTGCTATGTGTCCTTCCACACCCCTAACCAGGGGTGAGCCACACCTTAGAAAGTCTGTAACCCAGGCTGGGCGCCGTGGCTCACGCCTCTAATCCCAGCACTTTGGGAGGCCGAGGTGGGCGGATCACGAGGTCAGCAGATTGAGACCATCCTGGCTAACACGATGAAACCCCGTCTCTACTAAAAATACAAAAAATTAGCCAGGCGTGGTGGTGGGCGCCTGTAGTTCCAGCTACTCGGGAGGCTGAGGCAGGAGAATGGTGTGAACCTGGGAGGCGGAGCTTGCAGTGAGCCGAGATCGTGCCACTGCACTCCAGCCTGGGCGACAGAGCAAGACTCCGTCTCAAAAAAAAAGAAAAAAAAAAAAGAAAAGAAGAAGAAAGTCTGTAACCCAGCAGCCAGCATGGAATAGGCACTGGCATCAGTGTATTGAAAGAATGAGGTGAGCTCTATCTCTTGCAATAGGCTGTGAATCCCCTGAAGGCCAGGACTATGTTCCACCTGTCCTGAACCCCAGGGTCCTCCAGGGATGGGAACAAATGGGAGGAACTCCTGGGGCTGGTTGTGTGTGTGTGTGTGTGTGTGTGTGTGTTGCCCCTGATCCATCCAGCACTTTCTGTGGACTTACCTACATCAGCAAGAGTCCCATTCTGCCCTGTAAGGGCTGTGGGTGTCTGAAAAGGGAAGCAGGTGGCGGGTGCCTCCCTGTCTGGGCCCCCACTACCAAGAGCCTATGCCAGAGGTGAGGGCCCAGGATGGTGGAAAGAACTTGGCCGGTGGCTGCAGCCACCAGTTCCTGGTTGCCAAGTGACAGCAATGTGGGTATTCCAAGCTCCCTGCCTCCCTGGAAACCATGAAGAACTGAACCAAGGGGCAGCGCCTAGATGGGCACTGAGACAAAATCATTCACTACTGTAATTCTTCTTCTTTGGCCTAGCATCAGCCCAACAGTATCACCTCCTCCCGCAAACCCTCCATGATTAATATTGTTCTTTGTTTCTACCAAGTAGCTGATATCCAAGACTTCCCAACTTCCCATTCCCCTTGTCAGTGGGGTACCCAGCATATTTGACACCCATAGCAGATACCTCTTTTTAAAAAAAAAAAATGATAATTTTTAGGTGGGGCACAGTGGCTCACGCCTGTAATCCCAGCACTTTGGGAGGCCAAGGCGGGTGGATCACAAGGTCAGGTGATCGAGACCATCCTAGCTAACACGGTGAAACCCTGTCTCTACTAAAAATACAAAAAAATTAACCAGCCGTGGCGGCGGGCACCTGTAGCCCCAGCTACTCAGGCAGCTGAGGCAGGAGAATGGTGTGAACCCAGGAGGCGGAGCTTGCAGTGAGCCGGGATCATGCCACTGCACTCCAGCCTGGGCGACAGGGCGAGACTCTGTCTCAAAAAAAAAAAAATAATTTATATGTATTAGTTTTTTAAAGTTTTTTATTGTGGTAAAATACACACAGCATAAAATTGATCATCGTAATCGCTTTAGGTCTACAGTTTAGTGATATTAACCACACTGTTTTCCACAGAGGCTGCACCATTTTACATTCCCACCAACAGTGCACAAGCGTTCCAATTTGTCCACCTTCTCAGCAACACTTGTTATTTTGTGTTTTTGTTTTGTTTTGTTTTGTTTTCATAGTAGCCATTTAGCCATTCTAATGAGTATGAGGTTGTATCTTTTTTATTTTTTAAATAGAGATGGGGTTTCGCCATGTTGCCAAGGCTGGTCTTAAACTCCTGAGCTCAAACAATCCACCCATCTCAGCCTCCCAAAGTGCTAGGATTACAGCCATGAGCTACCATGCCCAGCCAGTGGTATCTTATTATAATTTTGATTTGTATTTCCCTAATGATTAGGGATGCTGAGCATCTTTTGATGTACTTATTGGCCATTTGTATGACTTAGGAGAATGTTTGTTCAAATCCTTTACCCATTTTTTAACTGAGTTGTTTGGTTTTTGTTGTTCAATTTTAGGTGTTCTCTATGTATTTTGGATATTATTCCCTCATCAGATATACAATTTGTAAATATTTTCTGCCTTTCTGTGAATTGCCTTTTACTCTGTTGATGCTGTCTATTGATGCATAAAAGCTTTTAATTTTCATAAAGTTCAATTTGCCTGATTTTCCTTTTGTTGCCTGTGCCTTTGATGTCACATCCAAGAAATCACTGCCAAATCCAATGTTGTGAAGAATTTGCCCTACATTTTCTTCCAAGAGTTTTATATTTTTAGGTCTTACGTTCAGGTCTTTGGTCCATCTTGAGTTCATTTTTATGTGTGGTGGGAGGGAGAGGTCCAGCTTCATTCTTTTTATATGAATATCCAGTTTCCCCAGCATCATTGGTTGAAAAAGCTGTTCTTTACCTATTGAATGGTCTTGGTGTCTTTGTTGAAAATCATTTGACCATACATGTGAAGGTTCATTTCTGGGCTCTCTATTCTGTTCCATTGGTCTATATGTCTGTCTTTATGCCAGTACCATAATGTTCTGATTACGTAGCTTTGTAGTAAGTTTTGAAATCAGGAAGTATGAGGCCGTCAATGAAGCAGATCACTTTTTAACACCTCCCTCCTCATCTATGAAATTATTTTCAGCAATAACCACATGATAATCGGTAAAAATTATTATTGCCCTGATTCCTTCTTCTTCAATGAAAAAATATATATGAATTTTTTTTGAGACAGAGTCTTGCTCCATCACCCAGGCTGGAGTACCGTAGCATGATCTCGGCTCACTGCAACCTCCGCCTCCTGGGTTCAAGAGATTCTCCTGCCTCAGCCTCCCAAGTAGCTGGGATTACATGCATGCACCACCAGGCCCAGCTAATTTTTGTATTTTTACTAGAGATGGGGGTTTCACCATGTTGGCCAGGCTGGTCTCGAACTCCTGGCCTCAAGTGATTCACCTGCCTTGGCCTCTCAAAGTGTTGGGATTACAGGCGTAAGCCACCACGCCTGGCCAAAAATATAATTTATAGATTGTACAACTCCCCCTTTTTAGTGTATAATTCTGAGTTTTGACAAATGTACACAGTCTTATAACCACCATATTCTCTAGGTATATCCAGAAAGAAAGGATTTTTAAAAATTCATCTTTATTGAGGTATAATTTACATACAATAAAATCACCCATTTTAGTTGTATACTTCATGAGTTTTGCCTAATGTATAGACCAGTGTAACCATCATGACCAAGATATAGCATGTTTACATGACTCCAAAAAATTTCCTCAGGTGCCTTGGCAGTTAATCTCTCCAGCCTCTAGCTGAGGTGTGTTAGTCCATTTTGCATTGCTATAAAGGAATACCTAGGACTGGGTAATTTGTAAAGAAAGGCACTGCAGGCTGTCTAGCATGGCACCAGTATCTGCTTGGCTTCTGGTGAGGCCTAGGAGGCTTTCAATCTTGGTGAAAGGCAAAGGGGAAGCATGCATGTCGTATGGAGAGAGAGAAGGGGAGGGAGCAAGGAAGAGGTGCCAGGATCCTTTAAATAACCAGCTCTCACATGAACTAATAGAGTGAGAACTCACTCATTACCATGGGGAGGACACCAAGCCATTCATGAGAGATCCACCCCCATGACCCAGACACCTCCCATAGGCCCGCTTCCAGCATTGGAGGTCACATTTCAGCAGAAGATTTGGAGGGGACAAAACATCCAAACCATATCACCAGGCAGCCACTGATCTGTGTTTTTTACATCTGTATTTTTGGTGTCTAATTTTGCCTTTCTTAAAAGTTCATATAAATGAAATGTATATGATGCCCCAGGAAGTGGATGTCAAGATGGAGTTAGCAGTGTTAGAGGTTTATTGGGGATAAGTCACAAAAGAAAAAGGGGAGTGGGAACAGGAGTATGTGGGGAGAACCTTCAGGCCTTTCTGCAGATCTGGCACCTACGAAAGAAGAGAAGGAAGGAATAAGGATTAGTGAGAAAGTCTCAGCCAGCCCAATGGAGGACTCTAGCACCAAGAAATATCATAGAGAGTTCCCTGTTGGACTGAAATGGCCAGGCCTTAGTGCTGTCTCTGTCTTTACGGGGCTGCCCATAAAGAGCATGGCTTCAGCATGATCCCAGTGGTCCTACTGCTGGAGGATGTTAGCAAACTGCACTCCTCACAGCTGCGTGGCAATTATTTTCTTGAAGAAGGTTTGGCACCCCTCCATAGCTGACACATAAAATAATACCCCTTCATGCCTTTTTTCACTCATCATCATGTCCAAACTGCATCCATGTTGTGTGTATCAGTCCCTTCCTTTTTATTGAGTAATATTGTGTTGTATGGATGTGCCAGTTTGTCCAGTCCCTTATTGATGGGCATTTGGGTTGTTTCCAGCTTGGGATGATGAGTAATGCTGCTGTAGACATACATGGACAGGTCTTGGTATGGCCTTATGATTTCATTGGTCTTGGATAAATTCCTAGGAGTAGAATTGCTGGATCTTATGGTAGAGTATATGTTTATAGGAAACTGCCAAATGGGTTCCCAAAATGGTCATACCATTTTCCACACCTGCCAACAATGAATGAGAATCCTGATTGCTCGACATCCAGCAGAAGGGGATTTAAAGGGAAAAATGTGGTGCTTACTGAACCAGTGGATGGATTGGAATGTAAAGATTAGGGAAAACTGCCACCAGCTTTCAGAAAGTCTGGACGTTGCAGGAGCTTCAGGAAACTACCAGCAGTGATCACAGCTGCCTCCCATCCTGCGGCAGTATGTGTGTATGTAGGGTGGTGGGGGGACCTGCAGAGGCTGCTGCCAAACTGAAACCTGAAACTCAAGATTCTGCCACTGCTGTTGGAGAAGCAATAATATGCCCCTGCCTCTGCCTCCCAGTGGCTGGATCTAACTCGGAACCCAGCTAGCAAGTCATTCTGAAAAATGCACTTGTTAGGTTTCAGGCCCCTGAAATACTAAGGAAAGGCATAAAAGGTGTGAGTGTGTGTGTATGTGGTGGGGGTCAGGGGCATGGTACTGAGGCTTTGACAAATTGCTCAATGTATATTATCTCATTTAATTCCCGGAACAACACTTTAAGGTAGAAACTATTATGATCTTCGCTTTAAACATGAGAAAAATAAGGGAGAAGTTGTGCCATTGTCCTAAACAGCAGGGTCAGGATTTGAGCAAGGCGGTCAGCCTGCTTGCCTCCTCATCACAGTGCCATGCCTCCAGCAGCATCACTAAGGGCTTGTGGGATTCTGAGCTCTGAGTTTCAAGATCTACACAGGAGAAGGCAAGAGTCATGACTGAGGACCATCTTTCAGACCTCAGGGGCAGAAAAGGCTGGGAATAGAAAAAAGGGTCAAGGATCCAGGCTGGGAACAGAGAAACGATCTAGGTATGAGAAGCTCCTCCAACCACAGGGACACATGAAGAGTCTCTGCAGAGACAAGGGAGGCCACAAGAGGGCACCCTGGCCCACCCAAATGTCCACAGACGGCAGCCAGGCAGGGAGAGGCACGCTCTCCTCCTTCCTGACTTCATTCCACCAGGAGGTTCAGGGAAGCCCTAGACCAGAGCCCCCAGCAGGCTCTGTCCACACTGCAATCAGCCTTCACACCTGGAAATACCTGATTTTAGCTCTGGGCATCGTTGCCTTCAGGGAGAGACGATCCTCAGAGAACCCAAGTCCTTGGAGGCACAGAGGGTCGGTTTCTGAGGCCACTCTCTTTCCTGTACCCCCTACTTCTCTTTGTCTCCATCCTTTCACAGACTTGGGCCTGATCCTTGCCTTGCCCCCATGCCACCCATGTCCAGCTCCAGCTCCAAAGTTCCATCAGGCACTTGCCCACCTTGGTCAGGCAGGTGGGAGGGGTAACCAGCCTCACCTAGAAAGGCTAGAAGCTCTGCCTGATGCTCCCAAACCAGAACATCAGCTCCACGAGCACAGGGATTTGTGTCTATTTGGTTCACTGCTATAGCCCTGGCACCTAGAACAGAGCCTGGCATACATAGTAGGTGCCCAATAAATATGTGATGAGTGAATAAATAAATTAGCAGGTGCATAGTGTAGAAAAGTGTCTAGGCCTTGGAGTCAGGCAAACTGGGTATACATCTCAGCCTCTTTGCTTATTCACTATTCAACTTTGGGGAAATGGCTTATCAAATTGTCAAATGGGGTTATAGTGGTGTCTCCCCAAGGGCTGTTGGGAGAATTTCTGGACATGATGTCAATAAAATGCCTCCCACAGTACCTGGCTCATGATAAGGGCTCCTAAGAGGTGGCTCATTATTTGAGATAACGAGGCCTTGGAAAACAGCACCTGTTTATTGAGGATTTACTATGTGTCTGGCACTTGGCTCATGTTACCTAATTCAATTTTCTTAACAACTTTTAAATGAGAAGTTAAGTAGCTCAGGGAAATTAAGCAACTTTTCCAGGGTCACACAGCTGAGAAGAACAAACTTGGGTTTAAGTCCAAGTCTTGAAGCCTGCAGCATGCAAGTTTGCAAGTCAGACTTCCTGGGCTCAAATCCTGGCTTTTTTCACTTACAAGCAGTATGACCCTGGGCAATTTTCTTAGGCAGAGAGCTAGGAAGGGACAGAAATAGGCCACCACGTAGGCCTGGACTGTTCTTTAGGATTTGCAGGAGTCAAAGACATCACAATGGTACTAAGAGTACTGCTGCAGTCCCACTCCCTGGAGATTGTGCAACCTACCGAGGCCCCTGGAACCCGCTGTTTAATCACAGCATCACCTGGCCCCCATCAAGCACCAGACTGTTTCCAAGTTATTCTTTGTACTCCACTTGGAGCTGAATTCACAATCTGGTCAAGCAGTCAGGACACACACACACACACACACACACACACATACAGCTTGGCTTTCCCGTGTAGACTTGGGCAAGTTGCTTTGCCTCTTTGAGCCTTAATTTGCACATTTGTAAGCTGAGGGGTGATAGCACCCTGAATGAGGATTACCTACAAAATGCAAGGGCGCCCTGAGCACTGGAGCTGAGCAAGGAGGAATGGGAGGGTTGGTTTCCAGGACTACTTCAGTAAGAATCAGGCATTGATTTCTAAGGCTCTGTTAAAAGATACTTTTCAGAAAAAGGTTAAAACCATGACTCTGTTCCAGCTATAAAAACGAGCCCATACTAAAGATTTTACTTTACTTGTTAAACAATGAGGGGACAAGACAGATGTTATAACTCATTCAAAAGAAAAGTACAAATGTATATAGAGTAAAATAAATAGACAGATGTTACAACTGGGTCAAAGGACAAGTCAAAAAAGCACAAATTTATATGTAATAAAGGAATTGAATTATAATTGGAGGCACAGTTAATTTTTCCACAAAGGGGATGGAAGTCAATTCCATCAGACAAGACAAAGTTTGTATGTCTATCAGTTATCTGCAATTTACAAAGTGCAAAATATTAAGCTCAGAGACAATGAACAGAGCTAGAATCATACATTCCCCAGAAGGATGTGCTATAGTTTTCTCTATAGCCCTTTTTGGCCTGGAGATTCCAGGCTTCTCATCCAGCACTTCTTAACTTTTCTGGGTTTCAGTTTCCTCAACTGTAAAATGGAGTGACTAATTATAATACTCCCTGGTTGTGTGAAGATGAAGTGAGCTGGTAGAGTAGAATACTTCACAGACAGTGAAGTCTTGGTTCCCTAATCAAAGGTTATAACAGTCTCTCTTACACTGTATTGTGAGGAGGATGAAATGGGCAACACATACAAACAACCCTGACCCATGCCGTCACTCAGCGTGCGTTGACACCTTGTAAGAATAGTTCTGACCACTTCGAAAGTCAGCACAAACTGGGTTAAAACCCAGGCCTCTCTGGTGTCACAAGCCATATGATTTTGTTGAACATGAGATTTTGTTGAGTACCTCCTCCCCTGGTGGGGCCTCAGTCTGCCCATCTTTCCAGGAGTGCTCGGTCAGCCGAACTCCTGAGTGACATCGTCTCCTATTCCCTCCACTGTGTGAGGCACTTCACAGCTGCCAAGCTGTCCAGGACAGAGCAACTCTGGGAATGGCCTGGCAGGCAGGTGGCATGGATGTAGTAGGTCAGGGTGACTGGCTGGCAGGGATGTGGCAGGGATAAAGTCCAGCCTCCAGCCCATCCCGAACTGTCATAGTTTCCATCTTGCTCACATGACCTGGTGGAAAAAGGCTGGCCCCAGCTGGACTTTAGTAAGAGAAAAGGAAAAGATGTTTCCCAACTGCTGGGTCAGGTCTCAAGTTGGCCAGGATGAGAAGGACAGGGCAGAGTCCAGCTTCATCTGAATCTCTGTCTTCTCCCCGCCTTGTCTGTGGCCCAGCTGTCCTCCTGCACACAGCTGTCATCTTAGAGCATCCCTGTGCCAATTGCCAAAGCAAGACAAGTTGTCCTGCTTTGGGTCTGGGCCGCCAATGCACCCAGCTCCATGCCAAGACCTTTGGTGGGGTCAGAGGAGGAGCCCTTGCCTTTGGAGGTTCAGCTGTCAAGTCTTCATTGAGGGCTATAATTCATGGGAATGCTTAGTTTGCAAAGGAAGGAAAACAAACTGGTTTGGGCAAAAAAGCAATTTATTGTCCTAAGGGGGAAAACGAAGTGGGGAGAAGAAAGGGAGGTTAGGAGTGAGGCGTTTTAACTAGGGAGTCCAGGGAAGGCCTCACTGAAAAGGGATGTTTGAGCAAAGACTTGAGGAGGTGACAGAGTGAGCCCTCTGACGTCCCAGGCAGATGGAACAGCAAGTAGAAAAGCCCTGAGGTGGGAGTGTGCCTGGCATGTGTGTCAGGAGCCCAGGGAGGGAGGTGAGTGATAGGAGATGAGGTCGTAGGGGTAACTCGGAAGCCTGATATTAGTAGGACCTTGTAGGTCAAAGAAAAGACGGGGAAAGTACATATATTTTTAAAGAATGCCCTTTATTCCATGGACTGAAAGCAGAGTCAGGTTCCTGCAGGCTTTGGTGGGAGGGGAATTAAGATGGGGAGTAGAAGTGAGAGGAGCAGAGGATGGAGCAAAGACTTCCACTTCTCAGCCTGGCCTTCCTTGGTGTTGGGCAGCACCGCCTAGGAGCCAGCAGGGGAATTAGTGCTCTGGGATCCACAACACAAGTGAAAGGAGCCTGTGGCCAGTGGCATCCCTGCCAGGCAAAAGCCTCCTCTGGAGTCACCTAAAGCACTCAAGTGACTGCGCTGGGCCAGAGCAGTTTGTGATGGCTGCTGTTGCCCACTAAGGAAGAGCTCTGGGAGGACAGGTTACCCTTTGTAGCAGCAGTGCCCAGGCCTGGGCCCCATGCAGAGGTCATAGTTTTATGTCTGGTGGGCAGTTCTCACTCTGGGGAAACCCAAACTCTTGGAGAGAATAGGAGATATCAGTCAATGACTTCATTTTACATATGGGGAAATTGAGGCAGAGAGAGAGAGTAGTGCACTGAGGCTCACATAATTGGACAACAGCAAAGCTAGGACTTGAATTCAGACTTTCTGACTCCCAAAGCCAGTGCTCCTTTCCCACTTCTAGGGAGACAAAAGATCCCAGTGAGAATTCCAGGCCTAGAGTTAAACTCTGCATTTGAATCCTTGCTCTACCACTTGTTGGCTGTGTGACCTGGGGCAAGTCACTTCACCTCTCTGTGCCTCATATGCCTCATCTGTAAAATTGAGAAAATAATAATAAAAAAATCAATACCTACCTCATAGAGTTGTGGTGAAAATTACATAAGGCAATATCTGGCCGTAGAACAGAGGTGACATCAGTAAAAATGGTGGAGGAAGATTGGAAAATTCTTTCCTCTGATGAGAAAACTGGAAAAAAAATGATCAGACTCAACTTTTTCAGAATCTTGAAATTAATCAAAGGCTTGCAGCAATTGAGGGAGCATTTATTCAAGAAAAAAGACTAAATCTTGATAAGAACAGTGACCTCTGTGATGTTCTTACTTGCCCTATTCCCATCCCCCTCTTTTCAGCTCTGTGGTAGCCTTGGAAACCAGTAGCCCACATTTATGGTGAAAACTATCAAACTGGGAGCCACCAGAGGGGACAGAATAGAGTTGAAGCTCCTTCAAAGCCACATTCCCTGGAATTGTCCTTGTTGGCCCATCTGGTGATTCCCTGCAAGACCCCACTTGCAAGGCTGTCTTTATTTTAGCTGACTCAGAGCTTACCCAATGGAAAAAGTTTCTCTTGCCTTTTCGCTGGTGGTATTTGTCAAAAATGTTTAGAGGCAATTATTTAACTTTGTGATTGCGTTGGTTGTAAATAATATTTGGGGCAAATAAAAAACTTTAAAGGAAAAGCTGAAGAATAAGATGTCCTATAGGGGCTTTGAAAAGCTCTGACATTTCCTGGGAATCTAGAAGGCCATGAGCATGTGTGGGGTGGTACAGGTGCCTAGGGCTGTCCATGCGCACAGGAAAGACTTGAGAGGGCCCTAAACTATCACCTCTGGATGACCTTGAGGCTCTGCACAAGCAGAACGTGAAGGCTAAGGCAGAGTTATCAATTGCCTACCTAAGGTTTGAATATGCTTCAACGTACAGACAGACCCTCAACAAAAACTGGGAGACATATTAGTTGCAGTCATTTAAGGAAATTTCTGCCCAATATTTCAATACCATACAGACAAAAGGATCCAGCCTTTATAGAAGCAGTTCAGAAACGGCACTTAAAAAAACCAAACGCCACAACATCAACATGTGGGGAGGGGCTAGAATATAATTTCCAGAGCATCCATAATATATTATGTAAAATATTCAGGTTTAAACAAACAAACAAAAAAGAGACATGAAAAGAAATAAGAAACTATGGCCAGGTACAGTGGCTCATGGCCATGTGGCCAGATACATTTGTAATTCTAGCACATTGGGAGGCTGAGGGAGGATTGTTTGAGACCAGGAGTTCAAGACCAGCTTGGGCAACACAGCAAGACCCCATCTCTAAAAAATTTTAAAAAACTAGCCTGTGGTGGTGTGCACTGTAATCCTAGCTACTTGGGAGGCTGAGGCAGGAGGACTGCTTGAGCCCAGGAGTTTAAGACTGCAGTGAGTTATGATCACACCACTGCATTCCATTCTGGGTTACAGAGTGAGACGCTGTCTCAAAAAAATAAAGAAGAAGGAGAAGCAGGAGGATAAGGAGGAGGAAGAGGAGGAGAAAAAGGAGAAAAAAGAGGAGAAGAAGGAGAAAGAGAAGGAGAAGGAGAAACTGGTCCCTATGTAGGAGAAAAAGCAATCAATAAAAACTGTCCCTGAGGAAGCCCAGACATTAAACTTACCAGACAAAGACTTTAAATAATCCATTTAAAATACATGCTAAAGGAAAGCATGTATAAAGAACTAAAGGAAAGTAGAATGATTTCTCACCAGATAGATAATAACAAATAAAGGGATTTAAAATTATATTTATAAAAGGACCAAATGGAAATTTTGGAGTTGGAAATCACAATAACTAAGATTAAAAATTCACTAGAGGGGCATAACAGCAAATTGGAGCAGGCAACAAGAAAGTCAGCAAACTTGAAGTTGGGTCAATTGAGAGTAGTCAGTCTGAAGGACACAAAGAAAAACGAATAAAGAAAAATAAGCAGAGCCTCAAAGACCTATGGGACATCATCAAGCGTAATGCCATATGCATAACAGGAGTTCCAGAAGCAAAGGAGAGAAAGATTCAGAATATTTGAAGAAATAATTTGATGGAAAGACATTTACCTACACATCTAAGCAGCATAACAAACTCTAGGATAAACTCAGAGACCTACATGTAGACACATCATAATCAAACTGTTGAAACATGTGGAGAGAATCTTGAAGGCAGCAAGAAAAAAAATTACTCACCAGGTACAAGGAATCCCCAATAAGATTAACAGCTGATTTCTCATTAGAAACCATGGAGACCAGAAGGTGATGAAATGACACATTCAAAGCACTGAAAGAAATTGTCAATCAAGAATTCTATATCCAGCAAAGCTTTCCTTAAAAAACAAGAGAGAAATTAAAACATTCTCAGATAAGCAAAAACTAAGAGACTTTATTGTTAGCAAATCTGTTCTTTAAGAAATACTAAAGAGAATTCTTCAGGCTGAATAAAAGGACTCTAGACAGCAACTTGAATTCACAAGAAGAAATAAAGAACCCCAGTAAAAGGATACAGTAGAAATACATGTTATGTAAATATTTATATGTTTTTATAAACCTTTTTCCTCTTATCTGACTTAAAAGATGACTGTGTAAAGAAATGGTTATGAATCTATGTTGATGGTAATGCAGTCTATGTATGATAATCACAATAGAAAAGAAATAAAAGGCATCTATATTGGAAAGGAAAAAGTAAAACTATTTTTATTTGCCGATGACATCATCATGATCTTTATAAAATCCTAAAGATTTCACCAAAAAAAGCTAATAAGGCTAATAAAATGATTCTGCAAGGCTGCAGAATGTAAGATCAAAATGAAAAAATCAATTCTATTTCTGTGCATCAGCAATGAACAATCCAAAATGAGATAAAACTATTCCATTTATAATAGCACCAGAAAGGGTAAGATATTTAGGAATAAATTTAACAAAAGAAGCAGAAGACTTGTATACTGAAAACTATGAGACATTATTGAAAGAAATTAAAGATTTAAATAAATGGGAAGAAATCTGTGTTCATAATTGAAAGAGATAATATTGGCAATATTCTCCAAATTGATTTATAGATCATAGTAATTCCAATCAAAATCCCAGCTGACAATTTGGCAGATATTGATAAGTTGGTCCTAAAATTCATGTGGAAATGCAAGGGACCTAGAAAGGTCAAAATAATCTTAAAAAGGAAACATTGGCAGACTCATACCTTCCTATTTTGAAATCTGTTACAAAGCTCTAGCAGTCAAGACTATGTGGTACTGGCATAAGGATAGACATATAGATCACTAGAACAGAATTGAGAGTCCAGAAATAAGTAAATTCATACATTTATGGGCAATTGATTTTTGATAAAGATACTAAGATAATTCAATGGGGAAAAGAATAGTCTTTTCTTTTTCTTTCTTTTTTTTTTGAAACAAAGTCTTGCTCTGTCACCCAGGCTGGAGTGAAGTGGCATGATCTCAGCTCACTGCAACCTCCACCTCCTGGGTTCATGCGATTCTCCTGCCTCAGCCTCCTGAGTAGCTGGGACTACAGGTGTGTGCCACCATGCCTGGATAATTTTTTTTGTATTTTTAGTAGAGTTGGGGGTTTCACCATGTTGTCCAGGCTAGTCTCAAACTCCTTACCACATGATCTGCCCACCTCGGCCTCCCAGAGTGCTGGGATTACAGGTGTGAGCCACCACGCCTGGCCAAAGAATAGTCTTTTCAACAAATGGTCCTGGAATGACAGAATACAAAAGACTAAAGGTGGATTTTTATCTTAATCCAGATATGTAAATTGACTAAAAATAGATCAAAGTCTTAAATGTAAGAGCTAACACTATAAAACTCTTAGAATAAAATTTAGGAGTAAGTCTTCATTGCCTTGGATTAGGCAACGTTTTTTTCAATATAACATCTAAAGCACAAGCAACCAAAAGGAAAATTGAAGATGTTTGTATTCAAATAACACTACCAAGAAAATTAAAAGACAACCCACAGAATTGGAGAATATTTCCAAAACACATATCTGATAAGGGTCTAAATATCCAGAATATATACTCCTACAGCTCAGGAATTAAAAAACCACAACCCAATTTAAAAATGGACCAAGGGAGCCCGAGGCGGGTGGATTACCTGAGGTCAGGAGTTCCAGACCATCCTGGCCAACATGGTGAAACCCTGTTTCTACTAAACAAACAAACAGACAAATAGAAAAATTAGCTGGGCGTGGTGATGGGCACCTGTAATCTCAGCTACTTGGGAGGCTGAGGCAGGAGAATCACTTGAACCTGGGAGGCAGAGGTTGCAGTGAGCTGAGATTGCACCATTGCACTCCAGTCTGGGCTACAAGAGCAAATCTCCGTCTCAAAAAAAAAAACAAAAAAAAACCAAAGGATTTGTGTAGACATTTTTCCAAGGAAGATACACAAATAGGCAATATACACATGAAAAGATGATCAACATTATTAGTCTTTTGCAAATCAAAATTGGAATCAGATACCACTTCACATCCACTAAGATGGTATAATAAAAAAAAAGAGGGGCAATAACATGCTGGTGAAAATGTGGAGAAATTGGAACTCTCATATGTTGCTGTAGAAATGTAAAATGATGCAGCCCTTTTGGAAAATGATTTGGCGGTTCCTCAAAGAGTTAAACCTAGAATTCCCATGACTATAACCCATGAATCTCAATCCTAGTTATACACTCAATAGAAGTGAAAACACATATTCACACAAAAACTTGTACATGTATGTCCATAGCAGCATTATTATTACATGTATGTCCATAGCAGCATTACTCATATTAACCAAAAGGTAGAAACTATCTAAGTGTTCCGTCAACTGATAAATAGATAAGCAAAATGTGATGTAGCCATGCAATAGAATATTATTCGGCCATCAAAAAAATGAAATACTGATACAGTACTTTGTTAACTTTGTTGTGACAATGTGACAACATGGATGAACCTTGAAAACACAATGCTAGGTGAAAGAAGCCAGATTGAAAAGTCCACATATTGTACGACTCCTCATATAAGTCCAGAATAGGCAAATCCTTAGAAACATAAAGTAGATTAATGGTTGCTGGGGGCTTGTGGGAGGGGGAATTGGAAGTGACTGCTAATGGGTATGAGGTTTCTTCCTTTTTTCTTTTTTAATAGACTTTTTAAAGAGCAGTTTTCAATTCACCACAAAATTGAGTGGAAGGTACTGAGATTTCCCACATACCCTCTCCCCCCATATATGCGTGGCCTCCTCCACTATCAAAATCCCACACCAGAGTGGTACATTTGCTACAATCAGTGAATCTACATTGACACATCATTATCACCTAAAGGCCATAGTTTATATTAGGGTTCACTCCGGTGGGAGGTTTTTAGGGTGATAAAAATATTCTGGAAATAGATAGTGGCAATCGTTGCACAAACCACTGAATTGGATGCTTTTAAAAGGGTGAATTTTATAATATGTAAATTATCTCTTAATTTTAAAAAAGTTTTAGAACACTGCTAGACACAGGGTAAGCTCATTAAATACTAGCTGTTATTATTTTTTAACTTTTAAAATAAGGCTTAGGGGAATGGGGGAATAAAATTAACTGTTATTTGTCCTATATCGACCTCTGCTTGTTAGAGAAGAAAAAGCAGGAAAGAAAGAAGCAGAATAAAAATGACTCTCAAGTATGTGCGGCTCAGTGAAGACAGGTGATGGGCTCAAGGCACACTTAATCTGTGTAGGGGTAGGAACATGTTAAACCCATCTACCTCTGTCATCTGGAGTCCTTCCCCTGGCCAAGGCTGTTTCTCTTCTCAAACTGATTGAGTGTAGGACAACTCTTGCCAAGCACTCAGCTCCTCCAGCAAGCTCCAAGGAGTTAATCTTGACAGTGTGTTTTATCAGGGTTTGTGATCATCCTATTTCAGAGATGATTGGGTCACATTTCTCCATTAATGATCCTAAATTTAATGTTCTTATCTCTAAAATGGGTATCATCTATGTTCATGTTTGTTCAACTTGCAGTGATGTCACCTTTTCCTGATTGGACCTACAAATTTAATGCAATCTTGATTAAATCTCAGGAAATTTTTCTTTCTTTCTTTGAAAAAAAAGTCAATCTTATTCTAAAATTCACATGAAAACCCAGAGCAAAGAATAGCCAAGTAAAATCTTGAAGAAGAAATTAGGAGACTTCGCTCTAGCAGAGATGTATATTATAAAATCAGTAATTAAGGTAATGTAGTATTGGCACAAAGAGACCAATGGAATGTACAGAATCTAGAAACAGCCCCACCTGTATGTGATGATTTAGGACAAAAATGACCATGTAGTACAGTGAGGAAAAAGCAGACTTTTCAATAAATGGTAATAGGACAATAGGATGTCCATTTGGGAAAAAATAAATCCTTGATTCCTGTTAGGGGATGAATGTTTTTGTCCCCCTTACCCTTCACCCCACTCACTGCCAAATTCGTATGTTGAAGCACTAACACCAAATGTGATGATATTTGGAGATGGGATTTGGGGAGGTAAGGAGGTTTAGATTAGATCATGAGGGTGAGCTCCTCCTGATGGGATTAGTGCCCTTTTAAGAAGAGGAAGACAGAGAGATCTCTCTCTCTCTCTCCATGTGCTCACACAGAGGGAAGGCCACATAAGCACAGCAAGAATGTGGCCATCTGCAAACTTGGAAGGGGACCCTCACCAGAAACTGAATGTTGTGATCTTGGACTTCTCAGCCTCTAGAACTGTGAGGAATAAATGTCTGTTCTTCAAGACACTCAATGTATGGTATTTTGATATGGCAGCCTAAGCTAAGACAATTCCCTACCTCACACCATTAAATAAATAAATAAATAAATCCCAGGTGATTTGTGAATCTAAATTTGAAAATCAAAACAATAGGTAAATATATTCTTGTCCTTAGGTTAGGCAAAGATTTCTTAAATAGTTCAGAGAAACGCTAATCATAAAGGAAGATTGATAAACTGGACTTCATTGAAATTAGGAGTGTCTGTTTATCCAAAGACATTGTCAAAAAAGCAAAAGGTAAACTACAGAGTGAAAGAACGCATTTGCTGTATGAACAACCAAAAAAGGACTTGTCGAATAGAACATATAAAAAGTGCCTCCAGTCGTTAAGAAAAAGGCAACTCAATTTAAAAAGGGACAACACACCCAAACAAGCTCTTCACAAAAGAGAATATCCAAATGGCCAATAAACAAATGAAAATGTGCTCAGCTTCACTGGTTATCAGGGAAAGGAAAATTTAAACCTCAATGAGATATCTCTACAAATTCACCAGAATGGCTAAAAAGGAAAAGTCTGACAATACCAAGTATAAACAAGAATGTAGGGCAACTGAAATTTTTATACATCTTACTTTACATTGGTACAGCAGCTTTGGAAAATTGATAGTATCTAATAAAGCCAAATATATGCATACCCTATGGACTATCAATTCTACTCCTAGGTTTGTGCCTAATATAAATGAGTACCTACGTGCACCAGAAGACAAATACAAAGTGTTCATAGAATTCTACAAAAGCCCCAAACTGGGAACAATGTTAAAGTACATTGCCAGTAAAATGAATAAACAAATTGTAGTTTACTCATATATAGAAAACTAAAGAGCAACAAAAATAAACGAGCTTCTATTTCATGCAACAACGTGGATGAATTTCACAATTATAATTTTCAATGAAAGAAGCCAGACACAATACTGTACTGTACTGCATGATTCCATGTATATAAAGTGCAAAAACAGGCAAAATGAGTCCATGGTGTTAGAAGTCATGAGAGAGGTTGCTCTTTGGGGCAGGGAAGGGGAGGGAACATGAGGAGGGAGGGAATATGAAGAGTGACAGTCACTTAGTGTGTTACTTAATATCACTTTGATATTAAGCTGTACACTTAGGGTTTGTGCACTTTTCTGTATATGAATTGTACTTGAATAAAATGGCTTATTTTTGAAGCGAATAGACAATGATAATATCTACTACTGTGGGGAATATGTGAAAAAAAGAGTAATTGCTGAGATCACTGATTTCTACTTAAGTTCCAGGCACTGAGTAAATGCTTCCCAGAAGTGTAATAAGGACTAAGATTTTGAAATATTTCACTGGGATTTTCTTCTTTCCCTTTCCTTGTTCCTTAGCTTTCCCCCGAGAAAGCCAGAGGTATCAGTGGGGATCAAGAGTGTTACAGCAGGAGCTCAAGGGAAAAAAATTTATGTTGAACCTTGGACCTTCCAAATAGGAATTATGGGTTCCTCACAAAGAAATAATCTTGAAAGCCAGTGTTTTTTTTTTTAGAGAGAAGCTAATCTTCCCAACTCTTTAGGTTCCCATTGATACATGAAAAGCCTGGCCTGCTGGGCAGCAAGATGGATCCTGACTATAAGCAAGATGCACTTTCCTACCTATTTTTTCATAGGTAGAAAAAAATCTAGGCTAAGTTGTTAGGGATGTCCTGTGTGTCTAGGAAGGAAGATCAGGGAAGAGAGAGAAGTCAGGGAAAGAGAAGTAGAGAGAAGGAAGTAGAGAAGAAGTAGACAGAGGAGAAGCAAGATCCCCAGGAGCTTCTTACACACACACACACACACACACACACACACACACACACACGCACAGAGATCCATTAGAGAAAGTAAAGCCTGCATCATTTGTGCACATGTGTGCATCATGGTAAAACCTAGCCCTACACACACAAGCTCTCATTTCATCCTCTTAACAATCTTGTTACCCCTATTACTGTTTCCATTTTTCACAAGTGGAAAGAGGTTTAAAGAGTGATGTGCTTGCTCAAAGTCGTAGCTGGGCTCCAGCACATTGCTCTCCTCTGTGATGTTGCACTATTCATAAAACACTTAGTGGAGCATCCAGCATGTTAGAAGATATTATTGTTATTATCGTCTCAGTCCTTCCTCCCAAGTAAATTAGTAGAGTACATTACCATTAGAAATCAGAGGACTCAGATTCTAGAAAGACCTAATTCTGCTACCAATTAACTAGAAGCCCTTGGACGGTGGCAACAGCTAATGCTTGCCTAGGTTCCTTACTGATCACCACGCCCCATCCTGCCTGCCCCTTCTTGAGGGGGTCCCTTAAAGGTGATGTGGGGAGAGGTCAGTGCCATCCTGGCTTGCAGATAAGAAACCTGGGAGACTTGAGCTGCTTGCCTTAACAAGGTTTGTGATACAGCAGGTCACTGCTCCTCCCTGGGCCTCAGTGTCCCCATCTGTAAAATGGGGAGAAGGGCACATAGGATGGACAATTTCTAAACTCTTTCCCCTGATTAGAAGTTTCTGGAGTGCAAAAGAAAGAGAAAAGGGAGAGGAAGAAGGAAGAGAGACAGAGTGTTAAAGGAGTGGTTTGGATTTCAGCTTTTATTTTTTTAGGCCATAATGAGAAAAGATTCAAACCAGATGTTGTCTTAGTGACTTGAAGTAGCTGAGAGTGGAACTGTGTTGTGATAATACCACATTAGCATGAAGCAATATATCTATCAACAGTCCCAGTCAGAATAAAGCAGTTGGCATTTCCAGGGACTGAGTCCCCACGCTTGAGTTCAGCCTTTGAAAGGACCTCAGACCCCAACTGGGTTTCCAAACTCTTCCAGGAAGGGCCCATTCTTCAGACAGTATCCAACCCCCAGCTCTCACTGGACCCCAATCATAGGGGAAGGCAGGGACCCTAGCCGCTCAGTTGGCGACACATTTGAGGCAGGCTGGGGAAGCAGGAAGAGCAGCAGCCCAGAAGAGCCAGGCTCAGTGGGGGCCAGTGGAGCGTGGCCCAAACAGCCCAGAGGGCCACAGGCCATGTTGTTATTACTTTTTAATTAAAATGGCGTCTTTCTCCATTATTACAAAAGCCATGTTTGTTTATTTTAGCAACATTAGACAGGGCAGACCAGGAAAAAGAAAAAATTAAAAACGACTCATGACCTAGAGTGAACCATAGTTAATGCCTGGGCATATTCAGAGTCACGAACTAAATGCTTATGGGGCCAGGCAGTTGATGTAAATGTGAATTGGGTGGTAGTTAAATTAATATAAATGTGTGCATAGGGTGAGTTAATTTATATAAATATTAATGCAAATATGTGAACTTTGACATTAAAAAATCAGGAATGTCTGAATCTGTGAAGTAATGGAGAATACAAAGTCAGGTGTAAACGAATTCAAAAGTCAGAGAGATTTTAAATATTGATTTCCACTTCAGGGGCCACCAGTTTGAAATCCTTGCTATGTATCCTTCTATATCTTTATGTATGTATGTATATATGTAAAGATACACGTATAGGCATATACACACATATACAGATAAACATACATATATACATACATATATGTAATACCCCCCACTTATCCTTGGTTTCTGTTACCTAAGGTCAACCACGGTCCAAAAATATTAAATGGAAAATTTCAGAAATAAACAATTCATACGTTTTAAACTGCCTGCCATTCTCAGTAGTGTGACGAAATTATCCCCTTCTCCAGCATACCCATGCTGTACACACTCCCTGACTGTTAGTTACATAGTAGTTGGCTAAGTTCTCAGATCGAATGTCCTGGTGTTGCAGTGCTTGTGTTCAAGTCACCCTTATTTTACTTAACAACAGCCCCAAAGTGCAAGAGTAGTGACGTTGGGAATTTGGATATGCCAAAGAGAAGCTGTAAAGTGCTTCCTTTAAGTGAAAAGTCAAGATGAAAGTTCTTGACTTAATAGGGAAAGAAAAAAAATCATATGCCGAGGTTGCTATGATCTGTGGTAAGGAAGACTCTTCCATCTATGAAAATGTGAAGAAGGAAAATGAAATGTATGCTGATTTTGCTGTCATACCTCAAACTGCAAAAGTTATGGCCATAGTATATAGTAAGTGCTTGGTTAAAATGGAAAAGGCATTACAATTGTGGGTGGAAGATAGGAACAGAAATGAGTTCGGATTGATGGTAATCAGGTTGTTTGGCACTAGCAGTAGTTTCAGGCATCCACAGGGGGTCTTAGAAATTATCCCTTGAGCCAGGCACAGTGGCTCATGCCTGTAATCCCAGCACTTTGAGAGGCTGAGGCAGGTGGATCATGAAGTCAAGAGATCAAGACCATTCTGGGCAACATGGTGAAACCCCATCTCTACTAAGAATACAAAAGTTAGCTAGGTGTGGTGGCGAGCACCCATAGTGCCAGCTACTCGGGAGGCTGAGGCAGGAGAATCACTTGAACCTGGGAGGTGGAGGTTGCAGTGAGCCGAGATCGCGCCACTGCACTCCAGCCTGGTGACACAGCGAGACTCCAAAAAAAAAAAAAAAAAATTGTCCCTTGAGGATAAGGGGGCACTACTGTACAGCAAGTATAATTTTATGCATATGCTCGATATAATACTCCAATAAAAGTGGCAGGAAGATTGGGGACCAGTATCTCCACCCCTTCCTCCACCTTCCTGCCCTAACAGCAGCCCCTAAATAACTCTGGGCAACACAAGAATCTGGTTTGAAAATCAATCTTCTATTCCAGTGCTTCCTAGTGTCCATCATTTCATGGAGCAGTAAATTCCACCTTCCAAAAATTAGGGTTGTTGGGGGGCTGACCTAGGGTTGCCAACGTTCTTCCCATTAGTTATGGCAGGCATGCCTAGCTGCTCACTCAGTAACCATTTCCTACTCCTCTATCCCTTTCTTTCTTAGTTTTGTTTGAGGGGCTCAGGTACCCTGTCTTGGGCAATTAATCATCATTAGTAAACCTGACACGGTAATCCCATTCCCTCTGCCAGATTCTTGATTTCCTAGACTTCCTTGCAGCTAAGGGTGTCCTTGTGACCCAGTTTAGCCAATGAGATATATGAGGAAGGGAAAGAATCATTGGTTCTATTTCACCCTCCCTCTTCCTACCTTGAACGTGAGCACTATGCCAAGAACAGTGACAGCCATGGTGGGATCATGAAAGAGAGGGCCACAGAATCACAGAGACCCCTACCTGCCTACTGTTGGTGAGCACTGATATTTCCCCAGGGGCGTCTACCTCCAGACTTCTTTTCATGTTAAAAAATAAGCCCCTATTTGTTTGTGCCATTGTTAATTGTATTTTTTGTTATTTGCATCTTGGAAAGATGAAATGAGTCAACATCCATTATCATCATCAAGCCAAAGAAGTTGAGCAGAGATAATGTTACAGAAAAAAAAAGTTTTATGAACATTTTGGTGTGGTCTTTGTTTTTCTGATTTTACTATAGACTAGCAAAAACATTTTCATAGAGCAGCCTTAGCCCATGGACAAAAATGCCTGGGAATTACCAATCCTTACCACAGCAGCAGATGGAATGACTGAAGGGCCATCCACCATCAGACTAATTACACAGGCTGGGCTTCTACTGTGGGACATTCAGATTGTTTCCTGTTATTTCCTGTATACACAGTGATGCAATGAACATGTGTGAAACTAAATCTTTGCTCTCATCTTTACTTTTTCTTTGGATGAATTTCTTTGGATGAATTCCTAAAAATGGAATCTAGCTCATTTTACCCAACTGCCTTCCAGAAAGAAAACACCAAGTTATACTGTCACCTCCCCATGGCTGCTTCACACAACCAATTTGGATTGATAACATGTGTTGCCCCAGGATCCCTTCCTAAACTGCACTTGGGCCAAGGTGGTTGGAGTTGGCTGGCTTCTGCTCCCTACAACCAGGAATCCTGATTCACACATCTGTATCACCCTTCAGCCCTCCAAGATCAAAGCCATTTGCACATTTACAAGTGGTCACTCCCCATCGTAAAATCTTCCCCTGCCCTTCCCAGTTTCCACAGAGGTGGAGAAGAACATCAAGGCTTCACTCAACTTCAGCTGTAGAACTTAAAACTAAGGCCAGGCACAGTGGCTTATGCCTGTAATCCCAGCACTTTGGGAGGCCAAGGCAGGTGGATCATGAGGTCAGGAGTTTGAGACCAGCCTGGCCAAGATGGTGAAACACCGTCTCTACTAAAAAATTAGCTAGGTGCGGTGGTGGGCACCTGTATTCCCAGCTACTTGGGAGGCCGAAGCAGGAGAATCGCTTGAACCCGGGAGGCGGAGTTTGCAGTGAGTCAAGATCACGCCACTGCACTCTAGCCTGGGCGACAGAGCAAGACTCTGTCTCAAAAAAAAAAAAGAACTTAAAACTGTGTCACCAGGGCCTGCCGACATCCTCAGGTCCGTCACCCACTCCTCACTGGCGCATCCAGGCACACGGTGTCATTTACTGTTCTGCAACCACATCATGAGCTTTTGTACATGTCATTCTCATTTGTGGGAAGGCATTTTCCCTCTTTCCAGCTAACTGGTGCTCATCTTTTAAAATTCAGCTCAAATGTCACTGCTCCCAGGCAGCCTCCTTGACCTCCTCAAGCTGAGCAAGGGCCTATGTTTGGACCCCCACCCCCTATATAATGCTTCCCTCTATAATGCCGTGACCACACTCATGTATCTATCTCATTCCCTCACCAGACTCTTATGTCCTCAAAGGAAGAGAGAGCCAAAGAGGGAGAGCTCCCTTGGAGAGAAGCTCTGTCCTCCCTGCTTGCCACACACACAAACCCTACCCACGCATCGACTCCTTTTGGAGTCTGACTCATGTGGCCTACCTCATTGCCAGAGAGTGTTGGACTTGGTGCCCAAGGCCTAGAATTGTGCCTATGCAGGCACATCCTTCCCTTTCTGGGCTTGATCAGAGGAAGAAATCAAAAAGGAAATTGTCAACCAGCCATTCCAGCTCTCACAGTGGGTGTCTAATAATGGTTGCACCAGACTGGAAGATGCTTGAGAAATCATTCTCCCAGAAGTTCTAGCAGGAAGTAGAACAAAAAAGGGTTCATCTTACATCCATTCCTTTTTCTTCTGGCAAAAGTCATGGTTTTCTTTTTGGGATTCAGTCCTCTCCTTCCTTCAGCCTGGGAGGGCGAAGGTGGAGTGTTGATCTCAAGCCAATCAGAGTTAGGTATTCCCTGAACCACAGTGATTGGTTCAGGTATGTGGGCCTGTGACATGAAAGCCCATCAGAATTAGGTATTTCCTGAACTGCAGTGATTGGTATAGGTATAAGGCACATGAACTGAGAGCCAATTAGAGTGAATCCCAAAACTACTGGAAGATTGACATTGCTTTGTGTGGATTTGGACTCCAGAAGCTGTAGTCACCTAGATTACTGGAGAATGAGGTCCACACTGATGGATCAAGACAGAGACCAGATTCTGCCTGGGATTCTATTCACTGGGTTTGAATTGAACCCAGTCGATTCATTGTTCCAATCGTTGCGTCCAGCCTCTCCTGGACTATTTGGTTCTCTCTTCCTCACCTTTCCTCCTTCTTCTCCTCCCTTTTATTTCTCCATCTTCTATCTCTATTTCTTCCCCCGCCCTCTCTTCCCTACCCATTGTGTTGCAGATGTTTCTGGCTCTGGTCTGTCCATATGCACTGGCCTCAATGCTCCCTTGACTCACAGGGGTGGGAATGGGGTCCTCAGAGGGGCTAGAGGAACAGGTGGCAGACTGTGCATGGAAGGGGTGGAGTGACTGGGCAACAGCCAGTGTTCCTGGAATCTTCTACAGGGCATTTCTTTATTCTGGGCTCATGGCTCAGTTGGTGTCAACCATCTTGTTACCAACTGAGGAGCTTACACTCACTGTGCTGGCTCTGTGGGTTTTCTGCAGCATTGTTGGGGGAAAGCCTTCCTCTCTGTCTGCTCCATTTGCTTGTTACCAGGACTGTTCAAGGGCAACACCAGACACTGAAGGGAGAATTAAAGGCAACGGTCTCCATTATGGTTTTAACATCCTCCTAGTCATATTGATTGGCAGGGAGGACAGAAGACACTTATGCCTCACCTGGATTCATACATCTCCCCACCCAAGCCTGGGCCCATCATCTCTTCCTAGAACCGTTGCCCTTCCAGGCTCACCCTGCCACCAGCTTCTTCTACTTTGGCCTCTAAATTACTAACAATGTGCTTTGTCTGAAACATGGTCTATTCAGGCCACTTCATGAATTCAGGGAGTGGATTAGTTATATATGACCACATGACAAATTGCAAAACATAGTGGCTTAAACTCGAAGTTGACAAACTAAAATCCTCAGGCCAAATCTGGCCTGCTGCTTTTTTTTGTAAGTAAAGTTTTGTTGGAACACGGCCACACCTATTCATTTATGTATCATCTATGGCTGCTTTTGCAGAGTTGAATTACTGTGACAGAGACAAAAATACTTCCTTTTAGGCCCTTTAGAGATAGTTCATTAACCACTGGCTGTACACAACAATAGTCATTTACCAATCTCTCATGGTTTCTATGAGTCAAGAATTTGGGAGCAGCTTGACTAGGTGGTTCTGGCTCAGGACCTTTCATGAGGTTGCAGTTAGGTATTGGCTGGGGCTGTGCTCATCTGAAGGTTTGACTGGGGCTGAAAGATCCACATCCAAGGAGACTTACTTACATAGCTGGACAGTTGATGCTGGCTATAGGCTGGGTGGGGCCTGTGTTCCTTTTTACATAGGCCTCAACACAAGACAGCTTAAGTCCTTCCTCATGGCATGGTGACTGCTGTCCTCAGAGTGAGCAATTTAAGAGAACAAGGTGGAGGCTTAATGCCCTTAGGAGCTAGATTCAGAAGTCACACACTGTCACTTCTGCCATATTCTACTGATCACTCAGGCCAGTTGTAATTCAATGTAGAAAAGATGACACAAAGGAATAAATACCAGGATATGGGATCATTTGGGGCCATCTTAGAGGCTGGCCACCATATGGAAGACACAAATCAATGCTCCCATGAGCATTTTGGCCCACAGATGTGTTTTGTTAGGCTTGTACCATGCTTTAAGTCAATATTTTAAAATTGTGAGATTTCACAAAATATCTAAAATATTTAAATTATTCCACATTTCCACATGTGACAATAGGATGGAAGTGAACAACAACTTCCCTCTTTGCAAGAGACATAATTCTTTCTAGTTTACCACAGATCCCACCATTCCTGACTATATCCTTGAAGGAGAAAATGAATTTCAGTGATTATTAACAATTATCCTTGGGTTATTTCCTTGCTGTAAAGAAATACTTCCCTGAAAGCTCTTCTATATCAAAAGACGGCAAAGAAAAGATACACTAAGAGAATCTCCCATTTTAAAAAACGATCAAGGGGGACCGCATTTCTTATTAGGAAAGAAGAATGTGTCTGTATATTTAATATGCATAAAAAGTGTGTGTATTTTAAACAACCACAACCATGACTTGTAAAAATATTACTGCTTAGCCTGTGGAGGCCAACCTCCTTAGCCTGGCATTAAAGATCTTCTGTATTCTGGTCCCTCCGTACCTTAAAGGCAATATGGCATGAGGATTAAAAGTTCAGATGCTAGGATCAGACTGTGTCAGTTCAAGTATCAGTTCAACCGTTCACTAGTTGTGTCCTCAATCTTATCATCTCAGAAATGAAAATCATAATAGTACCCATCTCAGGGGGTTTTACAGCTACCTTTTCAGTTCCATTTTAAGCCCTGCCAGTACTCTAGCTACCGGAACACTCCAAACTATTTTATCCCTCTGTGTCTGTGCACACTCTATTTCCTCTGTCTGCATTTCACATGTCCTGCTTCTCTGCTGCAAAGCTCAGTCCACAGTGAGGTGGCTCTTCACCAAACATGTCTATATCTTCCAGATACAATGTAGGATACTGCTTATTGGCCCACCTGTGGTTGGATTGAGGTTATGTGATAAGATCTGGTCAATGAGTTGTGGGTACAAGTAACACATGTCTCCTCCAGGCTGGAGCATTTAACAGCAGGTTTGAAACCCTTGAGAATTCTCTCTTCTTTAGGCCTCAGCAACTGGGCCCTGGAGTAAGGATGATGATGGTGGTGTGAGCAGAGCCATAGCCAAACCACGACACATGTGTTGAGCAAAATATCTACCTCTGTGGTTTCAGACTTCAGGGTTGTAACAACAGCATTAACTAGCTTACACTTACTCCTACATCTGCTCTCTGTAGCTTTCCTTAATCCTCCCAAACATGGCAACGGTACAAACCTCTATTGACATATGATCCCCTTCTGCCCTGTATTAAATAACTGGCTTCTATGTGTCATGGTGCCCACAGGCACTGTTCCCTCCTCAGAATGGCCTTCCCTAAGTACCTGTTGTAAAGATGATCTCTTTCTCCTCGCTGGATGAATACTCAATTTATTTAGTTCTTGGTACTTTATTCCTAACAGCAATTGTTTTTATTTATTTAATTCTTGTCTGTCTCTCCCATTAAACAATAAACTTATAGCCCTGGAGCTTAGCTCAGTGTTTGATCCAGGGATATTAGTAAATGAATGATTGATTGAATGAATGATCAATGAAAACTGTACATCCAGTATTTAGCATGGTGCCTTGTGAGCCTGAATGAATGAATGAATGAATGCATGGCCCCTGGTACAACTCAACAACTCACCCACACTTGATCATATTTGCAAGTTTCCTCTCTCAGGCCACAGCACAACTTGAAAGGCTGCAGAAGGCCCAGTGTAAGGGGCTCTAGCTGCTGCCTTTGTGTTTTCCCCCTTTTCTGCAAAATGTTCTGTGATCGTTTAAAGCCAGGAAGCAAAATCAAAGGGCCCTGAATTCAAAGACACTAATTACCTTTCAAAGAGTTCCCCTTGGCTTTAGCCACATGATTCCTGTCAGAGGCTGTGGGAGTTTGTGGTTCCTGTGCTGAGCTTTGAAACAGGGAGGGATTAATGGGGCTTGATTAAACCACAAACATCAGGAAGTGCAGAGGGCAGCTAGGAATGCTGGCCACCTCTGTCCTGGAGTGGAGTAGAAGGAACCATCACTGACCTCCCCTCCCTGCACTGGGCTTGATCTTCTGATAAAGGGGCTGAAGGGGGAGGCATCTTCTTCCCCCTCCTCTCAAGGGTGCCATTTTCATGCCTATGATGATGCTCATATACATGGAAATGACTGATGTGCTAATGAGAAGTTAGTTTTGCTTTCGTTAAAGCAACCCCTAAGGAGGCATAATAAGAAACCTGCCTACTAATTTTCAGTGGCCTGACGTCATAACAGCAACCTCCTCGGCTGTATGACAACAGGCTTGTGCTAAAATAGAGAAATGACAATAATAGGTACCGGTTCACTGAGCACCTATCTTAGTACTAAGCACTGAGCTCATTGCTTTATATGGTGAACCTTATTTCACCCTCATATCTGCCCTGGGGGAGATAGGGGCTTTCATTAACCCCATTTTACAGAAGAGGAAATTGAGGCTGAGAGAGGTGGAAGTGACAGACCAAAAGTTAACCCTGGGTTTCTCTCACTTCAGAACCAGAACCATTCTCCCTTGCTCACTCTGTTGGTGAATTCTAAGGGCCCATGTCCCTGATATTCTCAGATGAATGATTTTGCAGAAAACATAAAGACAGATAAGAGAAGTGGAGAGACATGCTGGAGAAGTTCATACTAGTCGTGGTGAATCCTTATCTCGTTTTTGAGCCCACCCTGGGCCTAAATCATACACTATTTTATTAATTCCCCCCAACTACTGAGAAAGAAACCGGTAACACTTCCTGTCAGGAAGCTTTTTAGCTACGAGAAGCTAGAACTGAACTCAGTGAGGAAGACGCTTTGGATATGCTTGCCCCATATCAGCCCTAACCCTTCCTTGCCTGTCTCCATTAAGGAGGCTGGAAAAGTTGAATATCCACTTTACTGCCAGAAGTGGCCACATGGCCAATTCCAGCCAATGAGAAATGAGTGGAAGCCTCTACTTTCCTGATAAGAGAAACAGACATTGCTTGCATCAGCCTTCCCTGTCTCCTCCTCCTGCCTGGAATATGATGTGATGCCTGAACTGTGGCAGCCATCCTGTATTCAGAGGGAGAGGCCAAGAGAATCACAGACATTGCTGAGCCTGTGATGACTAGCATCACAGTCACTGTCAACCTCTAGATTTTTTGAAAATGAGAAGGATAAAATTTCTATTTGTTTAAGCCTATGTTAGCTAGATTTTTTACTGCTTGAAATAAAAAACACTTTAATGGGTATAGCCTTTTTCAGTATGTCTCTTATTAGAGCGAGGAAATTCCCCCATAAGCCCCCTTCTTGCCTATTCCTCTCACATCTCTGTCCAGAATTTGGTCCAGTGTCTCTTACTAAGCTAATTGCTAGTCAGGGAAAGGAACTAACATGGTTGATTTAGACCAGCATGGTTCTTAAACTTGAAGTACATCATTATCTTACGTGGGGGCTTGTTAAAGTCCAGATTTCTGATTCCTGTCTCCAGAGTTTCTGATTTAGTAGGTCTAAGAGGGTATCTGAAAATTTACATCTCAGGGAAATGTTCTGCTCCACTATCTATACATGTAATATCAGAGAAAGTTTGCTGGGGGAAAAGTAATCAAGGGAGGCTTCTTGGACTAGGGATCATAAGTTAAGACTTAAAGCTTAAGGATGGAAAAGAGGTGTTAGGATGGTAGCAGGAAGGAATGCCCTTAGTGAGAAACAAATGGCCAAGAAGATGGTAAGTGGAGAATGAGGAGGTGTGGTCTGGAGTAAAATGGAGAGGATTGGATTGGGTAGGTACTGTGGTTTCAACTGATGAAGGGCTTTCATCATTAGCTCCAGAATCCAGGAGTTGATTTTGGAGGCAAGAGGAAGGTGGGTTAAGAGCTTGGTCTTTATTTCCAGACTTGTGATTCAAGTCCTGGCTCCATCATTCATTTATTCATTCATTTATATTTTTGCTGTGGTTTTTCTGAGCAAGTCAATTTATCTCTCCTAGCCTTTATTTTCTCTCAGATATAAAATGGGAACTAATGATGCCTCTCTCACAGGGGTCATTATAGGATTTAAATACTATAATGCATGGACCTAATGCTAAATCCATGATTGCTGAGAGACAAATATTCATTTTGAGAAAAACCTGTATCCTCGTCTCTCATGACATGTTAATTGGTGGGCTGAGGTTCATCACCAAATAATTTCAAGAAATACTGAGTTAGTAAAGGTTTCTTTACTGTAGGACTTTGCAGAGTCTTTAATATGCTAATATGAGGGATGAATCTCATGAGAAAGACAGTGACCTGCAGCATTTCCCCAAGCTTGTTTTGCTCACAAAATGCTTTTTTTAAAAATATAAATTATTGTAAACATTTTTGGGAATGCTCATGTTTAGCAGAACAATGAGAAACCAATGTAAAGCATTTAGGTACTATTTTACAAAAAGTTTTCATTTATGTTTTAATGAAGCATAAAAATGGCAGCATTTTGTCAGTTCATTAGGTTATACTTCTGTGTTAGTCAGTTTCCCTAAGTTATGCTGGCATAACTAACAACTGTCAAATCTCCCTGGCTTACAACAACAAATATTTATTTCTTGTTCACCTTACACTCAGGACTGGCTGCAGCTCTGGCCAAATCCTCTTCCTCCTGGGACCCAGCTGATAAAGCAACCCTATTTGGAATACACTATTCTGGTGGAAGGCAGAGAAAAGCCACAGTGGAAACATGTGGTGGCTCTTAAGGCTTCTGCTTAGAATTGGCATTACCCCACTCAGGTCATATATCATTGGCCAAAGTAAGTCACATGTCCAGGCCTGATGTCAATGGCACAGGAAGTATAATCCTCTCATAGGGAGCAAGAGAGAGCTTTGGGAACTAAAAATACGGTCCATTCTGTTGTTAAAAGAAAAACTTTAGACAAATTAAATTCAGCAGAGTTTATTTGGGAAAAAAGTGATTCATGAATTGGGCAATACTCAGAACTAGAAGAGGTTCAGAGAGCTCCACTTTAGCAGTTGAGCTGCAGGCTTTTATCAGGTGAATGCGGAAGCAAAGCAAAGACATTGCTTGACTGGCTACAGGTAGGTGTTTGCCTTATTTGGGCACGATCTGGTGGAAAGTCCCTAGAGGTTAGTTGGCGGTTTCAAATTAGCTAAGTCTTTAGTATCATTTTACAGTTTACATTAGGCTTTGATTTGCTTACATAGGAACCCAAAGCACTGGAGCTATCTCAGCATAATGGCACCTCAACTTAAAAATATTAACACTGTCATTTTGAAAATAGCCACCCTGTTTTAAAATACTGCCTAATTTGCATTGTTCATTAATTTAGTTTTGTCTAAAATTGGATTATATTGTAAATTAAATAGGGAAGAAAATGACCATATTTATAACATTGAGACATCTCATCCATGAATTTGCCGTATTTCACCATTTACTTAGGCCTTCATGTCCCTCAATACAGTTTTCTTTTCTTTCCTTGGTACCCTACAGTTTATGAAGTATATTTAATTCTCCAGAAACTCTCTAAGTTGCTAAGTTGCTATTTTGATTATTCTCTCCTTTTTTTTCTTTTTTTTTTTGAGACAGGGTCTCACTGTCACCCAGGCCAGAGTGCAGTGGCATGATCTCGGCTCACTGCAGCCTCTGCCTCCTGGGTTCAAGTGATTCTTGTGCCTCAGCCTCCTGAGTAGCTGGGACTACACGCATGCGCCACCATGCCCAGCTAAGTTTTGTATTTTTAGTAGAGATGGGGTTTCACCATGTTGCCTAAGCTGGTCTTGAAATCTTGACCTCAAATGATCTGCCCACCTAGGGCTCCCAAAGTGCAGGGATTACAGGAGTGAGCCACCATGCCCAGCCGATTATTATTATTTGATGAATGAAGAAATTGTGGTTTACAGACAGCCCAAGTCCATTTTACTTCTAAATAAAGCTTTGTCCAAGGGCTGATTCAGGTGCATGTGACAAAACCAATCAAAGTGTTTTTCAAAATTGAGAAACCGAGACATGGCTGAATCTGTAGGATCTTATTGGTGCCTTAGGTGCACTCTTCCCACCTTTATCTCTCAGCTTTGGTGTCTTGTTTGTTCACTTCATTCTCAAGCAGATATTCCCCATATGACAGAAGGATAGTTGTCAGAGGTTCATTGCCATTGGCAACCCTAGAGAAAACCTGAGACTGTCTTTCCCCGAGCATCCATGTCAATCCCTGAGAAGGACTCTAATTGGTCAGCCTGGCCTGGTGCTCACTCTTGCATAGGACCACGTGATTGACAGCCCCATTAAAATCATTTGGAGAGGTGGGAGGGAGAGTTCCCTAAAGGGAATGAAGGGCCGAAGGAGAATGATGCTAGGTGGCCAGAATGAATGGCAGATGCCCACTGTATCATGCAGTCCCCACTGCCCTTCACTGGGGTGTGGAGGGAGGAGGCTTGCATCCTGTGTTGGCTTTGCTACTAGTAATTTTGGCATATTGTAACTTCTGGGACTCTTACTTTGCTCATGTGGCAAATGGGAAGCCTAACCACACAGGTGGGAATCAAATGAGGAAATGCATGGAAAAGGAGATCTGCAAAATAAAGCACTCTGTAAGAAATTGCTTGCATCATCATTGGCCTTAATTAGTGAAGTTATCCCTCAGCTCAAGAACGTTGAATGGTTCTGACTCATCCTACTGCCTGACTCATTAAGTTCATGACACTTTGTGGCACTTGTGGGGCTCTTTAGCGTTTGGTCCCACCTGGCCCACCTCACTTCTTGCTAGCCCACCTCCTCCAGTCTAAGCAAGCTGGTCTTCTCTTGTCCTGCTCACTTGCACTTTGAAGCCAATTCCCCTGTTCCATCTAGTATGAAACCACCCATTTTCCTGGGTGTCCCTGGCAAGTTTTGGATTTTCTGTGACACTCAGTCTTTTCATCTCTTAAACTGGAATAATTGCTTCACAGGGTCATTGTGTGTATTACATGAAAGTGCATTGGCTATCCTTGTTTCCCTTGCATATTCTTTCCTGTGCACTCTTCTAGGGATCACCTTTGAGACAGTGATGCATAAGGAAGGTATTTCCCACTTGGGAACACTTGGGCCCATCAGAGGCACTTATGACAGATTGCCTGGTGTCTTAGTCTGTTCATGTGGCTTGAACAAACTACCATAGACTGGATATCTTATAAATAAATAACAGAAATTTATTTCTCACAGTTCTAGAGGTTGGGAGCTCAAGATTAAGGCACTGGCAGATTTGGTGTTGGTGAGGGCCTTCTTCCTTGTTCATAGTCTTCTTACTGTGTCCTCACATGGCAGAGGGACAAAAGATCTCCCTGGGACCTCTTTCATAAGGGCACTAAACCCATTTATAAGGGCTTTATCTCCCAAAGGGCTCATTTCCACACACCATCACATCGGAGATTAGGTTTCAACATGAATTTTGGATGGACACATTGAGTCTATGGCACCTAGAAAAAGAGTGAGATCAGCCCTTTACGTGCAAGGACTTAAAAAAATGTCCTTCTAGAGAGGAAGAAGAAGGGACCATGGTTGGGGCTTTGGGTCCCTGAGGAAGAGGATGACTCAGCCATGGCGAAGATGTGTTTTGGGGTCAGGCTGTAGCTTGGGATGGGCCCAAGTCTGTGGTGAGGGGAGAGGAAGGCTGTGAGCAGGCAGAATGCTGGTGTCTGGACCAGCAGTCCCACATGGCCGTTTGCTCCAGCGGCAGCCCACCCAGGCAGGCACCCTCTGTCTTGGCTCCATACCCATATAGTATTCTGGGGATGTTGCTACCTCACTTCACTGTGTGAGCTGGACTCTAGTCTGCTTCCACCCTTCAGAGATGCTGCCAGCAATGTTCTGGCCAAATCCAGCCTGCAGACTCATTTGGTATGGCCCACACAGTGTGTGGTGCTTTTATAAATGGCTGCAAATTCACTGATGCTCTTCCATCAAGAGGTGAAGTCTGTTCTCTGCTTCCCTTGGATCTGGGTGGGCATGTGGCTGCTTGACCAGTAGAGTATGGTAGAAGTGACACTATGGAACTGGAGGCCAGGCCATAAAAAGCCATGCAGCTTTAATCTGCAGCTCCCACTCTCGGGACACTTTGTCTCAGAACACAGCCACCATGCTGTGGGAAGCTCAGACTACATGGAGAAGCCATGTGTAGGTGCCCCAGTGGACAGTCCCAGCCGAGTCCAGCCTTTGAGTCATCCCAGCCCAGAGAGCAGATATGTGAGTAGAGAAGCCTCTTGATGATTCTAGCTCTAGCCATTTGAATCTTCCCAGCTGAAGCCCCACACACCATGGAGCTGAGTCAAGCCATCCCCACTTGCCCTGTCCAAACTTGACACAAAGAATCCATGGACATCATAAAATAGTTGCTTGACGTCACTAAATCTGGGGTGATTTATTACATGGAAATATTAACTGGAAAATAGTGTTTCTAAAATCTGATTTTCTTGCCAATATTTAAAGTTGGGAGCTTTCACATGCAAACCTGAATTTCTGACTTTTAATGAAAAATAAAATAGATCTGGCTATACTGGGTTTTCATCCTTGTTTAGCAAAAATTAGTCAGAATTACCCCCTTGAGAAGGGATATAGATGGCCTGTCTGCTTTGGCCCCCACCTGGCCACCTCTGCTTCTTTAAGTCACAGGGATCAGGCTACTTGCCTGGTGCCTGTAGGCATGTGGCTATGTTGGCCCTAAGCCAGAACCATCCTGTCACCTCTTGGGATGCCCAAGTTCTCAGAGCCTTTCTTCTCCTTGATGACTTAGACATCCCTGACCTCTGTGGGTGCCCCCTTTCATCCCTGGCGCTACATAAACCTACAAAACTATGCCAGGTTCTATCCTTCTCTTTGCTTAGAAAACTGCTTATGTGAAATAAAAACCAGGCAGGGCCCTGAGGTGGTGATGGCCATGTCTGGAGCTTGCTTGTCCCTGCAAACAATTTCCTGGTGATAATCTTTTCAATTATCCTCCCAAGCTGGAACTGCTGTGTGAAATCAAGCTGGGTGCCCTTGGCTTATCCTGTACATCTTGGAGTCATTAAGATCTGGCTTTATATTTTAGGGTGAGTTGTCCAGAGCCACTGAGGCTAGGAATTCTAGGATCCTTAACACATGTCATGGTATTATAGGAAGTTAGAAACAAATCCAGGACAGATCTTATAAACAGCAATACTTAAAAATCAATCTATCTTAACACCAAATATAGATGAGCCAGGTACAAATTCCAGTGAATATCTTTCTTTATTTTTTCTATACAAACCATTTGGAATACACAAACCATTTATTTTCTATACAAACCTTTTATTTTTTAAGCATCCATTCATGCAGCTAGCAGAGACTTAATTAATTAATTAATTCAACAAATTTTTATCAAGGGCCTCTATGTTCCATGAATTTTTTTTGGAGGAAGGAAAAAATATAACCATAGACACATCAGATAAAAATCTCTGCAAATTCAACTCCATATTAAAATACGGAGTTTAATTTGCAATCCAATGAAAGCGACAGATGAAAACCAAATAAACAAATAAATGTATGATAGAATGTCATAGGTGGTGATAAGTGCTCTGAAGAAAAATCAGTCAAGGAGAAGGGCCAGGTAGTGATGGAGAAGGAGTGTTGTTTTATATAGAATGGTCACAGAAAGTGTCCCGTGAAGGTAACCCTTATGTAGAGACCTGGAAGATGTGAGAAAGTGAGGCCAAAGAGGCTGGGCACAGTGGCTCACACCTGTAATCCCAGCACTTTGGGAGGCTGAGGCAGGCAGATCACTTGAGGTCAGGAGTTCGAGACCAGCCTGGCCAACATAGTGAAACCCCATCTCTACTAAAAATACAAAAAGTAGCCAGGTGTGGTGGCATGCACCTGTAATCCCAGCTACTCAGGAGGCTGAGGTGAGAGAATCACTTGAACCCGGGAGGCAGAGGTTGCAGAGAGCTGAGATCGGGCTTTTGTACTCCAGAGGCCAAGGAAGCCCTAGGGAAGAAGGCTTCGTTTGGGTGGGAACAGAGAAGAGTAGGGATTGAGGTGGCAATCACAGTCAGTTTAAGACTCTTCTTCCCCACCAGCTTATTTAAGTCCTGAGAGGCTCACAAAATCCCAGAACAGGAAGAACATCTAGTCCTACATGTCATCCCTTCATGCTGGAAGCTCCTGTGCCCTCCTCATCCTGATTTCCAGCCAGGACTATTAGCTTTTGATGCTTCACCTGTGCCACCTTGAAATGCCTGGCTCTCCTCGATTCTGTGACCTGCAGAAATCTGCAAGAGGCTTCTCAGAACTGTCTGTGTAGACACCACCTTCGGAATTACCTCAGTTTCTGTCCTGTGCCAAGAAGGGGTAATCTGAATGGGAGTCAGCCTCTGCCTGTCTTTTTTAGTCCTAACATCTCTTTGGAGGGATGGCAGGGAGAAAGTGGAGGGCGGAAGTAGGGCTGAATCTAGTTTTTTGTTGTTTTTGTTTTTGAGACAGGGTCTTACTCTGTTGCCCAGGCTGGAATGCAGTGGCACGATCTTGGCTCACTGCAACCTTCACCTCCCAGGTTCAAGAGATTCTCGCATCTCAGCCTCCCAAGCCTCTGGGATTATAGGCGCCCACCAAATTAGCCCATGTCCGTCTAATTTTTGTATTTTTAGTAGAGACGGGGTTTCACCATGTTGGCCAGGCTGCTCTCGAACTTCTGACCTCACGTGATCTGCTCGCCTCAGCCTCCCAGAGTGCTGGGATTATAGGTGTGAACCGCTGCGCCCGGGCTGGGTCTAGTTTTATGAGACCTTAAACTTATAGTATTTGGGATTACCCTCTTTTAAAACAGAAAAAACATGAATATACATGTAAGTGTGAATGGAAACATTTATAATATATAACACAAATGTAATATTAATAGATGTATAAGGTGGTAAACTTTCTATATTTTACTTGGAGTGGTAAAATATTGACTCTAGACTCTGACAGGTCAAAATAGAGCAATCACTAAAAATAACTTTACAAAGATATGTAGTAAGAAACACAATAGAGAAATTAAAATGAAATACTAAATCGTGTTCAAACAACCCCCAAAAAAAGTTAGAAAAGGGAGAACAGTGGAATGAAAAATAGAAGTAACAAACAGAAAATAAGTATTAATAATAGACTTATTATTTAGGTAGACCTAAATCCAAACAGATGAATAGCTACAATAAGCATCAATCGTCGAAATGCACCAATCAAAAGACAGATGGTCAAGAAGGATTAAAACAAACAAACAAAAATGTCCCAACTACATGCTATCTACAAAAATTCACTTCGAATGTAATGATATATCCAGGTTCAAATAGAAAGGATGAAAAATGATATACCATGCAAATACTAACAACAAGAAAGCTGAAGTGACTATATTAATATCAAAGTGAACTTCAGAAGCAAGAAAATTACTAAAGATAAAGAGAAACATTAAATAACAATAAAAGAGTCTATTTCCTAAGAGACAAAATCCTAACTTAACAACAGAGCTATAAAACACAGGAGGCAAAAACTGACAGAATTGAAAGGAGAAATACATAAATCCACCATTATTGTTGGAGACATCAACCTCAGTAATCAATATCAATGGACATAAAATCAGCAAGGATATAGAAAAACTGAACAATGCTATCAAGCAAATGTATCTAACTGGCATTTATAGAACAGTCTACCCAACACTAGCAGAATACAAATTCTTTTCAAGTGCACATGGAACATTCACTAAAATAGACTTTATCTTGTATGAAGAAATGGAACAAATGACATAAAAAATTGTAGAGGAAAATCCTTTAGTTAATATCTTTCTTTTTTTTTGAGACACCAGTCTCACTCTTGTCACTTAGGCTGGAGTGCGGTGGCACAGTCTTGGCTCACTGCAACCTCCACCTCCTGGATTCAAGCGATTCTTCTGCCTCAGCCTCCTGAGTAGCTGGGATCACAGGCACGCACCACCACACCTGGCTAATTTTTGTTTTTTAGTGGAGACAGGGTTTCACCATATTGGCCAGGCTGGTCTTGAATTTCTAACCTCAAGTGATCTGCCCCCACTCGGCCTCTCAAAGTGCTGGGATTACACGGGTGAGCCACCGTGCCTAGCCCCTTTAGTTAATATCTTAGGATGAAGGGGAAAGTAAAAAATGCAGATGAAAATCCTTTACTTAACATTTGAAGATGTGCTACTACTTACAATGTTTCTGAATCTTGGAAATAAATCCAAAGAATCTTTGAAATATAAACACAGATTCTTTGGAAATGTAGTTTTATTGACTAGCTGTTGATCCTGGAAGTATACAATAAAAAATATTAGAATCATGAATATTTTAAAAGCATAGAACTTAGAATAATTGCCTAATAGATTTGCAGAATCTTTAAAAAAAAAAAATAGACTGTTAGATACTTAGAGAGTATCGAAGCCAATAGTTTCAAAATCGAGGTCCCAGAAGATAGTACTATTTCAAAAACCCTAAAAGAAATTATGCTTTGTTAAATAAAATTTACTTACGACAAAACACCTTTCAGAATTTGGAACCTGTGGAAGAAAAATACCGTTATCTCTTGACGTCAAAAGGCTGAGAAGCTCTCATATAGTCCAGTGTCATATTTTACAAATGGCAAAATTTGTAAACTAATACAAGAGATTGCATTTTTATGGGACATTGTGTTACTGGTCACGATTCTTCACCCCTCTCTGTATCCATGCCCTTTGCACTTCCTCCCACAAAAGAAGTGACTCTGCACTTAGCCATGTGACTTGTTTTAGCCAATTAAATGAAGTGGAAGTGACAGGGTGGGAGTTTAAAGCCTAGGCCCCAAGAAGCCTCCTGTGTTTCCGCCTACTGTCTTGTGATTTTGCCATCACCATGAGAAGAATGTGTCTGGGCTCCCATAGGAGGAAAATGAGAGATATGGAACGGAGCTGCCCCAGCTGATGAATGCTGGTGGAGCCCAGCCTCTGGGAAAGCCCCAACCAACCCACCATCACATGATCAGACCTAGCCAAGGTCAACAGAGTTCTGGCTAATGCACAGATGCATGACCTACAACAGTAAATGTTGTCTCAAGCCACTGAGCTTTGAGGTGGTTCTTATACACCAACAGCTGACTACTGTGGGGAAGTGACTTTCTCAAGCCTCACAGTGGTAGTGGCACCAATGATTCTTCATCTAGTTCTCTTTCCACTGTGTCAGTGTTTCCTTAAGTGTGGATGGAGTTCCATGAGTGTACCCAAGGTGACCCAAGCAAGCCTCAGATGGGACCTTGAAAAGCACTGACTCACATATGGGGAGAGTTATTTCATTCCCAGTTCTTCACTAGTCCTTCTGATAACTTTAAGGAGAAAGTCCCAGTTAGATGCTAATATGTCCTCGACAGCTCTCCAACCCATGCTAATCTTTTTTTTTTTTTTTTAAATGGAAAGAGGGTCTCACTATGTTGCCCAGGCTGGTCTCAAACTCCTGGGCTCAAGCAATCCTCCTGCCTCAGCCTCCTCAAGTGTTGGGATTACAGGCATGAGCCACTGCACTTGGCCTTTTATTTTTAACAGCGAGAACATGCCTCGGGTTCAAATTTTTCAGGTAGGTGAGAGAATCTAGCAAGAATTTAATAATATTATTTAGTTTTAAGAGTATTTTTACAAATACCTTCTAGGCATTGCAAGACATAGATCCTGCTTTTCCACTTGTAGTTGAGACATGATCATTCTTCTTGGAAAGATCCCTTCAACATGAAAGCATCGGTGATTTCATGACCCATCATTCCAGTCCAAATAATAGATATTCTTCAAAATAGATCTTTTCTCACTGATGCTGAAAGGACTTTCCACTAATAGTATCTTTATAGGAAGCCAGTAAAACGTGGTATTGCTCCTGGCTTCATTCCAGAACCATCTCTTCGAAGTGGAATATGGCGACAATGGTGACAGCAAAGCCAAGCAGCATCACACTGGCCACCACTACACCATGCCTGGAGGAGCCAAAGCCACTATCTCAACTAGCGGGCTGGACTGCCACTCATTGCTGCTCCGCCTGCTAGGCACCCTGATTTTTTTTAATTTTTAAATACATTTACTTAAATAAATGCAATTAAGTACGTTTAAGTTAAAAAAAGAAATTTAAATAAAAATATGAAGTTAATCAAAGCATAGATGTTGATGGATCTGGCCAGAACTGTGCCATGGAACCTCACAATTATATCCTACTGGCAGAGGGCACAAATAGGCACTTCACGTGGGTGCTGAACTTGGGGGAGTGGAGATTGTTTGAGGTACACATCCACAAGGTCATGGGTCTGCCTTGTGTGGGCCTGCCAAAGCTCCATTCTAGAATTCGTCTTTAGAGATTGATTCATATTATGTGAGGACTCCGGACCATGATTTGGATCCAGGAGGGCCCAGCTCTCCTCATCTCTCCATGTGACCTTGGCTGGACCTCTTGCCAAGGGCTTTGACTTAATGCTGCCATTCTCTGTGATATAGTTTGGATTTGTGTCCCTGCTCAAATCTCATGTTGAATTGTATTTTCCATTGTTGGAGGACAGCCCTGGTGGAAGGTTATTGAATCATGGGAGTGGATTTCCCCCTTGCTGTTCTCATGATAGTCAGTTCTGATGAGATCTGGTTTTTTTGTTGTTGTTGTTTTGAGACAGGGTCTCACTCTGTTGCCCAGGCTGGAATGCAGTGGCTCGATCTTGGCTCACTGCAACCTCCACCTTCTGGGTTCAAGCAATTCTCGTGCCTCAGCCCCCCTAGTAGCTGAGATTACAGGTGCACACCACCATGCCCAGCTAATTTTTGTATTTTTAGTAGAGACGGGGTTATGCCATGTTGGCCAGGCTGGTCTCAAACTCAGGACCTCAAGTGATCTGCCCACCTCGGCCTCCCAAAGTGCTGGGATTACAGGCATGAGCCACTGTGCCTGGCTGAGACCTGGTTGCTTAAAAGTATCTATCACCCTCCCCTTCTCTCTCGCTCTCTGCTGCAGCCATTTGAAGACATGCTAGCTTCCCCTTCGCCTTGCGCCGTAATTGAAAGTTTCCTGAGGCCACCCCAGCCATGCCACCTGTACAGTCTGTGGAAGCATAAGCCAATTAAACCTCTTTTCTTTAAAAATTACCCAGTCTCAGGCATTTCTTTATAGCAGTGTGAGAATGGACTAATACGCTCTATGTCTAAATATATCTAAGTGAAGTGAGACTAAGTTGCTGGTGGACTTGGTTGGACTCAGACTTCTTCTAAAGGAAAGCTGCTCATGCCTGCCTGCTCTCCTTCCCTTACCAGCTTCATTTGGAGATTTCTCCCCATCTGGTTTAGCAACAGGCTGATTAGGGGCCCTTAATACTGCCTCAGAGAAAATTCAGATAATAAATATGCCACCACTCTCAATGGCAACATGTTCCTTCTAGAAACACTTAAAGAGATGTGGGCTTGGGTTTGAGTTTCTTCTGGGGCCTCAAAGGACCTTGGGGCCTAGAGGTTCTCTCCCAAAGGGGAACTAGAGACATCCAATGTTATGGATTGAATTATGTTCCCCTAAAATTAATATGTTGAAGTCCTAATCCCAAGGATTTCATAATATGGCCTTATTTGGAAATAGAGTCATCACAGATGTAACTAGTTAAGCTAGGAAGAGCTCATACCAGAGTCGGGTGTTCCTCTAATGCGATATGCCTGGTGGCCTTATTAAAAGGGGCAATGGGGACACAGACATGCCCACAGGTAGAACACCATGTAAAGCTTTGGAATTTGTTGTCATAAGCCAAGGAACTGTCACAGTCTAGGAGAAAGGACTGGCAGGCATGAGCAGCTTTCCTTTCCAAAGGATTTTGAAGATTATACAAAGCTTTAAAAGAGAGGACTGTAGAAGAGCTCTCCTAAGCTGTGGCTTTATTCTAAATTATCTCCTTCTAAATGTTCAGGTAAACTAATTTAACATAAAAATGAGCCCCAAAAGTATCCAGGTCAAATCCTATACAAAATAAGAAAAATAGGATATGGAGAATAACATCCTTACAGATTATGAAAGCACTTCAGAAAGACATGTTTGTAAAGCAGATTAGAACTGCAATGTACAATTTTAAAGTGAACTAAAAAGACATTAGGAAAAACTTAGCAATTTTATTTAGAAATAAAAGAAACGTAATTTAAGAATAAAGTCTAAACTAGAGGGAACAGAGTGGCTGTTCATCATATGCAGAACAAATAGTACCTTAAGAAAAAGAAAGTTGAAAGGAGGAAAGTTTTTAAACAAAAAGAAATGAAGAAACATATAAGAAAGATTCACGAGAAGCGACAAATATTGGTAGGCAAAGAAGATCCATCATAGAGATAATAGGAGTCCTTAAGAGAGAAAAATTGAAGCAAATAAACAAAATAAATACTACAATAAGTAATTAAAATCACCTTTCTTGAAACAAGAAATATTTAAATTTACATATTGAAAATACATACTGAAAAAGCACACTAACTATCTGAGAATATTGGCCTCTATTGACCAATGCCAAGATATATTCCAGTAAAACAACTAGTCTTTTTTTTTTCTTTTCTTTTCTTTTTGAGACTGAGTCTCTCTCTGTCACCTAGGCTGGAGTGCAGTGGCGCGATCTTGGCTCATTGCAACCTCCACCTCCCGGGTTCAAGTGATTCTCCTGCCTTAGCCTCCTCCTGAGTACCTGGGATTACAGGCGCGCCCCTCCATGCCTGGCTAATTTTTGTATTTTTAGTAGAGACGGGGTTTCACCATGTTGGTCAGGCTTGTCTTGAACTCCTGATCTCGTGATCCGCCCACCTTGGCCTCTGAAAATGCTGGGATTACAGGCGTGAGCCACTGCACCCGGCCAAAACAACTTTTAAAGACAAATTTTAAAATTGGGCATCTAGGCAAAAAGAGTATATAACATAAAGAAAGACCATTAGTGTATCATAATTTTTTGATGGAAACACTTTATGGTAGATGAAAAGGAGTAAAATATTGAAGATACCTTAAGGAAAGAAAATATGAACTCAAGGATTTTTTTTTTTTAGATGGAGTCTCACTCTGTCGCCCAGGCTGGAGTGCAGTGGTGTGATCTGGGCTCACTGTAACCTCTGCCTCCCAGGTTCAAGCAATTCTCCTGCCTCAACCTCCTGAGTAGCTGGGATTGCAGGCACCCACCACCATGCCCAGCTAATTTTTGAATTTTTAGTACAGACAGGGCTTCACCATGTTGGCCAGGCTGGTCTCGAAGTCCTGACCTCAGGCGATCTGCCCGCCTCGGCCTCCCAAAGTGCTGGGATTACAGGCATGAGCCACCATGCCTGGCCCTCAAGGATTTTATATCCATCAAAATTGGCATTCAATACAAAGGACTTAAACTGTCATCAACCTACAAGAACCCAGGAAATGTTTTTTCCATGAGCCTTTCTTGAGGAATCTCCTACAATATGAGCATCAGACAACACAAATAAGTAGAGAGATGTCAATATAAAGATTGATTCTGAGCATTTATATATACTCACTTGTGGAACTAAGACTAGAAAGAGAGTGTATATTAAAGGCTTTATTATTTGATTATGTAAATATAAAAAGGGGGAGGGAATGGAATGGCATATGCAAAATTTTTTAAACTGTTGTCAGTAATTAGAATTAGGATTGGTAGTATTGTTGTGTGTGCAACATGGGATGAATTAAATAATTAAAGACTATTGACATCCTAATTACATCATTCCCTATGATATTAAGAACCGGAATTCTCAGAATGCAAGAAAAAAGATTCAAATATAGTGTAAAAGAAGTTAAGTGAACAATCTGAGTTCTAAGTTAGAACTGAACTCATTGAACCTGTATGAATTCATGAGTTTTTATATATATATATATGTATATTAACTTTGCCCACTCAAGAAGCCTAGACTTAATGAGCAGCCCAGGAGCAGTGAACATCTCTAGCATTCATATTATAGTCTTGAAATAAAATTTTTCATTAGAAGGACCCAGGACTCCTTGAAGAAATGGCTGATTCTAGGTATAAAGCAGGAAATGAAGGTAGGACAAGCCTGGAATATTTTGTCATTCAAGATACAAAGAAGCTTCAAGGACTAAGGGAGATAAGTCAAAAGGCCTCAGGAGCCAAGCCAAAGAGCTTCCTACTGTTCAAAGATGGAACAACTTGATTGTCAATTAGAATAAAAATGCAATGGATTGAAAACCATAAACCATACTTAAATCCATGATTTAATAATAAAAGAATTTAAATGGTAGCCTTTGGAGGATAACAGGAACAAATTCATGATCTTGAAACCTGGTAAATAAAGAGAATCAAGAAGTTATCTTCTCTTTTATGTATTAATTATACCACTTGGGTAATGGTGTTAGTTCACTAGGGCTGCCAAAACAAAATACCGCCAAGTGGGTGGCTTAAACAACAGAAATTTATTTTCTCACAGTACTGGAGGCTGGGAAGTCCAAAATCAAGGTGCCACAAACTGTGGTTTCTGATAAGCCTTCCTGGCTTACAGAGGGCTGACTTCTCACTGTGTCCTCATATGGCCCTTCCTCTTTGCAGGTGTGGAGAGAAGGACACAGACCACTGGAGTCTCTTTGTTTGGTGAGGGTACCAGTCTTATTGGATTAGTACCCCACCCTTCTGACCTCATTTAACCTCAACTAACTCCCTACTGGCCCTATCTCCAAGTACAGTGACATTGAGGGGTAGGCTTCAATGGGTGAATGAGTTTGGGGAGGGATACAATTCAGTTCATAACAATAACCAATGGTGAGTGAGAAAAGTGTCTCTTTATAAAATTATTCCAGTAAAAAAAAGAAAAAGAAAAAAATGAAATTAGAACATCCCCTTTTTCCAATCCCCAATCTTTAAGCATCACTGCCTTCTCAAAGAGAAGCACCCAGACAGGATGTGCCACATGATAAAATAACACAGCGTCTGAGCCTGATCAAGCCTCTGGACCAGCTGTCCATTTACAGTAAAGACATTAGACAGAGGAATCTGTTGAACTTCACCAAGACTTGCAATCAGCAAATTCCAAACTATGGGACTCTGTACAGGTCAAATGGCCTGGCTTCTTCAACAGATGAATTTTAAAGAAAGAGAAGAGAGGAAAGGGAGCCTGTAGATTAAAAGAGATTCAAAAGATATATCAACGTTTTTTTAAATGGCAAGACTAAACCATAGTGTCTGGGGATGCACACTTGGATGATAAAAGAAGCAAGAAAGTGATTGATATGAAAGTCAGGGTAATATTGCTTTTGGAGGGGAGAGGGAGCTATAATTGGGATAGGGCATATGGAGGGGCTTCTGAATGGCTGGCAAAGTTATATTCTTGACTTGAGTAATAGTTTAAAGGGTTCAGTTTATAATAATTTACTAAGTTAAACATTTGCCGTGTGAGATTTTTAATATGTTTTATTTTACAATAAAAAGTTTTAAAACACAAGTGTTTTATTTTACAATGAAAAGTTTTAAAACATTTACAGGAAAATGATTTCTCTTAAATGACAGATATAAAGACAAAGATAATAGACTAATGACAAATTAGGAGATGTTTGCAATTTCTCAAACTGTCAGGGGACAAATAACTAGAATATTCAAAGAAGTCCTTTAAATTGGCAATATATATACTCCATAATAAAAAACTGGCAAGAGAAATGGATACCAATTTATGGAAAAAGAAAGAAGCCAACAAGTAAGTGAGAGATGCTCAAATTAATTAGTAATATGACAAATAAAACAAACAAAAAATAAAAAGAGAATTAGCACTTTACATTTATTAACCAGGCAAAAACTAAAAGGCTAGTAATACCTGGCAAAGATGTGGAGATAAGAGCCCACAGGCATGGCCGGAAAGAATGTAGACTGGAACAGCCATTCTGGAGAAATAATTTGGCTGAACTTAATCAAAGTGAGTATGTGCATATGCTATGACCCAGCAACAACAACATTTCAGAAAACTTGAGCAGATTGGAGAGCAATTTGGGAGTTTCATAAGAAATCTTCCCAACTCCCTGAGAAATCACACCAAATAACAACTCTATTCTTGTGGAAGGGAAGGGTATTTACAAAATCTTGGGCATCTCTTTGGAGTCTAGCACATACCATCCATGTGATCTTGGATAAAGTCTCAGTCTGTATTACCTGAGCTAATCGTATTACTTCATTGGGTTAAACTGATTAAATGTGCTTTCATTGCTGTTAATATGGGTATGTAGAGAGAGTCTAGAGCTCATGAGATAATTTCTAGCTAGAATCATTTGTGAGTCATAAAATATAAATGATATTTAAAATTATGAGACTGAACAAAAGGGTTGCTATGGTCTGAATGTGTTCCCCAAAATGTGTGTGTTGGAAACTTAATTGCCAATGCAACAGTGTTGAGAGTGGGGCCTTTTGAAAGGTGTTTAAGTCATGAGGGCAGAATGGATCAAGGTACTGATAAAAGAGCTTGACGGAGGGAGTTTGTTCCTTTTTCATAATTCCGTATCTTCCACACTATGTGAATTTACAGATTTCCTCTCCTCTGGAGGACAACAGCATCAAGGCACCATCTAGGAAGCAGAGGGCAGCCCTCACCACACAGCTGAACATGCTGGTGCCTTGATCTTGGACTTTCCAGCTTCTAGAACTGTGAGAAATAAGTTTGTTTTCTTTGTAAATTACCCGGTAGAGGTATTAAGTTATATACAAAGAGAATAAGGAAAGCATCTAAAAGGAATATATAGAAGTAAAAGAAAGAGTCCTAGGACTGATTCTGGGGGTCTCCAACAGTCAGATGTCAAGAACATTAGGAAGAACCAGCAAAGAGAACAGTGTCAAATGCTTCTGAGCAATCAGGTAAGGCGAGGTCTGTGAACTGACCTCTGGATTTGGCAATGTAGAGGTATTTGGTGACCCTGATGAGAGTAGCTTTGAAGGAGGGAAACCTGTTTGGCATAGAAGGAAAGAAAATGAAGATAGTGAATATATACAATTTTTTAGGAGTTTTGCTTCAAATGAGAAGAAACAAAATGTGGGGGTAGCTGCACAGAGATATTGAGACAAGGGAAGGTATATACTTTTTAGAAGATGGGAGACTAATGGTATATTTGTCTACTTATGGGAATAATTTAGCAGAGAGAGGAAAATGATTCATGGAGGGATGATTATAGGAGCAAAGTCCTTAATTAGATGAGAATGATGGGATCCAGAAGACACATGGAGAGAGAGAAAGGGAGAGAGAGAGAAAGAGAGGGAGGGAGAAGTATTAGAGAGATGCGGTAATGGGCTAATGTGGAAGTTTTGATAAAAAGTTATTATCATTCCACTTGCTTTCATTTGTAAGCCATCAGTTAGAAGTGAGGAGAGAAAGGAGGGGTCAAAGATGTGAGGAAGTAAGAGAAAGTGAAATGATTGCCCAGGAAGTGGAAGAGTAAATTGACTACAGAAATATATTATAGTAGCATTGTCAGATATCATAGGATTGGAAAAAATATACTACTTGCTAAAATTCTGGAAAGGAATGAACAGCAGGGGAGTGAGCTGAATTATATAGCTTCTTTACCCCAGATCATTTTCCAATTCTAGGCAAAAGCAGGATGCTGAGAATCCAAGTTTTATGCAGCACCAGACTAATGTGGAAGAAACCAGCAGAGCCTTTGGCAGACTTGAGGGCTCATTAATCTCTCAGGACACTTGCTGGATTCTGGGATACCTGGTGCAGGGGGCTATAAACCTTGGCATAAAGCCTCTGAGAAGAAGTGTTCAGTGTATGACTGACTGAAGCACAGGGAAACTGACCTTCCTGGGGTTACCTTACAGTCTTGACTCAGTACAATCCCTGACTTTTATGATGATAAGCCCCACTCTGTGCCTAGCAGAGGGTAAATCTTCTCTAGAGCAATATATCATCTGGAGTCTCTACATTATGTGTAATAAGTGGCATTCTATTAAAATTATTAGTTATGCCAAAGCTAGGACATATCTGAAAACAAAGAGAATAAAATAGACAATAGAAACAGGTATATGATAATGACTTTGACATACTAAGATTAATATGTTAAAAAACAGAAAAATATGCACAAAATCTTGAAAAGATGGAGAATTTCATCAGAAAATTAGCATCTATAAAAAAGAAAAAATGATACCTCTAGAATGAGAAAATATAATATCTGAAATAAAAAATTCATTAGATGAGATTAACAGAAATTTGATACAGTGGAAGATAGGATTAGTACACTTAAAAAAATGAAAAGTGTCCAAACTAAAGTATACATAGAAAAGTAATAGAAAATACACTAATATGTCATAGATATGTGAGACCTAGTAAAAAAATATACATTTATTTGGAGTCCTAGAAGGTGAGGATAAGAATACAAAATTAACAATATTTGCAGAAATAAGAGCTAAGAATTTTTTCAAAACTGATAAAAGATATCAACCCACAGACTTAAGAAGCTCTGACAATCCCAAGCAGGGTAAATACTAAGAAAGTTATACATAGGAACATCATAGTAAGACTGCTGAAAAACAAAAATAAAGAGAAAAATCTTAAAAGTAGTCAGAGGTAAATGACATTACCTACAGAAGAGCAACAATAAGACTGATGGTAGACTTTTCAACAGAAATGATGAAAGCCAGAAGACAATGAAATAACATTTATAAAGTGCTGAAAAATATACATAATTGATAACTTAGAATTCTATATCCAGTAAAAATACTCTTCAAAAATAAAGGCAAAATCAAGATGGCTTTAGACCAAAAACAACAATAACAACAAAACCAGGGCTGAAATTTATCGCAAGATTACTGGTACTAAAATATTCAATAAAGTTATTTCTAAAAGCCAAAATAAAATTATCCCAGAGTGGCCAGGCATGGTGGCTCACACCTGTAATCCCAGCACTCTGGGAGGCCAAGGTGGGCAGATCATGAGGTCAGGCCATGGCCAGCATGGTGAAACCCTGTCTCTACTAAAAATATAGCTGGGTGTGGTGGCATGTGCCTGTAATCCCCGCTACTCGGGAGGCCGAGGCATGAGAATCACTTGAACCCAGGAGGCGGAGGTTGCAGTGAGCCGAGATCGTGCCACTGTACTCCAGCCTGGTGACAGAGTGAGACTGTCTCCCCCCCGCCAAAAAAAAAAAAAAAAAGAAAGAAAGAAAATTATCCCAGAGTACAGAACTTCAGGGAGGAATAATTCAAGTTTACCAAGTGATAGGAAGGAAAATTCAAGTTTATCATGCTCCTCAAATAATGGCCCACTATTGTCATCAGGATATATAAATATTCTCATTTGTTCTTTTATTGTTCTTCTCTTCTTTCTGAATCAATCTTTATATTCCCCTGCCTCACCACCCCCAACCTCAAGAAGACACCCTCCTTAGTGTGTATGCTGTATCTTCTTGATACATTATGTATTTCAGAAAATTATAAAATTTTGTGTATTTATGTATGTTTTACATTTATACAATATTAAAACACATATTTTGGGCTATCAATCTCAAAACAAATGTATAATATCAGATGATAATAAACACTAAGAAGAAAAAGCAGGGTACAGATTCATGTGATCAAAGAAGGTGTCTCAGAAGAGGTGATAATTGAGAGAGATCTGAATAGAGTTAGGCAAGAAGAAGTAGAGGGACTCGTAAGTGCAAAGGCCCTGTAGAAGGAGCATAGTTAGTGTGTTTTAAATAATCCTGATAAGTTTCTTGGAATCGCCCATTAGTCTGCACTGGATACTGTATCTTGAGCCCCAGTGACTCATTTGGTTCTAATTTTGATGATTTGTAGCACCTGGTGCTGGGACAAGGCTGCCTCTGGAGTTGTTAATGCCTTGTAAATCTGTCCCTTTTAAGTGGCACCATGTGCACATGCTTTGGCACAACTATAATTGCAGTTTGTGTTTTAATTAGAGGAAGCCCCCTGGGACATTAGCTATGCACTAGCAAAGGCAGACATCCTCCTGCAGAGTGCTCCTAACTAACGATATGCTCTAGGCAGACTGGTCCACTGGGGTCAACTGGAAGCTTAGGGCTGCAGATGTGGCAAGGGCAGCTGAGAGATGCCCTCCACCTGATGGTGCAGGTGGCCACAAATCTTTTCTTCCAGGATGGATTCCCTGTGTTGGCAGCAGCTCTCTGGAAGGGGAGATAAGAATTGCTTGCCCCATTTAATGGGGAAACCAAGGCAAGAGTTTCTTAGATTTCCTTTAGGCAAATGCCATTCAAATCATTCATGAACCATTTACTGAACCTTCATTCAGTGCCAGGCTCTGTGCAAATGCCAGGGAGAAGAGTAAAGCCACGATTCCTGTCGTCAAGGAACTTAAAAGCATTTTCACATTTTGACTTTGCTACATGAATAGACTGTCTTGAGTAGAAGCAGTTATGAGCTAGCAAGCTGGAGCCTTGAAATCTAATCTCTAATCTGAACCACCTCTTGGGTGGAAGCCAGGGGTGTCTGGTGTGTAATTCCTGGGCTCTGAGTATTACTAGACCTTCCTTTCTCCTCCCTCCTTTTTCTTCCTCTTTTCTCTCCCTCCCTAAGTATGTTTTGAACACCCACTATGTCTCATTCACTCTTCTGGGCACTGAGATGTCAACTGTGACCAAAACAGACATGGTTCCTGCCCTCACAAAGCACACAGTCTAGTGAGAAAGACAAATAATAAACCAATATATTTACAAATCAAATGATCACCAACTCTGATAGGCGCTAAGAAGAATATAGAGTCTTATGATAGAACATAACAGGTGGGTCAGGGAGACACTTTAAGGCAGTGATACTTAAGCAGACCTGAAAGATGAGAGGTAGCTGGCCAAGCAGAGACCAAAGGGAACAGAAATCCAGGTTAATGAAATAGTAAATGCAAGAAATAACTGAATGTATTTAAGGGACAGAAGGAAGGCCAGTGTGTTTGGAGCACCTAAGCCAGGGAGAGAGTGGAATAGACAAGGTTAAGAAGAGGATAGGATCTCACTGGCCATGAGCAAGAGCTGGGCTTTTATGCCCAAGGTGACAGGAAGTTTTGCAAGACTTTAAATCAGGGTGTGTCATGATCTGGTTTATGATTTTAAGAGACCATTCTGGCTGCTGTTTGGAGGATGCATTGGTGAGGGAGTAAAGAATAGAAGTAGGGAGGTGAGGATGCTGCAGAGACCACCCAGGAAAGAGTTGATGATATTCTGATGTAGGTGTTAGCAGTTCAGGCAGAGAGGAGAATTTAGGGATATGTTTTGTAAGTGGAACTGATAGAATACATCAAAGGATTATATATGTATTGGGGTACCTGCCCCGATAATCACGTAGGTTCTTTTCTATTTTTCCTAAGCGTCGGCTGGCTTGAGAAATAAAGGGACAGAGTACAAAAGAGAGAAATTTTAAAGCTGGGCATCCGGGGGAGACATCACACATTGGTAGGATCTGTGATGCCCCACAAGCAACAAAAACCAGCAAGTTTTTATTAGGGATTTTCAAAAGGGGAGGGAGTGTGAGAATAGGTGTGGGTGACAGACATCAAGTACTTAACAGGGTAATAGAATATCACAAGGCAAGTGGAGGCAGGGCGAGATCACAGGATCACAGGACCGAGGTGAAATTAAAATTGCTAATGAAGTTTTGGTCACCACTGTCATTGATAACACCTTATCAGGAGACAGCGTTTTGAGATCAACCGGTCTGACCAAAATTTATTAGGCGGGAATTTCCTCTTCCTAATAAGCCTGGCAGTGCTATGGGAGACTGGGGTCTATTTCACCCCTGCAGCCTCAACCATAAGAGAGAGGCCACGCCCAGGGGCGCTGTTTATAAGCAGATACCTCCAGGCACGTCTTCTCTTTCTCAGGGATGTTCCATGCTGAGAAAAATAATTCAGTGATATTTCTCTCATTTGCTTTTGAAAGAAGAGAAATATGGCTCTGTTCTGCCCGGTTCACCGGTGGTCAGAATTTAAGGTTATCTCTCTTATTCCCTGAACAATTGCTGTTAACCTGTTCTTTTTTCAAGGTGCTCAGATTTCATATTGCTCAAACACACATGCTGTACAATTTGTGCAGTTGACGCAATTATAACACGGTCCTGAAGCGACATACATCCTCCTCAGCTGACAGGATTAAGAGATTAAAGTAAAGAGAGGCATAGGAAAGCACAAGGGTATTGATTGGGGAAGTCATAAGTGTCCATGAAATCTTTACAATTTATGTTTAGAGACTGCAGTAAAGACAGGCATAAGAAATTACAAAAGTATTAATTTGGGGAACTAATAAATGTCCATAAGATCTTCACAATCCAGGTTCTTCTGCCATGGCTTCAGCTGGTCCCTCCGTTTGGGGTCCCTGACTTCCTGCAACATATATGGGTCATGGAGGGGAGAGAGGAGCCAAAGATAACTCCAAGGTTTTTACCCCAATAAACTACAGCACATGGATGGAGTTGCTGTTTGCTGAGATGGGGAAGATAGAGAAGTAGCAATTTGGAAGTGAAGATTCAGACTTCCACTTTGGGTGTGTTAACTCTCAGATGCTTGTGAGTCACATAAGCAGAGATATCAAGTGAATAATTGGGCATACTGGGCTGAAACTCAGAGGACAAGTCTGGGAAAGGGAAATAAATGTAGGTGTTACTAGCAGTTAAGTAGTATCTAAATTAGGGGCTTTCAACTGTAGCTGCATGTTGGAGTCACCTGGGGGAGGTTTTTAACTCTAGGTACCCAGGATATAATGCAGACCATTAAAATCACAATCTCTGGGGGATGAGATCCTGGTGTCCGTATTTTAAAACACCCTGGGTGATTCCAATGTGCAGCCAAGGCTGAGAAACAAGGCTTTAAACACTGGTTGAGATAGAGCAGTGAGAGGTTCTCAAGGGGTGGTCCCAGGACCAGCATCATCACCGTCACCTAGAAATTGTTAAAATGCAAGTGTTCAGGTTTCACCCTACAGCGATGAAATCAGACACTGTGGGAGTGAGACCCAGCAATCTATGTGTTAACAAGCCTTCCCTGTGACGGTGATGCATGCTAAGGTTTGAGAAACCTGAGATAGAAAGGGAATAGGGGGTGGGAAGGAGGAGAGGAGCTCACATGTGAGTCCTGAGTCAGCTGGCATCTAGAAACCAGGTAGATGGGGAGAAGCCAGCAGGGAGACTGAGGAACAACCAGGGCTGTGAGGATACAGAAGCCCAGACAGGATCATCTATCAAGGAGGGTGCTGTCAACTGGGTTGAATGCTCAGGGAATTCAAATAAAATAAGATCAGGAAAATGAGTACTGGATTTGGCAGCATGGAATCCTGGTTGGCTTGGTAGAAGCTGTTTTAGCCCAATCGAAGCAAGTCCCTGGAGGAGGAAATGGTCTTGCAGGCTTGCACTTGGCATGGACTTGGCACTCAGGCTGGGCTCAGACAGTAATTGCTTTTCCCTTCACCTTTGGAAAGTTCATTGTTGAACAAATGCAAAGTATTATTCTCTTCCAATATTGATTTTTTCTTAATAAGTCATGAATAATAATAAAAGATTATTGTCTTACAAGCTTGTGGCCTTCAGAGTGCTACTGGCAATCCAAATTTTCACAAAAATTCTGTGAGGTAGAAAGATCAGGAGTAGATATTGTGAGTTGATTACACAGCAGCCAATTCTTAACCTCCTTCTTGTTTGCTGCTTCCCCCAAAGGAGGCTGAACAACAACAACAAAACCCTGATATTGGCATTCCCACTTCACTTTCCTGCTAGAGTGGCCACATGATCCATGTCTGCCCAGTAAAATGTAAAGGGAACCTTCTGTGAGACTTTAGGAAAGACATTGTGGAAATATTAAGGTTGGTGCAAAAGTAATTGCTGTTTTTGCTGTTGGTGCAAAAGTAATTGCTGTTTTTGCCATTGAAAGTAATGGCAAAAACCACAATTACTTTTACACCACGATTCGCCATTGAAAGTAATGGCAAAAACCACAGTTACTTTTGCACCAACCTAATAGAATGGGGAGAGGGAAGGAGGAGAAATGAGAGGGTATGAGTGAGCACTTAGTCCTTAGTCACATCACTGAGCCAATAAACCAGCGCTGGAGCTTCTTGCTTCCAGGCATCTAGTTTATGAGATATTATTGTTTTAGCTACTATTAAGGGTTCTGCTACTTGCAGCTGCAAGCATTCCTAACTGATATGGGAAGGTGTTTTTATTTACTTTTGGCAGATAAGAAAACAGCAATAGAAAAAAGATAAGATTTTCTTAGGGCCTCACAGCAGTGAGTGGCAGGGCCAGGGTTGGGTTTGGATTCAGGGACTCACCCATGCAAGGTTGTTTGTTGGGTCACTATCTCCTGGAGGCAAAGCCAACAGCCATGCAAATCTTTGAGGAGATGACATCTCAGCTGAGATCTGAAAGGGATGGGAAAGGTGTATGTCAGACAAAAAGTACAGTGTGTTCAAAAGACTGAAAGGCTACAAAGGGCTGAAGGTTGCAGGAATTGACCTTGAGCACCGGGCTGGTGAGGAAGGGTCTTGAAATGAGTTTGGAGGGGTTGGTGTTCACCAGAAAGCATCTGTGTCACAGTAAATCATATTATTCCTAATTTTCACCTTTTCCTATATCCATGCCCTTTGCCACATGACTCATCAATTTTCTCCACATCTAATTGATGTTGAGCTTGGCCATGTGACGTGCTTTGGCTGATGGAACGTGGGCAGAAGAGACAGCACACTAGCTCTGAGCTAAAGCCTGTGAGGTCCTGCCTGCTTCTAGCTGTCTTCTGTGGGTCAAGGAGGATGAGAGACATGTGGAGCAGATCCGCATGCATGCCTGGAGCCCAGCCCAGTCTAGACCACCAAAATCCCAGCTGACCTACAGACCCATGAGTGAGAATAAGTTGTTGTTTTAAGTCACTGAGCTTAGGGGTAGTTAGTTTGCAGCATTGTTGTGACAGTTGCCGAGTGAGACAAATGGGAATGCATGACAGTGGGAAAGGTAAATAATATGATCATACTGCCTCATAATCGAGGAGGAAAGCCAGTCACAGACACATGCAATTAAAATCTAGAATGATTGATAAATAAAATGATAGAGGGAGGTACATAAAGTTGTGGGAAGATGGAAGGGGAACCTAGCGTCCTGGAGAGGGACAGCCAGAGAAGGCTTCCTGGAGGATGTGGCAGCATTATCCTGATGGGCAGAATGGAGTGGGGTGAGGAGTGGGTGAATGGTGTCAGAGGACACAAGATTACCAAGCTTATGCAGACGTGGAGGCATGAGAGGAGATGCCACATTTCAAGGGTGACTGAGAGTTGCTCTTTGGCATGACCTCTCTACCTTGTGCTCTGCTATTCACAAACATCTCATGGAAATGTAACAGGTAAAATCTACCAACTTGAGTTAGTTTTTTTTTAATCTTTCCAATGAATTGCTTGAGCCTCTCCATGCCTTATTAAGAAGTCTTGGTGTGTTCCCAGCTGAGATATTCATCCCATCTCCCCAAGTTTTCCAGGGACTAAGGATACTTTATTTAAACATCAAATGGAAAGAACTAGTAGAGCTCAGTCTGCAGCCATTGCTGCCACTTGCAGCCACATGGTGCCTCTGTTGAGCCCTGGCCCATGCAGGCAGATGGGGAGAATGCTTCCGGGGGCCCAGGGCCTTTCCCGGGCTCACTGGTGCCCAGTGCTTGTGTTCTAGGGTTTTAGCTCTTTCTGGTCTACATACCCAGGCTCGTCATTGTTCCTCTGATAGGGTAATGTGAGAATTAAATGACTAATGTGGGCAAAAAATTTGGAATAGTGCCTGGTGTATGTTAAGCATGCAATAGATGCTACTTGTTTTCATTGGTCCTCACAGCATCACTTCTGTACAAGTGTGAGTTGGTTCAAAGAGACTTTTAGCCTCAGCCCCGTAATGTACCTATCTGAAACCCTCTCTATGAACCCATGGCCCTTAGTATGAATGGGGTGGAGGGACAGAGGAGACTTCTTTTCTTGAGGGTCTTCTTTCCTCCAGACCTTAGCTTGGGCCACCCTGATCCACCAGGACAGGTCTCCCTAACTGTGGTTGCCATTATGTTGAACTGCTTGGAATCAAAGAAGTGACCCCAAGTAAAGTGGCACTCAGAACTGAGCTGACCCTGAAGGACTTGACAACTGAAGGCGGGGGAAGCATGGTCAGCAGAGAGCCTTCAGCATCAGACCCTTCAAGGTTAGCCTCAGCTTGAGAGGCCACTTAATCCCAGACCATGCCCTTCCTGGGGCAACCTGTATTTGGTGAATAGTGAGCTATCAAAATGAAGGGGCTGAGACAAAAGTCTGGATATTTTGTTCTCTTTTGGGATTCTCTGAGGGGTAACTCTTTTTAATTTTAATTTTTGTGGGTACATAGTAGGTGTATATATTTATGTGGTACATGAGATGTTTTGATACAGGCATGTAATTCATAATAATTACATCATGTAAAATGGGGTATCTATTGAGGGATAATTCTTGCTCCCAACTTCCTCACCATGTTGACCAGGCTTTACTGGGTCACATTGCAGTTAAGTATCTCCTCCTGCTCAATCCCGATTCCTGCCCCTTTCTTTTGCAGATATTGATTCCTAATAAACACCTTGCACCTAAACTCTGTCTTCGTGTCTGCCTGCATAGAACCCAACCTGCAACACAAATTCTGATTCCTGGAGGTCAGGTATTGGCTCTTCCACCTCTTCTTCCTATAAGATCCAGGTCTCCTTATGCATACAGGTCTCCCAGGCATGAGCTTGGCAAACAATGGAGTAAGGTGAAGGGGGAAGCTGTCAGGCCCCAAAAGCCTCCACTGCACCCCATCCCAGGCAAATGATGCCAGCTCACCTGGCATTCACACAGCCAGTGTGTCTTTCCTTGGCCAAAAGAGTCTAAGGCATCTTATTGTTTCCTCCTAGTCAGAGCAATGGGTGGTGGCTCCTGTCACCTCATTATACATTGTACTTACTTGTTCTTCATCTGTCTGTCCCACTAGCTTGGGAGTTCCCCCTTTCCTTGAGGATATGGAATATTTTACTCATATCTATACAGAGAATAAATGTGTGTTGAATGAATGCCTATGAGTTGTGCTTCCTCCCCTGGACTGTGAGATCCTTGAGGATGGAAATTATGCCTTTTTCTTGCTTAGCACCCCAAGGCCTGGGGATGGCTACAGAAGGTGCTAATTAAGATTGGAGGGTAGATGGATGCATGAATGATTGCATGCCATGAAGACTGGCCTCTTAAGGGCAGAGGTGAACTACAAATGCCCCACTGAGCATCACCTGGAAGAGAAGGGATAATTTCAACGTGGCCTTGGGGAGACCTTTCAGAAAAGGGAGATGCTGAGCTGCACTAGAGGGAGTATATTGGGCTGGAGATGGGGTATTTCATGTAGAAGGGACGGTGTGAATGTGAAACCCAGCTGTCATTTCTGCCCTCTCAGCATTCACAATCCCTTTGGGAAGTATCTCCCTCATCTCCCTCGGAGGAAAAGCCCCCAGTTCTCAGTCCAGGTGGGGTTGACCCCTTCCCATCCCTGAGCTACAAAGGTGGATGGGCACAGCATTCAAGTTTGGCCACAAGATTGGTTTGGGGATGAACTCGTGGACTAACCAGGCCCATCACTGCCAGTCTGCCTTAGGACATTTGGTACAACTTACAGGAAAAAGAACAGGATCTGTTAGAATGTCTTCAGCTGCAATTACAAAAACTACACAGCTGAACAGGCTGAAATGTGAAAATGCATCATTTCACATAAAGGGGAGTTTGTGGCAGGGCAGCTTCAGGGCTGGTTACTTTTGTTGCTCAAAAATATGATCAGTGGGCCGGGCATAGTGGCTCACGCGTGTAATCCCAGCACTTTGGGAGGCCAAGGCGGGTGGATCACCTGAGGTCAGGAGTTCGAGACCAACCTGACCAACATGGTAAAACCTCGTCTCTACTAAAAATACAAAAATTAGCTGGGAGTGGCGGTGGGCGCCTGTAATCCCAGATACTCAGGAGGCTCAGGCAGGAGAATCGCTTTAACCAGGCAGAGGTTGCAGTGAACCAAGATCGAGGCATTGAACTTTAGCCTGGGTGAAGAGTGAAATTCCATCTCAAAAATATATATATATATGATCAATGGCCTAGGTTTTATCTACTAGTTGGCAATTTAAAGCGTATCAGCCTGTCCTCATAGTCACAAAATAGCTGCTGCAGATCCAGGCATTATGCCCATCCATAATAAAGACCAAAGGTGAAAAGGGACAATTTCCTCCTCTGTGGCTGTCACATCTATGGTCTACATTAGCCTCACATGCCCATGTTCTAACCAATCACAGACCAAGTACATTGCCTTAGGCAGTGCATTCTCAATGGGGCAATATTGCTCCTAAGGCTGTAAAAATTAGTTTAGGGTGAGGTATGACAAAATCTTAGATATGACAACCATTTGTGACCCTCTAAGAAACCACACTACATAAATAGATATGTCTGTAGTATATATATATTTTGTGGGAGGCACTCTTAGGAGAAAAAAATTCTTAAAACAACTCTTTAGGAGGTCAATAATTAGGGGTAATAATGAAAAAAATGGAGAAATATTGCCTTAGACCAATCATGGTTCATTCCCCGTATTAGTCTGCTTGGGCTACCATAACAAAATACTGCAGACTCGGTGGCTTAAGCAACAGAAATTTATTTCCTCATGGTTCTGGAGGCTGGAAGTTCAAGATCAAGGTGTCATCAGGTTTGGTTGCTGGTGAGGCCTTTCTGGCCTGTAGATGGCCACCTTCTCACTGTGTCCTCACGTGGCCTCTGCTCTGTGTGTCTATGTGAAGAGAGAGCTCTGCTGTCTCTTCCTCCTATAAGGACACCAGTCCTATTGGATACCACCCTTGTGACCTCCTTTAACTCGAATTACCTCCCTTCAGACCATGTCTTCTAATATAGCCACATTGGGCTTTAGGGATTCAACACAATTCCGAATTCAGTCCACAACACCCCCGAGACTGGAGTTCACTTCCTCTGAAACACATGGATCTGGGAAGGCTAAAGCCAGGACAAAACCAGATCCCACCATCAAAGAAACAGCACAAAGGCTAAGGTCCAGAAAGTCACCTGGGACTGTTTCGGGAGCTTCTTTTCCCCTGCAGTTGCCAAGATGGGAGGCTGGGATCTTGGAATTGATCAGATGGAGAAAGACAGCTGCCTGAGGAGTTAGTGAACACCTAGATCTACACTTTCTTTGTCTCTGTGTCTAAATCCACTTGAGTGAGGCATCTGGCACTTGTCACTAAACAACGGCTCATTATGCAAAAAGCAGGAGCTGTCCTTGTGTTCTCTTACATAAGGAGCAGTCAGAGGTTTGTTGTGGGGAGTCAGAGGTAGCCTAGGCCGCCAGCACCAGAACGATGGGCAGGGAAGCACAGAGGACACCCCCTGTGGCTGACTCTTCTGCAGTTGGACGTGATGATTCCACACATATGCAGGCTAGATCTCAAGACAGTGTCAAGGAAAAAAGGTAAGAAGCCATAATATGAATAGCATTTATGTAAATTAAAATCATTCACATAGACAACAACATTGCACATTTTCCGTGGGCACGTGCATGTTTAAAGACACATGCCAAACACGTCAGGTGGGTGTCCACTTGAGGGAGGGATGAGACTAGGAATGAGGCATGAAAGGGACACATAAAATAAGGGAGGGGTCTCACTCTGGTGCCAAAAGTGTGGCTGGAGCTAAGGCATGTAATTAACCTAACTCTCTGCCCTGGCTTCCAATTAGGGAAAAAGGAAGTGGGCATCCATTTGGGGACCAAGGGGCAGGTCTGTGTGGCCGGAGGGTGACGGGAGGAAGGTAGAGGAAGATGAAATTTGAAATTTGAGACCCTTCATGGCCCGTATCCTGAAAGGCTCTGAGGCCGGCATTTCATAGACAATGGAGAGCTTTGGAAAATTTCAGAGGCAAAGAATCATATGATCTGAGTTAGGCTTTTGGAAGGTCACTCTTTCAGCTGTGAACAGTTGGACTGGGATAGGGAAGAAGGTGGAGAGATGCTCTTAAAAATTGTACCTATTAAGAAAATGACATCTGGCAGCATGTTACAAAGTAGCTATTGGTAGGGAAATGTCAACTGGGGGACTTTGAGCCCCTTGACATTTTCTCTACATAATTATCTCAGAATCCAAGCAACGAGTGTGCCCAGTAACTTGGGATATTAATGGACACTTAGATGCCCTGTGCAAAGTGTACTGCATGCCTTTTCTTGTCTGATCTGCACAGCACCCCAGAAGGTGGGTACTGTGCTGGTCTCCATGGCAGAGATGCAGGAAAGGAGGCCCAGAGCCCACCCTCTCTACCGAGAGCAGGCTGACACTCAGCCCACCCCCTTCCTATTTATTTTCTGTTTTCTAGTTTAATTTTGGGCATATTTTTTCTATTTAAAGTTATTTGCTGGCAACAGAATGCAGTACTCGAAGAGACAAAAATACCCAGAGTCTCCCTAATTAAGAACAGGGAACACTCCCTTAGGGAGAAAAGGAAGAAACAGCTCCAGGGTGGCAGAGCAAGGCTGGGGAAGGGGCTAGGACTGGGAGAGGTAAGATGGTGACAGGGACTGAGAAAGGCCCTTGGGGTGAAGGAAGCGATTGGCCACCCTCACCATTCAGTCAGGAGAGTGCTAAACACCTCCTCTAGTTGGACTTCTGATTTCCCATCTGTAAGATGAGACAGAAAGTGGATGAGGAGATTTATTTACTACACAGTGCCCAGGATCTGCTGTGTCCACTTAAAACACAGACTCCCAGGCCCCAGCCTAGAGATGCTGGCCATTCAGACCAGGACAGGGCCTGCCCATCTGTATTTATTTTCAAGTATCCCAGGTGAGCTGGGTGTGCAGGCAAGGTTAAGCTGATGTTCCAGGGTTCTGGAAGCAATGAAAAGTTGCCCGTATCCTCTTCCTCCTTTAAAAAATAATGTTATGGCCAGGTGCAGTGGCTCATGCCTGTAATCTCAGCACTTTGGGAGGCCAAGGCGGGTGGATTGCCTGAGCTCAGGAGTTCGAGACCAGCTAGAGCAATGTGGTGAAACCCGGTCTCTCCTAAAATACAAAAAATTAGCCGGGCATGGTGGCGTGCGCTTGTAGTCCCAGCTACTTGGGAGGCTGAGGCAGGATAATTGCTTGAATCTGGGAGATGGAGGTTACAGTGAGCCGAGATCATGCCACTGCACCCCAGCTTGGGCACCAGAGGGAGACTCCGTCTCAAAAATAATAATAACAATAATAATAATAATTTTATTAGCCTCCTCCCCCCAAGACCACCACTTTGATTACTTGATTACAAATGTATTTCCTTGATTCTAAGACACCTCTCTACTCCTCCTGCCCTGCAGAGTTTAACTTTACCAAAATCAGAACAAGTCTTACAATCCAATGAAGTTGTTTTGTTCTTTCCTCTCAAAAACTGCTATTAGGGTGGACAGTGAATTTTATAGTTCATAGCGTCATACAATTAGGAAACACAGTATAACATATTTCCAAACTGAGAGTTTGGAAAATAGAAAAAACAATCACATAATCACCCATAATTCCACCCCAGAGGGATCTACTTCCAACGTTTTGTAATATGTCTGCCCAGTCTCTTATTTTTGTTGTTCCAGGCTTGCTTTTATCACCAATGAGTAATTCTTGAGCACCTATTAGATGCACCTCACTTACATTGGGTTGAGGCTGGAGAGTTTAGAAGTAAAATAAGTGCTAGCCCTTTTTTTTGTTATTGTTGTTTTTGGTTTTTGAGACAGTTGCTCTGTCGCCCAGGCTGGAATGCAGTGGTGCCATCTCAGCTCACTGCAAGCTCTGCCTCCTGGGTTGAAGTGATTCTCATGCCTCAGCCTCCCGAGTAGCTGGGATTATAGGCACACGCCACCACACCCAGCTAATTTTGTATGGGTTTTCGCCATGTTGGCCAGGCTGGTCTTGAAATCCTAGGCTCAAGTGATGGATTTTTGCCATGCTGGCCAGGCTGGTCTTGAACTCCTAAGCCAAAGTGATACGCCTGCCTCAGCCTCCCAAAGTGCTGGGATTACAGGTGTGAGCCACCATACCCAGCTATGTGCTAGCACTTTAGGTACATGATTGCTTCATTTCACAGAACAGCGTGGAAGATGGAGGATTTTATTTCTCCTCAACACAGGAGGAAACAGGCTGAGGAGGTAAAGATCTTGTCTGAGCCGTCATGCTTGGCGAATGGCTGAACGAGGATGAGAGTACAGGCAGCTGGAGATGATGCTGCCTCTCTGGGCAGAGGCCTGTCTGGCTGGAGGGAGGAGGGTTCATGGATCGGGTCAGCTGGGATTGTGAGACAGGGTTGTTTCTCGGTGGATCAGGGGCCTTCTGGAGAACCATACAGAGGCTATGTTAGCAATAACACGGCTCTGCAGCTGAGACCTATGTTCAAATTCAGAAACTTGTCTTACAGATCATTTAACTACTTGGAGTCTCAATTTCCTCATCTGTAAGATGAAGATGAATGATACCTCCCTAAGGGCTGCAGAAAGGATGGAAAGTGACATATGCAAAGCACATGAATACTTAATATAGAGAAACTAGAACCACTGGAGTTTGGATCAAGAGTGGAGACAAAATACTAGAAGTCTTTATGACATGTTGCTATAAATATGAATATTCCAAGATGGTTTGGCTATGTTAGCCCAATCCTTTTTGGACATTTTGGTTAAAAATCTAGGAGATATAATGGGGGTTTCTATTATGAACTGATTCACTTGTAATTCGGAGGGAAGAAAAAGATCAGTTTGGTTCAGTTAAGTAAAAACAAAATCTTCAAGTTTGGGGTCTGGCCTAGTTGTCTATCTCCTCTGGCTTGGGACTTCTCAATCAGTTCAAGTTCAGCCCAGAACTTCCCTCTCTTCAATACAGGTGTCTGTGCTTTTAGGAGCAGCCGCAAGATGCTGGGCCACCTGAGTCTGCCATGCATGGGCCATGGGCTCCTACCTACCCTCCTGATGCTCACAGCCCTGGCACTGGGGTTGGGCAGCGAGGACAGGACACAACAATGCTGCCAATCCCTGATGCCCATGCTCAAGACCATGAGAGGAAGAAAGACCAAGGTGAAACTGGGGGAAAGGGGTTAGGACTTGTGGAGTATCTCCAGGGGGCCAGGCTCTCGAATGGAACTGAAAATGTCGGGGCTGGGTCAGGATGCTCCTCCACCTCCCTGTTCTTTGTCCTGGAGAAATTTTTAATATCTCAGTCCCTTTTGTTTCTGTCTGCAAAGCAGGTTGTTGTGCAGATGCAATGAGGGGGAGGCAGGGAGGGCTTGGCTCAATGCCTGACACACAGTGGGATCAGTGGATGTTCACTGTTGTTATCAAAGTCTCCTTGATTTGTCACTGTGACACTGAGAGGTAAGTGCTATTGTTTCTGCCATTTTACAGATGACAAAACTCTGGCTCAGAGTGGTGAACTGGCTCGCCCAAGGTGACAGAGCTGAGTTCCAGAGACGGAACTCAGATCCGTCTGTTTCAGAATTTGTGCCCTTTCTTGGACAGGACAAAGCAGTTCATGGAGTTCCAGTTTGTAGGTGATGACACTGAGATTTGCACCTTGATCATCCCAGCCCTGAGGTCTGTGCTTTTTGGGGACATAAGAGAATCTTCATCCTTTGCTTTTGGCTTGGGCCACACCAGCCAGACAGGACTCCAAGGAGTCAGGGCTGCGGAGTCTGTAAGATAGAGGGTTTTCAGGAACTGGGCCTTGTTTGGGGCTAGTCATTTTGGAACAGCAGAGGGGGCCGGGGGGGCGAGAGGAGGTATGGTCTCACTCCCAGGCATAAGGGAGCCGGCTGTCAGCTAATACGGAAAATGATTAAGACAGCTTAATTGTTTTATTTTTTATATATACTAATAATGAAGTGGGAGGAATTTGGAGGGGGAATTCCACAAGGAGAGGGGAAAGTATTACAGATGTTGAAATCACGCATGGGGATGACTCCGGCCCTGGTGGTACTGCAGCCCCTGCAGCCGGGGTGGGAGGGTCTGGTGACATCTGATCATGGGGCTCTCAGTGACTTGGAAAACCTCCCTGGTTTGTCCAGGGGCAAGAGCACTTCTGGCCTGGGGTGGGCAGAGAAGCAGGGGCTCTTCTCTGGGTGGGTTCTACTCTCCAGGTCCTGGCTGATGCTTACTCACACTGGCGGGAGTGCCGGGGAACAAGGTGAACCTTGGCTCCACAGGCATGGTAAAGCAGATGGGAGATGGGCCAAGGGGGTCTGTGGGGAACCTGACCTGGGATGAAGGACTGTCGGTGGATGCTGCGAGGCCCAAGAGGGCTTCCTGGAGCAGGTAGAAACGGGATGGAGAGGCTGGTAGGGGTGAAGAGGACCAGCATTTATTGAGCATTTGCTGTGCACCAAGCACAAAACTAAAAATTAGAAATGCATTCATTCAGCAACTACTTATTGAGCACCTACCATGTGTCAAGTACTGTCCTGGGCTCTGGGGATAATGCAAGGGAAAAAAACAGACAGAACCCCTGCCCTCATGGAGCTCACGTTCTGGTGGAAGAAAGGGACAATAATCGCATAAGCAAAAAAATATGTTGGGTGGTGATATGTGTTACAGCATAAGAGGCAGATAGAAGGTCCCTCTCACTGATGAGTGCCTACTGTGTGCATGCGCAGGCACTGGTCTGTGCTTTGCAACTGTGACTCCTGCTTCAGTGCTAGCTCACATTGACTGACCACTTACCATGTGCCTGGCACTGATCTAAATGTTTTCAATGCATTAACTCATGTGATCCTGATGAAACGATAGTGGGGAGGTGCTATTATTGTCATCTCCATTTTACAGATGAAGAAACCAAGGTGAAAGAACTTGTTGAGGGTCATGAGTAATCAGAGGGTGGGATTTGAACCCAGGAAGGCTCCAGGACCTGTGTGCTTCACAGAATGTTATACCAACAGGGGCACAGATTCAGAGAGGTTCTGTGTCATGCCCAGGGTCATACCTAGGATGCCTCTCTTGCTACCACTCGCTTTCATCCTTCCAGACAGCCTCCATCGCCCTCCTTTCCATCCTCAATGTACTCCCCTGTCTCTGCCTGATCTTCTTTCCTTACTCAGCATGGAGTCCTTACTCCACTCTAATTTGGCACTGCAGACCTCTGGTGCCCTGACCTTTTGTGCCCTCTCTCCCTACCAGCTACACTCTGTTCCCAGATATCCAGTACAGGCTGGATATCTGTCTCCTGCCCCAATATATGGGAGCTGCTTCAGTACCAGCAACTGTGTTTGAGCCCTTACATGCTGCTGGTGCCCACATGGGACCTGGCACAGAGGGGAGTCTGTTGAGTGTTGATGGGGCATGGCCACAGAAGAGGCAGAAGAGAAAGAGAAGATCACCCCTTACTGCAAGCTTCCCAGCTGCAAGCAGGCACTGTGCAGCCAGCATCACGCTGCACACATTTAATAGTCATAGGGCACCCTTGGGGGCCAGGCCCTGTGCCATGCCCAGGCACACAGCAGTGAATGAGACAGACATAGTCCCTGCCTCAGGGAGCTGACATTTCTAGTAGGGGAAGTCAGACAAACATCAAGTAAATCAGCCATCACAGATTATATACTGTTCTTCAAGACTTAGGGAGAAAATGAACAGGGAGATATAATTAAGAGTAAAGGGAATTAGGCCAGGCATGGTGGCTCACACCTGTAATCCTAGCACCTTGGGAGGCAGAGGCAGGTGGATTGCCTGAGCTCAGAAGTTCAAGACCAGCCTTGAACACAGTGAAACCCTGTCTCTACTAAAATACAAAAAATTAGCTGGATGTGGCAGCATGTGCCGGTAATCCCAGCTACTCGGGAGGCTGAGACAGGAGAATCGCTTGAACCCAGGAGGCAGAGGTTGCAGTGAGCCAAGATTGTGCCATTGCACTCCAGCCTTGGTGACAGAGTGAGACTCTGTCTCAAAAAAAAAAAAATAGTAAAGTGAATTAGCAATGGGGATAACTAGAGAGGGTGGCCAGGCAGGCCCTTCTAAGGTGAGACTGGAAGGATAAAGGATGAGGTGTACACAAATCTTCCGAAATAGATTTTAGGTGAGGAGAATGGCAGGTGCAAAGGCCCTGAGGCGGAAGAGAATATGATCCACATGGGTTTAGGACAGGGATTATGTCTAGCAGGTGCAGCTGTGTATTCCTAGCACTGTAAATAGAACATAGTGCACACTAGGACTCAATATTTGCTAAATAAGGGAAAGCAGCCTAGTAGAAGAGCTGAGATTTGATATGGGGGAAAATGGGGAGTCAGCAAAGGTTCTTGACCAGGGAGTGAATTCCCCAGCAGGGCTTGTTCCATGGCTGATCTTTGGAAGATCCCTGAGAGGCCCCAGCTCATAGCCAAGCCTGGCTTGTCAAAGAGGAGTGTCTGGAAATTTCAGGACAGTGGGGAAATGGAACAGATGCTTAGCACGGAGGGTGTCATGGAGGCAGAGTCTGTCTGAGTCAGCATTCTGGGTATCTGGTGCTGCATTACCCATCACCCCTGAACACAATGGCATCAAACAGTCATTCATTGCATTCACATATTGTGTGGGGCAGGAATCCAGAAGGGCAGAGTGGGTAGATTTGTCTGTGCTCCACAGTGTCTGGGGCCTCAGCTGGAAGACTTGATGGCCAGGGGCTGGACTGATTCCCTCACAGGTCTGGTGGTTGATGCTGACTGTTGGCTGGGACCCCAGCTGGGTAAATGTCAGCCAGAAGATTTACCTCTGGCTTTTCCAGGGGGCCTGGGCTTCCTTACACCATGGTGGCTGAGTTCCCAGCCTGAGTGTCTCAAGACAAAGAGCCAGAGAGAAGCTGTATTGTCTTTTGTTACCCATGCTTGGAAGTTACACAGTTACCTCTGCTGCATTCTATTCATCAGGGCAGTCACAAAGTCCTGCCAGGCTCCAGGGGAGGAGAAATAAACTCTCCCTCTTGATGGAGAGTGGCAGGATTCATGAGGAGCAGGGGCCTATGGCCATTTTTGGAAATGAAATCTGTTATACTCAGCCACCTGACAGATGGAGAAGCAGAAGCACCTCCCTCCTTCCCAGAGGAATAACTTGTCTAGGCTCAAACAAGGAATATCCTTGTCTAGGGTATGGAAAGAACCCAGAGGATCATGTCTCCCCCAACCTGAGGCACAGAAGTGGAGCTGGCCCCTCCCATCTTCCGCCCTGGGAGACCCACTCTCCCCTGCCAGTCCAGGGCTCTGCAAAGACCAACCCTTTCCACACTTGGCTGGTAGCAGCTCCAGTTGTGGTTGAGGGTGGTTGAGTCCACTTGCAGCTATGTTTCCCCTGCTATGGGGTGGGTAGATGGTCCTTGGAGAGTTCATTCTTCCTTGGCTTCTACGCTGCTGACCTTCCCCCTACGCCATCATCTCTATCAAGAAGAGAGTCCTGGGACCCAGCCTATTCCCCATCCAGCCACACACTGGGGTCTGACAGCCAGGGATGATCTGATTGGCTGAGCCCCCGTCAGGGACAGATCCCCAGTTCCATCAGCTAGGGCAGGGGAGGGGCCTGTTTATCAGATAAGTAGAGTTATCGGATAGGTGTGAGTGGGGAGTTCTCAGGGAAGGAACATTAGAAGCTAGACAGATACCCCTAAAGTGTTTACTAATATATATTGGCTTCTGCATTAGATTTTGTTTAATGGTTTGTGGGTTATTTGGTTTCCTTCACCTTCCACAAACAACCCATCAGCAAGCCCTTGAAAATATATCCAAATCCACTCTGTTCACTCACTCTTTTTTTTTTAATGAAATTTTTTTTTTTTTTTTTTTTTTTTGAGACGGAGTCTCACTCTGTCGCCCAGGCTGGAGTGCAGTGGTGCAATCTCGGCTCACTGCAAGCTCCGCCTCCCGGGTTCACGCCATTCTCCTGCCTCAGCCTCTCCGAGTAGCTGGGACTACAGGCGCCCGCCACCACGCCTGGCTAATTTTTTTTTTTGTATTTTTAGTAGAGATGGGGTTTCACCGTGGTCTCGATCTCCTGACCTCGTGATCCACCCGCCTCGGCCTCCCAAAGTGCTGGGATTACAAGCATGAGCCACCGCGCCCAGCCTTGTTCACTCACTCTTATGTCCCCAGCCTCATCCAGGCCAGGATGACTGCACCAGCTCCTCTCTGGCGTGTCCATTCCTGCCTCCTTCCAACTCATCTCTGCACAGTGGCCAGAGGGATCTTTTCCAAGCATGAATCAGATGGTATTTCCTCCCTGCTGATGGTGGGACCTCCACTGGGGCCCCTTGAAATACAGACTCCTGACTGAGGCCACTGCCTGCATGGCTCACCTCATTTCCTCCTCTTGTGCCATTTATTCTGGCCACACTGGTATCCTTTCTGTGCCAACATGCCAAGCTTTGTTCTGCCTTGAGCCTTTTGCACATGCTATTTCCTCTGCCTGCAATGCCCTAACCCAGTTCATCACATGTCTTTTGGGTCTCACCTGAAGTTTATTTCTCACTCATGCAATGGATGTGCCAGGGCAATGAGTGGCTCTCCTCCATGTGGTGATGCAGGAATCCAGGCTCTTCTAATCTTTTGGCTCCTCTATCCTGGGGTCTTGTCGTCATTTGAATTCTTCCAGGAGAAAAGTAACAAGAACATGTGGGAAAGCTCCCTCACTTCTCAAAAGCTAGGCCTGGATATGGCACTCATCACTTCTGCTCCCATTCTATTGGCAAGAGCTAGTCACATGGCCACACCTGCATGCAAATAGGGCTAGGAAATGTTGACCCTTCCTGGACAGCCACTTGTGGGCTTTGCCCACATGCTAGCAAAGGGGAGAATGGACTTGGTGGACAATTAATGACCTTGACCATGATCACCTTCTCAGAGAGGCCCTCCCCAACCATCTCATCCAAAGAATGTCCCTCCCATCCTTGTACATCTCATATCACTCCTCAGTTTTCTTCATATCACATTTTATCTATCTACTTATTTGTCTATCTCCATCACTGTCTAGAAAGTAAGCTCTCTGAGAGCAGAAACCTTGTTTGGCTAGTTAATGCCATATTCCTGGCACCTAGACCAGTGCTTGGCCCACAGTATAACAGATGTTTAACAAATGCTTGTTCAATCAGTGAAAGGACAGGCATAACTTCCATTTTACTCGTGGGGATACAGAGGAGACCAGTGGCTCCATGAACAGAAAATGCTTTGCCCAAGGGCCTGGCATATAGCAGGAGCCCCATTCATGCCCATTCCTTTCCCTCCCCATTGTTGATGCTGAGGCTATTTCAGGGAAAGGCTGGGCTATGGTCTGTGAGCTGAACTGAGGTTTGAGTCTGGCTCTGTCCTGACTTCCGTGTGTCCCTCCCTTCTCCTGTATGGGCCTCAGTTTCCCAGCCTGCAAGAAGACAGCAGAGCAGATTGGGCCAAGCAAACTTTCACATTCCTTGTGGCCTAAGAGTAGACAACCACCCCAGAGACATCTGTACCTTCTTTTTCCAACAGCTAACCTTTGGGAGAAAGTTCTCCTCCCCTTTTTGCTCCCCCTCTGTGGGCTTAATAAGGCTTAATAATGGGCCTGGATGGGCCCAGCCCCTCAGTGCCCACCAGATCATACTTCCACCCAAGGGCAGGGTTGGGGGAGTGTGGCTAATGACAGGGTCCTAGTGGGGGGTGAGTTGACAGCCTCGGCTGGCCTTGCTGGGCCTCTATTAACAGACCACAGGGGAATGTCTTCCCCGGACCCATGATTTTCAATTTTTCCACTGGAAAAGGCAGTTGGGAAGAGAAGGGCAAGAGGCTAGACATAATTGTTAATGCTTCTGTCAGCATTATTCTATTCACCCTCCCATCTAGTCACCCACACATCCTTCCATCTATCCTTTCAGTTGCCCGTTCATTTATTCACCCAAGCATCCAACCATCTATCCATACATCCACCATTCCACCTAACCATCTACCAATTTACCCACCCACCTAGCCAGTAAACCACACAGCCAGCAATCCATCCATCCTTCTACCTACCCATCCATCCACCCCGCTGTTCATCCATTCACCCATCCATTCATCCATACACACCCACATCTGTCTGTCCTTCCCACACAGGCTTATCCAAGAGCCATCTGACACCAGCTTTGTGCCTTGGACCAAAACAGAGATGGGTAAAGATGTTGCCTGGAAAGCAGGATGGTGGGGCTCCCCAGACCCTGGGCTCTGGTACCAGACAGAGCTGCGTTCCAAGCTTGCCTTCCCCTACTTCCTGGCTTTCAGAGTGACTTCACCTCTCTGAGGCTGTTTCCTCAACTATAAATTGGCAAAGCAATTAATAGCTGCTTACCATATAGTAGGCCGTTATGGATAATGTTCATTGCTTACTTCCCCAGAATCCATTCCCTGTTCTACCAATTTCTGATGGGGAACATTCTCCTACTCTTTGGTCAGTGTAATCTGGGATGTGCCCCCCAGCCTCAGCCACTCAGGTGTGCTCCTTGGTTCAGGGTGTGTGTGTGATCACACTGGTCCCACAGACTCTCCCTATGCACCTCACCTTCATAGATTCTGGGAATGAAGTGGATTCTGAAGGATGCTGAGCAGAAAAAAATGGAGAGAAACCCTACCCTAATGACATCACTTGAGCCCTTAGATCCTGCTGCACCATTGCTCCAGCCTGGCCTTTCCAGTTCAGCAAATCCCCTTTTTGTCTGAGCCAGTTTTCTGCAACCAAAGAGTCAATGGATGCAAACTCAGTAAATGTCAGCTGTAGGGCATGGTGCTTCCCTCAGACAAGGGCAGCAAGCTGAGGACGGAGCTTCTTCTTCCTTGGGGACTCATTTGCCTTTGTGTTGCACACTTATGCAAGCTTGGTTGCCTGGATTCAGGACTCCAATGGGGTCCACATTCTTGCTTCAGAGAGTCTTTGTTCTGATGATAACTTTAATTAAGAGCTTTGCAAGTCCCTCTGTGAAGAGCTTCTCCATTAGAACTTGAGAACTGTCCCCAGAGAGGTCGTTCCTGTTTCCAATTATCCAAACTCCAAGCCCAGATTTACCAGATGCCGCCCTTAGAGGGCTAACGAGCAGGCACTATGGGGGCAGAGAGGTCCTACCTATACTGGATATATGGATTCACATTTATCCCATCATACCCCTGCTGAAGGGCATTAAGTGCTTCCCTCTTGGCCTGGCATTCAAAAATTGCAGAATTGCAATTTGAACATCGGCCTCTGCAAATGGGGTTTGCTGGGGTTAAACTGTGAGGGAGATGGGAAGTGACCTTGCAGGGTAAGGGAGAGCTGCGTTGGTCAATAAGACTTCCTAGAGGAAGCAGAGCTCAGGCAGCTGGTGAAACTTGTAGATGCAGAGGGGAGAGGAAAAAGCTACCAGGCAGGGGATGCAGCATGGTGCAGGGCATGGAGGTAGAACAGGGTTAGACTGAGAGATGGGCCACAGAAGCTCTAGGTCACCACACCCAGTGGGGTTCCGCTCCTCTCTCTCTTTCTCTGTCTCATCGCTTCACCCCTGTGGTCCCTGCAAAGTTGGGCCCATTTCCTCTTACCTGGACATTTGCTGTGGACCCCCCACTTGTCTCCCTGCCCCTCTCTGTAACCTCCAAACCACCCTCCACAGCAGCGATTCATTCACCCATCCAACCATTCATTCGTTCAGCAAATATTCATGGAGGGGCAGGGACTGCGTCATGCAAGGCCCTGAGGCTGGAGCCCCTCCACCTTGATGATCTTGTTTTCCTTCCCCCAACACCCTATGTCATCTCAGGAGACCACTCCCTACTTCTGGAGGGCCCCTCTCTTTCACCCTCTCTGTCTTTGCACCTGCGCTCCCACTGCCTAGAAGCCCACCCTGCCCCGATCCTTCCGGCAGCACTCTCCTCATCCACTGAGGCTAAACTCACCACCTTTGTCTTACCTGCCTTCCTGGGCAGGACATCCCTGTCACCCACCCTCGGGTCACCTCTCATCACAGCACTTACCACCCCTTATCTTTCCAGTGTATATGTCTTGACTTCCCCCACTGGATTATGAACTTTTTGAGGGCAGGAGCTTTGACCCCAGGGGACTCAGTGCTGAGTTGGATTAAAGGAAGGAGTTTCTATAAGGGACCAAGATAGGACCCATAGGTCCCACTGCTTGGGTGAGAATACCAGCTACAGCATTCTTGCGCCGTGGGACTCTGGGCAAGCTCTTCATCTCACTGAGCCTCTGTTTCCTCATCTGGAAAGTGTCCCCCTCTCATGGTTGTCATGAGGATGAAATTAGGGAATCTACACACCACACGTGGTGGGGAGCCTGAGAGGTAGACAGTGCCCTGCCAGCGTGAGCCAGTGTGGCATGATCGCTATTGTCAGATAACAGTGGACAGGTGGAAAGGAGGCTGGGGGCTAGCATGGATTCCCTCGTCAGACACCCTTCCCAGCTGATGGGACTGCCAGCTGCTGATAGTTCCCAGCCAGGAATGGCCCTCAGCTGTAGGGACTTGCCCTGCCCAAGGACACGTTCATTCCAGGTGCAGCCTGTGGCCAATGAGTGGTTGGTGTGTGATAAAAAATGCCTGACCCCATCCTTCAGCTCTGAAGGGCCATCTCTGCTCCAGAGCTCCTGTGGGATCACTGAGATTTCTGTTGTAACTCCATTATGCCAGCTGTTCCCTCCTCCCAGGCCTGTCTTCCTCACTCCTACATTGGTCTTACTCCTGAGCACTCTCCCCAGTAAACCCACTGCACACCAATCTCCATCTCAGAGTATTTTCCCAGGAACCAACGGAAGATAACAGGCATGGCAGGAGCTCCAGCGAGAAAATGGTGCAGGAACCCAGGAGGGTGGGAGGTGGAAGAGAAGGCCAGGAGAGGAGGGGTGGCCATTGGCCTGGAAAGATGCCATCAGTCAAGTGCTAAGTCTCTGGTACATCTTCCAGCGTTTTTCCTGCCCTCACTCTCATGGTCCCCTTGTTCCCTGGTCTTAGATCATGTGGTTGGGAGTGCTGGCTTTGAGGCCTTTTCTTGAGCTGAGTCCTGACTGTTTCTGATGCACTATGAGGCCTTGGGCAAGTCCCTTCACCTCTCTGAGCCTCAATGGTGCCATCTGTATAATGGAGTTGGGAAAAATCGACAGACGGGATACAGAGCCCTCAGCACAGTGCCTGGAGACCCTGGGCATGCCCCATAAATGCTGCCTCTTGGGCAATTCCTCCTAAAGGTTGAAGAAAGCAGTTTACAAGTCAACTTGCATGCGTGCTGTTTTTGCGCCTCGTCCCTGAGGCCTTCTGCTCTGCAAACTCCATAACTGATCTAGAAAGTTTCCCAAGACTTTCTAGAAATCATAGCAGGTTTTTCCATTTGGAAAGCTTTGCTCTGTACCCTCTTATTTCACAATGGCTGACAATATCAAACGAGAATGGGTCACCTGAAAAGAGGTGTTACTGTGTGCCAGGCAGGAACCTAAGAGCTCTATATGAACCAAACTTTCACAGTAACCCTATGACATGGGTATTATTTTAAAAGCTAAAGAAAATGACATCCTCAGTGGATGAAAGGTTAGGCAATGTGCCCTGGTCACACAGCAAGTAAGCAGAATAAGGCTGTGTAGGAGAGTGGCTAAGATACGAGACAGACTGGACTGGATTCGAATCCAACTCGGGCTCCACCATTTACTATCTGGGTGTTCTTGGGTAAATCATTAGACTTTAACTTCACTGTGCCCTCATTTCCTTATCTACAAAATAGGGATGATAACCCTTACCTCTCTGACCATGGAGATTAAATAAAATAATTCATATACAATGCCTGATGCAGACAGGCCTTTATTCACCTCACACCATACATGGAGCACCTACTATGTGTTGATCACTGTTCTAGGTGCTGGGGACAGAAAAGTGAACATAGTCCCTGTCCCTGTGAAACAGACATCCTGGAAGCAACAGCTAACTCAATGTTAGTGGTAACAGTTAACTGAACTTTAGCTGACACTATTAGATAGAATTTGTACCCACATCTCTTTGATCCCTCAGAGAGGCCTCCCCACTCCTCTTCCGTGGCAATGTTCTTCACCTTAACTCTTATCACCCACAACATGTGGGTTTGCTTTTTTGCCCATGATGAGTCTCCTCCACTGGAATGTAAGTTATTCTGAGACCTTTACTTTTCTCATCTCTAAACTGGGATAACATCTAGACTGTCGGGACATTTCTTTTTTTTTTTTTTTTTTTTTTTTGAGATGGAGTCTCGCTCTGTCGCCCAGGCTGGAGTGCAGTGGCGCGATCTCGGCTGACTGCAAGCTCCGCCTCCCGGGACATTTCTATAAGCTAATGTCTTCAAATCAGTGATAGACAAGGGTGGTTATCCTAATACAATAACACCCAGAACAAGGATGGTGTGTTCCTACCCGAGAAAAGTGAGGGAAGAGCCGTAGGAGGCAGGGTTATTTGAGCCGGGCCCTCATAGTGAATACAATGTGAATCTTCAGAGAAACTAGGCAGGAGAACCTGCCTTGGCAAAGCCCTGGAGGCTTGTGTTCAAGCCCCAACTCATCCAAGATTTCTGCAGCCAGGCCAGTCTCCCTCTCCTCCAACTTGATCAGCGCTGATGGGTGGTGGGCAAACACTGCTTAATACTTCATCACACACCATCCAGCCATGGTTACTGATGTTTCATCAAAGTAACAACCTGTGTTACTTTGGGTTTCCTGGTGAGTGCCTGAGCATCAGCAGTCAGAGGCCTTTTCTGTTTAATCTTTCATTCATTTACTCATTCATTCACTAATTCATGATGGATTTGTTTATTTGCTTAACAAACCCTTCCTAAGGGCCTCCTCCTTGCCAGGTGCTGGGTCAGGTGCTGAGGCCCCATGTCTGAGCAGTCAGGCTTCCTACCCTGGAGGAGCTCACGGTCTCATAGACAGAATAGATGAGAACCATCCATGCCAACAAGTAAATATAAAAAAGCGGTGATGACTTCCATGAAGGAAGCAAAAGAGAGGTTGAGAGATGATGTCAGAGAAATCCTACATACTATGGGGTGATCAGGGAAGCCTTCCTGGAGGCAACAGTCAAGTTGAAACTCAGAAGATACAAGCAACAGCCATGAGAAGAGTGAAGAGGAAGATGTTCCAGGCAGAGGGAACAGCGTGTGCAAAATCCCTGAGGTAAGAATAAGTTTGGCATGCTGAAGAAATAGAAAGAGGCTAGGGTGGGGATAGCAGAGCAAGCTAGGGGCAAAAGAGTGGGAGACAGGGCCAGGACACATAGGGCCTGGTAGGCCATGGAGAAGAGGTGGATTTTTGCTCAGAGCACAGTGGGGTACCATTGCAAGCTTTCAAGTGGGAAAATGAGAAGATCTCTTGGACGCCAGGTGGGTGGGACCACAGGAGGCACCTGGGCAAGAAATGCTGCACACTAGGCCTCTTCCCCACACCTGATTCTTTAATCCCTCCTTTTGTACACACCTTGTGATGGAAACTCAGTACCTTAGAATATAATCCCCTCCATTGGTGGATAGTTTGAGCTGATGGAAGATTATCCCTTTTATCAGTGACTCTCAAATGTTTTCATCTCAGCGTGCTTTATGTCCTTAAAAATTATTGAGAACCCCAAAGAGCTTCTGTTTATGTGGATTATATCCACAGCCAGGACTAGAGTGAGTTAAACGAGGCACTTGCCTCAGATTTAAAATTTGTATGCCAAAAATGTCAGTAATTAGGACATTTTAATGCAATATTTTGAAAAATTCATACTGAAGCCTGAGATGAAAGGAAAAATCAGTAGTATTAGTCTTCTCTTTATTTACAGTTTTAGTATTTTGTTCATCATGAATGTTTTTGCATTAAGTTTTTTCATTGCTATCAGAGTGATGGTGGCATCACGTGTCATATCAACTTTGGACAATCCCACTGAGGGTGAGAAGAACAAATAATGTCTTCGTGTTGTTGTGAAAATAGTTTTGACCATGTGGATGCCCTGGAATGGTCTCAGGAACCCCACAGATTCTGGACTGTACTGTGCTTGAGAACCATTGCTTTTTTTTTTTTTTTTTTAAGACAGGCTTTTGCTCCATTGCCCAGGCTGGAGAGCAGTGGTGCAATCTCGGCTCACTGCAACCTCTGCTTCCCATGTTCACGCAATTCTCCTACCTCAGCCTCCTGAGTAGCTGGGACTACAGGTGCCTGACACCACACCCAGCTAATTTTTGTATTTTTAGTAGAGATGGGGTTTCACCACGTTGGCCAGGCTGGTCTCGAACTCCTGACGTCAAGTGACCTGCATGCCTCAGGATTACAGGTGTGAGCCACCACACCCAGCCTGAGAACTATTGCTTTTGATAAAACCAATATCTTCATGGAGTTTCCACCATTCAGTCTTAGGTCTATACCCCAGGGCTCCACCCATGTCTATCTTCAAGGGGGCAGCAGCTGAGAGGCTGAACTTTAGAATTCATGTTTCTTTCCATCTATTCCACACTCAAGGTCTCCCAGAGCATGGGGTTCCCACCCACCTCTCCCCATCCCTCCTTTAAACAAACCCCATTTGGTTAATGTTTCTGAAAGACTGAAGGTCCCCAAATTCCCAGGTGTGGCCTAAGCAGTACGGAGGTCCCTGTGGACCTGTCATCTCCCCCTTGAGACATGCCATGTCTATTCCCACCTCTGGGTCTATCTAAGCCCCCAGCCACCTGTCCCATAGTTCCTGTCCCTCATCCCTCCCGGCATTGTGATTCGAGTGTGCAAAACCTCTCTGGGCTCCTGAAGAGCAGGCATCCTACCAAGAAATAGCAATGCAGGCAAAGAAAACCTCCAATGTACTAAGCTGGCTTCGTTAGGAGGCCAACTTCTGAAAATTCAATTTGCTGGTGGTAGAAACAGGATATTGAGCCTGGCCAGGATGGGCTCTGAGGAGGGCATCTGAGGGGGAAGAAAGGAGGCAGCAACCTGCGGGGGTAACGGTAATGTTGGGCACATTCCTCGGCAACACTAAAACCCACTGCTAATCACAAACAGATTCCTGCCTGCCCAGGGGCTTTCTTTGTTCACTCCGATTTCTCCCTCCAAACATGACACTGAATCCACCAGGCTCTGCCTCTCTTGGGCTTCTCCTGTCACTTCTGTGGGCCTCAGTTTCCCTGTGCTGTATGAGAGGACTGGGCTAGGGTCTGTAATCCAAGGCTAATATCCCAGGTTCCAAACTTCTCTGACTTAAAAGTCCCCAAGAATATGGAATTCCAGGATTATAACATGCCCAGATTTTATGACGGCAGAATTTGATGAGTCAATGATGGCAAGTTCTAAAGTGCTATGATTTTAAGACTCTGTGGCTTGAAGATCCTGGCCTTGTAACCTTCTACAATTCTAAAATTTGGAGAGTGTAAGTCTCAACGATTTTAAGTGTCTGTGAGGCAGTGCTGTGTGCTTTAGAGCCAGGCGACCAGTGACCCTGGGCAAGTTACATGACCTTTCAGTGCCTCCGTCTTCACATCTGTAAAGTGGGGGTCTTATTGTTACTACCTCCTGGGGTGGTTGTGAGGATTAAAGGCGCTGATATTTGTAAACAGTGTCTGGAGTAGTAAGTACTCAGTAAATGTTTTGTACCTATCATTATTCTAAGATGAACAGTTTCTACAGCCTCAGAGTCTGAGATGGACCACAAAGACCCCAGAGTTGTAAGTTTCAAAGAATCCATTGTTGAAAGATTCAGTAACATACTAATTCTGTCAGCTGGCTATGGACATACCATGTTTGGGCAACCTTGACCCAGGATCATGGGATTTACCATGGGCAAGCTGAAGAGGCTGGCTGGCCAGCCTGAACCTGCCACTCTCAGCCACAAAACCAATGAGCATGACAAGTTTGGGACCCTCAACTCCTGAGAAGTGCCCTCCTCTTCCCCCAACACTTACCACTGGGGATAACTTGACCTTCTGACTGAAGGCTCATTGACCTTGACTAGCTCCTGGAATCCATAAAGACACAGGAAGACCATCACTCCCCTAGCTTGGAACTCCATTCCTGAAGGACCTGCTGTGGCTCCCTACTGTCTTTCAAACCAAGTTCTATTTCTCAGTTCTTTTGGAGCCCCTTAATATCTTGTTCACTTCAAGGTAAGTAAAGATAATCTGGAATGGGGAAGGGAGAACTGGGATGGTTCATCTGGAAGTTACTTCTAGGTCCAGGTGCATTTGTTCTTTCTTATTCACAACGCGGATATTAAATATCTATTATATGCCAGTCTCTCTTCTGGGCTCTGAGGACACACAAGTGAATAAGACAGACAAGGTGCCTGTTCTCGAGACCTCACAAAACTCCCCGACTCACTGTAGAGCATTATTCTCAGGGGAGAAGAGTACAGGCCATTTCCCAGCTACACAACCTTGAACCAGTGCTCTGGGCCTCGTTTGTAAAATGGGTCAATAACACTACCTACCAGATAAAGTTATTGTGAAGATTAAAAGAGATGGTAAGGAGCTTGGCACAGTGCACAGCACAGAGTCTACAATCCATGAAAGCTGCTTATTATTGTTGTTGTTGTTCCTGCATTTCTACCTCCAACTCCTTTTATAGCACTTAGTGTGGTGGCTAAAAGCCAGACAGACCTGGGCTCAAGTCCTGGGGTATTAAAGATGGATAATCATCGTACCTGCTTCCCAAGGCTGCTTACCTGGCATGTTGGCCATACCCAGCCAGGGCTCAGATGGTAACAGAGACACATTCTCACTTTCCTCCACTCTTTCCCTGAGACCCCATCCCAACCAGCCTCACTACCTGCATCAGGTCCCACACAGTGCACAACCTGAGCAACTTCCTTTCGCCTTTTGGTTCCAGTGTCTTCCACATAGGGCCTGAGTAAAACTGGCTCTAAGACATGGGCTGAGACATTTGGGCATGATACAAAGGGCAATAGGGAGCCAAAGCTGGTGCTAGAGAGAGGCAGTGTCCATCTAAACGGTGTCCCCTGTCTTCCAGTAGTTCCTCTATACCCTTTGCATCTCATCCTCACAGCTGCCAGGGGCTTGCTCCTGCCAATGCTGGTCATGAGTCCCTGGCCTGTTTGGGGGTTAGGTTATTTTTTCATTAAGTTTGTAATTATTTAAAAAATGCAAGTCAAATAGTGATGTGCTGAGCTGAGCAGGGGGGAGGTTAAAGCTTTTTCCCTGCCTGCGGCCTGCTTGGCCCCTATGCTGTTCTGGGTAAAGGGGAACATTTTCGGGAAAATAAACAAGGAGGCCTTGATTCTTTGGGGACTTTATGAACTTGACCCCACCCCGACTCCATACCCCACCCCGTTAGCAGGCCTGGTCACCCTCCCTGTTAATTAAAGGGGAGACTAGTTTCCAGGGCAATTTCAGCTCTGGCCGGGCCTGTGCCCACATCCTTAAGAGGGAGGCCATGGTGATGGGCCGGCTGGGCGGCTGGTGGCCTTGGAGGTAACAATTTGTCTCGAGATGGAATCCACTCCCCTGAATAAAGGGACTTTGTGTTCTCTCCCATTCTCATGCCCCCCGGCCCCCATAGAGGGATTAGAGGGGAAACATCTGTGGTTCCCCAAGAACAGTGACTGCCACGGTAGGCAGCTCTTAGGCCACTGCCTGGGCCAGCGGGACTTTCTCATGCACGCTGGGCCTCTGTCTGTCCTCAGAGCTCTGCCTTCTCATAGAAAACATGGATCCATGCAATCACTTGCTCATTCATTTGTTCACTCAACAACTCTTTATTGAGCATCTACTGATGTACCAGGTGCTCACAGGCGCTGAGTGTATGGAGGTGAGAAAGCAAAGCTCCCCCTGGTCATGGAGCTCATGATCTAGTGGGGTTGACAAACCTAAAGATAAATAAGTCAATCAAATCCATTGGCAGGCAGTCAGACATAAAACAGAGTTAGTAGAGAGAAAGTGATGGGTAGGTGGGGATCCTCCAAGGAGGTAGCATCTGAGCAGGGACCTGCAGGTGGAAAGGGGTGAGCTGGAGACAGTGGCACTTAGCAGGGATAGGTTAGCCTCACGCCTCCATCCCACTTTTCCTCCTCTAGGCTTTTTGGTCAAGGCTATTCTCCACTCTTTGTCAAGCCAGCAATGACTTATCTGTATTCTCCTTAATATATAATTTGCTATTTTATTAACTGTATCAAATGCATTTGTAAAACTAGAACATGAAGCCACCTTGGTGTATAATACAGGCTCTTACTCCAGTAAGAGTCACAAAACCCACATTGCTGACACACCTTTGTCCAATATAAGAGGGTGCTTTTTCCATTTAAAACTCTAATGAAATGGTGGCTTTAAGAAAGTAAAGACATTTCTATTCCTTTTCTCTTGTTAAAAAAGAAAAAAACAAACAAAAACCTCTCCAAAACAAGAACAAGGAGCAGAAACAAAAACTCTGTCTTTGAGAAAATGGAGAGACATTTGTAACCCTGAACTACAAAGAAGGGAGATGGATGGAGAAGTGGCCAGTGATATAACAGAGGCGAAGAAAAGTCAAACCTAAATGGATGGGGTAGGCGACTGCTGTGCAGGTGGATTGCTGCAAAGAGAAACAAGCCAATTTGCCTAAAAGGCTCAAATATTGGAGCTACTAGGTCTTGGAGGAGCTGCTGGTGAAGTGGGGATTGAAAGCAATGTCTACAAGTAGCGTGGGACATCTAGGTCCCCAACCCCCATCCTGCCCAGCCAGGTAGTAACCCCACTTACTTCTGGGCAAGCAAAGGGAGGTTTATTCTCTGAAAAAAAAGCAACAAAGAAACTCCAAAACTGGAAACATCAGGCCCAGAGAAGGTGAGATCTTCAGCCCCCTTCACCTGTCTCATTCTAGAATGTCCAATCCCAGGCAGAAAATTATCTGGAGAACCACTTCCGGGACAAAGACCTAACGATATGATAATGAGGGGTGGGAGGAGAGTGCATCACAGAAAAAGCCAACCAGCCCCTTTGCACCAGCCCTGTGCAACCACCCTGCATGGACCCTACACAAAAGCCTACCAGACCACCCTCCCCACCCAGTTTCCAGCCAGATTGGTAATGTGAGTAGACAGCCAAGGATCATTAGAAATTTAAGAGATTTCTATCATGAAATGCAGAGATCAAAGCAAACCATGAGGGCGGGGTAAAAGGTCTTCAAGGAAAAGAATCCAGGGAACAAGAGAAAACTTAAAATAAATCCTACAACTAATATCCCTTGAGTGATAAAGATATTGCAACAGTAAAACGTGAACAAGAAGCTCTCTGGAAGGAACAGAGAGTAAGAAACAAGAGATTAAAAATCTGTGCAGTAGATTGCACAAATGGCCCCAAGTTTCTTCTGTCCCAGAATGCCTGCCACTTCCCAGTGAAACTGCAGAACTTCCCATCCTGGCATAGAATCTGGTTATCTATTGTGGCATGACAAACCATCACCAAAATTAGTGGATTAATTTTGTGGGTTAAAAACTGAGGGAGGGTGCAACTGGGTGATTATTCTGTTCCACATGGTGTTGATGCAGCTCACTTAGTGGTCTTCAGCTGGTGGATGAGCTGGTCTGGAGGGCCCAAGATGACCTCACTCACCAGTCTGGCACCTTTGGCCCAGATGGCTGGAAGGCTGGCTCACCTGGATTGTTGAGTGGAGTGTTGACATGTAGCCTTTCCAGCACGGTGATCTTGCACCTCTTCCTCAATGGCTGGCTTACCCTGGAGTGAGCATCCCAGGAGAACCAGGTGGAAACTGTAGGGCCATTTCTAACTTATCTCCAGAAGTTATGCCACGTCACTTTTGCTGCATTACTAAGGTACAGTCCCAAGCAAGGGAAGGTGTCATGAACCCTATCTGCTGATGGGACAAGTGTCAAAGGATTGGTGCACATGTTTTAAAACTTCCATGCTACCAGGGGCTGTGCTCCACCAAAAAGAGGAACTAAACCAAGAGGAGGAACCATGAGCTTTTCCTGTGTAACAAATTGCCTGAAAACGGCCACCATTTCTTTGCTCATGAACCTATAGCCCAGTAGTGGCATAGGCTGGGCTCCATGTGGTCTTGGCTGGCTTCTCTCCTGTGTCTGCCGTCAGCTGGTGATCAATGGCCTCACTCACATATATGCTGGTTGGCTTGGCACAGCTGGAGTAACAGAGATGATTCAGCCATCGGTCTCTTATACTTCAGCAAACTAGCCTGGGTTTGCTGCCAGCCTGGTTGTGGTCACAGGGTTCCCCAGAGCTGAAAGGGCAAAGGCTCATATGCACAAGTAATTTTCCAGCTGCTGCTTGTGTCAGGTTTGCCTTTATGCCATTGGCCAAAGCAAGTAACATGACCAAGCCCAGAGTCAGTGTGAGAGGGGCTTGGACAAGAGCTTAGACACAGGCAGGGGAATGAATCCCTGTGGCCTTTATTTTGTACATTTTCTATGACAAACTGAGATATAGCAGTCTGCGGTTTCAACAGAGGAGAGACAAAGGAATTCCTAGTGGTATCTGTGCCCCAAGTCTAGAGCAAAACAAGTCCAGATAGGCATCAAAGTTCAGAGACTCCAGAAAAAAAAAAATGACAGCAGCATTAAATTATCAGACAGGTTTGTCTGCGAGGAAATCATGTTGAGGGATGTTTTACAGAGCAGTTTTCTCAGTGAGGGAAGACTTGGGTCAAATATTCAAAGAAAGCTAAACAAACAAAAAGCACTTTTTAAAAGGGTATTGCTAAAGATGGCTTCTTTTTCTTTTTTCTTTTATTTTTTAATCATGCAATAGTTGGCCATATTTGGGGGGTATATGTGATATTTTGATACTTGTATACAATGCTTAAGAATTAAATCTGGGTGATTGGGATATTCATTACCTTAAAGATGTATCTTCACATGTAATGTGGGGCAACACATCGAGTTCTCAGTCACTCATGGTGGCTCATGTCCGTAATCCCAGAGCTTTGGGAGGCTGAGGCAGGAAGATCATTTGAGCCCAGGAGTTCAAGGCTGCAGTGAGCCATCACTGTACCACTGCATCCCAGCCTGAGTGACAGAGCAAATCTGTCTCTAAAAACAACAAAAAAAATCTGGTCCTCAGCAGTGTCATGAGGGCCAAATGGGATCGTGTGATCAGGCGACCAATGGGTCTTTAAAGATTTTGGTGTCCCACTCTTGTCAGTGAACATTGCCCCCAATATATTTAATATGTACATTTACAAAGTAAAAACATATCACTGCATCAATATATTATCATCTTATATGATATATACAAAATGAAAATTTTTAAAAGATGAGATCAAATATACAGATAGAATTACTAATTGTTTTTCTTGCAACCCAGTGGAGTATACTCTGCAATACATGGACTCCACTGGAAAAGGCTGGTCTAGGAGATAGTAGGTATTTAATAAATGTAAGCACTTAAAAATACAATTATTATTGTTAGATAAAACTCTTGTTTTTCTCCTAGACCACAAGCTCAGTGGAAGTAGAGACCAGATAAAATTTCCCTGAAGTATACCCAATAGGAGTATACCCAATGGATGTGCCCAGGGTGAGAGAAGTGTAGTGCAAAAATCACTGGGTTTGGGGTTAAACAATCTTAGGTCCAAATTCTAGATTGGTCAAAAGCTCACTGTGTAGGCCGGGCACAGTGGCTCATGCCTATAATCCCAGCACTTTGGGAGGCCGAGGCAGGCGGATCGCTTGAGGTCAGGAGTTCAAGACCAGCCTGGCCAACATGGCAAAACCTCTCTCTACTAAGAAAAAAAAAATTAGCTGGGCATGGTGGCAGGCACCTGTAATCCCAGCTACTTGGGAGGCTGAGGCAGAGAATCACTTGAACCTGGGAGGTGGAGGTTGCAGTGAGCCAAGATCACACCATTGCACTCCAGCCTGGGCAACACAGTGAGACTCCATCTCAAAAGAAAAAAAAAAAAAGCTCGTTGTATGACTCTGAGCAGGTCAGTGCGATTCTCTGGACCTCAGTTTCCTCATCTGTTAGAGGAAACTAGCAAACCCTCCCTGGTAGGACTGAGGTGAGAGTAACAGGTGTTAATGGGTGTGAATGTGTTCTGTTCCCTGTAAGGATGCTATTCCATGGATATTACCATCACTCACCTAACAAACATCCTCTGTCTCTAAGTTGTGTTGAGGAGTGTTAGAGTGCTTTTGGCTACAAGTAACAGAATACTTAATTAAATATGCTTTAAACCATAGAGGTTATTAATTCTTTTAATGTTTTAGATTGGTGTATTGCATAAATAAAGCACACAAATATTGAGCTGTAATGGCTTAAGGAATTTTTTGCACGTGTATGACCTAGATCAAGATGTACACCATTTTTGACACCCCATTCGCCCCCCTCATACCCTTCCCAGCTACTGCTCCACCTGCCATTGCAAAGGGTAACCACTAACCAACTTCTAACAGCATAGAATAGTTTTGCCCATTCTTAAACTTCATGGAAATGGAAGCGTGCTGTATGTACTCTTTTATGTCTAGCTTCTTTTGCACAACATAATAATTTTAAGATTCATCCATTTTGCTACATGTATCAGTAGTTTATTCTTTTTCACTGCTATGTAGTTTAAAAAGTAACTATTTTATCCATGTAGTATTTCCAATATATCCATTTTATATATTCATAAAATAACATATACCTCCATTGTATGGATATATCACAACTTACTTTTCCCTTCTTTTGTTGACAGGCATTGGTGGTGTTTCTTGTGTTTTGCTGTTCTGAATAAAGCTACTATGATCATCTAGATACACATCTTCTTGTGGACATGTTTTTCTTTTTCCTGGGTAAATACCTGGTCATCAGGTAAGTCTGTGTTTAGTTTTAGTAGCTATTGCTTAGCAGTTTTCCAAAGCAACTGTCCAAATTTACCCTCCTATTACTTGTATTACTAGAGTATGAGAGTTCCAGTTACTCCACATCCTCACTGACACTTTGTATTTTTTTTTATTATTATACTTTAGGTTTTAGGGTACATGTGCACAATGTGCAGGTTTGTTACATACGTATCCATGTGCCATGATGTTTTGCTGCACCCATTAACTCGTCATTTAGCATTAGGTATATCTCTTAATGCTGTCCCTCCCCCCTCCCCCCACCCCACAACAGTCCCCGGAGTGTGATGTTCCCCTTCCTGTGTCCATGAGTTCTCATTGTTCAGTTCCCACCTATGAGTGAGAACATGCGGTGTTTGGTTTTTTGTCCTTGCGATAGTTTACTGAGAATGATGGTTTCCAGCTTCATCCATGTCCCTGCAAAAGACATGAACTCATCATTTTTTATGGCTGCATAGTATTCCATGGTGTATATGTGCCACATTTTCTTAATCCAGTCTATCGTTGTTGGACATTTGGGTTGGTTCCAACTCTTTGCTATTGTGAATAGTGCCGCAATAAACATACGTGTGCATGTGTCTTTATAGCAGCATGATTTATAGTCCTTTGGGTATATACCCAGTAATGGGATGGCTGGGTCAAATGGTATTTCTAGTTCTAGATCCCTGAGGAATCGCCACACTGACTTCCACAATGGTTGAACTAGTTTACAGTCCCACCAACAGTGTAAAAGTGTTTCTATTTCTCCACATCCTCTCCAGCACCTGTTGTTTCCTGACTTTTTAATGATGGCCATTCTAACTGGTGTGAGATGGTATCTCACTGTGGTTTTGATTTGCATTTCTCTGATGGCCAGTGATGATGGGCATTTTTTCATATGTTTTTTGGCTGCATAAATGTCTTCTTTTGAGAAGTGTCTGTTCATGTCCTTTGCCCACTTTTTGATGGGGTTGTTTGTTTTTTTCTTGTAAATTTGTTTGTGTTCATTGTAGATTCTGGATATTAGCCCTTTGTCAGATGAGTAGGTTGCAAAAATTTTCTCCCATTCTGTAGGTTGTCTGTTCACTCTGATGGTAGTTTCTTTTTAATTTTAGCCACTCTGGTAAGTGTAAGATTGTATCCCATTGTAGTTTGTTTTTTTTTTTTTTTTTTTTTTTTTTTTAGATGGAGTTTCGCTCTTGTTACCCAGGCTGGAGTGTAATGGTGCAATCTCAGCTCACCACAACCTCTGCCTCCCAGGTTCAAGCGATTCCCCTGCCTCAGCTTCCCAGGTAGCTGGGATTACAGGCATGTGCCACCACGCCCGGCTAATTTTGTATTTTTAGTACAGACAGGGTTTCTCCAAGTTGGTCAGGCTGGTCTCAAACTCCCAACCTCAGGTGATCTGCCCACCTCAGCCTCCCAAAGTGCTGGGATTACAGGCATGAGCCACTGGGCTTGGCCCCCATTATAGTTTTAATTTGCATTTCCCTGATGAATAATGATGTTCAGACCTTTTTGTGTGCTTTGCTTATTGGCCACTTTAATTTTCTCTTTTCTAGGGTTCCTTTTCAAGTTTTGCCCCAAATTTTAACAACTGAGTTATCTATCATCGAGTATTCTGTATACGAGTCCTTTTCAAGGAGAGATTTCAAATGTCATCTCCTAGCACAGAGGCTGCATTTTTGTTATTCTAGTGATGTCTTTTGATAAACAACATTTAACATTTTAATGTTGTTCAAATCCTAGGGTTGTTCAGAGGATAGACAATGTCATCAAAGTGTCGAGCTTTTACTGTCCTTCATTTTACCCCTCAGAGTGTGGTAAGGATGATTCCTCGTGGTCACAAGATGGCTGTCACATGTCTAATCATCACATTCTCACAACCAAAAGCAGGAGGAAAGAGGGGATGAAGGTAGATAGAGAGAAAAAACCCCTTCCCAGAAGTTCCCAGCAGACTTTCCCTTTTGTCTCATTGGCCAAAACTCGGTCACATGGCAACCCCTCCTAGAGAGGCTAGGAAACTATCTTCCGTTTTCAGCCTGCGTCCTAAGAGATGGGCTCTGCCAGCCTGGGAAAGGGGGAGGAAGGAGAAGCGTAATATACAATTAGTGAGTAATTACAATGTCTACTATGAGAATCAATTAGTAACTAAGGTAGCATGACCAACTGCCCTGGTTTACCTGGGAAATAGGACGTTTTAGAGCTAAAACCAGGAAAGTCCTGAGCAGACCAGGAAGAGCCGGTCACCCCTACCTTAAGGAGGTTTCACTCAGCCTGTAGGCATCTCAAACCTAGATTGAGAAAGTAATCAGATAAGGTTCTAGGAAGGGAGTGTGAGGCTTGCCTGCGTCTTTAGTTACCCCAACCTTAGACACCAGCCCCCGACATTCTACCATTAGCTGTACTCTAGCCAGTCAGGCTGGCTCAAAATAATGATGTGTGCCTCACATGTACCAGGCTCTGCCCTAAGAGCTGAAATTCCTGGTTGCATCAGATACAGTTCCTGCCCAAAGGAGCACCAGACCAGTGGGGGAGATGTCAGGTAGACAGACAGTCAGACATGAGCACTGTGCTGGAGGCAGCAGGATGGGAGGACAGAGTGCAGCCTGGCAGGACTTTCTGGGGAAGGCACTGCCTCCTCTGGGATGTGTAGGAGCCTGACCGGTAGAGGAACAGAAAAAATATTTCAGGCATGAGCACTGTCCACTCTCCAGACTTCTTTTAAAGATGCTGGGCAGCTCATTCTTGGGAATTTTATTTTCTTCTTAATAAGATTTTATTTCCCCCTTATGAAAGTCTGCCTTCCATCTGCAGGTTTCTCTGCAAGCCCTTTTACATCCACTTATTTGACCCTCACTATGGCAATTTGTGGGTGCAGAACTACAAAGACGACTGCCTCATTTTATGGAGGAGGAAACTCAGGCCCAGAGAGGAGGAGGAGGAGTCACCTACACATGGTCACATGGCTACTAAGTGCCAGATGGGCATTTAAACTCAGCTCCATTTCCCTACAGCTGCCCTTCTCCGGGCAGGGCCAAGGTTGCTCTAGTGCTTGGGAGGGGAGAGCAGATCTCCTTATGGTAGACTCCTCTCTGCAGTGTCCCCCTGGCAAGAGCACCATTAGAGACAATGAGGGTCTGTGCCCAGATGTGGCCCCGGGACCATCCCATTATACATCAGCCTTCCACAGGGAAGGACTATCCTGTCCCCATTGCCAGAACCCTGCTTAGTCCTCTTGGAAGCAAGAAGCCCTCCTCCCCCTCTCAGAGAAATGGCAGTTTTGGGAGTCCAGGAGAGAAGGTAGTGGAGTCCCATGGGGTCAGCAGAGTTGCTGATGCGATTGGTGACTCACCAGACAGCATCAACTAACCCCACCCCCTGGGAGGAATGGGGTGGCTCCACACTCCATGGTCTTTTAGAAGTGGCTTGGCACCAGCAGGGTCTGTGAAGTGGAGACAAAAGACTGGCCCTTTCACCAGAATCCAAACCCTGAAAACTCTTCTGAAACTGCCATGCAAATGGGGCATCATCACCCACAGACCTCACAAGCAACGGTGTGGATTCACTCATTTGCCTACTCATTCATTCATTCTGTTTTTTTTAGCACCTTACCTCAAGGAGCCTGTTAATTTTAATCTAGTTCAATTTATCAATCTTTTCTTGTATAATAATGCTTTTCTTTTATGATAGTTCTCTCTTCTCAGAGCTGGGGAGACAATGATGGACCAGGTTGCCTCACTAAGCTAATGATGGAGTGAAAGAGACCTTAAAGGATTAATCCCATCAATATGCAATTTGAATGGGATAAGGTTCTAGGAAGGGAGTGTGAGGCTTGCCTGCGTCTTTAGTTACCCCAACCTTAGACACTAGCCCCCGACATTCTACCATTAGCTGTACTCTAGCCAGTCAGTCTGGCTCAAAATAATGATGTGTGCCTCACATGTACCAGGCTCTGCCCTAAGAGCTCATAGGAAGAGTGTAGAGATGGACAAAGCCAGGTGACTGATTTATTTGGGAGGTGTGGGAGGTTGGCTCACCATAGGCCCCTGGCACTCTTTGTTTGGGATCCCCACCTTGTATCAAATATTTTTAAATATATCACATTAAATATATTTTTAGCTGTAAAAATTTTGAAATTTTTACCTTTTGTATAGACAGGCTCTGAGTGATTTCTTTAATTAACATTTGTCTAGATTATATGACAATCGGCCTGCATGCTGGAAATGCTTTGGCAAAGAGAGAAAAATAGAACCCACAAGGATTTCAACTCCACCTTGAAATGTTGAATGGGCTGGTGTTCTGTGTAGGGCTTTATTTGAGCAAAGAGATCTGTGGCTAAAACACTTTGAAACCTTGTCTCCCTAGAGGCCACCACATGCACCTGGCTTGTGAGGTTTGGGCTGGGTGGGAAAGGTGGTATGGGACAATCTGGAGTGGTGGGGACAGCACTGGGAGCCCAAGGCCGTCGTGAATGGGCAGGAGGTCCCTGGTTCTGGAGCAGAGATCAGCATTCAGGGTATGCAATGGACAGAGGGCCTCCCCTGGGTTGGGGATAGGGGGTGGTTGGTGGGTGATAACTATAGGATAAAGGCCGGCTGTAATCTTGGCTTGGATCACCTCCAGCTGGCAGCCTATGACAGCTGGAGACCCCTGGGAGTGACAGGAAGCATTTCTGTTCCTTCCTGTGGGCACGATATGTGGGAGGAAAGTCCCTGGCTGCCATCAGAGGAGGCCAAGCCTATTCCTGGGTTGAGACACAGGTGAATTTTCAAATGAATCCTTCTTAAAGGTGCTAGAGCAATGAAGATTAAAAAAAATCATTGTTAATAAATCATGGTTCAAGAACTATAGGGTTAAGCTTAAACCATTCAGTTTTTTAAAATTAAACCTTTAAATTTTAGTGAGAAAAAATCATTATCAAAATTCATTAAAAAGGAAAACCAGTGACCCGTGAGCACAGAATAAATGCTTCCCATTACTCTCAATTAAGAAATTCACATTTTATAAAACCCAAACTATAAAAATCCTGGAAAACAACTAGGCAATACCATTCAGGACATAGGCACGGGCAAGTATTTCATGACGAAGACATCAAAAGCAATTGCAATGGAAGCAAAAATTGACAAATGGGACATAATTAAACTAAAGAGCTTCTGTACAGCAAAAGAAACTATCAACAGAGTAAAGTGACAACCTGCAGAATGGGAGAAAAGTTTTGCAAACTATGCATCTGACCACAGTCTAATACCCAGCATCTATGAGGAACTTAAATTTACAAGAAAACAACCCCATTAAAAAAGTGAGCAAAGAACATGAACAGACATTTTTCAAAAGAAGACATAAATGCAGCCAACAATCATATGAAAAAAAGCTCAACATTATTGATCATTAGAGAAATGCAAATCAAAACCACAATGAGATACCATCTCACACCAGTCAGAATGGTTACTATTAAAAAATCAAATAAAAACAGATGCTAGTGGGGTTGTGGAGAAAAAGGAATGCTTATACACTGCTGGTGGGAGTATAAATTAGTTCAACCATTGTGGAATACAGTGTGGCAATTCCTGAAAGACCTAAAGACAGAAAGATCATTCGACCCAGCAATCCCATTACTAGGTATATACCCAAAGGAATATAAGGGCAAGGGGTGGTGGCTCATGCCTGTAACCCTAACACTTTGGGAGGCCAAGGCAGGCAGATCACTTGAGGTTAGGAATTCGAGTCTAGCCTGGCCAACATGGTGAAACCCTGTTTCTGCTAAAAATACAAAAATTAGCCGGAAGTGCTGGTGGGCACCTGTAATCCCAGCTACTTGGGAGACTGGGGCAGGAGAATCCCTTGAACCCAAGAGGCAGAGTTTGCAGTGAGCTGAGATCATGCCATTGCACTCCAGCCTGGGCAACAGAGCAAGACTCCGTCTCAAAAAAAAAAAAAAGAAGAAATATAAATTGTTCTATGATAAAGACACATGCAACTGTACATTAATTGCAGCACTAATATCAAAGACATGGAATCAACCTAAATGCCCATCAATGATAGACTAGATAAATAAAATGTGGTACATATACACCATGGAATACTATGCAGCCACAAAAAAGGGAAATCCTGTCCTTTGCAGGGACATAGATGGAGCTGGAGGCCGTTATCCTTAGCAAACTAATGCAGGAACAGAAAACCAAATACCACATGTTCTCACTCATAAGTGGGAGGTAAATGATGAGAACACATGGACACACAGAGGAGAACGACACACACTGGGGCCTACTGGAGGGTGGAGGGTGGGAGGAGGGAGAGGATCAGGAAAATAACTAATGGGTACTAGGCTTAATACCTGGGCAATGAATCAATCTGTACAACAAACCCCCATGACACATGTTTAACTGTATAACAAATCTGCACATGTACCCCTGAACTTAAAGAAATTCACATTTTAAACATACCATGGCTTTGACAAGGAATAGGATATTTAATAGATAAAGATATTAAAGTAGCTTCTAAAATTATTTTTTAATTACAAAAGAAAAAGTAAACAACTTTACAGTGGAGAAACTGGGTATCACCTTAACCAAATGATCAGTTAACACTAATAAAGGGACAAATTGACATTGTGTACCTCTTAATGTGATAGACTGAGAAGAACACAGCATCATTTACAAGATATTCCTGCCCAGAATGCATAACCTGAGTCTAATCATGAGGAGACATCACACAAACCCAAATTGAGGGATGTGACATTCCATAAAACAACTAACCTATATTTTTCTTAAAGGCCAACATCATGAAAGACAAAGAAAGGCTGAGAAACTGTTCCAGGTTAAAGGATACTAAAGAGACATGACAACTACATGCAACATGTAATCCCAAACTAGAAAAAAAGCTGTGAAAGACATTACTGGGACTGAACAAAATACAGACTACAGGTTAGTTAAAATGTATTGGGTGGCTGCATGGGGGGAACAGGCCTTCTGCCACACTGGTTGGAGTGTCAGGCCATTTGGCAGTATTCATGTAAACAGAATATTGCACCAAAGATGAAAGATACAAAATTGTATCCACTTTTTGATTCTATTTATATAAAGTCCAAAAATTAGCAAAACTAGTCTAGGGTGATAAAGGTAATAGAAGGGCAGTGATAATTTTCCTTGAGAGGATAACAGTAAGGCTGCTGGGGTGCTGGTCATATCTTTTTCTTCATCTGAGTGATGCTGACAGGGATAAATACAGTTTGTAAAACTTTATCACTTGCCAACCTATCTATGCACATTAAATGCATATTATACTGAAATATATTTTTAAAGGAAAAATAGCTCTTTGTGTAAACCTCCACATTTTATTCCCTTCTGAATAACTATTCAGATTCCCTTCTGGATAACTGCTCAATATTTCCTTCTAGATATGTTTCTATTTGTTTATACTGATAGGTTGACCAATGTAAGCGAGTGGATGGATGGATAGATAGATAGATAATAGATAGATAATAGCTAGCTAACCAGATAGACTGAGTTTGTTTGTTTGTGGTGTTTTTTGTTTGTTTGTTTTCGTTTGTTTGTTTGAGATGGAGTCTCGCTCTGTCACCCAGGCTGGGATGCAGTGGCGCGATCTTGACTCACTGCAACCTCTGCCTCCCGAGTTCAAGTGATTTTCTTGCCTCAGCCTCCCGAGTAGCTGGGATTACAGGTGCATGCTGCCACACCCGGCTAATATTTTGTATTTTTAGTAGAGATGGGTTTCACCGTGTTAGCCAGGATGGTCTCAATCTCCTGACCTCGTGATCCACCCACCTCAGCCTCCCAAAGTGTTGGGATTACAGGCATGAGCCACTGCGCCTGGCAAGTTTGTTTTGTTTTTACTGTAAATGTTACATATTATTGTTCTGTGACTTGCTATTTTCTTTTGATAATGTATCTTGGAGATCTGACCGCATCAGTATCAAAAAACTATTTTTTAAAGAAGAACACACATGTAAGTCTTTAATCCATCTTGAATTAATTTTTGTATAAGGTGTAAGGAAGGGATCCAGTTTCAGCTTTCTACATATGGCTAGCCAGTTTTCCCAGCACCATTTATTAAATAGGGAATCCTTTCCCCATTGCTTGTTTTTGTCAGGTTTGTCAAAGATCAGGTAGTTGTAGATATGCGGCATTATTTCTGAGGGCTCTGTTCTGTTCTATTGATCTATATCTCTGTTTTGGTACCAGTATGATGCTGTTTTGGTTACTGTAGCCTTATAGTATAGTTTGAAGTCAGGTAGCGTGATGCCTCCAGCTTTGTTCTTTTGGCTTAGGATTGACTTCGCGATGTGGGCTCTTTTTTGGTTCCATATGAACTTTAAAGTAGTTTTTTCCAATTCTGTGAAGAAAGTCATTGGTAGTTTGATGGGGATGGCATTGAATCTATAAATTACCTTGGGCAGTATGGCCATTTTCACGATATTGATTCTTCCAACCCATGAGCATGGAATGTTCTTCCATTTGTTTGTATCCTCTTTTATTTCATTGAGCAGTGGTTTGTAGTTCTCCTTGAAGAGGTCCTTCACGTCCCTTGTAAGTTGGATTCCTAGGTATTTTATTCTCTTTGAAGCAATTGTGAATGGGAGTTCACTCATGATTTGGCTCTCTGTTTGTCTGTTATTGGTGTATAAGAATGCTTGTGATTTTTGCACATTGATTTTGTATCCTGGGACTTTGCTGAAGTTGCTTATCAGCTTAAGGAGATTTTGGGCTAAGACAATGGGGTTTTCTAGATATACAATCATGTCATCTGCAAACAGGGACAATTTGACTTCCTCTTTTCCTAATTGAATACCCTTTATTTCCTTCTCCTGCCTAATTGCCCCGGCCAGAACTTCCAACACTATGTTGAATAGGAGTGGTGAGAGAGGGCATCCCTGTCTTGTGCCCGTTTTCAAAGGGAATGCTTCCAGCTTTTGCCCATTCAGTATGATATTGGCTGTGGGTTTGTCATAGATAGCTCTTATTATTTTGAGATACGTCCCATCAATACCAAATTTATTGAGAGTTTTTAGCATGAACGTTGTTGAATTTTCTCAAAGGCCTTTTCTGCATCTATTGAGATAATCATGTGGTTTTTGTCTTTGATTCTGTTTATATGCTGGATTACATTTATTGATTTGCATATGTTGAATCAGCCTTGCATCCCAGGGATGAAGCCCACTTGATCATGGTGGATAAGCTTTTTGATGTGCTGCTGGATTCGGTTTGCCAGTATTTTACTGAGGATTTTTGCATCAATGTTCATCAAGGATATTGGTCTAAAATTCTCTTTTTTGGTTGTGTCTTTGCCCGGCTTTGGTATCAGGATGATGCTGGCCTCATAAAATGAGTTAGGGAGGATTCCCTCTTTTTCTATTGATTGGAATAGTTTCAGAAGGAATGGTACCAGTTCCTACTTGTACCTCTGGTAGAATTCGGCTGTGAATCCATCTGGTCCTGGACTCTTTTTGTTGGTAAGCTATTGATTATTGCCACAATTTCAGAACCTGTTATTGGTCTATTCAAAGATTCAACTTCTTCCTGGTTTAGTCTTGGGAGGGTGTATGTGTCGAGGAATTTATCCATTTCTTCTAGATTTTCTAGTTTATTTGTGTAGAGGTGTTTGTAATATTCTCTGATGGTAGTTTGTATTTCTGTGGGATTGATGGTGATATCCCCTTTATCATTTTTTACTGCATCTATTTGATTCTTCTCTCTTTTTTTCTTTATTAGTCTTGCTAGCTAGACCTAAAACCATAAAAATCCTAGAAGAAAACCTAGGCATTACCATTCAGGACATAGGCATGGGCAAGGACTTCATGTCTAAAACACCAAAAGCAATGGCAACAAAAGCCAAAATTGACAAATGGGATCTAATTAAACTAAAGAGCTTCTGCAGAGCAAAAGAAACTACCATCAGAGTGAACAGGCAACCTACAGAATGGGAGAAAATTTTCGCAACCTACTCATCTGACAAAGGGCTAATATCCAGAATCTACAATGAACTCAAACAAATTTACAAGAAAAAAACAAACAACCCCATCAAAAAGTGGGTGAAGGACATGAACAGACACCTCTCAAAAGAAGACATTTATGCAGCCAAAAAACACGTGAAAAAATGCCCATCATCACTGGCCATCAGAGAAATGCAAATCAAAACCACAGTGAGATACCATCTCACACCAGTTAGAATGGCCATCATTAAAAAGTCAGGAAACAACAGGTGCTGGAGAGGATGTGGAGAAATAGGAACACTTTTACACTGTCGGTGGGACTGTAAACTAGTTCAACCATTGTGGAAGTCAGTGTGGTGATTCCTCAGGGATCTAGAACTAGAAATACCATTTGACCCAGCCATCCCATTACTGGGTATATACCCAAAGGATTATAAATCATGCTGCTATAAAGACACATGCACACGTATGTTTATTGTGGCACTATTCACAATAGCAAAGAGTTGGAACCAACCCAAATGTCCAACAACGATAGACTGGATTAAGAAAATGTGGCACATATACACCATGGAATACTATGCAGCCATAAAAAGTGATGAGTTCATGTCCTTTGTAGGGACATGGATGAAACTGGAAATCATCATTCTCAGTAAACTATCTCAAGGACAAAAAACCTAACACCGCATGTTCTCACTCAGAGGTGGGAATTGAACAATGAGAACACATGGACACAGGAAGGGGAACATCACACTCTGGGGACTATTGTGGGGTGGGGGGAGGGGGGAGAACAAGCATTAGGAGATATACCTAATGCTAAGTGACGGGTTAATGGGTGCAGCACACCAACATGGCACATGGATACATATGTAACAAACCTGCACATTGTGCACATGTACCCTAAAACTTAAAGTATAATAATAATAAAATTTAAAAAAATTTAAAGCAAAAAAAAAAGAAGAACACACAATATTTCACAGTCAGAATAAACCATAACTTAATTAGTGTAGTATTGTTTGGCATTTAGGTCATTTCCAACTTTTGCCACTTAAACAGCACTACAAAAACATTCTTTGACCCATTCCTTTGAGTATTTGTATGTCTCAATCAAGCGTATGACTAAAGGAGGAATGTCTGCATCACTGTTTGTGCATTTTCATTCTAATATATGTTGCCAAATTGCCTACCAAATATATGACCCCAGTTTACACACTGTCCAATCATTCACCCATTTACTTATTGACTCACATACTTGATAAATATTTATCAAGGATCTACTCTGTTCTGGGCACACTGTTCTAGTTTCCGGGAATTCAGCAGTGATCAGGAGGTAGTCCTTACTCTCATGGAACTTGCAATCTTGTCAGGGAGAGAGATCCCAAACAAGTAGAGATGTATATATATGGTATGTCAGGTGATGAGAAATGCTAAAAGTAAGTTAAGGTACTGAGCATGCCTATTTCCCCACATTGTGACCAACAATGATATTACCTATTCTTCTGATTTTTTTTTCTAATTTGATAGCTATTTCCCCTATCGTGAATTGTGTTCTTATCCCTTTTTGCCCATTTTATTGATGGAGTGTTTTTCTCCTTTGTCCTTATTGATTTGTGGAAGCTCTTATTTTATTGTGGATTTTAATCCTCCGACTATTAAATATGTTGCAACTATTAACCCCAGCCTGTTAGATGCTGAGCACCTGTAATTTGAAAATCTGAAATCAAAAATGCTCCAAAATCCAAAACTTTTGAGTACCAACATGATGCCACAAGTAGAGAACTCCATACCTGACCTCACGTGACAGGTCGCAGTCAAAATGCAGGTGCAAAACACACAGAAAAATAAAATTACCTTCGGGTAACTTGTATAAGGCATATACAAAACATGAATGAATTTTGTGTTTAGACTTGGGTCCCATGCCCAAGATAGGACTGTATATGCAAATATTCCATAATCCAAAGGAATCTGTTATCTGAAACACTTCTGGTTCCAAGCATTCCAGATAAGGGATACTCAACCTGTCTAGTTTTTGTATTTGTTCATGGTGTTTCACAAAGTCCTTTTTTTTATTATTATTATACTTTAGGTTTTAGGGTACATGTGCACAATGTGCAGGTTTGTTACATATGTATCCATGTGCCACGTTGTTTTGCTGCACCCATTAAATCGTCATTTAGCATTAAGTATAACTCCTAATGCTGTCCCTCCCCCCTCCCCCCACCCCACAACAGTCCCCGGAGTGTGATGTTACCCTTCCTGTGTCCATGAGTTCTCATTGTTCAATTCCCACCTATGAGTGAGAACATGCGGTGTTTGGTTTTTTGTCCTTGCGATAGTTTACTGAGAATGATGATTTCCAGTTTCATCCATGTCCCTACAAAGGACATGAACTCATCATTTTTTGTGGCTGCATAGTATTCCATGGTGTATATGTGCCACATTTTCTTAATCCAGTCTATCGTTGTTGGACATTTGGGTTGGTTCCAACTCTTTGCTATTGTGAATAGTGCCGCAATAAACATACGTGTACATGTGTCTTTATAGCAGCATGATTTATAGTCCTTTGGGTATATACCCAGTAATGGGATGGCTGGGTCAAATGGTATTTCTAGTTCTAGATCCCTGAGGAATCGCCACACTGACTTCCACAATGGTTGAACTCGTTTACAGTCCCACCAACAGTGTAAAAGTGTTCCTATTTCTCCACATCCTCTCAGCAAAGTCCTTTTGATGGGGAACCACAAGGAAAATTATTTCAGACTTTTATTCTAAGAAAAGTTGGGCTTCTTCTCAGGAACTGGGTTTTTTTTTTCCTTTTTGTTTCCCCCTGCAAATCCATGTAACTGCGTTTTCTTTTTCTTGCTTTGACTACAAAGAATCTCAGAACAAACTTGTCTGTTCACCTTTAGCAACTGTCCAGAACTTTACAGCAGGCATTCAATAACCTAACCTCATCCTTGAGTTCACCTTTTTTCCCCCTTCTCACAATTTCATTGTCTCTTTCTTTTCCTAATCTCTGGCTTTAATACATTTGTAAGCTGTCTTAAATCATTTTTGCAACAAGGTCAGGCATAAATAAATGATTTTATTTCCCACTCACTGCAGCCCATTTCACAGATGATAAAACTGAGTCCCAGAGAAGGGCAGCAACTTGATCCAGGGCTGCAGTGAGTCAACGGAGAAGAAGAGACTCTCATTCAACCTCTCCATACTTGGTGGGTTCCTTCCCTGCTCTGTCCATTTCTGAAGAGATCACTTGTCTCTCATTTGCCAACTGTATTAATCAGAATTGCCAAGTGACAGAAATCCTGTTAAATAAACAAAGAGAATTACATATTCCCTTATTGCCCCATAAGGTGCAAACCAAATGGAGTTCAGGCATGGCTTGATCCAAGTACATGGACAGGATCAGAAGCAGGCCTCCGTCCACACTCAGCTTTGCATCTCTTTTTGCTTGGTAATATCATCCTTTCCTGCTTCAGACAGCTTCATTCCATGTGGCATAAATATGACACCAGCAGCCCCAAGGCTACATCCTGACACAAGAAGATGGAGACCCTCCCCTATAGCCCCAGCAGAAAAACAGGGCCCCACTTGGAAAGCCCTCCCCTGGTAGGCAGAGTGACAGACATCTTGATTGACATCTCCATCCTGTCTCATGGAGTCAGGGAGGAGTTCCCCAGAGACAGGAACATGGGAACGTGTGGTGGACAGACACACTCTTCAGTGACCAGTGCCTATTGTCCCAGGGAAACGAAGGACTCCCAATGAGCAGGGGAAAGATATGCTCCCCCCAAGCACAAATCAGCCAGTGAGTGACTTTGGTCTTTCTTCAATAGACATTCGTCTTCTTCCCTCCTGCTCTTGAGCTCTTGGTGGCTTTAAGGGCTACCACCATCACCTTCAATAACCAGCATCTTTCAGCTCATCCTGCCTCCACATCCTGCCTTTTGCTCTTTCCTGTCCCCTTCCTATCACCTAGCCAAACGCTAGCATCTCTTCTCCAGGGATCCTTGCTTGAATACCCCAACCAGGAATGTCTTTCTCTTCTGAACTTCATACCCCATCCAAATACGTTTTTTAAAACTAACAATGACTATGTGCTTGGCTTTACTGGAAAAGACAAAAAGTACGTCTCAGAAGGTGCATCAGATTTGACCAGAAATACCATTGCAGAGGAATGGCTGAGTAGTTTCTGGGAGGCTATTTTCATGCTAGAGAAAGCAAACAACATACCTATCATGGTCCCCAAGGTTGTTTAGAAGACCAAATAAGAAAATAAATGGGAAGAGAAGGCAGTGAATATTTATTGAACACCTATTATGTACTAATACTGGCAAGCTTGTTATGTGCATAATCTAGCTGAGACCTTCCCCAAACCCTGCCAGGTAAATATCAAGTTAAAGACAAGAAAACTGATGTTCAGAGAGGTGAAGTGGCTCACCCAAGATCACACAGCCAGAGACTTGAAGAACTGGGATTTGAATTATCCAACTGTCCTGTTCTCTTTCCACTCATTCCCTAATAAACACCCCCCATTATTAAATGATGACTCACACTACAGAAATGTTTCCTAATTAAATTTGAAAATAGGAAAAGCATTTGGAATTACCCTGAGGAGGCTAGCCTTAGCAGAATTAATTCCATACCAAGAATTTGTTCCCCAGCTATGTAGCAGCTCGATTTGTTTTTCATTTTTTGATGTTCCCAATAAGTGGAATGTAAGAAGCACAGAAGATGACCAGTTTCCACACTTCACTTCCTTCCCAGGCTGCCTCAAACCCTTTGTCCAACAGCGACATATAAATCAATTGATCAATCAAGAAACCAGTCAATGAATTAATAAGTCCCCACTTTTGCTAGATATGCTTGTTTGGGGGCAGTTATTGACCCACGGTGGACACACCAAAGTCCTAGGCTCTGTCTCCCAAAACACGGTGACAGTCAGTGGGGAAAGTTGGTTTGTCTTATAGCCAACAGTCCAAGAACGCATCTGTTGCCAGGCTCCACGTCAAGCCACTGAAATTGTATGGGCGCTTTTCTCTTTCCTACCACGTAGAGCTGTAGTAAAATAAGCTGGGTTTGAATATCCTGGCTTCATCCTCTCTGTGATCAGAAAGGCATTCCTTCACTGAGCCTCTGTTTCCTCACAGGTAGAAAGATGGGCTGCACTGGGTGATTGTGAAGCTGGCCTCCAAAACTGGCCCTGAGTGAATCTGCAACTGCCTCTCACTCTGAGTCTGGTGCCTAGTAGGTACTCAAGCAAATAATTTCTTGGGAGGTTGAATCTAAGTGGAGTGAAACGTTAGACTATGGGACTTGAGAGTTGGGCAAATCTGGTGCCACCTCTCAGCCATGTGACTTCAAGCACACGCCACATGACCTCTCTGGGCCTCCGCTTACTCTTCAGCAAAAGGGAGCTGCTGATGGCACCTTCAGAGGGTGGTGAAACTGAACCGGCAAAGGTATGTGAATGGTGCTCATTGACGGTTGGCCCCTTCCTTTCTTTACCTAAGGAAGGACAGGCTCATCACCTATAGAAGCTGAGGCATGGATCTCAGCTATTTAACCCACAAGTTTTCACAAGTGTAATTGAAAACTGTTGCCAGGGTTGGGTGGCTGATGAAGGAGAGGTCGGGAAGTATTGATGTCCAGAGCTCTGTGCCCCTTTTCTGGCAGATGAGAAATCACTCTACTACTGGGGAGACACTGTTGGCCAACTCACTTGAAATAAAGTCTGGTTACTCACAGTGACTGACAAAGCCTGCCATGATCAAGCTTGAGCTGGCTTGGGTTTCCTCCCTCATTCTGCTTCATCCATAATGACCTTTTTGCTGATTCTTAATCCCATCAAGCTGTTTCTATTTCTACCATTGGGCCTTTGTACAACTGTTCCCTCTGCCTGAAATTCTCTTCTCCCAAGTTGTCAGGGAGCTCACTTCCTTCAGGCTTCTGCTCAAATGTCCCCTTTCAGAGAGGACCTCCCTGACTACCATCCTGCCTTAGTTACTCCTGACATCACTCCCCTGCTTTATTTTTTCTTTGCAGTACTTATGTCTCATGTAAACTGTGTATTTATTTGTCTGTTGCTGCCATTCACAGCCAAAATGTGAGCTCCATGAAGCAAGACTTTGTCTAGCTCAAAGTCATATCTCAGTGCCTGGAATAGTGATTGGTGGTTAGTAGGCTCTCAGCAACTGTCAAATAAATGGGTGGAGGGTGGATGGTGGATGGGAGGATGGGAGGACGGGAGGATGAAAGAAAGGGTGGGTGGTAGATAGGTGGGTGGGTGGTGGATGGTTGGGACAGTGGATGATTGGATGGGAGGGTGGGTGGATGGTTGGATGGATGGATAGGAGGGTGGGGGTGAATGGCAGATGGGAAAATGAGTAGATGATGGATAGTAGATGGATGGATGGGAGGGTGGGTGAATGTGTGGATGGGTAAATGAATGGATGGGAAGGTCTGTGGGTGGTAGATTGGAGGGTTGATGGATGGGAGGATGGGTGAATGGAAATGAGGGTGGATGGTAGATGGGAGTGTAGGTAGATGGTGGATGGTAGATGGATGGAAGGTGGGTGAATGGGTGAATGCATGAATAGGAAGGTGGGTGGATGGGAGTATGGGTGCATGATGTGTGAGAGGATGGGTCAGTGGGTAGAGCAGAAAGAGCACTGGGTTCTTGTTCCAGTTCTCTCCCACCTGCTGTGTGACCTGAGCTGAGTTACTCATGCTCTCACCTACTGTTCCCATATCTGCAAAACACACAAAATGAATTCTGCCTTATGGAGCTGCTGTGAAGACAAATAATAAGATGAACTTTTTCTTTGGTTATTCCTGGATTGTTCACTATTTGATTAGAAGAAGAGCTTTCCATTGGACGATCTTGGGGCCATGTTAGCCATGCATTCTATAATACTGAACATCTTTGCTTCCCTTATAAGCATGTGGACTGACTGCTCTTTGCATCATGGGTCTAGCAAGTATTATGTACCAAGTGTGAAAACAAGCAAGTTACAATGCAATGTCCCTTAACCCCCTCTAGCAATCCTGAGATGAGGAGGCTGAGGCCAAAGGAAAGACTGAGACCTGCCCATGGACACATGTTGGCAAAGACCAAGCAGGAACTAGAGCCAGTTTGCCTGAAACCAAGGTCCAGGCATTTGTGAAGGTAGAAGGCTGAATAAATGAAATTGTATAATTATATTAATTCTATTGATTGATTAGCAGCAGGGCTTGATCAGGAGGTATCACCTGCAGTACTTTGGGATGCATTTGGGGCCTTCTTATGGCTCTGGGGTCATTCTTTGCATATCCATCTTCTGAGAGGATGGGCAGGGGAGAGCTGAGAGTGAATCAGGTGGAAAAAATCAAGGAATATCAGCAGAAAGCATCACCTGCCCTGACTTTGTCTCTAGATGGGAGCCCAGACGGCCAGAGGTAAGACTGAAGCAGTGGGGCTGGTAAAGAGCAGGGGTGGATGGCAAAGATATTGGGAAGGAATTGGACAGTACCATTGACTCACTTGATAGAGGGTCTGAAAGAAGGTGGACCACATGTGGAGCTGGTAACTGGAGGGAGAGTAGGACCATACCCCTGGCAAAGGGACATCTGAGTCAAATCACAATGATCCTGGATCTCCAGCCACAGATCATTTGCTGGGACCCCGTGGTGCTCAGAAGGACAGCCCAGTGGTTAGGAGCAGGGCTTTGGAGGCAGAGGAACCTGAGATCCAGTCCTAGCTCTGCCCTTGCCTTAGGGAAATAACTTCCTCTCTCTGAGCTCTGGTTTCCTCAGCTGAGAAATGTAGGTAATAATCATAGCTGTCCTTTAAGGATGTTTATGAGGATTAAATGAGGCTGTGTATGAAGTGCCTAGCATGGAAGCCTTCACTGGGGAAACCAGGGGCTGTGTTGTGATGAGACTCAGACAGCCCTGGGGACTGCAACCTCCTGAGACACCCTCAGCCAGAACCACCCAGCTAAACCACTCCCAAATTTCTGGCCTTCAGAAACTGTGTGAAATAATAAATAAGTATTAGTGTTTCAAGCCAGGGCCAGGGAACTTCTATAAGGGTCCAAATAGTAAATATTTTAGTGTTTGTGGTCCATGTGGTCTCTTTCACAATTACTCCCACATTGTAGTGTAAAGGCCATAGGTGATACATGAAGAAATACAGCTGTGTTTCAATAAAAGTTTATTTATAAAAACAGATAGTGGGCCAGAGTCAGTCTCTTGTCCACCCCCTGTTTTAAGCTAAGAAAATAAATGATTCACTCATTTCTCATAGTGAATTAAAATCGTCCCTTTCCTTGTGGAGTTGATGGTCTTTCCTGGAATGCCCAACCCCATGTCCTGGACGTCTTTCGATTGGATTGCCCTGACCTCAGAGCAGGGTCTGTGTTGACTCTCCCCCATGTCTCCAGCTCTCCCAGCTATCAGGGCCTTGCACAGAGAAAATGCTAACTTAACCTTGGTTTGCTGAAGGAACAAACCAGGTAAGACCCAGGGCACTATTTATGCCACATGTGGGGAGCAGATGCTTGGGGCTGTGGGAACACTCGAAGGATTAATGTGGTCTGAAAGGCTTCCCGGAGGAAGTGAACTTGAGCTGAGTCTTGAAGGATAGGTACAACTCAGACAAGCATTAAGCAAAGTGATGAATATTTCAGGCAAGAGGGAAGAGCATAAGCAAAGCATGGAAGGGTAGACACATGGTGGGGTCAGCATGTTGACCTTGAATGCCAGGTAAGGGGCTTAAATGTCATCCTGGAGACCAGTGCTTCTCAAACAGAGGTAAAGTGGCTTCATAGATGGACTTTAGGGAGAAGGGCTGTGACTTCCATATAATTATGTGGCCCAGAGACAATGAAGACACTGCAGTAAGCCACTGAAGCCACTGACACATAATAAGTGAGTTGCTAATATGGGCAACGGGAGCTCAGCCCCATTGAGGTCCTCTTGAGACAGGGAAGAGCACACCTCAGGTCTCCCAACTCAGGGCAGAGGACTGGTATTTATCCACCACCTCCCATCAGTCATTGGCTGAGGGCTGCTTGGGTACTCTTAGTTCTCCAGCACCTTGGCTTCAGACAGAGTTGCAGGTATTTGCAGAAGACTCCTTGGACATGGAAAGGTGAGTGCTGAGAGGACATGGGCAGGACAATGACCAGATGGGGTGACACAATGCAGTATGTGAGGACTAGCAATTGAGCAACTGTGTGTGCATTGGAGTGGGGAAGGATGGGGAAGTGGGGAAGGAGGCTGGGGCCAGGGGAAGAAAGGAGGGGCCTGAGAGGAGGGCCTGGCTCACAGACCCAACGAGTAGGTGGTTGGGCCCTTTCCAGAGTTGGAAGCCTGCAGGGGAAGAGGCTGAGTTCGATTTTAGACACGCTGGGTTTGAGATGTCCACAGGACTTCAAGCGGAGCTGTCCAGCCAGGTAGATGAAGTGTGGCAACATGTCAGAGCTGGGAAAAGGATTTGGGAGAGCTGGCTGGACGTGGTGGCTCACGCCTGTAATCCCAGCACTTTGGGAGGCTGAGGTGAGTGGATCACCTGAGGTTAGGAGTTAGAGACCAGCCTGGCCAACATGATGAAACCCTGTCTCTACTAAAAATACAATAATCAGCTGGGCAGTGTGGTGTGCGCCTGTAATCCCAGCTACTTGGGAGGCTGAGGCAGAAGAATGGCTTGAACCCACGAGGTGGAGGTTGCAGTGAGCCAATATTGTGCTATTGTGCTCCAGTCTGGGCAACCAGAGAGAAACTCAGTCTCAAAATAAATACATACATACATACATAAAAATCTAAAAAAGAATTTGGGAAAGCTGCAGAGATGAAAAGAGAACAGAGCCAAAAATGGACTCAAGAAAGAAGCAACAAAAGGGAAGTTAAGCAAAAAAGGAGAAAAGAGTGCAGGCAGGGCCATGGGAGGGGCCACATTTCTTAGCTGACATGCTGAAGAGCTTAGCACTCAGTAAGAGCTAAGCACTCCCAGTAGTATTATTCATTGTATTATCACTGCCTTCAGATGTGCTTATATGGGCTTACTTAAATGCATAGTATGTCATGGCTGCAAATAAAAATTTGTTTCAATTAGTTAGTGGACATTCTTCACACCATTTTACAGATGAGATCATTGAGGCTAAGAGAGGGGAAGCATCCTCATTTTTGTCCTGCCTGACTGCAGAGCCCACATTCTTTGATTCCAGAAGGTGGTCAAATGTCACAGAGAGTGTCAGGAGGGATGTTGACAGGACAGAGGCCCACAGGGAGATTGGAGAAAAAAAGTGGATCTCATGACAGAGAGGGACTGGTCCCCGCTGAGTGAGCTACACAACAGAGCAGGAAGTTGGGGAGAGGCCAGGCTTCCAGAGCGGATGGAGAGAGGAGCGGGACAGCAGCCGCCGCATTTGTAGGCAGAACTTCCCAAACAGTCTATGATAAGAGGGAGAAATGGAGTGAAGGAGGGCTGGAGACACTGTAGGAGACAGACAGCAGAAATGGGGGAAAGGAGGGAATTACCAGAGGGTGTGGGAATCCAGAAGTGGAATCAGGCTCATTCAGGACCATCTTTTTTTCCATCACACACAGCCATCTTTCCCTCCATCACACACAGGAAGGACCAAGAAACAGACATGCAGAAACAAGGAAGTGGGGGCTGGTGGTTTCCTGCTGATGCGTATGGCAAGGATCATCAGTCATCCGCCACACTCTGTCTCCCTTTCTCTTGAATAATATTCTCTTGATTTTTATCTGAGCACATGGGTGGCCTGCAGAATATTACATTTCCCAGCCTCCCTTGCAGCTGGACATGGCCATGTGGCTGTCGGCTACCAGTCCCATTCACTGGAATATGATGTGTTTGGAGCTCTCTTGGGCCGTCCCCTAGGAGCCATGGAGACATTCCACCAAGCTGTATAGCTTACACCTGGGCTGCCCTGGGAGGCAAATGCAGCTGCACTTTATTTTATTTATTTATTTATTTATTTATTTAAGATAGAGTTTCACTCTTGTCACCCAGGCTGGAGGGCAGCGGTGTGATTGCGGCTTACTGCAACCTCCGCCTTCCAGGTTCAAGCGATTCTTCTGCCTCAGTCTCCCGTGTAGCTGGGATCACAGGCGTGCCCCACCATGCCTAGCTAATGTTTTTGTAGTTTTAGTAGAGACGGGATTTCACCATGTTGGCCAGGGTGGTCTTGAACTCCTGACCTCAAGTGATCTGCCCACCTTGGTAGGTCTCTGTTCTTACACAGAATCCACCCACCCAAGTAAGTATGCCCTCCCACTCTCCCTGCAGCCGGTTACTCCTCTTCCTTTGCGGCATTTTCCACAACTGGTTCATCCCTCCAGCCCCTGTCCAACCAGACTGTCAACTCCAGCAGGGCAAGGACATAGCCCATCTCACAGCTCAACACCCACAGCCAGCAAGATGCCCAGTGTGGGCAGACAAGGTCTCTGCTTTTGGGGGCTCGATCATCATCACAACAAACAAACAAGGCTAGTTCAGATCATGGGAAACAGTTCAAAGGAGAGGAAGCAAAGCTAAGAGGGCCAAGCATAGTGATGAAGGATGGGAGTTTCCATCGCATGGCCAGGGAAGGCCTCTTTGAGGAGGTGACATTTGAGCTGAAGCCTGGAATGAGCTAACCATGGGAGACTGGGAGTGTTCCATCCAGAGGAGACAGCAAGTGCAAAGGCCCTGAGAAGGTGATAAGTAGGTGTGTTTGAAAAATGGGAAGGTGACCAGTGTGGCTTGGGGCAGAGATGTAGAGAAATGGTCAGAGGGGCTGCCTGTGGGCCTTGCAGGGGTGCTATTTAGCCTGAGAACAGCAGACAGCCATGGTCAGGTTTTCCTTAAAACCCAACCCCTTTGGCTCCTTGGGAGGGAGGTTGGGTAGGCCGCAAGGGCAAAACAAGAGGACAACTTGGGAGGCCTTTACACGAGTACAAACAGAGATGCAGGAGGCTGTGGCAGACCTGGCAGTCACAGAGGCAAGGGTTGGAGAGCTATTTTGCAGGTAGAATGGACTAGGCTTGGTGGTTATCTTCGCAGACCTGGAAATAACAATTCCCGTCCAAATGGATTCCCTGGAAGCCAGTCCCAAAGAAGCAAGCACAGGGTGTGATAAGGATCAAGTTGGCAACTGGGCATCCCTCCCACTGGGAACTCTGGCAACAGAACTGTCCCACCCAAGGGGTGAGGGAACTGAAATGTTTTTCCACCAATTCCCATCCTCATCCACTCAGGGGTGCTCATGAGGGGCATTAACTCATCAGCACTCAGCCTGCCCCCAGAGTCAGCAAGCACTTGGACGGTGAATGCCATCCTGGTGTGGGCAGGGCATCCACTGAGGGAATGAGAGGAAAGCCACGAGCCGAGGACCTGGGCCTGGATAACTTTGCCCAGGACATCCCAGGAACTGAATGATCAGAAGTTTCAAGGGGCTGCAGGGAGGCAGTGAGGACCCCCAGATGGGGACTGGTCCTAGGAATAAGGGGCTGAGGAATGCCAGAAGGTGGGTGCTCACCACTTCTTCCTCAGTCTGATTTTGGCTGAGCCCTCCAGGAAGGAGGTGGCTGAAGACTTGGTGGGCCAGGGGGAGGCCGTGGATGCTGAGGACCAGGAGTTCTTGGGCCCAGAGGCAGAGGCCAGGGAAGACAGCAGAGAACTCAAGGAGCAGGGGGAGCTGGAGGCAGCCAGATCTGCGTCCTTTCAGAGTGACTTGAAGCAAGTCACTGAACCTCTCTGGGACCTCCATTTTCCCCACCTGTGAAATGAGTTGTTGTGAGAATTAAGGGAGAGAGCATGAAGGACCCAGAACTCCAGCCTTTCTAATGCCAGGGTCTGATCTCATCCCTTCCCTGTCTAATGTCATTCAGTGGTTGCCTGTGGCTTGTGAAGGTTGCCTTCTCCCATTCCAGCAAGCAGGGCTTGCGGGGCCCCTGCCCACCAGTCCTGGCCCTGCATCCCCCTCCCTACCCACCTCTGCTTCTCTTCTCAGTGCTTCTCAAAAGTGGCAGCTCCTGCTTCCTCTCCTTCACCCCTCTGCCCGCCTCTCCTTCCCATCTCCTTGGGAATACATGCAGGCGAGTCACTGTGCTCCCACTCCTGCCCTGCTTTCCTCCTACACATATCCTAGCTCCTTCCACTCCCTCCCTCCCTCTGCCTCCCTCATTACCCCATGGAGAGGCCTCTGGGCCTCTGCATTTACTGCCCCTCCACCTGGAATGCCCTCCCCAGACCTCCACAGGACTCGTTTCCCCACTTTATTCAAATCTCTGCTTACCTTGCAGAGAAGCCTTCCCTGACCACATCTCTCATCCTCTATCCCCTCCCCTGGCTTTGATTTTCATCGCAGCACTCACCATCACCAACATCATGTTATCTATGTGTGTGTGTCTTCATTGTTCCTGTCTCCCCGGCTAGGCTGCAAGCTCCAGGAAGGCCAGATGTGGACCTGTGGTGGTGTTGGCTGAATCCTCAGCCTTGGGCCAGTGCTCAGTAGATACTTGTTGAATGAATGAATGTTTAACTCCTGTGAACCCTTCTCTGGCCTTGCCCCTAGGCTCCCACAGCTCCTCCACTGTGCCTGGATTTTAGAACTTACTTGACCTTGTCATCATTGCCTTCTTTCCTTCTCAGTCTCCCACCAGGAGACGAGGGCCTTGATAGAAGTTACTGTGTCTTCGGTTCTCACTGCTCTCTGGCACACAGTTAGTGCTTAGTAATGAAAAAAGAATCAATCAATTCACAACCTGCACATAGTAGGTACGCATGAAATATTTTTGAGCAGATAATAGTAGCTGACACTTTGCACTGATTATGCACTAGGCATAGTTCTAAGTGCTTTGCATGCATTCATGCATTTGATCCTCACAACAACTCAGTTACTATCCCCATTTTATGGATGAGAAAACCAAAGGTCAGAGAGGCTCAGCAACTTGCCGGAGGTCACATAAGTGGTAAGTGGCAGAACTGGGGCTTGAATCCAGGTTGTCTGACCCAGGCTTTCCTGTACCACCAGGTTCTACAGCCTCTGGGCTGGCAAACCATGAATACAAATAATAATGATGGCATCAACTACTATTACTTGTACACCTCAATGTCAGGCCTTGTGCTGGGTGCTTTGCAGCCACCTTGTCTTTTAATTTCAAGAGTCCTCCTTGGGCAGGTGTTATTGAATCCATTTCACAGATGAAAAAAGTGAGGCCCAGAATTAAGGGCACACAGCGAATAATAGGCTCCGGGTCCTAACTCCCTCCAGAGTGGGACATTTAGAGGCCTGACCTTGGCTTTTCTCCTCCACTGTCCTGGGTCCAGCTCCCAATCCCTATCTCTCCCAGCCCATTACCACCTTTGTGTAGACTGAGACCCAAGGCTGGCCCCCATCCTGCTGTGCCCCAACCCACCAGAGACCTGCTGTCCCTTCATTATGAAAAATCTCTCTTTGTCCTTCCCTTCTCTTCTGCAGCCAATTACCAAGGAATTAACTTGATTTTGAACATATTTTGAAAATATTTTCACTGTTGTTTTTAAAATTTTTCCTTTGTTTGAAATAGTGTTACAACTTCAACCACAGGAAGAAGAAAAACCCTATCCCAGCTGACCAAAGCTGTGAATATAAAACCAGAAATGACTGTATTAAATAATCAAAACCGAAAACCACCTAAACAATAGAACTCCTCAGAGTTCTGGCGTCAGGAGGACTGGGGTCTTTGAGGCTGTCCCAGCTGGGGTGGAGTTGGAGGAAGTTGCAAACACAGGAGATGAGATGAGGGTCTTGCTTCCTGCGGTGGATTGTGAATTCTGCTCTGGTGCCTGGGCCTTTTCCAAAGGGTGCTGAGCACTTTCTTCCCTACTCTGTTTTTCAGGTAGATGGACCAAAGCCTGGGAAAGATGGGCAACTGGATTTATACAAAAGATTCAGGATGGAGCTAGAGATGGAGTTCCAAGTTAGAGGCTCCCACTGGGAGCTCAGTCTGGGGCCAGAGTTCGGGCACAGTGTGGAATCAGGATCATGAGTCAATATGGGACCTGGATTAGGACTCAGTCTATAACAAAGACCAGGAATCAGTCAGAGGCTAGAGTCAGGGCCTAGTGTGAAGCGAGATTCAGAGTTCTGACTCAAACCAAAACTGAGGCTTAATCTGGGCTTCAGTCTGTGATCAAGCATGGGGTCAGAGCCCCACCTGAGACCGGGGTTATGTTGTGGTCTGGGGTGAGGTTCAAGCTTCAGTGTGCGATGCAGGATCAGGAGGGCTCTGACCTGCTCTCAATGTGTGACAAGAATCAAGATGCATCCTGGATCCTCAAGCTACAGAAATGGGGTCCTGGCTCTACCCCTTCTTGAGACCATGGGCAAGTCAATTCACCTACTGGGCCTCAGTTTCCTCTTCTGTAAACTAGGGGTAGTGGGGATAATCACAACCCCTGTCCTGACTCCTTCCATGGCTTAAATGTTAATCCAAATGAGATAGCAGATGTAGCACGCTTTGCAAACTGCAGAGTGTTGGTCAGGCATTTATGTAAACACCCTGAAGGAAACTCCAGAGAAAGCTTATTGTGGGAAAATCAAAATGTCACTAGGCCTCCTACTGTAGCTTCTATCCTAGTTTTTCTTCCTCCTGGACAACTAATAATAGCTAACAGTTATACAGCATGGTCTTGAGCCATGTCCTAAGAACTTCATGTATATTTAAGTAATTTAATCCACAAACAATCCTATGAAGTAGGTACTAATATTATCAGTGTTATCAGTGGGGGAAACTGATGCAGAGATAGGTTAAGTAACTTGCTTGAAGTCACACTGAATAAGTGGAAATCTCTGATTCAAATCCAGGCAGTTTGGCTCCCAAGTCTATGCTGAGTGTAGGAGCTGGGGGATGGGGGATGAGTCTGGGGGATTCTTCATGGAGCAGACAGACACAGATGAGAAGTACAGGTCAGCCCCAAAGACCTAGGGGTGACTTGTGGCCCCCAGCAGCCTGCCTTTGCCTAGGAGGCCAAATCTCCTGGCAGACCCCACTGCCACATGGGGACATAAAAGTTTGGGATTGGCGGGTGGCATCAGGCATCTCTTTAAACTTGTTTGTTTATGGAAAGAAATTTCAGGCCAGTTGCTGAAAACCTGTATTTTATGGGTAATTTTTCAATTTATTTCACACTGATATTATAAAAAACAACAACCCAACTGACTGTGGAGGCTGGGATTCCACTGGGGTTGGTGAGGGAGGGGCACTGGCTTGAAGCAGCTCCTTTGTCTGCCTGAGCATCCTACAGGGAGAAGGCTGTTTGCCTTCCCTTGGGAAAGAACAGGTAAAACAAAGAACAAAGGTGGGTTTGCAGAGATTTTTATTTAAGAGGAGAACAAGAAGAAGTCCAGAGGAAGAGGGTAGGGGGTTCGATGCCTCTGTCTTATACATAACAAAACTGAGGCACCAATAATGAACGTTACCAGTGAGAACTTACTCTGGGTTAGGTGCTGTTCCATGTTTTACCTGTAATACCTTATAGGTTGTCATGAGCATCAGTAAGAATTAGTCTTGGTTTGGGGTTGCCAGAAGCCAACCCTGAGACAAGGATTTGAGTTCAGGAAATTGATTTGGTAATTGATCCCAAGAAACATAGCATGGAGCATAAGGAGTGAAACAGGAAGGGCAGGCAGCCCATGAAGGACAGGTTATCCAGACAGCACCGTGGGCAACTGAAGCTCGGTCCCTCTGAAGTCAGCATGGCAGGGCTGGGGAATTCTAGGAGACAGCATGGCAGGAGACAGCGTGGCAAGTTTTATGCGTCCAGCCATCCTGCCCATTCAATAGAGAGTTGGTGTATTTGTCCATCACTGAACATCTCCACTGTACTAATGAGTCCATTAGCAAAGTTTTTTTTCCCCAGTTATGGTATTTTTCATTTCTAAAATTTCTATTTGGTCCTTTTATGCAACTTCCATTTCTTTGCTGAGATTTTCTGTTTTCATTTGTTTCAAGAGATTTCATAATTTCTTGCCAAAGCATTTTTATGTGCTTTAAAATCCTTGTCAGACAATTTCAACATCTGAGTCATTTTGGTATTAGCATCAGTTGAAACTTCAGGTCTTATTTCATACTTTATTTTAGCAGGCAGCAGTTTCCCTGTTAAAATGTAGTATGTGAGTTCTCATTTACTTTTGTGGGCTTTAGGTCCAATGACAGTAAAGTTGTTGGAACCCTTGCAATTCTTTTTTTTTAATTTTATTATTATTATACTTTCAGTTTTAGGGTACATGTGCACAACGTGCAGGTTTGTTACATATGTATACATGTGCCATGTTGGTGTGCTGCACCCATTAACTCGTCATTTAGCATTAGGTATATCTCCTCATGTTATCCCTCCCCCGTCCCCCAACCCCACAACAGACCCCAGTGTGTGATGTTCCCCTTCCTGTGTCCATGTGTTCTCATTGTTCAATTCCCTTTTTTTTTTTTCTGAGACGGACTCTTGCTCTTGTCACCCAGACTGGAGTACAGTGGTTCGATCTTGGCTCACTGCAACCTCCGCCTCCAGGGTTCAAGTGATTCTCCTGCCTCAGCCTCCCAAGTAGCTGGGATTACTGGCATGCGCCACCGCGCCCGGCTAATTTTTGTATTTTTAATAGAGACAGGGTTTCACCATGTTGGCCAGGCTGGTCTCGAACTCCTGACCTCAGGTGATCTGCCCACCTCAGCCTCCTAAAGTGCTGGGATTACAGGCATAGGCCACTGCACTTGGCCTGGAACCCTTGCAATTCTATTCTGGTAAGCCTTGTTCTTCTGGTGCTACTGGGGCTGGCATTACCCTGCTACCAAAGCCAGACAAAGACAGAACAAAAAAGAGAAATATAGACCAATATTCTTAATGGATTTAGACACAAAAATCCTCAGCAAAATATTAGTAGGTAGAATTCAGCAGTATATAATGGAGAATGGTACACCATGGCCAAGTGGGGCTTATTCCATTGAAGAAAGGTTGGTTTAACACTTAAAAATCAATCAATGTAATACACCATATCAGTAGACTAAAGAATAAACATTAAGTGATTATACCAATGTGCAGGAAAAACATTTGACAAAATTCAACAACCATTCATAATTTTAAAAAATGCTCAGAAAAGTAGCAATAGAGAGGATCTTCCTCAAGGTGATAAAGAGTATCTACAAAAGTCCTACAGTCTAATGTCATAGTGAATGACTGAATGCTTTCCCACTAAGATTGGGAACCAGGCAAGATTGAGAACAAGGATATCTATGCTCATCACACTTATTCAGCATACTGCTGGAAGTTCTAGCAAGTTTGATAAAGCAGGTAAAGGAAACAAAAGGCACAAGATCAGAAGGAAAGAAAACTGTCGCTATTTGCAGTTGATATGATTGTCAATGTTGAAAAACCCAAGAAATCTACAAAAATACTCCTAGAACTAATATATGAGTCAGCAAGGTGCTAGGATACAAGATCAACACACAAACATCAATTGTATTTCTATCTACTAGCAATGAACACACGGACAGCAAAATTTAAAATAGAATACCATTTGTAATTTCTAAGGGAGAAAAAAGGAAATAGGTATAAATCTAACAAAACATGCACAGAAGTTGTATGCTGAAAATGACCAAACATTTATTTAAAAAAATCAAAGAAGATCTAAACAAATGGAGAGACATACTATGTCTTTGGATTGGAAGACTCAATATAGTAAAGATGTGAATTCTTCCCAAATTCATATACATGTTTAATGCAATTCTAATCAAACTCACAGCAAAATTCTTAGTAGACATAAACAAGATTATTCTAAAATATATATGAAAAGGCAGAGGAACTAGAATAGCTAAAATAATTTTGAAAAAAAAGAATAAAGTTGGAAGGATCCATCTACCCAATTTCAAGATTTATTATATAGTTACAGTAATCAATACAGTGTAGTATTGGTAGACAGAAAGACACATAGTCCATGGAATACATGAGACAACCCCAAAATAAATCCATGCCAATATGCCCAATTAATTTTTGATAAAGCTTTTACATCAAAGCATACTGGAGCAATTGGACATCCACAGACCAAAAATAAAAAATGAACCTCGAAATAAACAAAAACTAAAAATGAACATAAACAAAAATAAACAAACATAAACATAAAAACAAAAACTAAAATACAAAACGAACCTTGACATAAACCTCACACTTTGCAAATCACGTAACCAACAAAGAACTTCTATCTAGAATATATACATAGAACTCTTAAAACACAATAGTAATGTAAAAATCCAATTTTAAATGTGTGAAAGATATGCACAGACATTTCACCAAAAAGGATACACAGAAACCTATACACAAGTGAGCATGGCACCTTTATTCTTAATAATGAAAAACTAGAAAATACCCAAATGTCCTTCAGTGGGTGAATGGCTAAACAAACTATATTACATTCATATTGTGGAATACTACTCAGCAGTAAAAAGCAAATAACTAATACACGCAAAACTAAAATGAATCTCCAAACAAATTGTGCTGAGTGAAGAAAGCCAATCTCAAAAAGATACATACTGCATGACTCCATTATACAATATTTACGTAAAAACAGTTATAGAGGTAGGAGGCCAGGCGTGGTGATTCACACCTGTAATCCCAGCACTTTGGGAAGCCCAGGTGGAAGAATCACTTGAGCCCAGGAGTTCAAGACCAGCCTGGGAAATATGGCAAAACCTCACCTCTACAAAAAATAAAAAATTAGCCAGGCATGGTGGCATGCACCTGTAGTCCAGGCTACTCAGCTGAGGCAGGAGGGTCGCTTTAGCCCAGGAGGTCAAGGCTGCAGTGAGCCATGATCGTGCCACTGCACTTCAGCCTGGGTGACACAGCGAGACCCTGTCTCAAAAAATAAAAAATTACAGAGATGGAGAACAGATTAGTGGTTGCTAGGGATTAGGATTGGAAGTGGAGAGGGAGGGTGGAGCCATAAATGGATACCATGAAGGAGTCTCGTGATGATGTTTTAGTATCTTGTTTAAGTATGTTTAAGTATCTTGATTGTGGTTGTGTTATACAAGGCTATACACAGGTCAACGTTGCGTCCTAGGAAGCCCCTCAATCCCTGGCAAACCAGATAGCTGGTCACCCTAGCAGATGGCCCCCTAGTAGGGGCCATCATGTAGCCCTTGCATCTCTGAGGATAAATTTGGTCTTCACCCGGTGAATAATACAGGTCCTCTGGCTGCTTAAGAAGAGCTTGTAGGGGTCAGAGCAGACACAGGAAGGAGCTATTGCATGACTGGGGCAAGAAATTAGGGTGGCCCAACGTTGGTCAATGGGCCAGATGTTCACCAAATCCTTGCTTTTCCTCCTGTGTGTTGTCTAGCACATGGCTGGACTACATTTCCCAGCCACGCTTGCAGGTAGGTGTGGCCATGGGTCTGAGTTCTGGCCAATGGGACATAGGTAGACAGACTCTGTACTTCCCATAAGCCCTGCCCTTCTCGGTGAGCTTTAAACCAGGTACTGAACAGGGCAGAACACAAGCTGAAAGGAATCTGAGTTCCTGCTATCCCACAGAGAAGGATCTGCTGATCAGGAACACATGCTGTGAGCTTAGTGTGTTTCAGCCATTATATCTGTCTTCATCTATTTGTGACAATGGTGCCTTAACTGACACCCCTTGGGTGCACACCCCCTGGAGCATGCCATCAGCATCACTAGCCTCCCTGGGCAGATGTATTGGGGTAGGGGAACTGGATAACAGGCCGAGATGCCCAGACAGGCCCCATAGTTAAAGAGAACCAAACATCCTCTGAGCATCTTGGGGCATGAAGGGCCCTGAGTTCTGGGCCTTAGAACCCTAGAAATATCCGATTCTGGAAGCACTAAAGGGGCTCTCACAGAACACAAAATCCCATCTGTGCCATTGAACAACTGGGAAAACAGCCTAAGAGAGCAGAAAGTACTTGAGGTCTCGCAATGAATCTAGGGATGAATGAGTGCTTATTCATTCACTCATTTTTTTAAAAAAATCCATTCCACAAGTACGTCTTAATCACCGCAGTGTAAGGTACATGGGGACAAAATAGAAGATTCCTGTCCTCATAGAACTCACAAACAAGCAAACAGGAACTGACAGACATGAACAGGTACTACGAAGACAAGAGGATAAAGTGAATAGTGGTCCATTTTACTGGAGTGCTCACAGGGGTCCTCTCTGAGGAGGCAACATCGAGGGGAGACAAGCCCCAACATATCTAGGGAAAGATTTTCCAGGCAGAGAGAACAGCAAAAACCGCAGGATGAGTGACAAGAGTCTGAGAAACACGAGGCTAGCTAGAGCAGAGGCAGTGGGGAATGAATAGGGGAAGAAATTCAAGAAGGGGTGAGCAGCTTCGTCCTGCAGAGCCGCGTGGCTGGTTGTCAATTCACAATGCACATTGGACCTCTCTAGCCCTACTCATATGGAAGCTGTCCTCTTTGGACTTTGGAGACTCCAGTACTGGGGGTAGTGGGGAAGGGAATGACCTCCGCTTTCCTACGGCTTGATCTTCTGGGGTCACCTCATTTCTCCAAGTACCTGCATTCCATGTGCAGGCTGGGAGACTTGTGCATCTGGAGAATTCATTCATTCACCATTCATTTATTTATACATTCATTATGCAAACATTCTGAGCACCTCTGTGTGTCTGGCTCTGGCTTGAAAGAGATGGCAGTTTGGAGGGAGAACAGACACATCCGTTGTTACCACCTGATGTGATCAGAGCTGTGATAAAGAGATTTGTGGATGCCCAGAGGAGGCACTGGACCTGGCCTGAGAATCAGGGAAGGCTTCCTGGAGCAGAGGCAGTGAAGAAGGAGGTAGGATATAGGATAGTATTCCATGGAGAGGCCCCACAACATGAAAAGCTCAGAGGTGTGAGAGGCCTGTGGTGTTTGTAAAATAATCAAGGGCTGAAATCTCTAAGGCTAAAGGGAGAGGGGTGGGGCAGTGGGAAAGACTGAGATCAGAGATATCAGAACAAGAGGGCCTTGCAGGCCATGGTGACGACCACAGTGGGACACCTGGATGCCCATGTCAGCTCTGTCCTTGACTCACTGGGTGGCCTAATCTAGGCACCCCCAGTCCTGAAGCCTCAGTGGCCTCATCTGTGAAATGGAGCAGTTTGGGTGGGCTGGCTCTGACATTCCACCAAGATCTCCACGTTGTCTGCCAGTGTTCTTGGGGCCCCACAGAAAGAATGGCCAGGCCAGGGCTGTACCTTCAGCTGCCATACTCTCTGTGTGTTTCCCCTGCCCCTGCCATGCCTTCAAGTGTCCCTCATTGCACTGGGAGAAGGAGCTGGAGGAGATACCAGCATTTACCTTCCATTTCTTTTGGAGCAAGCTCCACATGTAGGAAAAAAGAGGACAGGTTGGGCCGGGTGGTTCACGCCTGTAGTCCCAGCACTTTGGGAGGCTGAGGCAGGTGGAACACTTGAGGTCAGGAGTTCGAGACCAGCCTGGCCAACATGGTGAAACCTTGTCTCTATTAAAAACACAAAAATCAACTGGGTGTGGTGGCAGGCGCCTGTAATCCCAGCTACTTGGGAGGCTGAGGCAGGAGAATCACTTGAACCCAGGAGGCAGAGGTTGCAGTGAGCCGAGATGGCGCCATTGCACTCCAGCCTGGGTGACAGAGTGAAAATCCATCTCAAAAAAAAAAAAAAAAAAAAAGAAAAGAAAGAAAGAAAGAAAAAAGAAAAAAGGAAGGACAATTGTTCAGCAAGAGTGTCAAGTGTAAGTTTCTCTGGGCCTCCCTCCAAGGCCCCTTCCATTCTGATGAGTCTGTGCCTGAGAAGTGGCTAAGAGGGGCAGGCACTGGACCAGAATGGCCACTGACCTGCTGTGTGGCCTTGGGCAAGTCACTTGGCCTCTCTGAGCTTCCCTTTGCTCCCCAGAACAAGTGGGATTACTCAGAATAGAAACCCAAACCACTGGGTTGTTTTGAAGACTCTATTATATGTAAAGTTCTTAGCAATGCCCACCATATATGCCTCACAAATGATAGCTAGCATTATTGTTGTTGCTTTTGGTGGGTATAGTGACAGGAGAGGTGAGCATGCTGTTGGGTTGAAGGAGGAATTTTGCTCTGAAAGGGTTAAACTCGAACCAGCTGCTCCCAGTCCTGGTGATAAGGTTAGAGGAAACACAGTCCAGGTCCCCAGCCCTGTCACAAGCGGATTTATGAGGTGCTGGTCACTTTGAGTCAGAGTAGATGATCCCCGCAGGCTGCGCAGGGAACATTCAGGGTTAGTGGCCAGAAGGGGATCAGGACTCTGTTAAAAGAATGAGACAGAGTAGAGAGAAAAAGAGAAAGCCAGGCAGCAGGAGCCCCGCAAACACCCCACTCTGCAGGAGGGGAGAAGGGGAGAGATGGGGTTGAAGGGAGAGACAGAGAAAAGGGAGAACCAGAGGCCCAGCCAGGAGGACACAGACAGTGAGCCTGAGAGAGAGACGGCCGGCAAAAGTAAAGGATGCAGAAACAGCCAGGCAGGGTCGGGGGCAGAGAGGGGGAGCGCGGGCCGCGGAAAGACCGAGAAAGCAGGAGCCAAGGAGTTGTCCTTAAGGGCCAGAAGGAGGAACAAACAGAGAAAGGGGCCTGGCGGGGGGAGGGAAAGAAAATCACAGACGCTGAGAGGGCGCGGGAGACTGTAAGGGTCTCCGGGCGTCCGCGCATCTGTACCTGCGCGCGTGTGCGTACCTGTGGCTGGCGGTGAGCATGTGCACGTGCTCGGGGGCAGTGCTGGGGGGGAAAGACGCGAGACCGCGGGCTGCGGGACAGATCGAACTCGAGGACCCTGACCCGAGTGACCCCCGCCCCCTCCCCCCGCGCTCCCGGGCCCCGAGCTGTTTAACGCGCCGCCCCCGCCGCGCCGGCTCCTCCCCGCCAGGGCAGTGCCCCGGCTCCGCCAACGCCCTCACTTGACCTGGCGGCCGGCCTCTGGGCGGACCGCAGGTCCCTGGCGGCTGGACCGACCCGCGCCTGGCGGATGCGCCCGGCGTGCCCACAGCAGCCCCCGCGCCCGCCGCTCCGCCGCCGGGCCGTTGGGCCGTCGGGCCGCCTGGGGAGCGCCAGCCCGGATCAGGCTGCCCAGATGCGGGCGCCACTCTGCCTGCTCCTGCTCGTCGCCTACGCCGTGGACATGCTGGCCCTGAACCGAAGGAAGAAGCAAGGTACAAGGGGTGGCTGGGCAAGGCAGCCGGGCAGGCACTGCGGGGCAGACCGGGGTCCGGAGGACCGGGGGCGGCGGCTTTGGGGGCATCTGCCTGGTGCCTGGCGCCCTGGATCATTCCCTCCTCCAGACGAGTCTCAACCTCACTTGAGATGGGGAGATTGAGGCTCCAGGGCACCCAGTGAGCGAGCCATTGAGCAGGATGGGCCAAGGAGACTCACCCAGAAGGGAGAGGGTAGCAGGGCTCTCTGTAGTAGCCGCATGGTCAGCAGAAAGGAGGATGGCTTCGTGCAGAGACAGAAGACTCAAGAGCCAGCCTGGGGGGCACAGGGACTAGGAGACAGACTCAGTGGCGTAGAAGCCATTCCAAGCATCCATGCTCGGCCAGGAAGTGACATAGAGAGCCTTGGGCTGGGCGTCCAGAGGCCCCAGTCCCAGCCTCATCACTCACCCTGACTCTTGGTGTCACCTCCCAGAGGGCAGTGGTCCTCCATGGCCCCCCTCTGTTGAGTTCAGCCAGACCTGAGACCTGAGTTCAGGTTCACTTATCTAATAGGGGATGATCTAGAAGAAGTCCAGCCCCTCAGAGAGCCTTAGTTTTTCCATCTTGACCTCTCAGGCCACTAGGAAGACGAGCCAAGGTTCAGATTATAAATGTACCAGGGGCCGCATGCACTCTCACCTGGGAGTCCTATGCCACAGTCTCGCTGTGAGAGTCAGAACATCCTCAGAAGGTGGGTTGGAGGCTGTCCCTGCAGAGCAGGAGTTGGTAGAGCCTTTGCCTCAGAGAAGGGTAAGTGGGTGAGCAAGTGAGCAAATCGCCTGCCTGAGCTGGGCAGCCCTTTGGCCTCCAGGTGCCACTCTTAAGATCAGCAGCCAAATGCCAGCCACTGTGCCACGGGTTTTTCATGTCCTAGCTCATCAAATCCCAACTATATCCTCATGACATAGGGGTCGTCCAGTTTTAATAAAGCCTGGGATTCCAAGGCTCAGACTGGTTTAAATAACTGCTGAATTGTCCAGCTGGTGTCTTCTCTCTTTCCAGCCCTGGCATCGGGTCTGAGCAAGGATAAAGGGGAGAGAAAATGAGAGAGAATGGCTTGCCCTCTGGGGCCTTCCATTTGTGTGAAAGCCCTACAGCAATACAGTCACTCCTGGAACGGAGCAGGAAGCAGACAGAGGCTGTGGGAGAATTGGGAGGTGGGATTGGATGGGGTTGGGGAGACTGTGGCCCAAGAGGCTCCAGTTCTTGCTTTGACAGTGAGACAAGGGACTGGAGAGGCGTGTGGTTTTCAGCTGAGCTGGGGTGAGTTTGGGACTCTATGGGGACACTCCTTTGTGAATGGCTTTTGTTCAGTAGTTAGGGGCATGGGCTCTGGAGCCAGGTCAACTGAGTTCAAATCCCAGCTTCCCCAGTTACCAACTGAGTGGCCTTGGATAAGTCACTTTGCCTCTCCAATCCTCACTTTACCCATCTGAGGGTCCTTTAGAAGATCTCTGAGATCTTTCTCCATTCTAAACAATACCAAAAAATCAAACAAACCCCCTTTTCCTTCATCAACCCATCTTTTACTTAAGTATCCTGCTCATAAGGAAGACTGTGGACAAGACTGACTTAGTATGTATGAGAAATGAGTAGCTAAGGACACAGCCTCCTAATGGGTGCTCGTAAGTATTAATCATTCTCATTTCCTGTCCACTGTGTCTTTGGCTACTCACAGTGACCTAGTGGAGGGAGGGGAGAGATGCTTGTTTTCTGGATGAGGGAACTGAGGTTCAGAGAAGGAAACTGACTTGTCCAAGGTTGCACAGCAGATGAGTAGCAAAGCAGGCTCGAATCCCAATCTGCCTGACATAATGCTGAGAAGATATCTTCTGAGGTGTGCTGGTCTTCCCTTCTCAGAGCCTCAGTTTCCTCATCTAAAGAGGAGCTGGCTTAAGCCAGGTGTGGTGGCTCACGCCTGTAATACCAGCACTTTGGGAGGCCAAGGCAGGCAGATCACTTGAGGTCAGGAGTTTGAGACCAGCCTGGCCAACATGATGAAACCCTGTCTTTACTAAAAATACAATGATTAGCTGGGTGTGGTGGCGGGCGCCTGTAATTCCAGCTACTCGGGAGGCTGAGGCAGGAGAATCGCTTGAACCCAGGAGGCAGAGGTTGCAGTGAGCCGAGATCATGCCACTGCACTCCAGCCTGGGTGTCAGAGTGAGACTCTGTCTCAACAACAACAACAACAACAACAACAACAAAAAGGAGCTGGTTTAGAAGACTTTAAGATGCTTCTCAGCTCAAAAAAGACAAAAAAGAAAAATGAAAAATTCCTATCCTGCCCCTTTTGCCCCCCACCCCATCTATAGCTCACCACCACCTCCCCAGGAGCTCAGTGAGGAGGTAGGGATATGACTGCAATTTGGTGAGGGGCTCTCGGCATCCCTCCTCCAGTACCTGGTCTCTTACCTCTGGGACACACACCTGCCTAGCATCTTCAGAAGAGGCTTAGGGCTCCATTTATTTGTTGGGGTACAATGAAGATAGCCTTGGATTTCAGTCACACCCCGATCCAGTTGTGTCATGTGACCTTGGGTGAGTGGATTTTCTCTGTCCCCTGCCCATAGCCTCAGTTTCCCACTGGCACTGCAGTGGGGACCAGAGCTAGATAAACCCGTCCTGTAGCATATTTTGCAAGGCAGCCACAGGAGTTCTGTCAAATAGATTGGGAAATGCTGGGTTTAGCAGATTTCTTGGCTGTGAGACTTATCAGAGCATGCTGAAGAGGTGGAGATAGACAGTGTAACCCAGGTGTGATGGCTCAAGCCTATAATCCTGACACTTTGGGAGGCCAATATGGGCGGATAGCTTGAGCCCAGGAGTTCGAGACCAGCCTGAGCAACATGGCAAAACTCTACAAAAAATACATTTTTTGTCTCTATAAAAAATACAAAAAATAGCCAGGCATGGTGGCGGTGGTGCACACTTGTAGTCCCAGCTACTTAGGAAGCCAAGGTGGGAGGATTGCTTCAGCCCAGGAAGGACATCAAGGCTGCAGTGAGCCGTGATTGTGCCACTGCGCCCCAGTGTGGGCGACAGAGCAGACCCTGCCTCAAAAAAAAAAAAAAAGAGAGAGTGACCTTCCCCAAACATATTACACATCAGAGACCATTTCTCATAAGGCATCTGCTTGGAAAATTCTGTACACAATCCCTCAGGGTCCTACCAGCTTTGACCTTATCTAACTTTGGCAGGAGAATGTGTCCTGAAAACACCTGGGTATTGGCAGTGTTTCATTCATTCACTTGTTCATTTAACAAGTTTCACAGGGCAGCCTCTGTGCCAGGCTCTGTGTTGGGGACCTTGGAGATACCCAGGTGAGCAGCCCTGGGCCTGTCCTTGGGGAGCTGCCAACATAGAAGGATGACACTTTCCCACCTTTCTCCAGTCTCCCCCATGCCTGAGTCTTTGGCCTTAGCGTTTGGCCAGGTCTGCACAGTCCCGAGGAATGAGGTGCTGGGCTGGCATCTGCCCTGTCTGAGCCCCCTTGAGGCCTGGTTCCCACAGGCCCATCCTTCCTCAGGCTCCGATGTCACTGCGTCTTAATGAAGCCCAATTTTTCTGTTTCTAAGAAAGAATGAAATAAAAGACTTGAGAAAGGTTCTTGGATCTCAAGTGTGTCTTACAAAACAGCATTTTGATTAATTAAGTACAAATGAATCAGAACCAGATGGGGACATTTTTTGAAACATGCTGGGGTGTCCTGGCAATGGGACAGTAGGGCAGAGTGAGGGGGCCCTGGTTCACATCCCTAGATCTGGAGATCCATTTAGGCAAGGAGGAGATGCCAGCCTGTGACTGAATTTCCCTGACATCCAAGGCCTTCTGGGAGGGACCCCCACATTCACATGGAGCTTCTGGATCTTTCTAGACCTGAGCAAGCAAGGGGCAAAGTGAAGAGCCCTGGGTTCAAACCTTGAGCCCTCTCCTGCCCTAGATATGTGACATTAAGCAGGCCACATGCCTTCTCCCATCCATGCTTCCCCATCTGTGAAATGGGAAAACTTACACCTACCTCTTTGAGCAATTGGGAAGATTTACTGCAGTCCGAGAGGGAAGGGGGCCAAAGGCACACAGTAGGGGCTTCATAAGGATTTGAGCACTTTCCCTTCCCATTTTACAGCAGAGCAGACATGCCCTGGACCAGAAGGGAGTGGGGCCTCACATGGGTTAAGCTCACCTCTGCCTCTTGCTTGTTGTGCATCCGGAGCAAACCTTCTCCTCTCTCTGAGCTTGTTTTTCTTTGTTGTAAATTGACCGTGGCAGTGCCCACTCCAGAGGCCTGTCATGTGGAGTGAATATGACACTTCCGTTTAAATTGCAAAGCCCCATGTGGAGGGCCAGGCAGACAGCACTGTCTCCTGTACACAGACAGATGCACCAAGCCCTGGGCAAGCAGGCGCCATCGCTGGGCACAGAACAAGGTATGTCCCCTGAGTGCTGGCATCCAGGTGAAGCCAGGTTTAGATGCAGGGGTAGTTCTGAAAGGGATTCCTACAGGGCGGGGGTGGGTAATGACTGGACATTGAGGGCTGAGGGAATGGTGCTGAGTCTTAATAGAATGTAACCTTGGGTGTCTCGGCTTGGGTTTCTTCATAACATAGGGGCTGGTTGAGAAATGGAAAGCTGAATGCTTGGCACATAGTAGGTGGTCAATCAATTGAGCTCCATTTGCCATCCTTCTTCCACTCAGCGTTCTGAATCCAAGCCTGGGTGTAAAAGAGATACTGCTTTTCCATCCCATTGCCCCACCATGGGGAGCCCCACCTCCCTCTCCTGTGGACGGAAACCATCCAATCCCCCTGCCCGGCCACCGAAGGAGATTCAGGTCACTGAAATTGAGGCCACTGAGGAAGGAGGGAGGCGGGCCATGTGCCGGGAGCTATGCAGGTGGGGCTGCGCATCCTCACTCTGCCACTGCCTTGTTTTATGCCTGTTTCCCAGACACGGGAACTGAGGCTCAGAAAGCATCAGTGGCCTGCCAAGGAGCTCACAGCTGCTGAGCCAGGACCTGGACCCAGAGTTTTGGAGGCTCTGAAGCCCATGCAATAGATATAGAAATGAATCATGTCAGTGATTTGCCAGGGCTGCAAGGTGGAAGTGTCTGAGAGGAACCCCATCGGGGGGAGTAGGATTTAGGATTTTGTCAGGCGGAGGTGGCAGTAGGGTGAGGACCTCTGCAGGATGAGGGGAGAGTGTGGCCAGGTGGGAAGGGCACAAGGGACGGCATGGCCAAAGGAAGTGAAGTTCTGATTGCAGATTGGGCCAGAGTCCAGTCATGGAGGGCCTTCGGTACCATACTCCAGTCACCATCATCATGAAGAAATATTTACTGGGTCCTTCCTGTGGGCCAGGCCCTGGGCTGAGTGTTGAAAAGGACAGCAGAGATGGGTGTTCCTCCATTTCTGCTGCCAGAGGACTATTTTTGTATGGCCATCAAGCTAAGAATACTGGAATATGCAACAGATCATATGTGGTGCAAAAAGCCTAAAATATTTACTATTGGGCTGTTAAGATCCATCAATGAGAACATCATGGACAAGACCTCTGAGGCTGCACCTCAACACACCCTTGAGAGCAGGCTGGTGGTGGTGGTCTCAGCCTCAGCTGAGGAATCCAAGACAAAGAGGGGAGGTTGCTTGGCTAAGGTGTCACATGGATAGGGTTTGTTTATCCATCCTCCCGTCTGGTGAAAAAACTGAAGCTCCTATTAGTTTAAAGTTTTCCAAGCTGTGGTTTACAATGCATCAGCAGGTGAGGACAATAAATTTAGTGATAGCCAGCATTTTCAAATGGAATGGAATGGAACAGAACAGAATGGAATGGAGTAGAACTGAATAAAATAGAGTGGGGTCAGCAAACATTTTTTGTGAAGGGTCAGATAGTAAATACTTTAGACCTTGCAAGCCACATACGATCTGTCATGTACTCCACTCTTCTTAGCTCACAGGCAATACAAAAACATCCAGATTTGGTCCAGAGGCTAGGGTTTTTGCCAACCTCCTTTTTAGAATATATCAGAGTGCATTGCAAGTGTGAAAACTATTATTTTGAGAAATGCGTTTCAGTTTACACATATATGTGAATGTGTGTATGAGTGGGTGAGTGTGCATGCACATATATGTGGATGTATGTGAGTGTGTGCATGCATGTGCATGTGTGTAATACTGTGTCTACTGATATAAGAATGTATCTCTTACCATTGTCAAAATAGTGTGGAGGCTGCTGGACCAGCTGAGCCCATCTTCTGTGCTCAGCCCCTTTCAGTCATGGCCTAATGGAGGCCCTCCTGACAGCTGTAAGGGGCAGATTCCAGGAGGATCTTTAGATTATAGATGAGGCGACCGAGGCCCAGTGGGTGGTACAGCAACAGACAGGGGTGCCAGGTTGTAAGCCCAGAGAGTCTGTCTCTGGAGCTCCAAACAATTGCCTTAGTTCAGATGCTTGTTTCTAATCGCCCTGAATCTGACAGCTACGTCATTCCCCAGGTGTGTGGATTTTAGCTCCTGGAAGGTGGAATGATGTGTTGGAGCCCTAAATCTCCTCCTGCATCAAACACCTCTGTGCGGCCAGGGTGTGGCAGACATTGCACACTCCTTTCCTTCGGTCCTCACCCCAGCCCTGCCTGGTGGATATGCCCCCACTGCCAGCTTACAGAAGAAAGAAGTTGGTTCAGAGAGGGGGACTGGCTTATCCAAAGTCACATTGCAAATACATGTGTGAGCTGGGTCTTCTCAATTCCAAAACCCACAGCAAATCCTGCCTACGGTAGACTTCTCCTGAAAACCCATCTAATGCTGCCATTAACCACTTTCTTGTTTTTATAGCACTTTATAGTTTGCAGAGCAATTCAGCTTTCATTTTTCTCTCTGAAATTCTGGAGAAGGTTCTAGAATAACGAAGCATTAAGGCCAAAAAGATCAAGTGAGACCTTTGAGACCAATCCTTGTAAAATTGGAGACTCAAGCAGGGAAGTGCCTTACTCAAGGTCACCCAGCTGTGAGTAGAAGTGAGGGTGCAGGAGACTAGCAGTGAAGGCAAAACTTGAATTGGTAGAGGAAGGCAGCCTGCTCCAGAGCCTGACAGGTTGAGAGCCCCTCAGAGCCTCAGTTTTCCCCCACGTGACTTGGAAATGCTCAGTGTGCTTTGCCTTTTTTCCCAGGGCTGGGACAAATGTCAGAAGACAGGATGGAGCCAGGCACAGTGGCTCACGCCTGTAATCCCAGTACTTTGGAAGGCTGAGGCAGGCAGATCACCTGAGGCCAGGAGTTCGAGACCAGCCTGGCCAACATGGTGAAACCCCATCTCTACTAAAAATACAAAAATTAGCTGGGTGTGTTGGTGCAAACCTGTAATCCCAACTACTCGGGAGGCTGAGGCATGAGAATCACTTGAACCTGGGAAGCAAAGGTTGCAGTGAGCTGAGATTGCACTGCTGCACTCCAGCCTGGGTGACAGAACTAGACTTTGTCTCAAAAAAATTAAGACAGGATGGAAGCTGGAGGGCTTTCACACATCCAAGGCTGTCTGCAGGAATTTCTTAATAACCAGAGGCCAGCCCAGGGCTGGGTGCCTCTTAAGGGCCTCTAGAGTTACCTGGGCAAAGTGGAGCCTCTCCATAGGGTCTGAGGTTTGTCTGTGTGAGTTCATGAAAGAGACCAAGCCACAGAGCCATCATGATCTCAAGGCTAGTCCTGTCCTCAGAGTCGGGCTATAGGCACCATCAGGACATAGAACAGCCCTGGGGATGGACACTGGGGAGCACACTCCTCACCTACATCTCTACACACATATATGTTCCCCAAAACGTATTTTTTCTTTAAAAATACTTAACTTTCATTGGCATCAAAGGTTTTCAAAAGTCACTTTGGATTTGGTTTTGTGGTTGAGCATTTATGTGAGTAGACGTGAGGGTGCAGGAAGTGCCATATGTTACCTGCATTCTTTTATTTTATTTAACAATTTCAGACACTGCTCTAAGTACTTTGTATGTATCAATTGATTAAATTATCTTAATAAACCTGTGCAGTGGGTAGTGGTATTCCTATTTTACAGACGAGAAAACTGAGGCACAGGGAGGTTAAGTAACTTTGCCCAAGGCCACTCAGTCAAGGTTCAAATCCTTCCTTGCCCCAGAGCCCAGCTCTAACTACTGAACTTAATTGCCTCCCAGCCTTATTTCATCCTCACAGCACCCCTCTGAGGGGCCTGTTATTACCCACATTTTACAGAGGAGGAAGCAATTAAAAGAGAGGCGCATTCATTGAAGTAGATGCAGTTGCCATTTTTGTAGGCCATAAACAGCCAAATATTAGCAATTTCATGTTTCTACCCCATAGCTTGGCAGAGTAAGTTTGGCAAAAACCAGGATTCCGTCCAGACAATTGATTCCAAAACCTGAGTCCACCACACCAGCCCTCCTCCCTGGCTACCCACATTAGAGCCCCATGAAGTGGCTTGACCCTATTATTCTCCCTCTTCTACAGATGAGGCCTTCTGCATTCAGGGAGGGGAATCAACTTGCCAAGGACACACAGACAGGCTGGGGAAAGGTGGTGATGTGCTCCCAGGTCTCTGTGGGCTGGAGCCTTTTTTCCTAGCCCTGTGTAACAGCAGCATCCAGGACACATGTGCCCTCAGCCCCGCCCTCAGAGATTCTTCCAGATCCCGTCGGGAATGGTCTGCTTCCCATCTCCGGATGGGTGACGCCAACTCCACCCGGACACTGCTGTCCCATGCTGGGCCGCCACTGCCTGCCCTGGAATGATTTCTTGCAGTAATGCAGCATGATTCACAGGGCCCTTGCTCTGTGGCCCATAGTGGGGGCTCTGATGTGCCATTGCGGATGGGGTGGGAAGTTCTGTTTCACCAGCTCAAAACAGAGACATTCCCAAGCCCAGAGGACCCAGGCCACATGGGGAAACCACTCCCTTTCGCTGGAAGCCTCCACTTTCCCTGGAGCCCGATGGCAGAGCCCACATCCGCCGGGGTGGAGACATGAAGAGAAGGAATGTCACAGCTGCCCTTCTGAGCCTGCTCTGGGGTTGGCCAGTGGGCACAGCTGTCTCTAGCAAGTCCCGGATGAGCACTGGAGGCTTGGCAGGCTGTCACGAAGGCTGTGGGCTCTGCCACTTACTGGTTGAGTGACCTTGGGCAGGTCATCTCTCCCTTCTGTGCCCCTGTTGGCTAATTTGTAAAATGAGGCATGAAACATAGACAAATGCATTGCTAGCACATAGGGAGGGCTCATCAATGACAGTTAAAAGGGCCTGGTGCTATGCAGGGAGTGTGAGATTGGGGCTGTGGACAGTCCTGGGCTCAGCTCCCAGTTCTGTTACTGCCATGCTTGGGTGACAGTATTTGACTCCTGAATCTCGATGTTGTCTGTCAATACAATGGGGACAATAAGAGCATCTACCTCATATGGTTTTCAAGATGACTATGCATGTGACCCCCCGGAAAACAGTCAGTGTTTCTTTAATGGTGATAACTGTCATGCATCATGGGGGTGGGGTTGAGCTCTTCCTTAGTGTACAGAACGTTCGAGCCTGATGTCAGAGATGGCCCTGCCTCTGTTTGAAAGTCCTCAGCAGACCTAACTCATCCAAAGAAGGTCATTTTGAGCATGCCAGATTCAGAGGATAGGGTGGTCCTAAGTGCTGTGTGACTGTGGCACAGTGATCCACCCTCTCTGAGTCTCTGTTCACTCCTCTGTGAAAGTGGACCTCAGAGGACGGCAGTGAGGATGGGATGATGTAACACGCAGGCGTGTGTGTGTGTATATTGCCAGCACATTACAAATGCATAAATGATGTGATGGCTATTTTGGGGTGAAGCCATGATGGGGCCTGACATCCTGCCCTCTGCCCACAGCGGGCTGGAAAAACCGAGTCAGATGCTGCCTGCAGGCATGGTTTGACTTCCTCCTCCCCTCTCACCCCCTATGCCACCCCCCTCATTCACTTCCCCCACCTCCCTGCAGGCATTTGAGCCAATCGGACTCCTTAATTCACACCACATCATCAGCATCCATCTAGCAAGACCTCGCTCTCCTTCGATGTTTCCATCAGTTTCTTTATTCTTTAGATTGTTAAAAATAGCTGATTTTTTATTTTACTCGTAAAAATTCTTTCATGTATTCTTACATTTTTAAATTTTATTTCACTTAAACGTTTTACTTTCATTTTTAATATTTTTGTTTTTATTAATTTTAATGTATTTAAATTATTTTACAAATGTATTTTTTATTTGAATGGATTTTTACACTTTATTTTTATACCTTATTTTTAAATTTTTATTTTGTTATTTAATTTTGTTTTTGAATGTTATTTTAACTTTTTAAATTTGTTTTAATCATGTAATTCTTATTCACCTGATTTTTAGTTTTAAATTTTATTTTTTCACTTTTTAAACATTTTATTTTTATTTTTCCCACTTTTAAAATTGGAATTCCTGGATGTTTCTTGTCAATTTGTAGGGCTTCCTTGTATTACCTAGATATCAATCCCATGTTCATTTTGACACAAAAAAATATCTTTTTTAATCTGACTTTGTAGAGTCCTCACCTTTGGAGAGTAGAAATCATTGCTTACCATGCTGTCAATGTGGTCAAATCCATTGGTTTTTGAGGGGGGAGAGGGGGATTGTTCTACCTTATGATCTGGGTTTTCTGATCTTATTAAAAAGTGTGTATAAGAAGGTCTTACAAGAAGTCACCCCAGAGCCAGGTGCATTGACTCTCACCTGAAATCCCAGCTGCTCACGGGGCTGAGGTGGGAGGATGGCTTGAGCCCAGGAGTTCGAGGCCAGCCTGGGCAACGTGGTGAGACCCCTTCTTTTAAAATAAACAAGCAAAGTCACACTCCAGAGTGTGAGCTTGGATCTGCTACTCCTCACCATTGGACCACCCTTCCTGCCAGGGATTCTTCCAACAAGTGTTAGTGCTGCTGCAGCAGCCCTCGGGCCTTCCTGAGGACGCTACTGGGATGCTCAATTGCGGCGATGCTCCTCTGTCCACCCTGCTTCCTGACTGTGCCCTGGGATCACTGCCTGCAGTTGGCACGCATCTGCGGAGCATGTGCTGCAAGCCAGACCCTGTCTTTGGGGTCCCCCTCCCCCCTACTCTGATGGAGGTAGAAAGCTCAACAGCAGTGAATTTTCCTCTAAGAGAGACATCAGCTGGAGGCTCCCTGCCCCTGGAGGCGAGTGACATTGGCTTGAACAATACCCCACAGGGGCTCAAAATCCCCCACAAGGAGTATCTCCAGCCAACAGCTTACACTTCCCGCTTGCCTCTGGCTGAGGGCTGCTTTGGCTGAACCAGTTCAGTTTGTGGATCATCTTATTCTCTTGCATCAACAACTCCCCACCCCAGGAAGAAAGAGAGAGAGAGAAAGAAAGAGAGAGGAGATTGAGAAAGAAAGAAAGAAAGAAGAAAGAAAGAGAAAGGAAGGAAGGAGGGAGGGAGGGAGAAGGGAAGGAAGGAAGGAAAGAAGGAAGGAAGGAAGGAAGGAAGGAAGGAAGGAAGGAAGGAAGGAAGGAAGGAAGGAAGGAAGGAGAAAGAAAAGAGAAAGAGAAAGAATGAAGGAAACCTACACTCAGGACGTTTGTGTGCAAAGCCAGCTTTTTTGACGGTCTGGGGGTTGCTGCTAAGGGCTCCATCCTTGCAATGCAAACAGTTCCAGACTAAAGGCACTTGGAGTAGCCTTCTCCCTCCTGCCTTCACTTGGCTGATGTAACTCCTGTCTGCCCCCACAAACAGTTTGGGGTCCATGCCTGGTGTGCCTTGGGCCCTGAGAGAGGTATGACTTTAAATAGCATTTGTTGGCCTTTGGAAGCCCAGCTGGCAGGAGTTGGCAGGGAGGGTGACAGGCCACAAGGCAGGCCCCTCCCCTGTAGTTAGGAGCTGGGTTCAGTTTTGCATTCCTCCTGGCTCCTCCTGTGAATGCTTGGGCCAACCCCTTCACCTCTCTGAGCCTCAGTTTTCTCATCCCTGCAAATGGAGTAAGTGTAGCCCCCACCTTGTGGGGTTATGGCAAGTTTGAATGATTTAGTACAAGGACCTGGGTAGCACAGGTCCTGGCACACTGTGAACACTCAGCCAGCATTAGCTTAGTTCTGTTTTTTGCAGTTCTGGTCCCTTTCAAAATCGACCAGAGTTCCCAGAGGCCCGCATCTCCAGCTGGGAGTGGGGTAGGACAGCCTGTAGCTGCTCATCTTGGTTCCAGCCCAGAATCCAGGTTATAACTGGGTAAGAAGGGTTATGGTTCCCACTTTGCAGATGAGGAAACTGAGGCCCACTAACAGTGAGTGCAGAATTTCCATGCCTGTGCAGGCCCAGGTCCCTCTAGCTGCCTGGATTTGGGTTTGGTGAAGATAGTGCCCCCAGGGCCAGGAGAGGGTTCCAAGGTGGAGCCCCCAACTCCCTGTGTTCCTGCCACCCCCACCATGCACTGGGTCTCTTTCTCCTTTTCTCATTCAGCTCCTCCCTACTGGCATCCTACCATTTATTGAGCACCTACAATGCAGCAGAGGCTTTGTATGCATCGCCCACAACCTTAGGATCCTCCTACCTGGTGAGTGTTTGCCGTATGAGCTGGGCACACAGCCAGGTGCTCTGCAGGTTATTACCTCACTTTACCCTGCAAGCAATTCTTTAATAGCATCATTCCTATTTTGCAGATGAGGTGCAGAGACTCAGAGAGGTCAAAGGGCCTTCCTAGGGTCAAGGTGGCAGAGCTGGGACTCAAACCTGGGTTCCCTCCTGCCTGGCGCTGCCTCCCATCTCTCTACTTCTGGGGGCTGAGCAGTTAGTCTGGGAGCCTGGACTGGGTGGATGTCACGGTTGTGAGAATAGGTGACTCTGCTACCTATTCTCAACTTGGAAAATGACTTAGGGAGCCACCTAGATACTGCCTTGGGTTTCACACCAGCTTGGGAGATGGGGGCCGGAGGGTATGCAGTCTGCTTAAAATAACAACTAGGGGAACTCAGAACAAGTACCTCATCCCAGCAGCCTGCAAAAGTCAAGAGGCAACAAAAGGTCAAGGAATCACAGTTTGAACCAATGACCGGGAGAGGCAGAAGTGATTTGGGGCATTTATGGAGGAGGCTGTGGGGTAGACACAGTCATGGGATTCTAGGTCTAGGTCTCTTAAAAGCTGAGATCTGGCTGGGTGCAGTGGCTCTCGCCTGTAATCCCAGCACTTTGGGAGGCTGAGTCGGGTGGATCACTTGAGGTCAGGAGTTCGAGACCAGCCTGACTAGCATGGTGAAACCCCATCTCTACTAAAATCACAAAAATTAGAGAGGCATGGTGGTGGGTGCCTGTAATCCCAGCTACTAGGGACACTGAGGCAGGAGAATTGCTTGAACCTGGGAGGTGGAGGTTGCACTGAGTCGAGATCACACCACTGCACTCCAGCCTGAGTGACAGAGCAAGACTGTGTCTTAAAAATAAATAAATACATAAATAAAACAGCTAAGATCTGTCTAGCATGTGCTATGTGCTGCACTGTGGACTAAGTCACTTACCCTTTAATTTTCATAATAACCCATGAGCAGAGCTTGTCTGTCCACCCTCCCTGGATCCACCCACTTCTCAGAGCTGCCAGCCTCATCCAGGCCACTAGAATGACCAGACCCCCTACACCCTGAGCTCCCAGCTTCTACTCCTGCCCCACAGTCCATTCCCCTCAGCACCAGAGAAGGTTTCAAGGCGGCAAACACTCCTTGGCTTGCAACCCACAGTGGCTTCCCAACTCACTTCCAGGAAAATCCAGCACCATCCAAACTCATCCATGTGTCCTGGGGGTCTGGCCCCTCTGCCTCCAGACCTCACCACCCACCACTCTCCCCTCAGTCACTGCACTCTGGCCTCGCTGCTCTCTTCCACACCACGTTCTTTCCCGCTTCTGGGCTTTTGTACCCACTGGTCCCTCTGCCAAGAGTGCTTTCTTGTATATCTCAGAGATGCCCTTCCAGGCGGCCCAGGCCCTCCCTCCTGCCACTCTGTGTACCCAAATTCAATTCCCTGTTGTTCTCTGAAATGATCTCCCTCTCCCACTTGGGATGTAAACTTCATGAGGGGAAGGTCTGTCTCATTCAGTGATGTATCTGCAGTGCCTTGAAAAGTGCCTGGCACATAGTAGGCCCTCAATAAATATTTGTGGAAGGAACAAGCTCTTCAGTGGGTGGGTGATTGTGTCCATTTTAATCTTGTTTGTTTTTGAGACAGGGTCTCTCTCTGTCACCCAGACTGGAGGGCAATAGCACGATCATAGCTCATTGCAGCCTTGTCCTCTTGGGTTCAAGCAGTCCTCCCACCTCAGCCTCCTGAGTAGCTGGGACTATAGGCACGCATCACCATGCCTGGCTAATTTTTTTTTTAATTTTTATCTTCATAGAGATAAGGGTCACACTATGTTGCCCAGGCTGGTCTCAAATTCCTGGCCTTAAGTGAGCCTCCCACCTCAGCCTCCCAAAGTGCTGGGATTACAGGTGTGAGCCACTGCACCTGGACAGTGTCCATTTTACAAATGAGCAAACTGAGGTTAAGTAACTGTGCCAGGGAGTAAAGGTGGGGCTGGGATTTGAGAACAGGTTTATCTCATCCCAAACCTTGGAGTCCTACCTCTACCCTCTAAGGCTGCTGCCCAGCAGGACTAATTGAAAGCTTCATCTCTGGGAAGGACAGGGTAATCATAAGAGACATGTCATTTGGAATAGCAGTGCCCCAGCCATCCTCAGGCCCAGAGCAGAGTGCAACAATGGATATAGCAGACCTGGGCTACCCAGACAGGGGCCAGGGGCCAGGCTGTTCACTAGCCCAGATAGAGAGGACCAGCTGGCTGGAGATAAAGAGTCAAAGGTGACCATCCAGAGGTCTGAGTTCTAGCTCCTTCCCTCCTATGACTCACTGTGTGGCTCCTAACAAGTGCCTACCCCTCTCTGAACTCAGGACACTGCCTGTAAAATGCTGTTACTACCTCATGCTACAGATAATAGACTCTGCCTAAATTGCCTTCTCAAAAGAAGGTGCCGGAGTCTTTTATAATTTCTGTATCTTGTAGGTCATGGTAGTATTTCATTCTTGTTCTCATGTTCAATTTGAAAATTCTTAGGGAAGTAGAACAGCTTTGCCTATGGTTATTGTCCTATTTGTCTTTCTTTTTTAAATTACTTGTAATGTCTTTGCCCATTCTCCCTCCACACACTTGGATCATTCCCGTTTTTCTTATTGATTTATAGGAGCTCTTTGTGTATTAAGGATATTCTTGGCTTACTTTGTGTGTAACTGGCTTAATGATGATACTGAAGTTGTAACAGAGGGTTACAAACATGACATGCTTTCCACACACACCCCACCCCCCACCCCCAATGCACAGTCGTACTTTTAAACTCCAATCCTTAATAACCCTGGGCAGATCTCAAAGCTTTCCGGTAACTTTCAGCTATTAAAATGCCTAATCCAGTGCTAAATTTTTTAAACATAGGTCTGATTTGAAGCTCTCTTTTCCCATCACTGCCTTCCCCATCACCGCCTGACTCAGCTTCTGACTCCACTGATTTGCCCTGTATAGAAATATGTCATGCTGTCTCATTCTCTTCTCTCCTCCTTCTGGGTTGATTTCTCCCCTGTATGTTGGGGAGCAGAAGAAGAAATGGGGATAGAGACAGCTGTCACTACCCTGATGCTGCTGTGGCCTCCACAATTCCTGGTGTTAGAAAACTCTGGGGCCATCACCAGTGAGCAGCAGGGAGGGACTGGGACTAAATGTTCCTCTGCCTCCATCCATGCCCTCCCCTTTCTCCCACGTGTGGCAGGTGTCTAATTGGGACACAGGTGTAATTACTGGGCAAGGAGCACGAGCTTGACCTCTTCAGATCACCCTAGCTTCCTCACTACTCCATCCCCCCTTCAACAGCCTCATGCCCCTTTGGACTGGAAAACCATGGCTTAGATTAAGCTTAAGCGCCTCCTTCAGTGTCCACTTGACTGAATATAGGAAATTGACAGGAAATTGGTCAAATGGTGGCAATGCAGGCTGCCCCTGCCAGACCCCACCCCTTTTGCATTTCTCATTCATTCTCCACTCACTCCCAATAGATGCAGGGCAGATCAACAAGTATGTGTTCAATCAAGGGATGGAATGCCTGTTTCCCTATGGTTCATAGCTTCTCCCCTCCAAACCATGAGCCCACCTGGGCTTGGGAGTTGGGGACATGCCGTGCCCTACCCTGCCCCAGTCACTGCTGGCCAATCCTCCTTAGATCCTCCTTAGAAACTGGCTTATGTGGGCTGGGGAGGCAGTGGGGCAGGTCAGGGATATGGGTGACAAAGATAGTTGGCCCCCTCTCAATAGGTCCCAGAGAGGATGTCTGACTCCGATCTCAGACTCAGGAGGCAGCTCTTTTTAGAACAGCAAAATATGTCCTATTCATTCTTACATCCAACAAACATTTTACAGAGCACCTAGTAGACATGTGGCCCTGTGCATGGCACTGGAGAGTCACTGGTGAACAAAAGTCCTGGGGAAATTTACATTTCCGATCCAGTATGATTTTGTGTGTCTTTCTAAAATGTTTCTACAGGTCTGTGATTTGTCTTTTAACTTTAATAAATAAAGGATTCTGTTACATAGATGGTGTTCAAGAAATATCTGCTGAATGGATGGATGGACGGATAGATGGTTGGGTGGATGATGGGTAGGTGGGTGGATAGATGGATGGATGGATGGATAGATGAGTGAGTGGGTGGGTGGATGGATGGATAGATGGGTGAGTGAGTGGATGGATAGATGGGTGGGTGGGTGGATGGATGGATGGATAGATGAGTGAGTGGGTGGGTGGATGGATGGATAGATGGGTGAGTGAGTGGATGGATAGATGGGTGGGTGGGTGGATGGATGGATGGATGGATGGATGGATAGATAGGTGGGTGGGCAGATGGGTAGGTGGATGGATAAGTGGGCGGGTGGGTGGGTGGATGGATGGATGGATGGATGGGTGAACAATGGGCCTTTAGAAACACTGAGGTTAACCATCCATTTGACAGATGGAGAAACTGAGGCCCAGAGACAGGGAGACACTTGCCTGAGGACCCACAGAACTGGACAAGGGTCCACATCTGGGGCTCTCTCCCTTGTACTAGGATTTGAGTGTTGAAGAAGGCCACGGGGAGAGACCAGACCCAGAATAAGGTCCCTGAAGATGCTCACTTTGTGCTAGGTGTGATTATTGGACAAGGAGCATGGAGCATTGGGCTGGAGGCCCAAACTGCATTCCCAACTCTCTGCCACCCCTTGGAAGCTCCAGGTACCCAGGGTGCTGGCTGAGAAGAACTGGGGCTTTCCCAGGAACACTGGCAGGGGCACACTGACCAAGGACCTGTCTCAGTCAGCCCTGACTTTTAGACCTGGCCACCTTTCCTGATGCTCACTGGCAGTGGGGCCCCAAGTCTTCTCAGCACTGGAAGCTGGTTATATTTCTAAGCTTTCTTTTTTCTGAGACAGAGTCTCACTCTGTCGCCCAGGGTGGAGTGCAGTGGCACGATCTCGGCTCACTGCAACCTCTGCTGCCCAGGTTCAAGCGATTCTCCTGCCTCAGCCTCCTGAGTAGCTGGGATTACAGGTGCACACCACCACACCCGATGCAGGTGTTTTGTGTTTTTAGTAGAGATGGGGTTTCACCGTCTTGGTCAGGCTGGTCTTGAACTCCTGACCTCATGATCCACCCGCCTCGGCCTCCCAAAGTGCTGGGATTACAGGTGTGAACCACTGTGCCCAGACTATTTCTAAGCTTTCTTAGGGCTTAATTATATAAGGCGAGGAGGGTATTTATTTTGGACCTATTCTGGGGCCTAAACTCTCCCCAGTACTTAAAATAATAATAACTATCTGTTACTAAGACTGCCTGGCTTTGAGTTTGCCACTCATCAGCTATGTGATCTGGGCAACTTACTTACCTTCTCTGTGCCTTAGCTTCCTTGTCTGCAAGACCAGATAATACTACCCATCTCACAGGGTTGTTGAGGCAGTCTGGCCCATGAAAGAAGAGATCCACAACTGCTAGTAGCTCCCACATTGCTGTGCACCCCATGTCAGCCAAACCCTGTTTTGGCATGCCACACACAAAACGGGCTTACTACACTGTCACAACAACATGTGAGCATAGTCATTATCCCAATTTACAGATGGGAAAACTAATGCTCAGAGAAGCTAGTGTGGGAATGAACCCAGGCTCCAGAGTCCCACAAAATTACATCACCTTCCTTACAGCCATTAGCACTGTGGAACTCTGGGGCTCAAAGGGTCCTTAGGGAGTATCCAAGCTCTCAGAGGCTGCCTCTAGACGTAGGCAAAGGAAACCAAAAAGACAGCTCGAGATGCTCACCCTCAACCCCATCCTGGCCTCAGCCAAAGCAGCTCAACTCATTCATTTTAGGAATCGATCTCTCATTTCACATTTCATTTTGGAAAAAAGAAGGCTCCCTTGGCTAAGAAAAAGTTCAAAAGTTCTTTATCAAGACCAATCCTCTGTTTCTCCAATAGGAAAACTGAGGCAGGGGGCGACGAGGTGCTCTGCCAAAGGTCATACAATGAGTCTGAGTCCAAGGTGGGACAGGAGCAAAGGTCCTAATTCCTAGCCCTGAGCTCTGTTGATTGCAGGACTTCAACACAAAAAAGTGAAGAAGGTCATTTGTAGAACGAACTTCAAAACCTGGTACTTTCTCACTCGGGCTCATCTTAGGAATCATGAGCTTTCAGCTCCCCTTAGAAGGTTTCCTCCCACCCTTCCTGGAATCCTGGAGCTCACATCCTCCCCAGAGGAGGCCTCCTGGGTTTGTAACGGTGGGCATTGCCCCCAATCCCTGTGACACTGAGCATCCTGATTGGCTGGAGGTGTCCTGCCAGAGTCCTAACCACAGCAAACGTCCTAGTCAGCCAAAGCTGAAGCTTCCACAGCCTCCCAAAGAGCCACGAGAGGCCACTCTGCTACCATGAAGAGCCCTGAGGAATCATAAACCCCCCACAAGAGGGAGAGGGAATTAGCAACCAGCATTTATTGTCCCCAGTATTGCTGGGCATGTCATACACAGGCCTCAGGGCACTTTACAACAACCAAAGTAGGCTCAGAGAGGATGCGAGAGGCAACAGACCTACCGGAGGTCACAACAGACCAGCCCACTAAGGGACAAAGCCAGCACCTGAAAGAACCAGAACCTATCTGAGTTTACTTTGCAGCCCTGAGGAGACATTCGGCAAGTATTCATTGAGCACCTACTGTGTGTCAGGCGCTGTTATTACAGAAGCAGCAGCCAAGCACAGTGCCTGTCAGCAACTTGTTCAAGGTCACACATACAGCAAACCTGTCCCTCATACATGAAAAGAAAAGAAACTCTTTCCCGATAGTTTTTCAAATGAGTGGCAACTGCATATACTTGACAACTTCATGGCAGCTTTACCTATAGGGCAATTGCAGGACAATTTCTTATACAAGGTCACATACTTGACAACATTGTGACACCTTCACACACAAGACAGTTTTGTAACAACTCCACAGACAGATTGGTTGGTAACAGTTTCATGCTCAGGACAGCTTTGTGACAGTTCTGTGTTCATGGCTAACAGGGCACTAGCTCTGGGCCCATGGGTCTGGGGAAGCCAGCTGGAGGGTAGACTCTCTGCCCCAGTCCCGAAGTCAGCTGGCTGCTCTACCCCCAGCACAGCTTGCTGAACGATGAGGAATCCAAAAACAACCCTTCTTTCTTCAATATGATTTTTCTGAAGGTCGCTAGTGGTTGCTCTGGGCTGCTCAGCACCCCCAGGGCTCCCACCAGAAACACAAATGTAACTTCTCTTAATGAGTACCTAATGGAGGGCAGAATAGACGTGGCCCAGGGCGGGTCCATGAGGATGGGGAAGCAGAGATTTGGTTGATGTGGGGTGGGAAGCGGGGGATGCCAGGCACCAGCAGCCTGTTCTCACTGTGTCAACCCCTGATTTGGGCCCCAGCCGAGCCCTGCAGGACCAGCATGGGGCAGGGGCTCGGGCCTTCTCTATGCTTTAACCTGAGGGCAGGTAAATCCCTTAGGCAGGGGTCTCATGTGTCAGCACACACCTGCCCCTGTCCCCCAAACACACACATGTCAGGCACACATGAACCCAGCCCCTCCTTTTTCTGCCATGCTGGGCCTGGCAGGGACAGTCCCCAACTCAGGCTTCTTGGGGAAATGCCCCTCTTATGAGTGGTGAAAGGAGTCAGGTTGCCCGTTTGATATTTTATTTTATTTATTTTATCTTACCTTTTTTGAGACAGTATCTCACTCTGTCACCCAGGCTGGAGTGCAGTGGTGCAATCTTGGCTCATGCAAACTCCGCCTCCTGTATTCAAGCGATTCTCATGCCTCAGCCTCCTGAGTAGCTGGGATTACAGGTGTGCACCACCATGCCCAGCTAATTTTTGTATTTTTAGTAGAGACGGGGTTTTGCCGTGTTGGCCAGGCTGGTCTTGAACTCCGGGCCTCCTATGATCTACCTGCCTCAGCCTCCCAAAGTGCTGGGATTACAGGCATGAGCCACTGTGCCTGGCCAGGTTGCCCCTTTTGAGTATCACTCCCATTGTCCCCCTCCACGTTCATCATCAGACCAACAGGGTAAGGCAGTGTGACACAGTAGAATGAGTCTGGGGTTTCATCAGCTGTGGGTTTAAATCTAACGCCACCACTTATAATTGTTGGTCTTTGAGCCTTCACTTCCTGAACCATAAAATGAGGGATGATAACAGCATCTCCCTCCTCACTTCTTAAAGTGAGTTCTTGGGCCAGCACCTCTGGCCCCATTCCAGAACTTTAGCATCAAAATCTACATTTTAACCCAAGATCCCTGAGTTAAATCCCTTTGTGTGCATGTTACAGTTTGAGAAGCCCTGGCTGATCTCACAGGACAGTTTTTGAAGATCTCTGAGTTCATGCACGTACAACCCTGAGCACACCACAAGCGTTAAAACAACCGCATGTGTCGAGAGGCGACAGCACCTCTTGTTTTTAATAAGCAGCCTCAGGTGATTCTGATGGGGGTTGAGATCTGAGATCACTACTGGCCATGGAATCAACAAATGTGAGTTTGAACCCCGGTTTTACCACCACCCTCTCCACCCCTGCAACCAGCCCATATAGGTCAATGTCTAAAAAGGATTCTGGCCGGAATGTCCAGCAGAGGCTGCAACTTAGCAGGTAATTTTTCTGCATCCTCCCCAAGCCCCAGTCGAGAGGCGAGACTCGCTCCTGGAGAATTTGAGAGATGGAGTGGGCATTTCATCCCTTGATTGAACACACACCTATTGATCTGCTCACTCTCTACTGGGGGTAAGGGGAGGATGGATGAGGAATGCAGAGGAGGCAGGGTCAGTCCTGGGGCAGCCTGCACTGCCACCATTTGGCCAATTTCCTGTCTCAGATGAGGTCAAGTGGACACTGAAGAAGGCCTCAGCACAGCACTGGGAACTTAGCAAGGCCTCAGTAGGTAAGGGACTCTGCATGGAGGACTGAGGAGGCGCACAGGGATATGTTGAGTAGCCAGGCTGCAGTGTGGCAACCTGAGGATAACCCTCAGGTTCAGAGTCACACTGCCTGGGTTTGAATATCTGCTCCACTTATTAAGTGACCTCGGGCAAGCAGCACCATTGCCCTGAACCTCAGTTTCCTCCTCTCTGAAATGGGTGTGATAATAGCACCTAAATGAGGTTTGCAGCCCCTCTATGCGGAATGGTAAGCAGCTATAAAAGAAAGAATTGGTTAAGTGAGAAGGCAGGTGCTGCATAGTTGGTCCAGTGTGCCATGGCTCATCCCTGCCTTCCTAGAACTCATCTTTCACTGGTGGGAAAGAGACAACAGCACTTGCCAAATTTAGAACCTATCAGGTGGGAATAAATGGCATGAAGAACATAGCGACGTGGGAGAGAAATGGAGTGTGGGTGTGGTGCTGCTGCAGGCAGGAGGTCTGGGGGGGATCACAGGGAAGGGGTGTTCTGTGAAAGGGCCGTATGCGTAAAGTGACTCCAAATGCAGAAGGAGCTGAGAAACCAAAGAATGAGGCAGACAATTCCAATTTGTTGGTAAAGTGTTATTAGTTGGGGAGCTTATGAACAGAGCAAAATCTTGGGCAGCCTCAAGATAGGTAGATCTCCAAGCTGTAACTCCCCAGACCCAGGGCTTATATATCTTTGGGAGAAAGGTCTGTTTGCTCTGAGAGGAGTGCACAGGTGACCGACACTGTGCTATGGGTGTCGTAGCCTATGATTCCTGCAGCAGCATCAAGGTTTGTTTTGGAGGAACAGTGAAACCTGCAGCAAATAAGTGTTTCTACATAGAGAGTAATGCTTCAGCTAGACATCTTGGAGGCATTACTGGACTCAGGGTTAGTCAGGAGTCAACGTGGCAGATTAGCATCTAAGAAGGAATCATTCTTGTCTCCACAAGGAGACATTTGAGGGAGGGAGCCTTGTGGGTGAATGTGGGAAGGGCATTCCAGACAAATGGAAGAGCAAGTGCAAAGGTCCTGTGGTAGGAGTGGTCTTGGCAGATGGGGAACATGGAGGATGAGGCCAGCATGGCCAGAGAAGGTGAGTGGTGGGGAAAGAGGGCAGGAGCAGGGAAGGGGGGGGGGGTAGGGAAGGTGGAGAGAAGTATTCCCGGACATATTTCAGAAGTAGAACTGACCGGATTCCTGATGGGCCAATAGTAGGATATGAGAGAGAGAGAAGAGACAAGGATGCCACTGAAGTCTTTGGCCCTGAGTGGAGTAGCCATTGACTAAAATGGACAGGAGAAGCAGGTTTGGAGGGCAAAGGATGAAAAGTTTCCATTTTGGATGTGTGCTTATTCTTACTGTATTTTGAGGCTCTTATCCATTAGCCCCTTAGGTATCCTGTATTGACACCTTAGCAGGGATTTGCTCCTTGCTCAAGCCCTGCCCTTTCTACCAAATGAATACAATATCACCTTGTACTCACCTCTCTTAGAAACCTTTCCTCCATCTACACAAACTAGTCCTGCCCCTGGCCTCAGCTTCTGTCCCCACATCTACCTCCCTAGAAAACCACCCCTGATGTCTCCAGTCTCCGGACTGTCCCTCCCACCCCGCCTGGGTCCTTCACTTGGCTCTGAGCCCTGCTGGGCGGAGGTCATCGGCTTTCTCCACGTTTGTATGGGCCTGGTCCTCCCAAATAGGCTGTGAGCCCCCTGAGAGCAGTTTTTGAGAACCTTTATTGAGCTACCGTTCATGCATTCATTTAAGAAATAATGAATGGGCATAATGGGTATAATCACAAATGGGTAGTCAGTGGGCACCTACAATGTGCAGGGCTGTGGGGATTTAAAAGTGAGCAAGCCAAGCTGGGCCCAGCTCTCAAGGAGCATCTCTCATGAATCAAGTAGTAACGGAGTGCTCATTCATCTGCCGTGAGCTGTCCTAAGCACTTTGCGCAGATGAGTTCATGGCATCCCCACAACTGCCTGGAAGGTGGTTGCTACTATCGTCCCCATTTTAGAGAAGAGAAGACCAAGGCTCAGAATGGTAAAGCCACTTGCCCAATATCACCCAGCTAGGAAGTGGTGGTTTGTCAGGCCCCAAAGCCAAGGCAACCTCAACATTCTGCTGAATGTTCTGCCCTGCTGGTCCCCCACCTCCTGACTGCTGAGAAGGGTCCAGTGGGCTAGCGACCTCTAGCCCTGATCCCAGGGAGTCTCTAAGCTGGGAGTCATCTCCAGGGCCCACCCCCTTGCTAGGGATGGTGCAATCTACCCCCAGGCAGAAATGTGCTGGGGGATCTTCTGAGCAAGCCTCCAGCGGTGGCGACTGCCTCCCATATGTGGAGGCCTGAGTGGGCAGGCAGGTGCCCAGATGTTGTTTATTTCCCTTGGTCATCGGTGACATGCATCTTGCACTGCCAGGCGGGCATCGGAGGATGCGCTGCCCAGCACTGTCTGTGTGGGGCCCTCCTGCATGGTTCTGGGTCCTTCCCAAGGACAGAGCAGGGACCTCAGCAGGGGCAGTGGTGTCTTTCTCTCCTTCCCCATCCTTCTTGGCCCTGGGGAGTCCTCCAAGACAGCTGTATTAAATTCTTATTTCACCATGACACAATGTTCTCATGCAAGACACACTTCCCAGGGCACACCCCAATTATGAAGAAACTCTACCCCCAAAAATGTTGGCATCAAAACCAAAAGCTCTGTACTGATTGTCAAAGCAGTTCCAGGATCACAAATGCCAACACAGGCAGGGCAGGTGGTGATAATAATGGTAGTAACAGTGATGTCATGGAGACCTGCTTGACTGTCAGCCCTGCCCAGGCCCCCACAGCACACCTGTGAGGTCAGCCAGGAGGATTCTTGTTTTACGGACGAGAAAACTGAAGCACAGTGAGGTTAAGGCACTGGTTCAAGGTCACATGGCAAGGGTAAGGGGCAGAGCTGAAATTTCAATCCAACCAGTCTGGCTCTTAACCCTGTTCCACACTAGTAGTTCTCAAAGTGTGGGCCCAGGACCAGCAAAGGTCAGCATCACCTGGTAACCTGTTAGCAATGCGGATTCTCAGGCCCTTCCCAGACCTAATGAATCAGCAACTCTAGGTAAGGCCCAGCAGCCTGTGTTTTTAACAGGCCCTCTAGGTGAATCTGATGCATGCCCAAGTTTGAGAACCCCTGCTCTACATTGTTTTCTATTGTGAGTGAGTGAAGTGGGTGTTAAGATGTAGCTCAAGGATGATAATATAGGGCAGCTGACCTTTGCCCTCAGTATCTGGAATACAATAGGGAGGGGTAGGGTCTGCAGTAACCTGGGGAGCATGTGCCTTATTTATGTAACTCTAACCACTCACTGCCCTGCAACAGCAGACCCAGTGTTGGCAGATGTTCTGACTTTTTCCGGAGAGGTTCAAATTCCAGCTTTTTAATGTGAAATCTCTTGATTTTTTAAATGCTAGAAATCTACCCAAATTAGTCTTTTTTTTTTTTTTTAAATGTATGGGGCTAGGGTTTCTGGCTTGGGTATTAAGGAAATTTCAATGACAGATTCACTGGGCTGCTGAGGAGACGAGCTTGCCTAGGAGAACATGACATTTTCAGGGTCCCAGATGTCACCCTGCACTTTTTGACCCCCTCAGGGAAGTTCTGCAGAGTGAAGGCTGATGGAAGGCATGATATGGCAGAGATGACCCTAAATTCACTCAAAACCCTGAAATGGAAATAAAAATACAGCGATCACTTGCACATGTTGAGCCATTGACTCCTGTTGAAACAAGGTGCTTGGGGCAGTTCTCAGGATGTGGGTGACCCTGAGCTTAGGGACCCTTATTTGAAGGGCACAGGTTATTCCCTGTTCCCAAAAGGAAGAATAAACCTGCCCTTCACCTAGGACCAAAGCTGCTGGCTAATATCTCTGCCCTGAGCACTTCACCATCCAGAGGGCAAAAGACCATGTCCCTGGACCCTGATGGCCTCCTTCCAACCTCACCAGCATCTCTGGCTTCTGTTTGCTCACCTGGGAAAGAAGAGAAGGGTCCAGATGTTGGTTGACAGTCCCACTGTGTGTCATGATGGCGAGGGAACAGGGAGGGAACCTAGGTTTACGGAGGAGCACCTGCTATGTGCCAGCGCTTGCTGGTTTGCACATCCCTCATAACAAATCACGTGGAGGTAGGAATTGCTGCCACAATTTTTCAGATGGGGAAACTAAGGCCCATAGAGAGGAGGGAACTCGTTCAATGAGTGATGGGGCCAGGATATCAACCTGGGAACCTGCATCGTTACACATCTTTAGATTTTTAAGTCCCTTGAGGGCAGAAAACACATCATTCTCAATATAATAATGGTAGCTTCAGTTTATCAGATGCCTGCTGCAGGTGGTCTGAGCTAACAGTTTTTCACGTACCATCTTCTTTAATCACATCAGCCCTGCAAGATAAGCATTATTGTCCCCATTTACAGCTGGAAAAACTGAGGCTTGTAGAGGTAAAGTACCTTGCCCAAGGTCACACAACTCCCCCAAAGCTCATAACCATTGAGTCCTAGCACTGGACCTTACCCAGAATAGGGGCTCATTAATCTTTGAATGAATGGGTCAATGAATGAATGAATGGATCACTCAACCCTGGGTTAATGCATGCATTCAGAGTTGTCATAAGCCTTTATTACTTTGCAAACTGTCAAATCTGGTGTGTTTGATTCCACTCTCATTCTCCATAAAATGGACATCCAAGTCTGGACTCATCCCTCGGGTGCTTGGGGAAACATGAAGTGACTCAGATTTCATTCTAAGCCTCTCCAGCTGCTGGAGCAACACAGGGCCATGCTTTTGTGGCCTACTGGTGTTTTGACTGAGGGAAGATGGTCTTGATTATGGGAGACAGTTGTTAATGGAAATTACATGAGGTGCCTGCCATCCACTGTGATGTCCCAAGAAAACTTGGGGAGGTTACAATTAGAGCTTAAATGCTTTTAAAATGTGCATCTCAGCTGGGAGAGGACAGCGACAGAGGCCAAGATGTGTAGAAGGACCCAGGGGTTTCAAAGCATGTTCCCTGGAACCTCAGTGTCCCCTGGAGCGCCAGGGTGATCAGGTTGGGTAGGTGGTGCTCCAGGTTCCTCAACCACGTCAAAGCAGCGCTGCTCCACCATGATCTGTTCGCTGTCTAGTGAGCTACATCCATTTTTATTGTAATTTGACAGAAGAAAACTAGCTTAAGTGAAAAAGTCACTTTATTTGGAGCTATGGGACAAGCCAAGCTTTGGGAAGGACTGGGAGGCAGTCAGAAATTTTTTCTGTCTTAAGGAGCCCATGAGGTTCTGGTTGCCGCTTCTCTCTCTGCATCTGATTTATTTTTCTCTCTCTACTTCTGTATTAGTCGAGAATCATCTGGTTGCAAGTGACAGAAAACCTAACTCAATGTGACTTGAGAAAAGAAGAGAATTTACTGATCCCCAGGGTGGATCCACATGCACAGATGACTCTTTTGGTCTTTGTCTGTGTCTCTTGGCTCTGTTTCTGCTGTGTGGCCTCCATTCTCCAGAGGCTCTTCCCTCATGTGGCACCCACCAGCTCTGATCTATATCCTCCTAGCTCCAAAGAGAGGAAAGGAAAACACACACATCTCCACACACATCCATTGACCTCAGCAAAACCCCCAAGACTAGCTCTTGTGGGGATACGAGCCTATGTCTGAACCTACAACCACTGTAGTCAAGGGGACCTGATGCTCTGATTGGCCAAGCCCAGGCTAAGTGCATCCGGGTGGATATGGCAGCACACGAACCTCAATGCCAGAGAGTGCAGAGGAGCGGGGCCTCTGTTAGCTAGTGCCCACCAAGTCTTCTCACACATGTGCATCGGAACAGGCTACCCTGCCACCTGCAGATAGCCTTAGGTCAAGGCCAGCCCAGACCATTGTCCATCAGCTCAAAGAGAAATGGTCTAATTGGCCCATCCTAGAAGAGACAGCCATTGGCTAGGGTCAGAGTCATGCCCTACAAACAGGATTACTGGGGCCAGTTCTCAGGGAAAGGAAACTGTGAACAGGGAAGACACTTCCAAAATTCTGTTACGTTTATTTTGGACTTGTTAAAGTGCACATTCCTGGCCCAAAGCAGACACTTTACAAGCCTCTCTGGAGATTGTTATGCACAGTCAAGTTTAAGAACCATCAAGTTTGGATCTTTCTAGAGCAGCACTGTACAGACTCTTGTCATCACTGATGATTCACAAAGAATATTCAAGTGCCTACACCCATGACTTTAGGGTCGGGGGTAGAGAGAGGCAATAGCACTGCTTTTTCTAACGAGTTACAGAGACATAATGAAACAACAGACAGGCTATCAGAAGTCAAAAAGCAAGAGGTGCCATTACAACATAGAGGCACAAGAAGGCATCCTAGCCAACTGCCAGGGTCGAGGATGAGGCCAGAAACAGCCACTACCCTTCAAAGACCGGGGTGTTGAAGGATGCTAAGCACCATCCTGTGGGCCAACACTCTCCGAGGCCTGGGAGGGTCTTTGTTGGGTTCTTTGGCCTTCAGCATATACTGTAGCTTTTTGAGGTCAGGAGGTCGAGACCAGCCTGGCCAACATGGCGAAACCCCGTCTCTACTAAAAATACAAAAAAATTTAGCTGGGCTTGGTGGGGGTGCCTGTAATCCCAGCTGCTCGGGAGACTGAGACATGAGAATCGTTTGAACCTGGGAGATGGAGTTTGCAGTGAGCTGAGATCGCACCACTACACTCTAGTCTGGGCAACAGAGTGAGGCTCCATCTCAAAAACAAACAAACAAACAAATAAAACAAACAAAAAACAAATAGTATTATAACTGTAACTGAGGACTGAGGCTTCTTTGCAGTTGGCTGCCTGACTTTGGGGAAAGCTCCACCCCTTCTGGCCTCAGTGTCCCCAGTGAAACTGTAGGAGTTGTGCTGAGTGACCTCTAAGCTATTCTAAGAGTGGTAAGAGCTTTGCTTTGTCTCCGTCTTGACCCCTTATCTCATCCTGCTTTGCTGTCACTTCTGTGGGCTTCAATTCCTCCCACCAGGCTGTTTGTCCTATAGGGGTAGGGGGCCATGCGTGGCTCACCCCCATGGCCCCAGCCTCTGCCTGACACAGGAGGCCCTGGACAGATGCTCTAAGAGGGCAGCGTGGGGCAGAGTGATGTGGGTCCACCCCTGCTGATTCTGTGTGACCCTGGACATGTCGTTTCGCCTCCTTGATTCTCGGTTTTTCTCAGCTGCAAAATGGGCATCAACACCATGTCAGGGTGTGAGTCTCTGTCCACAGATTCGTTTTGCAGGAAATGCTACTTTGTTTTTCTGTAATTTAAATTAATTTGTAATTGGAAGTCCTATTCTGCTAGGTGGTAGAGATCACCGCAAGTCAACTGAGGGTCCCCTTGCTCTTTGGTAGTGGGGTCGCATCTCAGGTCCAGTGGGCTTACACAGTGCTGAGGCACAGCGCAGAGCACCTTGGTCTCCACTGATATGACTCTGTGCTGCCTTGCGTGGTGGAAGACCTGAAATTATCAGTCAATGTGTGCGTCAGAAAGGCCCAGTGACCTAAACAAGATGGGCAATGCTTTCCTCCCTCCCCCAGGAAAGAATCTCGGCATTGGGCAGTCCTGGGTTAATACAGCCGCGCCAAGCTGTCTTTCTGTAAGATCCCTCTGCCTCCCGGATCTGCCATGGCTCCACTCTCAAGCCTGCAGTCCTGCAGGTGGAAGGGAAAATGGGAGGAGAACAGCGCCAGCGTTTCCTAAGGGGCTGCACAGGGCATGCCCGCTCACATCCCATTGGTCAGGGCATAAGCACATGACCACATATAGCTGCAAAGGGCCTGGGAAATGTAGTCTTAGAGGACATAAACTCTGCTTAATATCAGGGTTCCGGCCGGGCGCTGTGGCTCAGGCCTGTAATCCTAGCACTTTGGGAGTCTGAGACAGGAGGATTGCTTGAGCCCAGGAGTTTTAGACCAGCCTGGGAAACATGGCGAAACGGTTTCTCTACAAAAAAATACACAAATTAGCTGGGCATGGTGGTGCATGCCTGTAGTCCCAGCTACTAGGGAGGCTGAGGAAGGAGGATTGCTTGAGCCCCGGAAATCTAGGCTGCAGCGAGCCAAGGTCGCGCCACTGCACTTCAGCCTGGGGGACAGAGCAAGACCTTGCCTCAAAAAATAAAATAAAAATCAGGATTCCACTACTGAGGATGAGGGGAGAGTGGACGAGGGGGACGACTAACAAAGTGTGCAGAGGCACGAGTCTCCACTGCTCTTGGAACCCGAGTCCCGCATCTTCAGAATTTGTCACATTCCCCTGCTCAAGACCTCAGCTTGAGGATGGGACAGGGCTTGGGAGGGGAGCTAGTGGAGAAGGAGAAGAAAGAATGTAGGCCTCCTCCTGCCCCAGGACACAGTAGAAGCTAAGTTATTTTGTTCTTTATGCATTTTTAGGGTGAACTATTTCAAACCTAAAGTCAAGAATTTAAAATAATATAATAAACATTTGTGTGCCACGATCCTGAATTCAGTGTTGGTTAGTCTCATGTCTTCTGCTCTGAATACATATTTACAAGTCACAAATGCTACAAAATATTGCTTTGCAGGTCCTTGAACTTTATATAAATGGCTCTTACTATATGATTCATCGTGCACCTTGCTTTCTTCCTCTCAGCCCCGTCTTTGAGCTGTGTCCACAATGATAACTGTAGCTACCTCAGTCATTTATCATGGCTGGGTTGTGTATGTGGTATCTGGCTGTGGTGTATGAATATACCACAATGTATTTATCTATTCCTTTGGCAGAGGGTTAGCTTTTTGCAGTTGTTTGCTATTAAATAATGCTGCAATAAATATCTTTGTCTCTTTCTGCACATATACAAGGGTTTCTCCAGGTCAGTGGTTCTGAGAGCGTGGTTCCTGGACCAGCAGCATCAGCATCACCTGGGAACCTGTTAGAAATACAAATTCTCAGACCCACTGAATCAGACGTACCAGGGGTGGAACCCAGGGACCTGTACTCCAACAAGCTCTTTAGGAGCTGCTGTTGTGTGCCAGAGTTTGAGAACTGCTGCTCTAGGGTATACACCAGAAGCTAAATTGTTACATTTAGAAAAGAGACATCAGGCCAGTTGTGGTGGCTCACGCCTATAATCCCAACACTTTGAGACCCTGAGGCAGGAAGATCATTTGAGGCCAGAGTTCAAGACCAGCCTGGGAAACAGAGAGAGAGCATCTGTCCAAAAAAAGTTTTTAAATTATCTGGGTGTGGTAGCACATGTCTGTAGTCCCAGCTACTTAGGAGGCTGAGGCCGGAGGATTGCTTGAGCCCAGGAGTTTGAGGCTACAGTGAGCTAGGATCATGCCACTGCATTGGAGCCTGGGTGACAGAGCGAGATCCTGTCTTAAAAAAACAGCAACAAAAAACAAACAAACAAACAAAAAACTTTTTAACACAAAAAGAAAAGAGACATCTCCAAATTTATTAGGTACTGCTAGATTTTTCCCCGAAGTTTACGCCCCTATCCAAGGTGAAAAGGTGAAGGTTTCCTCTCATTCTTGCCAGCTCTTGGTAGTATCAGAATCTGAATCTTTTGCTGAGTGAGAAGTCTGGACTCTGCTAAATTCTCAGTGGATGTTCTTATTTCTCTGGCTCTGGGAATCCCCCTTACAACATCACACTTGCTCTCTGCCCTCAGGTCCCTGCCAGGTATACAGCTCCAGAAGCACAAAAATCTTTATTCTGCTCTCCTGTTGCAGTTTCTTATCCCGGGGCAAGAAAATTGAGGGCAATGCCAACTTTGCATGGGAACAGGATCCCAGGGTAGACATTAGTTACTGTGTACTTCCGTATGACTAGTTACTGTGTACTTCCGTATGACTAGTTACTGTGTACTTCCGTATGACCCTGGATCAGTCAGGTTCCTGAGTTTTAAGCAACAGAAATAGGGTTATCGGCAGGATGTGGGGCCTCACTGAATCTAAGGAACAGAAGGTGAGGATTGGGGAAGTAGCAGTACTCATCCAAGAACTGGAGCAGGGAGGAAGGAACAGAGGGACTGAGGGATGGAAGGGAGAGAGAAAAGCCTCAGCCAGGGCTGGGCAGAGAGCCTTCCCTGCCTCCACCATGAACACCATTTCTGTGTGACCCTCACTCTTGTGTCCCACTCCCAGGACTGGAGTCACCAGAATGTGTATCTGGCCGGGCTTTCGTTAGCTGTCACCTGCTGCCAACTTAAAGAAGGGCCAGAACTCTTTTGGTTTCTGTTCCAGGGGCAAGGTGCCAGGATGTGTTCCTCATCAGGACTTCGCACAATGGAGAATTCCTCTAAAAGGGAGATGGGGCACCAATAGGAAGAGGGGAGCATCTGGGAGCTGGAGAGCCAAGAATGTTTCCTGCCGGGTGGTCTTGGGGCTCAGGTGAATCAAGGAGTATAACCAGATTATTAACCGGTCTGACCCTAATGACATATAAACATGAAACCATTTACTTTTCCCCATCTGCTGCCTCTCAAAAGCTGCCCTATCCTTTCCTGTCACTTAGTGACACCTGGTCATTTTCTGACTCTCCCCCACCTCCTACTCCCAGTGGTCTCCCCTGCTGCCTCTTACTGCTGGGGCACCTCCCAGCAACCAGCCTTCTTGTGCCAGGCAGCAGGAATACGACCTAAGCCTGGCTGCTCCCAAGGTGCCCCTTACCACTGAGAACCCCCTCACACATGCCGGGAAGGATGTGCAGGCTCTTCTACCACACTCTCCCCCTCAGCTCTGCCCTTCTGTCTCCTGATCTCCTCTCTCTGTTCAAAGAGGAATGGGAAGGAGGCAGATTCACAGGGCTATGGACATTAGTTTATGTCCAAGCAGGGCATGAGATGCTGGCACCTTCTTGCAGGCACCCCCTGTCTTTGTGAGTTTCTCTGGCATCTCCTCACTTCATTGGGAGGGTTGGGAACAGAGGAAAAGTCACAGCACCACAGCTCACTTCCCTAGGCTGCCCACTTCTTTTTATTTTCTCCTTTTTTGGAAACATGGCTTCACTCTGTCTCTCAGACTAGAGTACAGTGGCACAAACACAGCTCACTGCAGCCTTTCCAGCTCAAGCGATCCTCCCACCTTAGCCTCCCAAGTAGCTGGGACTACAGGTGTGTGCCACCATACCCGGCTAATTTTTGTATTTTTTGTAGAGACAGGGTCTCGCCATATTGTCCAGGCTGGTCTCAAACTCCTGGACTCAAGCAATTCTCCCATCTTGGCCTCCCAAAATGCTGGGATTACAGGCATGAGCCACTGTGCCTGGCCAGGCTGACAATTCCTAACTCCCATGAGTCCCTCCCTGCAAGTGTTCAGCTTAATCAGCGTCCTGGGGTGATGGTCAGGGTAACAGAGACTCCTTATGAGCCCAGGAAAGGCTCACTTAAGATTCTAGAGCATTTTCCACCTCTTTTTCCCCAGATTTGGCTCCTGGGTGCCAATTCTGGGGTAACAAAAAATTTTCTCCTTAAAAAAAATTTCTCCCATTGCTATTCCTGATGATGGTGGGAGCCCTTGCTGATGATGACAGTGAGAAATGGAGTATTGTTGAGTATTGTTCAGGAACCCAGCAGGAGGGTGAGGGTCTCACACCACCCCACTCACGCGTGTGCACACACACATACTCAAAAATTCACATTACTTTGGTAAAGATTAAGTTTGCTTGTGAGTAATGGAAAACTCCAAATAACAGTGATTTAAGCAAGATAGATGTTGATTTCTCTCTCATGTAACAGTCTACACAGGCAGGCTAGGGCTGGTACAGCAGTTCTGCCTTCCTCAGGGACCCAGGTGCTTTTTATCTGATTTTTCCACTGCCTCACAGGACACAGTTTCCACCTCATGATCTAAAATGGCTGCTTGTGCTCCAGCCATCATTCAAATTCCACCCAATAGAAAGGATAAGGGCATGACAAGGGGCACACCCCTGCCCTTTAAGGCAGCGTTCTTGAAGTGTCACATGCTGCTTTACCTTACATCTGATTGGCCAGATTTTGGCCACATGACCATATCTAGTTGTAAGGGAAGCTGGGAAATGTAGTCTTTTGTTTGGGTGGCCATGTGCCCAGTTACTGTCCCAATGAGACCATCTCAGCTGCTCACATATATGGTTTGACCATCTCTCTCTCCCTTTCCCCCTCCTTCTGCCCTGGTCTGGTGGGCAGTGGGCACTGGCCTGGGGGGCAACTGCACAGGCTGTATCATCTGCTCAGAGGAGAACGGCTGTTCCACCTGCCAGCAGAGGCTCTTCCTGTTCATCCGCCGGGAAGGCATCCGCCAGTACGGCAAGTGCCTGCACGACTGTCCCACTGGGTACTTCGGCATCCGCGGCCAGGAGGTCAACAGGTGCAAAAGTACGTGGCTTCTCCCTTGTTCTATGCTAGTGCTGGGCTCCTAGACACCACGGGCCTAGATCCCACCCTCTCACCCCAGCACAGACAGAGGGGAAGTAGATGCATGTCTAAGCCCAGACTCTGAGATACCTGCCTGCTTCCAGGCTGGCTCTGCAGCCTGAGGCAAGTCAGTCCGCTCTCAGCCTTAATTAGCACTAATAGAACAGGGAACTTTCACTTCTACCCTAGTTTGCGGTGTGGCCTTAGGCATGTAACGCACCTTCTCTGGTCTTAGCTCAAATAGGAAAAGGAGTCCTAATTCCAAGCTCTAATTTTTGCTGTAACTTTGGGTAAATTATCACTATATCTGAGGTGAAAAAGAAGCAGGGAGTCCTGACTCCAGCCCTGGTTTGCGGGTGACTTCAAGCAAGTCACTCGCTCTCTCTGAGCCTCCCCTCAAATGAGAAAGGGAGTTCTCTTCACATGCAGCCCAGTTTGACCTTGGCCAAGTCTGAGCTTCAAAGGAGACACTGAGTCCTGACCCAAATGCTACCAAGCCTGGAGCTACCCAGAGGCCCTCCCACCTCAGGCAGACCCAGTGGGCCCCATCCTTGGCAGTCCCCCTCACCCGGAGTGTCCCTGGCTCTATTACAGAATGTGGGGCCACTTGTGAGAGCTGCTTCAGCCAGGACTTCTGCATCCGGTGCAAGAGGCGGTTTTACTTGTACAAGGGGAAGTGTCTGCCTACCTGCCCGCCGGGCACTTTGGCCCACCAGAACACACGGGAGTGCCAGGGTGAGTGGGGACCTCCCCGCCCTGCCCCTGCCCCCACTTCCCTGGAGCGAGGGCTTGGTGAGAGGTGTCAGGGGGCCTGGAAGAAATCACAGTAGAATGCCATATGGTGAGTGGAGGCCCAGCACCACCGCGTCAGGTACACTGGGTACCTACACATAGTAACTGTGATACACTAGAGCCAACATAACCACTGTTACTATGATTCCTACTACAACCAACACTAGCATCGTTATGAATGCCAAGGGAATCAGCAGAGTGCAGAAGAGCACTGATTTTTGTTTGTTTGCTTGTTTTGTTTGAGATAGGGTCTCACTCTGTTGCCCAGCTGGAGTGCAGTGGCATGATCATAGCTCACTGCAGCCTCAAACTCCTAGGCTCAGAGAATCCTCCCGCCTCAGCCTCCCGAGTAACTGGGACCACAGGCATGTACCACAACAGCTGTCTATGCGTTTATGTTTTTGTAAAGACAGGCTCTTGCTGTGTTGCCCAGGCTGCCCCTGGGCTCAAGCAGTCTTCCCACCTCAGCCTCCCAAAGCACTGGGAGTACAGGTATGAGCCACTACACCTGGCTGAGCACTGATTTTGGAATAGGACAGGCCTATTCCTATAGGGGTCCAATCCTAGCTCTAAACCTTACCCTTTAGTGATCTTAAGCAAACCACCTCAGCTCTGTGTCCTTCAGTTTCTCCAAACGTTTAAAAAAAAAAAAAAAAGACAATAGAACATAGAGCCTACCTCATGGGGAGGAATTGTTATGAGGATTAAGTGAATTAGTACAATTTAAAGTGCTCAGTACAGCAGCCAGCACACAGTAGATGCTCAGTACATGTCAATATCAGTGTTATTACTGCTCTGATTATTTCCTGACAGCTCCTTGTCATACTCCTGCCTGTGAGCCCTCTTCCGTTCCTGCACTAGGCTGCTCCTTGGCATTCTCATCTAAACTGTGCATCTCTGCCCATGCATTCCCTCTGGGCTCACATTCATGGTCATTCCAGCTGCTGATGGCCCCTGACTCCGTGTCTCTAGCCTCCCTGAGCAGCAGACCCTCACCTCCACTGCCCTCTGGGTGCCTTCCTTCCACTCCCACTGCCACCATCCCCCGCCTAATGCTTCCTCTGGGTTTCCTCTGGATTTCAATAACCAGCTCCCTGATCCCTGGGTGGCCATGCACGAGATGCAGACATCACTGTTGACTCTTCTCTCTCCCTCACCCTATATTCAATCCAATCTGTTCATTTATTCACTCCGAAAATATCTTCTAGAGCATCTGCTATGGCCAGGCACTTTCCTAGATGCTGGAGACATGTTACAGAACAAAACAGACAAAGCCTCTGCACTCATGGACATGACATTTCAGTGGAGAGACAGAAGCGACACCTGAGAACAAATGCATAATATTTCGGGTGGTAGGAAGAACTTTGGGGTGAAAATGAAGCAGCACGAAGCTCCCAAACCCACACCATCCAGCTCATCCCTTTCTCCCCACCCCAGCCCCACCCATTGGTTTCTCTCCTCTGCGCCCCCCTCTTCCCGCCTTCTCGCCACCTCCTGCCTATCGCCAGGATTCTGGCCACAGCTCCTGCCCGTCTCCCGCCTCGGCTCTCAGTCCCTCCAGCCCAGTCTCCACTCAACAGCAGAGGGAGTATTTCAAAATGACAGTCTGCTCAATTTCTTTTCCTCCCAGGACCCTTCAGTGGCTCCCACTGCCCTTGGGTGGAGCCCACCCAGGCCCTGGGCAATCTGTCCCATCTGCCAGCCTTTCCACCCCCATCATTTTTTTCCTCCTCAGTTTGAGCTCATTCTCTGGCTTGCCCAGTTCCAGGCCAAATCATCCTGGGGACTCTGCTGGGGTTATGCCTTCACTTGGAGCACCTCCCGTCCCTCCCTGAGCCTGGCTAGGCTCCCCTTCCCTGCCATACCATCCCCACTTCAAGACCCAGTCCAGGGGTTTCCTCCCCTACGACCCAACCCATGCTGCCTCTGGGCTCCCACAGTGCCTGCACTTCTCTCATCACGGCGGCGTCCAGATGGTGAATTCCAGGAGGCCTGCAGACCCTGGTCTGTCTTGTCTGCTGCTGCTCCCTCAGCACCCAGAATAGCGCCTGGCACGCACTGGGTGCTCAGTCTTTACTTGTCAAATGTGTGCATCTAGCAACACTGCATCTTGAGCCTGCTGTGTCTGCTGTGTGAGCCTCTTGCTGCGTTCCCTTAGCAAACCCCTGCTCTATGTCTCAGTGTCCAAATCTACAAAATAGGAGTATTCATAGCTACCCATATTCTGTGCCTACTTCTCACGGACTTTAAAATAATCAAGGTACATATATATATGTGTGTGTGTATGTATATATATACATATATATATATGTATTTTATTACCCCCTATGAAGAACTTTTATGTCCATGGTCTCCTTTTTCCTCCTTCCAAAGTTGATCAAAGACACATGATCAAGTTTAAAACCTGTGTCCTGGTCCTGAGGGCTTCCCAGGCGACCTTCCAGCCTCCTCCCTGTCCCCGCCTTCCTGAGACTTCGCTCCCAACTCAGGCTGCCCCATCTCCCAAACATGGTGGGCCGGGCTCCCAAGGCTTTGCACACCTGCCTGGAATGGGCTTCCTTCTTCTCACCTGACGAGCTCCCCTCTCTCCCTTTAACTCATACATTACCTCCTCCAGGAAGCCTTCCCTTTAAAGCTAGACAGTCGGCCACTCTGGCTTCAGGCCCATATTAGTCTGTGCATGCATTCGTTTAGCTCTCATTCCAGGCAACTCTGCTCCTAGCAGGTGGAAGTGGTGTCTTCAGTCTTCAGAGGACTGAACCCCTCAAACCCTGCCCTCGGATCTGAAGGACGCTCACTGCCAGCTGACCCTGTCTGTCTGTCTGTCTCTCCTTTCACCCCACAGGGGAGTGTGAACTGGGTCCCTGGGGCGGCTGGAGCCCCTGCACACACAACGGAAAGACCTGCGGCTCGGCTTGGGGCCTGGAGACCCGGGTACGAGAGGCTGGCCGGGCTGGGCATGAGGCGACAGCCACCTGCCAGGTGCTTTCTGAGTCAAGGAAATGTCCCATCCAGAGGCCCTGCCCAGGAGGTGAGCCCCAGGACAGGCACGCGAGGCTGTGGTGGGAAAGGCCCACAGGGACAGCGTGGACTCAGATCACTGCCCCACAAATAGTACCTATGAGACTGCCTGAAAGGCCACCGTTAGCCATACCATCATGTGGAGTACACATCACCTTCCCTGGTGTCCTTTCAAAGGAGGACCTTCCTTCCTGGGTTCAGTCCCACATACATTAGGAAAATTGAGCTGGCCAGGAGTTCCCAACCCTCTCAAACTGAACACCCCCCTTTTAATAAGAAGGATTTGGGAATACCGTCTTTACCATTCTTAATGAAGTTCATGGAGAATGTAGCCTAATTGCAAAGGTAATTTTTTTTTTATCAGTATAGTGCCCTAACTGTAATATAGAGGAGAAAGAAAAGAAATTTCATGATGGAAGCGCTTGGCCCAACATACCAGCAGACACTTAGGGAAGCACAATCCCAGTGAGGACTGCGGCCATGGTCAGCACCCCAAGTGTGTGGCCACATCGCCATCAGAGACGCGATTTCCCAACAGTGACCAGCGATTAGTAAGGTCCAACCCAATTGATCTCTGATTGACACCACAATCGCAGTGCCCTAGAATCTTCAATGAACGGAAATGTTCGAAACCACTTGGCATTCATGAGTCAAACAGAATTCAGCTCCCAACAAGCAGACTTTTCAGCTACATGAGGGTGGGGCACGATGTGAGAGAACTGGATGAAATGGGGGACAACTTGTCTTTGCGGGGGACTGTCCCATGCTGGATCCCGATTGCCGTCCACTGAATGCCACAGGAACCCCCTTCACTGTGGCATTCAAGACCACTACGCATATTTCCAAAATGTCTCTGGGGGGCTACTAAGGACCACTGATTTACATAGAAGAGAGGCCACAGGGTGTGCTTGGTAAAATGTGAATGGTGAGTAGTAATTACGCAGAATTGGCAGTGTTGACTGGGCACTGTGCCGAATTGTCTATAATAGTTAACTCGTGTAATCTTCATGGTGATGCTATGCGGTAGGTGTTATTAGCATTATCCCCATTTTACAGATGAGGGGACTGAGGCCCAGAAAGTTTGAGTCACTCACCTAAGGGTCACAAAGCCAGGGAGCTGTGGACCTAGAATTCAAACATAACTCATCATGCAAACAGGAATCTAAAATCATGATGAAGGATGAGGGACCTGGAGCCAGGCCACCCGGGGCACCCAGGTGGGACATAGTGGAGCCAGGATTTGAACTCAGGGACACTCCTCTTTCAGAAGGACTTGTGCTATTTGGGTTGGGAGTACAGCTAGCAGAGATGTGAGCCTTTGGGAGTCATGCTGGGCAGGTGAGGACAGAGTGAGGTTGAGATGGAACCAGAGAACGTAAGAGACCCCAGAGCCAGGGCAGCACTCACACAGGAGGCAGACAGTTCTCCTGCACTCATTACCACATGGCATTTCTCATGGCTCCAAGAGCTGGGGGTGAATGGCTGTTGGGGGGATCATGAGGGGAAAGCTTTTCCCCTGGATAATAATAATCACAACAACAACAAATATTCATAAAGAACCCACCATGTGCTGGCTGTGCTCAGTGCTGTGAAACATGACTCTAATCCTCGCAACAACCCCACTGTAGCTCCCTGCATCATCCAGGTCTTGGCTGCAGCTGCTCCTCCTCAGAGAGGCTTCCCAGGAGTCATTTTCCATCATATCACATGGTAGCACTTGCACCCTTCTGAAATGAGCCTGCTCATTCTCGTATTTGCTTGTTCAGTGTCTGTTTTCCTTACTGGAGTGTGATCTCCAGTGAGGGCAAGGGCTTTATCTGCCGTGTTCACAGCTGTCTCTCTAGTGCCTCTAACAGTCTGGCACATAGTCGGTATCCAGTTAATATTTGTTGGATGAGTGGATCCAACAAATATTGGATCAATTTGTTGGATGAGTGGATGGATGGCTGAATGCACAGGTGGGTGAGTGGGTAGGTAGATGGGTCGATAGGAGGGTAGATGGGAGGGTAGATGGGTGGGTGAGTAGGTAGGTAGATGATTAGATGGGTGGGTAGGTAGGTAGGTAGGTGAACAGGTGGATGGATGGGTGATGGGTGGGTGCCTAGGTGGATGGATGGGTCATTGGGTATGGAGGTGGGTGAGTAGATGGGTGAATAGGTGGGTGAGTGGGTAGGTGGGTAAATAGGTGGAGGGATGGGTGGGTGACTGGATGGGTACATGAGCACCTGTCAAGCAGGCCTAGGGAAGGGGTAGGGACACAAAGCCACTGGCCCCCACATCCCCACTTCAGAGCTGGCAGGGCCACTCAGGCAGCACCCACACCCCATCTCCAGATGCTGTCCTACCTGAGGCTTGCACAGTCAGCTCCACAGCTCAGAGTGGGAGTTGGCTTCAGTGCTCCCCAAGGGCTTAGAGTGGGCATGGGGAGCCCCAAAAGTGGGCAGCCTGGTCTTAGCTCCTTGACTCTGCTCTGCAGAGGAAGGAGCCAGGACTGGAGCCACAGCCCTGACTCTTGGGGAGACAGGCACACAGTTGACACCCAAGGAATAAAACTGCCCTCCCCTTGCCACTAGGCTTGGAGAGTCTTTAACAGCCTTGCTGCGCACCTTCAGAAAGTGACTCATGGAGCCTCAGGTTCATGGTGTTCAAATGGACACACAGCTCCTTGCAGGGAACTGAATGGGGCCCAAACAATGTAGGAGAATGTCCTGGGTGTGGAGACACTTTGTAAAGCAGAAACTTAGGGCTGACCTTGCTCCCAACCATGCTGTGGTCTTCTCACCTGTCAATAACAATGACGAGCAACTGCTCAGAAGAACTCCCCGGGCAGCGGGCACAGCCAGAATGGAGGTGGAAGGAATAAAATAAAGAAGAAAAAGAAAGGAAAGGTAGACTGGCACAGAAAAATGATAGAAGGGTGGGGAGAAAGAGAGGACAATTGGAGAAGACGGGACTGGGTGTGGCTCAGACCCTACCTGCCTCTCTTGGCTGTTGTGAGCTTCATATACATAAAGCACTTGGGGCTGTAGCCTGCATACAGCGAGCACTTGCTAAATGCTCAAGTATTGTTGCCACAGTGTTATGCAGAAGTTGGTGCAGGGACACAGATGAAAGGTGCCCAGTGTCCAGCACAGAGCCTGCTCAGCTATGGAAGGAGTGTGCCGGGGAAAGCTACGGGGACTCCCATGAGGCCACCCTACGTGCTGACTGGGGGGCCCCAGGTGAACCTGCAGGCCTGGTCAAGCCAGATGTCCAGCACAAGAAGGCCCTGAGCAAGGGTTAGTGGCCCTCGCCACTCCCTGAAGAACTAGAGAGAAAGGTTCAGTTTGGAGTAACTTAGCCCACGGTCCAAACTCTCAACATGAGGGACTGCAAGGTCAGTGCCCAAATGTTCTTCTGAGCCCCGTTGTTGGGGAGTGGGTGGGGCACCCTCGTCTTTCAGGGCTGAGGAGGCTCCCAGGACCTAACTGGCCCTGCAGCCTTGGTCACCGGGCTCTGTGCTCTCATTGCAGAGAGGAGCCCCGGCCAGAAGAAGGGCAGGAAGGACCGGCGCCCACGCAAGGACAGGAAGCTGGACCACAGGCTGGACGTGAGGCCACGCCAGCCCAGCCTACAGCCCTGACCGCCGGCTCTCCCGGCTCTCTGGTCCTAGTCCTCGGCTCCTGCACACCTCCTCCTGCTCCTTCTCCTCCTCTCCTCTTACTCTTTCTCCTCCATCTTCTCCATTTGTCCTCTCTTTCTTTCCACCCTTCTATTATTTTTCCGTCAGTCTACCTTCCCTTTCTTTTTCTTTTTTATTTCATTTCTTCCACCTCCATTCTCCTCTACTTTCTCCCTCCCTCCTTCCCTTCCTTCCTCTTCTTTCTCACTTGTCTTTTATCTTTCTTTTTCTTTCTTCCTGTCCTTCACCGCATCCTTTTCTCTCTCTCCCTCCTCTTCTCTCCCTCTCACACACACTTTAAGAGGGACCATGAGCCTGTGCCCTCCCTGCAGCTCTCTCTATCTACAACTTAAAGAAAGCAAACATCTTTTCCCAGGCCTTTCCCTGACCCCATCTTCGCAGAGAAAGGGTTTCCAGAGGGCAAAGCTGGGGCACAGCACGGGTGAGTCCTGAAGGCCCTGCTTCTGCTCTGGGGGAGGCTCCAGGACCCTGAGCTGTGAGCACCTGGTTCTCTGGACAGTCCCCAGAGGCCATTTCCACAGCCCTCAGCCACCAGCCACCCCGAGGAGCTGGCTGGACAAGGCTCCAGGGCTTCCAGAGGCCTGGCCTGGACACCTCCCCCAGCTGGCCGTGGAGGGCCAAGACCTGGCCTCTGGCTGGGCAGCCAGCCCTGGGCCAGCCAGGTCATCCTCTGCAAGCTGCCTGCCACCCTCATCAGCACTCCCCCACAGGCCTCCCTCTCATGGGTCCCATGCCCCTTTTTCCAAGCTGGATCAGATGAGCTGTCACTGCTGGGGGATCCACCTGCCCAGCCCAGAAGAGGCCATTGAAACGGAAAGGAAAGCTGAGATTATCCAGCAGCTCTGTTCCCCACCTCAGCGCCTCCTGCCCATGTGGGGAAACAGGCCTGAGAAGGAAGGGGCTTGCCCAGGGTCACACAGGAAGCCTTCAGGCTCTGCTTCTACCTGACGGCTCTGCTCAGCACATTCACGGCTGAGAGGAGAATTTGGGGGTCACTTGAGGGGGGAAATGTAGGGAATTGTGGGTGGGGAGCAAGGGAAGATCTGTGCACTCGCCCACACCCACCACCGCGCTCGCCCACACCCACCACCAGTGACTTGAGCATCTGTGCTTTGCTGTGACACCCCTCACCCTAGGCAGGAATGAAGCTGGGAGGAGTCTCCAGGTCAGACCCAGCTTGGAAGCAAGTCTGTCCTCACTGCCTGTCCTTCTGCCATCATAACACCCCCTTCCTGCTCTGCTCCCCGGAATCCTTAGAAAGGGGATTTGTATTTGCCGTGACTGGTTGGCCTGAACACATAGGGCTCCGTGACTGGGACAGGAATGGGCAGAAGCAAGAGTTGGAGCTCCAAGGGGCCCAGGGGGGGCCTGGGGAAGGAAGGTGGTCAGCAGGCTGGGGGAGAGGCTCTAGGTGATGAAATATTACATCCCCGATCCCAAGAGAGCACCCACCCTCAGACCTGCCCTCCACTTGGCAGCTGGGGAGCCCCTGGCCTGACCCCCGCAGGCCCACCCTCTCTCTGACTTCCCTCCTCTCACCTCCCTGAGAACAGCTAGAGCCCGCTCCTTCGCCTGGCCAGGCCACCAGCTTCTCTTCTGTAAACGTTTGTGCCTCTGAAATGCTCCGTTATTATTGTTTCAAGACCCTAACTTTTTTTAAAATTTTCTTAATAAAGGGAAAAGAAACTTGCAAATGCTTCTTGAGCATCAAGAGGGTGTTGCAAAACCATGGTACTGATGAGTTTGGAGTAGCGGAATTTAACACATGTGGAGTGGTTTTCACAGGAATGATTGGGGCTGAGAGGGGTCAGAGTGTATTGGGGATGGGGTGGGGTTTCAGCTTGCGGGGAGCTGATAAAAGAGGAGGGGCCCTCAGCCCCTCCAGGCCACTCTCAAGAAGCAGACTCAGCCAGAGGCAGAAGAGGGTAACACCTCGAGCCCCAGAACCTCGCAGTTTCACGAACCGCATGTCTCAGGGACCAGGGGCACCTAGGAGGTTGACAGTCCCAAGGGGCCATCTAAACACCCTGGGCTGCTGGTGAGAGTGGCCTTGGCATTGAGAGGCACAGGTGGGAGCTCCAGCCTGTCACCAGCTATCTGGCGGGGTCTAGGTCAAGTCACTTCCCCTTCCTGGGCCTCAGTTTTCCCATGCGATGAAGAGGAAGCATGGCTAAATTAAATCTACTGCCGAAATCTGGAAGACCCAACAACAGAATCCCCTGGGGAGCCTTTTAGAAATTCAGATTTTAGGGCCCTCCCCCCAGATCTATTCATTGCGAACAAGTTTAGGAGCAGGCAGTGAGAGCAAACATTCATTCCAGGACAAGCTAAGGGGAGAGGTGGCTCTCAGATGACTTCCAGCTCAGAGGGCTGAGTCTAGATTTGCAGCTACAATTCTGATTCTGACCTCAAGGCTCAACGATCTGATTATAGAGTTTAGTCTGTATGTGTGTGTGTATGTCTGTGTATTTTTTAATTTTTTTTTTTGAGGCAGGGTCTTGATCTGTCACCCAGGTTGGAGTGCAGTGGTACGATCACAACTCACTGCAGCCTCAAACTCCTGGCCTCAAGCAATCCTCTTGCCTCAGCCTCCTAAGTAGCTGGGACTACAGGCGTACACCACCACACCCAGCTAATTTTTTATTTTTTGTAGAGATGGGGGTCTCAATATGTTGCCCAGGCTAGTTTTGAACTCCTGGCCTCAAATGATTCTCCCACCTCAGCCTCCCAAAGTGGTGGGATTACAGGCATGAGCCACTGTACCCATACACACACACACACACACACACACACACACACACACACACACACACACACTATATATATAGTGTTTTCTGTTAAGATTCCAGTTGCAGGATGCTGAACGTTCTAATTTTCACAATTCTAAAAGACCAACATAAGAGTGGAAGTTTCCAGTACTGCAATTCCCTGGCCATGTTCTTTCTCCTCGGGGGGCCTGGTCCTCTGTCCTCAGCTGGGGCTGTGGCGGTTTTTTAATATTTTCAAATTACAGGATGAAATTTCTTCAGGGCCTAAGCCCCTCCTATAACCTTCCCATCTCAGACGTTCCCTGCCCGCCAGCTCCAATCCTTTCAAATCCCAGCCTCTCCCACATTCTCTGGAGGATGGAGGGGCCTCTCTGGGAAGGAGACTCTGCTGTCAGGTGGGCATTGCCCACTTCCTTCTTACAAGCCAAGCTTGGAGAAGTTCACAGAGAAGCTCAGAAACAGGGTGAGGCCACACAGCCAAAGAGGGGCAGTCGGGCAGAGCCCAGGGGGAGTTTCCACTGCTATTGGCCTTCTGGATGCTATGCCAGAGGGAGAGAACAACCCCTTGGCCAGAGCTGAGGAATCCCTGGTGGGTTCTTCCTGTCACCGCTTCCAACTGGGCCACACTAGGGCCCTCTCTGCAGATCCCCCACCCACTCACTCCATCCTCATCCTTGCCTGACCCCTCGCCACAGCCCTGCATGTCATTCCCACATCCTACCACTGGATGGCGCCAATCAACCAGGAACAGGTCGCAGCCAGGCTCGTAAAGGAGTTCATTTCTGAAACGGGGACGTGTTGCGGTTCTCTCCCAGCAGGACTGGAGCAGGATGGAGGGTAGCCGAGGGCAAGGGACAGGCTGCCTCAGACCAAAGGACTAACTGCCTCAGGCTGAAGGACAACAGTTGCAATGGGGACTTCGGCTGAATGGCCTTCTCAGCTGTGCAGAGAGTGTCAGACTCAGAGGTCCCTGTCCCAGGCCCTTCCTTGCACAGAAGGGAAACCTGACTCAGGAGGACTCAAGCCCAGCATCCCCGGGTGAGTCACCACAGCATGACCTCCTGCCCAGACATCTGGCCCAGGTGACCTGTGGGGATTACACCTCTCCATTTTCACTTGGAAGAAAATTTCTTTTTTCTGTCTTTTTTTGTTTGTTTGTTTTTTAAGATGGGTAATAGCTCTATCGCCCAGACTGGAGGTCGGTGACATGATCCCGGCTCACTGCAGCCTCGATCTGCAGGGATCAGTTGATCCTCCCACCTCAGCCTCCCAAGTAACTGGGACTACAGATGCACACCACAATACCCAGCTATGTTTAAAATTATTTGTAGAGAAAGAGTCTTGCTATGTTGCCCAGACTGGTCTTGAACTCCTGGGCTCAAGCCATCCTCCTGCCTCAGTCTCCCAAAGTACTGGGATGAGAGGTGTGAGCCACCGCACCGAGCCCAGAGGAAAATTTCAAGCCATCGTATGTGGACCTTCTAACTCAGGAAATGTGCATTCTTATAATACAAATAATAGTAATGATGAGGATGAGGATGATGACATCATCTTATATTTATGGAGCACCTATTATGCGCCGAACATTGCTAAGCAGTTCAGGTGCAATATCTAATTTCCTTTGCTTTTCTCTCCTCGGCATAAATCATGACTACCATTTTTCTACCAATTCCTCTTACTAACCTCGCATTTCCCACCTATCTCCTGCCACCTTCACAGCTACGTTGCCAGCTAACTTCTAGGAGGAAAAACTGAGGCTCAAGTTCAAGTCATTCAAAATCCATCAGTCTCACCCATTCATTCATTCAGTGAATATGCATAAAGTGCCTACTGTGTGCCTGGTACTGTCCTGGGTGCTGGTGATAAAGACCCTGCCTTTTCCTCCAAGCGTTCAGTCTGCAGACAGTCAATTCCAACAATGTGATAAGACCTTCCATGATGACAGGATCTGGCATATCCCATCTAAGGCGTACAGGGGTTAGGGAGCTCCTCCTCCAGGACCAGGTAGCCAAGCCGAGAACTAAAGAGTGTGAGGTGTTAATGAGACGGGTGGGGAGGGGGAGAAAACAGCACTTGCAAAATCCTGGAGAAGCTACTCACTGGGGCGCCAGCCCTGGAATTGCTAAGCCTCCTAAGATGTCAGATCCTGGAACATGTGGACTCAGCCCTGGGGTCTGATGGCTCCCACTCAGCCCCCCATGACTCCCACCCTCACCCATAGCCATAGCCAACCTACCATCCACAAGTGGAATGGATCCTCCAGCCAGACTTGTAGCTGAAGAAGCCTTCTCGCAAGTGGGTCTTCTAGTCCTTGCTGTTTTACCCTCTGCCCCCCCTTACCCCCCACTGCAGAATCCTCCCAGCCATAGAGTCCTCCCATCGAAGGCCCAGCAGAGATAAGCTGCCCACCTTATCCTGCCTGAACTCCTGATCCTCAGAACCCAGGAACATGATAAAATGGTTGTTTGTTTATGCCTCTGAGGTTGAGGAGGTTGTTTCATGCAATGGACAGCTGGAATGGGGTTTATGGTGGCACCTCTCTCCTAGAGTGGGAGGCAGGGAAGTGAGGTGGGTAAGAGCAGACAGAAGATCACGAATCCCGTCACCGCCAGTGACCAGCTATGAGCCTTTAGGCAAGATCCTGTATCTCTCCCTGTGCCTCAGTTTTCTCATCTTCTTTTTTTTTTTTTTTTTTTTTTGAGACAGAGTCTCGCTCTGTAGCCCAGGCTGGAGTACAGTGGCGTGATCTCGGCTCACTGCAAGCTCTGCCTACTGGGTTCACGCCATTCTCCTGCCTCAGCCTTCCAAGTAGCTGGGACTACAGGTGCCCGCCACCACGCCCGGCCAATTTTTTCTATTTTTTAGTAGAGGCGGGGTTTCACCGTGTTAGCCAGACTGGTCTCAATCTGACTTCATGATTGCCCGCCTCGGCCTCCCAAAGTGCTGGGATTACAGGCATGAGCCACTGCGCCCGGCCCAGTTTTCTCGTCTTTAAAGGAGGATAATAAAAGTACCCCTCGTGGTGTCACTGTGAGGTTAAAATACGTGAATACATGAGAAAGGCTTCATAATAAGTACTCAATAAAATTTTTAAGATGATTATATCTCTTTCATTTCTTCATTCAACAAACATTTCCTAAGCACTAACTCCGAGCCAGGAACTGTGCCAGGCATTTCACATTAAAAACTTAAATTCATCCTCCTCAGAGCCATCTGAAGTGGGTTCTATTATTCTTTCCACTTTTTACGGAGGGGGAATCTGAGGCTCAGAAAGTAAGTAGTGGAATGGGAACTCAAAAGCCTTGCCCTCCACCCGGCGACCACTCCATGAGCGGGCATCCACAGGCACAGTCCCACTCAGCCTGAGAAGATGAGCATCAGGGAGAATCAGCGTGTCCAGAGTGGCACTGCTGTGTCATTGGCTCAGCACTGTCCCCATGTGGCAAAAATGCTTCATCCAGAAAAGGAACTCCAAACAGTCACCCTTACTCAAATTAGATGACAATAAAGCCACACAGAGCTACCATTTTCCATCTATCTGATTGGCTAAGAGCCAAAAAAAAAAGGAAAAAAAAAGAAAAGGAAACCACAGGGCCTGAGCTGGGTGGGGATAAGCGGCCACCCTCCCTTACCTTCCTCAGGAGAGAGTGACTTGACCCAGCCTCTACAGAAGGTGAGTTGACATCTACTCAAATCACAGTGCACATGTCCCCCGACCCAGCAATCCACTTCTAGGGATTTATCCTCCAATTAGCCTGACCCAGGGCCAGGCGCGGTGGCTCACGCCTGTAATCCCAGCACTTTGGGAGGCCGAGGCAGGCGGATCACGAGGTCAGGAAATCGAGACCATCCTGGCTAACACGGTGAAACCCCGTCTCTATTAAAAAATACAAAAAAATTAGCTGGGCGCGGTGGTGGGCGCCTGTAGTCCCAGCTACTCAGGAGGCTGAGGCAGGAGAATGGCCTGAACCCGGGAGGCGGAGCTTGCAGTGAGCCGAGACAGCGCCACTGCACTCCCGCCTAGGCGAAAGAGCGAGACTCTGTCTCAAAAAAATAAATAAATAAATAAATAACAATTAGCTTGGCCCACATGCCGCAGAACAAGTGTACCTGCGTACACAGCTGTTCCCTGCAGTCCTGTGTATGATCACAAAACGCTGGAAACATCCTAAATATCTAGAGGACAGGCATTGCGATACAATCTCACAGCACTCAATGCAACACCGCATGGCCGAGAAGCACCATGAGGAAGGATTTGACACAATGACGGGGCAGTCCCTGAGATGAATTCCCAAGTGAAAAAAGCAAGTTGCAGAACAGCGTGCATAGTAAGCCCCCACGTGGGGGGACGGGAAGGAGCGAAAATACACATGGGTGTACGATTCATGAATGCACAAAACCTACAGGTGACAAAACACTCTAGAAACCAGTAACAGTGATGGCTTTGGGGTGGGGAGAGGTTAGAGTGGGTGGAAAGAGAGGAGGCTTACCTTTCTCTTTGGTTCCTTTTGAATTTTTAGCCATGGGAGTATATTACCAAGTTGAGAAAAACAAAAATGAAATACTTAGGAGACATTTTGAAAATTGATCTTTAAATACTCTTAATAAGGATTTAAATGGCTTTGGCATAAATTCCAAAATGAGGCATTTCTCAGAGAGTGCCTTGGAGACACATCCTTTAGCTTAAGAAGTGAGCCTCCATCTTTAACCCCCGGGTGTGGTGCCCCAGCTGCCTGCCGAAGAGTGAGGGTCCAGCCCTGGGGTGAGCCCCTGCACGCTGTAGCTGTCCCACGATCCGCTTCCTCCTGTCCACACAGGTCCCACCCATCTCCACCCGCTGCACAGGTCTAGTATTAAACTTCTGCTAAGACAGGGTCCAGACAGACTCAGGGGTGGTCCGTACCTATGCTCACTGGGGTCCCTCGGTTCACCCCAAAGTGGAGAAGATAGAGTCCCCCAGCAAGTCACACCGACCTGGGTGTGTATCGGAGCTCTGTGTGCAGCTGGCGGCTTGACTTTGGAAGAGTCACTAACCCACTGAGCCTCCCTTTCTGCAGCTGCAAAGGAGACAGAAGCAACAACTCCCCTTCCCAGGGGTGGTAGAGGATGAAATGATATGAGGCGTGTAAAGCCTTGGCACACAGTAGGGCTAAGTAATGCTCATGCTCAATATTCTAACTCCATTCGTTCTTTCATTTGCTCATCAATCCCCTTGACTCCCAATCGAATCTGTCCTTCAGCCTAGACATTCCTTCTCCAGGAGGTCTTATCTGATCCACCATCTCTTCCCCAATCGGAAGTAGTCGCTCTTCCTCCTGTGACCCCATCTCCCTCCTGTGATCCTATCTCCCCCTGTGACTCCCTCCGTTCCCTCCTCCGAAGCGCCATCTGATACCTTGGACCATGGCCAATCTCTATTCGGTCTAAGTCCTATCACTGTATAGGCCACAAGAGGGCAGCACTGCCCAGGAAGCAGAAGGAGCCAGGCCGGAATTCAAGGCTGGAGAGAATACGCACACCGCTCACAGCTGGGCAGCCCTACTGTGCACCTGACACCTTGCTGCGTGCCAGGCACCTGGCTGAGTACTCTGCATGGTTTCGCTCATCGGAGCCTCGAGGATTCCCCATGAGAAAGGCACTACTATCGCCACCCTTCCATCATCCCCCATTTTACCTGCTGTATCGTATTTTTTTTTTACTTGGACTTTGGGTGCCAAGACCTGTGTTAAACATTCTCATCAATTCTGCAAACTGTCTGTTGCACAATTGGATTGAATTGGATTTCGCTCTTGATGCTCTTCTGCCCTTTCCCCTCCCCGTCCTACCCAGGCCTCTGCTCCTGTGAGTCTGTTCTCTGGGCTTGAATGTGTGTGAATCCTTTTAACGCGTGTAGGGATGTTCTGTAGTCTGTGAGTTTTTTTCATTCATAGAAATGGGCCGGGAGCGGTGGCTCACACTTGTAATCCTAGCACTTTGACGGGCTGAGGCGGGTGGATCATCTGAGGTCGGGAGTTGGAGATCAGCCTGGCCAACATGGCGAAACCCCGTTTTTACTAAAAATACAAACACTAGCTGGGCATGGTGGTGCGTGCCTGTAATCTCAGCTACTCGGGAGGCTGAGGCAGGAGAATCGCTTGAACCCAGGAGGCAGATGTTGCAGTGAGCTGAGATTGTGCCACTGCACTGCAGCCTGGGCAACAAAGTGAGACTCTGTCTCAAAAAAAAAAAAAAAAAAAAAATCACAGAAATGGTCTTGTGCTACAGATTTCCCCGTTTTCTATTTTTTTTTCTCTCATGCACATGGAGTTTTTATTTTTACTTTTTGGTTTTCTTTTTCATCTGGTGTTTTTAATTCATTTTATTCTTTTATTTATTTATTTATTTATTTATTTATTTATTTATTTATTTTGAGATGGAGTCTCACTCTGTTGCCCAGGCTGGAGTGCAGTGGTGTGATCTTGGCTCACTGCAGCCTCAGTCTCCCAGATTCATGCAATTCTCCTGCACTCAGCCTCCTCAGTAGCTGGGATAATAGGTGCCCACCACCACAGCTGGCTAATTTTTGTATTTTTAGTAGAAATTGGGTCTCATCATGTTGGCCAGGTTGGTCTTGAACTCCTGACCTCAAATGATCCACCTGCCTCAGCCTCCCAAAGTGCTGGGATTCAGGCATGAGCCACCGCACCCATCCCTCATCTGGTATTTTTTAGAGGCCCCTGCAGTTTGCTTCTCCTAGCATTGACATGGATTCTCATCTACTGCTCACATCCTCAAACACCATCACAGTGACCCATGACCTCGAATGGGCTCCTTCTGGAGCTGCAGGAGAATTTCTCTGGGGTATACACCCAAGAGGAAAATGCCTGGGTCATCAGATATACTCTTTCTTAGGCTCCTAGGTACTAAACCAGTTCAAACACCCAGCAGCAGAACATGGAATTCCCATCACCCACACCCTCATGAATACTTGGAAGTTCCTGACTCTACTATTTGCTAATCCAGGGAATGGAGGTAAAGGGTGTGCCTCATTGCTATTTAGCTCTTGTTTCTCTGACGACTACTGAGGTTGAGCATCTTTTTGCATACTCGTTTGCCCTATTTTACAGGTGAGGCAACTGAGGCTCAGGGCCCTAGGTCACAAGAGGTGGAGCCAAGCACACAGCCAGGTCTGTGAGAGGCCGAGACCTTGCTCCAAGCCCTCACACTGGGGAGCCTCCTCCACATCAATAGTGATGCATTCATCATCCAACAGTTCATGTATGATTGCTCGCACCTTCATGATCTTAGGGGACTGTGGTAGGGGGCAATGGCTTTGAAAAAACAGAGGCAATTCCTGCCCATTAATCCAATGACAAGCAAGAGGAGCTATTCGGGAGGCTGGACCTCACTGTTGGGCGGGGCAGGGAAGGTACTGGGGCATCAAGAGGGATCTGGGGATGGCCAAGCCCAACCATCATGTTGGGTGGACACAAAGGAGGAAGCAGGAGCCACCAGGACCAAGGGCATAGAGGGTGTCTTGTCCCATGTCAGGGCTGGTGCAAGCTAGACTTTCCCCACTCCTTCTCTAACCTTACCTCCTGCCCTCTTCTCCTTGCTCCATCCACTGGCCTTTTTCTTTCCTTAAAAACACCAAACTCATTCTGGCCTCAGGGCCCTTGCACTTGCTATCCCCTCTGCCTGGAATGCTCTTCCCCCAGATCTCCACATGGCTGGTTCCTTCTCTCCCTCTAAATCTCGGTTCAAATGTTACCTCTTCAGAGAGGCTTTCCCTGATAACCTTCTCTAAATATCGTACCCCCTCCAAATCATTCTCTAGTGCCTTGAAAATGTTTTCTTCCTAACTCTTATCATGATCTAAAATTATTTTCTTTATCTGTTTACCTCTTTTTTTTTCTTTTGAGACAGTCTCACTCTGTCTGCAGGCTGCAGTGTAGTGGCATGATCTCGGCTCACTGCAACCTCTGCCTCCCGGGTTCAAGTGATCCTCCTGCCTCACCCAAATCTCATCTCGAATTGTAATCCCCATAATTCCCACATGTCAAGGGTGGAACCTGGCGGGAGGTGATTGGATCATGGAGGCAGTTTCTTCGATGCTATTCTCAAGATAGTGAGTGAGTTCTCACAAGATCTGATGGTTTTAAAAGGGACTCTTTCCCCTTCACCTCCTTCACACGCTCCCCTGCTGCCATGTAAGACGTGCCTGCTTCCCCTGCTTCCCCTTCCACCATGATTGTAAGCTTCCTGAGGCCTCCCCAGCCACGCAGAACTGTGAGTCAATTAAACCTCTTTACTTTATAAATTAGCCAGTCTCAAGTGGTATCTTTATAGCTCTGTGAGACTAGAATCATACAACAGTTATCTCCAGTTTTTGGTGATTATGGGAAAAGCTGCTATAAATATTTGCATACAGTTTTTCTTTTTAAAACACAAACTTCTCTTTCATTACTCTTTGTACCTAAGAGTAGGACAGCTGGGTCATTTTGTAAGAAATTGCAAACTGCTTTCTAAGTTCCAGTTGTTAGATACCCTCTCCAGGTATTATCATTTATTTTTCATGTTAGTCATTCTGACAGGTATGTAGTGGTAGCCCATTGTGGTTTTAATATATGTTTCCCTGATTACTGATAACATTGAGTATCTTTTCGTGTGTGTATTTGCCATCAATATCTGTTTTTGGGTGAAATGTCTTTTTAAACCTTTTGCCCATTTGTTATTGGATTATTTGTTCTTATTATTGAGTTGTGAAAGCACTGAATATATATTCTGGATATAAGTCTTTTATCAGATATGACTTTTGCAAATATCCTCACCTAATCTGTGGCTTGTCTTTTCATTTTCTTGATAGCATCATTTGAAGAGCAGTAGTTTTGAATTTTGATTAAGTCAAATTTATCTTTTTTTCTTTTATGGTTTATGCTTTTTGTGTCATACTTAAAAAAATCTGCCTAACTCAAGATGACAAAGATTTCCCTTCCACGTTGCTGTCTGGAAGTTTTACAGTTTTAAGTTTTACATTTAGATTTATGGTAGATTTCAAGTTAATTCTTGTATATGGTAGGGGGTGGAAATTGATATTTTTTTAAACATATGGATGTAAACTGCAATTTCACTTCTAGAAAGTTATTCTACATATATTCACCTACAAATGTACAAAATGGGTGTGTATTGCAAACTTCCTTTGAAGAGCAAAATGTTGGAAACAGCCCCTGCTCATCTCTTGAAGACTGGTTAAGGGGCTCTTCCCCATTTGCTTCTTCACACACTCTCTGGCCTGCTGCCATGTAAGACGTGCCTGCTTCCCCTTCTGCCATGATTGTAGGTTTCCTGAGGCCTCCCCAGTTACAAGGAACTGTGAGTCAATTAACACTCTTTCCTTTATAAATTACCCATCCCTGCAATTGGCCCATCTATGCAATGGTGAACCATGAAGACACAGAGCTGGCATCCAGCCGGCAGCTATACACTACTGTAGGAGTGTGCACTGCTTGGGTCCATCCTGATTGGTCAGTTGAACAGTTGTGTAATATTCTGAAACCATCTTCACCAAGCATCCAAAAAAAAAAAGAAGCACTTTATGGAGTGACATAGGAAGATCTCTAAAGGGTATTGTTAAAGTAGGACAGTGTGAAATAGTGTGTGTGAAGTTTGTCATCATTGGGTAAAAAATTCCTATGTGTGCATACAGTATCTCTGGGCAGATTCTCAAGAAATTGGTGACAGGGATTTTGCCTCGGGGAAGAGGGGTCTGGGTGTCTGGAGGGCAGGGGTGGGAGACAGGCTTACTTTTACCTATGACCCCTTTTGTACCTTTGAAATGTTATGCTATGGATATGTACTATACATTCAGAAAGTAAATACAAAAAGAAAATAAAACCAAAGAAACCCTACTTTCCTGGGGGTTCCTTGTCCTCCTTCATGTTTCTCTTTAGCTATCACAGGACACAGCGGCTCTGCCAAGCCAGCTTGATGGAGAATGCCTGTTTCTCAGATAGGGAAACTGAGGCTCTGAGCAGGGCTGCCATTCCCAAGGTCACCTGGCCTGAACCCAGCTACCGCAGGTATCCCCCAGGGCCAGGGGGGTTGAGAACCAGGGAAGAGGCCCTTGGTCCCACCTCTCAGGGACTCAGAGGGAGTCATTTAAGGCACCACCCAGAGGCAAGCCCATCTGGAAGCTATCGACACCCCAACCCCGGGCTGTGGAGGAGGGGAGGGCGGCGACCCCGGACTTTGAGTGCATCTGTTCCTCATCAAGGCTCGTGCTCTGGACTGAGCGCCAGCCTTGGAAATCCCACTTCACGTCCAGGCCAGGCCACCGTCATACCAGCCACCCTCCCCACTGGGACCTGAACAACCCCACCATGCATGTGGAGAAACAGCCCAGAGAGCTGCAGGCGGCAGTGAGTTTCTAGTTCCAGTTGGCACGTTCCTTTACCTCTCAAAGCTCCAGGTTCCCTGAAGCTCTCTGCACACTCAGTACAGCCTCCAATGAGCAACATCTGATATCTCCCAACATCCCTCCTAGTCTCTTTACCATTATTTGGGCTGGAGGTGCCCAAATAATATCAACAGCTAATGTGCCCGGCACCCTTTCCAGCATATATCAACTCATCTGAACTTTACAGCAGCCATCTGAGCTATGTGCTCTTACTAGCTTGGCTTTTCTGATGACCCAGCTTACGCTCAGAGACATCAAATAATTTATCCGAAGTCACACAGCCAGCAGGGAACACAGCCAGGATTTGAACCAGGGCACAAGGCTCCAAAGCCCTCACTGCAAAGCACTCCTCCATGCACCCAAACCTCTTCCCTGTCGATCACTGATTCTTGTGGGTACCTGTGATGGTGTCCACTGACACGAAGATAAATACTGACCTCAGCCAGAGCTGACCGACTGAGAGACAAGCATCTATTGCATGGCTGTGAGACGAGTCTCGACCCTCTGGCCACCTGGAACTGATCGGAACAAGAAAACAAGAGAGGCAAGGAGGCTGGGGACTTCCAGGATGGAAGAGTGAGGGCAACAGGCATCCTCCCACATGGGGGCTGGAGTCTAGAACAGCCTGTGGGAGAGGTGGGGATTGACAGGACCCCCACATGGAAGGAGCACATGCTGCCCGTCAGTCTCATGTCCAGAAACCTGCCTTAGAGAAATGTGCCATGTGCACAAACAGGCGCTGAGGAGGACTTTCCCTGAAGCCCTGTTAGCAGGAATCTGGCTGCAGCCCAGATGTCCATCAAAGGCAGTTGGCTGTACTGACGGTGGCCCAGCCACATGGTGCAAAACGATGCAGCGATGACAACGCTTGACGTAGGGCTCACTCATTGCGCCAACAGGGCTCCGTCCAGAGCCCATTGTGCAGCAGACAAAGGAAGCTGCAGGGCAGTGTGCACAGCGCAGCCATGCGTAGGAGCGGAGCCGTGAGTGAATGGACGGGACACAACCTAACTCTTTGCCTTATATCCTTCTAGAACTTTTTTCACAGAATTAATCATTGCAGTATCAAAATAAGAAAGAAAGCAGGCATGCCATGCCGTGGCCAGCACATAGTAGGGGCTCAGTGTTTTGGGCCTCTGATGACTGTTTGGTGCTGGGTACAGCTGTGAAGAGGGATGTCAGGGTCCTCATTCCCGGATTGTGGCTGAGAGCAACTTTGAAGGAAGTGGCAGGAAAGGTGCATGGAAGCTGGGGCAAGGGAACAGTGGGAGTCTGGGGGCTGAAGTCTTACAGTGGATTCACTGAGTGCTTACGATGGCTCAGGCGCCATTCTAAGTAGGACGTCTTCCACTATCAGTCCCATTTTACAGATGGAGAAACTGAAACCCAGAGGGCTTAACTCACAGATAATAAATAGCAAAGTCAGGTTGCAACCCCAGGCAACAAACCCCACACTCCTAATCACTATTTCCATCCAGCCCTGAGGAGTGGCCGACGGGCTGCCCACCTCACCTTCCACCAAATAACCTCCTGCCCAGTCTGAATGCTGGCCCGGGAGCCTGAAGACAGGCTAGTGACCCACTCGTGCTTCTGCTCCTCCGTCACTTCCAATGTGGGATGACAGCAGCCAGCAGCGGGTGGCCACTCAGCCAAGGGGGCTGGGAGTGATTAAGGCCAAGCCAAGTCTTCTGGACAGAGGCGCCTTCTACATTTTAATCAAGCAGAGCACAGAAAGATCGGCTCAAGTTGCTCTTCTCCCGTAGGGCTGGGCTGGACTGGAGGAGAGAAAAGGGCATCCCGTTAGGAAAGGGGAGAGAAGTGCTGGGAGGATGGGGCAGGAGCTAGGATGAGATAGGGAGGCAGGAGGAATGCGGAGGGCCCCTGGGTTCTGAAGACCAGTCCTCCTGGAGTTAGCAGACAGGCCTGGGGTTTCAACTCCTTCCTGCCTGCTTCCTCCTCTCTCTAGGCTTTCAAAAATATCTACCCTAGTAGACATGTAGGCTCAGGGACAATTTCAGGTCCTATCTTCTCCTACTGATGGAAATTTTCTTTTTCAGGGGAGTAAAACTGGGGTCCCTGCAGAAGGGTATCTGGGTGAGGAGCACTGGAAGGCTTGAGCAGAGAGGGCCTGGCTGCATTCCATGGCAGGAGGTCCAGTCCCATTTCCCACCCCCACTCCGGGCAGAACATCCGTGGGATAGATGAACGCTGATCCCCAACACTGACAGAGAGGTGACCAGATGGGAAGCAACCCGGCCTGTCTGAAAGCCAGAAGGGGCCTCAGAACTGTAAACCAAAAATAAAATTACAAGCCCCCTAACTGACTGAATGGACCCCCCTCTCGGCCAAGGGGACCCAACAAACCCTGAAAATCTGGTTCAGGCCATGATGGAAAGTGGGGATCAGGCATGCCTCATACCCTCCTCCTTTTGGAATTCAGGCACAGTTGACCAGCGTTAACATGAAAACAGGGAGCTTGGCAGGTCGTGGTGGCTCATGCCTGGAAGGCCAAGATGGCGGTGCATCACCTGAGGTCCGTATTCGAGACCAGCCTGGCCAACATGGTGAAACCCCATCTCTACTAAAAATACAAAAATTACCCAGGCATGGTGGTGAGTGCCTGTAATCCCAGCTACTCGGGAGGCTGAGGCAGGAGAATCACTGGAACCCAGGAGACGAAGGCTACAGTGAGCCAAAATCGCACCACTGCACGCCAGCCTGGGTGACAGAGCAAGACACTGTCTCAAAAAAAAAAAAAAAAAAAAAGACAAAGAGCTTAAGACTGACAAAGCATACTCTTTGAAGCAATAAGATACCAAATTCCTCATATAGTGTCACACAACAGATAGCAGGACCTGAAAGAAATTGAAGTATTTTACCCCAAATATATTTCTTTGACATATTTTTGAAATGGCCCTACAAATCTGTCTCTTGTGGAGCAAATCTACATCCTGTAGAGAATCCTTTTCCCTTTCCAGGTCTTTTCCTGATGCAGGAGAGATTTAACAAAGTGTCTGGGACCTTTACCCTCTATTCTCTCTGAAGCCTGCTACCTGCAGACTTCATTTGCATAATGAGAACTTTGGTCTCCAAAACCCCTTATCTTAACCCAGACATTCCTTTTTATTGATTCCAGGTCTTTAGATAATAACTTAACTCTTTCAACAAATTGCTGATTAGAAAATCCTTGAATTCACCTATAACCTGGAAGCTGCCCCCTTTTCAAGTTTCCTGCCTTTCCCGACAAAACCAATGTACACCCTACATGGATTGATTGATGTCTGCCTGTAACTTCTGTACCCATAAAATGTATAAAATCAAACTATAACCCGACCACCTTGGGCACATGTTCTCAGGATCTCTTAGGGCTGTGTCAAGGGTCTTGATCACTTATATTTGGCTCAGAATAAACCTCTTTAAACAGGGTCTCACGCTGTCCCCCAGGCTGTAGTGCAGTGGTGCAATCACAGCTCACTACAGCCTCCACCTCCCTGGGCTCAGGTAAGGACCACAGGTATGTGCCACCATGCCTGGCTAATTTTTGTATTTTTTTGTAGAGATCAGGTTTCACTGTGTTGCCCAGGCTAGTCTTGAACCCCTGGGCGATCCTCTAACCTCTGCCTCCCAAAGTGCTGAGATTACAGGCATGAGCCACTGCACCCAGCCAACAATCTGCATTTTGAATACTAATAGCAACACTGGCAACAGCAACAGAGTGGCAAAACAGTAATGAGGGTAATTCCCAGCAGCCACTGAGACCAGGCACTGTGCATTTAATCCTCACCATAAGCCTGGAACTGGGCCATCCTCATTTCCCAGGTGAGGAAACTGAGGTATAGGGATGCCGAATAATTTGCCTAAGGACAGACAGCTGGAAAATGGTGGCACCAGACCAGCTCCCTCCTCAAACAGAGGAGAAAAGGGAAGCCCAGAGCGAAGCAATGATCAGCTCCAGGTCACACAGCAAGTTAGAGGCCGGGCAGGGGCTGTGAGGGCACTGACTCTCAGGGTCAAAGGCGTCCTAACCAGACTGACTCCATATTGAATAAAGGCAGAAAAGCCAAACCTGATGGGTTACATTTCCAGGGGCGTGGACATTCTTGGTCACAAGATGTTCATGGTTGAGGGAACAGGTTAATGATGTTAACTAACTAAAGATGCAGAACTTATGGAAATGTCCCAATATCTTAAGAACAGAAAAAAATTCTTAGTTTAAGAGTAGGTTTTGGCCGGACGTGGTGGCTCACACCTGTAATCCCAGGACTTTGGGAGGCTGAGGCAGGCGGATCATGAGGTCAGGAGATCAAGACCATCCTGGCTAACACGGTGAAACCCCGTCTCTACTAAAAATACAAAAAAACTAGCCAGGTGTGGTGGTGGGTGCCTGTAGTCCGAGCTACTAGGGAGGCTGAGGCAGGAGAATGGTGTGAACCCAGGAGGTGGAGCTTGCAGTGAGCAGAGAGCACGCCACTGCACTCCAGCCTGAGTGACAGAGCAAGACTCCGTCTCAAAAATAAATAAATAAATAAAAATAAAAGAATAGGCTTTGCTTTAAAGATAATAGCACATTCATAAATTCTTGCTAAAATCAATAGTAACATAGGAAAGTAGCAGTACTAGTAGCCTGTCACAAGCTGATCATAAGCCTTTGTAACAGAATACACAACTCTTTTTTTTTTTTTTTTTTTTTTTTTGAGACAGAGTCTCACTCTGTCACCCAGGCTGGAGTGCAGTGGCACCATCTCACTGCAACCTCGACCTTCGGGGCTCCAGCGATCCTCCTGCCTCAGCCTCCAGGGTAGCTGAGACCACAGGCTCAGGCCACCATGCCCAGCTAGTTTTTTGTATTTTTAGTAGAGACAGGGTTTCACTATGTTGGTCAGGCTGGTCCCAAACTCCTAGCCTCAAGTGATCCACCCGCTTTCGCCGCTCAACATGCTGGGATTACAGGGGGTGAGACCAGAGTACACTACTCTTAACTGCCTATGTAAGCAAGCACTGGTACTTGAAATGGGTACATTCTCCTCTTGCTTTCTGAGGATGCCCTACTCTGTAATTGATTAGTCTCGAATCCTATCTTAACTTCACTATGCTCTGCAACTCACCCTGAATTCTTTCCCATGTGAGATCCAAGAACCCACTCTTGGGATCTGGGATAAGACCCTTTTTCCGGTGATATCAGGACCGTTCTTTTCCTCTGCTCCATATCGGACCTTCGGGAGGGTGGGAATGCGCTCTTATTGGGGCCCGGACTCAAGCCTGGGCCTCATCCTCCCTAGGGATCCAGCTTCCACTTGGAGAGAGAGAAAAAGAGAGAGGGAATGAGAGGAAGGGAGAGGTGAGCAGCTTAAGTCAAGTGGAGAGTGGGGAGGCAAATTTGGGCTGAAACCCCTGTCTCCTCTCCTCCTTGGAATACCCTCCTCACACCTCCCAGAGCTGGCATCCAGATGAGTCTTTTCGGAGGATCCTCTACCCCTCCCACCATTGCCCACTAAAACTTGCCACTTGTCCCAACCCACTCCCTCTGCAGCCTCATCCCTTCCCACCCCCTCCTCACTCCACTCCAGCCACACTGCTCTCCTTTCTGTTCCTGAACACGACAAGCCCCTTCCAGCCTCAGGGCCTTAGAACTTGCACTTTGCACTTGCTGTTCCCTTTGCCAGCAACAGTCTGCCCCAGATCACCACGTGGGTCACTCGTTTGCTGCAATGCTTTCAGCTCCATGTCAGAGAGGTTTCCCCCGACCTCGAGATGCACAGTACCACCTCATCCCTTCACCCACTGCAGCATCCTGACCTGCTGTATTCATGTCACTCATCCTTCGCCAAACTCCTTTTGTATATTTGTGTGTCTGTGTGTTTATTGCCCATTTTCTCCCGCTAGAGTCGCGGCCCCTCGAGGTCCAGATTTCTGTCTACTTTGTTCACTGCTGTGTCCTCAGCCTATGAATAATGCTGGACATATAATGGAATGAAGGTCCAAGCCCTGATGAAAGGCTGTGCTGGAAGGAAGCTGAGCTCAAGAACATGCCCTTTGGAGAATGTCCTCCGACGCCTCATGGGCCTCTGTATTCTTGTCTGTAAAACGGGACTGACATCAGTAGGGCCTTCATTGCTGGGCCATGGTGAGGATTCAATGAGATCAGGCCTAGGAAGCAACCAGCCCGCAGCTGGTGAGTGGTAAGTTCTCTTGAATATTGGCAGAGCTTCCTGTTATTACTGTTGTTGTTATTATTGTTATTAATCTCTTACCCTGCCTGCAGGCTTGACGTGATCGTGATCATGATCATGGGCTGCTCTCTGGCGGTCAAGGGGGGAGGACTGAAGGACAATCTAGCTCCAACACCACAGTGTGGTTGCCGTTGGCTCTTCAGGCCTCCTCACCTCCCACCCTCTGCCTTTGCTGGTGCCCACATGGAATGTCCTCCCGGGCTGACCATCCGGCAGACTTTTACAGGTGCCCCCCCAAGCGGTGCTTGTGGGTAACGTTAGTAAGCCCAGGAGGCACCATGCACCAAATACCAAAGAGGTTTTTTCCTTACTCACCAAAAGCCCAACGTGGGTGCCCTTGGTAAGTGAGCAGCTCTAGTGCACAAAGATTTCAGGACCCAAGCTCCTGGTGTCCTGCGGCTCTGCCATCTTCCACTGTGGCTGCTGAGGTCTTCAGACCTGTGTGCATCAAGCCCACCAAAGGGGAAGGAGTGCAGTGGATTGGAACTAAGGCACGTGGCCACTCCTGACTGCAAGGGAGGCTGTGGAATATGGCCTAGCCACATGTCAGGAGGAAATGGCAGTAGGTTCACTCACTGCTGGATGGTTCCTGCTTCAGGTGGGAGCAGGTTTTCTCCTTGGGACTCTGGGATTGGCAGGGAAGGGTTCACAGAGAAAGCACTCTGGGTGTTGCTGCTGGTCAAAGGGCCACCATGGGGGAGGCACTCGGTCCACTCTTTCTTGAAGACTGGGTCCTTGAAGTGGGTCCTTCCACCCCCGGTTCTAGAGATGCAGGTGCAGAGAGGTGAGGTGACATGGCGAGGCTGCCCACGCACTGGCATGATGGAGACGGATTTGAACTCAGTTCTGTCTGGCTCAAGAACTCATGCAGGGAAAGTGTCTTGGGGCACAGAAAGGACATTGTGCACACTGGCATTTAATGCAGTTTTTATGACTTGTCCTTTATTCCCAGGAAGATCCCCTAGTTGGACAGTTCACTGAATTATCCTCCCTTCTCATTCCAAATAAAAATCCTAGAGGATAAATGAGTCAATATCTTCATGTTCCTGGAAATGACAGAAGAAACTTTAAGCCAAGAACAAGGAATTTACTGCCTCCACTGATTCAGAGGTATAGGGAGTGTAGCCACCACTTCCCTACTCTACTAACTTTTGTGCTGGAGAACAACCCTACACACTCGAAGCCTACGTGGTAAGGGTGGTCACTGGAGTGGTCAATTGGCACATCCCATCTATGCTGGCCACCACAGTCCATTGCAGAATGAGAGCATGACCCCATTAGAACCAATATGATGCCTTCCCAGGAATTTTATGGGGACCTGAGGCAGAGAGTTGTATTAGTCAGGAATGCTTTCAGCTACAAGTAACAAGGAATTTACATCCTTGGCTTAAATTTACATCCGTGGCTTAAACATCGGAAGTTTATTTTTCTCTTAGGAAGAAGTCTGAAGTTAGGAGTCCAGCAACTTAACAATGTCAGGGCTAAAAAATGTGATGATTTTTTTTTCTCGGCTTTTCCTCCTGGTTGCAAGATGGTCTGTGCTTCAAATATCATGTCGGTGATCAAGGCAATATGGGAAGGGGCAGCTCTGGCCACAACTGCTCCTGTTATCAGAGGAGCAAAAGCTCTCCCTCACCACAAACTTCAGCTTATGTCTCATTGACCAGAACTGTGTCCTGCGGCCACCCAGCTACAGGAGGGTCAGAAAGGTGGACATTTTGCTGCACAGCCTTTATAGCAGGAAGAGGCTGATGGGAATGGGTGCCAGATTAGCCAACCTCAAAGGCCTGCTATGAGGCATTCTTTTTCCCTCTGGACTTGGTCTTTTGGGGGGAAGGGAAGGGGAGGCTGGCATGGCAGGCAGCCATCTTGTCACTTCTTTGACTTGAGAGCCTAAGAATGGAACAGTTCTAGTGATAGTGTTTGAGACCCTAGATCCAGCCATGCCTGAAGACTTCTACTTTTTGATGTATCTGTTACATGAGAAAAAAATAGTAATAACAATCATAATAATTACATATTGATATCTTCTTTGTTTGAGTTCATTTTAGCTGGACTTTATTCTTTCTCTCAGGCAAGAGAGGCCTTACGGTAGAGGAGGTAACACACAATGTTTGGAATTAGGCCTCCCTGGTCCCAGTCTTCGTTCTGCCATGAGTTTGCTTTTGGTCAAGTCACTTCACCTCTCTGAGTTCCCGATGCTTAATCTGTAAAATGGGATAGTGTGTGGATCGAGCCAGAGGTGGCAGGTGCACTATCCTGTCACAGGGCAGACCCTCGACACAGCAGCCGCCTCCCTCCTTCCTTTCACTCATCCCCATGAATGCTTGCAGTAGCTGGAAGTGAAGGTGTTAGGCTGTTCTTGCATTGCCAGAAAGAAATACCTGAGACTGGGTCATTTATAAAGAGGTTTAATTGGCCCACAGTTCTGTAAGCTGCACAGGAAACATGGTGGCATCAGCTTCTGGGGAGGTCTCAGGAAGTTTCCAATCCTGGTGGAAGGCAGAGGGGGAACAGGCACATCACCTGGTGAAGCAGGGGCAAGAGAAAGAGGCGGTGGGGGCCACACACTTTTAAATGGCCAGCTCTCACAAGAACTGCCTCACTATCACAATACCAAGGAGATGGTGCAAAACCATTCATTAGAAATCCTCCTCCATGAGAAATAGGAACACTTTTACACTGTTGGTGGGAGTGTAAATTTGTTCACCCATTGTGGAAGACAGTGTGGCAATTCCTCAAGGATCTAGAACTAGAAATACCATTTGACCCAGCCATCCCATTACTGGGTATATACCCAAAGGATTATAAATCATGCTACTATAAAGACACATGCACACGTATGTTTATTGCGGCACTATTCACAATAGCAAAGACTTGGAACCAACCCAAATGTCCATCAGTAATAGACTGGATAAAGAAAATGTGGCACATATACACCATGGAATACTATGCAGCCATAAAAAAGGATGAGTTCATGTCCTTTGCAGGGACATGGATGAAGCTGGAAACCACCATTCTCAGCAAACTATCACAAGGACAGAAAACCAAACACCTCATGTTCTCACTCATAAGTGGGAGTTGAACAACAAGAACACATGGACACAAGGAGGGGAACATCACACACCAGGGCCTGTCGGGGGGTGGGGGGCTGGAGGGATAGCATCAGGAGATATACTTAATGTAAATGACGAGTTGATGAGTGCAGCAAACCAACATGGCATATGTATACCTATGTAACAAACCTGCACATTCTGTACATGTATCCCAGAATTTAAAGTATCATTTTAAAAAATCATAAAAGGATGTTTAATTCTATCATACACTTTTTCTGTGACTAGTGAGAGAATCATATGGCTTTTCTTTTTTTTAGTCTGTGAATTATAGTAATTTTTGATTATTAAATTAATTTTGCATTCCTGATATTTAAAAAAAAATCCTCCTCCATGATCCAGTCACCTCCCACCAGGCCCTACCTCCAACACTGGGGATTACATTTCAACATACGATTTGAGCAGAGACACACCTTGAAACTACATCAATGAATTTCCTAGCTGTGTTTGCTATGGCACTTGTTGCAATTTCTCTTATTTCTTCAGACCGAATGGCCCTGGGGCTGAGGACTGTCACTGATGTATTTCTGCATATACAGCCCATTGCACAGGGCCTGGTGCACAGTAGGTGCTCAGAAAATGCTTGAATTAGAAAGTGCAATATTTCATTCACCCATTTTACAAACATTTGTTAAGCACCTACTGTATGCTAGGTACATAGTGGGCAACAGGGATATAGAAGTGAATGGCTTAGATATAGTCCTTATCCTCACAATCTAATGGGAAAGTGCTATATTCTGAATGTTTGCATCTTCCCAACATTTACATGTTGAAACTTAATTCCCATGTCACAGTGTTAGGAGGTGGGGACTTTAGGAGGGAACCACGTCATGGGAGTGGAGCCCTCATGAATGGAATTAGTGCCCTTATGAAAGAGGCCCCAGAGCAGCCCCTTACCCATTCCACCATATGCAGACACAGCTAAAAGTCTCCATCTGTGAGCCAGAAAGCAGGCCCTGAGTAGGCATCAGATCTACCCGTGCCCTGATCTTAGACTTTCTGGCCTCCAGAATTGTGAAAATAAATTTATTTTTTAATTTTTTTTTGAGATGGAGTCTCACTCATTTGCCCAGGCTGGAGTGCAGTGGCTCGATCTCGTCTCACTGCAACCTCCACCTTCCGGGTTCAAGCCATTCAACTGCCTCACCCTCTCGAGTAGCTGGGACCCCAGGTGTGCACCACTACACCCGGCTAATTTTTGTATTCTTGTGGAGATGGAGTTTCACCATGTTGGCCAGGCTGGTCTCAAACTTGTGACCTCAAGCCTTGTCCTCTCAAAGTCCTGGGATTACAGGCGTGAGCTACTGTGCCCAGCCCAAATTTCTGTTGTTTATATACTACCCAGTTTATGACAATTTGTTATACCAACCTGAATAGGCTAAGACAAGGAGGCAGTCGACAAACAGATAAACAAATAAATTTAGAAAATGATGCCAGATAGTAAAAGCAGCATGAAGAAACCAAAGTAGGGAAAGGAAGAAAGAGTTTATGTGAAGGATGCATTTTTATAGGGTGCCCAGGGAAGATCTCTTGAAGGGCAAATATTTAAGCCTAGACTAGAATGTTAGGAAGAGACCCACTAGGGAAACAGTGATCCAGGCAGAGGGAGCAGCAAATACAAAGACCCTGAGGTTGGGCTTAGATCAACCAATGCATAGTAAATGCATGAATCTATATATAGCAATTCCTGGGCTCAGAACATTCTTCCTGCCCCCATGTGGAATTTTTTTAATGTCCACTTTAAGAAAATAGGCAAATTTGAGAATTTCTGTCATCCATACAACTTCTTCTTGCTGCCAACTCTCAGAAACTGATTCTGCCAAGGTCATGTTTGTGGGGAACCTGTGCCTGCCCTTTAGAATTTCCAGGCCTGGCCTTGCATGATTCTACCTTCCTGAGCAGCCCACTGTGCACAGGCTCTGACTCATCTAATCCTCTCCCACCCCCTACATGGTAGAGACCATTATTTCACCTTCCAACGGCAAAAACTGAGCTCAAGAAGGTTAAGTGACGTTCCCAGGTTCACTCAACTAGAAGGTAGAAGGATTAGCCCAGGTTGTCCGAGGCCAGAGCCCCAAGACTGGCTGTCCTCCTGCAGCCAGGGTGTGCAGCAGCGTGAACTAGGCTGGGATCTCCACCCTCAGGGCTCAGAGTCTGCTCTGTTAGGGTCCAAGCCTTGGTGTCGCCCACGTCTTTAGTGCATTGCTGGATTTTCAGGTCCCAACTGTGGTACCTTGAACCCATCTCCTCACTTTGATGAAACTCAGTTTTTCTCAACCACAAAATGGGTACCATAGCACCCTGTTCCTCTGGGTATGAATTTGGAAGTGGGAGCACTGTTAGTGGCCCACAGGAAGGCCTTGGCAAGTGTTCCCTGTAGTAGCAGCAACAATAATAATAATAACCACAATTGTCCCCATGGACTGAGCCCTCTGAGTGCTGATGGTGATATATATTGATCTAATTTTATCTGCCAGCAGCTACACAAGGCTGGTAGATGCTACACTGACCCCATTTCACAGGTGAGAAAACTGAGGCTCAGAGGAGCCAGATCCAGTAACTCCAGAGTCTGTTTTTCTTAACCTCTTGCTCTCCGGTAGTTGACCCTGTGATTGTTGACAGTGCTGTTATTCCTTGTATATACCAACAGTGACAACATCTTCAGTGATTGGGGCAGTATGTGTTAAATGCCAGGTGCGGAACAGGAGGGAAGATGCTGTGAAGTGAGGGGTCAGAGATGGCTTCTTGGAGGGAGGGAACTTGAAGGATGTCGCTGCCACCTTGGGGTTGGGCGGGGGGGCCTCAGCACTGCTGCCCCTGACCCTGAGAGCCGGAGTAGCAGCATCACAAGGAAACGTGAATGTGAAAAGCCAACTGAGGACAGGGCAGAATTCACCCTGGCTGGAGGCAGGAAGCGCTTGCATCAGGAAGTCTTTGGCTTGAGGAGGACCTGAAACAAAGGCTGGGCCCAGGACAGGCTTCCGGGGAAAAGTTTCTGATTAGTGTGGGAGCAGGGTGGCCACGGTGGGCGAGGCCAGGGTCCAGGGAGAGAAGAGGGTAGGCATGCCCTATGGCTGGGATGGTCAAATGTTTGCTGCTTCCAATCCAGGCTGGGCTTCCCATGCTGTCTTCCCCACCTCCAGGTCCCGTTGGTTGGGGCTTGGGGTATGGATGGAAGGGGCATTCCTTTGTTAGGGAAACGGAAGCATAGGAGAGCCAGGGTGATGCCATTTTAAAATCATCTCCATTTTAAAGTTGGCAAGGCACATTCCTTCCCAATCACAACCCATGATCACAGGATATTCACAGCTAAGGAAGCCACTTAATAATACTTGCAAGGACAAACTCCTATGACAGCAAAATGTCCAGATGTTTCCATGTTACATAACAATATGTGCTTTTAAAATAATCATAGTCATGCTTTGATGTGCTTACACATTAAAATGCCAAGGATAACTTTCTTTAAATCAACAAAGTCATAGATTTTGTCACACTGTCAGTCCACCCACAGAGAAATAGCTTAGCTTTTACATAAACAAGACTCATATATGAGAAGAGTTTAAAACAAAGACAATGTGTTCCTCCTCTTGCTTTCTGAGAACACCATTCTCTGTAACTGAGTAGCTTTCAATAAACTATCTGTTCTCAATGCACTTTGCGACTTGCCTTGAATTCCATCTTGTGTGAGGCCTAAGAACCCTTTATTTTTTTTTTTTTTTTGAGACGGAGTCTCGCTCTGTCGCCCAGGCTGGAGTGCAGTGGCGCAATCAGAACCCTTTTTTAAGGTTAGAATCCTGATTCCTTTTCTGGCAACATCTTCCTAGCGATCATGAAGGAAGCATAAGACGAGACCCTATGCAAGAGAAATTCAGTCTGCGGCACCAATTGGCCACTTCTGGTAAGTGAGGTCCGTCTTGGTGTACTATGTGAGGCTTAGGCAAGGACACTTGCCTAGAAACTCAGGCTAGAGGCCTGGCCCATGGAGTCAGAGGCCCAACTCACAGGGTTGGAGGCCCTGGGGTATAATACTCAAATTAGAGGCCCAAAGACCCCTGGGGTTAGAGCCCCTGGGGTATATTTGGAAAAATGGAAGTAGCTTTGCAAGATGTTTGCTATGAACTAATCCATATTGTCCCCTTTGCCAGGTGTGGGAATGCTGTAATTCTCATCGTTTCCCAGCTTGTTACCTTTGCTTTACTGCAGCCTTATAACAGCTCTGTATGGCCAGCCCAGAAGTTTGCTACTTTCACTTTCCATGCTTGCCTCTGATTATTGCTTCTAAAGCTCTCTTATCTATTTCTCCCTTTTCTTTTCTGCCTGCTTTAAATCTGCTATTATTAAGCTGCTGGTGTTGAGATAAGACTCACTGTTTATGTATTACTAATTCAAGGCTACTTGGAGATTTTATTTTTCTTACACAGTTCAGTCAGTTCTAGATGAAATGGAAACATTAGAAGCTCATTTGACACTGAAGGAAAAAAAGTGGAAAAGGCTTTTTTAAAATTTAATTTCATTTATTCTTTTATTTATTCTTTATTTCTCTTTTTTTTTTAGACAGGGTCTTGCTTTGTCACCCAGGCTGGAATGCAGTGGCACAATCACAGCTCACTGCAGCCTCAACCTTCTGGGCTCAGGTGATCCTCCTACCTCAGCCTCCCAAGTAGTCAGGACCACAGGTGCACACCACCACATCCAGCTAATTTTTTTAATTTTTTATAGAGACAGAGTCTCACTATGTTCCCCATACTGCTCTCAAATTCCTGGTCTCAAGAGATCCACTCGCCTCAGTCTCCCAAAGTGCTGGGATTACAGGCGGGAGCCATCATGCCCAGCCAGGCTTTTAAAAAAAAAATCTTTAAATCTTTTGTTAAATCTTTTTTTTCTTAACTTCCATAAAGACCACTTTACCCAAAATTTTGGTCCACAGGTTTCCTTAGATTACTCATCAGATGTCTGGGTTATTTCCAATTAAGAAAAGTTGATGATATGGGAAAACATGTTTCTAAAATTATAGAATGGTTTTATCTATAAAATGCTAACATCTGACAAACAGCTCAGGATTTATTGCTTTTTCCAGTTTTGGATTCACAGACTGGTAAGTGCCCTTCCCTTTGTTGTCACTTTTCAGCCTAGCCTTCTGAGCCCCAGGAGACACAGGGACACTCATGTTCATTCATATTCTCAGGGCCCAGGGGTTGGAGCCCCCCACTCAGAGCTGTTGGATCCTTTGGGATATGTCTGCTAGGAAGCCTGGAGTTGTGGGATCCTTCTGGTCAGCTGCCACCCTGTTGTGCGGCATTTTTCTGCTGTTAGGGGCCCAGGGTTGCAGTGTCACCCTGATGGATAAACTGTTTGAGGCTCAGACGGATATTTTCCAGCACCTACTGCTTCTTGATCCCTTTGTCCCTTTTGTTGACTACATATTTGCTGTCTGTGCCTCAGTAGTGACACATGTCGCCCTATGCTGACATGCCTTGAAGTTTACGCTTAGCATTTTCCTTCCAGTCTTGATGATTTTTGCTCCTTATGTTGTTTCATTTGGCGTCTCTCTAGGTGATATTAGAGGCCAAAAGCCTGCCAAGATCTAGTGTTACTGAGAAAAAAAAAAATTTGTCTAATTCAGAAGTTATCTGAAGGTCAATTCAAATTATGAACTTGAAAATGTTTACTTATGAAACAAGGTAGAAAGGGACCAGTAGGTAGGGAAGAGAGAGAGATGTAAAGAAAGTTATAAATATGAATATGTATTTATGGTAAGAAAGGTTATAAAGAAAAGAGAATAATTTTATACGAAAAAGAGTCTTATATGGTAAATTTTTGTCCTGAAGTAAAATGACTGATTGTTTAGCAAAGAGGGAAGTTCAGGACAAGTCAGAGAGTCCAAGCATATCGTAGATGGTCTATGTAAATCATGAAGGGGAATTTATAAAAGGGATTTTGTATGTGATTAGTTATAAAAATTATTTATAATAATCTGTCTAAAAATTGGTCCTTTACATCAAAACAAGGTTTTCTTAAGACATTGATATGCTCTTTAAATAAATTATAGAAAATCTTACCTTTAATTTTATAACCTGTTTCTTTTTAAAACTTCTCAGAATCACATCTTAGAAGTTCAACTGTTGCTGTGCTGTTGAAAAAAACAGCTTTCAGCTGTTTCTCCCTTTGAGAATGCTTGAGATAATAACTCTCTCCTTTAATTTTTGTGTCAGTTTTCTATAACCGACACAACTTTTTGTGAGAAAGTTTTCTATAACTTTCTCCCCACTCTGGTTCTAACTGTCGTTATGGCCAAGTGCTAAAATATTGCATCTTGGAGGTCTAGAAAAGCAATGTTTTCCTCTAGTATAACTGCATTCTGTACACTGGCTTTTCTTGATATGTCTAAATTTTCAATGCAATCAGAAAACTTCTCATGCTGTTCCTAGAAATCATGTATTCCCCTGCTATATTCATAGCCTTGAAAACAGTCTTCCTGTGTCTGATTAAATTCAAGCAATTTTTTCATCAAGTTTGACTTCCTGGTTATCTAAATGAGCTTCAAATAAGTAAAAGTAGTCACACTGCAGTAGGGCTTTTTTGCTTTTTTTAATAGATGGCTTAAAACACTGAGATTTTACATATGATCAAGATAATTTCTATGCTGTCTTTATTAGGTTTTTGATTGCTAAAGAAACTGAGATTTTAAAAAGGTTAAGGTTTTTACATCCATGTAACCTTCTGTATTGCCTTTAAAGTATTTTGATGATCACTTTAGGTAAATGAGTAACTGCTATTTTTACCATGAACTGTGCTTCTGTTTTGATCAAATGTTTTGAGCCTTTTAAAATCTTTAACAAACGTCTTCAAAATCAAAATCCTAAATTAAGTCTCTGACTTAGTCATATTGCTGGGGCTTATTAAAGCCATAAAAATTAAGCACTGCAAGGTTGTAAGTCTTTACAGCTTCCAGTCAGACCATGAACTCCAGGATCACCACCTCCAGCCTGATAATTACACATACTGGAAGAACAGCAATTAAAGGACTCACTCTATCCCTCTCGAAAGCATCCTTATCAGATGCTGTTAACTAATCCTTGTGTTGTTAAGTTACAGGGCTTTGACTTCTGGGTCCAATATCTCATCTAAAGAAGGCACTGACTGCCAGGCACAGTGGCTCATGCCTATAATCCTATCACTTTGGGAGGCTGAGGCAGACAGATCGCTTGAGGCCATGAGTTTGAGACCAGCCTGGCCAACGTGGTGAAACCCTATTTCTACTAAAAACACAAAAATCAGCCGGGTGTGGTGGTATGTGCACATCTGTAATCCCAGCTGCTTGGGTGGCTGAGACATGAGAATTGCTTAAAGCTGGTAGGTGGAGGTTGCAGTGAGGCAGGATTGCACCACTGCACTCCAGCCTGGGTGACAGAGTGAGATTCTGTCCCAAAAATGAAGAAGGCACTGACTCCTGCCAGTATCTGACACCAAACTCAAGTTGACCAAAGTCTCATCTTTAGACCTGGACAAAAGTGACAATCAAAATAAACTGCTTTCATAAGACACAGAGGCAGTCCTGTATTCAAAAACATTAAGACTTATTTAATAATTTTGCCTTTATCTGAAATAATATAATTTATTCTATGCCTTGATACTAAGTAACTTAAATGCTTAGCTACCTGTGAACTTTCTTTCCTGTCACTCTCAAAACTAGGTAGGGCTTATGACCTTTTGTTTAAAATGTTGTTAATGCCTTATGTTTTGTTTTACCTCCAAAATTTGAAACTATTCAATTCCTCCATGCCCAGGGACTATCACATGAGATTGTAAGGGCCAGTTTTGAGGAATAAAATTAGTTCTGACCCTCCAAATCAAGGACAAGCACACAGATCCCTAAACAGCTAAACATAATGCTTGAGTTTGTATAGCTAATTGCCACAAGCCAAGATTATAGTAGCTCTTGCATAGAATTTATAAATAAGCCAATTTTATACCTTGCCTTCTGGCTTTTGATTTTTGGCTCTTATGTTGCTTAAAGAGGCTTTAAGGTTAATGAGTGCCTGCTCACCTCCATTCCCATCTGGCCTAGAACATTTGATTGGCTATAAGTATTTTGACTCTAAGTTCCTTGACCATAAGGGTTCCACCAAGGGAGGTAATGGACCAGGGCAAGCAGCACACCACCCCAGCATTGATATGGGACACAATAAAAGCTTAGCCTTCAATACTGCCTCTGGCACCTTGACAAAGTGGGATACCATAAACTAAACTAATAAATAAATAAATATCCTAAGCCACCCAACAGAATGGACCTCTCTCTTGGCAAAAGGAAATAATAATTTTTTTTAAATCCTGAAAAACTGGTTCTGGCCATGATGGGAAGAGGGGCTGGGGGGTCAAACACACCTTGCTGTACAATTCTCCCTCTTGGAATTCAGGCACAACCGACCAGCATTAACATTAAAACAGAGATCATAAGACTGATAGAATAGAAACTTTATGGAAAGAAGATATCAAATTATAAACAGGATCTAAGACCATGCCTGGCAAGGATTAAGTCTCCACCTTAAGGTGAACAGAGTCATATGTTACATGCATGTTTGTTCAGTATACATGTGTCAGGACCATCTTCATAAATATTCTCTCCTGTTCGACCAGGAGATTTCATGCTATTGAAACCTTGGAAGGAGGGATCCCGTGCAGATCAGCTTTCCCCAAAATAGAAAGAACCTTACCATGTACTTCCAGGCACTCCTACTACAGTTAAACTTAAGGGATTACATAGTTGGGTACATTTATCCCAAGTTAAATCTGTCTCTCATGAAGTCCCACAGGCATCTGGTGCAGGGATCACCATTCCAGAATACTCCTGTAAGCCAATAGTGGATCTACGGCTTCTCTTCCAGAAAAAGCCATCCAGTGGATAAGTGATGCTCTGAAAATAAGACCACTGGTTTTAATGTTGAGCTTGCTGTATTATAGAGTTGGAGCATATCTGTTTGGAGAATGGGTACAAACTTTGTCAACCTCGGGCTTACTTTGGCATATCCAATCAGCTAATTTAAGTACAGAAAATAAGTACCCTCCTTTTCCGAAAAGGGCACACGTCACTCTTTCTTCCCTTCCTCCACCGAAACCAAGAAATTCCTTCTTCAGTTAATCCCAAATAACTTAGTAGCATCCCTACCTTAGGCTATACCATACATGATGGACTCAGTTGGTTGACAGGTATCCAAATTCAGGTATCAAGCAAAGTACCCTTATGCCTTGGAAGGCATAATGGTTATGAGGACTAGGCTCTGATGTTTTTTCTTGTCCAAATTCCTACCTAAGGGGTTTGGGGGGTCATGCCCTACAAACCATAAATTGTCCTCAGATGGGTTTTTTTTAACCCTACATATTGTGACTTACTTTCCAACCTGACTCTGGCATAATGCTATGAGACAAGGAAGAAAATTAAAATATTTTACCCTAAAACATGTTTCTTTGCTATATTTCGAAATGGTCCTGCAAAGCTGTCCTTTGTGGGGACAAATGTGCATCTGTAAAGAATCTCTATTAACATAGCTACATCTTTTTCTTCCAGGCCCTCCCAATCCTGAAGAGGTTAAGTAAGAGTCTATCACCTTTTTAAAGGTCTAAATAGGAAACATTTGTCATCTATTGTCTCTGAGGGCAGCTACTATGAGACTTCAAAAGAACCTTGGTCTCCACTATCTTTTATCTTAACCTAAACATTTCCTTTCTATTGATCCCAGGTCTTTAGACAAACTCAACCAATTGTCAACCAGAAAATGTTTAAGTTCACCTATAGCCTGGAAGCCTCTCCTTCCCCCCACTGCTTTGAGTTGTCCCGCCTTTCTGAACTAAATCAATGTACTTCTTAAATGTGTTTGATTGATGTCTCATGCCTCCCTAAAATGTATAAAATCAAGCTGCACCCCAATCACCTTGGGCACATGTTCTCAGGACCTCCTGAGGGCTGTGTCACAAGCCATGGTCACTCATATTTGGCTCAGAATAAGTATCTTCGAATATTTTACAGAATTTGACTCTTCATCAACAGTAACCACCCCCAAATCAACATCTATAATATCGAATGGTTGCCAACCCAACAATGCAATCAGACTCTCCTTTCAATTGACCAAATGTGGATGGGATGGCAAAATGAATCTCCATGGTTAGGTGACTATCCTTCCCCTTGGGAATGATTATGGGCATGTGGGTCTCATAGTTGGCCATATTCACCTTACAATTGGGCTGGATGATGCACTAGGGGTCATCCCTACCTTCTAGGATGTACCCTTACACATCTAGATTCCCTCTCCACCAATTGGGAAGTAGTCAAGGTCTGTGATAGGCAACAGAAACAAAATTTTTGGTGGTTATATCCTGTGGCCTTATTCTGTCTTTAAGCAGCATCTATAGACGTTGAATTGCAGGTGGGAGCCCCAGCAAAACATACTGCTGTGGCTTTCAATGACACTCATCTGGTGATCACCCTTCTGACAGAAGAAATGTCCTGAATAAGACAAATGTCCTCACAAAGCCATATGGCTTTAAATATTTTAACAGCAGCCCCGGGGAAATCTGTGCATTGATCAAGACTGAACGCTGTGTCTATATTCCTGGTCATTCTCATAATGTATCTCAGGCCATGAACTCCCTAGAGACTCATACCTCAGCAATTGACTCCCTGTCATAACAGCACAGTTTGGCCAGCTCCCCAGCACTTGGAAGGCGTTCCTTTTTAGCATGCTTCGTGTTGTCACACTTATTGCTATTGGTTATTGTGCTTTTTACTTCTGTTACACTTATTGCATGGGATTACGGAGATAAAATAGTCCAGCAGCTTATCCGCCCCTACACTTACTAAACCAAATCACTGGGATGTCATTCAAGTGAAGAGTTTCCCTGGCTCCCTAGAAGATTCTCTGCAAACTCTTATGAGAGAACTCTCTCCCAAAGGTCAACAATGTCCACTGTCAGCAGGAAGTAGTTACAGAAAAATGGCCTTCACCTTTCATCTCCCCTTAAGATTAAGGGTTCTCTCTTAAGTAGAGGGGGGATTATGTTTGGGAAACCGGAGCATAGGAGAGCTAGGGTGACACCATTTTAAAATCAACTCTATCTTAAAACTAGCAAGACACATTCCTTGCTAATCACAGCCCACAGTCATAAGATGTTTATGGCGAAGGAAGCTGCTCAATAACGCCTGCAAGAGTAAACTCTTACGACAGCAAAATGCCCAGATGTTCCAATATCACATAACAATTTATGCTTTCAAAACAATTACTGTCATGATCTGATGTACTTACTAAAATGCCAAGGATAACTTTCTTTAAGTCAATGGTGATGGATTTTGTCACACTGTCAGTCCATCTGCACATAGACATAACTTAGCTTTTACATAGATAAGACCCCTACATTAGAAGAGTTTAAAACAAAGACAGTGCGTTCTTCCTCTTGCTTTCTGAGGACACCCTTCTCTGTAGCTGAGTAGCTTTCAATAAACTAACTCTTCTCAGTGCACTCTGCAACTCGCCTTGAATTCTTTCCTGTGCAAGATCCACGAAACCCTATCTTGGGGTCTGGATGGAGACTTCTTTTCTTTTCTTTTTCTTTCTTTTTTTTTTTTTTTTTTTTTTTTTTGAGACTGGGTCTTGCTGGAGTGTGGAGTGCAGTGGTGCCATCTGCGCTCACTGAAACCTCCGCCTCCCAGACTCAAGCGATTCTCATGCCTCCGCCTCCTGAGTAGCTAGGATTGCAGGCATGCACCACCTCGCTCGGCGAATTTTTGTATTTTAGTAGAGACAAGGTTTCGCTCTGTTGGCCAGGCCGATCTCCAACTCCTGGCCTCATGGGATTGGCTTGCTTCAGCCTCCCAAAGTGCTTATATTACAGGCATGAGCCACTGCATGCAGCCACTATGCCTAATTTCAAGAGGGAAGGCCCTGGGAGGAGGAGAGACCTGGAAGTCTTGGAGAGCACTAGGGATTTGGATTTACACTTACATGTTGATACTCTCCAGAAAGCTTGGAAGGATGAGTACGTTTTTGAGAAAGAGGCAGCACGGAGAACAAAGAAGCAATAAGAAAGGTCACAGGTCACATCTAAGACCACCGTGATGTGAAAGAGGAACCCCTCGTTATGGGGTCCCTGCCATGTGATACTGACAGGTGCCATCTCATTCAATCTTCACAATGACTTTGAGGGGTGCATATTTAATCCCCCATTGTACTGAGGAGAAAACTAAGGCTCAGCAACTTGCCCAAGGTTCCCAGCCAGTAACTGGTTGAGCAAAGAAAATGCTGGGTGGAACTGTATCAGTGTTGCTATCTAACAGACCACCTCTAAAATTCAGTGGCTTAAAACATTTATTTCTCACATCTCTGCAGGTCAACTGGACTTTGCTTCTGGTCTGCACCAGTTTGGCTGGGCTAGATAGATGGTCTAGGATGGCCTCACTCACAAATCTGGTGGATGGTTTAGTATCAGCTGGGATGACAGGATGACTTGGCCCAGTGTGTCTCATCATCCCTCAGGCTAGCCAGGACTCATTCACATGGTGGTCTCAGGGTCCCAGATGCAGCAAGAGAGCAAGCCCCAGAGCATAAGCCCTTTTCAGGCCTCTGCTTGAAAATGTCCCATTGGCCAAAGCAAGTCACATGGCCCAAGTCAGCATTAAGGGAGTGGAGAAGTGAACTTTGCCTCTTAATAGGGAGAACTGCAGAGTCACATTGCAAAGGAGCATGCTTACAGGGGTGGGTAGCATCTGTGGTCAGTTTTGCAATCCTACCACAAAAACAAACCCTGTTGTCCAACAATAGGGAATTGGTTAAGAAAATCCCAGCAACACCCCAATGGAGGCTTTCAACTTATGCCACCTCGAAACATGCACGTACAGAACAATATTCTGCACAGGACAATAGTTCCATAATATACTGTTAAGTAGGGAAAGCAGGCTATATAATTACATGTATGATTTCACAGCCATCAGATTGGAACAAAGGTAAAGCATGACCATCTCAAGGGGTGGCAGGGGTGCAGAGCGATGGAGACCCCTGCACCCTACTGGAATTAACTCGACAGAAAGACTTGGAGCACAATTTGGCAACTGCCTCAGGCTGGCAGCACATATATTCCATGACCCAGGAGGAGCATGCCTGGATGAGTTCCCCAGAGGAGCCCTTGCTTGTAAGCACAAGTATTCCCATATAAGACGGTAATAGCAGTACTGTCAGGAATAACAAGATAACTGAATTAATTTAAATATCCATCTGCCAAAAACTGGATAAAGAGTGTTAAAATTATATAATGCAATGCTGCACAGCAGTGAAAAGGAAATGTCCTTGGTGACAAGATCTATAAGTGTCATTTTTATCACTCTGGAAAGTATAATATAAGCAGGACATTGCATTCAGTATAATAGCATATACTTAAGTTTTGAGAACACAAAAATATTATACATTATTTATATACCTAGATATGAACCTATGGGCAGGGAGGGAGAGAAAATGAGACCAAGAAGGAGTTATAAGGAATACTGACATTACCTGTAATATTTCATTGTTTTAACAATCGAAGACAAATATGCAAAATGTTAACATGTGCCCACTTGGAGTGATGACTATATGGGAGTGTATTATGTTATCCTGTGCACTTGCCTGATTTTTTTTTTTTTTTGAGACACAGTTTCCCTCTGTCTCCCAGGCTAGCATGCAATGGCATGATCGCAGCTCACTGCAACCTCCACCTCCCGGGCTCAAGCAATTCTCGTGTCTCAGTCTTCTGAGTCGCTGGGATTATAGGCGTGTACCACCAAGCCTGGCTAATTTTGTATTTTTAGTAGAGATAAGGTTGCACCATGTTAGCCAGGCTGGTCTCGAACTCCCGGCTTCAATAGATCCACCTGCCTTGGCCTCCCAAAGTGCTGGGATTACAGGCATGAGCCACCGCACCCGGCCAACATAAATTCCAATTGGAAGTCAGGAGGTTTCAGTATTTTTTTTTTTTTAAGAGACAGGGTTTTGCCATGTTGGCCAGAATGGTCTCGAACTCCTGAGCTCAAGTGATCCTCCCACCTCGGCCTCCCAAAGTGCTGGGATTCCAAGCATGAGCCACTGTGCCTGGCTCTAAATTTTTTTCCAAAAGAAAAATCCAAAATAAGTAAAAGAAAATAAAAAATAGTTGAGACAATATTCCTTTGTTTGTTGATTTTTTTTTTTTTGCTAGAAACTCTACCAAAAAAATATGCATCTATATGCAGAGGAAAATTATTTGGGGGGAAAAACTCCAAAATGTTAGCTATGGTTTTTGCCTCTGGCTGGTGAGAGCACAGGCAACATTTATTTTCACTTTCTTGCCAATATGTATTTTCTGGCTTTTCTATGAGAGTCATGTTGTGCTTGTTTAATGAAAACAAAACACAAAGGGGCCTGTTAGTTTTCTGGGTCACAGGGTCCTCTGGGTCTTTATGGGGTCCCAGGTTCTAAAATAGATCTGCCCTCTGACCTGGCAAGCTTATTCTTCATATCCTGGAGGGAGTGCCAGATGTGGGTTCAGAGGCAACCGAGCTCCCCGGGCCTGAGAAAGAACAGGCATGGCTGGTGGCCCAGACTGGGCACAGCCAAGAGAATGCATGTCCTCCGCCCTCATCCCCTCAGCCTCCGAGGAGGCAGAGCCAGGACAAGCTCATGGTTCAGAGGGGAAACTGAGGCTAAGGAAGATACCCCAGGAAGTAGTAACAGCGTTACTAACAGAAGCAGCAGCTATGTCCCAGGCCAGTCTTGCTCGGACTGGGTGCTGCTGATACACTGGGTGACTTGGGACAAATCCAGTGCATTTCTGGGCCAATTTCTCCAGCAGCCCTGATGGAAATTATCCTGCTTCCTCCTGCACCTTTGGCTCCCACAGTTTCTGAAGGACATTTTTATGCAAAGAGATGCTGGGTCTTTCCAATAATCACAAAGATAATAATAACAGCTACCAACTATCAAGCACTTACATGCTAAACACTTAAATGGCATTTTATCATCCGACCCTCCCATGGCCAATTGTATTTTCTAAAAATGGCCATAACAGGCCAGGCCCGATGGCTCACACCTGTAACCCCAGCACTTTGGGAGGCCGAGGCAGGTGGATCACTTGAGGTCAGGAGTTCAAGACCAGCCTAGCCAATGTGGTGAAACCCTGTCCATACTAAAAATACAAAAATTAGCCAGACTTGGTGGCATGTGCCTGTAATCCCAACTACTTGGGAGGCTGAGGCAGGGGGATTGCTTGAACCCAGGAGGCAGAGGTTACAGTGAGCTGAGATCACACCACTGCACTCCAGCCTGGGCAACAGAGGGAGACTCTTTCTCAAAAATAAATAAATAAATAAAAATTTAAAAATAAACAAAATAAACAAACAAAAATGTCCACAACACTATCCGCCATCCTACACCTTCTTCTGAAACCTTGATCCTCCTCATCAAGAGGTAGAGTCTGTTATTCCTCCCCTGGAACTTAAGTAGGACTTTGTGGCTGCTTCTGTGACCAGATACAGAGGACTTGGCCCTGCATGACCCATGAGGCTAGGTCGTAAAGATCACCTACCTTCTGCCCAAATCTCTCTCCTGAGATGCTTGCTCTGGGAAGCAGCCACCATACTGTGAGGAAGCCCTAGCCACATGAAGAGGCCATATGCAGTTGTCCTTGCTGAGTGCCCCAGCTGAGGTTTCAGATATGTGAGTGGATGAGTTTCAGATCCAAACCCCAGCCTGCAAGTTGCTGCAGCTGACACGGAATGGAGCACAGTTGAGCTTTTCCCAGGGAACTTGGCCACAATTGCAGATTTGTGAGTAAAGTAGATGTTGCCACTGCTTTAAACCGCTAGATGTGGGGATACTTCGTTACACAGTACCAGTAACTGGAAGACCCCACCATCACCACCTTCCCGGTGAAGGATTATTTTCCCCATGTTATAGATGAGGAAACTGAGTCTCATCTACTGAAGGGAAGTCAAGATTGAGCACCAGGAATGTGGGGCTCTTAACAGCTAGGCCTGGGTCACAGCATGACCTCAAAACCCACCCTAGGCCCCTTGTGATCCAGCAATTCTGTTGCGGCTCTGGGTTTGGGTTGGTAGAAAATGGAGGCAGGGCAATCAACAAACAGACTGTTGTCTTGGGTGGAAAGGCTCACGGGGACACCATGATATTTGCTGCACAAGATTCACCACCAGACCTTCTGAGGACACACAGACTATCCCCTGGGATTGTCAATGGCCCCAGAGCTTCCCACCAGGCTCTTGCCATGTTGCCATCACTAGCTCTGGGAGATGCCCAGACAGTGCCCTCAGGGGCATGAGCAGCACAGGACCAGAGGCCTGGGGTCTGTTTCAGCTGCCCCAAGTGCAACCCTCAATGATCACCCAGGGTGTTGAAATGCAAGGAGTTGCCAAGGGAGGGGCTGGCAGAAGGGCTGGATTGTGGGAACAACCCAGTAGTGACCATCTCCCCAGAGTGGGAGATTCAGACTGGAGACAATCTTCTTCTTTTGGATCCAGATACTTGGCAAGTGGTCCTCCAGGAATGACCCTGTTTTCCCACCCTTCACTCCCAGGAGCAGGAAGGTCTGTTCTTCCAGGAAAATAGATTCCAGCATGTAACACTGGGCAAGTGGCCTCCCTCTCTGGGTATCAGTTTCCTCATGAGTGAAATGCAAAGTAAGGGTCCATGGCATCTCTAATTACTCCAAGGGTCCATCAGCTCTGAGCGGGAGGTGGTTCACTTGGTGGGTGGTAGGGATGGAGAGACAGGGTGCAGGCAGGCAGGTGCTTTATGCCCACCAACTCCACCCGCCTCCTGATCATTCTACTCCAGGTTTCCTTGAGAGTCGCTGTACCCCACCCTCAGTCCCTTCGGATCCTGTGAGGTTGACCTGCTCCAAGGCTCCAGGCCTGGACACAGGACCCAGCCTGACCATCCACAGTAGCTCATCCCTCTGGCTATAATAATTGGTTCAGGAATGACTGTACAGCTCAAGCTGGAACTTTTCCAAGAACTATTAGGAAAGAGGCACTCTTAAAAGAGGTTACTGAGTTGATAGATTGGAGCTGCTGTTGCCAGTAGTGGTGGTGATTATGGTGGGAACTCTTATAGAATGAACCCAAAGGAAAATAAAGAAATGAAGGAAAATAAGAGCCTGGAGCTGGAGGAAAAAAAAAAAATCTAATGTCATTTGAGCACCTGGATCCAGCCATGCCTGAAGCTAGATACTCCTAAAATTTTCAGTTAAATTGGCCAATAAATTCCCTTTTTACCCAAGCTATTTGAACAAAAGCCAAAGTATCCAGGTGAATGTAAGTTTATTCTCCATGCTCTACCTCCATGGTAGCAGCAGACAATGGGAAAATCAACCTGGGTTGGTTTGTTTTTAGGATTTGGAGGCCAGACACTCAGAACAACTCAAACAGAACTTCCTGCTGCCCCTGCTGGAGAGGAAAGGGCGACTGCCTTCCTCTCTGCTTTGGGACTGCAGCTCCTATTCATTCAACATAACACTCATGAGGACCACTATGACCCTAACCTTAGGACAGGCAACAAACACAGAAATGGAAAGTGTGACAGCAGCCCTGGAAGAGTGTTCAGTCTAGACGGTGACCAAGGCCTACAGACAAGCCTTTCTAATGCAGTATGAGTGCTTTGGTGACGGACAGGCAGGCAGGGGCCTTTGGGCTCCCAGAGGTAGAAGGCCTACTCCCATTGAAGAGGGAGGGACAGATGCAGAAAGGCTTTCCAGAGGAGGTGATTCCTGAGATAAGATCAAAAGACAGGCAGAAGGAAGCTGGGAGAATACAGGTGGGGGGAAGTTTTTAAGCAGAAGTTCCTGCCAGAAGCATAGACACTGAGGCCTCAGAAGGCAGAAAGCATGCGGGGGAGTAAAACCAATTCCAAATGATAAGGTATAAAGTGCCAGGGAAACAGTGATGAGAATGGAGGCCACATCCGGCAGGGGCTTGTAAACCACAGAAAGAGTTGGAGTTTAAAACTGAAGAGTTTTAAACAAAGAAGTCGGGGCTGGATTGTGTCTTAGAAAAATCACTCTGAGCTGGGCATGGTGACTCACACCTGCAATCCCAGAACTTTGGGAGGCCGAGGTGGGTGGATCACCTGAGGTCAGGAGTTTGAGACCAGCCTGGGCAACATAGTGCAACACCGTCTCTACTAAAAATAAAAAAATTAGTTGGGCATGGTGGCGTATGCCTGTAATCCCAGCTACTGGGGAAGTTGAGGCAGGAGAATCACTAGAACTGGGGAGGCAGAGGTTGCAGTGAGCCAAGATCATGCCACTGCACTATAGCCTGGACAACAGAGCAAGACTCTGTCAAAAAAAAAGGAAAGAAAGAAGAAAGAAAGAAGAAAGAAAGAAGAAAGAAAGAAAGAAAGAAAGAAAGAAAGAAAGAGAGAAGAAAAGAAAAGAAAGAAGGAAGGAAGGAAGAAAAGGAAGCAAGGAAGGAAGGAAGGAAGGAAGAAAAGGAAGCAAGGAAGCAAGGAAGGAAGGAAGGGGAAAGAAAGGAGGGAGGGAGGGAGGGAGGGAGGGAAGGAAGGAAGGAAGGAAGGAAGGAAGGAAGGAAGGAAGGAAGGAAGGAAGGTCACTCTGGTTGCAATAGCAAAGGTCAATTAACCAGAGTTCACTTCTGAGGCTGTTGTTCTCCCTGCAAGAGAGGAAGCACCCTGGTCTAAGAGAGTGATGGTGGGGTGTCTTAGCCCATTCAGGTTGCTATAACAAAATGCACTAAGCTGGGCGGTTTATAAACAACAGAAACTTATTTCTCACAGTTCTGGAGGCTGGGAAGTCCAAGATCAAGGCACCAGCCAATCTGGTGTCTGGTGAGAGCTCCCTGCTTCATAGATGGTGCTTTCTTACTGCATCCTCACCTAGCAAAAGAGAAGGCCAGCTGTCTAGGACCTGTTTGATAGGAGTGTTAATCTCATTCCCAAGGCAGAGTCCTCATGGGCTATTCACTCCCAAAGGCCCCACCTCCTAATACCATCAACTTGTTGACTAAGTTTCAATAGATCAATTTGGAGGCACACAAACATTCATATCATAGCAGGGAGTAATGATGATAGCTGTCATTGGCTGAGCATGTATTATGTGAAAGGCTCTGTGCTAACCTCACTGCAGGAATCAGTCTTTTAGCCACTGTAACATCACTAATTTGACAGAAGAGGAAACAGAGACAGGTTAGGCAACTTGGCAAAAGGCACACAAATGGGGGGTCAAGAAAGCCAAGATTCCAATCCAGATGTGCTGGCTCCAGCATTCTGAGTAGTGAAGAGGTGACAGAGTGGGAAATATCTAAAAGATCATGTTGGAAGAACAGGTCTGATTGGATGGTAAGGTCAGGAGCAGAGTGAGGGATGAGGGAAGCCTCATGTCTCCCAGGCAGGGCCTGCTACCTAATTTGTGGAACTCAATGAAGAATGCAAGTGCTGAGTACTTTGTTCCAAATGTATTAAGAATTTCAAGACAGTGCTGGCAGAGTGTAAACCAAGCACGGGGCCCATTTAAGCTTGGAGCCTGGTGTAACTGCCTCATTGGGATTATCAAGCAGCTCAGTCAAGACAATCATAATGATGACCACCATTCACACTGGCCTCCTCTGCACCCAGCACTGTGATAAGCTATCAATCCACATTACCATGCCTCCTCTCACACGGCCAGGATGCTATGACCCCATTTACAGCTGAGGCAACTGGGGCCAAGCGGGGCACGCAGAGCTCAGAGCCTGGGGGAAGGCTCAGGGGAGGCTGGAGGCTGATAACCAGCTGCTTTTCCTTTGCCTGCCAAAGCCCCACACCTGGTGTAATGTTCTCAGTCCCCAAATGAGACCCCAGTTCACAGCTGCCCAGAAGCAGCCTGCCCCAATTCAAAACTCTATCGGGATTTGGGAGAACAAAAAGGAAAATACTAAACAGCCAGACTGGCCCCTACTCTGAGGAAACAAGCAGGGAGAGAGGAAAAGCCCAAACAGCTGGCAGAACACAAAGGCAGCCCATGCAGGAGAGGCCCCACCAACTCCTGGGCACCTCCTGCCTGGAGACCATGTCCCCCAGGGACAAATCCCTGCCGTAGAGGGGTTTATGCTCCAGTGGGTTGTGGGAGGGGAGGTGCAATGGGAACTATAACATTGACAACGGAAACTATTTATTTAGTGTTCACTCTGTGCCAGCCTTGCTCTAACTCACCTAATTTTCATGCCCTGTGAAGTAGGTGGTATTATTTTCCTCATTCAGGAGGAAATGAAGGCACAGAGAGGTTAAGTGACTTACTCAAAGTCATACAGCTGGTAGATGGTAGAGCCAGGATTTGAACCCAGAAGCTGAAAACTTCTCCATCCCCTTGCTGAGGAGTCACACGCATTCCTCCTGCAAGAGATAAGGTTTATCCAGTTTACAGATCAGGGTGTGGAGGCCCGGAGAGGCAAAGCTGCCCACCCTAGGTCTCGTGGCCAGCTGTCGAGGAGTGAGATTTAGGGTTAGCCTCCTGGCACTCCAACCTCCTCTCCCCACTGCCTCCTCTCCGCCTCCCCACTCCAGCAGCCCCAGGACAATCTGCCCCAGGACATGTTACAAGCAACCAAGCCAGGGCCATCCTGGGGCATACCACTTTCCCCTGGCCCTGAGGGAGAAGAGAGGACAGGAAGCAACTCCCAGCTGGGTTGCTCACTTGCCCCACCTTGGAAGGATTTTCTGTGTCTCTAGAAGCAAAGTGGATTCGCTGGGCCCTCCCCAGCCTCATCCCTCTGCCTCCTCCCCTCCCTCTGCTCTCTCTGGGGGTCACTTGTACTCCAAGCACTAACATGGAACCAGAGGGAGGAAGGTGCAGCGGGCAGAGAAGGGGATGGCAGCAGGGCTGAAACTTGAGATCTTAGCCTTGGGGGGCAGGGGATGGGGGTGGACGGAAAGAGGGAGACTGAGACAGAGACAGGAAGGGAGAGTTAAGTTGCATTTGGTTTTCCAAAGCGGGCAGCATTGGAGCTTGGCGTCTGTGTGTACATGAATGTGTGTGCGTGTCAGCGTGCGTGTGAGTGTGTGTGTGAGTGTGTGTGTGTGTCTGTGTGCTGTTTTCTTCCCTCCCCTCCAGCAGGGAAGCCAGGCCTCACTGGATAATCAGAGGGCTCAGAGGTGAGGCAGGCAGAGCAAGGTTGGTGCACGCTTAGGATAAGGGCAATGTCCGGCCAACACTGAGGAAGGAAGAAGGGAAGGAGTGAAGAATAGAGGTGAGAGGGTGTTGGGTGGGGGCGGAGGGAGGCGGTGAGAGGAAGCAAGCAGAGCAGCCGTGGTATTCAGAGCAAGTATAAATAGCTGCCTGGACAGAGCTCGGCCAGACAGAGGTTTGTAGCTGCAGCTGCAGGCAAGCCTGGCCACTGTTGGCTGCAGCAGGACATCCCAGGCACAGCCACTGGGGCTCTGAGCAGACACCCCTCGCCATTGCCACATCTTCAGAGGCTCTCCCAGCTAGCCATGCTGCAGGGCAGCCTCCTCCTTGTGGTTGCCACCATGTCTGTGGCTCAACAGACAAGGCAGGAGGCCGATAGGGGCTGCGAGACACTTGTAGTCCAGCACGGCCACTGTAGCTACACCTTCTTGCTGCCCAAGTCTGAGCCCTGCCCTCCAGGGCCTGAGGTCTCCAGGGACTCCAACACCCTCCAGAGAGAATCACTGGCCAACCCACTGCACCTGGGGAAGTTGCCCACCCAACAGGTGAAACAGCTGGAGCAGGCACTGCAGAACAACACGCAGTGGCTGAAGAAGGTACGGGGCATGGGAGGTTTGCAGGGGGCAGAGGGCGGCTTTGGGGTCTGTCACAATCGGCAGGTGGAGTGTCCATCCCAGAGGCCTTCCCTGAGCATAGAGGGCTGGCTCTGAGCTGCACAAAGAGGGACAGGGATGGGTCTGAGGCCACACAGCAAGATTGGGCAATGTCAGCTGGCAACCTGGCTTTTTAACTGCCATCCCTTCATTCATCCAACAGAAATCCATTCAGCCCTGACCAAGGGCTGAACGGACCAAGCCATCCTGGGTGCTGGGGATACAACAGTCTAGTACGTCTCCCTCTGGACTAGTGGGGGAAAGAGGCAATAAGAGATAATCTACTATGTCAGATGGTGAAGCAAAATGAAGAAGGAAGAGGGCAAGTGGTGGCCCTGGGTGGCTGCTTGAGGTCAGATCATTAGAGAGTACGTCTCAGAGGAGGTGACATTTGAACCCAGAGAACAAGGGAAGTGATAGAGTGGGCCAGGCAGGTATTTGAGGGAACGTTCTGCAAAGGGAGCAGCATGTATTTTGACCATGAGGAGGGAATGCATCCGCAGCGGTGTGTGCCTGGAGAACCGTGGGGCGAAGGCCTGTGTGGCTGGAGCAGAGGAGAGGGAGCAAGGGTGCGGGGAGGTCTGAGAGGTGACAGCGGGGCAGGTCATGCAGCTGGGGGAGCCACTGGAAGGACTTCAGCTTTTGTTCTGAGTGTCATGGGAGCCACTGAGTGTCAAGGTTGTGAGCAGAGACAGACACCCGTGATTTGATTTGAACAGCATGGACTGTAGGAGGCAGGGTGGAAGGAAGAAGCCCAAAGAGGTGGCCACTGCAGCCATCAGGCGCAAGGTACCGGATGCCTGGAGCAGAATGGGGCTGGCAGGGGGTGTGGCCAGTCAGATTCTGGTGGGTTCTGGAGGTAGAGCCCATCAGCTCTGCTGGTGAATTGGATATGGAGTGGGAGGAAGCAAGTTGCTGAGGACACCACTGTGGTTTTGGCCCAAGACCAGGGCTGCTGTAGAATGCCCTGTCATGCTTTCGTCTTTCAGCAGTGTGAGCACCTACTGTGTGCCCTCGGCGAAGCACTGACTACGGAGGTGTGCAAAGCAGGCTTGGCCCTGGCGGGGCATGAGGGCACAGGAGACATCCTGGGGGTTCTGAGATGGGACTCTTCAGAGTCCCTAAGTGAGAGCTACCAAGGAAAGGGAGAGGGACCCAGGAGATAGTCTGGGTGATGACTGGGGAATGAAGGATGCAAACTAATTCCTGGAGTTTTAGAAGGTATTAAACAGCAGACAAGCTTGACAACCACCTCTGGCTCCAGGCAGGATAGCTGTCCTGGCTGCCTCCCTGGCTCCCTGCTAACACTTGGCCCCTACCTCCTATTCTCCATGCAGCAGACCAAAGAATCCCCATCAAAACCTAAGTTACAACCTCTCCCTCCTCCCAGGGCTACCATGCATCCGAATAAAAGCAAGAACCCTTTCTCCCTGGAGTTCCCTCTCCCAGACTCCTATTTGGCTTATCCCAGCCTCCTATCCTCTCCAATGTCATCTCCTCAGAGGCCCTCCCTGCCCTCCCTGTATAAAATAGCTACCCTCCTTCTTCCACCCTTTATCCCTTCTGCTGGCTTTGTTGTTGCTTTTTTTTTCTTAGCACTTATCCCTAACTAATGTTCTTAAAAACATTTCTTTTGGTCTGTGAGCTCCCAGAGGGCAGGCGCCATGTCTCTTTTGCTCACTTCTGGGTTCCCAGGGCCTAGAATAGTGCCTAACACATAGTAGGTACTCAATAAATGCCTGTAGCATGAGTGAATGCATGAATGCATAAATGTTCTTCCAACCTCTCAGGTCCCAGGTCTCCATCCTGCTCCCGGATGATGCAAAATTGGCATTCATGGGATCCTGAGCCCAAAACTCATGACCTGGATCTCCCCCAACATCTCCCTGAGGGTCCATGGGTGTCTCAACTCCAAAGCTGCCTGAGATGACTCCCTGCTTTTCTCCAAACACCCTCCTCCTGCCTGTCTCTCTCTGTTTAGGGTGACACCACCACCCAGCCACAGGCTGTCTGTTCCCTGGGGGCTTCCTGTGGCTCCCACCTATCCCCCAGGCAGCTGGCTCAGCCCATCCTGTGGCCTAGGCTTCTCTCATGGTCCATCTTTCTGGCTGAGGCCTCGTCATCTTTCCCAGGATGCTGTCATCACCTTCCACTGGGCCTCCTACTCCAAGTCTCACCTGTCACTCTCATCCATCTTTGAATCCCCCGGGTGTCGGATGCTTGGGAAACATTGGCTGAGAGCTGATGGCTTGAACTGATGGCTTGCAGGATCAGAAGGTCACCTGGTCCAATGCCTCAGCCTGGGGTGGAATGTCCTCTCCAGGCATCCATTCACCTAGCCTGAAAATTCTGAGCTGGGGGTCACTCAGGTCACCGTAGAGTGCCGTAGGGCCTAAGATCACTGATATGGGAGTTCAGCTGACCTGGCTGCAGGTACTTCCTTACCAAATGGCTACGGATGAGCAGGTTTCAGTCTCCCTTGGTTCATGTAAACAATAATTTCTCTCTCCCCCCACCGACACTCCTGGTCCCCAGTGGAGAGTGCTTGCTACCTTCTGTGGCTGTGGCTGTGACCTTCCTCTGGTTATTCTCTTGGTCCAGGCATATCTCAGATCTTCTGAAACTCAAAGCCTTTTTTGGCTTTTTCTCTAACATCTTAGAAAAGTTAAAAAAAGAGTTTTAAAATACTCTTATCTAATGGCACCATCAGCAGCATCATCACCATCATCACCAATGCCATTAGGGATGAACAAGCTCTCAGCAAGATTCTGTTCATCTAGACAGACACAGGGGAGACCCTTCCTGTTGCGAATCCCAGAGGCCATCATCTGCTCAGCCTGTGCCCCCAACTCCCCTCCTGTTCCCCCAGTGTACAGGTGAGGAAACAGGCCAGAGAGGGAAAGTGACTTGCCAGAGCCATGTAGCAGTGAAAGCCAATCTGGATTCTCACTCCAAACTGCAGGTTCTTTTTCCTGACTCTGGAAGGTGTCAAGGAGGCAAGGGCAGCAAGATCTAGAGAGGATGGGGTGCTCTTGGTGCTCCCTTCTACTGCAGAGTTTCCAAGTCCCCAGATACCCACTCTCTTTTCCTAGCATACGGCTTGCTGTGTCCTACTGCCAGTGCTCATCAGGCATTGCGAGAGCCCCGGCCTCACCCCTTCTCTCTCTCTCCTCTTTCACACTCTCCTCCTCCCCTGCACTCCCCTTCCCTTTCTTCTCCCTGCTCTCCCCCTCCTTCTGCCTCCCTCTCTCTCCTCCTCCTCCCTCCTGGAAAGCCCCTGCCCCAGTGACTCCCATCTGGAGCCAGCTCATGGGGCTGCACATCAGCTCTGGGCTCTGCTCCACCCCCCTCATACGGATGAGAAGCTGCAGGCAGGAATATTGAGGAGGTTGGGCGACAGAGCCAGCTGCAGTGCAGGCATCTCTAGCTGGGCTGGGCAGCTCAGTGGCTAGTCACATGACCTCCTCTGTCCACCATGCCCTCGCTCTAGGACCCAGAGCTGGCCCTTCCCTCTCAGTGCCTCATCCGGAGGCTGGGAGGAGAATGACAGCACCTACTCCTGACCTTTGATGTGGGGTCAAGAGAAGCAGAGCCTCTGCACACAGCAGGTGCTCATTAAGGGCTCCCGTGTGTGACTGCCATTCCCCCAGTTGCCCCAGGTGTCCCATCCAAGAAGTGCCATCCTCTGCCTTCTCTTCATGTCCCCACAGATGAGGAGAAAGGAAAACTAGGGCCAGACACAAGCCCCAGCCTCCCTGGCCCACCCCCACCACCTGAGGGCAGCACATCTTCCCCAGTCTCTGAGCTCCCAGGGGCAGGGCTGACTCCACCTGGAAACTGCAGGTGAGAACTACTTTCTCACCTTTAGGGAGCAGCCAGCAGCTGCTGGCCTGGGGTCCGTGGCAGCCCTCTCTCTGCCTATCTCCCTGTCTATCTCTGTCTGTCTCTGTCTCTTTCTCCCTCTCTCTCTCTCTTAAAGACAAGATCTGGCTCCCTCAACCACGCTGGGGTGCAATGGTGCAACCACAGCTCACTGCAGCCTTGAACTCCTCAGCTCAAGCGATCCTCCCGCCTCAGTCTTCCAAGTAGCTGGGATGGCAGACACGAGCCACGGTGGTCAGCCCGTCTCCCTATTTCTGAGTCTGTCTGCCTCTGTGGATCTCTCTTGGGGCGCTCGCAGTGGCCCTGACTCACTGTTGTTAACTCTGTGGGTGTCTCTGTCTCTGATTCTCTCTCCTGGGTGGCTATGAAAGTGTCTCCCTGCATCTTTTCCTGTCTCTTTCTCAGCTCCTCCTTTTCTCACCCCGAGGCCATCCCTCCCACCTCTACCTCCCTGGGTGTCCACACTGAAGACCCAGGGCACAACTGCCAAATGACCAATGCCCACCCTGCAGCTGGCTGCTCACCCGGGGCCTCCTTCTCTTCCTGCTTTGCACCCAAAGCCGAGCAGAGAGGGGTCAGGGGCTGGGCAGGGGCCTCCCAACCTGGCACTGCCCCAGCTGCTGCTGTTTGCTCCAGGTCTCTGACACCAAACCTCAGAATAACTGGGCCCCTCGGCCTGGCAGTTGTGAGGCCCTGCCTAGCTGGGTGTGGGTCAAGAAAGCACCAAGGAGGAACCCAGGGTGGGGTCCTTGCCCAGCCTGAGACCCTCCCAAACTGACCTGGTTTGGGAGTCAGGGTTCCAGTTGCCCCAGCCTTCCCAGGCTGCCCACAAATTCTTGGCATTTTCAGGCTTCAGTTATCCAAACAAGAAATGAGTCTCCGTGCCGAACAAAATATCTTGGGATTTGATTTCCTAACCTCACCGCTGGCTCCTTTCTAAGCAGTTTGGGACTGGGGGATGGGGTGGGGGAAACAGCATCTGCTTCTTAGAGGAATGGGATTATTTTTCCAAGAAGGGGGCCTAGAAACAGCTGGCACAGATACCCTCGGCCTGGGGATAACCAGCTGGCTCATGCCTGGGATGAGGTGGGGGTGCAGGACAGGCACCAGCAACAGCAGCCTCCCTGACGACTGCCCCCAGAGGGATGGGTTTATTTGTTCAACTGGCTTGGCCAGCCATCCCACAGAAGACAGGGCCACAGAGGGCAGGGCCACATGTTTCTAGTTCTCTCCTCCCCGGCCTTAGAGCTCAGCCAGGCTGGGATGTACACAGACCTTTTTCCCCTTCTCCTTGGGCAGGAAATGTTAGAAAACAGGCCCCAGGTCTGCCCCCTAAGCCTGCACCTCCAGTCAGACTCCGGCCGCAGTTTGTTTGCATAACCTCAGAGCCAGCTCTGAGATGTCAGGAATGAACGCTGAGAGTTGGCTGTGGGGTCTGGGGAGGACAAAGTTGGGGTCAGGAGGTCAAGTCCCAGGGGTACCACTCCAAGCTATGGGAGCCCGGGGAAGCCACATGTATCAATTGGCTCCTCTCTAAAGTGGAACTCAAAATACCTGTGCCTCCCAGAATGAGTGGAGGATGAAAAAACAGTTATGACATAATGAGTAACTACTCATTTAGTGAGCATTTACTGTATGCCACACACTGTCCTGGGTGCTTTATGTTACTGCCTTTAATTCTCACCATGACCCAGTGAAGTAAGATTGCTTGTCCACTAACAAATGAGGAAACTGAGGCACCAAGAGATTAGGTGACTTGCCCAAGATCTTACAGCCGAGAAGGGCAAAGTCAGATTCGGCCATCTGATGCCAGAACCTATTATCTCAGCACTTAGGCCAGTTTCCTGTCCAATAAATAAGCCATGTCCATGGTGGGCAGGTCCCTGGGCATTAGTTGGGACCTGGAAAATATAGAGGACCCTGGTCCCCAAAGGGGAGATCCATAGCTGCTAGATTTTTCTTCCTCCAGGAGCCCTTTGCCCAAGGAGAGCTTCCCTAGGGCTTTTCTGCCAGGGATGATTCAGGTGGGCCTCAGGCAGCTGTGGCTGTTCTGAAATGCTAAGAGGCTCTAGAAGCTGAGTCTGGGTGTCCCCACAATTACACGCCCCATTCTTGGCCCAGAGCCTGGGGGTAAATCCCACAGAAGCCGAGTGTAAGGCCCTGAGTCCCAGCTGACTCAGTCTGAATCCCAGCTCCACTGCTTACTGGCTATGCCTTCTCAGACCATTGCTTTTCCACTCTGTACCTTGGTTTCCTTATCTGTGAAGTGAGGACACTAACAGAAGCTACTTTGCAGGTTATTGAGGAGATTAAATGAGGCAATGCACATGTGGGGCTCAGTACAGGGCCTGGCAGAGAGTAAGTGCTCAGTAAACGTTAAGACTCCAGGATTCACAGTGCAAGGAAGGAATCCTGTCATACCATCCATATCTTACTATAGTTTGCTTTTGTTCCCTCAACTTTACATCTGTGAGATTATTAGCTGTGTAAATATGAGAAAGACCTGAGCTTCAGTTTTTCAATCTATAAAATGGAGGTGATGATACACACATTGCCTGGGTTTGCTGTGAGGCTCAAATGGCTGGTCAGGGGATGTGCCTGGCACTGCCCCAGCATACAGAGAACCAGGAGATGCTACTATTGTTTCCTCTGTCTTCTGGGATAAGTGCTTTGCTGTGGTGAATTCACATATGGGACTTTGGGCCAGGCACTTTATATGTGTCTTATAAACATTGACGCATAAACCTCGTGGCATCCTAAAAGGTGGGGCTGTTATGATCCCCATTTATTGTGGGGAAACAGAGGCCCAGGGAGTTTACACAGCTAAGAAGTGAGGGAGGTGAGTTCGTACCCAGGCAGACTGGCTCCAGACCCCCCACTCTTAACCACTACGCAGGCCACCTCTCTGTGCCCACCATTTACAGATGGGAACACTAAGCCTGGGCAAGGGAGTGACTCAATCACATTCACCCAAGGGCCAGTGGCAGGAGTTGGCCCAGAACCCAGGGTTCCTGACACCCAGCTGAGACCCCTGTTTCTCCTCTCCAGAGGCAACCAGATTCATAGCATGCCATAAATGTCATGAAAAATTCATGCATCCTTTCAATTCTGGGACTATGTGTAGATGTGTAACCCCAGACCCCTGCCCCCCACCACACACAAACACAAATGTGTATACACAGCTCTGAACTTAATTTGCCAGGTAAGAGTATTCATTCCTGCTTTCATTTAATTGTCCCTTCCACCAGTGTTTATTGAGGGCTTACAATGCGCCAGGCACTATGAAAGTGGCAAGGATTTAGTAGTGAGCAAGGAAGACCATCCTTCCCCCTTGCCCCTGGAGCAGCGGGTGTAACTAACCTAGTGATTTCCCATGTGCAACGATCAACCATGATATGTGCCGTGAAGGAGGGACCAAGAGATGCTAGGGGTGGATAATGGGTGCCTGACCTTGAGGGAGGGAGGCACTAGGAAGAAGGACAGAGCTAAGATCTAAAGGCTGGGTTGGCAGTGGCGAGGCAGGGAAAGGAAGCAAAAGCATTCCAGGCACAGGGGACAGCAAGTGCAAAGGCCCTGGGGGTAGAATGGGCCAAAAGCAAAAGGCATTCTGTGTGTCTACAGTGCAGAGAGCGAGGAGAGCATGGCCAAGATGAGAATGGAGTGCTCACCAGGAGCCAGACCAGATGTCCCTGGTCTTGCCCCTGTTCTCCATGGAGGACCATGGAGACTGGGAACTGATGTGGCCACTTTTCTGTCCTGTCTTCACTGAGGATCATTCTGTGATAGACTGTGGACCTCTGGGCCTGCTTCTACCATCTTTGTCTGACCCTAATCTTATCCCTGTCACCCCATCTGCAGGATCAGCCTCAGCCACCAAGAAGGCAAGATAGGCACATAGAAAGAGCTCAGGCATTAAGTTAAAAATCTTCCTTTACCAGCTGTGAGTAATGCTTGGCCTTTCTGGGCCTTAGTTTACTCATTTGTGTGGGGAACAATCACCATTTTCCTCCAGGCTGCTGGGGATCCAGTAACAGAAGACGTACATGCTGGAGTTGTACAGGCAGAAAGGCCTGGTGCCACGTGGGGAGATACCCCAGCAAAGCCTCCGTCTGTCTAGAACATACTTTGCCCTATTTTCCCAAGGTTGAACTGAGGTTGGGGGATGGGCAGGGGTGCTGTCACATGATCCCTCTAGCCAAGTGGCCTTTCAGAAGCACCACCTGGTTACACCTGTGAAGAGCTACCTGTCCTTGGACAAGTTGTTAAACCTCTCTGTGCCTCATCTGTAAAATGGGTTGATAATAGGTCCTACCTTGGAGGGTGGCTGCAAGGACTTAATATACCTAGTGGTTAGAACAGTGCTGAGCACATAATAACTGTTCAATAAGCATGTTGCCAAGCAAAATGGACACACCACCCCATTCTGTGACGTTCAAGTGTCAGGGAGGTGAGCGATCGCAAACACCTTCCAAGATCAAGGTTGAAATATAGACGACCACCAAAGGCATACCTGAGCCTGAGGAGGCAGGGACCCTGGCAGCCCCTCCCAAGTCCAGATGGCAGAAGCGGGCCCTGTTCCCTTCCCTCTGCATCCCCTTCCCCCACACTCCTCATATTCTCCTTGTGGCCTTTCACCTGGGATGAACACTGGACCTGCCACCCCATGAGAGGTGAGGCTCAGGAGCCAGGGAGGTCCCAAATATTCCACAAATACTGGAAGCACTACTGTGTGCCAGGCACTGTGCTAGGCCTCATGAACAAGACAGACAAGAATCCCAGCCCAGACCCGCAGAGCACAGATCCCAGTGGCCATTTCCCTATTCCTTCCAGGCCCTCTGCAAGGGGGAAACAATGAGGCCACTGAGGTTCAGAGAAGCTCATCACTGGCAGAGAAAGGAAATGGCAAAGCTATTGAGCAAGCTTGCTGACTCTCAGTGCAGTGCTCCAGGCCCAGACCACACTGGACGTTTGGAGAGGCTGGGCCTGTGTCAAAGAATTGAGGGTTGAGCTAGGGTTGAGAAGCTCAACCCTCCGTGAGAGCCTGTTGGTCCCCAACTCTCTCTACCCCTGGCTCTCAGCCCACTGGCTCTGCTTGCCCAGAGCCTGACCCAGAAGAAAAGCAATAGAATGTCTTGCAGAGACGAAAACAATGAGGAAGGCTTGGGCCCAGCTGCTCAGACAGGACAAGACAAACCATGTCAGTTTGCATTGAGCCACAGGGTGAGGGCCTGGTGCAGGCCCGGGGGACAGAAGAAAGGCAGAGGAGGAGGGGCCAACCCTCAGAAATTACAAGTCAGCCCATTGTCAAAATGAGGCAACTGAGGCCTGGGGATGGCAGAGAAGAGAAGCAAGAGGGTTAAACCTCTGTAAGCTCTGGAAAAGCAGTATATTAGTTATCTATTGTGGCATAACAAATTACCCTAAAACATTTAGCAGCTTAAAATAACAATAAACATTTATTATCTTTCACAGTTTCTGAGGGTCAGGAATTCTGAAACAACTTAATAAGGTAGTTCCGACTTGGGGTTTTTTTCATGTGGTTGCACTCAGATATCAGCTAGGGCTGCACTCATCTGAAGGCTTGACCTGGGCTGGGGCTCAGCCTCCTGTGGCTGGTGAGCTGGCGCTGGCTGTGAGTAGAAGGCCTCCATTCCCCTCCAGATAGGTTCCTCCAAAGGGCTACTTAAGGGTCCTCAGGCCGTAGTGGCCTACTTCCCCTAGAGCATGTGGTCCAAGAGAGGGCAAGACAGAAGACACGATGCAATGGTTTAGCCAAGGAAGTCACAGTAACATTTCTACAATATCTAATTAGTCATGCCAGCCAGTCCTGACTTGTTGAGAGAGGGGACTACACAAGGGCATGAGCACCAGGATCCCTGGGGTCATCCTGAAGGCTAGCTGCCACAAGCAGCCCACTGAATGGCTAAGGGTGTGGTCTTTGGAGACCAAAGGCCTATATTTAAATCCAGTCTTTGCCACTTAGGCAAGATGCTCATCTTCTCAGTGCCTTCCTTTCTTCATCTGTAAAATGGTGACAATGGGAGAACCAAGGACTAAATGAGCTGTATTTGTAGGGCTTTGGGGTCATGCTTGGGACACAGTAGCCCTTTAGATGTCTTCCTTGGGAGCCCCTGGCAGCAGTGCAGAGCCTGGCCTGTTCTGGTAGCTGCTCTCTCCCCAGCACCATGCCCAGGTCTCAGCACATCTAAATGAGTTGGTTGGAGGAAGTAAATGAGCACCAAGACTAGGTCTTGTTCATTTCTAGAACATTCCTCCTACAGATACCCCAAGCTGACTCCCTCCCTTGCCATGGGCCTCCCTCCACTCCCCCTGGAACACTCCTGCCTGCCCTTCCCGTCTCTGTGCTGGTGTTTCTTCCCCTTTCTTTCTGCCCTGGCACCAGTTAGCTCTCTGTTCTCTGGCCTCTGTGGTCTCCACTGCCTTTGCCTCTCACAGCCTCCAGCAGTGGCTGGGCCTGGGCTCGAGGCTCCAAACTTGCTTCTAGCTGCTAAACAACTATTCCGTGGAAATCTGGTGCCCCTTACACAAAACTGACCCATTTGTTCTCTCCACAAATATTTATCGAGGACCTCTCATGTGCCTAGCCCTATTCTAGGCATAGAGGATGTGCTCATGAATAGGGCAGACAAACCTCTGCCAATCCTGGGGCTCTTCTGGTGGGGGAATTGGACAAATGACAAATGACTAAAGTGATTTCAGATGGCATGAAGTACTGTGTAGAAGCCAGACTGGACACTGTGATAAACAGGTGGAGTAGAATGGGGGTGGTCAGGGAATGCTTCTCAGAGGAGGTGACATTTTCAGGGAGACCTAGAAGTCAGAAGGATGCTGGTGGGAGATGCTTTGGTGCTACTGAGATTGGGGGGTGTGGATGTGTGTTGGGAGGGGGTGCAATAAGCAACTCTGTGGCTCCTGTGGCCACCTCTGCAGACCCTAGGGCCTCTCCTCCAAAGGGGCAGAAACCACTAGGCACAACCTCTGCCAAGGGCAGTTTATTAACGATAGTCAAAATCACAAATGTTTTGGGAGGCCAAGGTGAGGTGGGAGGATCGCTCCAGCTCAGGAGTTCGAGACCAGCCTGAGGCAACAAAGCAAGACCCTGGTCTCTACAAAAATTACCGAAAAATTAGCTGGGCCTGGTGGCACACACCTATAGTCCCAGCTACTTGGGAGGCTGAGTGGGAGGATCACTTGAGCCTGGGAATTCGAGGCTGCAATGAGCCATGATCACACCATTGCACTCCAGCCTGGGTGATAGAGCAAGACTCTGTCTCAAAAAACAAAAGACCAGAAAAAGTGTGATTTCACTCAGCAATTCTACTTGGAAGTATTTATTCCCCACATAGACTTGTGGGAATGTTAAGTGACAGGTGTACAAGGATATTTGTAGCAGCCCTGCTTGTGATGGTTAAAGCCTGGAAACATCTTACAGGCCCAGCTAGAGGGGACTAGATGAGCAAACAATGGAGGCCCATAGATGGAATTGCAAGCAGCTTACAATGCTGAGGCAAGTCTACCTGGATGAATGTGGAACATGCTATGAATAATGTTAAGCAAAAGGAAGCCAGGTGTGGAATGGCAAGCTGAGGTTTTTGTAGCCTGAAGGGCAGGTGGTGGGATGGAAACACAGTTACTGCAGATGTATGCATAGCGTTTCTCTGGAAGGAAACCCAGGAACCTCCCTCACTGGCCTGTAGGGAGGGAACTGTGGGTTGAGGCAGGGACAGAAAAATTTGTTTTTCACTTCACTCCTTTTTGTTCCTTGGAATTTTGAACAATGTGTTTATATCACCCATTTGAAAAATAAAATTACAAAGATTTACATTTAAGTTGAAACACACACACAAAGCTATGAAAGATCTGATCCCCCAGATTTTCATACGTCTGGACCAGATCTGGCCGTTGGCTCCTGTGTCTCCATTAGCCTCCGGCACTTTACTTTCCTGACTGGGACCTCAGTTTCCCCATCTGTGAAATGGAGGGGATGGGAGCTGAGTGGTCCCTGATGGCATCATTTAGGTCTCCCCCTCACTAAATCTTTGCTCCCCAGATGTCTCCCTGACTGGGCTCCTACCCCTGGGGCATCCCTGCTAAAGCCCTTTTCCTTTTACCATCAGGCCAGGCTCAAATCTCCACGCCCTGCGCCACCCCAGCCATGGGGCTTTGGTTCAGCCTAGGACCTAGAACAGGCTTCACCCCAATTCCCACACCATCCCAGTACAGCCTGGTTTGGACTCTGTTCACTGGGGACTGTTTTACCTGTTTCCAGAGCAAAGAATTTTGTTCTCCACTAAAGGAATCTGCAAGGAGTCCTGGTCCTCTCTAAGCCACACGGGACCCACGGCAGGGTTTAGAGCAGAGAGGGTCATAATCTGACAGGTTGGCCAGGACCTCACTGGTTATGTGTGGAGCATAGCCTGGGGGCCCAGGGAGCAAGGACAGATGCCAAGAGTATCAAGGAAGCTGTGATCCCCACTAGAGATAATGGGGGCTGGGACTGGGGTGGAAGTGGCAAGGCTGGGCAGAAGTGGTCAGATTCTGCAGAAGGCTGGGCAGAAGTGGTCAGAAGAGGGTAGAGACAACAGATTGGATGCAGGATGTGAGAGAGACAAAGGAAAGCAGGGCAGCTCTGAGAGGCTGGGTCTGACCAACTAGAAGGGTATAGTTTACTTAATGCACACCCCGATTCACAGAAACCCTGGTGCTTTGGGTCTGTTTCTGGAACAAGTCTAGGCAAAGACCCAGGAACTAGGTCAACAGGCAGAAGCCAGCGGCAGGGTTCACCCCGTCCTCTGGGCTCACTGGCTGCAGGGCTAAAGCCTGGGTCGTACCCTGGGTGAGGGAAGCACCACTTTCACCTGCCCAGCCCCTGCCCTGACCCTCTTACACCCACCAGACCTGACCTCCCAGCCTTCTAAATCAGTAGACCTGGGGATGAATCTAGCATCTGCAACTTGATGGGTGACCTCAGGGAAGTGACTCTGAGCCTGAACCTCCATTTGCCCATCTATAATTGGGGTCAACAGCAGAGCCTACAAATATCCAGACAGTCTTCCAGGCCCCAGAAGGCAGGCAAAGTCCCTGCACTCTCAAGAGTTGGTAGCCTACTGGGGACACCAGTGAGGAACCTTGTGTGGGACAGGCCTTCAGGGGTCTTAACCTTTCCTGTGCCTTGGGGTCCTTTGGCATCTGGTGACCCTCTCTCAGAAAAAAAAATTTTTTTTTGAAATGTAAAATTAAATGCATAGATTTATAAAGGAAATAAATTGCCTTGAGATGCAAATGTCAACATAACAGAAAACAGGTTTCTGATATAGTCCTATATTATCTCTGTATTAATGCACAAAACAACAAGACTGAGTGGTGAATCAAGTACCTTCCATCATTTCGAGGCTGAGGTGAGTATACACAATGTGTCATAGATGTCCACAATCACTGCAATGAGACATTAGAGTTATCTGCGGTTTCTACTAGTGACAAAGCCGCAGGCCCTGCTATCACCGCTCTAATAGCCTGTGGCATATACTCACTACCACAGGAAAAGTTAATTTCAGTTAGAGACTAGTGAGAAAAGAATGTCCTTTTTTTAATGCAAGTTTACAGGTTCCTTGAATTCTATTCACAGATCCCTGGGGGTCCAGGACATCGGTTAGGGACTCCTAGTGTTTATATACTAGTTGTTAGATATTCTATTAATTATACCTGTATACACTCTCATTCTACTTTTAAAATCCAAACTATTTCAATACAGGTAATGTAAAAAGAAAATGCCATGACCATCACCCTATTGAAACCCCCTCCTCTGAAGCAAATCGCTACTGTTAATAGTTTGGTCTTCTCGGTTTTTATATAAAAATACATCATTTGGATCATGCTTACACACAAATGGATCCACATTGTATACAGTGTTCTGCCTCTTGGTTGTTTTTTACTCACAAGCATGACAGGGACATCTTTTCAGATCAGCATCTGATGTAGCTCAACCTCATTCTTGCTGGTTTGTTTGTTTGTTTTGTTTTAAGATAGGGTTTCGCCCTGTCACCCAGGCTGGAGAGCAGTGGCATGATCAGCGCCCACTGCAACCACCTCCTAGGCTAATGCCATCCTCCTGCCTCAGCCCCCCAAGAGGCTGAGACTACAGGCACGCACCACCACCTTCAGCTAATTTTGTTCTGTTTTTATTAGACACAAGGTTTCACCGTGTTACCCAGGCTGGTCTCCAAATCCTGAGCTTTAGCGATCCACCCACCTTGCCTCCCAAAGTCCTGGGATTACAGGTGTGAGCCACCGTGCCCAGCCATCAACCTCATTGTTTTTAACAGCTACATAGTGTCACGTGCATCCATGTGACGAGACCACCAAACAGGCTTTGTGTGAGCAATAAAGCTTTTTAATCACCTGAGTGCAGGTGGACTGAGTCCGAAAAAGGAGTCAGCAAAGGGAGATGGGGTGGGGCAGTTTTATAGGATTTGGGTAGGTTGTGGAAAACTACAGTTAAAGGGGGTTGTTCTCTTGCGGGCAGGGGCGGGGGTTACAAGGTGCTCAGTGGGGGAGCTTCTGAGACTCATTGTCCAGGAGAAGAAATGTCAGAAGGCAATGTCATCAGTTAAGGGAGCAACCAGCCATTTTCACTTCTTTTGTGGTTCTTCAGTTGCATCAGGCCATCTGGATGTATACGTGCAGGCTTGGGCTCAGAGACCTGACATTCCTCTCTTCTTATATTAATAAGAAAAACAAAACAAAATAGTGGTGAAGTGTTGGGGCGGCGAAAATTTTTGGGGGTAGTATGGAGAGATAATTGGCAATGTTTCTCAGGGCTGCTTCGAGCAGGATTAGGGGCAGCATTGGCACCTAGAGTGGGAGAGATTAAACTGAAGAAAGATTTTGGGGTAAAGGGTGATATTGTGGGGTTGTTAGAAGGAGCATTTGTCATATAGAATGATTGGTGATGGCCTGGATGCAGTTTTGTATGAATTGAGAAACTAAATGGAAGACACAAGGTCTGAATAAGAGAAGGAGAAAAACAGGTATTAAAGGACTAAGAATTGAGAGGACTTAGGACATCCAATTAGAGAGTGTCCAAGGGAGTTCAGTGTAATTATTTGCTTGATTGGCAGTTTTTGTGCTCTTTCCTTGAGTTTTTTTATGTTGTCATATACCAGGCCAGATTGATTTAGGTAAAAACAACATTCTTCATTTGGAAATATGCAGAGTCCTCGTTTCACAGCAGTGAGTAAGTCAAGGCCTATTCCTGTCTTTTTATATTAATAATAAGAAAAATGAAACAAAATAGTAGTGAAGTGTTGGTGTCATGAGGGGAACAGGAAGCTGTTTGGTCCCATTTGCAAACAGAATTTTGGGAGTAAGGAAAACAATTGTGCATGTGCCTGTCCAATTAGCAGGTAGACACATGTAGGTAGAGGATCCGCAGAGGAAGAAGAGACCTTGTGCGAGGCAAAACTGGAAATGCAAAGTAAAAAGATGAGAAGGAGTACTAAAAGGTTTCTTGTACCCAGATTCCTTGGGATCCAGCTAGGGTGGCAGCCGTCAGGGGTTGTAATGGGGACTGATGGGGTAACTGCCTAGAGGAGGAGGTTCAATTTTCATGGTGTATGAGAAAGCATCGAGTATCTACAAGCAACCGTTCACTGTTATTTACAGGGCTGGGTATAAGCAAACAAGAAGAGGGCCTGGGAGGAGAGTCTGAAGAGCAAGGGGAAGGTAGCCAAGGATGGAGTGAAATACAGGGTAAATGTCTTAAAGGAAATGAGAGGTTTTAAGAGGTGGGCTAGTGGCTTGTAACCCACATGGAAGAGGTTATGAAAGGATGATAGAATGGAATGGGCCTGTGAGGCTGGAAGGAGGAATTTTTCTTGGTCCAAGAACCATTTGCCTTGTGTGGGAAGAGATTGATAGGTGGAAGTTTCAGTGGGAGAGTGGGTGGGAGTGATGGAAAGAAAGTAAATCATGAGAAAGGGCTTGACTGAAGTAATAGGGGCAGTCCCTGAAGCCTTGTGGCAGTACAGCCCAAGTAAGTTGCTGAGGCTGATGGGTATCAGGGTCAGTCCAAGTGAAACCGAAGAGAGGCTGGGATGAAGGATGCAAAGGAATAGTAAAGAAAGCATCTTTGAGATCCAGAACAGAATAATGGGTTGTGGAGGGAGGTATTGAGGATAGGAGAATATATGGGTTTGGCACCACGGGGTGGATAGGCAAGACAATTTGGTTGATAAGGCAAATATTTGGACCAGTCTGTAAGACTTGTCTGGGTTAAAATGTTTCAGCCTAATAAGGGAACTGGGCAGGTGGGGATAATTAAAAAAGAGTGCATAAAAGAATGTTGTCCCAGGCCGGGAGTGGTGGTTCATGCCTGTAATCCCGGCATTTTGGGAGGATGAAGCGGGTGGATCACAAGGTCAGGAGATCGAGACTATCCTGGCTAACATGGTGAAACCCTGTCTCTACTAAAAAAAATAAAAAAAATTAGCCGGGCATGGTGGCAGGCGCCTGTAGTCCCAGCTACTCGGGAGGCTGAGGCAGGAGAATGGCGTGAACCCGGGAGGTGGAGCTTTCAGTGAGCCGAGATTGCACCACTGCACTCCAGCCTGGGCAACAGAGCGAGACTCCATCTCAAAAAAAAAAAAAAAAAATGTTGTCCCAGTTGGCACCAAAGCTGGGGAGTTTTAAGGAGTCCAGCAGCCTGGCCGTCAATACCCGCAACAGTTACGGAGGCAAGGGAAACAGGCCCTTGAAAAGAAGGTAATGTGGAGTGGGTAGCCTCCATATTGATTAAGAAGGGGATGGACTTACCCTCCACTGTAAGAGTTACTTAAAGCATCTGTGATGGTCCAGGAGGCTTCTGAGGCACTCAGGCAGCGTCAGTCTTCAGCCGCTAAGCCGAGAAGGTCTGGGAAGGAGTCAGTCAGAGAGCCTTGGGCCAGAGTTCCAGGGGCTCTGGGTGTGGCTGTTGGGTGAGTTGGACAGTTCGATTTCCAGTGGGGTCCCACACAGATGGGACACGGCTTAGGAGGAATCCCAGGCTGTGGGCATTCCTTGGCCCAGTGGCCAGATTTCCAGCACTTGAAGCAAGATCCTGCAGGAGGAGGTCCTGGAGGAACAACTGGCTGCTGAGGCTTAGGCGTTTTGAAGTTCTTGTGTGCTGGAGATGTGGCTGGGGTTTCTCTTACAGTGGAGGCAAGTAAATGCAACTCAGAAATATGTTGCCACTTGGCTGCCTCTTCTCTATTATTGTACACCTTGAAGGCGAGGTTCATTAAGTCCTGTTGTGGGGTTTGAGGGCCAGAATCTAATTTTTGGAGCTTTTTCTAATGTTGGGAGCAGATTGGGTAATAAAATACATATTAAGGATAAGGTGGCCTTCTGGCCTCTCTGGGTCTGGGGCTGTGAAGCATCTAATGGTAGCTGCTAAGTGGGTCATGAACTGGGCTGGGTTTTTATATCTGATAAAAAGAGCCTAAATGCTAACTGATTTGGGAGAGGTTGGATAACGAAAAAGGAGCATTAACCTTGACTATGCCTTCAGCTCCAGCCACCTTTCTAAGAGGAAATTTTGGGGCAGGTGGGGAGGGCTAGTTGCAAAATGAAACTGTAAGCCAGACCAGGGGTGAGGAGGGGAGGTGATAGAAGGATTATAGGGTGGGGGAGTGGAGGCTGAGGAAGAATTGGGACCTGGCTCGGCCTGGCAAGGAGCAGCCTCAGGGAAGAGGGGAGAGGTCAGATGAGTCCGTAGAAAAGGAGGATTCAAAGGACTCAGAGCTTGGGGTGGAGATTGAAGGAACAGACAGGAGAGAAAAAGAAAGATTTGGGATGAGTCGCATTGAGAGCAGAGACTAGGGAGGGACCAATGTGTGAAAGAATGCCTGGACGTCAGGCACCTCAGATCATTTGCCCATTTTTTGACAAAAATCATCCAGGTCTTGTAAGATGGAGAAATCAAAAGTGCTGTTTTCTGGCCATTTAGAACCATTGTCGAGTTTGTACTGGGGCCTAGCAGTATTGCAGAAGAAAATAAGGCATTTAGGTTTTAGTTCAGGTGTGAGTTGAAGAGGTTTTAAGTTCTTGAGAACACAGGCTACGGGAGAAGAAGGGGGAATGCAGGGTGGAAGGTTGCCCACAGTGAAGAGGTAAGTTTGAAGAGAAAGCCAGAGACGTGGAGAAGCGGGTGGTGAGCAGCCCTGGGCTGTAATATGGGTGACCAGCCAAAGCAGGTGTCCCCGCGATTGACTTGCCACCAAGGGAATGTGGGTGAATGACCAAGGCAGGTGTCCCCCTGGTGATCAGACACCAATGGAATGTGGGTGAATGATCAGGGCAGGCGTCCCCACAGTGATTAAACACCAAGGGAAGACTGTCTTCCTGAGTCCATGACCGGTGCTGCAGTTTTGGGTCCATGGATAAAATGTGTCTCCTTTGTCTCTACTAGAGAGAAAAAAGAACCAGAATTGGAAGGACAGGGAGATTGAAGGGTAGTGAGAGAGGCTGAAGAAGAGAGTGAAAAGACCGTTTACTCGATTTGAAATTGGTGAGATGTTCCTTGGGCTGGTTGATCTGAGAATCCGAGGTCATAGGTGGATCTCCGCAAGGACAGGGGACTGGTCTCCTGAAGGAGTCCTCCTGTCCTGGGTCTTCAGCACCAAATATCATGTGTGTCCATGTGAAACAAACAGGCTTTGTGTGAGCAATAAAGCTTGTTAATCACCTGGGTGCAGGTGGACTGAGTCCGAAAAAGGGAGATAGGGGTGGGCAGTTTTATAGGATTTGGGTAGGTAGTAGAAAATTACAGTTAAAGTGGGTTGTTCTCTGGCGGGCAGGGGCAGGGGTCACAAGGTGCTTGGTGGGGAGGTATGGAGACTTATTGTCCAGGAGAAGGAATGTCACAAGGTAGTGTCATCAGTTAAGGCAGGAACCAGCCATTTTCACTTCTTTTGTGGTTCTTCAGTTGCATCAGGCCATCTGGATGTATATATGCAGGCTTGGGCTCAGAGTCCTGACACATAGTAAGCTATGGCCCAGACATACCAGAATTTATCATGCATTCATTATGTAACTACAACAACAGTTATCTCAGGAATGCTCCCTACAACCCAGGGGAAGGAGCTATGATTATCTTCATTTCAGAGAAAAGGCTCAGACCCCAGTAGAGGCCCCAGCCTAAGGTCACACAGCCAGTAAGCTAAGAGCTGTGATTCACACACAGGTCCATCCATACAAAGCACTACTCTCTCTGCATTGATTTTTATCTGCAGTCGACAACATGCATTTCCCAAACAGGAACCTCATGCACCATTTTCCATGGAAGAGAGATAGATGCAGGGCATATCGTTGTTACTCATCTTCATTTTGATCCTCAGATACCAGACATGCTCCCACTTCAAGGCCTTTGCACTTGCCTTTTCCTCTTCCTAGAGTTCCCTCCCTCCTGACTCTCCCAGACCTTGCTTCTTCTCAGCCTCTCAGCCCAGATGGCCCTCTCTGGTGGGGCTTTCTCCATCATCCTGGCTAAACTTGCCTCCAACCCCACATATTACCCTGTCTTATTTTCTTCATAGCATTCATCGAGATTTCAATGCAACTGATATATTTAGTAGAAGTGCCCTGGAATCAGAAACTTTACCAATTTTGCTCATTTCTGATTATCTAATACCTAATACAGGATGAGCACATAGTAGGTGCTCAAGAAATAATTCCTGAATGAACACATGAATGAAACTCAGAGAGGGTGAGGGGGTTCACTGGAGGAAATCTGTTTAATGTTACATATGTATATCAGCGGCATTTTATAGAACCTTGTGTTGGGGGTGTTGTTTTTTATTGAGATATGACCCACTTACAGCAAAATTTACCCTTTTCACATATAGTTCCATGAGTTTTGACAGACATATACAGTTATGTAACCACCAGCAAAATCATGACATAGAACATTGCCAATATCCCAAAAAGCTCCCCCGTGTCCTTTAACAATCAATCCCCACCCCCCAGACCCAGGCCCTGGCAATCACAGATTCTGACATTTTTAGAGAGTCATACAAATAGACTCCTATAGTATGGGGCCATTGGAGTTGCATATTTTTCACTCATGATCCATCTGAGGTTCATCTGTGTGTTCGTACACATCAATGGTTCTTTCCTTTTTATTGCTCAATGGAGTCCACTGCATGGATGGACTGCAGTTTCTCCATTTGCCAATTGATGTCCATTTTATATAAATAATGCAGGAGAGAAGCAGGCTTGAGCAGATCTCCTTGGCCACGGAGGCTGCTCATCCATGGATCTGCACCTGTTATTTGTCTGGATCACCCCTCCTCCCCCAGCCCCTGCCTGTGAAAATTTCTTTCTTTTCCTTCAAGACCCTTTGCAAATACCCTCTCCCTAGCAAGGAGCAGGGTGTGCTGACCCATGACACAGATCTGTAAGGGGGCTCAGAGAAACACAGTACTCTCCAAGGGCTCACAATGAAAGTGTGGCAGAGCCAGAACTCAAACCCAGGGCCAAGGGGATGGGGCAGTAGACCGAGGACCAAAACTCAGTCTCTTTGCCAGCTGGAAGGGTGATAAGAGGTCAGGCCTTTGTACCCCATCATAGGCCTGAGAATTCGGCAGCCTGAGAGTGATGGAGAAGGGGCAGGTCTAATCCTGGAGTCGGGGCAGGGCATAGAGAGAAGCAGATCCAAAAAAACAAGAGAAGTAGATCCCACGTAGGGTCAGTTCCTCCACTGGGATCCATCCCCTGCCCTTCCAGCTGGTGCCTCAGCCCTGGGCCAGACCTAGCTCCCACCACCCAGGCCAATGTTAGTCTCCAGAGCCCAGCCCAGCCTAACTGAGCCCATCTGGCCCAGATTATCCATCCCAGGGCCTGTGCTGGTGGGCGGGTGTGGCAAATTGGGTGATGGGCTCCAGCTGTGGGTAACCTTTGCCCTGCCCAGCCACTTGCAACCACAGGACAAGTGGGGAACCAGTGAGGTGCTTGGGGAGCTCCAGTCACTTGAGAGGACCCTGAGCTGCCCTGAATCACCAGCTCAGCTCTGCAGCCCTCAGGCAAGGAGTCTAGAGCCTAGCCTGCCAGATGGTGACCTTGGGCAAGACTTCTGGGCCTCAGTTTGTCCATGTTTAGGCAAATGAGAAGCTTGGGGAAGATGCCTGGGAAAGTCTCACCTCAGGCATGAATTTGCTGTTTGACTACTTGGAGCACGTGCTCAGTACCTGAATGTCTGCTTTTTAATTTAGGTTCTAGGAGGTCAATGATGCATGAAAAAGTCTGAAACCAAACTCGATATAGCTATATTTGTCCTCATCCATGCTGGTGGGCCCAGCCAGCCACACATTAGAATCTCCTGGGAGCTCACATGCGGTCCATGGCTAAGATTTACCGCGGACCCCTGGACCAGCCTGCTAGCCCATGCTCTGATGTTAATGACATCAAAGGCACCCCTCCCGAGGAAATCTCAACTGCACCACCTCTACTAGGCCCCAATTCAGCAGGAAGCAGTTAGTGCAGTCATCAGCCGACCTCCCCAACAGCACTTGGGTTTTCCTGTTGAGAGTGGGGACTGAGAGACAGGACTAGCTGGATTTCCTAGGCTGACTAAGAATCCCTAAGCCTAGCTGGGAAGGTGACTGCATCCACCTTTAAACATGGGGCTTGCAACTTAGCTCACACGCGACCAATCAGAGAGCTCACTAAAATGCTAATTAGACAAAAACAGGAGGTAAAGAAATAGCCAATCATCTATTGCCTGAGAGCACAGCGGGAGGGACAAGGATAGGGATATAAACCCAGGCATTCGAGCCAGCAAGGGCAACCCCCTTTGGGTCCCCTCCCTTTGTATGGGAGCTCTGTTTTCACTCTATTTCATGCTATTAAATCTTGCAACTGCAAAAAAAAAGAAAGAAAAAAGAATCTCCTGGGAGCTGACAGAGGGGTTAAAGACAGGAAGGCACAAAAGGCAGACCCATGGAGAGGAGGGCAGCCTGGCCCAGAATAAGGCGAGTAAACAGATTTGAAATCCACACTGGGGTCACAGTGGGCAGTACTTACTACTGGGTTGAGTGTGGCTGCTAAGAAAAAGAGAAGTTAATATTGAGGTCTGGGTTTGGGGCTTCAGAACTGGGCAGAGCCATTTCCTGAGATGGGAAAGACTTGGAAGAATGGGGTGGGAGTTACAGGGACAGAGGCGATGGGAGCTGAGGAATTAAGAGTTTCACACTGGGCTTGAGATGCTCATTGGAAACCACACAGAGATGGCAAGTTGGGGACAAGCAGGGGAGAAGTCTGAGTGGGAGATGGTGACGGCCCCATCAGCACAGGGGGATGTGGAAGTCCAAAGACCGATCTCAGCACCTGGGGCAGGGCCCTGATGCATTTGGATCCTCAGACCCCTTGGCATCTGGTCCTGGTGAAGCTTAATAATCCTTTCTCAGAAATGCATAAAATCAAAGCATAGGAACACTCAGTAATATGGAAATCATAAGCAAAATACGAAAAATAAAATCTGTGATCAGGCATAGCATTATCCAGTGGTGGGTGTGATGTCTATAACTCCAAAGTCCAAGTGAGTACAAACAATGTATTAAGATACTGTAAGAGTGTGTTGTGATATAAAAATATTTGAGATTTCTATTGGTAATGACTCTCAGGACCTGCTAGTACGGCTGTGGTTTGTGACCCAGGCTCATAATTGAAGGAAATGCCAAATTTTAATTGCAGATTAGTGGACAAAAAATGTGATTTTTTTTTCTCACTCAAGTTCATGGAGCCTGTGGTTCTTCATTAAGGACCCCTGACCTAGGGAGTGAATGTACATAGAGACAAGGATCCAGGACTGGGCCATGGGGGCCCTGCCGTGTAGGAGTCTGTAAAGGAGGAGTCAGAGAGTGGGTGGTTAGGGGCTAGGAGGAGACCAGGATTGGGGGGAAGTCGTCCAGTAACAGGGAGTGGCCATCCAGGTGATTGCTCCTGAGATGTCAAGCAAGATGGAGTGTCCCTTGAGTGCAGTGTCAAGGAGGGCTATCTATGACAAGGTGAATTAAAGAGCGAAGGGGGGAACTGGGCATGGTGGTCCTCGCCAGTAGTCCTAGCTATTTGGGAGGTGGGAGGATTGTTTGAAGCCAGTAGTTTGAGGCTGCAGTGAGCCATGATCACGTCACTGCGCTCCAGCCTGGGTAACAGTGAGACCCCGAAAGGCAAAGGGACCTCCCAGGATGGAGAGACCTGACTGGAGGTATACAGGAGGATGAACACTATGGGCTATATTTATTCTCTATATTTTTTTTTTTTGAGACATGGTCTCACTCTGTTACCCAGGCTGGAGTGCAGTGGTGCATCTCAGCTCACCGCAACCTCCCACTCCCAGGCTCCAGCGATCCTCCTGCCTCAGTCTCCTGGGTAGCTAAGACCACAGGCTTATGCCATCATGGCTGGCTAATTTTTGTATTTTTAGTAGAGATGGAGTTTCGCCATGTTGCCCAGGTTGGTCTCAAACTCCTGGGCTCAAATGATCCACTCTCCTTAGCCTCCCAAAATACTGGGATTACAGGTGTGAGCCACCGCACCTGGCCTCTATGCTTTTTTGTATGTGTGAAATGTAGCATCATTACATTATTAATGTTATGTTGTTGTTGTTTTTTTAAGTGAGGGTGGGTATGGAGGTGACAAACTGGAGACAACTTGTAGAAGTTTTGTGTTGATGAGATCAGAGAGATTGGAGAAGCAGCCAGAGAGGCTGTGGAGTTAGTTTTTAGATGGAAGCTGTTAGCACATGCTTGTGTGCTGCAGGGAGGGAGTGCGCTGACGATGCAGGGAAAGAAGGAGGGGGGTCTCTCTGGTCTTCAGTCCCTGCTGCCACTCTGCATCAAGGGCTTTCACACTTGAGCAGGCATCTGACTCAGCCAGGGGGGTTGTTAACCACAGATGGCTAGGCACCATTAAGAGGTTCCGGTTCAGGAGGTCTGGGGTGGGACCTGGAAATTCACATTTTTAATGAGCTCTCAGCTGATGCTGACAGAAGAACCACACTTTGAGAAACATAGCTCTAACCAGTACTACTACCGCCCACAAGCACCCGCTCCAGGATTTGATAATGGAACTTGCTCCCTTTCAAACACTCCAGGGTGAGGAAGGGATGGGAATGAACAGTCAAGATGGAAGAAGGGAGAAGAGATGAAGGAGGAAGTGGTTGGAGCCTGGCCCGAGCCAAAGTCACCACCTCTCCCGGGGAGCACCCATCTTCCCAGGGACCCTGGGAGCTGTCCAGTTGGACCTTCTGAAAGACTGAGTGAGAGGGCAAGGGAAGGAGCCAGGGACGGGGGTGGGGGGCGTGGTGAGAGGCCAGCATGTGTGCCGAATGGCGAGGCAATGGTGAAGGGGAGCTGGCTCTCTGCCCGCAGGCACTGAGCCCTGAGAACACACTGTTCACCTTCACAACAGCATAGTGGTGTCATGCCAGACCAGCTCTCCTGCCCTTGGGAAAGAGAGCAGCCCTTTCAAAGAAATGAACATTTGCATGTGGGATCCCAGAACATCAGAGCTGGAAGAACCCTTGGAGACTGGCCAGTCCAGCCCCATTTGGCAGATGGAGGGGATCTGAAGATAGAAAACACAGCTTGGCCAATGGACCTGCAAACTCTTTGTACAAGGGAGAGATGCATTCCCACTCCCTGCTGGCTGGCTCACCCCGAGGAAGCTGGGGAAGGGGCATGTGATTGGGCGCTGTGCTCTGACCCTTGCTATTTCCCCTTTTTCATCAATTCATTGAACGCACATTTATGAGCACTCACTGTGCGCCATGCATTGTGCTAAACATAGAAACAAGGTAGTGAGCAAAACCAAGTCCCTGGCTTCATGGAATTGACATTCTAGAGAGAGAAACAGACAACAGACAGATAAAAAAGAGAGATAGTGATTTTTAAAAGTCAGGTGGTGGTAAGTGGTATGAAGAAAGCTGAAACAGCATGAGGGTGTGTGCCATGCAGATGGGGATCAGGGTTGGGGGAGGATTCCCGAGGGAACAGTGAGGGAACAGCTTGTGGGTGCATGCTTGCTTCGTTGGAGGGATGTCATGGAGGCATTGCATCGGGATTGAAGTAAGTGAGGGAGAGGGGTATAGGAGAGGAATGAGAGTGTAGTGGCAGGCCCAGTCATGGAGGAACCTGCAGTCATGGCTTTTCCTCTGCGTGAGATAGGAACCCTGGAACGATTTTGAGCAGAGGAGGAGTGTGACTTGACTTAGGTTTAGCAGGATCCCTCTGGCTGCCTAGTGGGGGATGGACTGTGCAGGGGACAAGGATGGAAGCAGAGAGGCAGATGAAATAGGCATATAAATCCCTCCCAGGGAAAAATCTACTGGGATAGTCCAGGCAAGATGTAATGGTGGCCTGACCTGGCCCGGCATGTTCTGAGCCAGGGAGGCCTCACGTGGCTGCTCAGTGCCCTCCCGTGGTGACACGTGGGAGGGACAGGGGGCTTCCCCCAGCCCCTCCCCGGTGACCCCAGCCCATGGTCTCCCACAGCTAGACAGGGCCATCAAGACGATCTTGAGGTTGAAGCTGGTGCAGGTCCAGCAGCAAATGGCCCAGAATCAGACGGCCCCCATGCTAGAGTTGGGCACCAGCCTCCTGAACCAGACCACTGCCCAGACCCGCAAGCTGACCGACATGGAGGCTCAGGTAACAGAGGGTGACTGAGCGGGCACTGAGGGCCTGTGGCTGGCCAGGCTGGTTCGTAGCCCCAGTCATCTTACCTTGATCTCTGACCCTGGGTAGGGTCAAGGCCTCCTCTGGGCCTGTAGCCCCCGGGGTCCCTCCTCCCTGATGAACTTGTCATAAAACTATCTCCCTCCAAGCTATGAGCCCTGGGGGGTGGATGCTGGGCTTGGCTTTTCTGCCTCTGTAACTTCAGTGCCTGGGTCTGTGCTGGGCACTGGAATGAGGGGTATAGTAGCATAGCTCCCTTGCCCTCAGAGGACTTAAAATGCACCAGGGGAAGATGGATAAGAAACAATTAATTGGGCCTCTGGGGCCAAGGACTTGGAGAGAAGAGGTATCTGAGCAGCAAAGAGCAGGGAAGGAACTAGTGAATAAATGAAGGGTAGGGAAGTCAGTGGATGAAAAAGCGAATAACAAATAGACACAAGTTTGTGCCCATTTGTTTGTTTGATCCCCCGTGTGCCAGGCACTGCTTGAGAAGACTGGTGTCTAGTATATAGCAGGAAACAAAGCAGGCATACATTCCGACTCCTGTGAAGCTTCCCTGAAAATGAAAAGATAAGTGACATATATGGTTATGCGCTGCTTAATGTTCCAGTCAACAACTTGCCACATAGACAACAGCAGTCCCATAAGAGTATCGTATGCTGTTTTTATTGTACCTTTTCTATGTTTAGATATGCATACACAAATACTTCCCACTGTGTTATAACTGCCTACTGTATTCAGTGCAGTCACATGCTATATGGATTTGTAGCTTAGGAGCAATAGGCTGTCTCATATAGCCCAGGTATGTAGGCGGCTATACCATCTAGATTTGTGTAAGTTCACACTATGATGTTTGCACAATGACAAAATTGCATAATGACGAGCTTCTTACAACGTCTTTCCGTCATTAAGCAACACATGGCTGTATATGTTAGCCAGTGACAGCGCTAAGGAGAAAATAGCATGGAAGAGAGAGCAAGAGGGGGCGTACACTGGGAGTGGTGGGAGGGATGAGAGCTGCAAGCTCATACAGCAAGGCCAGGAAGGGCCATGGAGAAGGTAGGGCTGCAGCCAGGCTTACTGCAGAGAGTGCTCTAGACAGGGGATGCAGCACGTGCAAGGGCCCAGAGGGAGGATGGACGTGCTGGCAGGTTCAAGAACATCAGGAGACCAGTATGCTGGAGTGACCAGGAGGAGAGTGGCAGGCAAGGAGCTAGAGAAGTGATAGGGACAGATCACACCATAGGGCCTTGCAGGCCATGGTGAGGACTGGGGCATTTCCGCTGCATGAGATGGGAGCCACAGGAAGCTTTCAAACAGAGCAAACATGTTTTAAGAGGCAGCCCCAGGCTACTGAGTAGAGAATAGACTGCAGGCAATGAGGGAGGAGCCCAGGGCCAGAGTGAGGGCCACAGAGCAGGAGAGAAGTGGTCAGGTGCCACCTGGAAGGCAGGGCTGACAGGACCTGCAGATGAGTTGGATGTGGGGGACAGGGATGACAGCTCCTGGGGCCTAAGCAGCAGGGAGAATGGAGCTGCCACCGCAGTGATGGAGAAAGGCAAATTTAGGAAGCAGATCATAAGCTAAGTTAGGGCCTGTGAGTGAGTAACCACAAGAACTAAGACTGGGAGAGTGGAAATGGGTAAGTTTCTGGAGTAGCAGGGCCTGTGGGCAGGTGGGTGGTTGGGCAGGGCTCCTGTGGTGCTTACGCAGCCCCCTACCTGCTTCTGCTTGCTGGGGCAGCTCCTGAACCAGACATCAAGAATGGATGCCCAGATGCCGGAGACCTTTCTGTCCACCAACAAGCTGGAGAACCAGCTGCTGCTACAGAGGCAGAAGCTCCAGCAGCTTCAGGGCCAAAACAGGTGGGTGTGGCACCTGGCACCAGACTAGGACAGGGGCTGGGGCTGGAGTCAAGTTTAGGACCTAGGGCAGGCACCAGAGCCAGGGCTAGGACTGGGGCTGGAACCAGGACTGAAAGCTGGACGTGGGCTGGTGTCTGGGATAGGGCCTGTGGCCAGACCTAGGAGCTTGGATTAGGACTGGGGCAAGGAGGTACTCTGGGAGTTAGGGCTGAAACTAGAGCTGGGAATAGCCCCTGCTGGGGAAGGACTGAAACCAGGGTTGGAATCCAGACTGAGGCTGGAAATGAGAGTGGGTACGGGGCTGGGCTGGGGGCCAGGCAGGCATATTGCCTGGCCCCGGCCCCTGCACTGGGTGGGACAGGGGATAGGCATTTTCCTGGGGCCCAGGACACCCTGATTCTTTCTTTCCCTTTCCTTCCTTCCTTTCCTCCTTCTTTTATTTATCTCGTAAATTTTAACAACTTTATTGAGATCTAATTCACCCAAGATACTATTCACCCAGTAAATTGTATTGGCCTTACTTCTTTGCAAATAAATAAATCTGGTGCTATCCACCTGCTTCCTTTCCCAGAAGCAACCACAGTTACCAGGTTCTTGTCTGCACTATCAGAGAGTCTTCGCATTTATAAGCAAATAGGCATCAGGGGAACACCCTTTAAATTACAAAAAAAAAAATGGTCATGAGGTTTAGATAAAGCAGAAAAATCTAGCAGCTAAGGCTGATTTCACCTCAGTTTCAAGCTGAGTGAAGAAAAAAGCTGCCAAAGTCAGAGTTCTGGAGAAGGCAAAATCTACCCGCTGAACGAGCCACAGGCCTGTGAATCAGGCAAGATGTCGTTCACATGCTGGTTCAGGATAAGGCCATAAGATCCCCCAGATCTCTCTGATCTGGGTGCAATTAATGACAGTCTGCCCATCTTCTTATTCTCCCAACCCAAGGTCTCAGTGGCAAGGACTGGGACACTTTTAATGACTCTAAATTAACACCAGGTGTCTAGAAATCAGTGAGGATGGAGGATGTCATCAGTAAACTCTTGGCCTATGAAGACAGAGCAGGAATTCTAGAATTTCAGTGTGCCCCAATTCTCTCTTTTCCTGCAGCATAATTGGGAGTCCAGAGGAAATTTCTTCTACCCTAGCTGGACTCATTTTCTTAGTCTGCAGAATGAGTTGGCACAAGTGGATATACAGTAAAATATCTCCCTCCCAGCCCTGTCCCTCAGCCACCCACCCAAGCCAGAGGTAGCCACGGTTCCTAGTTTCTTGTGTATCCTTCCATTCATTCAACCAACAATTATTTTTTGAACTCTTTTCATGTGTCAGGCACTATTATAGACAATGTGGATACAGAAGTGAACAAAGAGACAAAAGCCCCTGTCCTCGTGCAGCTGACATCCTATAAGCTGACATTCCAGGGTTTCTTATTAATGTGCAAACACATACATACAGAAGATTGCTAACTTACAATGGTTGGACTTACAGTTTTGTGACTTAACAATGGTATGAAAGTGATACACATGCAGTAGAAACTGTACTTTGAGTACCCATACTGTCTGTTTTTCTCTTTCAGTACAATATTCAATACTTTACATAAGCTACTCAACATTTTATTATAAAATAGGCTTTGTGCTAGATGATCGTGCCCAATCACAGGCTAATGTAAGTGTTCTAAGCATGTTTAAGGTGGTCTAGGCTAAGCTAGGATGTTCAGCAGGTTAGGTGTATTAAATGAGTTTTTGACTTAGGACATTTTCAACTTATGATGGCTTTATTAGGACGTAGCCCCATCATACATTCTGGAGCATCTGTACATTCCCGTTTTTATCCTTTTTAAGCCCAAATCTAGCCTACTACTTGCTTATACCTTGTTTTTATAAATTATTATTCAGTTACCTTGGAAAGATTCTATAACTGCATGACATACTTGCTCATTCTTTTCTCCACCTTTATAATGCTCCACCATATGTGGTCCCTGCTTTTATCCCTCCAGTCCCCAGTTAATGGATATTGAGGTTGCTTCCAGCGTTTTACTAATCCAGCCATGATACGATGAGTAACATTTCCATGTCTCATTTCACACACTGTGAGTAAATCTGGAGGATAAAATGTCCAAAAAGAAAGAGCTGAGTCAAAGGCTTTCTTTTGAAAAACTCCTCTTTGCTTCTAAATCCATTACAAAAAAAGTCTCTTGACTATTATAATATCATCGGACAACAGGAACCTGTACAAAATAAAAGTGAAAGTTGGGCCCTCCATCCTGCCCGCATCTTCCTCCTCTCCCTCTCCATCCACTCAAACCTGCTCCGCGGAAGTCACAGCCCTTGAGGGAATTTCTTTCATATTCTCCCCAAACACAGGCACCACGGAAGTCTTTCCATCCTTCTCCTATATGTTCACCCCATTTCTCTACATTTACATTAATTCTTTCTTTCTTCTCTTGCCACACATGGGGTTAGACTTGATGTGCCCCAAGTCCTGGGTATCTTTCCGATTCTGTGCAAATGCCTCCTCCTTCATGACTGCGGAACATTTCCAGGGAAGCCAAAACGCAACAGATTCAGCCAGTCCTGGCTTTTGGGCATCTAGGCTATATCGTTGTTTGTTTGTTTGTTTTTCTATTACAAGCTAGTCCCCAGGGCCATTCTTGACCATGCTCCCCAGAGGATATCTCCTGAGAGTAGACTGCTGAGTCAGAAAGCAAGCGCATTTGGGATTTGATAATAGCTACCCAGTTACTGGTGTCCCTCCCACACCACCTCTTTCTTCCACTAAACCTCAATCTATATTACTCCAGGGCCGGGTGTCTCTTTTCTCCCCTCCTCAATCTGTGCCTACAGTGGGCACAGGACGTTCCATCACACTTGAGTCTCATCGTCGGGCTGCAGGGACTCCAGGGCCCAGGGGAGGCGCGTGGGGGTGCATGCTTCGCGAAGATGCCAGGCTCACCTCTGTGCGCCCCCTACTCCGCAGCGCGCTGGAGAAGCGGTTGCAGGCCCTGGAGACCAAGCAGCAGGAGGAGCTGGCCAGCATCCTCAGCAAGAAGGCGAAGCTGCTGAACACGCTGAGCCGCCAGAGCGCCGCCCTCACCAACATCGAGCGCGGCCTGCGCGGGGTCAGGCACAACTCCAGCCTCCTGCAGGACCAGCAGCACAGCCTGCGCCAGCTGCTGGTGTTGTTGCGGGACATGGTGCAAGAAAGGGCTAACGCTTCGGCCCCGGGTGAGTAAGCGGGGTGCGCCACAATGTGGCTAAAGACGGGCGGGATAGGGCAGGCAGACCCTGCTCACACTCCAGGGTCTCCGGGCGCCTGGGAGCCATTGCCGGCCCCACCCTCCCCGACCATCTGTGAAATAGAAATAACAATAAACAGTAATAACAATGGCGGCAAGAACAATCCTAATCCAGGCCCTGTCCCCTGATTCCATGGGTGACCTTGGGCATGCCCCTGCCCCTCCCTTGGCCTCAGTTTACCCATGGGTTTTGGAGGTGAGGATAAGGGCAACAGCAGTCCAGACTGACAAGTTTGGTCTCCAGGATTCATTCTCCAGCCCCACTTTCTTGGGCTTGTCTTACCCCTCCCTGGGCCTCAGTTTCCCTAGCTGTAGAATGGCAGGAACTGGGGGGTTGGACTCAATGCACCCCAAGGACCTCTCTCATCTTAATGCCCCTGCGCCTAAGCCCAAGAGGGCCAAACAGAAGTGAAGAGGCATCCCTGGCCCTGGCTTCTGGGGCAGGAAAACAATGCTGGACCAGGCTCCCAGGCTCTCACTGACTCCTTCTAACACGGCCTACTTGGGGTGTCCAAGGCATTCTTGGCCCCAGCCGCAATCACTCAGTCAACAAACATTTACTAAGCAGTTACTGTGTGCCAGGCCCAGTGCTGCGTGCTGGGGATACAGCAGCGAATGCACAGTTACAGCCCCTGTCTCTTGCAAAAATGTCCAATCCCTGGTCTATGGGTCCCAGAGGGAAGGAGAAAGAAATACATGGTTCTTGAGTGCATAATATGTGCCAGATTCTCAGCTATCAGTGTTCCTGAAGTTTCCAGACCATGAAAACAGACAGCTCCAAAGGCTGTGCGAAGGAGAAGGGCTCTTAGCCTGAGGCTAGCAGGGAGCATGGGAGGCTTTTGAACAGAGTGGGACTACTTTCAAGAAGCTCTGATTGGAGCCATGAGTGGAGATGGCTTGATGAGAGAGAAAGACCAAAGCGGCTACTGCTGCTCCTGGATCCATAGGGGGAGGCTGGAAAGCCTTTAAGACCCAATAGTGATGGCACTCCACGCACCACCAGGGCTGACAAGGATTTGAGGGCAGGGGATCCCACCCTGGCCCCATCTAAGTCTGGCAGACCCAGCTGAGTAGGGATTTGAGGCCTAAGGAAGCTACAGGCAGGAGAAGTAGACACCTTCCAAACCGTGACATGTGGATTAACTTGAACCCATTACTGGCGTATGCATAGACCTGGCTGCGAGCTGCCTGAATTCATCCCATGTATGGGTTTCTTGTAGCTCAGCCCAAGGCACAGGGCCTGGGCCCAATGCCTCCCACTAACCCACTGCTAACCCAGTCCCCAGCTGAGGCTGAATATCTGCTCAATCGTCTTGAGTAGGAGGTTGTGTTGGGCACCTCACCTTGGGCACCTTTTGCCCAAACACCCTGTCCCGCGTGCCCCACTATCACCAGGGAAGGACACTAGGCAGCTGCTTTCACCCCCTTCTGGATGGAGAAACTGAAGGAGAGACTCAGTCACCAGGTGTAGAAGAGAGGGTTGGATGGAGATGGGGCACAAGAACCAGGCATCCTTGAAGTCTAGCAGGAAGGGAGCACTAGCTCTCTGCATAGCTTTGTCCTAGTCAGGTGGAGCCTGGTGAAAGGAGAAGAGAGTCAAGTCTTCTGATGTTCCCAGGCACTGGGGAGTTTGGCTCAGAAGGTTACAAGGACAAGGGCACAGGCAGAAAAGATCTAACCTGTGCACGATATAAAAGCAGCAATTGTTAATGCAGGCTGTTTGCCCAACCTTACGTATGTTCAGTGGTGGAAATCCAAAGGGAGATGTGTAAGAGGAAGGACACTGGCTTTGCAGTCAGATGGGCCAGAGTTCAAGCCCTGGCTCCTTCACTTATTGGCACTGGAACTTCATACAAGTAATTTATTTAACTTCTCAGAGCCTCAATTTTTCTTACCTGTAAAACGGGAATAATAATCTCATAGAGTTCTTGCATAATCAGATGAGTTCATGCATACAAAAGGGTTCAGCACAGTGCCTATGCCCAAAAGTGAGGGAAACTGGCACAAATTACCAGCCCAGATATTCAGAGGAGGACCAGATCAAACTGTTGCATATCAATATCAGTCCATCCTATTCTTATGCCTCCTAAAAATATTTTTCCTGGCCCCAAACTACCCCTGGCATTACATGGCACCTTGGAAACACTACAATACATGGTGAGTATTTCACTTTTAGTGTTGATATTATTGTTGTTATTGTTATTGATATTGTTGTAGACAATAACAGTGTAGGAAAATAACAGTGAGCAGAGCCTTGGAAAGGGTGGCTGGAAATCTCAGGCCAACCCTGGCTCTGTCCTTGCCTTACTGGGTGAGGTTTGGCCCATCCCTGCTCACCTTGAGGCCAACAGCCTCCTCATGCCTTGCTGGACTCCAATTACCCATGGGGAGCTAAGGGGGTGCCGACAGGTGGGGCAGGGGTCTCCACTGCCCAGGAAATGCTTGTGGGTGAACCGGAATGGATTTGGGGGTCTTAGTCATCTCATTTGTGACATGAGAGCAATAGCCTTCTCTGGACAAGTGCCCCAGATCCAGGATCTGGGATCCCTGAAGTTCAGATAAAGCCAAACCAGGAAGTCCCACCCTGTGGTAGCCTCATGGTTCCTCACTGGTGTTAACAACCTATCCATCTGGAATTTTAGCCCCATTCTGGGTACCTGCCTACCCAGAGATGCTGCTAGAATCATAGTTCAAAATTCTAACTGGATTCCACTAATTGAGACAGAGGAGATTTTAAATCTCTGCACTTTATTTGTCAACAGTCACTTTTTCCAGGCCAGGCCTAGAAACCTCTGGTAGGTTTTGGTCATTAATACTATGTTGATCTCATGTAGTCCAGAGGGAAGAAACAGGGGCCCTTTAGGGCCAGCAGTCAGCTTCCAGGGAGGACAGAATAAGGGAGCATATGCCCAGGGCAGCAGGGAGATCCAGCCAAAAGGGTGGGCTATGGAGGGGAGCCCACAGCTTCCCACCCAAGGGGGCTCCAAAGAAGGAAGGTTCTGCCTTACCTGGCTGTGTGCCCTTGGGCCAGTTGCCTCACTCTGGGGCCTCAGTTTCCTGGTCTGTGAAATGGGAAGTGCCTCACTGGAGTTCAGGCCCCAGTAACTCTCTCCCAGAAAACTCTAGCAGCCTCCCAGGCCTTCCAGGCCTCTGGCCTCCCAGCTTTGAGTCTCATCCCCTCCAGACCCCACTCCACACTTTGGACAGAGTGCTCTTTCTCAGCCCAGAGAATCTGGGCTCCACAGCCTGGCATTCAAGGCTGACTTGGCCCTTCTGAAATCTCAGCTTCCTCTCTCCTTTTCCTTCCCCACCTTCTCTGTGCCAGCCTTGTTCTACCCTCTCAGTTGCATCAAACAGCAAGCAGCCTCCCTGATCTCAACTCGTCTCTCACGGTGTGGGTCATTTCCTCTCCTTGGCCTCAGCCTCAGTTCCCCTCCCCATGCCCTGTCCTCTACACACACTAGGGCCCTTCCTACCTTAGGGCCTTTGCATATGCTGTTTCCTCTGCCTGGAATGCCTTCCCCTTCTCCATTGGGCAACTCCTGCTCATTGTACAGGTCCCAGCTTACTGTCACCTCCTCTATGAAATCTTCCCAGGTCTGACTCATCTCCCTGTCCCCAGCACCTCCCAACCCAGAACTTGGCACAAAGCAGGAAGGCATGCCCACTTGGCCCCTTTTGTCTTTCCTTGCCCACCTCCAACTGACTTTTGTGTTGTCCCTTTGCAGCCTTCATAATGGCAGGTGAGCAGGTGTTCCAGGACTGTGCAGAGATCCAGCGCTCTGGGGCCAGTGCCAGTGGTGTCTACACCATCCAGGTGTCCAATGCAACGAAGCCCAGGAAGGTTAGGGGGCTCCCTGGGAGCTGTGGCTGTTAGAGGGTGCTGAGCCAAGGGCTTCCCAGACACCCCCCACCCCATCAGGATCAGGCTTTGTCCAGTATCTGAAATACCAGAGGTGTAGGGGTGGCTTTGACTTCTGAAACCCCCAGCAGTCAGGGGTCAGATTGTGGGGATAAGCAGAAGTTCCCAAAGTTGGAAGTGCATCCTTCACCAACATCACTTCAGAGGTGCTTTCACTGGAATAGCAGGAAATAGTTCTGTGTTGGTTAAGATGATGATAGCTGATATTACAAAAAAAACCCAAAATTCCAGGGCCTTAGCCCAAAGACATTTCTTTCTAGTTTACATATAGTCCAGTTGAAGGCAGGACTTGAGGTTCTGCTCCATGTGGGAAGTTAGAAACCAGGGCTAGTGGAGTTGCCACCATTTTCAATGAGTGGCTGTCAAGGTTGTCCTAAAATTTAAGGTCATCAGATGAGGAGGGTGACAGAGAAGAGCACGGATGCCAGGAGGGAGGGTCTGAGAGCCAGGCCTAGAAGGGAATAAACTAGCAGATTCCCACTTCATAATTCCCTTTTTTTTTTTTTTTTTTTTTGAGACAGGGTCTTGCTCTGGTGCCCAGGCTGGTGTGCAATGGCATGATCACAGCTCACTGCAGCCTGGGCTCCAGTGATCCTCCTGCCTCAGCCTCACAAGTAGCTGGGACCACAGGCACAAGCCACCATGCCCTGGCTAATACTTTTAAACATTTTGTAGGGACAAAGTCTCCCTGTGATTCCTAGGCTGGTCTGAAACTCCTGAGCTCAAGCGATCCTCCCTCCTCGGCTCCCAAATTGCTAGGATTACAGGTGTGAGCCACCATTGCTCTATTTCCTTTCACCCCCTCTTAATATACCAAGAAGAATGCCTCTGTTTGTCTCCAGGTTGTCTTTTACACTTCTCACACACCTGCTAAACTCTCCTTTCAACAAAAAGAGGTCAAGCTTCCATTTACCTAGTATTGCCAGGCACTGTTCTAAACACTTTACATGACTCATCTCATTTAATTTTCACAACCCCTGTTTGCAGATGAGAGACTGAGGCACAAAGAGGTTAAGGTATGAACCTCCATTTTACAAATGAGGAGAGGAAGGCTCTGAGAGATCATTACTTACCCACCACTTTAGAAAAATGATGACAATGGATGGGGAATTTAAGCCTGAATCTTTCTGATGCCCAGGACTCCCAGGCTCACCTGTTGCTCTGTGAGGGTCTGTCTGCCTAGCCACATTTGGGCCAGCACAGACCTGGCCTCTGGCTGCCTCCAAGGGCTCCCAGCTGTGCCTTGCCCACCCTCTCCAGGTGTTCTGTGACCTGCAGAGCAGTGGAGGCAGGTGGACCGTCATCCAGCGCCGTGAGAATGGCACCGTGAATTTCCAGCGGAACTGGAAGGATTACAAACAGGTAACTTTGCTGCCTTGGGGAGGGGCCGTTCTGCTCTGACACCTGGGGCAGGGGCTGGGCTGTTGGAAGGGGACTGCTTTGCCCTCATTCCTCCCCCAGAAAAAATCAACTCATCTAAAGCTGACAGTGCACATCTGCTTTATGGGACCTCATGACCTGAATTTGAATGTTCTTTCTGAAAGTTCTGACATATGTTCTAAGAAAAAAAGTTTACCTTTATTTTTGTTTTAATTTAAAAAAAATACATATACATTGCTAATTTTTTAAAGAATACAAAGGAGGGGACAGAATAAAAATCCCCCCAGTCAACCCTGACTGCATTGCTTTAATGAAGTTTCTTGTCTTTTCATACATCTTTGATCATATCTGCAGGAGAGATTCATTAACGGGGAATTGCAGGCCCAAAGATCACATGTATTTTATCAGATAAGAAGCCCAACTGTTTTCCAATTTTTTACTTAGGTTTTGAATAAAGGACTTTTTGTCAAGCTGACTTAAAATACTTAAAAGCTCTTAAAGTTTTCAAGGCCAAAGAAATAGAAAAAGATACCCTCAAGGTGATACAGCAGTTCTATTATTTGCGTCTGCTTGCTGTTCATTTAAGGAATACTTAAAAATAAATACCAAATTAAGTTATGAGTGTTTTGAACTAATTGGGTTTTAAACAGCTATTAAAATGGCAAGGAGGAATAGGGTGTCCAGGTGCAGAAATACACAAAAGAGCACTCAATATTAACCATCAGGCTAACCCGCATTGCATCGTGACTAAATTGGGGAGCGGGCCTTGGGTGTGCCCCTGTCCTTGGTGCTGAATTCTTGTTCTGTCCAAGGGCATTGGGACATGACATTCCCCACACTCTCAGTTTTACATTTCTGTGTTGCTGAAATCTTGCAGTGGCTGCACTGTCACTGAACAAAGTTTGCTCTACTATTTATGTAGCTGATTGAAATATTTTATTCAATTTTTGTTGAGGTTTAACATACATGTGGCTAAGCACACAAATAAAGTGTAAGGCTTAGTGAACCTTTAGATATGTATTCAACCACGTGACCACCATTCAGTGCTAGATGTACAACACTCCCAGCACCCCAGAAGCCCACTTTGTGCCCCCTCCCAGTCAATACTCCACCAAAGGTAGTCACCAAATATTCGTTTTTCCTGTTCTTGAACTTCAGAGGAATGTGATTTCAATAATTTTAACAGGCTTTTACACTTACAAAAGTCTTAGTCTTTTCCCTCTAGCAGGTGGAGGGCTCCCACTCCCAGTCCTGCCTACACTGTACTTATGAACTCGATCATTAAGCACAGTGGTTTTGTATAAGTAGCCCTGGAGCCTGGCCCAGCCCAGCTCCTCAGCCAGGGACATGGCCTCCTCCTCAGCATGAGTCTCACCCCACACTCCCCTCCCTATAGGGCTTCGGAGACCCAGCTGGGGAGCACTGGCTGGGCAATGAAGTGGTGCACCAGCTCACCAGAAGGGCAGCCTACTCTCTGCGTGTGGAGCTGCAAGACTGGGAAGGCCATGAGGCCTATGCCCAGTACGAACATTTCCACCTGGGCGGTGAGAACCAGCTATACAGGTGGGTTCTGGGCCCAGGCTGGTGTGGGGGCTGGGGTCTTCAGGCTAGTGTCTACAGAGTCTGCTCCAAGGATCAGTCTCTGGGCGTCTCCTGTTCCTACCATCTGTCCCCCATTTGGGTGCACGTCATGGGATCTGGAGGCGGCTAGTTAGCACTCAGCATGTCCTAGCCACTGGGTGGAGTGGAAAGAATGTCATTGGCACTGCCATCCGAGGAGCAAGAAGGGGTCTTCCAAGCTCAGTCACCCCAAGTCAGCCTTTTTACAGAGACCCAGAAGCAAAAGGAGGTGACTTGCCCAGCCTGTCCTGTGCCCTGGGGCTGGGTGGAAGGGTCCCTGGGCCGGAAGTTGAAATTCCTGTGCTCATTGTGGCCTTGCTCCAGCTTGCTTTGGGAACTTGGACAAGTTAGTCTGGCTTCTCTGAGCTTCTGCTTCTTCAATAGCAGGATGAGCTTAAACATGACGATCTTGTAAGATCATCAAGGTTTCTCACCCCTTCCTCAGCCTGGTTCTTGGTATATTTGAGAAAAGGAACTAGCATTTATTGAGCACCTACTATGTTCCAGGCACCATTATTCCACTTAATCTTCCCCACAACACTTTGAGGTAGGCATTACTGTACCTGCTTTAGTAATATGGAAACTGAGACACCAAGTTTAAGTATCCTGCCCAAAGTTACAAGTTAAATGAGCTGGGATTTGAACTCAGATCTCCCTGCTGCCAAAACTCATGATGTCTCCACAACATGATATTGCCTCTCAGAGAAATTTAAGGATCTTTTAGATAAGCCTGGGTCCTGGCTATCTCTGAACCAGGACTCACACTCACAGGGCTGCAAAAAACCTCACACGTCATCTGGTTCTTCATAGATTCCCTCCATAGTTGCAATCATCATCCAGCCGTGCTGGAATACCTCTACTGATGGGAAGGTCGCTTCCTCCCAAGGAATCTCTGAATGACTCTCTGTCCTCCTGAACTTTATGCCTGATTCCACTTCTGGGAACTTCTCAGTGATATGCCCCCACTGTTTCCTCCAGCTGAGTCCCATTTAAGCCACTGGCCACTAAAGCAAAGGCTTTTTTGAGGCAGGGTCTCACTCTGTTGCCCAGGCTGGAGTGCAGTGGCATGATCACAGCTCACTGCAGCTTTGACCTCCCAGACCTCCCAGGCTCCAGTGACCAGTGACCTCCCCACCTCAGCCTCCCAAGTAACTGGAATTACAGGCATGCACCACCATGCCCAGCTAATTTTTGTATTTTTTATAGAAACAGGGTTTCTCTATGTTGCCCAGGCTGATCTCGAACTCCTGGGCTCAAGCACAGCCTGCCTCAGCCTCCCAAAGTGCGGGGATTAGAGGCATGAGCCACCCTGCCTCCAGCTTCAGCAAGACCTTCTTAATTGCTCCCAAATTGGCTCCCTACTTCGGCTGCCAGTGCAGCCTCCCCCAACCCTGCCATACAAACACCCTGCATTCTCTCCAACCAGGCCCAGCCGTCTGCCAAGGGCCAAATAATAACAAGCACTGAATGTTGAGCACTCATCCCGTGGCACTGCTCTCCACACTTCACACACTGACATCACCAAATCACAATAACAAACGAGGGCGGCACTGCTAATTTCACTTTCATTACCACTGGAACAGATGAAGAAACTGAGGCTCGGTGGGGTGAGCCAATCTTCCAAGGCCATGCAGCCCTCAAGTGGCAGAGCTAGAATTTGAATCCAGGCTTTCTGCCCCCAGATCTCATGGTCTTCATCACCAGGCAGGCTTGGACAGGCCCACCAAGGCCACAGAGCCTGGCAAAGAAATAGAAACCCTCACCTGGCTGGCCGCAGGTGTCGAAGCTGCAGAGCTGGGGTGCCCTGGAGCCCAGATCCATGGGGACTGGTGTAGTCAGGAAAGGTTCTTTGGAAGAGGTGGGTGAATGTGAGGAGGTGTGATGGGGCTGGGGTTGCCGGATCATCATCAGCTGGGGAGCAAAATGCACGTAGACTCCCAAGTCAGGCCACACTAGGCTGGCATGTGGCTCTGACCCTCATTCATTCTTAGACTTCAGCAGGTTTCTTTAGCTCTTGAGATTTCTGTTTTCGCTTGTGTAAAATGGGAATAGGGTGTTGTGAGGATCAGAGGAGAATGAGTTAACCTATGCAAAGCACTTTGAACGATGCCTGACACATAGTAGATGCAAAAAAAGAAAAAAAAAGAAAAACAAGTGTTGCCGGGCACGGTGGCTCATATCTGTAACCCCAGTGGTTTGGGAGGCAGAGGCAGGCAGATTGCTTGAGCTCAGGTGTTCAAGACCAGCCTGGGCAACATAGTGAGACCGTATCTTTACAAAAAATACAAACATTAGCTGGGCATGGTGGCACGTGCCTATAGTCCCATTTACTCGGGAGGCTGAGGTGGGAGGATTGCTTGAGCCCAAGAGGTCAAGGTTACAATGAGCTGTGATTGTGCCACTGCACTCCAGCCTGGCAACAGAGCAAGATGCTGTCTCTAAAGAAAAAATATATATATATTAGCCATTATTACCATTATTGTGACCATTATCACTTCTCTCCAAGACTCAGGTTCAGTGAGATAGGGGAGGCCTGGCATACAGTAAGTGCTTTGTCCCTGGGAGGCAGCAGGCAGGAAAGGCAATCCAGGAAGGGAAACAGCCCAAGCACTCCACCCAGGCTGGGGCTGTCCCTCCAAGAACACCTGGAGGGGAAGCCCAGCCTGGGACAAAGCCACTGGGGATGTTCTTCCTCGACACAGCCCCAACCTGACTCTGGGCCCTTCTGCCACCACCACCTCTGGGTGGCCTCCAGGCTTTCTGTGGTTGGGTACAGCGGCTCAGCAGGGCGCCAGAGCAGCCTGGTCCTGCAGAACACCAGCTTTAGCACCCTTGACTCAGACAACGACCACTGTCTCTGCAAGTGTGCCCAGGTGATGTCTGGAGGTAGGTGCAGGGTGGGGTGAAGCTCCGCCCACCCACGGGCTCACCCAGATTGACATTCCCATTCCCTCCCCAGGTTCTTGTGTGCCCAGGTGCTGTCAGGAGGGTGGGTGCAGGTCTGGGCCTTGCCCACCCATAAGCTCACCAGGCTGTGCCCCTTTGGTGCCTTCCCCCACTGGGTCCTTGAGGTCCCCTTCAGGTCTCACCTCCTCTTAAAGCTGGCACCACCAGTTTTCCTCAGAGACAAGGCTAAAGTAACCCTGAGTGCGGGGCCCTGGGGGGAGGCACCCTGCCCTATCAGTCCCAACCCCAGGCAAGCCGAACCAGGATCAGGAGACCAGAGGGAGGCAGAGGGGCAGCTCCCCACCAGCTCTGGCTCAGGCAGTGTTCCTTGGTAGGCACAGAGGTCAGAGAACAGGAAGTGGGGTGAATGGGAGACAGAGACAAAGTAGGAAGAACAGAGACAGGGAGAGAGACCTTCTGAGACACAGAGGGCAGATGGAGAAAGAGAGAGACACCAAGGCTGTCAGAGTCATTGAGCAGCAGATGGAGAGCTATACCGGGGCAGAGAAGTACAGAGGGAGATGGGGGAGAAAGACTCAGCCCAAGGAGAGGCCAGGAGATGAACACAGCATGTGAAAGATTGGGGGCCCAAAGGAAGGGAGGGCCAGAGACACGAAAGGCAGAGAGGGACAAAGATCATCAGAGAAAGATGAACACAATGGGACACACAGAGACAGACCCAAGCACAGAGACCATCAGAGAGAAAGAGATGAACCCAGAGAGTGAGAGACTCAGAGAGAGTGACAGAGACCACTAGAAAGCAGTGGGGAGAGCGATTGGGGGAGGTTGGGGAGCTGGAAAGACAGAGGGTCAGTGAGGGAGGAAGACAGGGACACCAAGGGCTCAGGGAGAAGGCCGGGAGGAGCAAAGGGGCTCCAGGAGTGGCCAAAGCCCCTTGCTGCCCTCTAGAGGCCCCGGCTGAGCAGAGGGTCTGTTGTCCACTCCACCCCCACTCCCACCCAGCCCCATTCCCAGCCAGCTGGCTTCCCAGAGGAGGCAACTGCCCCGATTAGTCTTTGTTCTCTTTGGGACACAGGGGCTGCCTTCTTGCCACTGGCTGGGCTCCCGCCTCCACCAAGCGCCTTTCCTCCCTCTTCCACCAGGGTGGTGGTTTGACGCCTGTGGCCTGTCAAACCTCAACGGCATCTACTACCATGCTCCCGACAACAAGCACAAGATGGACGGCATCCGCTGGCACTACTTCAAGGGCCCCAGCTACTCGCTGCGTGCCTCTCGCATGATGATACGGCCTTTGGACATCTAACGAGCAGCTGTGCCAGAGGCTGGACCACACAGAAGCTCGGACTTGGCACTCCTGGACAACCTGGACCCAGATGCAAGACACTATGCCACCGCCTTCCCTGACACCCTGGGCTTCCTGAGCCAGCCCTCCTTGCCCCAGAAGTCCAGAAGGGTCATCTGCCCCCCTACTCCCCTCCGTCTGTGACATGGAGGGTGTTCGGGGCCCATCCCTCTGATGTAGTCCTCGCCCCTCCTCTCTCCCTCCCCCTTCAGGGGCTCCCTGCCTGAGGGTCACAGTACCTTGGATGGGCTGAGAATAGACCAAACTTGTCTCCCATGACCAATGGTGGGGTTGCAGGCAGGTGGGAAGGTATTTGCACATCGGAAGCTGCCCAGATGGCCCAGGTTCTATCCCTTGGGTTGGTGAGAAGGCCATCTCCCATTCCAAGCTCCTGTTCCAAGTTTTCTGAGTCTTGAGATGTCCTTGAACTTTCTTTTCAAGTCTGAAGGGGCTGCATCCACCCCTTAATGGGTGGGTTAATCATTATTTCCCCTTCACACTGCCCCACTTCTAGGCTCCAATTACCCTAGATCTCAGGGTCTTTAGACTTCACCACTTCTAGGCTCCAGTGTTTGGAGCTCAGGGTCTTTAGGAGACCCAAAAGGACATGCTCCTTCACCTCCAGCGTATCCTAGAGGATGTGTTACAGGGAATAACTATAGCTTGTCTCTAAAAGTACCAATGAGCAATGAGAAAGGGAAACAGCAGGTTAAGCAAAGTGAACAGGCACACTTCACTGCAGGACTGATCAGAGCCTCTAATATGGCTAAGTGCCTTGTGACTACCCATGAAGGGGCTAGAGTGGGCAGCTTTCTCCAAATTTACTTATTTGAAAATGGGCTCGGTTTGTCCCAGAGCATCTCACAGGACTGTAGATGGTCTTGGACAAAGCTAGTGCTCCCCTGGCATAAGGAGGAGCCCCACGGCCCCATCCCCACCCCAGCTATACTCACCCCTTTTGGCTACAAGGGCCACAGTGACAGCCTCAAACAACCTCTAAAAACAACTGGAAATAACCTTTCAGTTAAAACAGATATCATCCCTGAAGAAGGGTCTAGAACTAAGTCCCTGTCTGTGTTATAGGCTCATGTCCTCCAAGGCTCCTTGAAGTCCCAGGAAGCTGATCTCTACCTGGGTGGCTTCCCTCAGGACTCCCTGTAACCTCAACTCCCCCAGGCTCAATTACAGGGACTGTTGGGCAGGACATCTGTCTCCAAGTCCAGATCCTCTCTGCCTCCAAGCCAAAACCCCTAGCTTCCCTCCCTTCCCCATCCAGCAGTGATGGGGCCTCTGTGGTGGTAGGCGGGGAGCTGCAGGGGAGGAGATCAGGCCTCTGACTGAGTTTGGGAGACCAGGGCCCTCATAGCTTCTTTCAGAGGATGGAGTCAGAAAGGATCCACAGCCACTCTGTCATCTGCCCCCATCACTGTATCATGCTCTCTGCCCTGTTGTCATCAGCCAACACCCAGCCATAGCCAGGAGCCCACCTGCCCTACCTCTCTCCTCAGAAGGTTTTCTCCTGGATGAGACTGAGCCAATGGGAATGGGACACCTTCATCCCCCTGGCTCTGCCCCAGCCTTCAGTCCCACTCTCAGCTGATCCCTGAGTAAACCCAGCACAGACTTTGATCTCATTCCTGGGAAACAGCACTTTTCCCCTTCAAGACCCAAAGGACATGGTTGCTAATGGTTGCATTTCAGGCATGATGGGAAATCTTTAGGGGCAGATTGCTGCCCAGAGAGCTCAAATTGCCTTAGGCAGTATTTGCCCAGCAGACCTTTATTTAGCCTCTACTGTGTGCAGTGTGGTGTGGTGGGCGGGGCTTTGGAGTCGGACAAACCTGCTCCAGCTCTGACACTTTGGTCCAGTGGCTCAGCCTCTCAAGGCACCAGTTATCTTCTCAATCATCAAAGCCTCAGTTGTCCCATCTGTAAAATGGAGATGATAATATTCCTTCCTGGCTGGGCTGCGGCAAGGAGGAAATGAGACCATGTATGTCATCTTCTTAATAGAGCCTGGCATGAAGCAGGTGCCTAATAAATGTTTGTCCTCAAAGAGGTGAATGGGGTGAGGAAGGCATTCCCCAGCACATGCCGCCCCTTCTCCTGCAGTCAGGTGAGGAAAAGGCATTTTATTTTTGTATCTACATCATTTATTTTTCTATTGTAGTTTCTAGGCTGACTTCAAGCTAGAGATGAGACAGGGCAAAGCTGTGAGGCCCAGGGACAGAACTCCTCTGGGTGGGATGAAGGCCCAAGTCCCTCTCTGTACTCCCATTTTATAAGGGGGCAGGAAGCTGATTTGAGTCACCCTCAGACATCTGTTCTTTATGTCATTTTATTTTATTTTTTTGAGACAGAGTCTCACTCTCTCACCCAGGCTGGAGTGCAGTGGCATGATCTCGGATCACTGCAATCTCTGCCTCCCAGTTCAAGTGATTCTCCTATCTCAGCCTCCTGAGTAACTGGGATTACAGATGCCTACCACCACACCTGGCAAACTTTTGCATTTTTAGTAGAAACGGGTTTTCACCATGTTGGCCAGGCTGGTCTCAAACTCCTGGCCTCATGTGATCCACCTGCCTCAGCCTCCCAAAGTGCTGGGATTACAGGCGTGAGCCACCATACCCAGCCTCAGACACCTGTTCTTAAATATTCATCCTTCTTTCTTATCTTCCTTCCTCTTCCATGCCAGGACTCAGATATAAGGGATAGAAATTCTATCTCTAAGGAATAAATTGACTCACGTAACTGGGAAGTCTAAGGGTAAAGGCAAGTGAGGTTAGATCCAGAGGCTCAAATGATGTCAGCTCCACCTCTCAGCCCCTCCATCTGCCCCGCTGACTTCATTCTCAGCCAGGATCTTTCCTCACAAGAAGGCTCTGGCAGCCCCAGGCTCGTGTCCTCCCAGCTCAGCATCCCTGACCCGGGGAGCTCCCCTGTCTCCATGATTCCAGTAAAGGAATGATTCTGCAGCCAGGATTGGTCTTGTGTCCATCCCTGTGCTTATCACTCTTACTCTGCTTGACCAGACCTCGGTCACATGATCATGCCTGGCACCAGCAGTGGAGCCAGTGCACCCAAGTCATGATTTCAGGAAGTAGAGATGCTAGGCGGGCAGGAGCAGGTGTTCACCTTCCCTCTTTCCCCGTCCCTGGCTCCCGTCTCTCTTCTCTCCACCTCTGTGCCCTCTCTCAGCCTCCCTCTCCCCAGGTCCTGACCCCAGGATCCAGTTCATCCCAGATTGCCTCTGACTATCAAGGACACAGCTGTGTCCTGCCCAGGAATATTAGACCCTGTTCTCAGTCCTGGCTCTGCCATTGGATCAGAGCCCCTGGCCCTCTCTGAACCTCAGTTTCCCATGGACAGAGCACCTAGCAACCTCCGAAAGCCCTTCTGACAGTGAGGCTGACTCACAATGGCTGCAGACAAGACCAGCCTGAGGATCCTGGGCAGCACAAAGCACTGTAGAGGGCACGGCTGGTGTGGTCTCAAGCCTAGCCTGGGTCTCCTGGGGGCCACAGCTCATAGGGACCAGCCTCTAGGATACCTGCATCTGCAGGTTCCTATGCAAAACCCTTGTCACTTCTCCCTGCACCAGGTTAGTTTTCTTCCCATTTCAGTGATGAAGAAATTAGGCACCAGGCACAGTGGCTCCTAGCCTGTAATCCTAGCACTTTGGGAGGCCAAGGCAGGTGGATTGCCTGAGCTCAGAAGTTCGAGACCACCCTGGGCAACAGAGTGAAACCCTGTCTCTACTAAAAATACAAAAACTAGCTGGGCATGGTGACACATGCCTGTAGCCCCAGCTCCTTGGGAGGCTGAAGCAGAATTGCTTGAACCAGGAGGCAGAAGTTGCGCTGAGCCGAGATCTTGTCACTGCACTCCAGCCTGGGTGATGGAACCAGACTCCATCTCAAAAAAAAAAGAAAGAAAAAGAAAAAGGAAATTAGGGTTCAGAGAGGGAAAGGGTCTCATCCAAGGCAGCACAGCCAAGCACCACCTCCAGCACATTTGCATTTGTGAGCTGCCTTCCTCTCCCAGAGCAGTCTGGGCATCTGGGCATCTACCACCAAACTCCTATACCAAGGGCAGGAGGAACTTCCTGGAAAGGCCTCCAAAACCACTCAGTCTCTCCCACTGGCACTTGATGGATCTTGAGGGAGCCAGATCAGCAGGACACATCATTTCTGAGATCTCTGCATGTTCCCAGCAAAGGCAGTTTCCACACTGGGGAGAGAGTTCCCTGAGTACACCCCAGAGACAACCACCACGGGTGAGGTAGAAAGTGGCCATGTGCTGGGGGGTGAGGGATGGTCCCCACCATGATGGTTTGTAGCCCACATCAGCCCATAGGCTATAAAAACAACTGACGGATATCATAATGCACAACCACTCAATATCCATGTGACCTTAAGCAAGTTGCACCACCTCCCCGTGCCTCAGGTTCCCCTCTGTAGCAAGCTGGTAACACTACTGCCTCATGGGGTCATTGAAGGATTAATCAATGAATTTTTCTTTGCTGTGGCATGGGTGTCTTTGGCATCTGGTGAAACCATGGACCCCTCCTCAGAATGGTGTCTTCACATGCTTAAAATAAAATTAAATGCATTGGATTATGAAGGAAACAAATTATATTAAAAACACAGTCATTGGCCAGGCACGGTGGCTCACGCCTATAATCCCAGCACTTTGGGAGGCCGAGGCGGGTGGATCACAAGGTCAGGAGATCGAGACCATCCTGGCTAACACAGTAAAACCCCATCTCTACTAAAAATACAAAAAAAGATTAGCCAGGCATGGTGGCGGGCACCTCTAGTCCCAGCTACTCCGGAGGCTGAGGCAGGAGAATGGTGTGAACCCAGGAGGCAGAGCTTGCAGTAAGCCGAGATTGCGCCACTGCACTCCAGCCTGGGCAGCAGAGCGAGACTCTGTCTCAAAAAAAAAAAAAAAAAAAATACAGTCATCAAAATATTTTAAGCTGGGCACAGTGGTGTGTACCTGTAGTCCCAGCTACTTGGGAGGCTGAAGTGAGAGGATCACTTGAGCCCAGGGGGCCAAGGCCACCCTGGGCAACATAGCAAGACTTCATCTCAAAAACATATATATATTTTTAAAGAACACACTTTTGATATTGTACCATATATGCTTCTTTGCTAACACATTAAATAACAAGATCTACTGGTAGGTCAAAACAAATGATGAGTGTTAATATTTTGAGATATCTATAATCATTATAACAAGATATGAAAATAGCTATGATTTCTAATGATGACAAAGTTCCAGGCACTCCTGACACTACTGTGGTTTGTGCCCTACATTCACAATGGAAAGAATGAATTTGTGAATGCCCTACATTCACAAATGAAGAATGAAACAACTGAACTTATTTAAAGGTCAGTGAAGATACACATCATCCACGGACTCCAAAAAGACATCAGTTTATGTATCCTTAAATTAATACATATATTAACTTAGAACATATGTGCTTAGAATAGTACCTGGTATATAGCAAGTGCTTGACAAATATTGTTTTTATTAGTATATCTTAAGCATAATATAACTCATATATAGTTAATACTCTGAAATGATTGATTTATTAGTATATAAATATGCCATTATGCCAAATACATCTATCCAGATATTGCATATATGCACATATATGAACATATATGCACATTTGAAACACTGTATGGTTACCTGAATAGTAGCCACGTACACTGACCTGTGCATGAACATGTATGTGCATTTCATACTTGTTGCTACGGATGCAAATATGGAGGTAAAAAGATATCTTCCATGTACACATGCAGGTCTGTTAGGCACTTGCTCATGCACACAAGTGCTCACAGGCAGAGAGCCAGATCCACTAGAGATGCTGCCACTCAACTCAGCCTGTGAACGGGTTAGCCCATTTGGACTATAGATAAGAACCCTAGAAGTCTTCAAGATCCCTGTTCAAGTCTTGTCCTTGTAGGAGGGTCACTACCTGGGTCCTTTCTAGTGATGGCCAACACCCTGTCTGACCCACATCTTGGAAGAGATGCTACATAGCAAGACCCTGAGCAGTGAGGGACATGAATCATGCCCTTTCCCTTTCCCTTCCTAATATCAGTCCGCAGCTCCAGGGCTGGGTCCTTTAGTCTGAAGGAGTCCCCCAGCCACTGATTGGTTCAGGGACCCAAACTGCAGCCAGTCAGCACATGATATTTCCCTGGCCGTGGTTCCTACTGCCAGGGCTGGTCATGTGACTTCAATTAGTTCACGCATACTAAAGAGGAAGACCTAGAGTTTCAGGGATACAGAAAGGTTTCTTCTTCTGCTGGCTGGGCGCGGTGGCTCACGCCTGTAATCTCAGCACTTTGGGAGGCCGAGGCGGGTGGATCACCTGAGGTCATGAGTTCGAGACCAGCCTGGTCAACATGATGAAACCCTTGTCTCTACTAAAAATACAAAAATCAGCCAGGCGTGGTGGCAGGCACCCATAATCCCAGCTACTTGGGAGACTGAAGCACAAGAATTGCTTGAACACAGGAGGCAGAGGTTATAGTGAGCTGAGATCGCACCACTGCACTCCAGCCTAGATGACAGAGTAAGACTATGTCTAAAAAAAAAAAAGAAGAAGAAGACAGAAAAGAAAAACAAAGGTTCTCTCTTCTGTTGATGGAGAAGACACTACACAGCATGGATGCTACTCCAGTGTGGACCACCAGGAGAACCACATTTGGGACCAAACTGACAGGGAGGTGGGAGAGTGAGTGGTTGAGTGGAGGGTCAGAAGAGGCCTGGAGCTTTACTGGCATCATTGAGGTCCTGAGTCCTGTCACCCCTGAAGCCCATCTCTAGATGATCAATTTCTTTTTCATTTAAGCCAGTGGAGTTGGTGTTCTGTTACTTGCAGCCCAGAGCATTCTGAATGATGCAATGCTTACATTTCTGTTTCCTCACTGAACTCCACCCTTACTCTGAGAGAAGAGAACCATATTATATTCCAGAAAACTGAGTCTTAGAGAGGTCAATCAGTTTGCTCAAGGTCACATAGACAGTAAACAGAGAAGCCAGGCCTTTTATATCCAAAACACATCTACCTTCGCCTTTCCATCTTCCATCAGCTGGAAATCATCAACAAGGGCAGCCAGTTTGGAGTTTGGCTCTTGATCCTTTTGTAGCATGCATGTGTTCCTGCCATGTGCATACAAGCTCTGTGCACAGGTACCCAGATGCGCACGTGTGTGCTGAGGTTCAACTCTGGAACTTATTCAGGTATAACAGATGTGTCCTCTGGGCCCTCGCAGAAACCTGGTATAACACACGTGCCTACAGAGGATGTGTTTGGCATCGCTTTCTGTTGCTTTTCTGCTTCTTCGACCATATGAATTGGCTTAGGATGCTGAATGTAAGATTTTGTATTTTCTTCCTTTCCCCTAATTTCTACACTCCGTCCCACAAAAAAAGAGCAAAACAGTATTTTCTGTCAAACTGGAAGAAAGGGACTCTGCCAGTCAGGTAAGGGAGGGCAGCTGATAATTGGAATGGCACACCTTGGGACCCAACACAGAGCCCTTCCCTCCTGGGCCTCAGTTCCCCCATCTGGATAATGGGGGCTGGACACCCTCTGGTGACCCTTAGGTGTGGCCTTTGGGAATGTTCAAATCCTCACCATCCGAGCCCAGGCCTCAGTGATCCGCATGTGCCACCTTTCCCAGGATCCCACTGCAGATCTCTTACTTTCATTACTTCTTCCTGAGACCAGCTCAAGACCAAATAATGGGAAAGGAAAACTTCTGGGAATAGAAAAGAATCTAAAAATGCCTGCCCAGTTTGAGCAGGAATGAGCTTGTTGCTCCAACTTAATATATTTAAAAGGAGGAAGGGATCCTCTCAGACCCACTAATGTTGACTGAAATGAGAAAGAGGAAAGCAGCCCTGACATCCAGGGGCCGTCCTGAATCGTCGTCAGCTAGGACTGGGTGTTGCTGCAAGTCAGCCCAACATGCACAGAGAACAGCTTATGTCCTGTCCAATGTTAATGATTGCCCAGAGCACCAACATCAGATGAGGTCCTCAGTGATTGATGAATCAAGACGAAAAGTGGAACACTCTGTAATCATGTCTGAACAAAGACAAATCATGCACATTTCCAAGCCACGAAAATGACTAAACACCCCCCAGTCCCAGCAGTGACCGCTGCTTCTTTCCCAATGACAGCGTTAGCCTTGCCAGAGTCTGCCTTCTCTATAGACAAGACTTGTTAAGATCACAACAGCATAATTACCCCCACTTCCTGAGAGCATCCAATCTGAAGAAAAACCCCACATCCTCAAACCCTATTCAAGTCACCTAACACAAGACCAATCCTATAATAAGCCTTTTCTAACACTCTTACTAAGACATTCCAGGGTTCCCCATGGTGTGCACTTTCTTGTCCCAGTGAGTAATAGAAACACTTGTTTAACTACAGGTGCGTTCCTGGTGATCTTAGGCCCTTAGGAGGGCATTGACGGTAAATTATTTATGTGCATTCATAAAGTGAGCTATCAACTCCTTAGGCTTATAGTTCCCGAACAACTAAAAAGACTGAAACAAAATTATCAATTAAATACTAATGCACTACAAAACTAATAATTATTATTGTTATTTATTTATAATTAAGTTATTAATAATCATGATTTTTTTTTTGAGACAGAGTCTCACTCTGTCACCCAGGCTGGAGTGCAGTGATGCAATCATACCTCACTGTAACCTCTGCCTTCCAGGCTCGAGAGATCCTCCCACCTCAGCCTCCCAAGTAGCTGGGACTAGAGACATGTGCCACCATGCCCAGCTAACTTTTGTATTTTTTGTAGAGACACGGTTTTGCCAAGTTGCCCAGGCTGGTCTCAAACTCCTGGGCTCAAGTAGTCCACTGGGTTTGGCCTCCCAAAGGGCTGGGATTATAGGCATGAGCTACCACACCTGGCCAACAATGATTATTGTTACTGTTTATTCACCCAAACACTGCCGTATGTACTGTCCCCGCCTCTCTGATTCAATTATCACAACCTCCCTGAGAAATAAATTCTGCATCCATTTAAAATAGGGTTTGACTGCATGTAATAGAAAACCGAAATAACACAGATCTACAAAACAAAGGGGTTTGTTTATCTGTTAGCTTTGCTACATAAAAAATACCCCAAAACTTAGTAGCTTAAGTAGCTTAAGTGCACCACCCTTCAGGAGGTGGAACATAACTCCCACTCCTTAAGCATGGGCTGCATGGAGTGACTTTCTTCCAAAGAGTATGGCACGGAATGGAGGAAAGAAAGAGTGGCTTTGCAGTGGAGAAATGTGCCAGCGACCAAGATCAACATCCACAGTGAGAAGTCGTATTGATAGTATGTCCCCCCATCTAAAGTGATGACATTGGCACTTCACCTCTGCAGTCTTCCTCCCTAAACACATCACCCCTGTCTAATCACAAGAAATTCCCAGAAAAATCCCTATTGAGGAACATGTTACAAAATACCTGACCAGTTGTCCTCAAAACTATCAGGTTCATCAAAAACAAAGAAAGTCTTTGAAACCGTCACAACCAGGTGGAGCCTAAGGAGACACAACTAAATGTGATGTGGGATCCTGGATGGGATCCTGGAACAGAAAAGGGATATTAGGGAGAAACTGAGGAAATCTGAATGAAGTATGGGCTTTTTGGTTAAAAATAACAGTATGGCTCATTCATTGTGACATATGTACCATGCTCTAATATAAGATTTTTTGGTTTTAATATGTATTATGCCCTAATATAAGATTTTTTGGTTTTGTTTTTGGGTTGTTTTTACAGACAGGGTCTTGCTCTGTCACCCACACTGGAGTACAGTGGCACAATCATAGCTCACTGAAGCCCCAAACTCCTGGGCTCAAGTAATCCTTCCACCTCAGCCTCCTGAGTAACTAGGACTACTGGTATGCCATGACACCCAGCTAAATTTTTTATTTTTATTTTTGTAGAAACAGGGCCTTGCTCTGTTGCCCAGGCTGGTCTCAAACTCTTGGCCTTAAGTGATCCTCCTACCTCGGCCTCCCAAAGTGCTGGGATTACAGGTGTAAGCCACCTCGCCTGGCCTATAAGATGTTAATAATAGGAGAAACTGGGTGTGGGGTATGCAGGCACTCTCTGTACTATCTTTTCAATGATTCTTACATCCAAAACTGTCCTAAAATAAAAGGCTTACTTTAAAAAAAAAAAAAAAAGTCAGGGAAGAGTCAGCCCAGTGCTGCTGCAGTCTCTATGGTATCATCAATGTTTCAGGTTCCTTCCAGCCTCATGTTGCTTCATCCTTATCATGTGTCTTCATCCTCAAGGTCACTTCTTGATCTAGGATGGCTGCTGGGGTTCCTGCCATAATGCCTGAGTTCCATGTAGGAAGAAGGAGAAAGAAGAGCAAATGGGCTTTCCTCCCAGATGCACTGGCCCCCTCTAGGGGTAGTCCTCAGAAGTCTCTCACTGAATAACTTCCACTCACTGGCCACCAGTAGCTGTAAGAGAGGCTGGGAATAAAGTCTTACTTAGCTGGATATATCACCATCAGGAATAAAATCAGGGTTTGGTCAACAAAAAACAGGAAAAGAAGGGAATTGCATAGGCAATCAGCAGTCTATCAGTTGCTATTACAATTCCATTTTAAAGACGAGCAAAACTGAGGCTTAGAGAGGTTGAGTGATTTGCCCATAGTCTGAGGACTAGGCTGAGAGGAAGACACATTTGAAGTCAGAAATTATGAGTCTTAAGCCTGTAGCCCTAAGCATTAAGCTATGCTGCCATATCATCAGTGTAACAATATTAATTAATTAATGATATGGTTGATGTTGCTTTGCTAAACAGGAGTCGCCACCAGCAGTGTGAATGTGGGACACTCAATTGCGATGCCATTTTGTTTGGGTTTGTCACGCACTTCCACCCAACTCTGCGTGCTGCTGATGGCTTTGTTCTCCCACCATTTGGCACCGTTTCACCCATGGTGAAATTTCTCCCCACCCTGTACTTCTGCATCACTGGCCTTCACTTAGCAGGAATTCATCTTTACATATCAAAGCCACCTCTGCCATTTTCTCCTCCGATTACAATGGTAAAGCGTAGTGGGCAAGACCACAGGCTCGCTGTTGACATTGCTTCAAGTTACTTAACCTTAACCTCTCTGCGCCTTGACTGCCTGATCTGTGAAATGGGGACGCTGATGGCATTTATCTTATAGGGTTGTTGTGAAGGTTAAATAAAATTTTAAAAAATAGATAACAAATGCAAAGCGTAGTGCCTGGGCCATAGTTAGTTCTCAACAAATGCTATTCTTTGCTGCCAGTGTGATCCCAAGTCCAAACGCAAGCTCACGTAGGACTTACCTGTGGCTCTGCAGATGATTCATGATATGCTTGAGTTACATTTTTAGGATTATCATCAAAATGAAAGCAAACAGTTTAAAAATTCCTTTGGAGAACTCATTAGCCACTACCCCCAATTCACCCTCCTTAAATTTAGAGAAAAAAGCAACAGTTTTTTAGATCTGGCCCAGACTCTAGTTCTGCCATGAACTTGTGGGGTGACCCTGCACAAGACTCTGTCCCTCTCTGGGCTCAGTTTACTCAGCCCCCTCCTGGGCCATTGATGCTGTTACCAGGGCCAAATGTGACAATTGGTTGGGGAAGAAATTTGTGATCTGCCAAGTGCCTGGGGACGGACCCTGTTCATCTGGGGTAAACAGGTCCTGGTGATAATTAGAAATAAGCTTCCTAACCCAGGAAATTTTCCCTCTAAGGGCTGGGATTTGCAGGTCCCAGCTCTCCTGGGTCTGTCCTAAACCTGTTATGTGGCTTTAAGTAAAGCCCTTCCTCTCTCTGATCCTTAGTGTCCCATCTGCTTACTGAGGTGTCCCCTGGTTCCATCCCAGACAGAGAAGTTAAGTGATTTGCCCAAGGTCACACAGCAGTACATCATGAAGAGCCAGACTCTGGGTCCAGTGCTCTTTCTGCCCAGAACTACTCCACAGCTGCCACAGAACTACTACACAGAGGGCCACTGCTCCATTGCACAGTCTCCCCTTAACCCCCAACAATGCTGTCTCCCTAGCCACCACATTGGCCAAGGTGAACTGGGTGGCAAACACCAAAAAACTGACTAACCAAGGAGACCAGCAGTGGATTTATTGAAAGGCATTCCCAGGATGAGGGAAGAGCAAACCCCCAAAACGAGTAATCTTGTGGGAAGAACAGGAAAAGACATCTCTGGGGAGCTCAGGGGCAGGGCCTGTGGCTTTCCTCTCTAGGGCGCTGGCCAGGAATGATGCATCTCCAGCCACTCTCTGTCTGTGTGCCCCATTCAAGTTTCAAATTTCCAATAGAGACTGCTGACTGCCCAGCCTGCAGTCAGGGTCTGTTAACACCAGTGAATCAGCTATGGTCAGAGGATTGCGTGCACAATTCAGACATGGCCAGTGGGAACACCACAGTGATAACCACCCCAGTTTGTGTCCATGACACACATTCCCACCTCCATGTATGTGCACAAGCCATTGCCTTCCTCTAGAGGGAAACAGGAAGTAGTTCTCAGAACTGGGAACAGAAATAAATGCATATTTTCATTTTCACAAACCTTCCTGTGGGTTTAACACTTATAAGCACTGTGATACTCAGAGCCTGGCTTTAGGTGGTTTCACAGGCAGGGATTTGGAGGGAAATGAACTAATTTTGTTTTCCCAGAAATGCATGCAAGCCTTGCTCAGCCTACAAACATTCGTCTCTAAGAAAACCAAACTTCCTTCCTGGGAGGCTCAGCCCTGTTGCGCCTTCCAGCAGGCACAACCAAACTCACACACTAGAAATGGTGATCATGATGATGATAACACATCTAGCTAACATTTTTTGAGTCACTCTACTAGGTATCTGACCTGCATCTCTCCTGTAATAGGAGGTATTGTTGGTAGCCCCATTTTATGGGTGAGAAAACTGGGGCTCAGAGAGCTTGAGTAACATATTTCAAGGTCGCACAGCTAGTGAGAAGCAGAGCCAGAATTTGAATCCTAATATAGTTAGAGCTGCAAGGGCCCCCCGCCAAACACATCTAGAACACAGGACCATTTAGCAGATGGGGCAGCTGGGGCCCATGCAGAGGAAGAAGTTGGATACGTACATTTACAGTGCTCCCGCCAAGAGTTTCACCTTCATTAGCTCATTGACCATTGGAGGAAAGCATCCCTCCTCCCATCTTATACATGTGGACACTGCAGCTCAGCAAAGGGGAGTCCCTCAACCAGGGTCACATAGCTGGTGAGTGGCAGAGCTGGGATTCTAGCCAGGCCTAAGGTTGTGATTTTTCCTGTCTTCCCTGGGGTCTCAGATTCAGGCCTGGCTCCTGCACCCTTGGCCCATACTCTGCCGTGGGGGTGAGGGCCTGCACCAGTGGGGAGCCTGCCTGAACTCGCTGCTTGGGGAGCTGAGGGTAGATAGTGGGTAGCCAGGAGCTGGCTCTCTGGGAGTCCTGATGAGCAGGGGTTGGCAGAGGGGCAGGTACTGCAGCCTCCTAAGAGAGGAGAGGCTGGGACTCGTGGGACCTCCAGAGCTGGGACAGTTTCTGCCTGATGTTGCCTCCCTGCAGGAACCAGGCTTCAAGTCCTCTGTGCTCTCTGAGCCTCAGTTTCCCCATATGTACATGGGGGGGCGGTGGGCTTAGTGGTTGCTAAGCACTCTTTTAGCTCTGACAATGTAGGATTCTAGTATGCCCATATTAGTCATCTATTGCTACGTAACAAATTATCACAAACTTAGTGACTTACCACCCATTTATTTTCTCACAGTTTCTGCAGGTCAGAAGTCTTGGCATGAAATGATTGGCTTCTCTGCTTAGGGTCTCACCAGGCTGAAATCACCATGTCAGCTGGGCTGTGATCCTTTGTGCAGCTCAGGGTCCACTCTAAGTTCCTTTGGTTGTCAGCACAGTTCAGCTTCTTGTGGTTGCTGGTCTGAGGCGCATGTTTCCTTGCCAGCTGGGAGCTGGGGGGCCACTCTCAGTTCCTAGAGGTCACCTCGGGTCCTAGCCTTCTTTCGTGTCCCTACTTCCCCCACATCCCACATCCAATACATCCCCTGTTCACTCTACATTCAGGGTAGATCCAGAAAGATCCAGAATCCCACACCCCTCAGCCCCCACCGCCTCTACCCCAGTCCAACTCCTTCATCTCCTGCCAGGACTATTACAGTGGCCTCCTCCCTGCAGCCTTGCAGCCCATTCTCCACTTGGTAGCTGGAGTTGGGGGAAGGTGTTAAAATGCAAGTCTGATCCTGTCCCACCTCTGCTCAGATTCCTCCCACGGGTTCTCAGAGGAAAAACCAATGTCCTCGGCCAGGTGCAGTGGCTCATACCTGTAATCCCAACGCTTCAGGAGGCTGAGGTGGGCAGATCACCTGACGTCAGGCATTTGAAACCAGCCTAGCCAACATGGCAACACCCCGTAGAGACATGGCAAAACCCCGTCTCTACAAAAATACAATGGGCATGGGGGCACATGCCTGTAGTCCCAGCTGCTTGGGAGGCTGAAGCAAGGGAATTACTTGAATCCAGGAGGCGGAGGTTGCAGTGAGCCAAGATTGTGCCATTGCACTCCAGCCTGGGTGACAGAGCGAGACTCCATGTCAAAAGGAAAAAAAACCAATGTCCTCACCATGATGTATGTGACCCTATACCATCTAGCCTCATTCCACACGGAGCACACCTCCTAGCCCTCTCCCCTCACGGCCTTCACTCCCTCCTTGATGGCCTCCATGCTGTTCCTCAAACACTCCAGGCACATACTGACTCTGTTTCCTCAGCCCAGAACACTCTTCCCTGCAGACACCCCCTACCTCCTTCTGGCCTCTCCTGAAATATCACCTAGTCGGTGAAGCCTGCTCTGACCACCCTGTTTAAAAGCATGAGATCTGCTTCTAATAAAGTTACCCTTACCACGAGCTCCAGCAATTCCACTCCGTGGTAGTTACCCAAGAGAAATGAAAATATGCATCCACACAAAGAGTTGTTCACAAATGTTTATAGTAGCTTTATTTGTAATAGCCAAGAAATGGGAACAACCTGTATGTCCATCAACAAGTTGAATGAATAAACAAAATATTGTGTATCCACACTGTGGAATACTATTCGTCAGTAAAAAGGAACAAGCTACAGATACACTCAGCAACACGGGTGAATCTCAACCAAGTCCATGATGCTGACTGAGAGAAGCCAGACTCCATTTGCATGAACTCTGGAAAAGGCAAAGCTGATCTACAGTGAAAGAAAACTGATCTGTAGTTTCTTTGGGTGGGAGCGGGTGGGAGTCAGGGGTTGACTGTGAGGGGGCATGAAGGAACATGGTGGGATGATACAGGAATTCTAGCACTTGTTTGTAGTGCCATACAACTGTCAAAATGCATCCAACTGTACACCTAAAATGGGCCAATTTTATTGTTTATCAATTAAACCTCAATAAAAAAAGGAAAAAAAAATCTCTAGTTTCCCATCCTTCCCTGCTTCGTTTTCCTCCTTAGCATTTTCACTCTGGCAAGTGTTGTCTGTGTCCCCTCTGGAATGTCAGCTCCTCGAGGGCAGGGATTTTTATCTGTTTTGTTTTCTGTTGCATCTTCAATTCCTAGAAGAGTGTTTGGCACACAGTAGGTGCTCAGTGGATATTGATGAATGAAGGAATGAATTCAGTCCCTGCAGGCCGATTCATTGACAGGGATGGCTGTTTTGGAGTGTCCATACACCCACCTGGAGGGTGCAGAACAAAGGCGAGATGGGAGGGCCTGTGAGACTGTGGGCAGCAGCATCATTCCATCTGGGGCCGTGTCATTGCTCAGGCATTTGGACAACGCCATGCCCACCAACCACCTTGGCGGGTGGCCCAGCCCAGAACCTGATGTGCATTAGCTGGGATTTCCTTTGGGTGCTGTGTGTGTGGAAACCCAAATATGACCGTAGAGGGTGGAGCCACAAAACCAAGCTGGGCAGAGCCCACAATGTGGCATGAGGTTGTCCAGGGGTGGTAGCTGGCTGGGCCTGCAGGCTTGCTTGTCTGTCTCTGTTTCAGGTTTCTTGTCTACTTTCACTTTACTTCAAGTGTATTTTTATTTTTTCTGCACAGATAACACATTCACATGATTCAAAATCAGAGGGGTGAGTGCCGGGGGCCTCTGCCCTCCCTGGCTGTAACCTCAGTCACATGGCTTCCCCCTTCTGAGACTATGCTGGAGGAAATGGGAACCGTGCCCACTTCACCATGACGCCCCCTCCCAGGAACAAACTCCCCTGGAGCAGCTGGCTCTGTACTGGACACACAGTTGGTGCTTGGGGCTTGGTAGGTGTTCACTAGCTGGTTTATATATACATTATTCTTCCAATGGTTTAAATGTGTAAATATTGACAACAAATTACCTTTTTTTTGAGACACAGTCTTGCTCTATTGCCCAGGCTGGAGTGCAGTGGCACAATCTCGGCTTAGTGCAACCTCAGCTCCTGGGCTCAAGAGATTCTCCTGCCTCAGCCTCCCGAGTAGCTGGGACTACGGGCGCCCGCCACTACGCCTGGCGAATTTTTGGATTTTTAGTAGTGACAGGGTTTCACCATGTTGGCCAGGCTGGTCTTGAACTCCTGACCTCATGATCCACCCACCTCGGCCTCCCAAAGTGCTGGGATTACAGGTGTGAGCCCGGCCTACAAATTACATTTTTAAAAACCTGTGCAGTGTATTCAATGCTAGTCCTGATAGTGCCCCAGTGCCCAGGATTAAGGGATTTGTCCTATTAGCAGACACTGAGGTGGGGGTGGCCCAACAATCCACCCAGTGCAGAAGTAGCAAAGGTGGGATTTGAACCCAGGTAACCTGGCTCCAGGTGCTCATAATCATCACACCTTATCAGAGACCTGGGGCACCGGTGGTTAAGGGAGGGCACTGTTTGATAGTGAGACCACACACACACACACACACACACACACACACACACACACGTGCACGCGGTGACAGGACAGGGCTGGGCAAGACTTGGGCTTGAATCATAACTGCAATGTAATCTCAGTGAGGCAGTTGTCATCTCTGAGCCTCAGTGTCCCCACCAGTAAAGTAGCTACTGAGCAGGGGTGAAATTAGAAACAAACCAAGAAAAAGATTTGCAAGCTGCAAGGGCTGCAGGCCTGTAGAGGATTAAGGGATTTATCCTGCCGGTGGACACTGAGGGAGGAGGGACGATAGGTGGGGAGGGAGGTCTGGGACATCCAGCAGGCCCTGTTTGCCCTTAAGAACCTTCCAGGACTGCCTGGCCCAGCTGTCAAGTGGCCTTGATCCCAGCCCAGAACCAGGCTGGCAGACTCCAGACAGAGCCCCCTGGCTCCAGCTCGGTGCCCCAGGGAGGGTAGGGGCCCAAGCTAGGGGCTGGGCTAGGCTATTTTCAAACGCCAGAAGGCCAAAGAGAAGGCCCCAGCTCCCTTCTTCCCACATAGGCCCTGCCCCCTCCACAGCCTGGAGTACTCCTTTCCTGTCCTAGAACCTCCCTAGAGACCACAAATGCTTCACAGCTCAACTGGAGAAACTAAGGAACAGAAAGGATCGCCCAGCTAGAACTTGAACCCAGACCTCCTAATTTCCAAGAGCTAGTTCTTTCCAGCATTCACTCACTCATTTTCACTCACTTCTTTATTCACAAATGTTTATGGAACACCTACTCTTCCCCTGAGACTGAGGACACAGCATAGAGCAAGGCCAAGTCCCTGCCTGCTGAGCTGCACTCTAGTGAGAGATCCAGAAGAGAAACAGACAATGTGGCCTCTGGTTAATATAAGCCAGGAGGTGATATGTGCTAGGAAGAGAAATAAACCAGACCAGGGAAGTAGAGACTGTTGGATGCTGACTGCTTAGCTGGAGGGGCAGGGGGGTTGTGGTGGGTGGGTAGGGAAGGCCCCTCTGAAGAGGCAGAGACGGAAATGAAGTGACAGAATGAGTCGTCAGAATATCTGGGTAGGATCGATACTAGTAAAGGCAATGGCAAGTGCAAAGGCCCTGAGGTAGGAATGTGTCCGAGGTGTTCCTGGAACAGGAAGGAGGCAGCATAGCTGCAGCAGAGTAGGTAAAGGGGAGACTGGAGGAGTAACAGAGTCCCAGATCATGAGGGCCTTGTGGAGGAGTTAGGCCTTTGGGTTTTATTTCAGGCTGTCTGGCAAGACAGACCCTCACATTGTTGAAAGGCTCCAGCAGCCCCACACCATCTGGCCCTGGTGCTTCAGGCCCAGCCCCACCCACCTTCTCTCTGTTCCTGGAATCTACTCCTCCCACCACAGGGCCTTTGCACATGCCCTCCATCTAGAATCATTTTCCACTCCTATCTTTCTTCTCCTCATTGTCTCCTACCTATCCTTCACATCTCAGCTTAAATATCTTTGGCTTCTCAGATCAACCCGGCCAGGTCAGCAATCTCTCCTTCCAGAATCTACCCTCAATGGTCATAAAATTATTAGGATGATCAATTAACGTCTGTCCACAACCTAGGCTGTGAGCTTCCCAAGGGTAGGTGTTTTGGTCCATTTTGTTCACTGCAATATCCTCAGGGTGGGACAAGTAGTTGGCACATAGGAGGCCTCAATAAATATGTGCTGCATTTGTAAACAAACGAGTAGCACAAACACTTTATAAAGATCATCTCGTTTCATTCAATTTTATCCAATTTACAGAAGCTCAGAGAACGAGGCAACTTGACTAAGGTCAGACAGCAAGGATGGAAGAGCCAGGACTGCAGCCCAGATTTTTTTTTATTTCCAAAACTGAGAACTTTCCCTAGTTCTTTACCTGCACACATAGGTAAGTTGTTTGAAAATCAGCTACAATAATTCCTCCATATCTGTACTCATGCCCTGTGTAATGTGACTAAAAGATGGATTCTAGGCCAGGCGTGGTGGCTTACGCCTGTAATCCCAGCACTTTGGGAGGCCAAAGCAGGCAGATCACGAGGTCAAGAGATCGAGACCCATCTGGCCAACATGGTGAAACCCCGTGTCTACTAAAAATACAAAAATTAGCTGGGCATGGTGGCGCGCACCTGTAGTCCCAGTTACTCAGGAGGCTGAGGCAGGAAAATTGCTTGAACCGGGAGGCGGAGGTTTCACTGAGCCAAGATCGCACCACTGCACTCCAGCCTGGGAGATGGAGCCAGACAAGCCAGACTTCTTTTCAAAAAACAAAAACAAAAACGAGAGAGAGAGAGAGACAGTCTATTTCTCTATCCTTTGAATCTGACTTGGCATGTCACTTGGGCTATAGGACATTTATAATCTTGACACAAGTAGAGGCTCAAAATGCACTGTGCATTGGAGCTTATCTTCTCTTGCTGAATGTGGAACCCTGAGGTCACCATAAGAATGCGCCCAAGCCAGCCTCATCAAAACAAGTGGAGGCACCCCAGCGAACAGCCTGCCAACTGCTAGGTATGTGAGTGAAGCCCTCCCAGATCCCCCACCCTCAGCTGACTTCAGCAAGGCAAGTGAACCCAGGTAAAACCAGAACTGCCCAGCTAAGCCCAGGCCAGACTGCCACTTCACACGGGCCAATAAGTGGTTTTAGGCTTCTGGGCTTAGAGTGGTTTGTTATGCAGCAAAGCCTCACTGATCCACATACCTGGTGGACACACCCTCTGCAGACAACACACTCTCAAGAGTACACAGATGTGCCTTCATAAATGGCCTCCATAGAAAGTCTGTTGCCGCCACACAGACACTCACACACCCCTTGCAGACCACACACACACACACACACACACAGCCATCACTCAACCCCAAACACCCCTTTATTTAGACAACTTTCCTGGCTGCTTGCATGTCAATGTCAACGCCTAACTGGGAATGGGTGAGTCAATACTGCCCAAGCTCTATGTCGCTGGCACTGCCCAGCCCAGGGCTGGGAGTGGAAAAGGCACCCAGTAGATTTGTGTTGAATGAATGGATGAATAAAGCGAAGGGCATGGAATGAGCCAGAGGTTACCACCAGTGGGTAGACAGGAGAGGATCTGGCAGCTACAGGATGGGGTGGGGACAGGAGCTGGGCATCTGGATGTGAGAGACTGTGCAGGGTGTGGTTAAGAACCCAACTGCATGGGTTCGAATACTGCCTCTGCCACTTATTAGCTGTGTGACCCTAGCCTTGGACTCTCTTGGCCTTAGTTTCCCCATCTGTGAAATTGTGATAAAAATATGACCCCTTTCAATGGGTCTTTGGGAGGATTTGATGGGATAATACATGGAAGTTCTTCTCACGCCCTTGGAACATAACAGCCGTTTACTACCCTTACCCACCGAGACCCTCTTCCTCCTATGGTACTTGCTCTGGGAAACCCACTCCCTAGCTCCCCTTGCTCCGCTGCCATCCACAGCCTCCACTCTATCCCACAGCTCTTGTGAGCCCCTCAAAGGATGGGGAGATCATTGCTATGTACCCAGCACCCACAACACAGCCCCAGACAACATGGTTAAGGAGTGATTGCAGAATGACAAAATGATCCTCATTTTACAAATAAGTAAATCTGGGCTCCCTGAGGTCCTGAGATTCCTAGAGGTGCTGAGGTGTTCCCAGGTTAATGCAGAGGCTGGGGTTGTGGAGCTTCAGTTATCATCCCTCTTGGAAACCCACATGGGCAGGGATATCACCTATTTGGCTACCTTCCTACTCTGCCCAGCACAGCTCCTGGCACATAGTGGATGCTCACAAATCTTTATTTTACAGATTGTATTTGAGATTCTATTTTTAAAATTGGCTCCAATTTTTTTTAAATGGACAGGGATGCTTCTTTAAAAGCACTTGAAGAGTTTCAGGATGTGTAATGTTAACTATGGGGAGACTGAGAGTGTCAAAGAATTAAGAGAATTAAGGATGGGTTAAGAGGAAACTGAGCAAATGAAAAAAAGCAAAGCGAGTAGTAACTCCAAGAAGAACAAAGAGTTGTACAAGAAAGGAAATGTAACCAAAATATGTGACTTGGCTTGAAAGGAAACAGTATTTATATAGTCATAATAGAAATAACACTAAAATCCACTTCACAAAAAATTGTGATAAATGCCAATTGAAAGGGGGGAACCAAAAGCTAAATCTTTCTTGATAATAATGATTATGAGAAGAAAAAGTTTGACTACTCACTGGGTGATGTTCATTATTCTAAGCCTTTTACATCTTGAATCCTTATAACAATCCAATAACCTCAGCACTATTATTATCACCCTCATTTTACAAATGAGAAAACTGAGGCCCAAGGAGGTTAAGTTACTGCCCAAGGTAATACAGCCAGAAAGAGGAAGGGCTGGGATCCAAAGCCAGGCAGCCAGGCAGTGGAGGCCACACTATGAAAACATCAGACCAGAAAGTCAGTCAATATGTGCCTAAAATTGGTCGGACACACTGGCTCACGCCTGTAATCCCAGCACTTTGGGAAGCCAAGGTGGGTGGATCACTTGAGGTCAGGAATTCAAGACCAGCCTGGTCAACATGGTGAAACCCCGTCTCTATAAAAAATACAAAAATTAGCCAGGCGTGGTGGCGCGCACCTGTAGTCCCAGCTACTTAGGTGGCTGAGGCAGGAGAATCACTTGAACCTGGGAGGCAGGGGTTACAGTGAGCCAAGATCACACCACTGCACTCCAGCTGGGGCAACAGAGCAAGACTCTGTCTCAAAAAATAAATATATATATATATATATATGCCTAAAATTCATCAAGAAAACAGCAGGAAAAGCAAGTTATTTAAAAATATGGAGGAAAGTACCAGAAGAAATAGTTTAAGAAGTTGTAAGTGGTTGCTTTTGGCGAGCAAGGCTGATGTAGAGGAAAGCTGCTTGTTAGTACTGATATATATGGATATAAAAATATGTCCATGGTGGGCAGGCAGGAATCAGCAGGAGAGCGATGCAAGAAAACTTTCTGAGGTGATAATGCTTGATACCCTGATAGGGGTTTGGGGTACAGTATGCATTTGTCTAAATTCAGCAAATGGTACTTTTAAGATCTGTGCATTTCATTCCATGTAAATCTTACCTACAGAGGAACAAAACAAACAAATATTGAATTCTAGCTAATGGCATGCATACTAAAGTGACTTTAAGGGAAGTATACTGATATTTGCAACTTACTTTTAAAAGCTTTATTAAAAAATGAGTTGTATTAATGGATGGAGAGATGGGTAGATTCCTGATAGAGCAAATATAGTGAAATATTAACAAGTGTGCATTAGTAGGTGGGTATATGAATGTTCACTGTATAATTCTTTCAACTCTATGTTTGAAATTTTTCTTAATAAAATGTTGGAAGAAATATATGAGTGAATTATCTGAAAAATAATATTACCTTTATTTTTTTATTTTTATTCTACTTTAAGTTCTGAGATACATGTGCAGAATGTGCAGGCTTGTTACATAGGTATGTATGTGCCATGGTGGTTTGCTGTACCCATCAACCAATATTATCTTTTTAAAAACCTGGATAGGGTGTTCACTCCTTTTTTTTTTTTTTTTTTTTTTTTTTTTTTGAGAGGGAGTTTTGCTTTGTCACCCAGGCTAGAGGGCAGTGGTGCGATCTTGGCTCACTGCAACCTCCACCTCCAGGGTTCAAGCGAATCTCATGCCTCAGCCTCCCAAGTAGCCAGGATTATAGGTGTCCGCCACCATGCCTGGCTAATTTTTGTATTTTTAGTAGAGACGGGATTTCGCCACATTGTCCAGGCTGGTCTCAAACTCCTGGCCTCAAGTGATCAGCCCGCCTTGGCCTCCCAAAGTGCTGGGATTACAGGTGTGAGCCACCACACCCGGCCGGGTGTTCAGCCCACCCAGATGGACCAGCCTGGATGGACCAGCACAACTGTAAGCCCTCCTACATGCACATCTAATTGGCGGCCAGCTGCAGCCACACTCTCACCTACATCCTATGACCCTACCCTGGGGTCCTAGAGTCAAGGACCTATAGCCAAATTCCTCAGCCCTTTCCTGGTCCCCTGTACACAGGTTATCAGGTAAGATGGGGGGTGGGGGGTCTCCTTGAATGTTTCAGTAGCAGGAACAGAACTATTTAACCAAGGACAGGAACAGGCCTCTGCAGCTACACTCCATCCTCTGCCAAAAAGGTAAGCTGAGGTCCGTGGGGGGGCTGCCTTTCCCAGGGCCCATCCACCTTCATGATAGAAGTGAGCAGCCAGGTTGCCTGGTTCCCAAATCCACGTGTATATAATTAGCTGGTGGGAAATGGATCAGGGAGCAGATCTCATCTCTGCCTAATTAGGGGCTAGGCAGCTGGGGCCAGGCTGGCCTGGGGGAGCTGCTTCCAAGGGCTGGGCAGCCCCAGGAGACAGGGCAGCAGCTGCAGGCCCTCCGAGGGCTCACACTCCAACTGGAGGCAGAACAATAGAGGGGCTGTTTCCACAGATCCCAGAGGCTGCAGGGTTGGGGGAGGGAGGAGTGCAAAAGCCCCCCACCCTGCTCCCTCCACAGAGGCCTGCAGGGAAGGCAGGAGGCTCCAGAATCCTGGAACAGGGGGAGCCCTCCCAAGACCAAGCCATAACCATTGGAGAAGACTCAATCTGGCACCTTCCCCACTTCCAAGAATCCCTCCCTGCTCTCTCCCCAACAGACCCTCCCAATGGATTTATGGAAAGGCATTCTCTTTTCAGCTATCCCCTGGCCCAGCTCCTGGGAACAGCTCTGGTTTTAGGGCAGAAGTCCCTGAGTATATCTGCTTTACATTCTATGATTATTTATGTGCTGAATGTTTAGTTGTCCATTCTCTTCTCCAGACTAGGACAGGGGCCATGTCTGTCTTATCCACTGCTGGGCACCCAGTAGATGCTCAGTAATAAAGTGACCAGAAGAAAAGGCTGCCAAGATGAGGAAGAGTGGTGGGGTACATGTTGGGAGAACCAGGAATCCAGACTGTGATGTGTCTGGCAGGCAAGAGTGTGACCCCAGGCTGTCCTGCAGACCTGCTATGTGACAGTCTACAAGTCGCTATCCTTCCCTGAGCTCAACATCCCGCCCTGTCAATATATCTGGTCCTCAAAAGGCTACCTTGAGGATTCAAGCACTGAACCCTCCTTCAGAAACAAGGTGTCACCCACCAGTCCTGTGACCTGAACCTCAATTTCTTCACATGTAAAATGCAGCCAGCCCACCCACCTTCTTGGGTTACTCGGAGGCTGCCAGGTCACAGCAAGGGACAATGACTAGCCCTGAATTCTAGCAGTGTTGCCTAGGAAATCTAGTCTCTGACACCTCAAAGGGCACCACATCTGCAGATCCTGCCTGGATTCTCTCTCCTGACACCATCACTCCTTCAGCATGGGGACCCTGGAGGCCCAATTCCTGCATTGTCAAAACTGCTGGGCACCATGGGGGGTTGTGGGTAGGTCACCACCCTCCTCATGCTTGTCTCCCCACCTGTATCACGAGCTCCAGTGTCATGAGCTGGAACATCATCCTCTTCTAGAACCCAATTTTCCCTTCTTTCCCCAAACTGCCCAGGCCCATCCCAGGTCCCTGGGGGCTAGTTGTAGACAGGCAGACAGACAGAGAGATGGACAGCTGGGCTGACCTGGATGTTTGTCAACAGTCCAACGGAAATCTCCTCTTTATGCTTAAAATAAAACCTACATCAAACCTGTCACCAGGGCCCCCATTAGAGCTTCCTGTTTCTGAGTGCTGCAGCCAAGGCAGCCTGTGAAAGGAAGCGCCACCCACCCCCTCTCCACTCCCACCATGGGGCACCAGAGAGGCCACCCCCGCTTTCGCCCTTTGTAGGCCCAGCCCTAGCCCTAGCTGCTCCACTAGCCAAGGTGGGGTCTCCTAGTAGGTAACTGACCTGGAGGGACACTGGAAGAAGCTGAGGCCTTGAAGCCCAGTGCCAGCCCCTTCCTTCCCCTCTCCCCAGGTATTGGAATATAGCATGAAGGGCCCAGAATGCACCAGCGCCCCAACCCAAGGAGGACTGTGCCGCCTAACTCTCCCACTGAGGCCCAGAGGGAGACTGGCTTGTCCAAGATCACCAGGCAAGGCCACTCATTTTGTGCCGTCCACCCCAAGTCTCTCTTCCTCCAAAAACTCCCACTTCCCATCCTCACTCTCTGGTCTGTGTGACCTCAAGTTCAGGATTTGCCCTCTCCGAGCTTCCTGCCCCCTTGAGAACTGGGCAGGGCTTGGATGGAACACTCATGGTTGGGGAGAGTCTATGCACCCCATCGGCCTTTCCCCTGCAGGCTCCCTTCCTGGTGCAGGGGAAAGACCCCATTCCTACTCCCAGCTCCATTCCAGCTCACTCATGGCTGGATCTCAGTTTCCTCCTCGATGAGGCAGGCCTGCTAGCCTTCCAGGAGAGTTATGAGAACCCACCACGGGGACACGTCTCCAGCCAGGCCAGCCGCTATCATCATGCCCCACCACTAGATCTCGGAGTGAACAATTACTGTTTTGATGGCCCCACCCCAAGACTTCTCTCACCCCTTCTCTTGTGAACACAGAAGAGTCTGAAGGCCCAGCCCTTGAGAAACAAGCATTTGTGTTTATTGACCAAGGAGAGGGAAGTCAAAGCAATGCAGACTCCTAACCAGTCCCTCCTATAGTCTGCCCACCTAGGCCAGCTGCCAAGGACTAGGAAGAGCAGTGGATAGGCCCCTCCCCACTGCCCTGACCCCAGGGTGAGTTCTGCTGGGTAAGGAAGAGGAAGTCAGCAAAGGACAGAGGCCAAGGAAGGAAGGAGGAAACAGAGCCGCTTGGGAGACAGGATTGAGGAGATCCCTTGGCCCCTCACTCTCAGTGGGGAGGGCAAAGCATCCCAAATGCAGCCCCACAAGAGGAACTAAGCAGGAGTACACTCATGTCAAAAACTTTGTATTGGGGGAGGCGGGAGGGGGTTCTCAGGTGTCCAAAGTCAAGAGCAAAACCCTCGGAGAGTCAGTCCTTGCCCAAGAATGCTGGTCCAGTCTCTAAGCCTTTGCCTCCATACCAAGTTCACACCAGGGTGGAGCCTCTGACATGGCCATCCAGAGAATGGATGCAAGAGAGGTCCAGGGACCACTTGCCTCTGTAAGATCTGTCCTGTGGCGAATTCCAGGCCCAGTGGTGCCTAGCCTTCAGCTGCTGGGCTCTCCCGTGCCTGCCTTAACCCATACAGCCACTTGATCACGCGGGCATTGCGCTCCACCACCGACACGCCATAGGGAACGCGCTCCCGGGCCCGCTCCTCAATAGTAACCGAGCTGCGGCGGGAGCAGCCCCCTTCAGAGCTGCCCGGCCCAGCACTGGGCCCTGCCAGGGACACGATATCCGAGCTGGCCCGTGCCAGGTGGGCCACACCCAACCCTCTTGCCTCCTCCGGGTCCAGGCCGCAGAAGTTAAAAAAGCGCTCAAGGTCAGCGGCTGCCCTAGAAAAGCGCTCGCTCACGTCCGACTTAGAGCGTTGCAAACCCGGCGGCCGGGCTGGGCTGGAGGCGGCGGCAGGGCCCGGTGATGGGCAGGGACGGGCAGGCGAGGCAGGCAGGGGGCGGACGTCCACTCGGCGGACCGCAGAGGTACTGGGCGGCGGTCGTGGAGGGGTGGCTGGGGGAGGATGGCCGGCTCCCTCTGCCCGTCCAGGGGTACGGCTGGCCTCGGCAGGGGACACGGGACTATCACACAAGTTGATGAGGCTGCTGAGGATGTCCAGGTCCAGCTGGGGCCGTCGGCAGGGGCCAGGCAGGGCTCGGCGGCTGGGCGTGAGCACTGTGCGGCGAGTCTCAGGGCTAAAGAGTGGCTGTTTGGACAGCAGGGGCTGCACAGGTTCCTGGCGGGTGTTGGCCACATGCAGGCTCTTGACGTACTTGGCCTTGTCGGCCTCCAGGCGCTCCACAGCACTCGGTTTCCGGACTCCACCATCTGCCGGCCTCCGTAGCAGGTAGCCAGGGACCTTGGTCCGCAGGCGGCAAGGTAGGGCGGGGGCAGACGGGGCTCCAGGGCTCAGCGTGTCCACAGGCATGGCTGCTGCATATCCCGAGGGCTTTAGTCTGAGGAGACTGGAGAAATGAGGAGCCAGAGATCCGGGCAGAAAGTAGGCAGCTGGACACCGGCAACTGCTGCAGTGAAGGAGAGAAAAAAAAGAAAAGCCGAGCGCGCTCAGACAAAGAGGCTCAGCCACCGCTGAGAGAGGATAAGACGCCTTCCCTATTATAAGGTAGAGACCACGCCCCTCCATAAGGAGCCAATCAGCAGGCACAAGGCAACAGCTGCGGGGCCTCAGGCCCCACCCACACCCCCTCCCTCCTGCCCCGGGGGAACCAGGCCCAGCTGAGGCCAAGAGAGGAAAAAGGGTGCTAGAGAAGAAAGACCTGGGCAACCTGAGCAGAAAAGACAGGGCAAGGCACGCGCTAAAGGGAGCAAGGGAGGCTCCAGGCTCTGTGCTAAGCACCAGTCAACTCAACCTCAGGTCCTCTCAACAGCCCCATTTTTTGGATGGAGAAACTGAAGCCCAGAGAGGCAACCAACTTGCTCAAGTTAACCCAGCGAGTAGGTGGCTCTGCCCCTTACCACCAAAAAGGAAGATGCTGGCATAGGGGTGTAGGGTTAAATGACCAAGAAAAAGTGCTCCAGCCCACACCCCACCTGGACTCCCCACAGGGAGCCTGGTACCACCTCTACCCCTCACCCATCCAGGCAGGAAGCTGCCCTGTGCCATCCACCCGCCTAGACATGCCAGGCCCCAGGCAAAGGGCAGAGCTTATAGGGAAGGAGCAAAGAAAATCTCCACCCCTGCCCCAGTGGAGTCCAGACAACTTCCTGTATGGAACTGGATGGCCCACGGTGATCCACAAATGCCTGTCACGTGGAAACGTCAGCCCTGAGCTATGCTGTGCTGAGAGAAGCTGGAAATGTCCAAAATCACACAGCCCTGCATGGAGGCATCCGGCAGACCCTCGATCTGCCTGCAGCCATGGAATGGGCACTCACCTGGGAGGAGGGCATACACCTGGATGCACAAGTGTCTACGTGGTCACCCAAGTGTCAGGGCCTGATGCCCCAGACATCAAGCCAACCCTGACCCTGTTTCCAAGGAAGGGCCAAGCCCACAGAGTTACCCCACAAGGCCCCTTGGAGATGGGACAGAAGAAAACCCATACACCAAGTCCCAAACATTCTCATCTGTAAAATGGAGGGGGCAGGTACTTAATCTGGGTGCTTCCCAAGAAGGCTTGCAGTTCAAGCCATGTAGACCTGTGCTGTCCAGCTCAATAGCCAGCAGCCACATGTGGCTATTCAACCTTAACTTTAAATTTAAATGAAATAAAAACATAAAATTCAGTTCCTGAGCCACACGAGTGGTATTTCAAGTTCTCAATAGCCACATGTGGCCAGTTGCCACTGTATTTGGCAGCACAGAGTAGAGCATTTCCATCCATGGTAGGAAGCTACATTGGACAGCCCTACCTAGACATCCAAAAATCCAGAAGGGAGCGAGTCTGGATTGGGGTGGGAAGGCAGGGATCTCTGCTGGGTGCCATCCTCCCTATAACCTCCCACAAGCCTGTGGGTCGTTGTGCAGATGGAGAAACTGAGAGTCAGAGAAGTGACTTTTCCAGGTCCCAGAATAGATAACTAAGGCACTGATTTCAATACCACATCCTGTTTCTCCCTGGCGCTCCTGACCCCCTCCCGGCACTATTCCTTTTCTCCTTATCACCTGCACAAGTACTCTATTTGTGTATGGTTATTTTACTCTGTTGTCCCCATCCCCCTAAAATATCAGCTCCATGAGGGCAGGGGTGTGTGTGTGTGGGAGGGGGGTTGGCTATTTTGTTCACTATACCCCAGTTTCAAGATATTGCCCTAGACACATACTAAGGCAGAATATTCAATAAAAATTTATTGAACTGAAATATTTATGAGAGCCAGATGTGAACTGGGTGATCAGGGATGAACTAGAGACATCTAGGTACCCTGCCTGCTGCAGGCATATGGGTCCAAGGTGGTAGGTGTATTGTTCCAGGAAGCTGGAAATCCAGGAGTACATAAAAACTCTAGATTCTTAACTGTCAGTATATTCAATAATAATGATTAAAACATTGCATATGCAGCAAACAAAATATGTCTGCAAACATATCTGTCCCCTCCTCCTCCATCTGGCCCCCAACCACCAGCTGGAGACCTCTGCAGCAGCCATAAGTTGGGAATAGATCCTTGGGTGCTGCTCCCAAGGCAGAAGAGATGGAGTGGATGGGAAAGGAAGCCTGGCTCCACCAGGGCCGAACCCAGGAGACCTCAGGTGGGAAGGACCTGACAGGAAAGGAGCATAGTAGAGGCAGCCAAACTCTGCCCCACCCCCAGGCCGCCACCTCCCAAACCAGTCCAACCCGTCCGCAGTGGCAGTTCCCTTGCGGGCACCATCCGGATAAAGAGGGAGAAGGAGGTCAGACGGGCGGAGCCCGGGCAGAAGTCCCGTGCACGACCCCGATCGGGTCCCCAGCCCCTCTGGCCCGATCTGCTGGCCCTGGGGTCCCCTCTGGCAGGGCCGGGACAGATGCGAGAGCCAACCCCGGGATTGGAGCCGCGGGCCCGCCGGCCTTCGGCTCGCCCACCCGCCCGCTGCGCGCCTTGCGCAAGCAGCTTCGCCTCTTTACAGACTCGGTTACCTTATCCGTGAAATGAGGTTAAAAATAGACCTTCCTGAGCCTCCAGGTCACGATAAGGATGGAGAGATCAAACAGGTCGAGGGCTTTCCTCAGCATCTGGCAAAAAGGCGGAGCCACGAACCAGGCTCCTGGTCATTAAGAAGATTTTGACTAACCAAGTCCACAGACCACCCCCACGCAGGGGTCTCTAAGCAAGCCCCACGAGGGTCTTTCCCAGCCCACACCGCGGACAAAGCAGGCCCGAGACAGAGGCTGATCAGTGAGCTGACCTCAACAGCCCCATGTCACGGGTGGGCAAAACGGGGGTGCAGCGGCTCCTGCCAGGTGAAGCCAGGGTCCCAAGTCCCCAAGCGGGACTCAATGTCCCCTCTGAGGCCTCCTCTCACCGCCCAATGCCCCACCCACGGATTCAAATGCCTCCCATGAATGCCCCCAACCGCCGGCCCTTCTGGTTTGCATCCCGGGGGCACGCATCCCCACCTGGGCCCCTCCCCACCAGCTCCCAAGCGTCAGCCTCCAGAGGCCGCGGGGCAGGGTTGGGGGAAACTCAGATCCCCAGTCTGACTTTTGCTCTCCCTCAATTCCGGAAAAGCTTGAGGACTCCCGGTGGCGGGGGATGGGGGGACGGCTAGCAGGGCGCTGTGTGACCCTTGCCACTCGCTGCCCCTCTGAGTCCGAGTTGGCCTGGCTCTCAAATGAGAGAGAGGGCGGCACGATCCCCGCGGTCCTCTTGAAGCCGAAAGGTAGATCCCCGCCCCGTTCCCGCCGTCCTGGGGTGGAGGGGTGCTCGGGCCGACCCCTACCCCGGCTGGGCGCCCCCCGACCCCCGCCCCGGTGCGCACTTACCTGGCTGCGCCCGCGCCGCTGGCCTGCGCTCCTCCGGCCCGGCCCACCTGGGGCTCCGGCAACCTGAGTTTGCGCAACTTCCGGCGGCCGCGGGCAAGTGAACCCGCTGGTCCAGGTATTACCCGAAAAGGGTACGGAAAGCCAGGCAGGGGCCGGAACCCGAGCTCCAGCCGCTGGCAGCTGGCCTGGCTCAGGAACTGGGTCCGACCCACTCCAGGACCACCCAGGGAATTTCTTCCGGGAGCCGAGACCCGCCCACCGCACACCTGGCGCGCGGAGTCTCCGTGGCTCTGGCAGGCAAGCGCACCCATCTTAGAGATGGACAAACTGAGCCCCCCTCCCTGACACTCAGAACGACCGCCAGGTAATGTTCACTGTGCCAGGCACGGGAAAGTGTTTTTCTTGGTATCGGGTAACCCATTTTAATCTTCCCAACAATCACTATCTGGTGAGTTCTATTGTTACCCCATTTGACTAATGGTAAACTGAGGCTGGGAGAGGCTGTTACTAGCCCAAAATCACTTTGGGGAGTCCAGCCTGCACACTTTCCCTCCAGACCAAGCCTTAACGCCACCACTTTCTAGTTGTGTGTCCCTGACCAGGCTGCGGGACCCTCCTGGTGCTCCATTCTGTCACGTGTAGAGTCCATCCCTCTGGAACAGGCTGAGCCTGAGGATGCCTTAGCCACCTTGTGAAAACTGTTAACGTCGGTAACAACAGCCGTCATAGTAACAACAATAACTAGAATTTTTGGGTGCCAGGCACCATACTCATTTAAATCCCCAGAGCCCCCTCATTTAATCCCATGAGACTGCAGCCCTGCAGGAAGGAATTCCTGGAGGGAGGTAACTGTCACCTCTTCCAGCCCAAGTCCTATAACTCACTGCAGGTAGGAACATTTGATAGGCCATTTTTTCACGGCAATCCTGAGGCCCAGAGAAGGAGCTGTCCCCCAGGCCTCAGCCTCAGCCCTCTGCCCTGCTCAGGCTGAAGAGGCTCCTGTTCCATGTCTGTGCCTGTGGGAGCTGGGCCAGGACTAGGGTATAGGGCATGAGGAGGCCAGCAGTGATTCACATCAGCTTTCCTTCCCCCTCAGCACTGCAGCCTCCTCCAGTCCCTGACTTTCCAGGGGATGGGGCAACAAGTCCATCATCCTCCAAATGGCCTGCTGAGCCCTGCCCAGCCCTCCACTGAGGCAGAAATGGGGGATGGGGAGGGAAGGCTTCTTCAGGCACTAATAGTAGTAACAGCAAAGCAACAATAATGATTTTCATAATAGCAAAGAAAAGAACAGTCCTTCATTTCCAGCCCCAGCCCCGGACCCTACAGCTGCCAAGATGCTGATGCCTAAGAAGAACCGGATTGCCATTTATGAACTCCTTTTTAAGGAGGGAGTCATGGTGGCCAAGAAGGATGTCCACATGCCTAAGCACCCGGAGCTGGCAGACAAGAATATGCCCAACCTTCATATCACGAAGGCCATGCAGTCTCTCAAGTCCTGAGGCTACGTGAAGGAACAGTTTGCCTGGAGACATTTCTACTGGTACCTTACCAATGAGGGTATCCAGTATCTCCGTGATTACCTTCATCTGCCCCCAGAGATTGTTCCTGCCACCCTACATCTGCCCCCCGAGATTGTTCCTGCCACCCTACACCACAGCCGACCAGAGAGTGGCAGGCCTCGGCCTCAAGGTCTGGAGGGTAAGCAACCTGCAAGACTCACAAGAGGGGAAGCCGACAGAGATACCTACAGACAGTGTTCTGTGCCCCCTGGTGCCGACAAGAAAGCCGAGGCTGGGGCTGGGTCAGCAACCGAATTCCAGTTTAGCGGCAGATGTGGTCGTGGACGTGGTCAGCCACCTCAGTAAAATTGGAGAGGATTATTTCACACTGAATAAACTTCCAGCCAAAAAAGAAAAGAACAAATCTCATCTGAGCACTTTCTTTGTACCAGACACTGTTCTAAGCTCTTTACAAAATGTTAACTAATTTAATCCTCACACCTACCCTGTGAGGGCTACTATTATCATGCCCATTTTCAGATGAGAAAACTGAGGCTCCAAGAGGTAAGGCCACTTGCCCAAAATTACACAGCTGATTAATGGTAGAGCCAGGATTGGAACCCAGGCTCACGTCTGGGGAGGGGAGGTGGAAGAGACAGTGTTTTCAGTGTTGGGCTTTGGCCACTCATCAGATGTGCCCCCCAAGGAACTCCCGAAGAATCTACTGCCTCGTCGGCTGGACCCCAGAGGGAGAAACCACCTTAGGAAGCACTCCCTGGTTATGGTTCTGAGTCTCGGTTTCCTCTGCTGTAAAATGGGGGCAATAATGGCAATGTTTTCCCAGCAGAAATAAAGTCTCATTACTGCTGTGTTTAAACCCTCCTGTGGCTCCCTTACAATAAAATCCAAGCTCCCTGCAGTGAGCCGAGATTGAGCCACTGCACTCCAGCCTGGGCAACAGAGCGAGACTCTGTCTCAAAAAAAAAAAAGAAAAATCCAAGCCCCCCACTTGGCCCTCAGGCCTTCCAGGACTCAGTCCTTGTCCAAATCTCCCATCTTATCTCCATCCTCTTTCCTGCCCTGGCCACAAAGCCCTCCCTGCTGTTCCTGAACACAAGGTCTTTCCTGCCTCAGGGCTTTTGCACCAGCTGTTCTCTGTCTGGAACCTCTTCCCTCACCCCCTTCAGATCTCACTTCAAATGTCATCTCCTCCAAGAGACCCCCTCAGCAATTTCACCCATTTTATTCCCTTCTGAGCACTCATTACATCCTGTCATTTTAGATGCTTTTTATCTAGGATAGGAAATATAACTCGTTTCCTATCTCTCCCACTGGACCATGAGCTCCATCACACCCTTCCAGTTTTCTTCCTTCAGGGACCAAACACAGGAGGAAATACCATTGAACAACTGGCTGTTCTGGACCTAGGCCACCTCAAAGGCCAAGGCCACTCATCAAGAGGTATGTATTAAATGTATAAAGCTTTTTCTTATATCAGTAAGAAAGAGAGAAGAAAGAAAGGAGAGAAAGTTAAACATATCTGTCAAGAATAACACAAAAGTGATGTTGTGTCCTTCTTAGTACATGGTATCAGGAGGCTTCTTTTTTCTTTTTTTAGAGATGAGGTCTCATTGTGTTGCCCAGGTTGGAGTGCACTCCATAGCTCACTGCAGCCTCAGATAGATGGGCTCAAGCAATCCTGCCACCTCAGCCTCCTGAGTGGCTGGGACTATAGGTACATTACCACACCCACTCATAACAACAGTTTGTCTTAATCTTAGTGATCAGCCAATTCCTTGGTTAAGGCAGTATCTGCCAAATTTCTCCACTGTACAAAGGGAAAGTTATTTTCCCTTTGTAATTAATAAATATACTGTGAGAAGAAAAAAAAAGGCCAGGGTCCCTAAGCACCAAGCCTCCTCCCCAAACCCTGACCCCCTGCTCCTGGCCTTTCCAGACCTGTCCTACTCTTCCTCCAATTTCAAGTCTCCCCCATTCAAGCTGGGCTCTGACCACTTCTACCCAAGTCCTGTTCTTTCTCCAAAGCCACTATATACAAACCTCTGCACACACTGGTTCTGCTGCCTGCAGTGGTCTTTGCCACTTCATTCCCCTGGCCGTATCTGTAAGGTATAGCATGGACTCCAGAACCCATTCAAATCCCAGCTCCACCGATGATTAGCTATGAGACCTTGGATAAAATACTCAACTTCTCCATATCTCATTTTCCCTAACTGCAAAACAGGACTCACAACAGTGCCTCCCTCTCTGCATGAGGTCCATGCATGACAAATGCCACCAAAGTATGGGCTATGATAACTATTCAACCAAATAGATCATCCAGTGCCCAGCTCCTGAAGGAGGCCTTCATCAGCCCAGAGTGCTGATCCACTATTCTCAGAGGTTACAAATCTAAGAGAAGCACAGGTAATGATTAAGAATGCAGAGTCATGGCAGGGTGCGGTGGCTCATGCCTGTAATCCCAGCAGTTTGGGAGGCCGAGGCAGGTGGATCACAAAGTCAGGAGTTCAAGACCAGAATGGCCAAGATGGTGAAACCCTGTCTCTACTAAAAATACAAAAATTAGCCCAGCATGGTGGCAGGGGCCTGTAATCCCAGCTACTTAGGAGGCTGAAGCAGGAGAATCACCTGAACCCAGGACACAGAGGTTGCAGTGAGCCGAGATGGCGCCACTGCACTCCAGCCTGGGCGACAGAGTAAAATTCTGTCCCAAAAAAAAAAAAAAAGAATACAGAGTCACTTGAATAGACCTTTCTCCAAAAATATACAAATGGCCAATAGGCACAGGAAAAGATGCTCAACACCATTAGTCATTAGGGAAATGTAAATTAAAACCACAAAGAGATACCACATCACACCACTGAAGATGGCCATTATCAAGAATAAATACAAACAGAAAATAACAAGTATTGGTGAAGATGTTGAGAAATTAGCACTTTGTGCACTGCTCATGGACACATAAAACGGTGCAGTCACTGTGAAACGCAGTAAAGTAGTTCCTCAAAAAATTAAACAGAATTACCATAGGATCACCCAGCAATTCCACTTCTGGGTGTATACCCAAAACAATTAAAAACAGGAACTCAAACATATTTGTACATCCATGCTCAAAGCAGCATTAGTCACAACAGACAAAAGCAATCCAAGTGTCCATCAAGGAATGAATGGATAAACAGAATGTGGCATATACATAGAATATTAGAATACTATTCCGCCTTAAAAAGGAAATTCTAACACATACAACAACATGAGTGAAACTTAAAGGCATTATGCTAAGTGAAATAAGCCAGACACAACAAGACAAATACTGTATGATTCCATTTATAATACCTAGAGGTACCCAAAGTAGTCAAATTCACTCAAACAGAAAGTAGAATGGTGATTGCCAGGCACTGGGGGGAGAGGCAATGGGGAACTGTTTATTGGGTATGGAGTTTCAGTTTGGGAAGATGAAAACATTCTGAAGATGGATGGTGGTGATGGTTACACAACAGCGTGAATGTACTTAATGCCACTGAACTGTATACTTAAAAGTGGTTATAATGGTAAATTTTATTTTATATACATTTTAATTCACTCACCGCCCCACCCACCCCCCCCAAAAATGTAAAATTTAGAGCCAGACTCTCTGGGTTCAAATTCCACCTCTAGGTTATCTTATGCAAATTATTAAACCTCTCTTGTGCTCAGTTTCCCCTCTGCAAAATGGAAATAAGAACAGCAGTAATTACCTTATATCACAGAGTTGAGGGAATTAAATGAGTTCATACTTGTAAAGTACTTAGAACACAGTAAATGCTCAAGAGGTGTTAGTGATTTTTATTCTTTGGTGAGGGGGTGGGAGGTGTGGTTTCCAACGGTTATAATTTTCATGACATTCTACACCCAACCCGCCCCCTTCCTCCCACCTGCTTCTTTCTTTCCCTTCAGCAGAAGCCTGGCCTAGATTTGGGGAGGCCCTTGCCTGCCCCAGAGGAGATCAGGAAGGCTCCAGGCAGTGGCAAGGGGCCAGCCAGCAGGGCAGCCCCAGCTCAATTTCAGCCCAGCTGTCCAGGTCAGGGACACCCAGCTAGGCCGCCTCCAGAGCCACACCAGGCCCTGAGCTATTTCTGGAGGCCTCCCAGACGCTGGTGCCCTGGCCTGCCCAGGAGTCAGCCTTGCTCAGGGTGGCCTTGCACTAACATTAGGAAGGGAGAAGGGAGTAGGCTGTGGAATGGGTGTGGATGTGGACATCTAGGCCCACTGATACCAAGTTGATCTTCTAGGCCTAGATCTGCACTTGAGGTTGCAAAATGGGGACGAAGAATTTTGCAGTGGGGGCGGAATGAAAGATTAACACAAGCAAGGTCTTGGGGAAGGGCCTGGCAAGCAGGATTAGAAAGGTGAGGGGGAGGCAGATCCAAAGCCAAGCCCACTTCCTATCCTAGACTGCCCTCTGCCCAGGCCTGAGTGCACCATCATGACTTCTTAGCTCAGCCCAGAGACTGAAGAAACTTACTCAATGTCACAGAGCAAGTCAAGGACAGGGCAGTGGTTTCATGATTTATAAATATACATATATATACACATATATGTACATATATACACATATACATATATATAAATATATGTGTGTGTGTGTGTATATATATATATATACATAGAGAGAGAGGGAGAGAGAGAGAGAGATGGGAGGACTGCACTTCATGAAGGCTGTGTGAGTTAACCTCCTGCCTGCAGAACACACAAATGGTCCATGAACGTTAGTTTCAGTTATCTTGATTACTGAGGTTTTGGGCATCCCTAAATTTTGCACTGGTGGTGAGGACCTCAATTGCCTCAGCCCCTGCCTTGCATCACAGTGGAAGATGATAAATTTGCTAATAAGTAAAATATATAGGACATAAGGTGGAGTAAATGCTATTGAGAAAAACAAAACATGCAAGAACCAGAACAGGGTTTATGAAGTCAATAAATAATATTTGTTGAAAGAATAAAGGAAAGGCTTGTTTTCTTTCTGAGTCCTCGGAGATCCTGTCCCCCAAAGCCAGGGGGAGGCTCCAGAGGAGAGAGGACATGTAACTCCCTTATGAAGAGATTCAAGACTCTTAAAATGCATGATTCTGTGTGTCAAGGATTCTAAGATTGAAGCCAGAGGGACTAGGAGCTAACCACTGCATTGTCTGACTGTGACTTCAAAAAGGGGCTTAACTTCTTAGAACCTCGGTTTCCCCACCTACAAAAGGAGACTGACAACAGCAACCTAGGGGGCAGGGGGTGTCCCCAGGAGACAGAGCAGGGTCTGGCCTAGGTCAGATGCTCCACCTGGGGGGATTCCGGCCCCACTCCTAATTTCAAAGTCTCTGGTGAATAGTGGCTTTGGTATAGGGACTGGCTCTATTCCCTTCCCCAAACTGGGGATGATTCCCAAGAGGCCAGCAGCGACTCTGGGGGCTGGAGAATCTGCTGCCCCTGCATCCAGCCCAGAAATGTCAGTCCCGTCCGATCCCCAAAGAGTGGTCGTCTGTTCAGAGCCCCGTAGACAGAAGGGCGCCAAATGAGCCGAGTCCAACCCTGGACTGCGGAGAAGGAAAGACAGACGCCCAAAAGGGGTATCCCGAGGACAGCGTGGGGCGCGGGGATATGTGATCCAGCCAGGGGTCTATAGGCCGTGTCCCTGCCGACAAAACGCTGGGAAAATGACCACCAGTTGCCCGTCTGGGCCTCTCAAGGCAAGTCTAGATGTGACTAGACTAGGGGCTGCGAGGTGGAGCAGAAAGACTTGAACTGGATTCTCCGCCAGAGCTCGCCCGGCCGGGACACTTGCCTCTCTGAGCCTCAGAGTCCTCATCTGTGAAATGACACGCAGGTACGACGCGGGGAGAAAACAGACAGCAGACGCTCGGGGAACGGAGACCCCTAGACCCGGGGTCGCACCCCGAACCACCCGCGCCCTCACCTGGAGCCCGCGCTAGGCGTGTCCCAGCTCCTCTCGCGCAGTCTTTGGAGAGGCTGACAGCTCGGACCCGGGCCGGTAGTGGCCGCTCCCAACGACGCCCAGCAGGCCCCAGCCCCGCGTGGGCACCTTTGGGGTCCCCTTTGGAGCTGCCCTTCGCAGTCGAACTGAGCGGGTGGCCCTGACTGTCGAAGGCCCCCACCGCAGGGAAAGTCCCTGGGGCGCCGTGGAAAGGGAAGTGAGCACGCCGCCCCCCTTCACACCAGAATGGTTCGCCCCGGACTTCCTGATTGGTTCCTCGCTTCCGTTCGAACGGCGCGCCGCCGGGGTTGCCAGGCGACCGCTTAGCTTCTGCCGCCCCAAAGAGCGGTGCTGCTCAGCAGCTCCGCCCCCTCCTCCCAGCCGGCCCCACCTTCTTCCTGCCTCCGCTTCAGCCCTGGCGCCTGGTTCTTTCCCTTCCTCCTCCTCCGTCCCGCTTCCAGCTGGGACTTCCTCTAGGACCCCAGCTGGAAGAGCTCCAGTTAGAGGACCCTGGCTGGTTCCTAGTCCTGACTTTGATGCTAACTCCCTATCTGACCCGGTGCAAGCCCCTTCCTTTCTCTGTTCTCCTAACTGCATGATGATGAGTGAGTTAATTTTAAAATGTGCATACCCAGCAGTCCCGAAATTTACAAAGGAAATGACCAAAGATATGAGCAAAGATTAATATTGCTCAGTCTTATTCATCACAGCAAAATAATGGAAACAACTTCAATGCCTCTTGAAAGGGATTGGTTATATAATTCCATCCTGTGGAAGAGCTAACTTAATTGAGCTTTTTACATGCCAGCTAGCTTTACAGAACAACTCTTGTCAAGACATAACCCTCTAAAAGTACTTTTAATTATTAACACTTTCTTTATTTCTTTTTCTTTTTCTTTCTTTTTTTTTTTTTTTTTTTTTTTGAGATGAAGTCTCACTCTGTCTCTCAGGCTGGAGTGCAGTGGCAGGATCTCAGCTCACAGCAGCCTCAATCTCCTGGGATCAAGCAGTCTTCCCACCTCAGCCTCCCGAGTAGCTGGGACTACAGGTGTGCACCACCACACCCAGTATTTTCTGTATATTTTGTAGAGACGGGGTTTTGCCATGTTGCCCAGACTGGTCTTAAACTCCTGAGCTCTAGCAATTCTACCAACTCAGCCTCCCAAAGTACTAGGATTACAGGCATGAGCCACGCCACCTAGCCTAATTATTCCCACTTTCTGATGAGGAATATTATGCAGCCATTAAAAGTGAAGTAGCCACCAGGAGCAGTGGCTCACGCCTGTAATCCCAGCACTTTGGGAGGCTGAGGCGATCAGATCACCTGAAGTCAGGAGTTCAAGACCAGCCTGGCCAACTTGTTGAAACCTCGTCTCTACTAAAAATACAAAAATTAGCCAGGCATGGTGCCACATGCCTGTAATCCCAGCTACTCGGGAGGCTGAGGCAGGAGAATAGATCAAACCTGGGATGTGGGGGATGCAGTGAGCTGAGATCATGCCACTGCACCCCAACCTGGGCAACAGATCACCTCAAAAAAATAAAAATAAGAGTGAAGTAGCTAAAAGACATTTAAAGATAGGGGGAAATGCTAAGTATTAAACATTGGTTTATTTATGTTTTTTAGAGAAAGGGTCTAGCTCTGTCGCCCAGGGTGGAGTGCAGTGGCGCAATCACAGCTCACTGTATCCTAGATTGAAGCAATCCTCACACCTCAGCCTCCAGAGTAACTAGGACTACAGGCCCACATCACCATGTCAAGCTACGGGTCTTGCTATGTTGCCCCAGGCCAGTCTAGAATTCCTGGCCTCAAGTGATCCTCCTGCTTTGGCCTCCTGAGTTGCTAGGATTATAGGCATGAGCTAATGCACCCCTCCCAAATTTTTTTGAAGTACAGTATGCTTCAAAACACTATGTACAGCATAAATATGTATTAAATATATATGTATATGTGTATAATCATCTATAATCACAGCAGTTAATTTCTTCTTTGTGTTTTTGTGATTTTTCCAAATTTCCAATACTTGAACAGGTCAAAAAAGTATATTTTTAGGGGGATTAGAACGAATTAACTCTAAGGGACTTAAAGGTAAGGAAATTTTATAGCAGTCAGTCTGAATTGCTCAATTTGGAACCAGCTTCTCTGTTTTATTCCAGCTGGTGTCTTTTATTCTTTGTTTGGATTGCCAATAATTGAGAACTTACTGCGTAAACCCCTGGGTGTGCAGGGGAGGGAGCTAATAATATATCAATAGCTAATAATGATTGTACACTCTGGCATGGACACTAACCAAATCAGAGCCAACCACTGTCATAAACAGGGAGTCTGCTGTATCTGTGAGGACCAGCTAAATATCAAATCTGGCCCTGTGCCCTCTGCTACATTGTGTTAGGGCTTTATACACATCATCTCATTGGACTTCATGACTATCTAAGGTGAGAGATCCTGCTATTATTCCCATTATATAGATGAGAAAACTAAGGTCGGTCTGGATCCAGAGTGAATTCTCTGATCCACTCTGTTACATTCCCTTGTAAACATGTGAGAACTGTTTGGGAGTAACAGTGAGGAAAGACAAGGAGGATCCTGTGATCCTGTAAGACACAAGAGAAAATTGAGCAGGTGGCTTCAGCCTAGGGAGACTTCTTCTTTTTTTTTTTTTTTTGAGACAGAGTTTCACTCTTATCACCCAGGCTGGAATGCAATGGCACGATCTCAGCTCCCTGCAACCTCTGCCTCCCGAGTTCAAGTGATTCTCCTGTCTTAGCCTCCTGAGTAGCTGGGATTACAGGTGCCTGCCACCATACCCGCTAATTTTTTGTATTTTTAGTAGAAACAGGGTTTCAGTATATTGGTCAGGCTGGTCTCAAACTCCTGACCTCAGGTGATCCACCCACCTTGGCCTCCCAAAGTGCTGGGATTACAGGTGTGAGCCACCGCGTCCGGCCCTAGGGAGACCAGTTTAAGAAAAAATTACATATGAAATTAAGTAATAAAGTGAAGATTTGGTTAGAAAGAGACAAGAAACCACAATAAGGTGGCTCATGCCTGTAATCCCACCACTTTGGGAGGTTGAGGTGGAAGGATTTCCTGAGCCCAGGGGCTTCAGACCAGCCTGGGCAACAAAGCGAGACCCCCAGCTCTACAAAAAATTTTAAAAAGAAATTAGCTGGCCAGGCACAGCGGCTCATACCTGTAATCCTAGCACTTTGGGAGGCCGAGGCTGGTGGATCACCTGAGCTCAGGAGTTTCAGACCAATCTAGACAACATGGCAGAACCTCATCTCTACTAAAAATACAAAAAATTAGCTGGACGTGGTAGTGGGCACCTGTAGTCCCAGCTACTTGGGAGGCTCAGGCAGGAGAATCACTTGAATCTGGGAGGCAGAGGTTGCAATGAGTCAAGATTGCGCCACTACACTCCAAGCTGGACGACAGTGAGACTCCGTCTCAAAAAAAAAAAAAAAGGAAAAAAGAAATTAGTCAGGCATGGTGGCACGTGCCTATAGTCCCAGCTACTCAGGAGGCTGAGAGGGAGGATTGCTTGAGACCAGGAGGTTGAGGCTGCAGTAAGCCGTGATTTCACCACTGCATTCCAGCCTAGGCGACAGAGCAAGACCCTGTCTCAAAAAAAAAAAAAAACAGACAAATTGCACAAACATTACAAAACCCAGAAAAATAACATTCTTTTTATTAACTACCTGTCTCACAAACACATCTGTAATACTTTCCATAAACTAGCTGCTGGCTCCATGTATACATTCAAACCTCTCCTTCACATTCTTGTGGAATTGAGTGTTGTAGGACCATTCATATGTCTCGAGATATAACCTCTGATCCTGAATCTTTATGTCACAACAAGTTGAGTCGGCTCAGTATGCTCGGTATGGATATTACTGGAAGCTATTTCAATACCAGGTCAGTTAATAATAATTTTTCACAAAAGTGACTGGAAACAATATAAATATATCCCACTAAACCCAAAGTAAATGTTCAGGTCCTTTTAGCAAGATGCCCAAACTGCTCACACCAACCCCAACATCATCTGATGCAAAGGGAAGTTGGAATGAAAGGAGATAGTGGTTTTAACAGAATGAGGTTAAGATGCCTTATGTTGGTAAATTTTACAGAAGCACATGGCCATGTGAACACATCACTAGGGTGCTTCCCGGACCTCAACTTCCCTGTTATTAACTGGGAATGACAACAATGGTGTTGACCAAACTCTTCTCTGAGATATGTAACTTTAATCAGGGGTTGGGAGATATTTGAGATGCCTGGATAAAGGCCCTGTTCACTGACCCTTGCATCTTCAAGTTTGCCTCTGCCATGCACGCCCCAGAGCTTAAAATGAGACAAAACAAAAACTGAGAGGCCCATTCCTAGATTGAGAAAGTGAGGCAGAGGGCAGAAGGAACTTTGTCAGGATCCCAGATTAGGCCATGTAAAGAGAGATCATCTGGGCACACTCAGATTCTAGAACTGTGGGCATAAGACCACCCAGTCCTTCCCCTCCCCCACCATGGGGAGTGGTGGTGAGAGAGAAGAAAAAGGTGGATAAACTGTCATTAACTACACCCAGATCAGAGAGAACTGGGCCGTCCGTATGGCCTTATCCTGACCCAGCACGGCACGTGAGTGATGATAACATCTCGCCCTGTTGACAGGCCTATGGCTGGTTCCATGTGTGGGTTTTGCCTCCTTCAGAACGTTGACCTTAGCAGTGTTTTTGCCACTCAGCTTGAAACCAAGATGAAATCAGCCCCAGATGTCAGCTTTCTGTCTCCTGTGCACCTGTGGCTCTGTTTTCTTTAGTTTCATTTAATTTAAACGGTGTTCTCTCTCTACGTGTTTACTTGCACCTGAACTTTTCTGGATTCATCCACCAGAAACTGGTCCCAGTGATGGCTACTTGTGCTGACTGAGGGGAAAGGGGTGGAGGAAAGACTTTTATGAAATATTTTTGGCCGGGCACGGTGGCTCACACCTGTAAACCCAGCGCTTTGGGAGGCCAAGGCGGGTGGATCACCTGAAGTCAGGAGGTCAAAACCAGCCTGGCCAACATGGTGAAACCCCATCTCTACTAATAATACAAAAATTAGCAGGGTGTGGTGGTGGGTGCCTGTAATCCCAGCTACTTGGGAGGCTGAGGCAGGAGAATCACCTAAACCCAGGAGGCGGAGGTTTCAGCGAGCCAAGATTGCACCGTTGCACTCCAGCCTGGGCGACAAGAGCGAAACTCCATCTCCAAAAAAAAAAAAGAAAATATTTTTATGCCTTTTGGATTTTGTACCTTCTAAAGGTATTAGCTATTTTTTTAAAGTAACATTTTAAAGGCATTCTATGAGAGAACAAAATAAGGTAGTGAAGTAAAAGAAAACGCATCGCAAAATATGTCCTTCCAAACACTGCATGAGAAGGTAAATTGAGATGTTGCTACTGAAGGAGAATATAGTTACATTTATTTATTTTTTTAATTTTTTTGAGACAAGGCCTCTGTTGCCCAGGCTGGAGTGCGGTGGTGCAAACACAGCTCACTACAACCTCGACTTCCCAGGCTCAGGTGATGCTCCCACCTCAGCCTCCCCTGTAGCTGGGACTACAGGTGTCTGCCCCCATGTCCAGCTGCTTTTTCTGTAGAGAAAGGGTTTTGCCATGTTTCCCAGGCTGGTCTGAAACTCCTTGACTCAAGCAATCTGACCATCTCGCCTCCCAAAGTGCTGGGATTACAGGCATGAGCCACCATGGCCAGCTATAGTCACAATTCTTTTTTTTTCTTTTTGAGACGGAGTTCACTCTTGTTGCCCAGGCTGCAGTGCAATGGCGCCCTCTCAGCTCACCACAACCTCCGCCTCCCGGGTTCAAGCAATTCTCCTGCCTCAGCCTCCCAGTTAGCTGGGATTACACGCATGCACTACCATGCCCAGCTAATTTGGTATTTTTAGTAGAGACAGGGTTTCTCCATGTTGGTCAGGCTGGTCTCCAACTCCCAACCTCAGGTGATCCGCCTGCCTCGGCCTCCCAACGTGCTAGGATTACAGGCGTGAGCCACCATGCCCGGCCCAGTCACAATTCTTTGAAAAAATTAAATGCTGTATCAATGGACTTGTACTCTGATCCAGCAACTGTGAATTTAGAAATTGACCCTAAGCAAATAATTAAGCTGATTCAGAAGGACTTAATTAGAAGAATATTTACTATGGCATTGCTACTTTTTTTTTTTTTTAAGATAGTCTCACTCTGTCGCCCAGGCTGGAGTGCAGTGGCACAAACATGGCTCACTGCAGCCTCAACCTCCCGGGTTCAAGTGATTCTCATGCCTCAGCCTCCTAAGTAGCTAGGATTACAGGCGCGCACCACCACACCTGGCCAATTTTTGTATTTTTAGTAGAGACGGGGTTTCACCATGTTAGCCAGGCTGGTCTCAAACTCCTGACCTCAGGTGATCCACCCACCTCGGCCTCCCAAAGTGCTGGGATTACAGGCATGAGCCACTGAGCCCAGCCTGGCATTGCTATTAATGGCAAAAAAAAAAAAGGAAAAGAAAAGAAAAGAAAACCACCACAAGCTAACTAGCTGGCTACAGGGCAACAGGAATGGTGAATGGGACAATAAGACTCTTTCAGGGCCTCTCATGAGGTGTCATCTGAAGGCTGGACAAGGGTAGTTAACACTAACATGACTGGCAAGTTGGTACAGATGTCGCCTGGGGGCCTCAGTCCCTCCCCAAATGGCCTACTCCACAGGACTTCTTGAGTAACCTCAGGACATGGCAGCTGGCTTCCCTCAGAACTAGCAATCCCAGAGATCACGGTGGGGGTTGTGATGGCTATTATGGCCTAGCTTTAGAAGTAACCTACTGTCACATCTGTCATATGCTATTGGCCAAGCATGTGGGATGTGAGATGTATTGGTGTGGCCATCCTGGGGAGACGCACTCTGCCACCCCAGGATATTCCAGTGTGTAGTAGCCAGGGTTGAGGACCATGGAGCCTGCAAGCTTCATAAACAAGGAAACAGAGCAGGTAGGAACAATGCATCAGCCAGGGGGAACGTTTGGGGTCACAAGCAAATTCTTTTATCTTTCTAAGCTTCAGCTTCCTCACCTGTAAAATGGGAGTTAACCGTGCTGTATTAGTTCGTTTTCACGCTGCTGATAAAAACATACCTGAGACCGGGCAATTTACAAATGAAAGAAGTTGAATGGACTTCCACAAGGCTGTGGAGCCTCACAATCATCACCGAAGGCAAGGAGGAGCAAGTCACATCTTATGTGGATGGCGGCAGGCAAAAAAGAGAGCCTGTGCAGGGAAACTCCAATTTTTATAACCATCAGATCTCGTGAGACTCATTTTCACCATCGCAAGAACAGCGCAGGAAAGACCTGCCCCCATAGTTCAATCACACCCTACCGGGCTCCTCCCACAACACAAGGGAATTAAAGCAGTTACAAATCAAGATGAGATTTGGGTGGGGACACAGCCAAACCATATCACATGCCTACTTTCCAGGCTTGTGAGAGGCACCCTGGATGACCCTCGGCACCCTGTGGCTGTTGTTTCTGCTGCTATTTTGGGGGGTTTGTTTGATCAGTATGAGCTCATGAGGCTGTGTGTTCCAAGGTATCACTGTCTGTCCAAACCCGCTAAGGGCTCTCCAGTATGCTCTGAATTCCATGGCCTTTGGTTGCTGACCCTGGTCAACCTCATCCATTATCACCCTCCCACTCAGCCCACCAGCCAAGGGCCCTGGTCTGCTTCTCAAATGCACCAAACTACCTTGGGCCTCAGGGCCTTTGTGCTTGCTGTTCCCTCTGCTTGGGTTTCTCTTCCCCCAGACGGTCATACAGCTCTCCCTTACCTCCTTCCACACTTCCTTTGCATCTTTGTTCAAATGTCATCTCCTCTGGGAGATCCCTCCCCACTTCCCCCACGGTTCCTATGGTCTCTCTGCACAGTGTTCCAGCTTCCAGACACGTGGTGTCCCGTGCTTGCATGTTGGCTGTCTCCTCCACCAACTGTGAGTGCCCAGAAGGCAGCATCCACACTTCTCTTGCCCACTTATCCTGCAGTGAGAGATTCGCCATGCCTATCTCCACATTACAGTCTCTGAGAAGTACTAGAGTGGAAACTTCTTTCTCTTTGCTTATACCACATTTCCCAAACACATTTAACCCTGGAGCCCTATGTCCACACAACACTTAGGAAACGGTCCGTAGAAATACTGAAAACATGGCCAGACATGGTGGCTCATGCCTGTAATCCCAGTACTTTGGGAGGCCAAAGCAGGCAGATCATTTGAGGTCAGGAGTTTGACACCAGCCTGGCCAACGTGGTGAAACCCTGTCTCTACTAAAAATACAAAAGAAAAAAAAAATGAGCTGGGCGTGGTGGCAGGTGACTGTAATCCCAGCTACTCAGGAGGCTGAGGTAGGAGAATTACTTGAACCTAGAAGGCAGAGATTGCAGTGAGCTGAGATCGTGCCACTGCACTCTAGCCTGGATGACAGAGTGAGACCCTGTCTAAAAAAAAAAAAAAAGAAAGAAAAGAAATCATGAAAACACCGTCTCCAGAGGGTGGGTCACCAGGATGTGATGAGGGACACTTCTTTCTCTGCCAGTGCCCCCCTTGAAAGCACAGAGTGTTTCCCCTGGGACACAGGGACTGCCCTCAGTATCCAGTTCCCCACAGCCCATGCCTCTCAAACCACCATCACTGCCTGCAGGTCACACCTTCAGAAAGAATAGGGCCCAGCTTCTTATGGGAGCATTCCAGGTTTGAGGACATGCCCCACTGGCTCAGCCACACTGTGGGCCCATCTTTAATGGGAACGATAATTTCCCCTACGATGTAAGATGTCACATCAAGTCTCTGAGATGATGCTGGCAAAGCTTTTAGCACAGAGCCTGCCCAGAGCATGGTTCTATAAACAGGCATTATGCTAATGATGATATCAGAGGGCATGAGTCTGCTCCAGCTGCCAAAACAATATACCAGAGACTATGTAGCTCAAACAGCACACATCTATTCCTCACAGCTCTGGAGCCTAGAGTTACCAGATGGAGGTGCCAGCTGATTCAGTCCCTGGTGAAGGCTGTCTTCTTGGCCTGTGGCTGGCCACCTTCTCCTATGTCCTCACATGGCTTTTCCTTGGTGCATGGAACTAGGGAGGGTTAGAGAGTTGGTGAGAGAGAGAGAGAGAAATCCTTCTTGCTCTTCCTTGTTTGTTTGTTTTTGAGATGGAGTCTCTTGCTCTGTAACTCAGGCTGGAGTGCAGTGGTGCGATCTCGGCTCACTGCAACCGCCTCCCAGGTTCAAGCAATTCTCCTGCCTCAGCCTCCTGAGTAGCTGGAATTACAAGCATGTGCCACCACGCCCAGCTAATTTTTGTATTTTTTGTAGAGACAGGGTTTCACCATGTTGGCCATGGCTGGTCTTGAACTCCTGACCTCAAGTGATCCTCCTGCCTCAGCCTCCCAAAGTGCTGGGATTACAGGCATGAGCCACCATGCCTGGCCTTCTATTTGCTAATTTGTTTAACAGAGAGGAAGCCTCAGACTTGGGGCTAAACTGGCATTTTTCTTTGTTTTCTTCTCTAAAATTTGTCTTTTTGAGGTGGTTTATACATAAAATAAAACTCACCAACTTTAAATGTACACTTTGGTGATTTTTGGCAAATGTATACAATCTGTAACCACCACCATCATCAAAAAACCGTTTGGATCACCCTAAAAAGTTTCTGCACCCCTTGATATTGTCAGCTCCCTCTCCCCAACCCTGGCAACCAGCGGTCTGTTTTCTTTCTCTCTAGTTTTGCCGTTTTCTAGACAATCATATAAATGTAACCTTTTGTGTCTGACTTTTTTCACTTGAGGCTAGACTAGAATAACATTGTTTTATTTCCATTTCATTATTTTTTCCTATTGTGTTTCTACTTGTGGCAAATGAAACTGGTTTTCCATTGACAGAGCTGGTATAAAATTTCTTTTTAAATTAAATATATTTAGGTGAAGGAGAGTAAGTTCACTTAAGAAATAGTAAGTGGAGATGGCTACAATTATAAAAGTGGGACGGATACAAGTCACTGGTATTTGGGAAAGCCACATTGGACACGTGGGGGAACCAAGGCCCAGAAAGCGGAGGTGACCTGGCCTGGATCACACGGAGCAGGTGGCAGAAGCCGAAGAGGACAGATGGAGAAGGCTGGGGGGAGAGGCTTGGGTCTCCCCTAGGGTTGGGGGTGGGCACCCTCCCCTCCCCAATGCTGCAGCCTGTGCTGACAGAGAGGTCGAAGGTCAGAGGCTGAGCCTGACAGATGGGATTTTGCTGGGGAAGGAGGTTCCCAAGGGTGGGGGTTTGGCCTTTGTCCTCATAGCATGCAGACCTCTCCTAAAAGGAAATGACCTTGTCCCCATGGCCCCTCCCCAGCCCCAGATGGCAGGGCCAGGCCAGAGGGGCGTTGGAGGCAAGGGAAGGCAGAGCCCCTCCTGAACAGGAAGGTCATGGCCTGGGGACAGAGTCTTTGTGGGAACTAACACCCAAGACCCTCTACCCAGGGCTGGCACAGGCCTTCCCAGCTTTCAACTTGACTCTCTGCTTCACATGCAAATCAGATGCAAATGAGTCAACAGGCACTGGGAGCCCCGCCTCCCTTCCTCTCTGCTGGGGCCCACAGGCAGGCGGGTCCAGACACCCCAGACTTCCAAAGCTGGGGCCTGTCTGCTCAACACCCTCAGACCCTCCACAGGGGCCGGACATGAAATAGGCTCCCCTGGTCCATCTCTGCCTGGAGGCTGCATCAGAGCCTGGGCTGCTCCTGCCTGTCTCCACCCATCCTCCACCCAGCACAGGCGGACCTTTCAGAATATAACTCCTATCCCACCCTCTTCCCACCCGGAACCTTCCACTGGCCTTCTGCGGCTCAGGCCTGCCCTCCCGTCCTTCCCCTATCTTGTCTCCTCTGGGTCCTCAGACCTCCTCTAGCCAACCCTGTGCCTGGTTCTGTCCCTCAGCGCCCAGCTGGTGCTCACTTCCGGGCCTTAGCACAGGCTGTTCCTCCATCGGGAACACCCTTCCCCTGGTTCTTCCCCTGCAGGTGCCTTCTCATCCAACTCTCAGCTGAAATAAAGTCACCCCTCAGCAAGGCCCTCCTAATGCTCTCTTCCACAGCAGCTCCTGTCAGTCCCTCCCACCACGAGTGACGTCTTAAATTATTTCATATGTATGTTTGCTTGTTTTTCTTTGCCTCCCACACCCCAGTGTAAGTTCCACAGAAGCAGCAGCCTTGCCCCATTTCCAGTGCCTAGAATACTGCTTGAGACATAGTAGGTGCTCAGTAAATATTTGTGAGTAAATGAGCCAAGCACGGTGGTTCACACCTATAATCCCAGCACTTTGGGAGGCCGAGGCGGGTGGATCACCTGAGGTCAGGTGTTCGAGACCAGCCTGGCCAACATGGTGAAACCCCATCTCTACTAAAAATACAAAAATTAGCCAGGCATGGTGGCTAGCGCCTGTAATCCCAGCTACTCGGGAGGCTGAGGCAAGACAATCGCTTGAACCTGAGAGGTGGAGGTTGCAGTGAGCCGAGATCGCACCATTCCACTCCAGCCTGGGTGACAAGGGTGAAACTCCGTCTCAAAAAAAAAAAAAAAAAAAAAAAATTGTGAGTAAGTGAGTTAATGAAGGACCAAATGTGCATTCTGAGCCCCCTGAAGAGGCAGACATTTATGAGTGGGAAGTGTAGTAGTAATGATCCCTTGTTCATTCAACAAGTATGCCGCACTCCTACTATGTGCCAGGTGCTGCAGTAGGGGCTGGGGGTACAATGGTAAGCAAGACAGACTCGCTCTCTGCTTTGTACGTCCACAGCTGGAGGGAGGCAAAGGCCAACAGGGCACTACAGTGCTGAGTGATCCTGGGCAGCTGTGGGGCCCAGGAGAGAGTCCCTTAATCCATTCCAGGGGCCAAGGCAGGCTTCTAGGAGGAGGTAACATCCTGGCTGAGGCTCAGAGATCAAGCAGGAGGGAGGGAGGGAACAAAAAGAGGCGTGGGGCTGGGGTAGGAGGGAAGCTGGGTCATGGAGGTCGCGAGAGTCCTCAAGGCCCTGTTTGGTGTGGGAGTGGGGACAGAGTAGGAGACCCTGTCCTGGCCTCACATATCCCCTTCTTACAGGCAAAAATACAGTGCCCAAAATCAGAGCAGGGACAGGCCCACACCCTCCAGCCCCACTGTCTAGTGCCCTTCCCCCTGCCTCTGGCCTTGTAGGAACACCAGATCTTTCTCTGGAAACTTCTGGAGCCTCAGCCACCTCCGTCACCTAAGGAAGGGGCCACCCTCTGGCTCCCCACCCTGCAGATGAACCCTGGCTTAAATAACAGTTACCCCAACCTGGAGAAAGTGACCCCCTTTCTGAGTCCCTTTCAAGTCTCATCACATCAGTGAAAAAATGTTCTTTGCTGCTGCCCTGTCTTCAGATTTAGTAGCCACTGATCTCCTATTTATGTCAAATAGAGAGCAGGTCTCCACCCACAGCTCTGGGCCTGGCACCGTGTCCATTTCCAGGGATCCTTTCTATTTATAACAGAAGATAACTTGCTTGTCATTTGGTATATCAAGTTTCCTTTTACAATAAATCCACTGTCAACTGTAAAACACAATTTAGGGGAATTGCCACTGGGGAAATCCATTGTGGATTAAATATTAGATATCTTTGACTGATGCAGACTGAAGTATTTGGGGATGAAAATTCATGATATCTGTAATTTACATTAAAATATTTCAGAAAGAAATAGATGAAGCAAATATGGCAAAATGCTAATGTTATATCTAAGTGTTGGTTATATAATTCAAAATTATGTAGACACACTCTTCTGTGTGTCTAAAATTATTCTAATTCAATCTAAGTGAGTTGATTTAAATAAAACATTGGCCAGGTGTGCTGCCTCATGCTTGCAATCCCAACACTCTGGAAGGCCAAGGTGGGAGGATCACTTGAGCCCAGCAGTTTGAAACCAACCAGAGCAACACAGTGAGACCCCCATCTCTACAAAAAATTAAAAAATCAGCTGGGCATGGTGGTGCATACCTGTGGTCCCAGCTACTCAGGAGGCTGAGGCGAGAGGATCACTTGAGCCCAGGAGGTCAAGGCTGCAGTGAGCAGTGATCGTGCCACTGCACTACAGCCTGGGTGACATAGTGAGACTCTGTTTCAAAAAAAGAATGGAAGGAAGGAAGGAAGGAAGGAAGGAAGGAAGGAAGGAAGGAGAGAAAGAGAGAGAGAGAGAAAGAGAGAGAAAGAGAGAGAGAGAAAGAGAGAGAGAGAAAGAAAGAGAGAGAAAGAAAGAAAAAAGAAAGAAAAGGAAGGAAGGAAGAGAGAGAGAGAAAGAAAGAAAGAAAGAAGAAAGAAAGAAAGAAAGAAAGAAAGAAAGAAAGAAGAAAGAAAAGAAAGAAAGAAAGAAAGAAAGAAAGAAAGAAAGAAAAGAAAAGAAAAGAAAAGAAAAGAAAGAAAGAAAGAAAACATTGTGAGAAAAATCTTCATGGCTGACTGACCCTGGGTATGGCCAAAAGTGTGAACATGAAATGAGAATGCAAGAAGACTGGGAAAGGCAGAAAGAAACTTCTGGGCTGGGAAAGCCGGCCCTGTATTTGGGAGGCACACAGGCCCTGTGCATCTATCTCTTCCCCCATCTGCAGCCCCTTCCCCTGGGCCCCCCTGATTCTCCATCGCAGCCCTGGCACCTGGTGCTCTGAGAAGCTCTTCTCCGGTACATCTGCTCTTGGGTTTGGGGCCAGGGAGGAGTCCAACAGCTTAGCTCTCCCCAGGCCCTGGGAGGCCTAGCCACTCTGCCAGTGTCTAGGCTCGGGAGGGGGCAGAGGGCCCAGCCACCTTTCATCAGCTGTTTCCACCCCCTTGGATCTGAGTCCAGGCATCTGTCCTCTCACTGTCCACCTCATGGGACAGGCAGGGAAACTGAGGTCCAGGCCTGTCCCAACTTCCCTGTCCTGGGGCCTGGACTCTTCCTAAGGACCCAGGACACAGTCCTGCAGAGGGAAGAGGAAGGAGAAGGCTGAGGGCACAGAAAGAGCCAACAGCAAGCCTTCAGCCCTCAGCCAGCCAGGGTCATACACAGAGGTAGGGGACAGGGCCCCAGAAGTCTGAGGTCCCTGAGATGAGGGAATCGCAGTGCAGGCTGTAACCCGCAGCCCTGGCAGGAGAGGGTTCTCCCCTCTGTAGCTGTGTCCCCTCCATCAGTGCTGCCCCAGTCTCCCCAGCTCAGGAGAGGAACCCTCCACCCATTGCTCAAGCAGAAGCCTCAAAGTCACTCTCAACTCCACCTTCACCCCCAAATCCAGTCAGGTCCCCCTCTTCAATGTCTCCTCTTTTATTCACTCAGTCAACAAATGAGTCTTAGTTTGGGAGGCCGAGGCAGGCAGATCACTTGAGGTCAGGAGTTAGAGGCCAGCCTGGCCAACATGGCAAAACCCCATCTCTACTAAAAATACAAAAATTAGCCAGGCGTGTTGGCAGGTGCCTGTAATCCCAGCTACTTGGGAGGCTGAGGCACGAGAATCACTTGAACCCAGGAGGCAGAGGTTGCTAGTGAGTGGAGATCATGCCACTGCACTCCAGCCTGAGTGACAGAGTGAAACTTTGTCTCAAAGAAAGAAAGAGACAGAGAGGGAGGAACGGAGGGAGGGAGGGGGAGAGGTAGAGAGGGGAGAGGGGGAGAGGGGGGAGAGGGAGGGAGGGAGGGAGAGAGAAAGAGAAAGAGAAAGAGAGAAAGAGAAATAAGGCAAGAGACGAAGAGAATCCCAGGCTCAGGTTCCCCTTTCCCACCGGAATGGATTTTTTGGTCAAATCCGTCAGAAGGCGACCTCTGCTGGCGAATTTTTAAACTGCAATCCCTCAGGTTGCGGGCCTTAAAGGACCAAAAACAAGATCCCGCCAGCTGCTTTAAATCAGAAACTGAGCCGGGCGCGGTAGCTCACGCCTGTAATCCCGGCACTTTGGGAGGCCGAGGCGAGCGGATCATGCGGTCAGGAGATCGAGACCGTCCTGGCTAACACGGTGAAGCCCCGTCTCTACTAAAAATACAAAAAAAAAAAAAAAAAAAACAACTCGCGTGGCGGCAGGCGCCTACAGTCCCAGCTATTTATTAGGGAGGCTGAGGCCCGGGAATGGCGTGAACCGGCGAGGCGGGGCTTGCAGTGATCCGAGATCGCGCCACTGCACTTCAGCCTGGGCAACAGAGCGAGACTCCGCCTCAAAATAAATAAATTAATTAATTAAATAAATCAGAAACTGGTGGGGCGCGGTGGCTGACGCCTGTAATCCCAGCACTTTGGGAGGCCAAGGCGGGCAGATCAGGATCGAGACCAGCCTGACCAACATGGACAAACCTCGTCTCTACTAAAAATACAAAATTAGCCGGGCGTGGTGGAACATGGCTGTAATCCCAGCTACTTGGGAGGCTGAGGTAGGAGAATAGCTTGAACCCGGGAGGCGGAGGTTGCGGTGAGCCAAGATCGCGCCATTGCACTCCAGCCTGGGCAACAAGAGTGAAACTCCGTCTCAAAAAAAAAAAAAAAAAATCTGAAACTACGCCCCACCCCTCACTCATTCTACAGATGAGGCTATTGTGACCCACCTAGAATTGAGCTCTGGTCTCCTCCACCACTGCCGCTGCGGGCCTCCCAGCTATTGTTTTCCACAGCTGCACGACACCCTCTGGAAGGATGCTGGCATGCTGCCTGGCTTGCACCTATCTCAGGCTTCGGCACTCCTGACACTCCAGAGTAGCCCCTACCCGCCCTCCCTAGCTGGGTGGGAAAACTCTGCCCCATCCTGGGCTGGACTTTCCATTCCCTGCACCCCTGGATTCCTATCCTAAAGTCTGGATTCCATTTTCCATCCACAAACCTGGAAGCTGCTTACCTTCCCAGTTTCTCCCGCCTGGGTAAAGGGCCTGTTCCTGGATCTGTATCATGTGCAGATGGCCCCAGCCTCCCGCCACCTCCATCCCCCAGCATGCCTTAGGCTGTCATTATTCTTCTCACAGGACAGGGCCAAGAAGAGGATAGGAGGTCCCAGGTGTGGTCTGAGCAGAGGAGAGGGGGCTGCCACCTCCCTTGAGCTGCATGTAAGACTTCTATTGATGCAACACAAGATAGCGTTTATTTTTGTTGTTGTTCCTTTTTTTTCTCTTTTCCTCTTTTTTTTTTTAAATTTGAGCCAGAGTCTTGCTCTGTTGCCCAGGCTGGAGTGCAATGGCGCAGTCTAGGCTCACTGCAACCTCTGCCTCCCAAGTTCAAGCGATTCTCCTGCCTCAGCCTCCTGAGTAGTTGGAACTACAGGCATGTGCCACCACGCTCAGCTAATTTTTGTATTTTTAGTAGAGGCAGGGTTTCACCATGTTGGCCAGGCTGGTCTCAAACCCCTGACCTCGTTATCTGCCTGCCTCAGCCTCCCAAAGTGCTGGGATTACAGGCGTGAGCCACTGCTCCCAGCCTTTTTTTTTTTTCATTTTTTAAAGTAATTTTTAATTTGTGGTTATAGAATAGCAGGGTTACAGACTCCTGAAAAGTTAAAATGTTTCAGTTTAGTCTAAAGTCCCCTTTGGGGGCCAGGTGCAGTGGCTCATGCCTGTAATCCCAGCACTTCGGGAGGCCGCAGCAGGCGGATCACCTGAGGTCAGGAGTTTGAGACCAGCCTGACCAACATGGTGAAACCCTGTCTCTACTAAAATAAAATACAAAAAATAGCTGGGCGTGGTGGCGGGCGCCTGTAATCCCAGCTACCTGGGAGCCTGAGGCAGGAGAATCACTTGAACCTGGGAGACAGAGGTTGCAGTGAGCCGAGACTCTGTCTCGAAAAAATAAAAAGAAAATTAAAGTCCCCTTTGATCACTCCTCATTTTCCTTTTTGTCCCCTGCCCCTCTCTATACACACAATAACAAAAGTAACCACTGTTGTCAATTTGACATTTACCTTTCCAGATTTTCCCAGATGTGTATGTGGTAAATACACACACCCCAAACTAATATGTAGAATTTATGGGAGGCTGAGGCGGGCAGATCATGAGGTCAGGAGTTCGAGACCAGCCTGAATAACATGGTGAAACCCCGTCTCTACTACAAATTCAAAAATTAGCTGGGTGTGGTGTTGCACTCCTGTAATCCCAGATACTCAGGAGGCTGAGGCAGGAGAATCACTTGAATCTGGGAGCCGGAGGTTGCGGTGAGCCGAGAACGCGCCACTGCACTTCAGCCTGGGCGACAGACCAAGACTCTGTCACACACACACACACACACAGGAATTTATTAGTGGAGATTTTTTTTTCACATAAATGGGATTATACTGTATATATTTATCCTGGAAATTCCTTTTCTTAGTTTTTTTTAGATAGAGTTTCCCCTGTCAGCCTCCCAAAGTACTTGGGATCACTTGGCCTCCCCAAGTTTTGGGATTACAGGCATGAACCACTTCACCCGGCCTATCCTGAAATTTATTTTTCCCCTCTGTTCTGGGCTCTTGGGCTCAACCGTGGGCATAAGGGGGTTTTGGCTTTGCTGGGGTCTGCATCAGTGCTGCAGGCTCTTATGGGGAGCTAAATGGTCCTTACCTGGCGTGGAGGCCCCCTCAGAAGGCCCTCTCTCTGCCTTCTTCTCCCACATGTCCTTTTACCACTCCCCTTTCTTCCGTCTCCCACCTTTTTCTCACCCTAGCATTAAGGCCCCACACACAAGCCCTTGGTGAAAAGGTCCTAAGTCACCAGATGCTTTTTTTTAAAAGATTTGTCTCCAGAATGTGGGCTCCCTGCGCCTCCTGGTGGCTCCTTTGAGTAACTGCAGCGGCACCCTCAGCCCCTAATCCATTCATTCATCCTTTAATCCCTCCACCCATCAATGCATGCCCACCTACTGACTACCGCGTGAACCCTCTGTGTGAGCCCTGGGAGAAAAGACACGGAATGGAATATCTCTGCCCTGGACACTCTCCCGCTAGAATGTGAGCTCCACCGTGACCTGCCAGAAGAGTCCACAAGTTGGAGGGAGCAGCACTTTGTGCTGAAACTGGTGGTCCAGGCACAGCTCCTGTGGAGGGCAATCGGGTGATCTCTCTCAAGTTCACTGCCGGGAATTAATTCTGCAGATATTCTGCCCATGGGCAAAATGACAGACTGACAGAATGTTTATTGCAGTATTGTTTTTGTTTGTTTTTTGAGACAGATTTTTGCTCTTGCCCAGTTGGAGTGCAATGGCGAAATCTAGGCTCACTGCAACCTCTGCCTCCTGGGTTCAATAGATTCTTCTGCCTCAGCCTCCCAAGTATCTGGGTTTACAGGAGTGCAACTCCATGCTAGGCTAATTTTGGATTTTTAGTAGAGACCAGGTTTCAGCATGTTGGCCAGGCTGGTCTCAAACTCCTGACCTGAAGTGATCCACCCATCTTGGCCTCCCAAAATGCTGGGATTATGGGCATGAGCCACCGCGCCTGGCCTGCGGTATTGTTCTTGATGGCACATGGTAAGCACCTAGTAATGGCAATGGGTGACATTTGTCCTGGTGCATCTGGATAATGGAACACCATGTGCTAGCAGAAGGAGCCCCACCTGCCCTACAGGTTCACCTCTGACCTCATCTTTCCCTCACTCTACTCCAGCTATCCTGCTCTCAGAGCCAGCACCAGAGACAGCTTCCCACCTCTAGGTCTTGCCAGTCCCCCTCCTGTGATCCACTCCTCCTCAGAGGGGCTCTACTGGCTGCCCCCACCCTGCACCTGTCCCCACTTGGTCCTCCCTCCACTCCAGGTCCCTCTCACTTTTTTCCTACAGAAAGCATCTTATAACATACTAAATCATGTATTTATTTGCTGTATTTATTATCTATTGTCTATCTCCTTACACTAGAATGTCATCTCTCCAATGGAAAGGACTTTGTCTATTTTGTTCAGTTTTATATCCCAAGCACTTCTCATAGTGCCTGACATAGAGCTGACGATAAATATCTGTTGAAGAAAGGAATGAATTCAAATGAATGAGTGAAGCCAGTGAATGAATGTCTCAATGTACAGAACACAGAAAGATCTTTAAGACATACAAGAGGAGAAAGGAAGCTGCAAAGTGATGTGTGTGGTGTGCTCCCCTGCATAAATAACATGGGTGGAATGCTGTTCTGTAAACCTAAGGCCGGGCGCAGTGGCTCACCAGTGTAATCCCAGAACTTCGGGATGCCAAGGCGGGCAGATTGCTTGAGCTCGGGAGTTCAGGATCAGGTTGAGCAACATGGCAAAACCTTGTCTGCACTAAAAATACAAAAATAGTAGCCCAGCATAGTGGTGCACGTCTGTGGTCCCGACTAATCAGGAGGCTGAGGTGGGAGGATCACTTGAGCCTGGGAAGCAGAGGTTGCAGTGAGCTAACATCGTGCCACTGCACTCCAGCCTGGGTGACAAGGAGACCCTGTCTCAAAAATAAATAAATAAATACTTAAAATCGCTCAAAAAATAAAGTATATTAAATAAATAGCAACAGGCCGGGCACAGTGGCTCACGCCTGTAATCCTAGCACTTTGGGAGGCCAAGGCGGGTGGATCACCTGAGGTCAGGAGTTTGAGACCAGCCTGACCAACATGGTGAAACCCCATTTCTACTAAAACTACAAGAATTAGCTGTGCGTGGTAGTGCACACCTGTAATCCCAGCTACTCAGGAGGCTAAGACAGGAGAGTCACTTGAACCCGGGAGGCAGAGGTTGCGGTGAGCCGAGATGGGGCCATTGCACTCCTGCCTGGGTGACAAGAAGAAAACTCCATCTCAAAATAAAAATAAAAATAAAACAAATAAATAAACAACAAAGGTTATAAAAATTTCTGGAGATTACAAGGAAGGGAGAAATACATTGGTTTTGGGTTCATTCATTTATGTATGCAGCAAGCATTTATTAGGCTCCCAATATATACTGTTTATATTAGATAAAGATATCAGGACAGGTTTCTTTGGAAAAGGTGGCATTTGAGACTGGCTTTGAAATATGGATCAGATCCTGCCAGAAAGAGACAGGCAGAAAGGATATTCTAATGGAAGGATCTGTATGGAAATTTTGGTAGCTCAAATGTACTTACAGAATTATTAACAGAAAGCGGTACCAACCCAGGCCCCAAGACGGGGTTTCTGGACCTCACGCAAGAAGGAATTTGGGGTGAATCCATAGAGTAAAGTGAAAGCAAGTTTATTTAAGAAAGTAAAGGAATAAAATAATGACTACTCCATAGGCAGGGCAGCGGCATGGGCTGCTCAACTGAATATACTTATAGTTACTTCCTGATCATATGCTAAACAAGGGGTGGATTATTCATTGTTTTACCAGGAAAGGGATGGGCAATTCCCAGAACTGAGGGTTCCTCCCCTTTGTAGACCATGTAGGGTAACTTCCTGACATTGCCATGGCATTTGTAAACTCTCATGGTGCTGGTGGGAGTGTCTTTTAGCATGCTAATGCATTATAATTCCTATATAATGAGCAGTGAGGACGACTCAAGTCACTTTCATCCTCATCGTGGTTTTGGTGGATTTTGACCAGCTTCTTTACTGCATCCTGTTTTATCAGCAGGGTCTTTGTGACCTGTACTTGTGATACCAGTCCTGCCAAACTCCTATCCCATCCTATGACTAAGAATATCTGACCTCCTGGGAAATCAGTCCAGTGGATCTCAGCCTTATTTTACCCAGCCCCTATTCAAGATGGAGTTGCCCTGATTGGAAGACCTCTGACAGAATGGTAAACAGTTCTGATTGTAAGTAGCAAAGCCTAAAGTACAAGAAAGAACACATGGGCCAGGTATGGAGGCTCATGCATATGATCCCAGTAATTTGGGGAGGCTGAGGTGGGTGGATCACTTGAGGTCGGGAGTTGGAGAACAGCCTGGCCAAGATGGAGAAACCTGTCTCTACAGAAAATGCAAAAATTAGCTGGGTGTCATGGTGCATGCCTATAATCCCAGCTGCTCAGGAGGCTGAGGCACAAGAATCACTTGAACCTGGGAGGCAGAGGTTGCAGTGAGCTGATATTATGCCACTGCACTCCAGCCTGGGCAACAGAGGGAGACTCCATCTCAAAAAATAAAAGAAAAGAAAGAAAGAACACATGATAAAGTGTGAGGAAAAGAAAGAGAAATCAGATTGTTACTGTGTCTATGCAGAAAAGGAAACATAAGAACTCCATTTTGATCTGTATTAAGAAAAATTGTTTCTGCTTTGAGATGCTGTTAACTTGTAACTTTAGCCCCAACCCTGTGCTCACAGAAACATGTGCTGTATTGAATCAAAGTTTAATGGATTTAGGGCTGTGCAGGATGTGCCTTGTTAACAATATGTTTGCAGGCAGTATGCCTGGCAAAAGTCATCGCCATTCTCCATTCTCAATTAACCACGGACACAATGCACTGGACACAATGTCCGCAGGGGCCTCTGCCCAAGAAAGCCTGGGTATTGTCCAAGGCTTCCCCCCACTGAGACAGCCTGAGATACGGCCTCGTGGGAAAGGAAAGATCTTACCATCCCCCAGCCCGACACCCGTTAAGGGTCTGTGCTGAGGAGGAGGAGTGAAAGAGGGAGGCCTCTCTGCAGTTGAGATAAGAGGAAGGCTTCTTCTCCTGCTCGTCACTGAGAATGGAATGTCTCGGTGTAAAGCCGACCATTCCCATTCGTTCTATTCTGAGATAGGAGAAAACCGCCCTGTGGCTGGAGGCGAGATATGCTGGCAGCAATACTGCTCTGTTACTCTTTGCTACACTGAGATGTTTGGGTAAAATGAAACATAAATCTAGCCTACATGCACATTCGGGCACAGTACCTTTCCTTGAACTTACTCATGATACAGATTCCTTTGCTCACATGTTTCCCTGCTGACCTTCTCCCCACCTGTTGCCCTGCTACACTGCCCTTGCTAAGATAGTAAAAATAATGATCAATAAATACTGAGGGAACTCAGAGGCTGGCGCCGGTGTGGGTCCTCCGTATGCTCAGCACCGGTCCCCTGGGCCCGCTGTTCTTTCTCTATACTTTGTGTCTTATTTCTTTTCTCAGTCTCTCGTCCCATCTGACGAGAAATACCCACAGGTGTGGAGGTGCTGGCCCCCTTCAATAAAGCTGTCACAGTTTATTGGTCCCAGTTGAGAAAGGAATTATATGTGAAGTTCAAGTAGTTTTCTTAACTTGATAAGCAACAGGGAGTCTTTGAAGGTTGATGTTAAGAATGTATTCTTAAATTAAAAATTAAAATAATATAAGACCAGGCATGGTGGCTCACACCTGTAATCCCAGCACTTTGGGAGACTGAGGCAGGCAGAACACTTGAGACCAGGAGTTTGAGACCAGCCTGGTCAACATGGCAAAACCCCGTCTCTACTAAAAATACAAAAATTAGCCAGGCATGGTGGCGGATGCCTGTAATCCCAGCTACTCAGGTGGCTGAGGCAGGAGAATCACTTGAACCTGGGAGGCAGAAGTTGCAGTGAGCCAAGATCACACCACTGCACTCCAGCCTGGGTGATAAGAGCAAGACTTCATCTAAAAAAAAAAAATTAATTTAATTTAATTAAAATTAAAATTAAAATAATATAAGAGGCTGCTGTGAGAATATGACCTGCAGTGAGACCACAGCAGCAGGGCTGTGGGTCAGACCTAAGGGGGAACTTCCTGCTGGGGTTTGGAGGGGAGCATCTCTGGGAGTCAGGGATTGGGGACAGGAGAGGCCTCCCTACTGGGGGCCTGATGGAGAACAAGCAATCCCTACCAGGCCTCCAGCTCCCCTAGGGAGCAAGTTCTTGTGTCCCTGAGGCCTGACAACCCAAAATAATCAAAAGTGGCTACCTAGCGAGGTGTCAGAGCCTCAGCATTGGAAAGTGGTCCACTCATGGATTAGTAAGGAGAATTTACTGCTGGGCATGGTGGCTCACACCTATAATCCCAGCACTTTGGGAAGCCAAGGCAGGTGGATCATTTGAGGTCAGGAGTTCAAAACCAGCCTGGCCAACATGGTGAAACCTCGTCTCTACTAAAAATACAAAAATTAGCTGGACGTGGTGGTGGACATCTGTAATCCCAGCTACTCTGGATGCCGAGGCAGGAGACTTGCTTGAGCCCCAGAGGCGGAGGTTGCAGTGAGCCAAGATCACGCCACTGCACTCCAGCCTGGCAACAAAGTGAGATTCCATCTCAAAAAAAACAAAAAAAGAAGAAGAAGAATTTATGGATGATAGCATTGGTTTGAAAACAGGAAAGTTTTATTAGAAAGAAAGAACTCTGTAGAAGAGTGCAGGGGAGCATCTCAGCAAGATAGGATGGAGAGTGCCAAGGTGGATTTTTCCTCAGAGGCATTTATGGACCTTAAAGCAGGAGCTCAAGGATAATTTGGACCACATTAGCCACATAGGTCATGCTAAATGATTACATTTGTAGACATTTTCCTGCCTTGATGTCAGCAAGGGTTGCATAATGAGTTTCAATATGCATGCATTCCAGAGATGTATAGAAATGCTACTTACTGCAAATCAAGAGTTATCTGAGACAAGTCTCAATCAATTTAGAAAATGTATTCTACCAAGGTCAAGGACACACCAGTGACACAGCCATAGGAGGTCCTGATAACATGTGCCCAAGGTGGTTGGGGCACAGCTAGGTTTTATACATTTTAGGGAGACATGAGACATCAATCAGTATATATGTAAGATGTACATCAATTCCGTCCAGAAAGGTGAGACAACCCAAAGTGGGGAGGGGTTTTCCAGGTCATAGGTAGATAAAGGAGAAATGGTTATATTCTTTTGAGTTTCTGATTAGCCCTCCACTGAATATGCAACTGACAGGAGTAAGTCACCTAGGCCTTAGTCTGGCTTAGTGAAACAATAGGGCAAAGGAAGCCATCAGATATGCATTTGTCTCCCGGGAGCAGAGGGATGACTTTGAGTTCTGCCTGTTCTATGTCCACAAGGAATTTCCCTGTGGGAAAATTGTGAGAGAGGTATGTAGCTTTTTAAAATCTTCGTAGCTATCTTATTTAGGAATAGAATGGGAGGCAGGTTTGCCCGATGCCTTTTCCAGCTTGACTTTTCATTTTGGCTTAGTGATTTGAGGGTCCGAAGTTTATTTTCCTTTCACATTTCCCCCTTTTTCTTTTTAAAAGCATTTTAGAAGAAAATTAGTCTCTGGTCTCAGGTTTTGTCTGATCTCTCATGACTAGGACAGTTTATTCATAGACAGGTAGGTTCCACATTATTAGGAAAGCTCATTTTAGCAGGTTGTGAAGTCTCACGTCCTAAGAGAAAATAGGGGAGGAAGGGAGGAAAACAACAACACCAACAACAATCCTGGAAAATCAATATAGACCATATTACTCTGAAGTTCATACATCAGTAGGCAGGTACGAAAGTAGCTTGTGTATGTAAATAGATTTTCTAGCTTTAGTTCACAGGGCTTTAGGAAAGCATAGTTTAATGTTTAGTGATTTCTAATCAGGAAAAAATATGGGGGAAAAAGGAAAGGAAAAAAGAAAAAAATGAAAATAATTATTTTGGAGACTTGTAGCCAGGAAAAATTTTAGAGTTTAGTCCAAACTATAGAAAATAATAAAAATTTAAAAACATTAAGCGAGACTAAAATCTAACAACAGGTATACTACAGGTGATTTTGAAACATAATTTTTTCTCTCTCCAGTCCCCTTTCACTGAGGACAAATTACAGGATAAAATTCATTTGCAAAATAAGTTTCTGTCTTATTATATTTGGCTGGAGTATTTTCATAAAATCATCAAGAATAATTATTTGCCATATAGGCTGCTTTTTTTTTTTAATTGGCTTTGCTGGAACTTTATTCCATAAGTAATCTCACATTCAACTTTAATGTCTTAAGCCCGGCCTGTGCCTGCAAATACCTGTATTAACTGGGTGAATTCCTCACCTCAGGAAGACTTGGGGCTCCTGGGCCTGTTAGAAAGTGACATTCTTTACTTACCACAGGTCAGGAACCTGTACAGGGACTGTGTAGAAAAGATAGAAGGCCAGCTTTCCCAAGGGGCTTTTATTAGCTCTGTAAATCAACTTTGATTCCTTAAAGCAGTCTGCATCTGACAGCATGTTCTTCCAGTCAAAACCTTGGTAAAATGACCACTGTCTCCAACTATGTCCTCTTACAAAAGAAAACAGAGTCTTCCTGTACTTGTGCAGATAAATATATTGCTGTAAGTTAAGAATACTCACAACTAGTTTCCAAATTTTAGAGAAACCAGGTAGAGAGAAATATGCTCCAAATTTTGTTTATAGGAGTAGAGTATAATTTCCTCAATTGTTAAAAGCTGTAAATACAGAACTTGCCTTGCAGAGAAAAAATTTAAAAAAAGAAAGTTTTTTTTTGTAAATAATTATAATCATAAATTTTTTAAAAGCTCAAAATAAATGTTTTCTTGGCTCTGAAAAACAAAGAAAGGATTAGCAACATTTTAAGCAAAAAGTCATAAAAGGATTATTTCAGTCTTCTATTAGCTCAGTCCATGCAGTTAACCCCTGTTCTGCTCGATATTCATGAATATTTCAGCTCTTTATGGGAGTATTGGATTTTTTTTCTCTATTTTAGTGTCACAGTCTCCAAAACCTGTATTCAAGAGCAACTGTCAGAGTCCTATGCTGATTATAAAACCATCCTTTTGAAAAGTATAAAAGTAAAACAACTGTGGATGACAAAAGTTTTAGAAAAGTCATACTTAAAGACACAATTGACAAAGAAACTTGGTTACTTCCATAGCATACAACAATTTTACATAATAATTATAATGATTAATAACATATACTAAGTCATTCAGAATTATGGGATTTTCCCATAATTTTGGAACACATGCCAATAACATATTTATACAAATACAGCTTGAAGAAAGCCAAACACTATTTCATATTTGACAATGCTTCCTGTATGATTTTTATACCAAATAAGCTGACTATGTCTCTTTTGGACTTCAGGGGACTAATATCAAAAAACCATTGAGGAACCAAGTTAGAATTTGACTTTGGAAAGTTTGTCAAATATAAAAAGTTTAAAGGCCAGGCACAGTGGCCTTCAAACACCTTTCACACCTGTAATCTCAGCACTTTGGGAGGCCAAGGCAAGTGGATCACCTGAGGTCAGGAGTTCAAGACCAGCCTGGCCAACATGATGAAACCCTGTCACTACTAAAAATAGAAAAATTAGCTGGGTGTGGTGGCACATGCCTGTAATCCCAGCTATTCATGAGATTGAGACATGAGAATTGCTTGAACCTGGGAGGCAGAGGTTGCAGTGAGCCAAGATTGCACCACTGCACTCCAGCCTGAGTGACAGAGAGAGACTCCATCTCAAAAAACTAACATTTTAAAAATAAAAATAAAAAGTTTAAAATGCTTGATTTGGCTGGGCGCAGTGGTTCATGCCTGTAATCCCAAAACTTGGGAGGCCAAGGTGGGTGGATCACCTGAGGTCAGGAGTTCAAGACTAGCCTGGACAACATGGTAAACACCATCTCTATGAAAAATACAAAAATTAGCCAGGCATGATGGCAGGCACCTGTAATCCCAGCTACTCGGGAGGCTGAGGCAGGAGAATCGCTTGAACCCAGGAGGTGGAGGTTGCAGTGAGTCAAGATCACACCACTGCACTCCAGCCTGGGCAACAGAATAAGACTCCATCTCAAAAATAAATAAATAAATAAATAAAATGCTTGATGTCACAAAATAGGATCACAGATCAGGTCATTGTAAAATAAGTCATTCATTTACTCAACTTGATAACTCAAAGATTTAAAAAAAAAAAAAAGGCAAAAGCCTTGATTCTTTGAAAGAGAAGACTTAATTTCCTAAACAACAAGCCCTAATAAAAACAACATGAGGCCAATTAAATTTGCTTTTCAAAATTTATAAACAATCTATAAAATTTTAATCATCTTGACCACAAGATAAACATTCCATAAGCCTTTTTATAACCTTTATAACCTTTTATTAAAGAGTGGGTTAATTCTCCAAGAAAAACTTGTTAATGTGACACAGCAGCCCATATGCTAGTCTTGCATCAGTGTGCTTTTGAGATTAATGGTTAATTTATAGAGAAACTCAATTATTTTATCTCTCAAAATTGGCCTTATAATCATTTGATCTCTCAAAATCGGCCCTTACAATCTCATGCACCCACCTCTTCTGTGATAGTCTCTGGACCTTCAGGAGTTGAATAGTTTTAATTTCTGGCCCTCTGTCTCATGAACACAGTTTATTTTGATTGGCATCTTCTACCAGGTCAGAAAATGAGATTTTAACTGCTGTCAGTGTTTAATATTTAGCAGGACTTGGGGTTCTTTTTAGACCAAGGACTCAGAGCTCTGTAACTTAATGGCACAAGGACTTTAAAAGCACATACAGAGTGTTACATGGATGTAATAATCTTAATTAAAAAAAATTTAATCTCAGGTTTTTTTCTAAACAAACCAAAATTTAGTAATAATGACATAGGAATTATTTCAATAAAGCATAAAATCTGTTTATTAGGCCAGTTTCCCAAAGGGAAAACAAAAGACCTTCTGCATTTCAACTGCTGTTCCCTACAGGGAATATTATGTTGGAAGAAATGTTTCCTTTAGACCACAAAGATAAAACATTTATTAGCATCAGGCCATAACAGTTAGAACCCAAAGGAGAAAATAAAAAACTTACAGGAGCTAAAAATGAGTTGAAAGATAGAATTATTATTTCAGGTGCTTTAAAAGGAGAGAGAAAGCTGAAAATAGTGAGATGCAATAAAAGTTGAACTTTGCAGAAAAAAATATTATATATATATATAGTCTTGTAATTTATTAAAAGTAAAGCAATACCTTAAGAAAATGTTGTTCTAACCAATTCTTTAGTGTCTAAGTGTTTTTTAATATCAAAACTCAATCTCTCGAAAGATCGTTATGAATAATTTCCCTTTAATTATACACAACTTGATTATATAAAAGTTTGTGGGTTTTTTTCATAAATGCTCTTATTATAACTTAAACAGACCATTCACCACATGCTTGGACTTTCTGGTTTGTATGAACATTCCTCTTTCTTAAACAACCAGTCATTTTATTCTAGGACAAAAATGTACCATACAAGATTCTTTCTCATGTAAAATTATTTTTCTTTAAGCTTTCTTACCAAAAATACTTTTTTATTTTTTTAATTTCTTTACATTTATTTTCTTGTTTCTTTTACCTTATTTTACATATAACCTTTAAATAAGCTTTGAATTAGACAAAAATTATCCTCCTCTTAATAAGAACACATTTTTTAGAAAAAAATGATTTCCTACAATATATTTTTAATTAAAAAATACCCAGTTAATGGAATATCTATTATTTAATTTAACATAACTTTAGATCCTAAATTATGACAAGTTTGTCTACAAGTATTTATCCCATTACATTTACCTAAATATTTTATTTTAATAGTTTACCCAGATTATTTATGAAAACTGTGATAGTCATCATTTAAAGTTATTTCCCTGTCAACCATTTGATAGCCTGTGAATTTCAGGTGTTTTCTAAGTAAGAATCTGAAGATTAAATATATGGTTATTTTACTAAATAATTCATGATTTAGCTGTTTTCATTAAACCAATATCAATGTCTTATTTATCAAAAATTACACAGGCAAAGATCATTCTGTTTTGAGCTGGGTTTGTAGTTTTATAACCCTATGCCAAATTTTGACACCATATAGTATTTGGCAGTATATGAAATCCCTTGATCAATAAATGCAAACAAAAATTTATGCTAACAATTTTTAAGACATTTCTAATATTAACTTTACCAATAATTTTAAAGCTAGCTTATTAAAGATTTTACTTAAGTCATGTGAACTTGAAAAGCATTTAGGCTTATTATTTAATTTATGAGTATTCTTTAACTTTAAACCAATTCAGTACCTTGTGGCTAGAAAACACAATGAAATAAGTGTATGTATGCATAAACACACACATACATACTCATACAACCAAAGATCCTATACCTTTTACCTGAGAACTCTAGCCATGAGATATTAATACAAACTCATTGGTTTGCTGAGATCATGCCATTGCACTCCAGCCTGGGCAACAGAGCAAGACTCTGTCTCAAAAAAAAAAAAAATTAGCTAAGAGTGGTGGCACATGCCTGTAGTCCCAGCTATTCAGGAGGCTGAGGTGGGAGGACTGCTTGAACCTGGGAGGTGGAGGTTGTAGTGAGCTGAGATGCATCACTGGGCACAGAGCAAGACTCTGTCTCAAAAAAAATGAAAAATAATAGCAGACATAAAACAGGCAGAAAAGAAAGCAGAGAGATAGAGAACGTAGGAACTTTACAGTTGGAGGTCAACCTTCAAGCTCTAAAATGTCCTTGATATAATTGTCCACAAAGAGACCATAATATCTCCATTTTATACACACACTTGCAAAGTAGAGATGCCATAAAACCAATGGGGTGCCTAAAAGGGGGTCATTCTCTTGTGAGAAGACTAAGCTCTGATTTTTTTTATCTTGCCTAAATTCCTATCTAAGGGGTCTGGGGAGTCATGCCCTACAAATCATAAATTCTCATCAGATGGATTTTATTTAATGTTATATATCATGACTACTTTCCAATCTGACTCTGGCATAACACTACATGACCAAGAAGAAAGTCAATTATTTTACCCCAAAACATGTTTCTTTGCCATATTTTGAAATGGTCCTGTCAAGCTGTCCTTTGTGGGGGAAAATTTGCAACTGTAAAGAATCTCTATTAACAAAGCTAGAGCTTTTTATTTTAGGCCCTCCCAATCCTGAAGAGATTAACTAATAGTCTAGCACCTTTTTAAAGGACTGAATAGGAAACATTTGTCACCTATTATCTCTAAGGGCAGCCACTATAAGACTTCAAAAGAACCTTGGACTCCACAATCTTTTATCTTAACCTAAACATTTACTTTCTATTGATCCCAGGTCTTTAGACAAACTCAATCAATTGTCAATCAGAAATGTTTAAATTTAGGCCAGGCAAGGTGGCTCACACCCATAATCCTAGCACTTTGAGAAGCTGAGGCAGGTGGATCCCCTGAGGTCAGGAGTTCAAGATCACTCTGGCCAACATGGGGAAACCCTGCCTCTACTATAAATAAAAAATTTAGCCAGGCATGGTGGTGGGTGCCTGTAATCCCAGCTACTCAGGAGGCTGAGGCAGGAGAATTACTTGAACACGGAGGGGCAGAGGTTGCAGTGAGTTGAGATTGTGCCACTTCACTCCAGCCTGGGTGAAAGAGTGAGTCTCTGTCTCAAAACAAAAAACAAAAACAAAAACAAAAAAGTTTAAATTTACCAATTTACCTATAGCCTATAGCCTGGAAGCCACCCCCACCCTGACCCCTGCTTTGAATTGTCCTGCCTTTCTGAATCAAACCAATGTATTTCTTAAATGTATTTGATTGATGTCTCATGACTTCCTAAAATATACAAAACCAAGATGCACCCCAACCACTTTGGGCACATGTTCTCAAGACCTCCTAAAGGCTATGTCACAGGCCATGGTCACTAATATTTGGCTCAGAATAAATATCTTCAACTATTTTACACAGTTTAACTCTTTTTGTCAACACCTTGTTTTTCCTTATTCTTAGATTATTTGTTTCCCACTTTTTTTTAAAGGAGTAACTGAGCTGTGGCCTAGGGTTTTTGTGGAGTAGGTCAAAGTGTAGTGGTTGTGGGTGAGACTCCACAGTGTGTCACCACTGAATCATTGCCACCACCCTCTTAGGTGTCTCGGTGTTTTCTCTGGAGGTCTAGCACCTCGAAGAGGGTTCAAAACTCAGAGTGACCAGTTCCTATATGTGCTTCAAGGATGAGCCTTTTTAAAACTAATTTTGTTGTGAGTTCCCTGCAGAACCACTTCATGTCGCTAGGGGCTCAACCCCCCAGACACTCCCACAGGGTCCTCCAGTCACTCGGGTACCTTTCTACTGGGAGGAGCAAAATGCCCTTTCTCTCTGGAGCTGAGGAAACTCAATCTCTTATTTATCTACAAAAATGACAGTTCAGTTCCTCACGTGAATGCACACACAAGCCAATGTGTGAGATTAATTTTAGGGGGAAAGGCAATGGAGAAGACGATTTAGAATGCACCTCTGAACTAGAATTAGGATCCTAAACAACAACTTCCCAGGAGGGAAAAAAACAGCTAAGACCACATTCTGTTTACTGTTCTCAGCCACCCCTAACTTTGTAGCTTGGTACTGAAGATGGCAAAGGGAGAAGGAGGAATCAGGGTGAAAGAAAAGCAAACAAAAGAACAATTTTTTGTTTTTGAGACAGAGTTTCACTCTTGTTGCCAGGGATGGAGTGCAATGGCACAATCTTGGCTCACTGCAATCTCCACCTCCCAGGTTCAAGTGATTCTCCTGCCTTAGCCTCCTGAGTAGCTGGGATTGCAAGTGCATATCACCATGCCAAGCTAATTTTTTTGTATTTTGAGTAGAGACGGGGTTTCACCAGGTTGGCCAGGCTGTTCTCTAACTCTTGACTCCTGAGGTGGTCTACCCATCGCAGCCTCCCTAAGTGCTGGGATTACAGGCATGAGTCACTACACCCAGCCAATTTTTTTTTTTCTTAAGACAGAAAGCAAACACAGAAACCAAGTTCATGGTGGTTGATTATTTTTTTTTTTCCAGCTGTGAGGAATTTTAGCCAATTCAGAGAGGCCTTGTTCCCCAAAATTTGAAATTCTCATTCAGATTCAATGAAGCCAGGTAAACTTGCTAAAATCTGATGGAAGAAAGACAGAACAAACAAGAAAAAAACCCAACAATATGATTACCGAGCAGTCTAATGGTAAGAAGAAATTAAGACTAGCTGGTTGTTAATATTAACTTTATCAAGACAAAATTCCCAATTCAGCTAGTTACCTAGGGTTGAGTCTCAGGCTGAAGACTGCTCTCTACCATCCTAGAAGCAGGAAAAACTCAAACTCATCTTCCCTCTTGGAAGCAAGCTCAAACTCCAGAAAGGAGTTACCTGCCTTCCATCATCATGGAGGCAGGAAACCTTGCCTTCCTCGTTGGAAGCAAATAAAACTCAAGAAAAAAGAGTTGTACAGCAAAATAAACTTTATATCTTGACCAAATTTGGGGAGATCAAGAATTATCTGGAGAGGGCTCCCAGGCCTCAGCCAGTTGTCCTATTGGTTTGAGCCATAATGATGGCTCAACCCAGCACCAAGCACCAATAGATTTGTCAAAAGCCAGGGCCATATCCACTCTGAGTCCCTTCCTTGGATGGCCAATTTGTAAACCAGGAGTATCTGAGACAAGTCTCAATCAATTTAGACAGCTTATTTTGCCGGAGTTATAAATACACCCTTGACACAGTCTCAGGAGGTGCTGATGACATGGGCCCAATGTGGTCAGGGCACAGTTTGGTTTCATACATTTCAGGGAGATATGAGACATCAATCAATATATATAAGATGTATATAGGTTTGGTCCAGAAAGGTGGGACAATTCAAAGTGGGGAGGGGGCTTCCAGATCATAAGTAGATAAAAGACAAAGGGTTGCATTCTTTTGAGCTTCTGATTAACATTTCACTGAATATGCAATTTACAGGAATAGTCACATATGCCTTAGTCTGGCTTAGTGAAACAATAGGGCAAAGGAAGCCATCAGATATGCATTTGTCTCCCATGAGCAGAGGGATGACTTTTGAGTTCTGTCTGTTCTATGTCCACAAGGAATTTCCTTGTGGGAACACTGTGAGGGAGGTATGTAGCTTTTTAAAATCTTTGTAGCTATCTTATTTAGGCATAGAATGGGAGGCAGTTTGCCCGATGCAGTTCCCAGCTTGTCTTTTCCTTTAGGCTTAGTGATTTTGGGGTCGAGATGTATTTTCCTTTCACAGACTAAAGACTTTTCTAGCGCTGATAGACGTGCCAGTTTTTGCTAAGGATATCTCAAGACAGGCGGTAAGTTCTCATAGTGTGGTTTCATAGTAAGTAAAACCTCCTCAAGGGGCAAGAGTTGTGATAGTTTGCATAACTATGGCCACAATAAATCCTAGGGCCCATTTTCTTCTAGAATGGAATTATAGATTGGAAGTTATGTTCAAGACAGTGATTTGGGTGAGAGCTATTATTCCCAGAGTACAATCACCATAATGAAGAGAATTATCAAGGTGGCAAAAGGCCAAAGCTCGAAAAGGGTTTAAATAATTATTGGCAGTGCTGAAAAGCCATAAGAGTTCAGAAGGGGCAGGTAATATATTCTTGAGGCTTCTTGGACTAAGAGGGCCACTGCTGCTAAGGCTTTAAGCAGGTGGTGAGGGGAGTGGGATGGAGTGCGTTCCTGGGATACTAGGTCTAAAGTTTTTGAAAAATATGCATTAGGGCACTTAGAGGACCCCAGATCTTGGGCTAAAACTACCAAGCCTTTTTCCCCTTGTTCATGTATATACCAAAAAAAAAAAACAGTTTAGCCAGATTTGGTAAAGCTAAGGCCAAGGCCAAGATTAAAGCCTGTTTTAAACTGTTTAGAGCATACTTCATATCATTAGTCCAGGACAGAGGTTGTTCCTCAGTTCCCATGAGGGTTTCATATAAAGGTTTTGCTATTATTCAAAGGAATAAATCTATATTCTACAAAATCCAGCCACACCCCAGAAGGACCAAAATGATTGGGGTTATTGGGGTTGTCATGTTTAAGATCTTTAGGAGCACTAGAGAGGCTATTTGTATTGGGGGCTAAAATAAGACCCCAAGATTGAACCCATTGTGTAGATATTTCTGCCTTAGAAGGAGATACTTTGTACCCACCATCAGCAAGTTTGTTTAGTACTAATACTGTATTTTGGTCTGAAACAGCCTTGTTAGGACTACAGATTAGTAGGCCATCCACGTACTGGAATAGATTGCTGTCTGAGAGAAGGTGTAGGATGCACAGGTCTTCAGCTAGGGCGTACCCAGAAAAATGGGGGCTATCTCTGAATCCCTGGGGCATGATTGTCCCAAGTTAACTGTTGAGTTATTTGAGTATCTGGGTCTTGCCATTCAAAAGTGAACAAAAATTGGCTATGTGGGTGTACAGAAATGCAGAAAAAGGTGTCCTTGAGATCAAGTACAATAAACCAAGCTGTGGTGAAGGGAATCTGTATTAAAAGGGTATAAAGGTTTGGGACAATAGGATGAATAGGATTAACAGCTTAATTAATAATTCTAAGGTCCTGCACTAGTCAGTAGGACCCATCTTATTTCTTTACAGATAAAATGGGAGTGTTGCAGGAGTTGCATGGTGCAATAATCAATGGGTTAAAAATTATGTTATTAGGGGCTTTTAACTCTTTTTGTGCTTCTGATTTCAAGGGATATTGGGGGTTCTGGGGAACTTATTGGCATTTTTTGTTTGTTTTTTGAGACGGAGTCTTGCTCTGTCCCCCAGGCTGGAGTGCAGTGGCACGATCTTAGTGGCATTTTTAAGCTGAATGACGATGGGAGCAGCTGATCTTGAATGTCCAGGAACAAAAGTATTTTAAATCACAAATGGCACTTTAAAATTTTTTTTAATTTATTTTTTTGAGACAGAGTCTCATTGTGATGCCCAGGCTGGAGTGCAATGGCACAATCTCGGCTCACTACAACCTCCAATTCCCAAGTTCAAGTGATTCTCCTGCCTCAGCCTCCTGAGTAGCTGGGATTACAGGTGTGTGCCACCACGCCCAGCTAATTTTTGTATTTTTAGTAGGGACGGGGTTTCACCATATTGGCCAGGCTGGTCTTGAACTCTTGACCTCAAGTGATCCACCCGCCTCAGCCTCCCAAAGTGCTGGGATTACAGGCATGAGCCACTGCACCTGGCCAGCACTTGTTTTAAAATGTGATGTTCTATAGACCACAGCAGCTTTTTTGGTGAAGTGTGAGTTAATACAGCTAGAAGGTGAGGTCTTAACTGTAAATTCGCTTGTAATTTTGTGAGTAAATTGTGACCTAACAAAGAAACAGAGGCCGGGCACGGTGGCTCACGCCTGTAATCTCAGCACTTTGGGAGGCCTTGGTGGGTGGATCATGAGGTCAGGAGATCGAGACCATCCTGGCTAACATGGTGAAACCCCGTCTCTACTAAAAATACAAAAAATTAGCCGGGCGAGGTGGCGGTCACCTGTAGTCCCAGCTACTCAGGAGGCTGAGGCAGGAGAATGGCATGAATCTGGGGCGCGGAGACTGCAGTGAGCTGAGATCGCGCCACTGTACTCCGGCCTGGGCGACAGCGAGACTCCATCTCAAAAAAAAAAAAAAAAAAAAGAAACAGGGCAGCTTGGCAGGACTAAAGAGAGGGTAAAGGAATAGCCTTTCATTTTATAAGGGAGTGGCGGTGTGAAACAGCACCGTTGAAGTTTATCATTAATACCCACAATGAAATGGAGGATTAGCACATTGGGCTGTAATAAACACTTACAGCTGAATAACTGGTCCCTGTATCTATTAGAAACATTATCTCTTGTTCAGCCACAATCAATCAGATTTAACAGAGGCTCATCCACAGAGATGGAAAAAATAGGGGCTTAAATGGCCTCAAAGCCCTAGAGGATGACTTTATTTATTTATTTATTTATTTATTTATTTATTTTGAGGCAGAGTCTCACTCTGTTGCCTGGGCTGGAGCATAGTGCCACAATCTCAGTTCATTGCAACCTCAGCCTCCCAGGTTCAAGTGATTCTCCTGCCTCAGCCACCCAAGTAGGTGGGATTACAGGCACCTGCCACCATGCCTAGCTAATTTTTTTTTGTATTTTTAGTAGAGTTAGGGCTTCACCATGTTGGCCAGGCTGGTCTCGAACTCCTGACATCAGGTGATCCACCTGCCTCAGCCTCCCAAAGTGCTGGGATTACAGGCATGAGCCACTGCGCCCGGCCCCAGGATGACTTTTAGAGGCTTGATTATTATCCAGGAATAGAGTTAGAGGTGCTTCTCTCTGCCCTTGCCCTTGTTCTGCCAGACCCCCCTTGTCAGGTAGGTTGGTGAGGTTGTGGCTGTGATAGCCCAGAAGGAACAGGTGGCCCCCCCACCACGAGAGAGAGAGGGACACTTGCTCTTCCAACTGAAACAGGAGAGTTCCCTGATTCTCCTTGCAGGACATGCAACAGGGGGTGTGGCTCACCTGTTTGGTCACCCCACTGCTCAAACCCCTGAGGGAAGGGGGAGCACGCAGATGGACAGGTGCTGGAGCCCAAGTGGGCATATGTTACAGCGTGCTCCTTCAGCCTTGCCATCCAGGGATGGCTGAATGTTAACTTCCCTAGATTCTTGTCTGGCATCCTGGATTAATCAGGTCACATGAACTGTTTGAAAGGTGATACATGCGGAGACTTTATTGAGCAGTGAAGGTGGCTTCCAACGTTCAGACGCCTCTTCCCTCCCTCTCTGCCGTGCTGCGCTGCCACTCTCCAGCACTCTCTGCCATTCTCTGCCACTCCGTACCTCTGCTCCTCTTGACATTCAGCTGCTTGTTTGTGTGCCCGCCAAGGTCTCGGGTTTATATTGTTATATATAAAGTTTCAGTGCCGCAAAATAAATAGCATTCGAATATAAAATTTTCTTTTTAATTCTCAGCAAGGAAAGGTACTTCTATAGATGGGTGCACCCTCACAGATGGAGCAATGGTTAGTGCACATCTGGAAAAGGGAGGGAAAGGTGTTCTTATCCCTGAAGCACGTGGCCCCTGCTGCTGTGTCATTCCCCTATTGGCTAGGGTTAGACCGCACAGGCTAAACTAATTCTGATTGGCTAATTTAAAGAGAGTGACGGGGTCAGTGCTATGGCGGGAAAAAAATGGTTATGCAGGGTGGAGAATAATGAGTCAGGGTGGAGCAGGTAATCGGAATGAGTCAGGGTGGAGCAGGTGATTGGAATGAGTCAGGGTGGAGCAGGTAATCGGAATGAGTCAGGGTGGAGCAGGTGATTGGAATGAACCAGGGTGGAGTAAGTAATCGAAAAACGTTGCTTTAGGAGGAAATTAAGTTTAAAAGTAGAAGGCAAAGAATTAAACATACTGACATATTAATTATTTGAAGAGAAATTCAGAATTCATATTTAACAACTTCCTCCTCTTGCATTTTTCCTACGGCTTTCTCTTCAAACTTATTTAACATGTCTTGACTTAGTTGTTCTGCTTGATTTTCCAAAAGAAGAAGCTTCTCTGGATAAGGTGGATAGTTAAGGGAGGAGAGTTAAGGGAGGTTTTAGTAAGTGCCGTTTCTATGAGCCTCTGCACCAACCCACGGATGCATGGTATGACACAGCATGCAACAAGAATAAATACACCTATTACAGCTATGAGGGAGGTAAGAATTGAGGCTATTATTCCTTTCCATTTACCGAACCACTTTTCTTGCCATCCTGTAAAGGGGTCATTTAGCCTTGAGTTGCTGGCTAACTCATTGGATAGAGCAGTCAGACCTTGCAATGCCTTTGTTATACTTCCGTTAGGGGCGATGTTGTTTGGGATAAAGGTGTAACATTGAGTTTTAATCATGATGCAAACCCCTCCTCTTTCTGCTAATATCATGTCTAAGGCTATCCTATTTTCCCAAGCCATCTGGCTAGTAGCCCCTACTTGCTCAGCTATTCCTTTAACAGCATCTTTAGTGTAGTTAATAAATCACTGTTATAATAGATGTAGTTCATCCAGTCTACATTTTTATTAATTGTCACCCACCAAAATATTGACTCAAATCCTGCAGCTATTTGATTCCAGGCTTTAAATTGATCTGGTATTCCCCGTGGGACCCCAGTTGCATCTAAATAGATGTGAGAGTCTAAAGACCCGTAAGGGGCTTCTCTCACTTTACGATGTCTCATTTTTCCTTCCTCTGGTTGATGAAATGCCAGGGTAAAAGGGATAGCTAGTTGGACTAAAGCACAAGTGCCAATCCAGTTATTTGGCAGAGTGTCCAGTAAAGGTCCACCACAATACCACCACACATCTGCTCAGGGATGAACAAGGGCTGGCTGATTGGTAAGCTCTTGAAAGTTCTTTTTTTTTTGAGACAGAGTCTCGCTCTGTTGCCCAAGCTGGAGTGCAGTGGCGCGATCTCGGCTCACTGCAAGCTCCACCTACCAGGTTCATGCCATCCTCCTGCCTCAGCCTCCCGAGTAGCTGGGACTACAGGCACATGCCGCCACGCCTGGCTAATTTTTTTTTTTTTTTTTGTATTTTTAGTAGAGATGGGGTTTCACCGTGTTAGCCAGGGTGGTCTCAATCTCCTGACCTTGTGATCCACCTGCCTTAGCCTCCCAAAGTGCTGGGATTACAGGCATGAGCCACTGCGCCCGGCCGAAAGTTCTTAAGCTCACTGCATCCCTTCAGGTCTCCAAGGAACACTAAGTTTCCTCCCTGTCGTGAGAGACACGAAGTAAACTTAGTGTTGGGAGATGGAAGCTGGATGGCCCTTGGGGGCTGACCCGCAGGGTGTCGAACTTCGGGATATAGCAGAGAGAGAGCTTGGCATAGCTTGTTACCCTAGGCTGTAGAATCCTGGAAAAGAGCTACCATGTAGCCCATGCCCGGTCAACTGGAGGACCACCCTAGCGGAAAGGGGACAATCTGGGCCTCTCCTGATGTGCACACAAGCATAACAATTGCTTTTGTTTAACGTGTGAATGAACTATTTGATCCATTCCAACCAGGCATTTACATCTTGGTATCCTGTCTCAATTGCCAAAGTTTAAGTTTTTAACTTCTACCATCGGTATCTTGGCCTTGCGTTAGATAGAGGAGAAACAATGGTTCCGTTGTGAGAGGTTTTGGAAAAAGGCTCAGAGGCAGGTGCAGGTGGCAGGGGATCAAAGAAGTGCATTTCAAAGAATCCAATAGGGTCTGTCCCTGAAACCTCAGCCCCCATACCATAAAACCAGCTTAAAGAAGGGAACTCGCTTAGAAAAGGGGAAGAACTTTGTGGGCTCAAAATAATAACCTGTATAGGGTTGCACTGGTTTAGCTGACAGTTAGTGGGGGCTGTCCCTTTAGTAAAACGAATGTATGGTTTTAGGAAATTATAAAAACTGGTTGGGGCAGTCCATCCTTGCTCTTTAGTGGTCCACAGCACGTTGGACCAACTACAGCTTAAAAGCTCTACATCATTGGGGGAAGACTCCTGGTTGCCACTGGGGTCTTTATAGAAATCTCCCCAGATTAAATGGTCTCGATTCACTAATCCCTAGTCTGAGTAGAACCAGGAGGGACAGAGGTACTTTTCTGAAGTAGATAGCTGTCTTTGGCTTGACAAATCCCCACAGGGTATAACAAGGCAAGCATCAAATGCAATAGTTTGAGGTGAAATTGACTTGGTTATGTTAATAACTATATGGTCAGCAATAGAGTGAGGAAAGAAAAAAGAGTAATAGAATAGATGAAAGAGAGTTAAATTCTTCTTAGCTTTAGTTTGGTAGGGCTTTCCCCTGGGACTATGGCCCATGACTCTGGAGGGGGTGGTGCTTTCTTGACTCGGGTGTGGTGAGTCCATCCTCTCTCTGCTGTGTGGACTGCGGTTTCAGTAGTTAGGAGCACTAAGTAAGGACCTTCCCAGGCTGGCTCAAGCTTCTCCTCTTTCCAGCTCTTGATGAGGACGTGATCCCCAGGCTGATGCTGATGCACCAGGAACTCCAAGGGTGGTGCCTGTGCTAATAGAACTTTAGTTTTAAGAGAGGAGAAAGTAGAAGATAGACCAAGTATATAATTTTTAAGGAATTGATCATTTGTTTCAAAGGTAGGAATATCAGCAGTGGAGTGCAAATAAGGTAATCCACAGAGCATCTCATAAGGAGAAAGACCAATGTCTTTCCATGGTGCAGTTCAAATTCTCAGCAGGGTGATAGGAAGATACTTGGTCCATGGCAACTGAGTCTCTAAGACTAATTTGGTTAAGTGGTTCTTTAGAGTCTGATTCATTCTTTCTACTCTCCCTGATGAGGGTGGGTGCCAGGGAGTATGGTGTTCCCATCTAATGTCTAATATTTTGGATAGCTTTTTAATAATGTGTGTGGCTAAATGAGTTCCATTGTCTGAGTCAATATTTTCCATTAGTCCAAACCTGGGTACTATATTTTCAATTAGGGCCTTAACTACATTATTGGCTGTTGCATATGAAAAGGGGATAGCTTCGATCCAGGGAGTGAGGTGGCTACTATCACTAGTAAATATTTTAGGTGATCTATCAGAGGCATTTCTGTGTAATCAACTTAGATACTTTGGAATGGCCTTTAGCCTGGATTCGTTCCCCTGAGAGGTAATCATTTTATAGTATGTCTATTAGTTTTCTTACATACTAAGCAACTATCTGTAACCTGTTTTGCCAGGGTATAAATTCCCATACAACCATAAACTCTGAGAACTGCATCACACATGGCCTGGGGCCCAAAATGGGTCCCCTGATGTAGTTGGGATACGACTTCCCTCATAAAGGGTTTAGACAACATTTCTCTCCGGTCTCGCAGTATCTACTTTCCTTCTGAATTCTCTTTAGCACCTATTTTTATTAGTTTCTCTTTTTCGGTGGAAGAGAAAATGGGGATTATGGTAGGAGGAGGCAGGTAGGGAGTTAAGTGAAAAACACGCATTTCAGAAGACACAACAACCTGCTTGGCTACCTGATCTGCTAGGTTATTTCCTCAAATTTCAAAAGAAAGGCTTTTCTGGTGTCTGAGAACATAGACAATAGCTATTTCTTCTGGCAACTGAAGATTATTCAATACTTGGTTGAACAGCTCCTTGTGTTATTCCTCGCACTGGGTGGGTTCTGATTTCTCCCGGCTGAGGCCGCCACAAGGGGCAGAGTGCTCCTCACAAGAGAGAACTAGAGACTGCCCCCAGAGGGGAATGTAATCATGGGCGAGCCCCCAAATTGTTACATATAAAGTTTCAGTGCCGCAAAAGAAATAGCACTCGAATATAAAATTTTCTTTTTAATTCTCAGCAAGGCAAGGTACTTCTATAGAAGGGTGCGCTCTCACAGATAGAGCAATGGTGAGTGCACACCTGCACAAGGGAGGGAAAGGGGTTCTTATCCCTGATGCACGAGGCCCCTGCTGCTGTGTCGTTCCCCTATTGGCTAGGGTTAGACTGCACAGGCTAAACTAATTCCGATTGGCTGATTTAAAGAGTGTGACAGGATGAGTGCTTTGGTGGGAAAAAAATAGTTATGCAGGGTGGAGAATAATTAGTCAGGGTGGAGCAGGTAGCAAGTAACCTGCAAGAGTCAGGGTGGAGTAGGTAATCGGAATGATTCAGGGTGGAGTAAGAAATCAAAAAAGGTTGCTTTACGAGGAAGTTAAATTTAAAAGCAGAAGTCAAAGAATTGAACATACTGACATATTCATTCTTTGAAGAGAAATTTAGAATTCATATTTAACAATATGGACACAGGAAGGGGGTGTGATGGGCCAGAGCGGTCTTGGAAAATACAACATTCAGGCATGAAAACAGGAGTGCCCATTCTTACTTAGGTCTGTGGGCACAGGCCCAAGGGTGGAGCCCTCACCAGGAACCCTGCATTTCTGTACCCAGCACTCCCCTGCTGCACTTCCATATCACAACGACCCTCTTGTCTGCAGTGAGGACAAGGTCCTGGGAGTGGCTTGTAACCCAAAGGTTTGGAACATTCTCTACTCCAGTGTCCTGGATTTCTGAAATGATGCTGTCTGTAATAATTTTGCAAAGGTGGTTTCAATGCCTTAATATCAGCAAGGGACTCATGTTCAGGTTATGATAAAAGATTGGGAAACCAAGGTTCTTTTGAAGTCTTATGTTGGCTGCCCTTAGAGACAACAGATGGGAAATGTTTCCTATTCAGACCTTCAAAAGGTGTTAGACTCTTAGTTAATCTCTTCAGGATTGGGCGGGCCTGGAAGAAAAAGATCCAGCTATGTTAACAGAGATTCTTTACAGATGCAAATTTCCAGCACAATGAGTTTTGATATGCATCCATTCCAGAGATGCATCGAAATTCCAGTTACTTATAAATTTGGGGAAAATAAGCCTGGAATGAGATGCCTGCTTTAGATAATAGGGAAGTCTAATTGCTTCTGAATAAGGAGTTCTGATAAGGAGCTTTGTCTCTGAATGGTCCGCTTGATGGTCACCAGGTGAACTTTGCTCTCCCCAGTGGCCAAATCTGAGAGTCATGTACATAGGCAAAAACAGAGAAGATGAAGAAAGGGGTGAGGAGAGCAAAAATCACCTGGTGACCATCAAGCAGCCCCAGAGAAAAAAACTCCTTATCTGAGGAATTTAGAAGCATAATCGTTACTGGAAAAGGGTCCCAATCCAGACCCCCAGAGAGGTTCTTGGGTCTCACACAAGAAAGAATTCAGGGCGAGTTCACAGTGCAAAGCAAAAGAAAATTTATTAGGAAAGTAAAGGAATAAAAGAATGGCTACTCCATAGGGTTGCCCATTTTTATGTTTATTTCTTGATTATGAGGACTAAGCTCTGATCTTTTTATTTTGCTGAAATTTGTATCCAAGGAGTCTGGGGAGTCATGCCCTACAAGCCATAAATCCTCATCAGATGGATTTTATTTAACCCTATATATCCTGTCTTACTTTCCAATCTGACTCTGGCATAACATTATGTGACAAAGAAGAAAGTAAAAATATTTTACCCAAAAACATGTTTCTTTGCCGTATCTTGAAATGGCCCTGCAAAGCTGTCCTTTGTGGGGGGACATCTGCACCTGTAAAGAATCTCTATTAATATAGCTAGATCTTTTTCTTCCAGGCCTAATATAGCTACATCTTTTTCTTCCAGGCCCTCTGAAATAAACTAAGAGCCTGGCAGCATCATTCTTTTTTTTTTTTTTTTTTTTTTTTTTGATTCTAGCAGCTTTTAAAAGTCTGCATAGGAAACATTTGTCATCTATTGTCTCTAAGGTCAGCCACTGTAAGACTTCAAAAGAACCTTGGTCTCCACAATCTTTTATCTTAACCTAAACATTTCCCTTCTATTGATCCCAGGTCTTTAGACGAACACAACCAATTGTCAACCAGAAAATGTTTAAATTTACCTATAGTCTGGAAGCTCCCACTTTGAGCTGTCCTGCCTTTCTGGACCAAACCAATGTATTTCTTAAACGTATTTGATTGATGCCTCATGCCTGTCTAAAATGTATAAAACCAAGCTGCGCCCGAACCACCTTGGGCACATGTTCTCAGGATCTCCTGAGTGCTGTGTCACGGGCCATGGTCACTCATATTTCGCTCAAAATAAATCTCTTCACATATTTTACAGAGTTTGACTCTTCATCAACATATCTAAAGTTGGCATCTGGTTCCAGGCGTCTTTCGAAAATTTTGTAGTAGCCAGAATTTCTATGCGAAACTCATTGTGCAATCCTTGCTGATATTAAGGCACCAAAATAACTACAAATGTAACCATTTATCATAACCTACATGGCTAGTATGGTCCAAATTACCCTCAAGCTTTCACCTTAAGGTTCATAAATGCTCCCAAGGAATATCCACCACAGCGCTCTCAGTCCCCTCTTGCTGAGGCACCTCGCTGCACTCTTCTGCAGTGTCCTTTCTTTCTAATAAAACTTTACTTTTTCAAACCTATACTGTTGTTGGTAGATTCTTCTTACCAGCCCTTGAGTTGATCACTTTCTGATGCCGGGGCATCAGACACTTCAACGTGCAAAGTCTGAAATGTACTTACAGAGATTTGATTGGCTACTCCCTACTTTCTGAGGGGTTGCTTAACATTCCATTGTAAAGAGGTAACAGTCTCAAGGGGCTCTTTTTCACATACTATTATGTCCAAGTTTGAATGAGAAATAGGGAACAATGGTTAAAGGTGTAGAGACAGAGTTAGTAATATTGCCTAATAATTGGTCTGCTCAATTGTGTGAGCTGTTTGCATTTGGCCAAGCCTTAAAGTACTTACAGAACCAGGAAGGAACCATCTATACCAATTTTAAGTATGCCTTTGGAGTGGCTCATGCATTTGGAGAAATTTGGACTGAACCAGGTCTTATTAATAGCAAAGGCCAAGACCTGGTCCGCGAGGAATTAATCACCCATGTATTAAATAACCTTCAGTTGTCAAAAAAAAAAAACTATTGTCCATGTCCCCAGACACCAAAAAAGCCTTCCTTTAATTAAAATCCCAAACTTACAAGGTTTTCAACAAAAGTAAAATTTGCTAAAAGTTAACAGTGTAACTTGTATTATCCTAACTTCTAATCTTGTGGCCTTAGGCAATCTAGTCCACAGACATGAGGGAAGTTTGCTTTGGGAAAAAACAGTCATCATCTTTGACATCAAAAAAAAGGAAAATTTATGTAAAAAGAATCTTATATGGTAAATTCTCATCCTAAAATAAATTAACTGGTTGTTTAAAGAAAGGGATGTTTACAAGTCAGAAATTTAAGTCATATCAAAGATTGTCTGCGAAAGTCGTGAAAAATGTTATAAAAGGGAATTTATGCAAGAAATATTGTATAATTTAAAAGTAATTAGGCCTCCAGAATGTAAAACTATTGAAGAAACAGTTTATGTGCAAGGTGTGTAAGGAAAGTAAAATAGACTTTTGGTTAAAAGGATTATAAGAAGGCATAGGAATGTGGATTTTTACCTACATTAAAAGGTTAAAAAATTGTTTTGAAGGTTTAAGCAAGTTTTGAAATGTTAATTGTAAAGGAAATTCTGTGTGTAAACATATTGGCTAAAGTTAAAGGGGTATCATCCAGTTTTTCTGTGAACTGGACATTAAAATAAAAGCACAACGGGTTTTTCTTAAAGCACTAACCTGCTCTTTAACAAAAATTATAAAGCATTAAAAAGAGTCTATAACAATTTTACCTTATGGTCAGACATTAAAATTGGATAAATATGTCAACAAGGTTTTATTAAAATTGAGTTTAACATTAATAGCACACTAATATAAAGGTGAAATTTAGCTTATCTGGTATAAAATCATACAAGAAGCATTATCAAATATAAAATGGTGTTTGGCTTTCTTTGATTTAAAAACTAATAAAAATAGGTGCTAAAGAGAATTCAGGAGGAAAATGGATATTGCTAGACCAGAGAGAAATGTTATCCAAACCCCTTATGAGGGAAGTCTTGTTCCAACTGCATTAAGGGACCCATTGGAGGCCCCAAGCCACGTGTGAGGCATTCGTCAGAGTTTATGGGTGCATAGGAATTTATACCCTGGCCAAACAGGTTACAGACAGTTGTTTAGTGAAAGATTACCCCTTGGGGGAAGGAGTTCAGGCTTAAGGCCATTCCAAAGTATCCAGATTGACTACACAGAGATGCCTCCAATTGGTCATCTAAAGTATTTATTAGTATAGTAGATCACCTTACTCATTGGGTAGAAGCTATTTCCTTTTCAAGTACAACTGATAATAACGTAGTCAAGGCATTAGTTGAAAATACTGTACTCAAGTTTAGATTAATAGAAAACATTGATTCAGATAGTGGGACTCATTTCACTGTACATGTCATTAAGAAATTAGCCCAGGTACTGGATATAACATGGGCATATCATACTCCCTGGCACCCACCTTCATCAAGAGGAGTGGAAAGAATGAACCAGACTATTTTTTTAAAAAGCCCTTTGGCAGGAGAATGGCGTGAACCCGGGAGGTGGAGCTTGCAGTGAGCCAAAATCACGCCACTGCACTCCAGCCTGGGCGACGGAGCGAGACTCTGTCCAAAAAAAGCCCTTTGGGAGGCCAAGGCGGGTGGATCACGAGGTCAGGAGTTCGAGACCAGCCTGGCCAATATGGTGAAACCCCATCTCTGCTAAAAATACAAAAATTAGCCAGGCGTGGTGGCGCATGCCTGTAGTCCCAGCTACTAGGGAAGCTGAGGCAGAAGAATCACTTGAACCCGGGAGGCGGAGGTTGCAGTGAGCCGAGATTGCGCCATTGCACTCCAGTCTGGGCAACAGAGCGAGACTACATCTCAAAAAAAAAAAAAAAAAAGGCCACCTAACCAAATTAGTCTTAGAGACTCGGTTGCCATGGATAGATGCTTTCCCATTGCCCTGTTGAGAATCTGAACTGCTCCTCGGAGAAACGTTGGCTTATCCCTTCATGAAATATTGTGTAGGTTGCCCTGTTTACACTCCACTGCTGACATTCCCACGTTCAAAACAAAAGATCAGTTTCTCAGAAATCATATACTTGGTTTATATTCCACTTTCTCTTCCCTCAGAACTAAAAGTCTTTTAGAACAGGTACCACCCCTAGAGTTTCCAGTACACCAACATCAGCCTGAGGACCATGTCCCTGTCAAAAGTTGGAGGGAAGGGAAACTCAAACTGGCTTGGGAAGGACCCTACCTATTGCTTCTAACCACCGAAACCACAGTTCAAACCGCAGAAAGAGGATGGACTCATCACACCTGGGTCAAAAGAGCACCACCCCCTCCAGAATCGTGGACAGCTATTCCAGGGCCAACTCCAACCAAGCTAAAGCTAAATTGGATTTGATCCTCTTACACTGCATCTCTTTATTTTCCCCTTCTATTGCTAGTCCTCTCTTTATGAATGTAACTAGGTCAAGTTCTCCCCAAACCATTACTTTTGATGCTTGCCTTGTGATGCCCTGTGGAGATTTGCCAAACCAGAGGCAACTCTCCACTTCAGAAAAGTATCTTTGTCCTTCCTGGCTCTCCTCAGACTGAAAATCTGTTAACTGGGATCAGTTAGTCTGGGAAGATTTTGATGATGATCCCAGTATGAACTGGGACTCTTGCCCTCCTAGAACAGAACTTTTATGCCACAGCTGGTCTAATGGCTTATGGACTACCAAAGAGCAAGGATGGACCGCCCCATTGTCAGATGAACCAATGTAATCCAGTACAGATTACCACCTCTGCTCCCCAGAGTACCGTTTCTATGGTATAGGAGCAGAAGTCTCAGGGAAGGACCCCACAGGATCCTTTGAAATGTGCGTCATTGCCTCCTCACCTCCTGTACCCTCTTGTCCCTCTCCTAAGTTTTCCGCTAACCAGACCTTCTTTCATTATATACGCAATGATAAAACCAAAGTAGCTGTTGTAGAAGTTATAGATTTAAAACAAACTATAGCAATTGAAACAGAGTACCAGAATGTACATGCTTGGCTGAAATGGATTAAATATTCTGTTTGAATGCTAAAAAAAAGGGACTGCTTGTGCGACAGGCAGGCCAGAGACCCAAATTGTCCCCTTTCCCCTTGGGTGGTCCTCTCACGGACAGGGCATGAGCTGTATGGTAGCTCTCTTCCAGAACCCCACAGCCTGGGGCAATGAGTCAGGCAAAACTCTTTCACTGCTGTTTGCTTTCACCACTGTTCCCCGAGGTCAAGAGCCCTGTGGGTCAGCCCGGAGGGCCATCTAGCCTCCAGCCCCTGATGTTAACTTCACCTGTGCCTTTCATGGCAGGGGGGGAAAAGTTAGCATTCCTTGGAGACTTAACAACCTCCACCTCCTGGGTTCAAGTGATTATCCTGCCTCAGCCTCCCAAGTAACTGGGATTACAGGCATGCACCACCAAGCCTGGCTAACTTTTTTATATTTTTGGTAAAGATGGGGTTTCACCATGTTGGCCAGGCTGCTCTCAAACTCCTGACCTCAAGTGATCAGCTCGCCTTGGCCTCCCAAAGTGTTGGGATTACAGGCATGAGCCACCGCATCTGACCCAGAAGTTGTAAGAGATGCCGTCTCAATTACCCTGGGTTCCATGGACTCACTAGATGTGGGGGCGAAGGATTCCAGGCACCCTCAGTTATTAGTTGTCAGCGCCAGCAGTGAAGAGGTTTCCTCCTGTGATGGCTGGGGGAGTGTTTAGAGGCAGTGCCTGCGGAAACATCTAGTTTTCAGTTCATAGGGCTTTTAAGAAAACAAAGTTTATTTTGGAAACTTGTAGTCAGAAAAATTAGAATTTAATTTAAAATAATAAAAATTGAAAAACATTAGGCAACACTGGAATTTAGTAACAGATGTGCGATAGTTTCTGAAACATAATTTTCTCTCTCCAGTTTCCCTTCCCGCAACCCCCAAGACGGAGTCTCGCTCTTGTCACCCAGGCTGTAGTGCAGTGGCGCAATCTCAGCTCACTGCAACCTCTGCCTCCCGGGTTCAAGTGATTCTCCTGTCTCAGCCTCCTGAGTAGGTGGGATTGCAAGCACCTACCACCACGCCTGGCTAATTTTTGTATTTTTGTAGAGACAGGGTTTTGCCATGTTGGCCAGGCTTGTCTCAAACTCCTGACTTTAGGTGATCTACCTGGCTCGGCCTCCCAAAGTGCTGGGACTACAGGCGTGAGCCACCACACCGAGCCAAGAATAATTATTTGTTACATAGGCCTTAAAAAGAAAAGTTAACAGTGTAATATGTATTTAAGACTATTGAAAAAACAGTTTACATATACTTTTGGTAAAAAGATTATAAAGAGGCATGAGAATGTGGATTTTTACCTAGATTAAAAGGTTAAAGAATTGTTTTAAGTTGAATAAAATAAAAATGAAGGTATAAGCAACTTTTGGAAGGTTAATTGTAAAGACATTCTGTGTGTAAACATATTGGCTGAAGTTAAAGTTGTATCATCTAGTTTTTCTGTAAATTGAGTATTAAAATAAAAGCAAAATGGGTTTCTCTTAAAGCATTAACCTGCTCTTTAACAAAAATTATAAAGGGTTAAAAAGGGTCTATAGGCCAGCCGCAGTGGCTCACGCCTGTAATCCCAGCACTTTGGGAGGCCAAGGCAGGCAGATCACGAGGTTAGGAGATCAAGACCATCCTGGCTAACACGGTGAAACCCCATCTCCACTAAAAATACAAAAAATTAGCCACGCATGGTGGCACACACCTGTAGTCCCAGCTACTCAGGAGGCTGAGGCAGGAGAATAGCTTGAACCTGGGAGGCGGAGGTTGCAGTGAGCCGAGATTGCTCCACTGCACTCCAGCCTGGGCGACTGAGCGAGACTCCGTCTCAAAAAAAAAAAAGGGGGGGTCCATAAAAATCTGACCTTATGATCAAAACATTAAAATTGAGTTTAACATGAATAATGCACTAATATAAAGGTAAAATTTGGCTTATTTGGTATAAGTCATACAGGAAGCATTGTCAAATATAAAATGATGTTTGGCTTTCTTCGGGCTGTATTTGTATAAATATGTTATTGGTACATGTTCCAAAGTTATGGGAGACTCCTGTGATTCTGATATGTCTTAGTGTGCATTATCAGTAGTAAAATTACAACTGTTAATTATTGTGTGCCACAGAGGTAACAGATTTCCTTGTCAATTGTGTCTTTAACTATGGCTACCCGAAAACTTTTGGTCATCCATAAACAATTGTTGTCTTGTTTTGGTCCTCTTTAGAAGGGTTTTATAGTTAGCTATAAAGCTCTAACAGGTGCTGTTGAATGCAGGTTTCTGATAACTTTGGAGATTGTGACATCAGAATACAGGAAAAACAGGACTCTGAAGAGCTAAAATGTTCATTAACATCAAGCAGGACAGGAATTAACTGCATGAACTGAACTAATAGGAGACTGGAGTGATCTTCTTGATATTTTGCTTAAAATATTGCTAATACTTTGTTTTGCTTTTCAAAGTCAAAGAAACTTTTCTTTATTTTATTGTATTTTTAGACGGAGTTCCGCTCTTGTTGCCCAGGCAGGAGTGCAATGGTGCAGTCTCGGCTCACCACAACCTCCTCCTCCTGGGGTTCAAGCAATTCTCCTGCCTCAGCCTCCCGAGTAGCTGGGATTACAGGCATGTGCCGCCACCACACCCCGCCAATTCTGCATTTTTAGTAGCGATGGGGTTTCTCCATGTTGGTCAGGCTGGTCTCCAACTCCCGACCTCAGGTGATCCGCCCGCCTCAGCCTCCCAAAGTGCTGGGATTACAGGCGTGAGCCACCGCACCCGGCCTCGAAACTTTTCTTTTGAGCTATTAACAGCTTTTAACAATTTAGTATATTCCCATGAACAACATTTGTAGCATACTTGTTTCTCTCTCCCTGATTTTCTCCAGAATTTGGAAACTATCTGTGAGTATTCTTAAGTTATGGCAATATAGTTATTTGCACAAGTATAATAAGAATCTGTTTTCTTTTGTAACAGGGCACAATTGGAAAAACTGGTTATTTTTACCAAGGCCTTGACTGGAATGGTATGCTTTCCTTTAAGGAATCGAACTTGACTTACGAAGCCAAGAAAGCCCTTGGAAACTGGCCTTATATTTTGTGTACACAGTCCCTGTACAGGGCTTCTGATCTGTAGTAAGCAAAGAATGCCCTTTCTGAGAGGCCAGGAACCCTCGGTTATCTTGTAACCTCAAGAGGAAACTCATAGGTATTTAATGGTACAATTCCATGGCTAGGCTCAGCTTTACAGTCTTGTCTTAGATTCTTTCTATGGAACAATACATGTTACACTGTTAACTTTTAGCAACTTTTACTTTTCTTAGTAAGTTTGAGATTGTAATTATGTACTAGATGTAGAGCCTAGGACCTAGACAGAAGTGCAGATGAGGTCTGACTTATTCCAGCATTTAACTCCATGTGTCCTAGGTCTTACCTAGCTACAAAGCAGGCAAGTTGTACAGCTAAGAGTTATAGTGGCATTTTATAAAGCATTCAGGAGGCCTAGTCCCTTTTTTTTTTTTTCTTTAGATGGAATGTTGCTCTTGTTGCCCAGGCTGGAGTGCAATGGTGAAATCTCAGCTTACTGCAACCTCTGCCTCTGGGTTCAAGCTATTCTGCCTCAGCCTCCCGAGTAGCTGGGATTACAGGCACCCACCACCATGCCCAGCTAATTTTTTGTATTTTTAGTAGAGATAGGGTTTCACCATGTTGGCCAGGCTGGTCTCCAACTCCTGACCTCAGGTGATCCACCCGCCTTGGCCTCCCAAAGTCCTGGGATTACAGGTGTGAGCCACCGTGCCCGGACCCCTAATCACTTTTAAATAGTACATTTCTTGCATAAATTCCTTTTTATAACATTTTTACAATTTACGCAATCTCTGACATGCCTCAACTTTCTGACTTGTTGTAAACATCCCTCTTTTTAAACAACCAGTTCATTTACTTTAGAACAAGAATTTACCATATGAGAGTGTTTTTTATATAAATTCTCTTTTCTTTAATATCAAAGATGATAACACTCCTTTCCCTAAAGAAACTTCCTTCATGTCTGTAGACTAGACTTCCTAAGGCCACAGGATTAGAAGTTAGGGTATTTAACTAAATAGTTCAAGATACAGCTATCTTTATTAAACCAATATTGATGTTTCATTATTAAAAAATTATACAAGCAAGGATTATTCTGTTTGGAATGAGTTATAGTTTTGTACCCTCTATGCCAAATTTTGACACCTTATAGTATTTGGCAGAGATAAGTATGAAATTGCAGCCAGGCGCAGTGGCTCAAAGAAGGGTCAGATGATTGAAGTTTAAGAAATAGGGTCTTAGGGCTTCTGGGGGTTGGTGGAGACACAGTTATGGGGGGGTGAGGGGAAGAATTATTGTGTGGTAAATAATGGTTGTCTTGCTATGCAGATAAAAATCTCTCCGGTGGCCAGGTGCGGTGGCTCAAGCCTGTAATCCCAGCACTTTGGGAGGCAGAGGCAGGCAGATCACCTGAGGTCAGGAGTTTGGGACCAGCCTGGCTAACATGGTGAAACATTGTCTCTACTACAAACATAAAATTAGCTGGGCATGGTGGCTTGCACCTATAATCCCGGCTACTTGGGAGGCTGTGGCAGGAGATTCACTTGAACCCAGGAGGCAGAGGCTGCAGTGAGCCAAGACAGCAACATTGCACTCCAGCCTGGGCAAAAAAAGTGAAATTCTGTCTTAAAAAAAAAAAGTCTCTAGGATAATTCTTTTGGAGTAGCCCTTTTCCTGATACTGGCACCTTTACTAATGTAGATTTCCTTGATAGATGTAAATTTCTTTTACCAAAGAATAGCCTTCCGGAGCTACTCCTGTGTCTGCAGTTTCTCTGAATAACCAGCTCAAAGTATGTCGAAGAAGTGTATTTGGGGGTGGCACATTCTGGTTTCCCACAGTCATATTTTGGGGGTGTGTATGTCCTAAGCCCCAGCAGTGGCAACACTTCCTGAACACCTGCCTGCTGAGTGAGGGGTCTGGCCCCTTCCCTAGTGCCTGCTCACCTCTCGCCCCAAGCATTAGCCTGGAAAGTGATTGATTGCTTGCTAAGTAAATGAATGTCTTGGAAAATAACACAACAGGCAGGCCAGAATTATTTGTAGAAGTCAATATGCACTGAGCATTTACTAGGTGTCAGAATCTGTGCAATATGTTTTACATCCATGGAGGCACCAATTTGAGTCTGCATTCACATCCTGGCCCTGCACTTACAGGCCGTAGCACTGTGAGCAACCACTTTTGTAAAGTTAATGAGAGGCCATCAGGCTGCGGGAGGAAGAGGAGCCTGGGTCCTCCTAAGGTGTAGACATAAATGATTGCCAGCCGTTATTCTGGAGGTTATAAGATATGCAACTTCCCCAATTACTCCTGCAAATAACACCACTATTGTAGGTTGGCCTTTTGAGATATCTTTCCAATTGGTGTTTTTTTTTGTTTTTTGTTTGTTTGTTTGTTTTTGTTTTATTGAGACAGAGTCTTGCTCTGTTGTCCAGGCTGGAGTGCAATGGCGCAATCTCGGCTCACTGCAACTTCCGCCTCCCGGGCTCAAGCAATTCTCCTGCCTCAGCCTCTCGAGTAGCTGGGATTACAGGTGTCCGCCATCATGCCCGGCTAATTTTTGTATTTTTAGTAGAGACAGGGTTTCGCCATGTTGGCCAGGCTGGTCTTGAATTCCTGACCTCAGGTAATCCACCTGCCTCGGCCTCCCAAAGTGCTGGGATTACAGGCATGAGCCACCACGCCCCGCCATCTTTCCAGGTTTTTTGCAGATTTGACACCCCATGGCTCCACCTAAACCTGATGGCTCCACCAGGACCGCCAACCCTGCTCCTGTGGCCCCACCCAGAAGCGATTCAGCCTGTAGGAGGACAGCTTCAACCCCCTATGATTTCATCTCCACCCCAACCAATCAGCAGCAAGCACCTGTTACCTGGCCACCCCCAACTCTTCCCCTATACTGCCTTTGAAAAACCCCTCACCTACAAGCTTTGAAGATGATTTGAGTACAAACTCATTTCCCCTGTGGCATGGCCAGCCTCATGGTCTTTCTTTATGCAGTGGGCAGAAAGAACCTCTCAGGCGGTTACAGTATTTGTCGGGGTAGCTCAGTGAGCATCAGAGACCAGTTCTGCCATATACAAGGTGTGTGACCTACACAAGGCTCTCGACTTCTCTGGCCTGTTTCTTCATCTAGAAAATAGGGATAGTAATAGCATCTCTCCAAAAGGCCACGAAGATTAAATGCATTAATTCGTACAAGCCCCAAGAACACGCCTGACACTGGGTCAGCTCAGTACACACTGGCAGTTAGGATTTCTGTCCCATGAAGAGGGCACTATTATTATCCCCGCCTTCCACATGACTTACTGAAGCACCAGTATTTGAACTGTTTTTGCTCCAGGGAACTCTCTTCTTGTGTGAAAGGAATTTTGGAGATCTCAGGGTGGTGCCAGAACCAACTGTTTGCACATAGCTTTTATCAACTGGGGATCAACCCTCATGAAATCTGGATGGCAGAGAGCCTCAATAAAGCAAGCCCTTTATTGTACAGTTCTACCATCCGGATCCTCCTCCTAGCTGGGCTGTAGGGCAGATTAGAGACACATAGTAGGCTCTTGGTCTTGCCGGGAGCCACACCCACCCTCCGCCTGCCTTTCCCCGAGCTCTGGGCGGGGACAGCTTTATACAAAACGAGCTGCCTCTGGCCCCTCCCATGCAGAGTGGCTGGGGAACTGGACCAGCAGGTAAGTGGGCAGAGCGGGGTGGCTCAGGCCTGTGAGGGTGCAGCTGCAGCTACCAAGGCCGGCTGCTAGCCAGGAGCACGGGACACTGACCGGGATGTGGCAGGGGCACTTATCTGGAGCCAGCAGGTGTCCCATGGCCTTTCCCCTAGTTTCAGGCTGCCATGTCGGGAGAGTCCAAAGAGACAGGAGGGAAGAAAGGTTTCCTCCTCAGCTGGCATGTTGGAGTCCGGACAGGCTGAGCCAGCCAGGTAAGAGATCAAAGAGATAGAAGGGAAGAAAGGTTTCCTCCTCAGCTGGCATGTGGAGTCGGGACAGGCTGAGCCAGCCAGGTGAATTCTAGACCCCTGGTGCCTCCAGACCAAAAGGCTGGGCCCATGCTGGGTGTCATGGCTCACGCCTGTAATCCCAGCACTTCCGGAGGCTGAGGCAGGTGAATCCCTTGAGCTCAGGGAGTTCAAGACCAGCCTGGGCAACATGACGAAACTCCATCTGTACAAAAAATACAAAAATTACCCAGGTCGGACATGGTGGCATGGGTTAATAGTCCCAGCTACTCAGAGACTGATGTGGGAGAATCGCATGAGCCAGGGAGGTTGGGGCTGCAGTGAGCTCAGATTATGCCACAGCACTTCAGCCTGGGTGACAGAGCCAAATCCTGTCTAAAAAAAACAAAAAGACTGGGCCCCCACTGACTTTACCCACGGCCATCTCCATGCTATCTCCGAATAACTTGACCAGGCTGAAGTCGCAGGAGCCTGGGAAGTAGGCTGGGAGTTGGGATGGACGTGGAGGGGAGGGGAACTGGCCTGGGGGAGGCTGCTCCACCAAGGTCAGCCCCATGGGAGGCCTGAAGCCCTGCCTGGCCTTGGGAGGGAGGAGAAGGGGAAAGAGAACTCACAGTCCCCTTCTGCTGGCCAGCCTGAGCGCCTGTTATCTCATTCCCTTTTTCTTGGTCTGCTGAGCCCAGAAAGGCTGGGCATTCCCAGACCCTTTCACAGATGGAGAAACCAAGGCCTAGAGAGGGTGAGCAGCTGACCTGAGGTTGCACAGCCGGTGAGCACAGGCCTGGATGTCTGCCACAGCCTGAGATCAGGGGTGGGGCAGGGTTTGGGGAAGCACTATCTCCTCCCTGGGCCTTGGTTTCCCCACCTGTGCAATAGGGACATTGAGTTGGGATGAGTTCCAGGGGAACTCTGAGGTCCCAGCAACAAGAGGTAGAGATGACCTTCTGCTACATGTAGCTGTGAGCAGTGAGGGTCGCTGAGCTGGGCCCAGGCTCCCAGCGCCCCAGCTGCCTCCTGCCTCCTGGCACCTCCTTGCCTCCCTCTGAGCCGCAGCTTCCCGTTTTTCCTCATCTCTGTGCCTCTGTTGTCCTTTTTCCTCATTTCTGCTTCTAGCTTTTGGTTCTTTCTGTCTCTTTGTCTCAGTCTCTTCTCTCTCACTCCCCTTCATCTCCCCATCTCTCCCTTTGGGTTTTATGGTTTTGACCTCTCAGCCTCCCTTCTTCATGGGCTCAAAGTCAATCCATTCCTACCCACTCTGATGAGGGTGAGGCCAGGCCCTAGGTAGACGCCTACAGGCCTCACTAAGTTCTCCAGGAGCCTGGAACCCAGGAAAGCATTGGCTCAGACCCTTGCCCAGGAGCGAGATGTATCCAGTGTCAGGCTGCCACCTGGCACTGCCCCAGGGGTCACCCTGGCCAACACAACCCTCATAGCTGAGGCGGGTTTCCTCCAGTCTGGCCCACAGGGCTAGGTGCCTACCAGCTGGCAGATTATCCCTGCAGAGCGAGAACCCAGCCATGGTGCCAGGAGCTCAGGTGGCCCAGCCCATGGCAAGCCAGATGGTCACCTGTGCACTGGGGGAGAGGACAAGCCCCCTCTCACATGGAGATTACACTCCCATGGGAGAGACCAATGCTCAACAGATAGACACAGATAAACTCCCGTAACTGAGCTGGTGTCAGTAATACTTTGATGGAGGAAAGCAGAGGGCAGGAGAATGCGGAGGGGAGCGGGGGGCAGTGAGTGCGGTGGAAGCTGCCTGAGCTCCCTGGAGGAGATGGCCCAGCCCACACAATGAGGGTGCACTGGCCCTGGTCAGAACCCCACTCCCAACTCTCTTCACTCTCTTGGGATGGGGGCTCACAGCTTTTGATGCATGAATGCAAAAGAGAAACCTTTGCCTGGAACTGATCCTTCTAGCTTCTCTGTCGCCCACGCATTGGGCATCTTAATTGTCTCATGTGAAGCCTTAGGTTTCTGGTCTCTGGTGATCACAGAAGGGGTCCTGGATCCTTGGGAAGCAGATATGTCTCAGAGCTTCTCTCAGCTTCTCCTGAACCTGTCCCCCATTTCTCTCTTTCTTTGGCCCAAGTCTCGGAAGGCCATCTGTGAGCAGAAAGAGATCCTGCTCAGCTTGGCCCTCATGGCCCCTTCAGAACCCCTTCACCCTGAGGCGTTTCTCAGGGCTGGGTCCACAGTCAAGCATGCCTGGATGTAAAGCTCAGCTCCCAGCTGTATGACCCTAGGCAAAGTATTTCCCTTTCTAAACCTCAGTTTCCTCATCTGTAAAATGGAGATAATCATAATGCCAGCCTCAGGATTGTGGAACAAGATTTGACAGGTAATGTGTTCAAAGAGCTTAGCACAGGGTCTGGCACAATAAGTAGCTGGGGAGTGGCAGCTATGGCGGCCTCTGTTGTCACGGTGATTGTTAGCCCCTTTGCTACAGCTTCCTAACCCTCCAAAGGTTTACTCCTGCTTCCTCCCTGGTGCCTCATGTTTCTCCTCACAACAGCCAGCACGATCCTCTTAAAAACTAGATTAGAGCTGGTCTCCTCTGCCCACTCACGGAGATTTTTGCTCTAGAGAAAACACCCAAGCTGTCACCACAGGGCCATAGGGGACCTGCCCTGTCTCCTCCCCTCCCACTTCGCTCCCGCTGCTGCAGCCACACTGGCCTCCTAGCTGTCCTTTGAACAGCAAAATCCACTTCTGGGACAGAGCAGGTGTGGCCGCACCCCAGGGCCTTTTCACTTGCTGTTTTCTCCCCTGGACCATGCTTTCTGCAGACAGCTCATTCCCACACTCCCTTCATGTCCTCTTCTTGACAGCTGTACATTCCCCGTTCATGAGCTTTGCTTTCCTCCGGAATCCTTGCCACCATCTGACTTGCTCTATGTTTCTGTTTTTTATCCTGCTTCGTGACTGCTTCCTCCACCTTCCTGAGAGCAGGGATTGTGGTTGAGCACACAGTTGGTGCCCAAGAAATATTGGTTAAAATAAATAAACAAGAACTGCAAGGTCACTGTAAAACAAACAAACAACAACAACAACAACAAACAGAAAATACAGATACGCATCTTTTAAAAGTATCCCAACACATTCCGAACACCAGCCATTCTGAGTCTCTCCTTTTCTCTGGGGCCTTTTTGCACATGTAGTTCCCTCTGCTTAAGACATCCCCTTTGTTGTCATTGATGACTGTTCTTCACTGTGTCCCGGAGGCCCAAAAGCACACCTCACTTTTGAGGAAGGAGATAATTTGGGAGCGGGCCAGGGTCATAGGGCATATGGGTCATGTGGGGACACACCCCCACCGTGCCTGGTTTCCAGACAAGGAAACAGACCCCCCAGAGCCAAATCCCATCCCTCAAGTGACACAGCTGTGGCAGCACCTGGGTCAGAACCAGAGAATTCGTCTTTGTGGGGAGCAGGGATTTAGGCGTTGAGTGCTTAGGAGTTGTTGAACATACAAGAAAGTCAGACTCCTTCTACCCTGTCTGCCCTCATCTCCCTATCCAGCCCTCTGTGGGAAAGCTACTGATGTTTGTAAATGTTTAACTGGACACTCTCATTAGTTTAATAGCTTTTCATATGGCAAAGGTCACCATCATCTGCAAATTCACCTGCTCCCCTTAACTAGTGACTTAGCCCTCTTTACTAGGTATATCATTTATTGCTTTTGCTATATCCTTGTTTATTTTGCACCTTCATCTGCTGTCTTGACCTGGAAGGGTGAGTCAGGCCTGTACTGCTGGACTGTGCTTCTGTCCATTTCTCCTGGAATGTCTGAGGCTATTTCGGGAAATATTCAGAATACAGATAGTAACTACAGTTTTAACTCCTTTATGAATTAGAGTTACGATATATGAAATGACTTTTGGTCTCAATTTATGCTTTTGGTACCAAATTCTATATGGAGGATTCTTTGTTCCTCTGTTCCTCCCTCTTTCTCTCTTCTCCTTTTTTTTTTCATCTCTCTGCAAGACATTTGCCCCCAAGTGTCTAAACAACTACTTTTGTTAAATTTTGATTTTTGATCAAATCCTAGTTGGGACAGGACCTAAGTTTCAGAGTCAGAAAGTAGGTGGTAAAGGAGATAAATGTATTCATTAGTTTTTGGTTACTATAATCTGTCAATATATATCCTGGAACGTGTATCTCTGTGCACTTAGTATGGAGTAGTTTTTGTTTGTTTGTTTCTTTTTGTTTTTTGAGACAAGAGTCTTGCTTTGTCACCCAGGCTAGAGTGCATTGGCATGCTCTTGGCTCACTACAACCTCCACACCCCGAGTTCAAGCAATTCTCCTGCTTCAGCCTCCCAAGTAGCTGGAATTACAGGCGCCTGCCACCATACCTGGCTAATTTTTTGTATTTTTGGTAGAGACAGGGTTTTACCACATTCACCAGTTGGAGGCTGGTCGTGAACTCCTGACCTCAAGTGATCTGCCAGCCTCCCAAAGTGCTGGAATTATACGAGTGAGCCACTGCGCCCAGCCTCTGCGTATTTTTGTTGTATATAAAATAAGAGTGACTTAAACAACATAGAAGTTTGTTTACAATTTAACAACAACATTAAACAAACAAACAAAACAGTTAAACACAGGCAAAACAGGGCTAGTATGGGTGCTCTCTGCCACAAAATCCCAAAGGAGCCTAGTATGCATCTAACCTCCACCACATGCCTCATAGCACAAAATTGTTGCTGGAGTTCTGGCCATCACATCTGATTCCAGACAGCCAAATGGAGGAAGAGCAGAAGGGCACACTCCCTTATTGTTAACTCTTTCCCTGTTTGCCAGAAGGAATACCCACTTGTGACTACAGCGTTTACCCCAAGATAACTTTGTCACAAAATACCTCGCTTTTATTATTATTTTTGCCTTGCTGTAGTATATTGACTTTGGAAACAAAAGACATCACTCTATAGCATTCTGGTTTTAGTCGTGGTATTTCCATTTACAAAACAAAGTAATTCTCGATCGCTGAAAATAGCAAATCCTAGCATTCCTACGTGTGATGTTGACATTGTTCTCGAACAGTTGTTGGCCAGAGATTCATTTGATGAATCCAGTTTTTCTGAAATAGATGAGTCTGATGTTAGTTCTGGTTAGAAATAACTCCAAAAACAGTTTTTATATGTTATTTTCACACTGAAAATCAGTCAGATTTAGGGTTGGGCGTGGTGGCTCACGCCTGCAATCCCAGCACTCTGGGAGGCTGAGGCGTGGGGATCACTGGAGCCCAGGAGTTCGAGACCAGCCTGGGCAACATGGAGAAACCCCGTCTCTACTAAGAAATACAAAAAATTAGCCGGACATGGTGGTGCACGTCTGTAATCCCAGCTACTAAGGAGACTGAGGCACGAGAACTGCTTAAACTCGGGAGGCGGAGGTTGCTGTGAGCCGAGATCAAGCCACTGTAGTCCAGCCTGGGCTACACAGTAAGACTCTGTTTCAAAAAAAAAAAAAAAAAAAACAGCAGTCAGAATCAGTCAGATTTGCTTCAGCCTCAAATAGCATGTTTACATAAAATTAAATGAGCGCTGGCAACGAGCTGCACTTTTTTTTTCTATACAGGAAATGGGCTAAGGAGACTACTCAAAGTCGTATTTGAATCCATTGGCCTGTGCTTGATGACATGGCCATGTGCAGCTACAAGGAAGGCTGGGAAATGTAGTCCTTTAGTTGGGTGGCCATTTGCCTAACAAAAACTGGGTCTCTTTTTTTATTTTTTCTTTTTTAAGATGGAGTCTCACTCTGTTGCCCAGGCTGGAGTGCAGTGGCACAATCTCGGCTTACTGCAACCTCCACCTCCCGGGTTGGAGCGATTCTCCGGCCTCAGCCTCCCGAGTAGTTGGGATTACAGGTGTGTGCCACCGCGCTTGACTAATTTTTGTATTTTTAGTAGAGGCGGGGTTTCTCCATGTTGGCCATGCTGGTCTCAAACTCCTGACCTCAAGGGATCCGCCCGCCTCAGCCTCCCAAAGTGCTGGGATTACAGACGTGAGCCACCGCGCGTGGCTGATAACTACATGTTTTTGAATGCAACTGATATGTTTGCTGAAATAGTAATCTTATAATGATGGTTCATTGAGCCCTTACTATGTGGCAGGCACAGTTTTAGCACTTTGCGTGTTCCTAGCAACAATTCTGATGTTGGTACTGACAGCCTACCTGTTTTGCAAGAGAAGACTCTGAAGCACAGGAGGTTAAGTCACTTCCTCAGCTTGTAAGGGTTGAAGCCGGGATTTGAACCCAGGCAACTGGTTCCAGATGCTACCGCAGGGGAGAGCTCCAAGACGGCCTGAGACTAGAACAGAGAAAGAGGCCGAAGTGGGTGTGGCCGCTTCTTCCAAAATATTCCTGAGAAGCCAGAAATGTTCAAGGTTGCTTGCCATCCCCTCCATTGCTGATTACAGTAACAAATTGTTAAACACACTGGGCAAACCAAATATATCTGCTGTCTGGCAGTGGCCAGTGAGTTAACAATTTACAAATCCTAAGCTAAGTCACTGAGAAAGGCCCTTCCACCTTCAAAATGTCAGATTCCCAAGCAGTCCCTGCCCTCAAAAAGCTTCAGTCTCAAGGTATGTGCCTGCATGCACCCACACAAGAACAAACTGAAATGAAGGGGTCATGGGCCCTGGTGAAGACACCTGAGAAGGCGAGGCAGCCAGAGGTCTCCTGGAGGACGGGATCTTGTAGAAAGCTTGGATGTGGACAGCAGAGGGGGCTGGTGCTCCAGGCTGGGAGGACAGCACAGGCAAAGGTGTGCCACTGCTGTCTGGGAGCTTCCCCTCCCTCCTTGGGTCCTCTTGGCACGCCTGGAGTGGGCCTCGCCTGTGCTATTAGTCAAGTCAGCTTCCTGGGGGAGGGAACGGAGTCCAAGGCCCCCAGAAGGGAGGGGGCGGAGTGGGACTGCTAGGGGATCTGACTGCGTTACACCCCAGGAGTGGCTCCTCCCAGAGAGGAAAAGGAGGTGACCAGAAAGGCAACTGAGCATTGGGTTCGCTCCGTGAAGGTATAAGGAAGGAAGTCCCAGCCCTGTGAGGGAATTCCGTGTGTGGGAACCGTGGGGAGGAGCTGCCAGGATTCAGGAGTTTCCTGGGTGAGGCGTGGCCACAACTGGCACTCCTGCTTTGTACTAGAAGGAAGGAGTATGGAGTTAAAGACTGCAGTGTGAACTGAGGAATCCTGGACAGGCCGCTTGCTGCAGAGGACCCAGTCCAGATCCCAGGAGAGCCCCTCTGCCCCTTCGGACCTCGTCTCCCATCTACAAAACGTGGAGATTGGCCCAGTTGACGTGTCTCTACAAAAAGGTGCATATACCACTGGTGAGTTCAGTTGATACCTAGTGGGGGAATCTTTTCCCTTTTTAAATTTTCATAGTCATGTATTAATTCTCATGTGAATTAGACAAAAATAACAATGTCACCAAACCTGCCATTTCACGATAATGATCAGTAACCCTTAGTGGTGCTTACCGTATGCTGGGACTGTTGGAAACAGCATAAACTCACCAGCATCCTTATATCTCATTACAAACCACGGAGTTCATACTATCACTATCCCCTACTTACAGATGAGGAGATGAGGCAGAGAGAGGCAAAGCCACTTGCCCATGGTCACCCAGATTGTAAGCAGCAGAGCCAGGGTCAAACTCAAACAGCTGGCTCCAGAGCCTCACTCCTGGCATCTCCCATATTACTGCTCAGACTAAGGATAGATAGAAGAAAGCTGTTAGTAACAGCACAGGTGGGCTGCCACTGGTAGCTGGCAAAGGGGTAAACAGATGGCAGAATGGTTCTGGAGGGCTGGAGGAAGTGGTCTCCAAAGGCCACCTAGAGAGTGATATAATTTCAGGAGGAAAAAAAGCCAGATTGAAATCTTATTTCAGGTAACCATATATTTGCATCAGATAATATGTTTACATGGTTCACAAATCAAAACTCTTATTAAAAGATATACAGAGGCAGGGCCGGGTGCAGTGGCTCACACCTGTAATCCCAGCACTTTGGGAGGCTGAGGAGGGTGGATCACAAGATCAGGAGATTGAGACCATCCTGGCTAACACGGAGAAACCCCGTCTCTACTAAAAATACAAAAAATTAGCCGGGCGTGGTGGTGGGCGCCTGTAATCCCAGCTACTTGGGAGGCTGAGGCAGGAGAATCACTTGAACCCAGGAGGTAGAGGTTGCAGTGAGCTGAGATTGTGCCACTTCACTCCAGCCTGGTGACAGAGTAAGACTCTGTCTCAAAAAAAAAATATATATATATATATACAGAGGCATCACCAACATCACTGCAGTCCCTGTGTGTCCTTCAAGGGTTGCTTTGTGCAAGTACAAGCAAAGAAAACATGTTTCTCCTCCTTTTCTATGACCAAAAGGCAGTACACCTTTTCCTAGTTCCATTTACTTGCCTTGATTTTGTTTCAAGATTATCATTATAGCCTGGAGACCTTTCCTTATCAGTCACCAAGATCCGCTTTCCTTATTCCTGATTCCTTTAAACAGGTATGTGGTATTCCAGCAGGTCCCTTTAATTAGCCCCCTCTCTGTCGGTAGCCACCCAGGAGAAAATTTTCCATAACTTGCTATTACCAACAAGATCACAATCTATAATAACTTTGTACATGAGTCATTTTGTCAGGCTTTGGGACAATCTCATGGTGAGAAATGGCACTTGGAGTAGTTTTCCTATTGTGAATGAAGGTGATAATATTTTCATGTGTTTAAAGCTTATTTGTACCTTTTTCTCTGAATTGTTCCTATCCTTGGCCCTCTTCTATATGGGGTCTCTTTGTTCTTGATTTTTAAAAACTCTTTATATATTAGGAATGTCACGCACGTCTGTGTGAAGAGACCACCAAACAGGCTTTGTGTGAGCAACAAGGCTGTTTATTTCACCTGGGTGCAGGCGGGCTGAGTCCAAAAAGAGAGTCAGTGAAGGAAGACAGGGGTGGGGCAGTTTTATAGGATTTGGGTAGGTAGTGGAAAATTACAGTCAAAGGGGGTTGTTCTCTGGCGGGCAGGGGCAGGGGTCACAAGGTGCTCAGTGGGGGAGCTTCTGAGCCAGGAGAAGGAATTTCACAAGGTAATATCATCAGTTAAGGCAGGAACCGGCCATTTTTACTTCTTTTGTGATTCTTCAGTTTCTTCAGGCCATCTGGATGTATACATGTAGGCTTGGGCTCAGAGGCCTAACAAGGAAGATGATGAGCCCTTTGTCTGTGATTTATATGGCAAATATTTTCCCCATGTTTTCATTTAACTTTTGACCTTGCTGTTGGTATCTTTTGCAGAAGCTGCTTTGTTTGCTTTTGTATGTTGGATTGAACTTTTCTTTCATGAATCATGGTTAGGAAAGGCTTCCCTTATTTTCTGCTAATAAAAAGCCAGCTTGGGCCAGGCGTGGTGGCTCACACCTGTAATCTCAGCACTTTGGGAGGCCGAGGCAGTCAGATCACCTGAGGCCAGGAGTTCGAGACCAGCCTGACCAACATGGTGAAACCCTGTTTCCACTAAAAATACAAAATTAGCTGGCATGGTGGCATGTGCCTGTAATCCCAGCTATTTGGGAAACTGAGGCAGGAGAATCACTTGAGCCCAGGAGGCAGAAGGTCACTGAGCCGAGATCATCCCATTGCACTCCAGCCTGGGCTAAAAGAGCAAAATTCTGTCTCAAAGAAAAAAAAAAGCCAGCTTGTTCACAGGAAGGGGAGTAATAAGAGAAAACCCTGGGCCCCAGGTCCCAGCATCTTGCTAGGTGGTGAAGTTGAAATTACTCACCTGGTGTCCTTCTCTGCTAGCCCTGCTGCAGGCTGATCTGGGGAAGCCTCTGGCCCAGGGCAGATACCGCCATGGCCTTCCTGATGCACCTGCTGGTCTGCATCTTCGGGATGGGCTCCTGGGTGACCATCAATGGGCTCTGGGTAGAGCTGCCGCTGCTGGTGATGGAGCTGCCCGAGGGCTGGTACCTGCCCTCCTACCTCACGGTGGTCATCCAGCTGGCCAACATTGGGCCCCTCCTGGTCACCCTGCTCCATCGCTTCCGGCCCAGCTGTCTTTCCGAAGTGCCCATCATCTTCACCCTGCTGGGCGTGGGAACTATCACCTGCATCATCTTTGCCTTCCTCTGGAATATGACCTCCTGGGTGCTGGACGGCCATCACAGCATCGCCTTCTTGGTCCTCACCTTCTTCCTGGCCCTGGTGGACTGCACCTCTTCGGTGACCTTCCTGCCGTTCATGAGCCGGCTGCCCACCTACTATCTCACCACCTTCTTTGTGGGTGAAGGACTCAGCGGCCTCTTGCCTGCCCTGGTGGCTCTTGCCCAGGGCTCGGGTCTCACTACCTGCGTCAATGTCACTGAGATATCAGACAGCGTACCAAGCCCTGTACCCACAGGGGAGACTGACATCGCACAGGTACCCAGCATCACCCAGAGCCATCTCAGCACTTGGCTTGATCACAAATGTAGGGCAGGGAAAATCTGCTCCCCTCCATCCTTCTAGGTTCTTTGGTCGGTCTATGAGTTAAACTGACATAAGCCAGATCAACAGCAGGAAACTCATTTTAATTACTTACATACATATGCATGGGAGTCCCCCAAAAATACGAGACTCAAAAAAAGGCCAGATGCTTTCAGCTTATATAGCATCCTGAGCTACAAAAGGGAATAGGGGCTTGGGGCTACTGCAGGATGGTGGAGACAAATTATGGCAGGGTGAAGGGAGGAAACTTATGGTGAATAAACATTGCACTGCTATGCAAATAAAAGTTCCTCAGGTGATAAAGGCCGTCACCTTTCTCTTTGTGGTTCAGATACCTCTTCTTGGTACAGATAAGATAGCTTTACTAATAAAAATTTCCTTTAGATGTAAACTTACCTTACAAAATAGCAACTTTTCAGAGCTACTCCTTAGCCTGCAATTTTTCAAAATAACCAGCTAGAAATAAATAATATGCCAAGAGGTCAATTTTGGGGTGGCATATTCTGGCCTCCTACAGTCATATTTTGGGATGGCATGTCCTGAGGGCCCTTGTTTCCTAGACGGTGGGTGGAGCAGTGTTCTTCCTTAGGTAGGGGATTCTCCCCTTAGGTGGGGGCTCTCCCCTTAGGTGGGGGCTCCCCTGCTCAGTCTCCAGCTAGCTCCTCCTCTGAACATGTTTGTGGTTGCCACTGCTGTGGGGTAGCAGAGTTATAAAAGGTGTAGCTTCCAAGTCAGAAAGCACCAGGTGGAGTCTGGCTTTGCCACATTCTCCCTGTGACCCTCAGGTAAGGGACGAAGCATTCTGATACATCAGTTCCCTCTAAAATGGGGGATGATGGTCCCCACTGCACAGGCCTGTTAGGAGGCACAGGGGCTTATCCATGCACAGTGCCTGTGCTCCGTGGGCAGTCAGTATGAGCAGTCATTATTGCCACCTTATTAGTTATGTTTATTTATTAATTATCTATTAATAATAACAGGTGATCTGTATTCTGTATTATCACTGTCATGATTATTGTTCTGCAGTCTGATCCCCTCCCCTGACTAGGGATCTGACTGACCTGTCTTGTCCCTTGCAGGGAGTTCCCAGAGCTTTGGTGTCTGCCCTCCCCGGAATGGAAGCACCCCTGTCCCACCTGGAGAGCCGCTACCTCCCCGCCCACTTCTCACCCCTAGTCTTCTTCCTCCTGCTATCCATCATGATGGCCTGCTGCCTCGTGGCGTTCTTTGTCCTCCAGCGTCAACCCAGGTGCTGGGAGGCTTCCGTGGAAGACCTCCTCAACGACCAGGTCACCCTCCACTCCATCCGGCCACGGGAAGAGAATGACTTGGGCCCTGCAGGCACGGTGGACAGCAGCCAGGGCCAGGGGCATCTAGAGGAGAAAGCAGCCCCCTGCTGCCCGGCCCACTTGGCCTTCATCTATACCCTGGTGGCCTTCGTCAACGCGCTCACCAACGGCGTGCTGCCCTCTGTGCAGACCTACTCCTGCCTGTCCTATGGGCCAGTTGCCTACCACCTGGCCGCCACCCTCAGCATTGTGGCCAACCCTCTTGCCTCGTTGGTCTCCATGTTCCTGCCTAACAGGTGTGCCCTCATCTGGTCCTAGGGAATCCTAGTGGGGGAACACTTCATTTCAGAACCCAGAATTCCAAACGCACCTACTGGGCTGTACATGTTTTGGGAGCACCTCGGTCCAAATCCCAGCTCCGCCACGTGTAAGACAAGTCACTTCAGTGCTCTGTGCCTCAGGGATATTTATTGGAAAATGGGAGTAGTAACAGTTCCACCTCCTAGGACTGCTGGAAGCATGATATGAGCTGATTCTATAAAGCTCTTGGAGCGGTGCCTGGCACGTGGCAGGTCCAGCCTAAGTGTTGATCATCATTGTCATCAGTCCATGAGGAGGGGCAGACAGTCACTAGGGTTCCCATTTATAAGGGGAAACCCTGAGGCTTGGAGAAAGAGCTTGACCTGGTCTAATTCCCAGGATTTTGGCCCTGCCTTCCTGCCTCTAACCTCCTGCTGGTTCCCTTAGAGCCACAGTTCTAGAAGAATGGCTGGGCAAGTTGATAAAATGCAGATTGAACCAGCCTAGACTGGGACCTGAGATTTCAATTTTTAGTAAGGAACCCAGAAGGTTCTGAGGCAGGGGCTTCAGACCCCTGTGGGAGAAATACCACCTCGGGATCTTGACATTTGAGGTAGGTCCTACAGCCTCGTATCCACGCTGGCCTGCCTGCCCTCCCTGGCCTGCTTACACCCACTCTCCCAGCCCAGAAGGAGGACAGTGAGGACAGAAGAGCTTGACAGAAAGCTTGCCAGGAAGCTGGATTTTCTACCTTGGGACCTAGAAACTGGAAAGAGGATGGAGGATTTGAGGGAAGCAGGACCAAAGGCCCAGACCTGCAAATCCAAGAAACCCCAAATATTAGAATTACAGAATCTAAGTCATGGAATCCAAGAATCTTGGAGCAGAAAGAGTCTTTAAGGGTATAGGCAGAACTCTGTCTGTTTTTACCCAGGGTGTGGACCAGTCTTGGGGTTCTGGAAATTGGGATCCCAGGGACAAGGACCTCTGAAGAAGGACAGTGGTCCCAGATGTAGGTTTGCATGGAAGGCCACCTGTAGAGAGATGCTCCTAGCAGCAACAAGCCAACTGCCAGGACCCCTGGAGATCAGCAAACTCCACATTGCAGAGGCAGGTAGCTGAGGCCAGACGGGGAGGGGTCCCCTGAGGAGGCACAGCAAACCCTACTGTGCCAATGCCCGATCCAGCCATCTTCACTTCAGCCCAGCTTCCTGGCTGAGGCTGAGGGTGTGTTGCAGGAGGAAATGGCAGCAGGTAAACACCAGGCGGGCCCACAGCTGAGCCAGGCCCTGCATGCTCTGCTCCTGGAGGTCACGCAGCCTTGCAAAACTCCGATTTGGAGGCTCAGAGACCAGTCTCAGCTTAAACAGTAGAACTGGGATTTGAACCAGGACCATCCGGTGCCAGAGTCCATTCTGTTTTTCTTGCTGGGATGCCAGGCCCTGCCGTTAATGCTGGGGATGACTCAGGCCAGCCGTGCCCACTCAGGAGCCTCCCTGACCCACTTGAGCCAGGCAACCTGGAATTTTCCACATGGGTCTAAACTAACTCTGGAGACACTGGCCATCCACATGGCACCCAGGGGGGTGGGGGGTCAGAGGTCAGGCTTCTCACCTCCACTCACCTCCCCCACTTTCCTCTAGGTCTCTGCTGTTCCTGGGGGTCCTCTCCGTGCTTGGGACCTGCTTCGGGGGCTACAACATGGCCATGGCGGTGATGAGCCCCTGCCCCCTCTTGCAGGGCCACTGGGGTGGGGAAGTCCTCATTGTGAGTATCCGGCCGGTGGGGCTGCTCCCGCTCCGTACCCCTCACCTCCTAGCCAAGGCCTGGGAGAGCCTGGGCGCAGCCCTTTCCCGCGAGCAGAGTCTGTGGGGCTCTCCCGGGAAGCCCAGGTGGGAGAAGTGCCCCTTCCTCATTTGGGAGTGGAGGCTTAGGGAATCGAGCTGACTGGTAGGCCTCTTCCCACCATGTGTACCTCAGCAGTGGCCTTCTCTCAAGGGCCCTTGACTTGATCATGGGCACATGAACCCAGAAAAGCCATTGGATTCTCCTTTGCCCCCGGCGGTCAACTCATGGGACCCGTCAGCCCCGCAGGATCACTCCCAGAAGGCTCTCCTTGCACCTAGAGAGTATTCCATGGGTTTCCCTGAGCCCTGTGAGAGTTCTTTGCCCTGGCGCTCGCCCCGCAAGCCCCGTCACTCTGCATCTCTTCCCTCCCGTCCCCGCAGGTGGCCTCGTGGGTGCTTTTCAGCGGCTGCCTCAGTTACGTCAAGGTGATGCTGGGCGTGATCCTGCGCGACCTCAGCCGCAGCGCTCTCTTGTGGTGCGGGGCGGCGGTGCAGCTGGGCTCGCTGCTCGGAGCGCTGCTCATGTTCCCTCTGGTCAACGTGCTGCGGCTCTTCTCGTCCGCTGACTTCTGCAATCTGCACTGTCCCGCCTAGGCAGGCCACCAACCCCGCCCCCATCGCTAACGGACGGAACTGGGGTCCAGAGAGGCAAGGTCACAGAGCAAGTGGCAGGAACAGGGAGGCAGAGCCTGAGTAATTGAATCATGAACGCAAGTGCCCACTAGGGACTGTGGGGAAGATGGGACCTGGAAATGCAAGATGCAGTTCTATCCCCAACTCTGTGTCACAGTACCTGTGACTACCAGTTCAGATCTCCTTTGCTTTGACTCTCAAGAGAGGACTGATTTGCAGCATCTAGCTGGAGGCAGGCCCAAGGGTGTTAGAAGGGAAACAGCTGGGAGGGCGAGCTGTCCCTTCAGGCTGTGTGACCTTGGGAAAGTCACTTGGCTTCTCTGTGCCTATTTCTTCGTGCATGCAATGGGGATTACAGTAAGTACCAACTACCTCACAGGCATGGCACGGAGACAAAAGGAAGAAGCAGCCGGCATCAAGCAAGCCCTCCTGGGCCACCTGCTGATCTGACAGTCCATCGTAGTAACAAGAGTGGCAGTCTGCACAACCTAGAAGTGGCCAGAAGGGTTGAGACAGGCCCCTGCCCTCTCTCCTTTGCCCCTCAGTCTCACAGAGGGGTTTCTACAAGACAAGCAGCTAGCGGTAGAATCTTGGATATCTTGGCTTTCGGATTCTCAGTGTGGAGGGACATAGTACCCCACACACCCCTTCCTGTCATCCTTCCTGGCCCATAAAGCCCACTTGTTGGAGAGTAAGTACCCTCCTGGAAGCAGGGAGAGATGACTTGCCAGTGGGGCTGGGGAAGGCCCATCCCTGAGCCTCTGAAAGTGAACTCCCCGACCAGGCTGGGGACCAGACACGCAGAACCCCTGGAAGTATTCTCTCAAATGGAGGTGGCAGAGGTGATTGTTATTTAGTTTTAGTTTTTGTTTTTCATTTTTTTTAAATAAAGACATTCCCTGCTTTTACACTCAGATCTTCCTTCAAAGGAGAAGTTCAGGCATGGCACAGTGGCTCACACCTGTAATCCCAGCACTTTGGGAGGCCAAGGCGGGCAGATCACTTGAGGCCAGGAGTTCAAGATCAGCCTGGCCAACATGGCAAAAACCCATCTCTACTAAAAATACAAAAATTTGTTGGTCATGGTGGCATATGTCTGTAGTCCCAGCTACTCAAGAGGCTGAGAATTGCCTGAACCCTGGAGGTGGAGGTTGCAGTGAGCTGAGATCGTGCCACTGCCCTCCAGCCTGGGTGACAGAGCAAGACTCTGACTCAAAAATAATAATTTTAAAAAGAAGTTTAATGTGAACTCCCAAAATGTGTAATTAGTTTTCACTTGGTTCTAAGCTCAAGGCTGAGCTCAGAAATGAACAGAATCAAGTGCTTAGAGGATGTCTGGTTCTGGGGCTTTTTTTTTTTTTTTTTTTTTTTTTGAGATGGAGTCTTTCTCTGTCACCCAGGCTGGAGTGCCGTGGTGCGATCTCAGGTCACTGCGACCTCTGCCTCCCAGATTCAAGTGATTCTCCTGCCTCAGCCTCCTGAGTAGCTAGGATTACAGGTGCCCACCGCCACACCCGGCTAATTTTTTTTTGGAAGCAGAGTCCTGCTGTTGCTCAGGCTGGAGTGCAGTGGTGTGATCCCAGCTCACTGCAACCTCTGCCTCCCAGGTTTAAGTGACTCTCCTGCCTCTCAGTCTCCTGAGTAGCTGGGAATACAGGTGCGCACTACCACACCCAGCATATTTTTTGTATTTTCAGTAGAGATGAGGTCTCATCATGTTGCTCAGGCAGGTCTCAAACTCCTGAGTTCAGGCAATCTGCCTACCTTGGCCTCTCAAAGTGCTAAGATCATAAGAGTTAGCCACTGCGCCCGGCCCCTGGGACTTTGTTTTAGAGGTTTCGTTTGCTTGCCACCACCACACTTCCCTTCCCTGTTAATTTATTGTGAATAGGTAATACAGTCATGTGTTTCAAAAAATCAGAAAATATAAGGTGTACAGAGAAAAGTTTTCAACCCTTTCCTCTCCCTCATCTGCGCAGTTTCTCTTAACACACACACGCACACACGCGCACATGCACACACACACGCACACACACTCACGCACACACATGCACATGCACACACACACACACGAGCACTTTTATCATTCCCTGTTTACCCTTCCAGAGATTATACAAATGGCAAATACAGTCTTCTCAGACCTTTTTTACAGAAAAAGTAGTAAACTGTTGTGCACCGTGCACTTTTCATTCAACAATGAAAACAGGCTCCTTGTTTTTTGTCATGGCTGTGTAGTATTCTCTTGTGTGGAGATGCCACATTTATTTAACCAGTCCTCTGTAGAAAGACATTTGAAGTGTTGGAGACAAAATTAAAGATCTGATCCAGAAAACCTTTCCACAAAAGTAGAAGAGAAAACAGTTTTATTATTAAATAAGCATTAAACCAGACTGCAGTGGGCATCACAGGCAATCCACAAAAGAGATTACAAAGAGAAATAAACTTCACCCCCCTATATAACCAAGCAGGTATTACCTATTGCATACATGTCCTCGAATAATAGCTAGGGCCGGGGTGGTGGCTCATGCTTGTAATCCCAACACTTTGGGAGGCCAAAGCAGGCAGATCACTTAATTGTCAGGGGTTAGAGACCAGCTTGGCCAACATGGCGAAACCCTATCTCTACAAAAAATACAAAAATCAGCCGAGCGTGGTGGTGCATGTTTGTAATCCCAGCTCGAGAGGCTGAGGCGGGAGAATTGCTTGAACCTGAGAGGCAGAGGTTGCAGTGAGCTGAGATGGCGCCACTGTACTCCAGCCTGGACAACAGAGCAAGACTCTGTCTCAAAAAAAAAAGTAGTCCTCAAGTCAGATGACTGCACAACACGATTTGCAACTTATTTCATCCCGAATTCACCTGGTAATTGGAGTGGCCATCTGTGTGTTAGCTAGTTGTCTTTATCCAGAGAAAATATAAACTCACATCTTTATGATAGGTGATAGATTGTTTTGCAACTTGGAGCCAGGCACTGAAGTTAGGCTCCCATCCGCCCATGGAGACTGGATGAGAAGGGTGCTATCTTGATGTTAACCTTCCAAAGAGATGGCTCCTAGGTCGTTGGGGAAACATTCCTGGCTTGTAAAACTGGCAGGAGGCTCATCTGGCTTTTAAAAAGACTCATATCTTAAAGGAACAGAGAAATAATTGAGAAGTTTTCTCAAGCGTTTGCTCTAGAGTGTTTAAGAACAGGAAACGGGCTGTTTCTTTCCCTTTTCTGCACCAGGGAGAATTATTTTAGTTTCTGTATTTGCCCTTACAAGGGCCTTTGGGTTTCCAGTCAGTCCCTCCCAGGAAGGATGTTGGAGTGGATAATGATCAAGGAGTTTCTCTGTACTGATATAGGAAGTTGCCCCAGAATTAATTATACGGTGCACACACACAAAGGAGATGCAGAAAAGCATGTGGAGTGTGGCGCTATCCATGCTGATGTGGTTTGTCAAGGACTGAGTGGAGGGTGCATTGGCATTTGGAAAAGGCTCCTCTCTGGTTTTGCTTTCATGCACCATCCTTGCAGGTCTTTAGCCTTTAAGGTACCGTGCAAGACCCAGCTCTTCTCAGCCTTGTCAGCACATGCAGATGAGAAAAGCACCTCCCCCCTAGGATTGCTGTAAGGATGCACTGAGCTAGTATGTGCAAAGTGCTTGGCACCGCACTGGCAAATAGTAAGTGCTCAATAAATATCATTAAAAAGCTGTCTCACTCTGGGAGGAGATCCACCACAGACGCTTGATGTCCCCAGACTACACTCTGCCTGCCCCCGCCCCACTCCCAACTGAAATGCAGTTTTAAGGCAGGCCTGAGACACGTGATGCTCCTACAGACACCAAGTGACCAGCTAGGTAAATTCTCTGAAGAATGAGACCAGGGCTGGATGTGGTGGTGGTTTACACCTGTAATCCCAGCACTTTAGGAGGCCAAGGCAGGTGGATCACCTGAGGTTGGGAGTTCGAGACCAGCCTGATCAACATGGAGAAACTCCGTCTTTACTAAAAATACAAAATTAGCCAGGCATGGTGGTACATGCCTGTAATCCCAGCTACTTGGGAGGCTGAGGCAGGAGAATCACTTGAACCTGGGAGGCGGAGGTTGCGGTAAGCCAAGACCATGCCATTGAACTCCAGCTTGGGTATCAGGAGTGAAACTCCGTCTCCAAAAAAATAAAAAAAAAGAGAGAGAGAGATCAAAACTCCAGACTCAGTCCCAGGGGTGGGCTTTCCCAAGAATGCCCCTGCAAGCTGGCATCTCAGGGCAGGTAGGAGGGAAGAAGTGTGAGGTAAGCCAGAAGGTGACTTCAAGGAGGAAACTGCACTTTTGAAGGCCAAGGGATAGAGCCAGCAGGGTGCATTCCAGGGCCTGATGGAAGCCAGGATGGGGACCCAGAGAGACAGACAGAGTACCTTGGAAGCCAAGATCATGGAGAGATGGAGGGCTGCTTTGGCCTGCGTGACATTGAAAGGGACCACACCAGATGCAAGCAGGCTCAGAAGCCACTGCAGCCATCCTGGAGAGAAATAACATCACCCTGGGCAAAGAGTGTAACCGCCCAAGGGGTTCACTTTGCAGGCTGCCTATTCATCAAGAGCCGATTCATCAAGACAGGAGAATTACAATAGAGAAAGAGTAATTCACACAGAGCCAGCTGTGCAGGAGACTGGAGTTTTATTACTCAAATCAGTCTCTCCGAGCATTTGGGGAGAAGAGTTTTTAAGGATAACTTGGTGGGTGGGGAGAAGCCAGTGCACCAGGAGTACAGATTGGTCAGGGATGAAATCACAGGGAGGTCGAAGCTGTCTTCTTGAGCTGAATCAGTTCCTGGGTGGGGGCCACAAGATCAGATGAGCCAGTTTATTGACATGGGTGGTGCCAGCTGATCCCTCAAGTGCAGGGTCTGAAAAATGTCTCAAGCACTGATGTTAGGAGTAGGTTAGGGAGGGTCAGAATCTTGTAGCCTCCAGCTGCATGATTCCTAAACCAAAATTTCTAATCTTGTGGCTAATGTTAGTCCTACAAAGGCAACTTAGTCCCCAGGCAAGAAGGAGGTCTGCTTTGGGAAAGGGCTGTTTAAAGTATAAACTAAGTTTCTCCCAAGGTTAGTTCAGCTTATGCCCAGGAATGAACAAGGACAGCTTGGAGGTTAGAAGCAAGATAGAGTAGGTTAAGTTAGACCTCTTACTGTGGGCCAGCCATGGTGGCTCACGCCTGTAATCCCAGCACTTTGGGAGGCTGAGGCAGGTAGATCACCTGAGGTTGGGAGTTCAAGGCCAGCCTGACCAACACGGAGAAACCCTGTCTCTACTAAAAATACAAAAATTAGCCGGGCATGGTGACGCGTGCCTGTAATCCCAGCTACTCAGGAGGCTGAGGCAGGAGAATGGCTTAAACCCAGGAGATGGAGGTTGCAGTGAGCCAAAAACACAACATTGCACTCCAGCCTGGGCAACAAGAGCGAAACTCTGTCTCAAAGGAAAAAAAAAAGATCTCTCACTGTCTCAGTCGTAATTTTGCAAAGGTGGTTTCAAGAGGGACCTGCACTGGGCGTGGTGCACTGGGCCAACCTACCACATAGACCAAAATGTTCTTCTTTTTGATCTCCTAAGAATGTTTTTCAGGATATTGGTCACCAACTGAACAAAGGGACTCTGCAGGAAAAGGACAGAATGACCCTCCCTCTCTCCCGGGCTGACAGGTGGGAGCTGAGAGGAAATGCATGTGAGGAGACAGGGTGGGGGCTCAGTCTCTGCCCTGAGAACCCACAGCAAGAGTGACTGTTCCAGCTTAAAGCTGCCCACTCAAACCTCCAAAGTGGAGGTCCCCAGGAGACACACCCTCCTGTCATTTTGCTGGGGTGGTGTATTCTGGGAGACTTTTTTGTTTTATTTTATTTTAATTATTTGAGATGCAGTCTCACTCTATCACCCAGGCTGGAGTGCAGTGGCACAATCTCAGCTCACTGCAACCTCCACCTCCTGGGTCCTCCTGCCTCCGCCTCCCAAGTAGCTGAGATTACAGGTACTGCCACCACACTTGGCTAATTTTTGTATTTTTAGTAGAGACGGGGTTTCGACATGTTGGTCAGGCTGGTCTCGACCTCCTGGCCTCAAGTGATCTGCTCACCTAAGGCCTCCCAGTGTTGGGATTACAGGCGTTAGCCACTGCGCTGGACCACTGGGAGGCTTTTGGAACTGCCTGGAAACCAGAGCCAGAAGAGTGAAGCCTGTGGCAGGGGGACCTACCCACCCTGGCTCCCTGCTGTGCTTGACCCGGTCAGCCCTGCCCTAGATTTGGGCAAATCTAGACCCAGCTCAGGAATCCTGGCCCCAGACCCAGTCTCTGCCTTGCCCTGCCCTGTCCTTCCCTGGTTTAGGGAGAACCCTCTGCCTCTCAGGGCGCACCGCTTCCAGTGGCCGTGGCATGACTTATACCTTTTAACACTCTCTCTGCGATGGCCTGTGGGTCTGCATGTGTGTCCCCGGCCTTGCAAATGGGGTTGTGTGCTGACAGTGGTCCTTGCTCTTCAAGTCTCTGAGCTCCAAGAGGGAGGACCCGACTTTGAATTGTTCACTCTGAACAACCGCCACCCCCCTCCCCCGCCCACCCCTGAGGCTAAGCCTCAGATAGGAGTTAGGCAGGACTAGTTTCACAAGGTACAGGTCACAAAGACCTTATTGATAAAACAAGATGCAGTAAAGAAGCTGGCCAGATCCCGCCAAAACCAAGACGGTGATGAAAGCAACCTCTGGTCCTCCTCACTGCTCATTATAATATATATGCTAATTATAATATACTGGCATGCTAAGAGACACTCCCACCAGCGCATGACAATTCACAAATGCCATGGCAACAGTCGGAAGCTACCCTATATGGTCTAAAAGGGGATGTGCTGGCAGGCGCCTGTAGTTCCAGCTACTCAGGAGGCTGAGGCCTGAGAATTGCTTGAATCCAGGAGGTGGAGGTTGCAGTGAGCTGAGATCACACCACTGCACTCCAGCCTGGGCGACAGAGCAAAACTCCATCTCAAAAGAATGGCACAGGCCAGTGTCCTCTCTCAGAGTTCAGTGGTTAGAATGTAAGACACAAATTTTCTCCTCTTGATGGGGAAAAATATTACCATTGAGAGAATAAAGGTGAATAGCACTGCTAGTTGCCACAATATCCATTCTCCTGTTTCTTTCATAGTCATAGAAGCCCTGACTTTTCACTGGGCACAAGGCAGCCCAGAGGAAAGACCACATTTCCCAGGCTTCCTTCTGGCCAGGATGGCCACGTGACTACATTTAGACAAATGAGATGTGATAAAGAATAATGTGTGTAAATTCTAGGTTGTTGTATACTTAAAAGGCCCTCTACTTCCCATTTTCCCCTTCTTGCTGGCGGGAAACAAATGTAATGGCTAAATCTGGAGCAGCTGTCTTGGACCACGAGGAGGAAGCCAACAGTTGAAAATAATACATATGCATATACACACTCACTCACACAGGATGTGGACTGGAAAGATATATACCAAAATGTTAGCCTAGTTAGCTCTAGGGGAGGGGAGGAATCTCAGGTGATTATTTTTTCTTCTTGGTTCCTTTCCTTTCCTTTCCTTTCCTTTCCTTTCTTCTTTCTTTCTTTCAGACGCAGCTTCACTCTTGTCACCCAGGCTGGAGTGCAGTGGCACAATCAGCTCACTGCAACCTCTGCCTCCTGGGTTCAAGCAATTCTCCTGCTTCAGCCTCCCGAGTAGCTGGGATTACAGATGCATGCCACCACACCCGGCTAATTTTTGTATTTTTAGCAGAGACAGGGTTTCACCATGTTGGCCAGGCTGATCCTGAACTCCTGACCTCAGGTGGTCCACCCGCCTCGGCCTCCCAAAGTGCTAGGATTACAGGCGTGAGCCACCGTGCCCAACTGGTACTTTGTTGTACTCTGAATTTTTCTTTGAACATGTTTCAAAATCCAACATAAATAAAGAAAAGTAAGAAAAGAAGAGTCCTATAAATAGATCCTATTGTTTAATTCACCTACATTTGCTTCAGATGAGCCTCCAGAGGTCACATACACACACACTTGGACTTAGATTTTTTGGAATATTTGGCAGTATTTTCTGTGGGTTATGGAACTTTTTTTTCAGATGTTCTTTTTACTGAACAGAATGTCTTGGAGATGATCCCATGTCCTATGTATAGCGTGACCTCATTTCTTGTAACCAGCACAAAGCACTCCTTGGCTGGGCATGCTAGGGTTTACTGGGTGGCCCCTGTTGGTGGACATCTGCACTGTTTCTGATGTTAAGCTACTGAAAGCAATGCAGCAGTGAACATCCTCATACCCGCCTCTCTGTGCACCTGAGTGAGGCTTTGGAGTCTCGCACATGGGTGATCTCTCATGTAGGTTCTCATCTGGCTTCCCTGCTTATTTGCTGCATAACCCTCAGGCAACTTACTGCGCATCTCTGAGTCTCTGCCTCTTCATCTGTAAAATAGGGAAAATAACAAGCCTGACCAATAAAATTATTGTGAAGATAATAACAACTGAAATTTATCACGTGTTTACTGCATGCCAGGCACTTTTCTAAGATTTCTATAAGATTTCTAAGATTTATATAAGAAAGATTTCCATTTCTTCAGTTTTCTAAGTGCCTCCCCTGAATTAACTAATTTAGTACTCACAACAGGATGACATGAGGTCATGCTTAGACAGCCGCCCTGAAAGTTTTTTAGAAGCTCCTGGCTTTCAGACGACCAGCATGAAATCCTCTGGATAAATTTTCCTATGGAAATGACTTCCATATGAAATACAGAAATAGCCTTCCACTGACTTCCTAGGGTTGGTGGATGTATTAGTCTATTTTCTCGCTCTAATAAAGACATACCTGAGGCCGGGCATGGTGGCTCATGCCTGTAATCCCAGCACTTTGGGAGGCCGAGGCACGTGGATCACGAGATCAGAAGTTCGAGACTAGCCTGGCCTACATAGTGAAACCCTGTCTCTACTAAAATACAAAAACTAGCCGGGTGTGGAGGCATGCACCTGTAGTCCTAGCTACTCAGGAGGCTGAGGCAGGAGAATCTCTTGAACTTGGGAGGCGGAGGTTGCAGTGAGCTGAGATGGTGCCCTTGCACTCCAGCCTGGGTGACAGAGCAAGACTCTGTCTCAAAAATAAAGTAAAATAAAATAAAGACATACCTGAGACTGGGTAATTTATAAAGGAAACAGGTTTAGTGGACTCACAGTTCCACATGGCTGGAGAGGCCTCACAATCATGACTGAAGATGAAGGAAGAGTCAAGGGACATCTTCCATGGTGGCAGGCAAGGGAACTCCCCCTGATAAAAACATCAGATCTCTTGAGATGTCTTCGTTATCACGAGAACAGCACAAGAAAATCCCGCCCCATAATTCAATTACCTCCCATAAAGTCCCTCCCATGACACGTGGGTATTATTACAATTCAAGGTGAGATGTGGGTAGGGACACAGAGCCAAACCATATCAGTGGACCTGTGGACCTTGTAAAGTGCAAACACTCACATTATCTGGTGTAAATTAATGGCCACACATTCCTCCCAACCCTTATCCACACCCCTTTGCAATGTGACTCTGCTATTCTTCCCATCCAAGGTGGAGTCTGTTTCTCCGCTGACTTGAATCTGAGTGAGCCATGTGACTTGCTTTGACCAATAGCGTGTGACATCATGTGGTTTTCAGAGCCTCTGCCTCAAGAGACCTTGCAGCTTCAGTCTTGGACTTGGACCGTTGGACCCTTGGGCCTCTATGTAAGGGATGATGTCTGACCTAACAGAGCAAGAGTGACCACAAGGAGGAGAACACAGACATTCCTGCTGACGATCAGCACCAATTGCCAGTCATGTGGATGAGGTCAGGTTGGACCTCCCAGCCCCCCGGCCCTCCTCTTAAATTTTTTGGAAGAGTTTGAGAAAGATTGGTGATAGTTCTTCTTTAAATGTGTGGTAGAATTCACCAGGGACTTGTCAAGGGTTTTTCTCTTTTGGATGGCTTTTGATCACTGCTTCATTACAGGTCTATAAAGATTTCCATTTCCTCATGACTCAGTTTTGGTATATCATGTGTATCTAGGAATCTGTCCCTTTCTTTCTTTCCTTTCTTTCTTTCTCTTTTTTTTTTTTTTTTTTTTTGACAGAATCTCACTCTGTCACCCAGGCTGGAGTCCAGTGGCACAATCTCGGCTCACTGCAACCTCCACCTCTCAGGTTCAAGCAATTCTCCTGCCTCAGCCTCCTAAGGAGCTAGGACTACAGGCGCGTGCCACCCATGCCAGGCTAATTTTTTGTATTTTTAGTAGAGACGGGATTTCACCGTGTTAGCCAGGATGGTCTCAATCTCCTGACCTTGTGATCTGCCTGCCTTGGCCTCCCAAAGTGCTGGGATTACAGGCGTGAGCCACCACACCTGGCCAGAATTTGTCCGTTTCATCTAGGTTCTCCAATTTGCTGGTACACAATTGTTCATAGTATTTTCTTGTAATTCTTTTTATTTCCATAAGGTCAGTAGTACTGTCCAAACTTCCATTCCTGATTTTAGTAATTTGAATCTTCTCTTCTTTTCTTAGCCAGTCTAACTAAAAGTTTGTCAATTTGATTAATCAATTTTTTTGTTTCTTTGATTTATCATTTTTTTATTTTTCATTTTTTTTGAGACAGGGTCTTGCTCTGTTGCCCAGGCTGGAGTGCAGTGGCATGATCTCAGTTCACTGCAACTTCTGCCTCCCAGGTTCAAGTGATTCTTCTGCCTCAGCCTCCCGCATAGCTGGGATTACAGGTGTGCACCACCAGGCTCAGCTAATTTTTGTGTTTTTCGTAGAGATGGGGTTTCACCATGTTAGCCAAGCTGGTCTTGAACTGCTGGTCTCAAGTGATCCACCTGCCTCTGCCTTCCAAAATGCTGGGATTATAGGCATGTGGTACCATGCCCAGCTTCATTGATTTTTTACCACTATTTTTCTATAGTCTATTTTGTTTACTTCCACTCCAATCTTAATTATTTTCTTCCTTCTGCTAGCTTTGGGTTTAGTTTGTGCTTCTTTCTCCAGTTTTTTTTATTTTTTATTTATTTATTTATTTATTTTTTTGAGACAGAGTCTCGCTCTGTTGCCCAGGCTGGAGTGCAGTGGCACGATCTCAGCTCACTGCAAGCTCTGCCTCCCAGGTTTATGCCATTCTCTGCCTCAGCCTCCGGAGTAGCTGGGATTACAGGTGCCCATCACCATGCCTGGCTAATTTTTGTATTCTTTCCGTAGTTCTTTAAGGTGTAGAGTTAGGTTGTTGTTTTGAGACCTTTCTCCCTTTTTTAAAATTTTTTTTATTTATTTTTTATTTTTTTCAGATGGAGTGTTACTCTGTCACCCAGGTTAGATTGCAGTGGCACGCTCTCAGCTCACTGCAACCTCTGCCTCCTGCATTCAAGCAATTCTCCTGCCTCAGCCTCCTAAGTAGCTGGGATTACAGGCGTGTGCCACCATACCCAGCTAATTTTTATATTTTAGTAGAGATGGGGTTTCACCATGTTGGCCAGGCTGGTCTCAAACTCCTGACCTCAAGTGATCTGCCTGCCTCAGCCTCCCAAAGTGCTGGGATTACAGGTGCGAGCTACCACGCCTGGCCTCTTTCTCTGTTTTTAGTGCAGGTCTTTACAGCTGTAAATTTTTCTGCTTTCACTGAATCACGTAAGTTTTGGTATGTTATTTTTTATTCTCATTCTCTCATGGTGTTTTCTAATTTCCCTTGTGATTTCTATTTTGACACATTAGTTGTTTGAGTGTTTTTAATTTTCACATATTTGTGAATTGTCTTGGTTTTCTTCTATTGATTTCTAGCTTCATTCCATTGTAGTCAGAGAAGGTACTTTGTATGATTTCAATCTTTTAAAATTTATTGTCCAGGTACGGTGGCTCACACCTGTAATCCCAGCACTCCGGGAGGCTGACTTAGGCAGATCACTTGAGGTCAGGAGTTCAAGACCAGCCTAGCCAACATGGTGAAACCCTGTCTCTACAAAAATACAAAAATTAGCTGGGTATGGTGGTGGGTGCCTGTAATCCCAGCTACTCTGGAGGCTGAAGCATGAGAATTGCTTGAACCCGGGAGGCTGAAGTTGCAGTGAGCTGAGATCATGCCACTGCACTTCAGCCTGGGCAATACTTCAGCCTGGAGAGCAAGACTCCATCTTAAAAAAAAAATAAAAGATAAAAAAATCATTGATGTTTGTTTTTGTTTTGTGGTCTAACATATAATCTGTCCTAAATAATTTTTCACGTACTCTTGAGAAGAATGTGTACTATCTTGTTGTTGTGTGAAATGTTCTATAGATGTCTTTTAGGTCTTATTGGTTTAGTGTTGTTCAAGTCTTCTATTGCCTTCTTTTTTTTTTTTTTTTTTTTTTAGACGGAGTTTCACACTTATTGCCCAGACTGGAGTGCAGTGGTGTGATCTGGGCTCACCAAAACCTCTGCCTCCCAGGTTCAAGGGATTCTCCTGCCTCAGCCTCCTGAGTCGCTGGGATTACAGGCATGTGCCACCACACCCGGCTAATTTTGTATTTTTAGTAGAGATGGGGTTTCTCCATGTTGGTCAGGCTGGTCTCGAACTCCTGACCTCAGGTAATCCACCCGCCTCGGCCTCCCAAAGGGCTGGGATTACAGGCATAAGCCACCACGCCCAGCCTCTATTGCCTTCTTTAGTCCTCTGCTTAGTTGTTCTATTCATTATTAAAAGTGGAGTTTTGAAGTCTCCAAATATTATTTTTGAATTGTCTATTTGCCCCTTCAATTCTGTCTGTTTTTGCTTCATATATGTTGGGGCTTTGTTGTTAGGGGCATATCTGTCTATAATTTTTATGTCTTCCCAATGGATCGATTGATCCTTTTACCATTATAAAATGTTCCTCTTTATCTTTTGTAACATATTTCACTTTAAAGTCTTTTTGCTGATATTAATATAGCAAATCAAGTTTTCTTATGGTTGTTGTTTGCATGATATATTTTGTTCATCCTTTAACTCCCAACCTACTTTTAACCTTTGAATCTTGAGTGTATCTTCTGCACACAGTATATAGTTGATCTTGGCTTTTTATTCAGTCAGGAAATCTCTCCCTTTTGACTTGATCCATTCACATTTAATGCTATCATTGAGAGAAGTTGGATTTATGTCTGCCATTTCACTTTTTATTTTCTATATGTCTCATGTCTTTTTTGTTCCTCTTTTCTTCCTTACACTAAATGAATATTTTCTAGTGTAGTATTTAAATTTCTGTTTTTTGGATTTTTTTGTTTGTTTTGTCTTTGTTTTTGTTTTTGAGACAGAATCTCACTCTGTCACCCAGGCTGGAGTGCAATGGCATGATCTCAGCTCACTACAACCTCCACCTCCCAGGTTCAAACAATTCTCCTGCCTCAGCCTCCCAAGTAACTGGGATTATAGGTGCCTGCCACCACACCCAGCTAATTTTTTGTATTTTTAGTAGGGAGGAGGTTTCGCCATGTTGGCCAGGCTGGTCTCGAACTCCTGACCTCAGGTGATCCACCTACCTCGGCCTCTCAAAGTGTTGGGACTACAGGTGTGAGCCACCATGCCCGGCCTTAAATTTCTTTAATAGCTTTTTCACTGTTCTATTTGTTTGTTTGTTTTAATGACCAGTTTAGGCTTACTATATACATCTTAACTTACCAGAATTGACTTCAGATTTACAGTAATTTAATTCCAGTGATATACAGAAATATTACTCCTATATATTTCTATCTTTTATTTTTTTGACAGATTCTTGTGCTATTGCCCAGGCTGGAGTGTGGTGGCGTGATCTTGGCTCACTGCAACCTCCACCTCCTGGGTTCAAGCAATTCTCATGCCTCAGCCTCCCCAGTAGCTAGGATTACTGGCACATGACACCACACCTGGCTAATTTTTGTATTATACGTAGAGATACATGGTTTCGCCATGTTGGCCAGACTGGTCTTAAACTCCTGACCTCAAGAGATTGGCCTGCCTCGGCCTCCCAAAGTGCTGGGATTATAGGTGTGAGCCACCGTGCCTGGTGACTCCTATGTAGCTCTATTCTCTCTTCCTCCTCTTTGCACTATTCTTTTTATATATATTACATCTACATATGTTACAAAACCAACAGTACTTTGTTATAATTATTACTTTATATAGTTTTATGTCTTTTGAAGAAGCCGAGAGAAGAAAGGAGAGCAAGTATATATTAAAAGACTTTGTTTTATTAACTTTCTTACTTATAATTTCTGGTTGTCTTCATTTGTTCCTGTGGATTCCAGTTCCCATCTGGTCTCACTTTCTTAATCCAATACAGCTCTGCTCCCACTCACCTCCTGTGTGCTATTATTATCAAAATATATTACATTTCTATATGTCTTGGTCCCACAATACAATTATATACAAATTATTTTTAAAAATCTGTTAAGAGAAGGTGAATAAATATGCATTCTTACTGCCTTTCATAATGATCTAATTGCCTTTCCCAGAGCACTTTGGCTTTTGTGTGTGTGGATTCAAATTACTGTCTGAAGAACTTCCTTTAGTGTTTATTGTAAGGTAAGTTTCCTGGCAACAAATTCTCAGTTTATGTTTATCTGGAAATATCTCTTTCATCATCACTTTTGAAAGATAATTTTGCTGGATGTAAGATTCTTGCTTGGTAGTTTTTGTTTATGCATTTTGAATATGTTGTCCCACTGCCTTAGGGCCTCCATCGTTTCACATGAGAAATCTGTTGTCAATCTTATTTGGTGTTCCCTTATATGTGATGAGCTGTGCTTCTCTTGCTGCTTTCAAGATTTTCTTTTTATCTTTGGGTTTCAACATTTTCCTTTTATGTATCTGGTTGTTGACCACTTTGCATTTGTTCTACTCGGAGTTCATTAAGCTTCTTCAATGCATAATTCATGTTTCTCATCAAATTTGCAAAGGCTTAAGTGATTATTTTTGCACATTTTTTTTCTGTTCCTTTCTCTCTTTCCTCTCCTTCTGCTACATATGTTATTGTGCATATGTTGGTGCACCTAGCTGTGTCCCACATTTCTCCAAGGCTTTGTTCATTTTTCTTCATATTTTTCTCTCTGTTCTTCAGACTGTGAAATCTCTATTGATCTGTCTTCAAATTCACTGAATCTTCCTTCTGCTGGCTCAAATCTACTGTTGAGCCACTCTAGTGAATTTTTCTTTTGCACTTTTCAACTCCAAAATTTCCGTTAAGGTTTTAAAAATAATATCTTCTTGTTTACATTCTCTATTCGTGAGACATAGTCATCATAGCTTCCCTTATTCTTGGTTTTTGTTTTTGTTTTTCTTTTTGAGATGGAGTCTCTCTCTGTCACCCAGGCTGAAGGGCAGTGGTGCAATCTCAGCTCACTGCAACCTCCACCTCCTGGGTTCAAGTGATTCTCATGCCTCAGCCTCCCAAGTAGCTGGGACTACAGGCACCTGCCACCATGCCCAGCTAATTTTTGTATTTTTAGTAGAGATGGGGTTTCACCATGTTGGCCAGGCTGGTCTCAACCTCCTGACCTCAGGTGATCCACCCTCCTTGGCCTCCCAAAGTGCGGGGATTACAGGCATGAACCACTGCACCCAGCCTACCTTCCCTTATTCTTTAAGCATGGCTTATTTCTTTGAACATATTTACAGTGGTTGCTTTGAAGTCTGTGTAAGTCTGACCTCTGAGCACTCTCACAGGTAGTTTCTGTTGACTGGTCTTTCCCTGTGTACGGGTCACATGTGTTTATTTCTTTGCAAGTCTTGAAATTCTTTGCTGGAAAATGAACATTTAAGATGATATATTATAGCAACCTGATCACTGTCAAAATCGCCACTGCTTCTGAGGGCACTCTTAGGCTTAAATTTCTGCATACTCTGTTCTAAAGAAAGTCAGTTCCTTTACGGACAACTTTAAAGATCTGTGTTGTTATGACCTGCCTCTCTCTTGGGCAAAGCATCTGTGACACTGCTCTGGAGCTGGGGGCGGGGACAATGGTTCACTTCTCCCAGAGTAACCTTCTTGCTTTATGAGCAGGGCTGAGTTGGGGCAGTAGTCTTAGTCTCTGGTCTTCTCAGCTTGCATCTCCAGGCATGGAACCTCTGCTTTAACAAGTAAGCTAAGACAAAGCAACTGGGGCTTCAATATTCTTAGCCTGCTGCACTTGGCGTAGCCACCACCCTATGAGTGGGGACTGGGTAGAGGAAGGAAGTTCCCAGTCTCCCAGCCACACCTACCTGGAGTTTAGCCTCTGTAAGACATAGCTGTGGGGAGGATGACAAATGCTGGCAGCCTTCTCTTCCTGGGGAGATGCTGTAACCCACCGACTAGGAGCTTGGGGGAAAATGACTCCCATCTTCTTGGCCCTGGCTGCTCACAGTGGAGTTTCCATAACGGTAAAATGGAATGGAGAGGAGACAGAGAGTGGATTGTGTCTCAAATTCTACAAACTCACTGTTCTTACCTAGATTTAGTAGATTTTCTTGAATAAGTGTTTCTTCACTTGCTGTATGCTCTTAGGACAATTTCCAGAGACTTCAAATGATTGTTTTTTAGAAATCATCGTCAGTTGTTTTCACCAGAAAGCAGTCTGCAGTGTTCCTCACTCCACTGTTCTGGAAGTGAATCCCCTGCAGACCTTTTTTATGACCCAGCCTCTGAAATCATGGAGCATTGCTGTTGCCCTACCCTCTCACCCAGAGTCAAGGGGAGCAGTCAGATTCTCACTTTCCGATGGGAGGAGAACCAGACAGTTTACAGTGCATTTCAGAAACTGCCACAAACCATATAGATTATCTCAATCAATCCTCATACACCCTAAGATGTAGGTGCTATTATCTTTCCCACTGTATAGAGGGAGGAAAGGGAGGCAGAGATGGGTGAGGTCACCCAGTTCAAGGTGACAGAACTGAAATACAAACTCCAGTAGTGTGGCCTCTCTACACTAGCAATCATGATTCTGTCTGCCTCTCAGGCTCACATGGGCAAAAAGGACAGGGAAGAGTGCTCCAGGCCAAGGGGACAGCAGCACAAAGGCCCAGGACAGCAGTGAGCTTGGCACCTCAAGGGCCTGAAGAGGAGCCCAGAGGGAGGGATGAGGGGTGAAGACAGGGATGGAAGCAAGGTTAGACCCTGTATGGACGGGGTGGACTCAGAAAGGATTTGGGTCTTGATCAAAAGTGGTGGGAGCCATTGGAGGGTTTAGACAGGTTGGGAGTGACATGCTCTGATTCCTGTTCTGAAAAGAACCTTCATTGGGATCCAGTGGGAGGGGCACAAAGGCACATGGGGCAACCCTTCCCACAGTCTTGTGGGCAGCATGGTCAGTTGTGGGCACCTCCCAGGAGTGGGCCAGCCCTGGAGCACCTGAATGCAAGGAGTGAAGACCCTCCAGGAACCTCCTGGCACACGGGAGTGTGTGTGTGTGTGTGTGTGAGAGAGAGAGAGAGAGAGAGATTGTAATCTTGGCAGCCAAAAATCAATGCTTGTTGGGGTGGAGAGCAGGATTTTCCCCTTGAAGTTTCTGGATCACCTCTTGTGCACATGGGCAGGGAGTTCTGCTGGTTCCCTCCTGCTTCTTTAGTGATTGCAAGAGAAACCTGTGGCTTCAGGCAGGATGTCAGATGGGGCAGTGCTGGAGAAGATGGGAAGAGTCCCTGGAGGGGCACCCCAGGAGGGCCCTACACACACCTGCCCCAAAGCATACCTCCTCTACAGAGGGAGGAAGCAGGTGGAACAGGGAACCCTCTACCTCACACTAGGAGTGTTCACTAGCAAGAAGACTGGCAAGCCGAGGGCAGAGGTAAAGTTTGGTTAGATCACCTCTCCCCCTAAATCTGTTCTAGGCTCTAGAGCTAACAGTAGCCTTTCCTACAAAGAACTGAGAAGGCGTCTCCTCCTCTAACCCCCACATGCACAACCTGTGTTGGCTCATAAAGATCTGGTCTGCCAGTGCTCAAGAGACCCTCAAAACTGGCCCAGACCTGGAGTTACACATTGCCATTTTTGAGGTTCCTTTTTGACACTGCAAGTCCTGTCCTCAGCACCCCCTTTCCTAGGATAGAAAACAAGGAAGTTTCCCCACCTCCTAAGCTGATTGATATTAATATATAACATTAATTGAGAGAGCACTTATATGGAAGATGGCATTGAGTCCCCAATGAAATAGGTAATGATCTTATGAATGAGATTAATGAGGCTCAGAGAGGTTAAGTAACTGAACAAGGTCACACAGCTGGTAAGTGATAGAGCTGGACTTTGAACCCAGGTGGTCTGGCTCCAGAGCCAACAAGCATGGTCACTCCACCGTGCTGCCTCCTTGAAGGTGGCCATTAGAGGATTCATTTCCTCCTGGCAAACGTTTAACATCTCTAGAGGGGAAAACTCCTGTTTGAAGCATCTGCCTATTGCCATAGTGTAAATACTCACCATTGCTGATTTCAAGCTACAAACATGATGTTACTGAATGTAGAGTCAGGTACAGATACACACAATTAGCTCTCCCAAGCTGGCGCAGGCCACTTAGTTGAGCAGCTTGAAGATTCAAGAAGGGACCAAGCAGGAGGTGGGCAAGGGAGAATTTAGTGTCTGTATTCGTTTGTTCTCACATTGGTATAATGAACTATCTGAGACTGAGTAATTCATTTAAAAAAGGAAGTTTAATTGGCTCACAGTTCTGCAGGCTGTACAGGAAACATGGCTGGGGAGGCCTCAGGAAACTTACAATCATGGCAGAAGGCGAAGGGGAAGCAGGCATGTTCTACATGGCTGGAGCAGGGTAGGAGAAGGTGCCACACACTTTTAAACAAGCAGATCTCGTAAGAATCCATTCACTATCACAAGAACAGCAAGGGAGATGTTTGCCCCCAAAATCCAATCACCTCCCACCAGGCCCCTTTCCAACACTGGGGATTACAACCCCACCTGAGATTTGGGAGGGGAAACAAATCCAAACTATATCAGTGTTTTGTTTGTTTGTTTGTTTGTTTGTTTGTTTGTTTTCAAATGGACTCTTGCTCTGTCACCCAGGCTGGAGTGCGGATGTGCAATCTTGGCTCACTGCAACCTATGCCTCCTGGGTTCAAGCGATTCTCCCATCTCAGCCTCCCGAGTAGCTGGGATTATGGGTGCATGTCACCACACCTGGCTAATTTTTTGTATTTTTAGTAGAGACAAGGTTGCACCATGTTGGCTAGGCTGGTCTCAAACTCCTGACCTCTAGTGATCCACCCACCGTGGCCTCCCAAAGTGTTGGGATTACAGGCATGAGCCACCGCGCCCAGCCCACATCAATGTCTTTAAAGAGAGTTTTCCCACCAATGGGCTTGTCGGAGCCTCCGGCGATCTGCAGAGCTGATTTCGATTCTATTTTTTTTTTTTTTTTTTTTTTTTTTTGAGATGGAGTCTCACTCTGTCACCCAGGCTGGAGTGCAGTGGCATGATCTTGGCTCACTGCAACCTCTGCCTCCCAGGTTCAAGCGATTCTTCCGCCTCAGCCTCCCGAGTATCTGGGATTACAGACACGTGCCACCACACCGGGCTAATTTTTGTATTTTTACTACAGATGGGGTTTCACCATATTGGACAGGCTGGCCTCAAACTCCTGACCTCGTGATCCGCCCGCCTCAGCCTCCCAAAGTTCTGCAATTACAGGCATGAGCCACTGCGCCTGGCTCTGATTCTTGTCTTAGACACAGAAGCTGAAATGAGCTTTATGCAAAGTGAGCTTTATGCATTTGTACAACAGCCACTATCATATACCCTGAGTGGGGCCCTGGACAGAAAGGACCAGCACTAAGGATGCAAAGTTGACCTGGATCAGGTTCTAGCCTGCCTAACGGAGCTTGCGGGCTGACAACATGTACACAAGGACGCACGAATGGCTCTATGGAGCCTCCATTCAGGTGGCAAGCATGCCAGTCAAGTGTGTGGGTTGTGGTCCCGGACTTCCTGCCTTCAAATTCAGGCTGTACCACTCACTGGCTGTTGAAACCGCCTTTGCAAAAATTGTAACTGAGGAAATTATGACAGCGAAAGAGATCAGACCTAACTGACTCCATCTTGCTTCCAACCTTTAAGCTGTCCTTGTGCATTCCTGGGAATAGACTGAACTAACCTTGGAAGGAATTTAGTTTATAGTTTGACTCTGAAACAAAATTGATAATAGCCCTTTCCTGAAAAGATTGGCTTCTTGCCTGGGGACCAGTCTGCCTTTGTAGGACTAACAAATTAGCTACAAGATTAGAAATCAAGGTTTAGGGGCCATGCAGCCTCCAACAGCAAGGGTCTGAACCTCCCCAAGTTGTTCCTGGAGACAGTATCACTATTGCAAAACCTAAGATCAGTGCTTGAGATATTTTGCAGACTCTGCATTACAGCAGCTGATGGATCAGCTGACACCACCCAGATTGGTAACTTAGCTTAACCAGTTCTGCGATCCCACTCAGGAACAAGCTGAACCCCTTCGGGCTGGGTGGTACACTGTTTGACCTTGGGCTAGTTACTTAACCTTTCAGTGCCTCAGTTTCCTCATCTGTAAAGAGAAGAGATAATAATACTACCTACCTCATAACATTGTTAGGAGGATTATCTGAATTAATGAATTAATGCACGAGTAAAGGGCTCCGAGCAGTGCCTAATACATAATAAAAGCTCAATAAATGTTAGCTGTTTTTATTATGTAACTTCGGAAATGCAGCTATGTGTGCTCAGAAAGAGAGAGAGAAGGGAGAATGATATACACAATGTGGGCGATTCTGCCTGGACATGATCCCAGCTGTGAGCGAGATGTGGGGGTGTGGATCCACTGCTCAGAATCCCACACACCCCTGAGAGAGAACAGAACCTAAAATTACAGTTTGCAAATGCATGCAATCACCACCATATACCGCTGTTCTTTATGGTCCATGCATTTATTGCTGCAAAGGACTATATTTAGAAAACTGCCCATATTGTACTTTATGAGTGACTTAAAGGATTTTTAGGAGTTTTTAAAATTCTTTTGTTTATTTTTATAATTTTCTCCTTGCATTAGAACCTAACACTCACATTAAATGCTTTCCCACAGTAAATATATTTCAAAATGACAAGTGCTAGAATAAACGGGTGAGGATTTTCCAAAGGCTGTTCTGCTGACAGTTGGGGGTAGGGAAGGCAAAGCTAGACCCCCAACCTCTGGACTCTGAGTCCAGTGTTCTTTCCTCTGTAATCAGGACCCTGGGGGGACAACCCTGACATACTTCCAAGGACCCTGGACTTCAGCTCCTGGCTCCCTACTCAGAAGAGAGGGATGGATCCTCTAGGGCCCAAGGCAGAACCTAAACTGAGTTCCCATTCTAAGAGGGTGTTTGGAGTAGAGGTGAAAGGAAGACAGGGATTCTAACCTCAGCTTCACAGCTGGCTCTCTCCGTGTGAGCCCCCTAAGCCTCAGTCTCAGCCTATATAAAATAGAGGTAATCACACCTATCTTAGTGTGTACAGAGGTAAATATTCTGCGCACAGCAGCTGCCCAAGTCCATATTCCCTTCCCTCCGCCCTCCTACGCACATTGGCTGCAATGTAGCTTTGGGCCAGTAGGTGGTGGTGCCGCCCAAGAAGCAGGAAAAAAGCAGGGAAAGAAAGGGATGTGCCTGGATGGTGGATTGACTGAGGTCCTGCTGATCCCAGGCCAGGAAGCGGGGGCATTGAGAGCCGAGATAGGAGTCCAGGCCACGTGAGTGCTTGCCTATGCCCCACATATGAAGGCACGCCAAGAGGCTCACATACGTGCATAACCAAGGACCAACCTTGCGCCTGAAGGGGGCCTTTCACATATGAGCTCCTCGAATCCGCACACTTGCCTTATGGATAGTGGCAATATGATCCCATTTTACAAGTGAGAAAACTGGACCAAGAGAGGCAAAGTGACCTGCATTAGGTCACACAGCAAGTCCATGGCAGAGATGGATTTGATCCACTCCTGTAATAATATTAACAGCCAACTCCCATGTAATTCCTGCGTGTGCTGATACTGTCCTAAGCATGTCTGCACCTATGCACTTATTCAATCCTCATGACAGCCCTATGAGGTAGGTATGAGTAGTATTTTTAGTCTCATGTTATGGAGGAGGAAATGGAGGCACTGAGAGGTTAAGCAACTTGCCCAAGGTCACACAGTCAGAGCTGTGATTTTTTTTTTTTTTTTTTTTTTTTTTTTTGAGACGGAGTTTTGCTCTTGTTGCTCAGGCTGGAGTGCAATGGCATGGTCTCGGCTCACCGCAACCCCACCTCCTGGGTTCAAGAGATTCTCCTGCCCCAGTCTCCCGAGTAGCTGAGATTACAGGCATGCGCCACCATGCCCGGCTAATTTTGTACTTTTAGTAGAGACGGGATTTCTCCATTTTGGTCAGGCTAGTCTCGAACTCCCTGCCTCAGGTGATCCGCCCACCTCGGCCTCCCAAAGTGCTGGGATTACAGGTGTGAGTCACGGCACTCTGCCTGATTTTTTTGTTTGGTTTTGTTTTTGTTTTTTAATAGTCATCCTAATAGGTGTGAAGCGGTATCTGATGCTTGCAATTCTGATTTGCATCTCCCTAATGATTAGTGATGCTGAGCATCTTTTCCTGTGTTCATTGGCCACTTGTACATCTTTGGAGAAATGTCTATTCAAATCCTTTGCTCATTTTTTCATTTGGTTGTTTTTTGTTGTCGTTTTTCCTCTCTTTGCAATTAAATAACCTGCACACTGAGGCAAATTACTCATTTGGGCCCTGCGTTCCTTCTCTCATCCTGCATCCAGGCCTGGACCCTGCCCTAGATGCTGGGGATGTGGTGGAGATCAAAACCCAAAGATTCCTGCCCCATGGGGTGTCCTCTCCAGTGGGGCAACCAGACACTAGCGTGATGTCAGATGACACAGCAGGTTTTGGGGGTTTTTTTGTTTGGTTTTCCTTTTTTGTTTTTTTTTTTTTGGTTTTTTTTTTTGAGACAGAGCTTTGCTCTTGTTGCCCAGGCTGGAGTGCTGTGGCACCATCTCGTCTCACTGCAACCTCTGCCCCTGGGTTCAAGCAATTCTCCTGCTTCAGCCTCCCAAGTAGCTGGGATTACAGGGGTGAGCCACCGCACCCAGCTAATTATTATTATTATTATTTTATTTTATTTTATTTTATTTTATTTTATTTTATTTTTTAGTAGAGACGGGGTTTTACCATGTTGGCCATGCTGGTCTTGAACTCCTGACCTCAAGTGATCATCCACCCACCTCGGCCTCCTGAAGTGCTGGGATTACAGGCATAAGGCACTGCGTCCAGCATGGTTTTATATCAAGGGGCATCAACAGGCCCCCTCCAGCCCTTGTGCCTGGCACATGAGCCCCTCACAGCAGGTTTGAAAAGTCCGGAGTTTCCAGCATTTTAAAAAAGTTTGGAGAGTTAACATCAAAATCTAGATACATAGCTTCTCTTGAAAAGTTGAAAGCTGAAACCACTCAGGCTTGTTTTCTACCTCAAAGCCATCACCCGGATCAAGGCACCAGCTTAAAGGGGCTGCTTCACCCAAGATATTAATAACATCTCTCCTGTGGGCAACCCACTCCACAGTCTGATCATTTCAGAGTACAGAGGCGTGACCTCCCTGTCTCAGGCTGTGACATGTCCTAAGGGCTGGCCCAGCTCCTGATGGGACTGCTCAAGGCCTCTATTGCAACTGCCTGAGCCTACTTCCCTGGCTCCTCCAAGATCATAACAGCACTCCCTGGAAAACCACCCACATGCAGATTTCCATCTCAGGAGCTGCTTCCTGGGACCTTGACCTTCAAGATGGGACATGAGCTCACTGGCTCCCCACAGCCTCCTCCTGGCCCACCTGAGTTTTTTTGAGTTTTCACCTCTGTTTTTGTCCTGGACAGGACATAACCCCATAGCGATGGCAATAAGAGGAGCCCACCCTTCCAAGCCAGGAGCCATGTGCTAGGCAGTATTCTCAGATATATTCATTTCATTCTCACAATAACCCTATGATTGTTACATACCTATTAAAATATCTTTTTTTTTTTTTTTTTTTGAGACAGAGTTTCGCTCTTGATGCCCAGGTTGGAGGGCTGGAGTACAATGGCGTGATCTCAGCTCACTGCAACCTCTGCCTCCCAGGTTCAAGCAATTCTCCTGCCTCACCCTCCCGAGTATCTGGTTCTCCCTGTTGGTCAAGCTCATCTCGAACTCCTGACCTCAGGTGATCCACCCACCTCTGCCTCCCAAAGTGCTGGGATTACAGGCATAAGCCACAGCACCTGGCCTAAAATATCTAAATTTTTAAAAACCTGACAACACTAAGTGTTGGAGAGAATGCAAAATGGCATAGCTACACTGGAAAACAGTTTGTCAGTTTCTGTTTTTTGGGTTTTTTTTTTAGGCAGGGTCTCACTTTGTCACCCAGGCTGGAGTACATTGGCGCAATCTCACCTCACTGCAACCTCCACCTCCCACCCTCAAGTGATCCTCCTACCCCAGCCTCCCGAGTAGCTGGGACTACAGGCACTCACCATCACGCCCAGCTAATTTTTATACTTTTATTAGAGATCAGGTTTTGCCATGCTGCCCAGGCTGGTCTCAGACTCCTAAGCTCCAGCAACCCTCCAACCTCGGCCTCCCAAAGTTCTGGGATTACAGGCATGAGCCACATCGGATTCTTTGTAGTTTTGTTTTTTGGTTTTTTGGTTTTTTTAGACAGAGTCTTACTCTGTTGCCCAGGCTGGAGTGCCGTGGCATGATCTTGGCTCACTACAACCTCCACCTACTGGGTTCAAGGGATTCTCCTGCCTCAGCCTCCCAAGTAGCTGGCACTATAGGTGCATGCCACCACGCCTGGGTACTAATTTCTGATAAAATTATAAATATACTTACAATATGACCCAGTAATTCTACTTCAAGGTATCTACTCTGGAGAAATGACAGTGTATGTCCACACAAAGATCTATACACACATGTTCATAGCAGCATTATTTATAATGTTACCAGTTAGGAGTGACCCAAATGCCTTTCAACCGGTGAATGGATAAGCCGTGGTGTATCCAACAGTGAAATACTACTCAGCATCCAAAAGGAACAGACTTCTGATGCATGCAACAGCATGGATGCATCTCAACTGTGTTATGCTGAGTGAAAGAAGCCAAACTCACAAAAGCTTCATACTGCAGGATTCTGTCTATGTAACATTCTTGCAAAGGCAAAACTTATACAGACAGAAAACAAGGCATGGTGGTTGCTAGTTATATTTGTTTGTAAAGACTACTGTAACAAAGTACCACAAACTGAGAGGCTTAGAACAACAGAAATGTATTCTCTTTCAGTTCTGAAGCCAGACGTCTGAAATCAAGGTGTTGGCAGAGCCACTCTACCTCTGGAGGCTCTAGAGGAGGATCCATTCCTTGCCCCTTCTGGTTCTGGGTGCCTCCTGGTGTTCTTTGCTTTGGGCCACATCACTCCAACCTCTGCCTCTTAATTACATCTGCAAAGATCCTTTATCCAAATAAGGTAACATTTACACAATTCAAGGGTTAGAGTCACTAATTTTTTTTTTTTTTTTTTGAGACAGAGCCTTGCTGTTGCCCAGGCTGGAGTGCAGTCATGTGATCTCGGATCACTGCAACTTCCAGCTCCTGGGTTCAAGCGATTCTCCTGCCTCAGCCTCCAGAGTAGCTGGGATTATAAGCGTGCATCACCACACCTGGCTCATTTTTGTATTTTTAGTAGAGATGGGTTTTTGTCATGTTGGCTAGGCTGGTCTCAAACTCCTGGCCTCAAGTGATCCACCCACCTCGGCCTCCGAAAATGCTGGGATTATAGGTATGAGCCACCCTGCCCGGCCTAGAGTCACTAACTCTAGATGACCTTTATTCATGCTACTATATCAGGTAATACAGGGAAGGGTATGGACCACAAGGGGCATGAGGCAACATTTTTCGGCAATGGAAATGTTCTATATATTAATTGTGGTGGTGGTTACATAACTTACAAACTTGTCAAAACCTATGGAGCTATTGAACACAGTGATGTGAGCCTGTAAGACCCAGCCACTCAGAAGGCCAAGGCTGGAGAATTGCTTGTGCCCAGGAGTTCAAAACCAGCCTGGGAAATAGAGCAAGACTCTGTCTCTAGGGAAAACACACACACACACACACACACACACACACACACACACACACACACACCCCTCTATAAACTATGCATTATACCCCCAAGTTACCCTAGTTGTACATGGTAGAACCGGGGCTGAATGAAGGATGAATGAAGCAGGCTGGTACCAGAGTCTGTTCTCAATGTTATCAATGCACTATTATTTTGGGGGGAAATGAGGTGGGGTGGGAGTTGTGGGTTCCACTGCAAAAGAAAGTTTCAGAATGACAGGACTAGACGGACTCTCCCACAGCGGTGATACGTCACGATTCTGCAGTTCTTTGGCTTTTAGAATTTCTGCTTCAGAATTCCGTAAGGCTGAAGATGCTGCACACTTTGGAGCCAAGAGGGCAGTTGTCTGGGATGCTCTGGCTGGGTGGGGGAGGGGAGAGGACGATGCAGGTGGATGAAAATAATGGGAGGGGGGTCTGACCCCTCTCCCCACAGAGTACTCACACCCTGTCCCCAGGGACAAGGCCTCTGTCCCCTCCATTCACTCACCCCAGCTGATGCCACACACCCCCACCAGAGGCCTCCCCACCTCCCCTTATTGTCTGAAGGGCTCAGATGGAGGGGCTGCCCATTAACCCCTTCCTGGCCTCATTGCTTCACTCTGCAGCTGTCATACCAGCGGCCTCAGGCCTGAGCAGGAGAGGACTTGGTAGTTAATCACAATTAGAGAGCAGCATGTCAGCTGCGAGGCTGGCCTCCTTCATCGGCTGCCAGCCGGCCTAGGCCGAGGGACAGCCTGCAGCAGCCATGCAGCAAGTTCTGAGACCTGCAGAGGCAAAGAGAGGATAGCCCCTTCCTGGTTCATTCCTGGAGACTTCCCCCAAAATCCCAGTCAAGTATCCTCCATTGTCAGAGCTGCATCCAGTAGCTTTCACACCCACCAAGTGCCCCCTCACCAGCACCTCTGCCTGGTCCTCAAATGCTGGGCTTCTCCTCTCCATTGAAACGCCTCCTCCTCCAAGAGGCCTTCCCTGACCACCCTGGCTAATGCGGCACTGTTCCCAGTCCCTCTCTATCCCACGTCCTTCTCACCTGTTTTGTTTTGTTTTTCCAAAGCACTTGCCACGAGCTGAAATTGTCTTAGGTATTAACTGGTTTTGTGTGTGTATTCATTTCCTGGGACTATAGTAACAACCGCAGGCCAGGTGCGGTAGCTCATGCCTGTAATCTTAGCAGTTTCGGAAGCCAAGACAGGTGGATCAGTTGAGGCCAGGAGTTCAAAACCAGCCTGGCCAACATAGTGAAACCCTGTCTCTACTAAAAATACAAAAATTAGCCAGGTGTGGTGGCAGGTGCCTGTAATCCCAGCTACTCCAGAGGCTGAGGCAGGAGAATCACTTGAACTCAGAAGGTGGAAGTCGCAGTGAGCCAAAATCACACCACTGCACTCCAGCCTGGGTGACAGAGTGAGACTCTGTCTCAAAAAAAATAAATAAATAACCACAAACCAGGTAGGTTAAGACAACTGAAATTTATTCTCACAGTGCTGGAGGCTAAAAGTCTGAAATCAGGTGCCGGCAAGGCCATGCTCTCTCTGAAAGCCCTAAGGGAGGACACTTCCTCGCTTCTCTCCAGCTTTTATGACTGCAAGCCTCCTTGGCCTTCTTTGGCTTGTGGATGCATCACTCCCATCTTCGCCTCTCTGGTCACGTGGCGTTCTCCTCTGTTTCCCTCTTTAAGGGCACCAGTCATTGGAGTAGCCCACCCTAATCCAGTACTACCTCACCCTGACCTGACTACATCTGCCTAAACCCTGTTTCCAAATAAGGTCCCAGGGTTAGAGCTGGGATGTATCTTTTTGGCAGACACAATTCTCCCACAACAGTGTGTTTTCTCTGTATTTCCTAAGAAACCAGGGCTCTGTTGGTTCTTGTCATGGAATGCATTCTTTATGCAGCCATATTTAACTTAAAGACAGCACATTTTATCAGAGTTTCTACCCCAGGCCAGATCTGGGCCTGGGAAGAGGAGACTCTGCTGGGAGTCTCAGGGCAGGAGAAGCCTGCTGTCTGAAGCAGAAACATGGAAGCAGGTTCCCCCATAAAGGTGGCTCCCACACATCTCCAGGCCTCTGGGGTCCAGCTTACAGAGAGCTCTGGGAAACATGTGTTGATCTGACAGATGAGGAAAAGGGGAAGGCAAAGTGCGGCAGGTCCAGTGAGACCCCCCAAGGGACCAACTCAGGCAGGGGGCTGGGGAGAATTCACCAAGGAGCTGAGCATCAGGGAATGGTACATATGCACTTAGGCAAACCAGAGGGAGCCAGGCACTGAGCTGTCTCTGAAGGGAACAGGAAAGTGGCTGGAGAGGATGCTGCTTGAGTGGGGCCACATAAGGCCAGGACAGCTCAGAGTCTGAGTTTCGTCCAGATTGCCGGGAAGAGCCATTAGGAGATTTAAAACGTGAATGTGGTGATGTCACATATGCATCTAACTGATCTTTTCAGTTTTAGTTTTTAATTAGGTAGTACATTCAACTGGTTTAAGATTCAACAGGTAAAACAGGATATGGCCCAAAGTGTCCCTTTTCCCCAGCCCCCAGCTACCCAGTTCCTCTCCCACAGACAATCACTATTACAAGTCTCTTCTAGACAGTCAATGCAGATACAAGCAAATTTCCTTGCTTTTTAAACATACCAGATTCCATAATTTAAACCTTGTTCTGCACCCTGCTTTTTAAAAATATCAAGGTATAATTTACATGCAGTGAAATGCACCTGTGCAATCAACACCCCAATCATGATACAGAACATTTCCAGCATCCCAAGAAATTCTTTTATGCTCCTTCCCAGTCCATCCCTCCACCCCAGAGGCAGCCACTGCTCTGCTTTCTGTCATCATAGATTGGTCTGTTTTGCCTCTTCTAGAATTTCATATAAATGGCATCATTACAATATGGTATTTTTTGTATCCAGCTTGTTTTCATTCAGCATGTTTTGAGATTCATCCATGTGGTTGCATGCATTGGATCACTCATGTAAACTCCAGTGTAATATTTGACTCACCAGTTTATCCATTCACTGGCTGTTCGATCTTGGGTCGCTTCCAGTTGTTGTCTATCACATGTTAAACTCTGTTGAACATTTGCATAGAAGTCTTTGTGGAGCTATATATACATATATATTTTTATTTTGAGCAAAATCCTAGGAGTGAACTTGCTGGGTCATAGGAGAGGTGTATGTTTAGCTCTATAAGAAACTGCCAAACTGTTTACCAAAGTGAAACATCTTAAATACCATTTCATATCAGTGCATTGAGAGTTGCCTCATGTTTGTTTGTGGCCATCATGCTCCATTGTATAAATGTCCCATAATTTGTTTAACCAGTCCCCTATTACAGGACACTTAGGTTGTTTCCAGTCTTTTGCTGTCACAATGCTGCAGTGAATAACCTTGTAAACATGTCAAATGTCACATGGGTTAAGCAAACCTATAGGACACACTCCTAGACATGGAACTCCTGAGCGTGCATAGACTGACGGCCATTTCCCAATATCCAGACAGCACTTTTTCTGATACTTTTTTTTTGAGACAAGAGTTCTGCTGTCACCCAGGCTGGAGTGCAGTGGCGTGATCTCGGCTCACTGCAACCTCTGCCTCCCAAATTCAAGCGATTTTCCTGCCTCAGCCTCCTGAGCAGCTGGGACTACAGGCACACGCCACCACGCCCGGCTAATTTTTGTATTTTTAGTAGAGACGGGGTTTTTCCATGTTAGCCAGGCTGGTCTCGAACTCCTGACCTCAGGTGATCCACTGGCCTTGGCCTCCCAAAGTGCTGGGATTACAGGTATGAGCCACCACGCCTGACCATGGACTGAACTTTTTCCTTTGAAATAAGAGCCTCAGTTTTCATTTGGACACATGGTGCCTGGAACACAGATCATATTTCTCAGCCTCCTTTGCAGCTTAGTGTAGTGATGTGATCAAGTTTAGCCAATGGAACATCAACAAGAAGATTATATGTGACTTCCGAAAGTCTTTAAGGGAATCTTCCTCCCTTCTTGGCTCCTTTCTCCTTTCTAACGACTAAAAGACTCTCCATCTGGGGGCTGGGTGCGGTGGCTCACGCCTGTAATCCCAACATTTTGGGAGGCCAAGGCGGGCGGATCACAAGGTCAGGAGATTGAGACCATCCTGGCTAACATAGCAAAATCCCGTCTCTACTAAAAATACAAAAAATTAGCCGGGTGTGGTGGCACGCGCCTGTGGTCCCAGCTACTCAGGAGGCTGAGGCAGGAGAATCACTTGAACCTGGAAGGTGGAGGTTCCAGTGAGCCAAGATCAGGCCACTGCACTCGAGCCTGGGTGACAGAGGGAGACTCCATCTCAAAAAAAAAAAAAAAAAAAGACTCTCCATCTGGGGATGCAGATGTGAGGGCTGCTGTTTGAGCAGCCACGTTGGACCATGAAGTGGAAACCGGGTATTGAGGGGGTAGTGTAATAAGACAAAAGGAGTTTAGGTTCCTGAACTGTAGAGCACCATGCCAGTTTTAGACTGCCTGCTTTAGACTTTATTTACATGACAGAAAAATGCCTCTATTGGCCGAGTATGGTGGCTCACACCTGTAATCTTAGCACTTTGGGAGGCCAAGGTGGGTGGATCACCTGAGGTCAGGAGTTCAAGACCAGCCTGGCTAACATGGTGAAACCCCATGTCTACTAAAAATATAAAAATTAGCTGGAGGCTGAGGCAGGAGAATCGCTTGAACACAAGAGGTGGAGGTTGCAGTAAGCCAAGATCACACCATTGCACTCCAGCCTGGGTGACAAAGGGAGACTCTGTCTCAGAAAAGAAGAAGAAGAGGAGGAGGAGGAGGAGGAGGAGGAAAAGAAAAATGCCTCTAACACCAGGACTTTTTTTTTTCTTTTTTCTTTTTAGATGGAGCCTCACTCTGTCACCTAGGCTGGAGTGCAGTGGCATGATCTCAGCCCACTGCAGCCTCTGCCTCCTGGGTTCAAGCAATTCTCCTCCTGCTTCAGCCTCTTGAGTAGCTGGTGTACACCACCACGCCCAGCAAAGTTGTGTATTTTAGTAGAGACATGGTTTCACCATATTGGCCAGCCTGGTCCCGAACTCCTGATCTCAAGTGATCCACCTGCCTCAGCCTCCCAAAGTGCTGGGATTACAGGCTCGAGCCACCACATCCGGCCTAAACCATGATTATCATGGGGTTTCTGTCATGCACAACCACCAGGTTACAGATCCTGTGCATTTGTGATTTTGAAAAGTAGTACCACCGAACTTTGCTTTTAAAAAGGTCATTTTGGAGGATGGGTGCAGGCAGATTGAAGGGCAAAATAAGGGATACAGGGAGACCAGTGAGACAACTGGACAGGAGTCAAGGGGGAATGATGCCTAAACCCTTACAAAGGTGAGGGCAGCCAAATCCTCTCCAAATCTAAAGGGGAGAAGGATAAACTGGAAATGATGAAACGACCTGACACCCCAACCTCAGCCCACGCTTGCAGGTGGTGCTGTACCATCTGACCCTGGCCCACTTACCTACCTCACTGATCACCTCCACTCCCCTCGCACAGTAATTACATTTTACTCTCCCAGAGTGCACCTTACTTGCCCGTACTGCAACCCCTTTGCAATAGCTGAAACCTCTCCCTGCAATGCCCTCATCTCCCTTGACCCTCATCCCTTCACCTGGTCATCTTAGACCAGACTTCCTCCAGAGAGCCATCTGGGACTCTTCCTCTCCCGAAGGGCCTCCCTGGGCCCTCATCCCCTGTGCAGCCCTTACTCTATCACGTGCAGGGCTGCATTCTGATAGTTTGTTTATAAGCCCATCTGCAGCGCGAGGCTGAGCGCCCTTTCCTGGTGAGGATGGCAACTGAGGGGGGCCCAGCTCCCAACAGGGCATTTAAAAATGTGGTCCACTTGCCCTGTTCTCAGCACTTTACCCTAAACTCGTACAATAGAGCAAACTGGTAAAAGGTTGAGAAAGGGTGAACGAATGAGTGAGTGAGGAATGAATGAGGCCCCACCAGGGGGCGATGGCGCTTTGCCACGAAGCCCGGGGCGGAGGAGGAGACGGAAAAGCTGCTTTCCCATCGCCCCCTCCTCTGCGAGTCTCTGCGCCCCCCTCCCCAGCCCCACCAGGGAATCGCCTCGCCTCGCCCGCCCCCTCCGCGCCTCAGATAATTAACTCGAACCAATAAAACGCTGATTGCGGCGCCTTTGTGCGCGCCGCCTCGGCATTGTCATGGAAAACGGGGTCCCCTCCCCAGCCGGGCTGCCCACCCCTCCCCGGCCCCCGCAGCTGGCCCGGAGTCGGCCCGAGCCACCTGGACGGGACCAGGGGACCCCCAAGCCGTCCGGCGCCCCGTCCATCTGCTCCCCACCCCCACCGTCAGCTGCGGACCCGGCCTGGCCGGGAAGGGTGGGCGAGGGCTTCCTGCGGCGCCTCCGAGGCCCGCACCTCTTCCCTCCCGCGCCGCCCCCGCGGGGCCCGAGCTGAGCGCGCATCCCGTATCCCGTCCCACGCGACTGGGGTCCGTCCCAGAGACGGCGGTAGAGGTATGTTCCCGTTGAGGGAATAACAACAGCGGTGGAAGCCTGAGTACAGAAGGGAAACAGTGGAAAAGCCCCGCACGCAAGCACCATTCCATTCCTAGTGCCCCAGAGAGCCTTATAAAAATATTCTATCCCGCGGGGCGCGGTGGCTCACGCCTGTAATCCCAGCACTTTGGGAGGTCGAGGCGGGCTGATCACCTGAGGTCGGGAGATCGAGACCAGCCTGACCAACACGGAGAAACCCCGTCTCTACTAAAAATAAAAATAAAAAAATTAGCCAGGCGTGGTGGCGCATGCCTGTAATCCCAGCTACTCGGGAGGCTGAGGCAGGAGAATCGCTTGAACCCGGGAGACGGAGGTTGCGGTGAGCCGAGATCGCGCCATTGCACTCCAGTCTGGGCAACAAGAGAGAAAACTCCGTCTCTCTCTCTCTCTCTCTCTGTGTGTGTATATATATATTCTATCCCATTCTATTGTGTGTGTGTGTGTATGTGTGTATTAAGAGGCGACAGATAGCACAGGAAAACAAGTTGGACGTAACCGATTTAAACAATGCAGTGGGCTTCGGTTTTTGAATTTCTTTTATAAGATTGTTTCCGCTTCATCCTCACTCCCCATGGCTGTCAGTTTAGGGGCTATTTCTCCAGAGAGTTTTCTCTGCATGCACGCTCATAAATGTGTCTGCACATACACACGTATTAAGCTGGATAGAATCTCGCGCTACTAGCTACGGGTCACTTTATTTTACCTGACAAATAATGTAGGGATCTTTTCATGGCGTGATTGCTAAGGAAAGAGGCTGGGCTGCCATAGACCACACATCAGCTCCCACCTGGCCCCTTCAGCCTGGGCGTGCCCTGCCATCAAGCCTGTGTACCTGTGCACCACCCAAGTTCATCTGTGGGTAGAGGCTCTGTCCTTCTGTCCTTGTGTGAATGGGTGGGGTGGGGTCTGCGTGCCCCTGGGCTCCTGGGAACCTGTGAGGCCTGTGAGCAGCCTTTTATCAGAGAGAAGTGGAATGATAATAATAATAACAACTGTAAAGAAAAAATATCCAAAACTTGGAAATAAGACAAAAAGGGTGTCTGTGTACCCTTTCAATATCAAGCTAAGGCACTGTCCGATGAGCCTGGGTCACCTGATTCTAAGCAAAGTTACCCAGTAACTTGTAAAAAGTGCACCAAGTTGCAAATGATTTCTGACCTGTAGAAGGAATAACGCTAAAGCTTATGGTTTTGGTGCCCTGTAAGACATTAACCAATGTCATAGCTGACTTTGCCATTTTATCCTCCTTTGGATCAGCTTTGCCATCCTAGCGGTTCCATCATTAATGAGCTAAATAACACTTTGACATGTGCTCACTATACATTTGTATAAGATCCATGTTTTCAACTTTCTGAAAATAATTTTTGACCCAGTTACCCTTTCTCAAAGGCTCACTCGGTGCCAGGCACCATGCTGATGGCTTCCCATGGATGAAGATGCTCCGAGGTGGGCTCTGGGGTGAGGCAGATCTGGGTACAAGTTCTCCTTTTGCCACTCACCGGCTATTAGACCCCATGCAAGACTTAAATAAGCACCTACTGTGGACTGGATCCATTCACATTCTTATCCCTCATTCAACTCAAATTGCACAATAACACTGCACGATGAGGTATGTTTTCACATTTTTCCACTTTGTGCACGTCTCTGAGCACATCCCTTCCCTCCCTGAGCCTCAGGGTCTCCAGCTGTAAGATGGGGTTGGTAACAGCTGCCTCCCAGGATTGTGGGAAGATGTAGTACAATGCTTGCAAAAGCAATCTGGTCAGCAGTAGGAGGCTCGGGGAGGTGGAGTAATGTTCCCAAAGCCCCAGAGCTGGTCCCAGCTCTTCTGGCTCCAAAGCCTGTGCTCTGGCTCCTCCTACTTCAGTCAATCAAGACTTCATTTCTTTTTTTTTTTTTTTTTTTTGAGATGGAGTTTCGCTCTTGTTGCCCAGGCTGGAGTGCAATGGCACGATCTCGGCTCACCGCAACCTCCGCCTCCCAGGTTCAAGTGATTCTCCTGCCTCAGCCTCCCTAGTAGCTGGGATTACAGGCATGCGCCACCACGCCTGGCTAATTTTTTGTTTTTAGTAGAAACAGGGTTTCTCCATATTGGTCAGGCTGATCTTGAACTCCCGACCTCAGGTTATCCGCCTGCCTCAGCCTCCCAAAGTACTGGGATTACAGGTATGAGCCACTGCACCTGGCTTCAAGCCTCCATTTCTACAGGAGGATAACAAAACCTCCGGGAGCTGTTACTGGTTGATAGCAAACTGTGGCAGCTGTAGACAGTTAGTTCTGTGGTTGTGTGAAGGGCTCAAATGCACATGTCATATATCAAGGTCATCTGTGAGTTACCTTTTTTGTTCTTTCTTTTTAAGGCTGGCACCTGAAAAGAGATATTTTTCCCCACTCTCAACAAGGGGAGCATTTGTGCTCTGAGCTCCAGGCTTTGGCTGGGGGATCCCTCGGCCTCCCAAAGTGCTGGGATTACAGGCGTGAGCCACCACACCTGGCTCTATGTACTTTGTTTTGTGTAGTTTATACCTTAATAAAAAGGCAGAAAGAAAGAGAGGGAGGGAGGGAAGGAAGGAAGGAAAGAAAAGTGGGTACAGTGATCCTTGCCTGGCCTGGCCTCCAGGACAAAGTGAAGAGGCTAGTACCCAGGAATCTCTACAAATAGTGGGCAGAATGGCACCAAGAGATAGTGTTGACAGCAGACAGAAGAGAGAGGCTGGTGTCGGGCCTGCCTGTCTTTCTTTAGCCCCCATCCTAGGCATCTCCCAGTGGGACATTCCCTCCATAGTGGAAGGCAGGTAGTACTACCTGATGGAAGACAGAAAGTGGGACTTTGGAATCACACCCACTGGCTGTGTGATCTTGGCCATGTTGCTCGCCTTCTCTGGGCCTCAGGCTCCTCATCTGGAAAATGGGAACAGTACTCTCAAAGAACTTCAGTTGACTGGGCATGGTGTCTCACGCCTGTAATCCCAGCACTTTGGGAGGCCAAGGCAGGCAGATCACCTGAGGTCAGGAGTTTGAGACCAGCCTGGCCAACATGGCAAAACCCTGTCTCTACTAAAAATACAAAAATTAGCCAGGCATGGTGGCACGCGCCTGTAATCCCAGCTACTCGGAGGCTGAGGCAGGAGAATGGCTTGAACCTGGGAGGCAGAGGTTTCAGTGAGCCAAGATTGCGCCACTGCACTCCAGCCTGGGCAACAGAGTGAGAGTCTGTCTCAAAAAAAGAAGAAAAAAGAAGTGCAGAGAGGCTTGAGACACTGGCTGAAGCACCCTCAGCACAGAGGGTTTGCTTTGGCCAGTGTTCTGCAAATGCAGCTCTTACTGGCCTCAACCCCATGTGTAAGGGAGTGCCAGCCTTGCTGTCAACTGGGCTTATTGACAGGTGGGAGGTGATGCTGGAGTCATGAGTTCCCAGCCCTGATTTTTTCCACTTACTATCTGTGTGACCATGGCCCTGTCACTCCTCAGTAAAATGCCTTCCTTCCTGAGTTGTCATTTCATTCATTCATTCATTCATTCATTCAACTTTGGGCAATTTCCTATGCTTTTCTGTGTTTCAGTTTGCTCATCTCTAAAATGGGGATGATAACAGCCCCCACTGCAAGGGTTGCTGTGAAGATGAAAGGAATTTGCACTTAGAAGAGTGCCTAGCACAGCAAGGACTCAGAGGCACTGTCTGTTATCACTGTTTGTGCCCATATGTGGATGAGCTCCCACTGTGTGGTGGGCATCAAGAGTGCCTGTGGGGCTGGCAGTCCAGCTGAGGGCTGGGCATACCCTTCATGCAGGGTCATGCAGGTAGATGACAAGGAAGCCCCAGAGCACTCTGCCTTCCAAGGCTACCGCAGTAACTGGGCCAGATGCACAGCTCTGCCAAATGAGGCGCCAGGAGAGGTGTCACGGGTGCACAAAGGCAGCTCCTGAGCTCATCGTGGGCGGGGCTCAAGGGAAGAGCTCCAGCCACCTGGCTCAGCAACTGTTCATGGGGCAACCTGGCCCCAGGCCTGGGCTCTCCTTCCTGTCTGTGCAGTGAGGGGATGAAGCAGCAGGGCAGGGGCCGGAGACAGGCTCAAGATGCTGGGCAGAGAGACGTAAGAGCCGAGTCACAGGGCTTGGAGAGAGGGAGGGAGACAGATTTCTAAGACCAGGAGGAGAAGAAGAGGAGGGGAGGGAAGAACATTAACGATGAACAGCTAACACTCACCTGCCACCCATGGCACCCTTCAAGAGAGACACAGTTAGCATCCCACTGTACAGCTCAGGAAGCCAAAGCACAGAGAAATTAAGTGACTTGCCCAACGCCATGCAGCCAGTGTGTGGCAGAGCAGGGATTAGAATCCAGGGAGGCAGGCTGACATCAGAAGCCATGCTCTTAATCATTATGAATCGGAAGAGGAGGAAAAGGAGAGGTGAGGGGGAAGAAAGACTAGACAAAAGAAAGAGAGGAGGAAAGGGGAGGAGAAAGATGAAAGAAAAGAGAAGAATGAAGGTGAAAGAAGGAGAAAGTAGAAAAGAAGGGAAAAGATAGAAGAGAGAAGGAGGTAGAGGAGATAAAGAAGAAAGAAGTGGAGATGTAAGGAGGAGAGAGAAATCAGCACCAAGGAGGGAGAGAGACTCATCTTCAGGGGTCTGGGGAGGGAGGCTGCCCTCTGCTCCCACTCACGTCCCAGTCCCACCTGCACTGAGCTGCTTCCTGAGCTGCGCGCTGGGCTCCGGACAGCCCTGGCCACCACACTAGGAAATCCTGCCACTCTGGAGCAGTGGCTCCCGTAAGTGGGGCTGGTGAGCCAGCCACTGGCCACAGCCAGAGAGGGGAGGCTAAGGGTTGAAGAACCGGAGCCCCTGCTGTTGCCCTGCTGGAGGGCCTATTTCCACCCCACAGCCACGCTTCAGGGTGGACTTCTGGCCTCCAATTCCAAGTTGAAAAGCCCAAGTCAGGAAGGTGGAGTACATCCCCCAGGTCTCATGGCTGAGCCCACAGTCTGGTTCCAGGGGCTGCGTTCACAGCCTGCATCCCCTGCAGGCTCTGTACTGAAGTGGAGACATCGGCCAAGTATGAACACCAGCAACTGGCAGAGCTTGGCTGAGAAGTTGCCTGTACACAACCAGATGGGCCCTCTCAACCTGTTCCCTTAGAGCTAAACTTACCTACTCAGTCTGGGCACCCACGGTCCTCCTCTGCATGGGCAGCCTGCCAAGGACACAGAGAAGAGGAGGAGAAAGGAATGTAGGCCATGGGCACCCTGCCATGATCAAGCTGAAGACCCCACAGCAGCCACCATGTCCCACAGCTCAGCAACTGAGACACTGTTCATTCCTCACTCAGGTTCCATGTCCACTGGGGGCTGGGATCTGAAGGTCTGAGGTTTGGTTTTAGATGGCCTGTGATCCCTTTGAAATTGCACCCCCATTTCTTTCTGGGTGTACCTGAACTTTTCTGGAGGAGGGCCTTTGGTTTTCATCAGACTTTCATCAGATGGCAGCTAGAGCAACAGAAGAAGCCAAGAAAGGGCACAGAGAAGCCCTCATTATCTGATGCTGCACAGCAAATGACCCCAAAACTTAGTGATGTACAACACAATGATCATTTAGTATGTCTCAATTTCTCTGGGTCAGGAATATGGAACAGGCCCGGCTGGGTGGTTCTGGGCTGCTGTCATCTGAGGGCTTGCCTGGGGCTGGAGGATCCACTTCCACAGTGGCTCAGTCATATGACTAGCAAGTCCACGCTGGCTGCAGGCGGGACCTCAGTTTCTCTCCATGTGGCCTTTCTGCAGGCTGCTTGAGTGACTTCACAGCCCGGCAGCTGGCTTCTCCAGGGGGATCAAACCCAGAGACTAAGGCAGAAGCTGCAACACACTCTATGATCCAGCCTTGGAAGTCACACTCTGTCATTTCCACAAAATCCTACTGGTTATTAGGACTCAAAGATTACTAGGGGCTATTTTAGGGGTTGGCCACAACAGGAGTTTCGGAGAGGTAAGAGGGAAATCTGGAGAATTCAGAGCCCTGCAGAGAGTAGCCCTGCCTTGAACAGAACCAGGGTCATGGTTCAAGTCCAGAGCTTTCCACCACTTCCCCAGACCAAGCTTCCACTTTCCACCTCAGTTCTGGCCACACCTTCCCCACCCTATCTCAGCTACTGATTTTCTATCAATTTCCTAAAGGCAATATGACTTCTCCCACCTCCAAGCCTTTGTTTCTGTTCTTTTCTCATCCTTGAATACCCTTCTCACCTCTTCCCCTCTCAGACTATCTCCTCCAGGAAGCCTCCCTGCATGCACCCCACACATGTCAACTGCCCCCTCCAATCCCCAGTGCATCCCTCATCACTGGACAGACCCTCTGCACCCACGTCTGCCTTCCCACTCACCAACAGTACTCTGGCTTGGGGGACTGACCCACAATGGGTGCCCACCAGTGTGTGCTGAATGCATTAATTATGGGGGGGTTACACCCCACACACAACAGGGAGCCCCTTCAGGACAGAGAGAGGCACTGAGGCACGGCCTCCCTGGGCCTCAGTGTACCCACCTGTCAAATGCCAGGGAGGCTTCTTCCAGCCCCAAGATTCTGCCATTACATACCCATAGAAGTACTCAAGGGAAAGCATCTTGAAATTAAAAAAGAGGGGCATGAGCAGGGTTGGAATCCCGGATCCTCTACCTACCTCTACCGCAAGTCATTGACCTCTCCACACCTCAGATTCCTCAGGTGTAAAGGGAGCTAATGTTCTTCACCACCCAGGGAAGCTGACAGGCATGAGTGCTAAGGCACAAGAGGGGATAAATCTTGACTCCACCACTGGGCAGATGACTTAATCCCTCATTTTCCCCATCTATTAGATGGGGACGATTATATTTGCGTGGCCAGGTTGCTCTGATCTGAAACTGCATTCGTCCAGGTAAACACTCTGCACAGAGCCTGGCATGTGGTAGATGCCTGGCGCAGTTGTGGATGGGACACAGTCTCTCTTCAAGAAAAAGCTTGTCCTTCAGCAGCAAGGAGGGCAGCAAGCTGACAGCCTCCAGCTGCAGCTCCTCCAGGAGCCACCTTGGCTTTGGAACTGAGGCCATGTTCGTCCCAGGTCGTCCCAGCCAGACTGAGCTAGCAAAGGCACCAGGGTCTGGCCATTTCTGCCCCACATGGGGCTTCTCTGTGGATAATCTTTACTCCAGAGACCCTCAGAGGGTGACTCTGCAGGCCCACGCTATGGTCTGAGGCTCTCCTGGCCAATTCCATGCCCTCCTGCTTTGTGTTTCATAGGCAGCATTCCCCACTAACCCCCTTGTTCTCCTAACCCTCTCCCAGCACCAGCACCGAGGGGGACCCAAACTGAAAGGCTGCTCAATGGCGCAGTGGTTCTCAAAGTGTGTCCCAGAACCCCCAGCATCAGCATCAACCAGGATCCTGTAAGACATTCACATTCTCAGGCCACACCCTACACTTAGAGATGGCGCCTGGAAATCTGCATTTTAACCAATCCTTCCAATTTGCTCAACTTGGAGAACTGCTGTCACAGAGGACAACAATCAGTAAGATATGCATAGCAGTGTGGCCAGGGTATGTGTGCGCACACGCGCGTGTGCCTGTGTATGTTTTATGAGAAGAGGAGAATGTTTTATCACAGCCTCAGCAATTTACCACCCCCAAGGCCCTCCCTCATTTATTTCAAGAACCCCGAGGGCTAGGCCAACAAGCCTCCCTCCCTGCCCATTCAGGGGGAAGGTCCAGTCCCAACCTCCAGCTGGAGACTCTGCAGGCCCAGTTTGTGAGGCTGCACATAAGCCCAGCCTTCTTTCCTCCCGCTCCTACGCTCTCTCCCCGCCTTCCTCCCCAGGGGCACCCAGCCCCAACCGCCTGCCTCCTCTTTGTCTGCCAATCTGTCTCCATCCCGTCATGAGCTCCCGGCCTCAGCCAGCCAGTCTGTGCTCCATCTTCAGGATGGAGAGTGAGGCCTCGATGCTCCCAACTACTTCCCACTCACCCTGGCGAAAGGTCACTGAGAATGGTTCATGCCACCAGCTTCACTTCCACCTCCCAACCTGTGGCCCAGGTGGAGACCCTGCCCAGTCTAGGCCAATAATCGCATCTCCTGATGGGAGACATCCTCCCTAAGACACTCAAAACCTCATTATGTGACAAGAGAGGACAAAGGGGACAGAGGTGCAGAGGCCTGCCCAGGGTCACATAGCAAGAGAGGGGAGCAGCCAGGAGTTGGCCCCTGCTCTCTCCTTCCAACTCAGATTCCAACTCCCAGGCCCTGGCAGGTGGCAGGTGATGGTTCTGAGGTGGTCACATGTGGCAGGGACACTGTTGGCCCTGGAAGACCAAGACCTTTGTGAACTCACAAAAGCAGCATGTGCTTCTTTCTCTAGTAGGCGTGGTGGTCACTGTCCTGCTCACCGATGCCACAGCCCTGCAAATAAGGCTCAGGCAGGGGGACACTGTTTGTGGGTCACATGACTGCCTTCCCTTTTCTAAACTGTCAGTAGGTGATACATCAGCACCTTCCTTCATGATGCCCAGCCCATCCCCCATCCTGCCCCGCCTCAAGGAACCCTGGAATGTCAGGGCCAGAATAACAGTGACAGTTATGACAGATTACTTGCTATGTGGCAGGCATGACTGGCAAGTGCTCCAGACATCATTGTATTTATTTATTTGTTATTATATATTTTTATTTTATTTATTTGTTTTGAGACAGAGTCTCACTTTTTTGCCCAGGCTGGAGTGCAGTGGCGCAATCTTGGCTCCACTGCAACCTCCACCTCCCAGGTTCAAGCAATTCTCCTGCCTCAGCCTCCCAAGTAGCTGGGACTACAGGCATCTGCCACCACACCCGGCTAATTTTTGTATTTTTAGTAGAGACAGGGTTTCACCATGTTGGCCAGGCTGGTCATGAATTCCTGATCTCAAGTGATCCACCTGCCTCAGCCTCCCAAAGTGCTGGGATTACAGGCGTGAGCCACCGTGTCCGGCCCATCATCGTATTTCATTCTCACCAGGAGCCCATGACAGACGTGCAGCTCTCAACCCACTCTACCAACATGGACATAAAAGCTCAAAGAGACAAAGCACTTTAACTCCAACTCTCCTAGACCAACTCCTCCATTTGATAGATGGGGAAGTTGAGGCCCAGAGAGGTGACATGATTTCTCCAAAGACACACACTGGTCAGTGTCAGAGTCAGGCTTTTCCAGGCAGCTTACCCCCTGAGAGTGACCACAGTTCACTCACACGGCACTTTAGAGTTCGTCAAGCTCTCGTCTCCTCTCAGGAAGGCAAGGGTTTCTTTTGTTTAATGGTTCTCACTCTGGGTTGCTTATGTGATGTGCCAAGCAAGCATGGTTCGAAAGCTTTGTAAACATTAACTCATTTAATGCTCACGAATACCCTATGACACAGATATGTTTATTGTCCCCATTTTGCAAATGAGGAAACAGGCACAGAGAGCTGGAGTAACCTGCCTAAAGTCACACAGCCAAGATTCAAATCCAGGCTGCCTGAGGTATTAACTACTATGATGTTCTGCCCTTTTTACTGCCAAAAAAACCTAAGGCTCAAGGAGAGGACATGACTTGCATGAGGCCACACACTAGAGTGGTGGCGACTGGACTGGAGCCCAGGCATCCTGCCCCCACGCCCAGTGCTGGTTCTCCACCCCCTGCCCGCACTCCACGGGGCTCTTTCTTACTCTATGTTGATTCACAAACATCAATTGGGAGCCTTCTTTGGCCAGGAGGTCTGCCTCAGTTCCCTTGCCTAAAAGGTGAGGCAAACAGGAAACAGACACCTAAAAAACAAATGGATAGACAGGTTCATGGAGGTACCACAGGCAGCTGTGGGAGTACCAGGCAGGAGACTGAGCCACTCTGGGAAAAAGAGAAGGCTTCTGGAAGTCTGACCCTTGAGTTGAATCTCCAAGTTCAAGTGGCACCCTTTCTGGAAGGACAGAATGGAATAGGGCATCCCAGACTGAGAAAACAGCATGTGCAAGGGTCGGGGTATGGGAGAGTGTAAACTGTTGTGAAAAGTGCTGTTCAACCCCACGCAAGGGAGGGCACAGAAAAGGCTGTCCTGGAGGATCATGGAAGGAGTCTCATAGAGTCAGAACGCGGGAGTCCTGACCACAAATCTGCCCTGACTCACAGTGACCTTGATATTCCCATCTGTAAAATGGATTGATATCTAAGCACTCTGCCAGCTCCATCTTTCAGCTGGTGGAGTCAGGGTGGCTTTGAGTAGGAGGCTGGTTTTTCTTGTTTGTTTTTTGTTTTGTTTTTTGTTTTTTTGTTTTGAGACGGAGTCTCGCTCTGTCGCCCAGGCTGGAGTGCAGTGGCGCAATCTCGGCTCACTGCAAGCTCCGCCTCCCGGGTTCACGCCATTCTCCTGCCTCAGCCTCTCCGAGTAGCTGGGACTACAGGTGCCCGCCACCACGCCCGGCTAATTTTTTTTTTGGATTTTTAGTAGAGACGGGGTTTCACCATGATCTCGATCTCCTGACCTCGTGATCCGCCCGCCTCGGCCTCCCAAAGTTCTGGGATTACAAGCGTGAGCCACCGCACCCAGCAAGTAGGAGGCTGGTTTTGACGTGAGGGCAGAAGGTAAGGGAGGAAAGGCATTCTGGAAAGGAGGACCTGTAGGAGTAAAGGTCCAGAGAGAGAAAGTGCAGAGCAGGCATTAGAAATTGTAAGGACGTCCAAACACGGTGGCTCACGCCTGTAATCCCAGTACTTTGGGAGGCCAAGGCAGGAAGACAGCATAGTGAGACTCCGTCTCTACAAAAAAAAAAAAAAATAGCTGGGCATGATGGCACGCGCCTGTAGACCCAGCTACTTAGGAGGCTGAGGCAGAAGGACTGCTTGAGCCCAGCAGGTCAAGGCTGCAGTGAGCCGTGATTATGCCACTGCACTCCAGTCTGGGCAACAGAAAGAGACCTTGTCTCAAAGAAAGAAAGCAACAGTAAGGAGAAGATGTAGCTGCTGTTGACGGTCCATGGGATGGTGCAGGAAGGGGACACATATGAAGAAGTTGTATCAGTCTGGACTCTTCAGTTACAAGTGAAAGAAAGAAAAAAAAGGAATTATTAATTTATATAACTGAGAAGCCCAGGGTACTGGCTTCAGGTATGGCTGAATCCAGGTGCTGACATGTTACTGTGAGGATCCTGTCTCTCTCTCTATCATGGCTTTGATTTCTTCCTTGTAGGCCTCACTCTCAGGCAGCCTCTAACCTCATGGAGGCAAAGGTGGCCACCACTACCTCTGGAATTCATCACACAAACTACACTTCTGGTGGAAAGGCTCCCAGTAGCCCCACAAAAACCTCAGAAGTGGCTCTTGCCAGACTTACTTCCTAGAATTGTCATGAAGATTAAACAAGTTAATAGAGCTTAGCCCAAGCTCTGGTACACAGCAGGCCCTCAGTCTTTGCTGTAGCTCAGCCAGAGAACTTGACATTATCCTGGACTATTCTCTTTCTTCACATCTAACATTAGATCTGTTTGCAAATCTTGTTGGATCTACCTATAAAAGAGATCTAGAATGCACACAGTTCTTCCCACCTCCACTGATAACAGTCTAGTCCAAGCCACCTTCATCTCTCTATCTCTCTCCCTACTTTGTTTTTTAAGTTTTATATGTATATAGTATATTTATACAGTAATATATTCATGTATTCAATTCAATTGTGAACACAATTTAGACGTGTACATCCAGCTCAATGAATCTTCACACAGTGAGCAGATGATGTAACCTCCCTCAGATGAAGATACAAGACACTGACAGCACCCCAGAAGCCTCCTTCATCCCCGCTCCTAGTTATTCACCCCCTTAATAGTGTGTCCTTTCATGTGTCTGAGTCACTAGCATTCACTTGGCTTAGTGCACTGGTTCCCAGCAAGTCTCTGGCTTTCTCTCTTGCCCTCTTGTCCCTTTCAGTTAATCCAATCAATTCAGAGATCCTGTAAAAGATGTCCTCCCTCTGTTCAAAATCCTCCCATGGCTCCCATTTCATTTGGTGTAAAAGCCAAAATCCTCTCCATGGCCTGCAAGGTCCTACACAAGCTGGCACCTCATCCCTCCCTCTCCCTACTTTCCCCACATAACTCTGCTCCAGCCATACTTGCTCCCTTCTTTTCTCAAACACACTACCCACACGTTCAGCTATACACACAGAAGACCATTGTACTTGCTGTTCACACTGCCTAGAATCTTCATCCTCTCCCCACTCCCATATCCTCTTGGTTCACTCCATCAACTCCTTCAAGTTTCTGTTCAAATGTCACCTTCTCATATCTGCTTCCATCCAAGATGGAATATCAGAAACTGAATTTACTCTCCTGCTTGAAACAATCAAACTAACAAACCAAACCAGGCAAAATATGTGAAACTATAATTTTTAAGACTCTAGGCAACAGGCAATAAAGGATCATGATCCCTGAGAAGTGGGAAATAAACAAGATGAGCCCTATCATGGCCTCAGTTTGCCACCTGGAGAGAGTTTTCAGATCCTAGTGCAGGGAGGAGGAACCCAGGCAGCACCCAGCAGGCTTCCTGAGTTAAGGAAATAGAGCTGAGAGTCCAGGAAGGACAAAGAGGGCAGAGTTTGCAGGACAGAGTATTGGAAGGAAAGAGTTGCACAGAGAGAGTATTCCAGAGATATGAAGAAAGTCCCCCTTGAGTATTAGACTGAGTACTGGTTGGTGCTTTTGTATGGAAAAACTACACTGAAGTAGGGGGGGAAATCATCTGATAAGATTAGAGAAGAGTGTTCAGCACTCACACAAAACCAGAAATATTAATAAACAGAAAAAGCCCTCATAATTTCTGGGGTACTGGGTAGAGTGCTTAGGAAGGTCTTTTCTCAACAGTGGTATATAATTAGTCCTCAACAGAGAGCACTGCTCTGGGCCCACCCAACAAATTAAAAAAGCAAGACTAGAAAGGATAAAACTGTTTCCAAGTAACTTAATTGCATCTTACAGCAAAACTGAAGGAGATTTATAGAAATATAAAAGTGTACAGCACCCAGCAAGGGTAATGTTCACAATGTCTGGCATCCAAAGTTTACCATGCATGTAAATAAGCAAGAAAACATGGCCCATACAAGAATAATAATCAATCAATTGAAACTGACCCAGAACTGATACAGAGGTAGCAGATAAGAGCATTAAAATAAGTATTCAAATTGTATTTCATATGTCTGCATGTTCAAAAGTTAAGGAGAGACTTGGAAGATATAAAATGACCCAAACCGAACTTCTAGAAATGATAACTACAATGTCTGAAATGAAAAATATGCTGATGTGACAGAAGAAAAGATTAGAGAATTTTAAGATGTAGCAAACAGAAACTACCCAAAATTGAGGACTCAGAGAAAAAGAAAGAATCCAAAAAAGCAAGAGCATTAGGAGCTATGGAACAACTTCAAGAAGCCTAATATATGTGTCTTTGAAGTCCCCAAAGGAGAGGAAATAGAAAATTAATAGCTGAGAATATTTCATATCTGATATAAACTATAAACTCACAGATCCAAGAAGCTTAGCGAACCTCAAGCACAAGAAACAGGAAGGAAATTACCCATCATGAACAAATTGCTCAAAACCAGTGACAAATAGATAAATATTGAAAACAGTCAGAGAAGGAAAAGGCTTGTAAAGTATAGAGAAACAAAGATAAGGATAATGGCAGATTTATTGCTGGACACAATTTAAGGGAGAAAATAGTGAAGCAACATCTTTTAAGCTAATAAAAGAAAAACCCTGCCAATCTAGAATTCTATACCCAGTTAAAATATCTTTTAAAAATGAAGATGAAATAAAGATGTTTTCAGACATACAAAAGCTGAATGAATTTGTCACCAACAGATCTGCACTACAAGAAGTGATAAAGGAAATCCTTCAGAAAATGATACCAGATGGAAATCTGGATCTACATAAGGGAATGGAGGTCACCAGAAATGTTAACTACATGAGTTAAATATATACAATTTTTTCTGATTATTTAATTTAAAAAGAGATAACTCAGCATTTAAACAAAAATAATAACATCTTGTGGAGTTTGTCACATATATGTATGTATGACAACAACAGCAAAAAGGCCAGGAAATAAATGAAAATATACTATTACATGATTTTTTTTTTTTTTTTTTTGAGTCTTGCTCTGTCACCCAGGCTGGAGTGTAGTGGTGCTATCTCAGCTCACTGCAACCTCCGCCTCCCAGGTTCAAGCAATTCTCCTGCCTCAGCCTCCCAAGTGGCTGGGACTGTAAGCATGCACCACCATGCCTGGCTAATTTTTGTATTTTTAGTAGAGACAGGGGTTCACTATGTTGGCCAAGCTGGTCTCAAACTCCTGACCTCAGGTGATCTGCCCGCCTCAGCCTCCCAAAGTGCTGGGATTACAGGTGTAAGCCACCACGCCCAGCCTTATAAGGCCTAACATAACTACTAAGATAACAAACAAAACATTACAGTTAATAAACCAACAAAGAAGGTAAAACGATATAATAAAAAAGGAGGAGTTAAAATGAAATAATAAAAAAAACTCAGCTAATACAAAAGAAGACAGAAAAAGGAAGCAAAGAACCGATGGGACAAAAATAAAACAAATAGCAAGATGATAGACTTAAATCTAACCACATCAATGATCACATTAAATGTAAATGGTCTAAATACCCTCAATTAAAAAGCAGAGATTGTCAGATTGGATTTTTTTTAACAATAAGACCCAAATATTGGTTTGTTTTTTTTTAAATAAGACCCAACCTTCAAAACGGCACACCTTAAGTATAAACACACAAGTTAAAAATACAAAGATGGAAACTAACAGGAATCAAAATAACACTGGAGGAGTAGCTAGTTTAATATCAGACAATGTTTGTTTCAGAGAAAAGAATATTAGCAGGCAAGATAAGGTCATTTTATAATGATTAAAAAGGTCAAGGCTGGGTGCAGTGGCTCATGCCTGTAATCCCAGCACTTTGGGAAGCCAAGGCAGGTAGATCACGAGGTCAGGAGTTTGAGACCAGCCTGACCAAAATGGTGAAACCCCATCTCTACTAAAAATACAAAAATTAGCTGGGTGTGGTGGTGCACACCTGTAATCCCAGCTACTCAGGAGGCTGAGGCAGGAGAATCACTTGAGCCCAGGAGGCAGAGGTTGCAGTGAGTCAAGATTGTGCCACTGTACTCCAGCCTGGGTGACAGAGCAAGACTCTCCATCTAAAAGAAAAAAAAAAGGTCAGTTAATCATGAGCATATAACAATTCTAAATATTTATGCCCCCAATAGCAGAGATTCAAAATACATGCAGGAAAAAGTGAATGACCTGCAAGGAGAAATAAATCTACCTTATCAACTGAGATTTCAAATCTCAATAACTGAAAGAAGTAGAAAGAAAATATTGTCACTTTCTTAGTGAGTCCTGCCTTGACTATCAATTTTAATTGCACCTTCTAGAATAACATTTATTTATTTATTCATTTTTATCTATTTATTTGTATGATATCTAGAATGGTGTCTGGCACTTAGAAAATTCCAAAAAAATAAAAAACTGTTAAGTAAAACCAAGGTCAAAAGGAAGTTAATTGCTACTATCATGACTAGTATTATGTGACTCTGCACATAGTCTTTCTCTATTGTTATTTGAACGGGTAGACCCCAACAAAATTAATACTGAAGACTCAATCTAGAACATAAGGGAGGAAATCAGAACTCCATGATATTCGTGTAAGATGCATAGGATGTGAAAATTCTAAAAAGTCAGAAGACTACGATGTTAGAATGTAGGATGATTAGGGGCAGAACATCAGAATCAGAGACCAGAGTTAATGAGGAAACTAACCCTGCTATGCATGGGGTGAGAGTAGGGGTTGGTCAGAGCCAAACAGCACTTTCTAAAATCCCACCTGCTGGTTCTGGGTGTCTCCTAACTCTAGTATCCATAAGGAGATGTCCATCCAGCTAACCCAACTAACCCAGCTCAGCAAGGCAAAGAGACTGAGAAACGATTCACCCATGGCTTCAGGAGTGGCAGGAATGAGGGGAGTAAGGGGGGAGGAACAGGAAGGGGGGAAGGGAGGCTGTATTTTCCATTTTAATTCAGCTCCTGCTCACCAGGCCCCTTCTGGACTGTGGGCTCATGAGGCATTGTGGTCATGCAAGACTGGAGTATGTCATTATCAGAGGGAACAACTACTGCCACCACCTCAGGGCTAGGGGCAGAGGTTGCAGCAGTCTGAGGCCTGCCCATCATCCCAGGGACCCTGCCCCATGCAACAGAACTGGCTGGAGGCTGGGTCCTAGTGGGTGGGGACATGAGGCTACTTAGGGCCCTAGTTCCCTAGACCCAGGAGTGTGGCCCTTTCCTGCCCAGGCAATGATATACTGTAATGGGGATGAGGGTAGGGGTCTGGCAAGTAGAGCCCACCCTCCTAATCAGGTGCCCTGCTTTGTTTTTATCTAAAGCTCATATCACCTAGCGACCTACCTCATGTCTTACATGTTTATTTTATTTCTCATTCATCTTCCGAAGGAGACTGAGCGTCTGTGAAGGGAGCCAAGAACTCTGCTCTGCTCACGGTTGTCCCTAGCACCTAGGGACGCTACTGTGGACTCCGCACACAATAAGCGTGCCAGCCATGCTGTTCTTGGACGGAAGAGATGAAGCTGATTTCCCAGCCCTGCACACAGGGATTCTTCACAAACTGGATCACACCCTTCTTGTAGAAACTAGTGAAGGCTGTGCCTTCTCTACCCAAAAACTCACACAAGTCACATGCTGATGAAGACACTTCTCAAAGACCATAGACACACACACACACACACATACACACCCAGCCCCAAGCTCAGCACAGACCACAGGTTTTTTGCCAAGCACCACTTTCACCCTACTGCCAGCTGTGAGATGAAACTCAAGGGCCTGTTTCCAGCACCATCCATTTTTGGTTTTCCCTGTGCCCCTCCAAGGAAAATCACAGAAAACAGCAAGAACCAGCACTTGTGAGCACTCACTGTGCACCCAGCACTGCGCCAACACGGTCTCAGCCCATCACCTCCACCGCCCCGGCGCAGGGTGGTTACCTGACGAAAATCCTCAACGGTGAGTAGGGAGCATTTTTGGAACCCCTTTCTGAACCACCACGCTATTGGCCTCTAAAATAGGCCCAGATTTATCCTCCCTTTAGGCCTCTGGTTTTCAACATTACCTGAATCACAGGCTACCTTTTTAAGGCTGGGTCAACTGCTGGCAAAACCCCAGAAAAATGCACAAAGAGACACTGTCAGGCAAATTCCCAGGCCTCTCCCTCCCACCTCCCACCTCCCCTAACCCCCACCCCCCAGCCATTGGAGCCTGTAGATCCCCAAGCCAGTAACCAGGCGTTAAGCACCTGGGGTACGAGATGGGTGGCAGGGTCCCCCTCTTTTCTGGACACCTCTGGGAACCCTCCGCCCAACAATTCTTCAAACTGCTGCTGTGCTTCCCCCCAACCTTCTTAATTAATACCGCACTGCTTAACAGGGCGGCCCTGCGTGTGAGTGTGCGCGCGCGCGCGTCTGGGGGCGGGGGGGTCACTTGTCACACGTGGGGAGGCCGGGGGGAGGGGGGTGCTGGCTCCCTGCCCAAGAGCGAGACCCCTCCCCCAGCCCCCGGCCGCTGGAGGATTGTGAAGCTCAAACAGATGGACCGAGCCAAGGGGCGGGGGCGCTCGGATGGGGTGCGAGACGGCAGCGCCGCGGCCCGGCCTCCCTGCGCCCTGACAAAGGCGGGGCCGCGCGGCGAGGGGCGCCTTATCTGCGCGAGCAGACTGGGCGGCCCGTCGGGCGCCCACGGCCCACGCTCGGGCGCACAAAGGCCCGGGGCCGGGAGGGGGTGTGGGGGGCGCGAAGATTAATTGCCCAATCAAGTTGTCGGCGCGGGGCGGGGGCGGGGGCCTCGGCCCCGGGGGACGCGGGGCGGCGCATAATGAAGTGTGCAAAAAGTTAATTTGCTCCGCGACTCGCTGCTCACCACAATCAAAGGCGGGCGGAAGGGAGTGGAGGATCGAGCAGTATTCTCCCCCCTCACCGTCCCCTCCCCCGACCCCAGCTTGTGATCCAAAGGTGGGATGAGGGGGTCACAGGGCACTCCCAAAGCTGGGGGCGGAGGTCACCAGACGTACGCCCTACTCCCACTTCCTCCCGCTGTGAGTCTCCCGGCAGGTCCCATTCCCTCTCTGAGTGCCACTCTCCTCTCCTGGACTCACAATGGTTGACATTTCTGGAGCACTCACGCTGCTGGGCACAGTGCCAAGCGACCAAGCGTTTCCCTGGCGTCGTCTCCTTTTATCTCACAACCTGAGGACATAACGCCTGTGAGCATCCGTTTTAAACCTAAGGTACAGAGATGCTCGAGAAGTACTCCAAGGTCACAGGGCTGTTACCCAGCTCAGAGCCTTAGGCACGGTGGAAAGGGTCAAAGACAAAATACACGGAAGAATTGGGGTGATGGTATTATTCATGCTATTGCAATAGGGAGAGCACCCCAGATCCCAAAATCAGAGTGTCTGGACAGGATGGATTTGCCTTTGACTTTTATAGGGGTGAGGAGACAGGTTACAGGAGGAGGGATTTAAAGTGGGGATTGTCTTACAAATAGGGGATGTCTCCATCAGTCCATTGAAGAGGAAATGTTCATCTCTGTGTCTAGCTAGTTTCAGAGAGGACACACAGTTCTCATCTCAGCTAATCAACCATGAGACAAAGAATGGGAAGTGGGAGGGTCCTTGGCCTTGGCCTTGTCAGCAGGTTCCAGCAAAAGGGGAAAGATCACAGGCCAGCAAGGGAGTCATCCTCCAGTCTCACAGGAGACACTAGAAAGAGGGTACTACGTCTTATCTGAGTCATATGGGGAAGGGTGGCTTGTTTTGCTAAGCCATTTCCCTGAACAGAAAAGGTAGGGAGACTTCAGAAAACAAAAAGTTGGGGGGATTTCTGGACCATCGCTGTTTTTCAGGAGCACAGGGCTCAGATAAAGTTTAACGTTGCCAAAAGAGTGGCTTGATAGCACAGGTGGAGGCCTTGGTACCCTGTAACAGAAGCTTTGCTGAGTGGCTTAAACGCCCCTGCCTGATGAAGCACTCATCCTCAGTAAATATAAATACCCCTTTACCATTCCCCTGGGCAGTGTGACCTCAGGCAAATCATTTAACCCTCTCTGTAAAATGAGAGCAATGATAACAATACTCACCTTCTAGGATACTCTTATCAGTGACAGCATTAACAGCAATTACAAAGCAGAGCCCTGGAACATGGTAGGTGCTCAATTAGCTATGGGCCTGGTGTGATGGCTCATACCTGTAATCCCTGCATTTTGGTAGGCCGAGGCAGAAGGATGGCTTGAGCCCAGGAGTTCGAGACCTGCCTGGGCAACATGGCAAGACCCCATCTCTACAAAAAAAAAAAAAAAAATTAGCTGGGCTTGGTAGTGGTGTGCACCTGTAGTGCCAGCTACTCAGGAGGCTGAGGTGGGAGGATGGATTGAGCCCAGAAGGCTGAGGTTGCAGTGAGCTGTGATCATGCCACTACACTCCTGCCTGAGCCACAGAATGAGACCCTGTCTCAAAACAAAACAAAAACAAAAGGTTAGCTGTGAGTACATACTACTATTTTCTCAGAAAGTAGTGGTGCCAGGATTTTAACTCAAGCTGCATGTTTTCAGAGACTGCAGGCTCATCACTAGGGTACACCACCAGCTCTCCATATATGGATTCAGTCTTCAAACACCAAACACATCCTGAACCTGTGTTCCAGGTACTGGATGCCCTGACAAGAAAAGGAGCAAGCCAGCCCCAAACCATGGCACAGAAGCCACAGTGGCTGTGGGATCTCAGAGGAAGTGCCATGGTCCCCTCCTTCAGAAGTGGCTTCCAGGCCAGAGCTGGGCTCACCCTCTAGCTCTGACTGGTGGTCCCTGAGTCCTGGTTCTCTGACCCACTGCTCAGGCCTGTCCCTGGGCCCAGGCTGGACCAAAGGACTGGCAAGGGAGCCCTTGAGAATGATAGGAGCCAGGCTTTCAAGCAAGAAGGGGCGGAGTCACAGCCAAACCAAGATTTATGGGCCCGATCATAATAATGAAAGAAGAAAAGAAAAAAAGGACGCGTGTTCGGCAATGCCCAGGGACCAGGACTGCTGCCCTATTACCAAAAATGTCGTCGCTCTCGACTCTGCAAATTAGCATAAAACATGCTGTTTTGCATTCATTTGCATATCATTTGCATGCTAATGACTTGATGCCACAATGCACCCAGTTCCCTAAGAGGTTTCTGGTCTTAGCTTCTCTCTTAGCCCCTGCCCCTTGTCTTGTATTGAGAAAAATAGGAGATCTGGGTTCTAGTCTAGGCTGGGCCACTAACTCTGGGCAGATCCCTGCTCCTCTCTGAGTCTCAGTTTCCCTGACTGTGAGCTGGAGGAGATAAACTGGGCAGGGATTTTCAAATTATGCTCCAGTAGGCCTCTTGGGGGCTGCAGACACAGATACGGGGGAGCAGGTGGGGCAGGCGCCCCCCTTCAATCCCCTGCTAACAGCTGGGGCTCTGAGTAAAATTTCTCCTGACCAATGCAGACCTTCTCTGTTAAAAACAAAGACCAAAAAGTTTGCAAACAAATGAACTCAGATTTCTCCACTGAGTCTTCCCAGTGCAACGTTCTCCAAAGACGTTAATAATAATGATCAGAGTTAAAATATATAGCACTTACCATAGGGCAGGCACTCTTCTAAGCACCAGACATATATAATTCACTTAATCTTCCCGCAGCCCTTGAAATAGGTGTTATTATCGTACCTCCATTTTACATATAGGTAAACTGAGAATGAAAGGTTGAGTAACTTAGCTAAATTCAAATGGCCACTACGTGGTAAAGGTTCAAACCCAGGCAGTCTGGCTCTAGAGTCTATACCTTGAGTTTATCCAGGTCAACCCTTCCGTTGCACAGAGGAGGAAACTGAGGCCCAGAGAGGGAGAGAAAATTTCTAAGCACAGCAATGAAACTGCCCCTTGCACCTTTCTGCCCAAGCCCAGACTCTGCCACCCAGGGAAGGATGGCTGGAGAAGGGAGGCCTGGGGTTTCAAAAATGGTCCAATGGGCGTGCAAGGGTAAAGGGTGCCCTCTTTGTGGCCACCACCAGCGCCTGTGTCTTCCTCCTCAGCCAGCCTAGTCCCAGCTGGTAGACTCCAGGGAACAGGCCCCTGAGCCAGGCAGGATGAGCCCCTAAATCAGGCAGCCAGCAGGCTGGTGAATGCCAGGTGTGCCGGCCAGAACACACAATGCCCTGCCTGACTGTGCAGGTGGAGGCACCACAGAGCGGGGCCCTGGTGAACAGGGGGGCCAGGGAACTTTATCTCTGCAGAGACAGGCAGTGCCAGGCCAGCAGGTGTTTGACCCCCACCTCTTGGGGGTCTAGCTGGGAAATTATCAGATGCAAAAACGACTACCCAACCCCCACCCAGGGGTGACCTGTAGGGGGCTAGTCATCCCTTCTCTCTATTCAGTGTCTATCCACGACACTCTGGACTTTCTCCAGCCCCCTCCCTCTTGCCAACCTCCCCCTCTCACCCTGCTCCAGCCACCTTGGCCTTCTCTCAGTTCCTTTCTCCTACCAAGCTCTGTCCTACTTCTGTACCCTGGCACTTGCTGTTCCCTCCACCTGGAACACCGTTGGGCCCCGTTGCATGCTTTGGGTCTCAGCTCAAGAGTCACTTCCTGGAGAGGATTTTCCTGGTCACCCCATCTAAAGTTAACTACCAAGACCGCATCCCCATTACTTCCTAGCACTTCAACCTTGTTTTCTTCTCAGCTGTGATCACAATCTGAACTTTGCTTATTTATGTGTCTCTCATTGAGTGCCTGTCTCCAACACTATATTCTCACTGTAGTAGAGTCAGGACCATGTCTGTCTTATAGCAATGAAATTCTCCATAATTATTTGTTTCAGGAAATAAATAAGAGGAAAGACAGTGCTGCAGCTGACTTATTTGGTCCGTATTGGTCTCCCACTCCTCCACCCAGCCCTGGAATGTCCACTCCACAGGGCCAGGGTTTTGTGTCTGTTGTGTTTGCTGCTGTGTTCTCAAGGGCTAGCACTGTGCTGGTACACAGTAAATGCTCAATAAATATTTGTTGCATGAAGGAGCAAAGTGTGCAGGAGCTCTGGACTGGGAGTCAGGAGACCTGAGTCCCTTCCCAGCATTGTGCTTGATGGAGTATAGGACCAAAGGCAAGTTCCTTCCCCTCTGGGCTTTCACTTTCCTCTCTAAAAGCTGGACTTTAAAATCCCTGCTACAGGACCATGGAAGGTCAAGTGTGGCTTGTCCTCATTCACTCCCCAGGGAAGGCAGGTGATGCAACTGCCAGCAGGCAAGAGGCAGGCAGAGCTGGGTTCCAGTCAAGGCATGGCTGCCACCTGGCTATATGACCTTACAGAATCACAGTCCCTCTCCCATTTCCTCATGTGCAAAAGGGGCACAGTGGGCCGGGTGAGGTGGCTCACACCTGTAATCTCAGCACTTTGGGAAGCCGAAGTGGGTGGATCATCTGAGGTCGGGAGTTCGAGACCAGCCTGACCAATATGGAGAAACTCCATCTCTAATAAAAACCCAAAATTAGCCAGGTGTCATGGTGCGTGCCTGTAATCCCAGCTACTCGGGAGGCTGAGGCAGGAGAATCACTTGAACCCGGGAGGCGGAGGTTGCGGTGAGCCAAGATTGCACCATTGCACTCCAGCCTGGGAGATAAGAGCAAAACTCCATCTCAGAAAAAAAAAAAAAAAAAAGGCACAATGGCTAGAGGACTGCCTGAGATGAAGGCAGGCACAGAGTTGCTCAGTGTAAAGTGCTCTGCCCATAAGTGTTTTTTCTCATCAGCAAGGCAGTGCAGCAGGGCCTCATGCCACAGCTCCACCCAGCATGCACTGTTTCCTTATCTATAAAAGGAGCTCCCCATAGTACCAACCTGGCACATTGCAGGGGCTTTATAACCACAGTCCTTAGAGTCAGTAAGTACCTCTGTGGCTCTTTATGTCTGATTATTTGTGTTCTCCCAAATCATTATTTGTGGACCACTTCCATCCCCTTCTCACCCACCTGCCACGGTGTACCCAAGCAAGTGACCCTACTATGTGCCCAGTGGGTACTATGGGGAGCTCTTTTTACAGCTAAGGAAGCAGAACATATATTGGGTGGAGCTGTGGCATGAAGAGAACCCAAATAATCAGAGGACAAAGGGAGACCCAAGGTGAGGATGGAGTAGGCATGGTTTGATTTCAATGTTGGGGTGAGTTGGGGAGGATGGGGCTGGGGGAACCAGAGCATGAGGCTGGAGAGGTGAGCCACAGTGAGATCAGGCAGCCCTGGGGGTCAGATCATTTTAAGCAAGGAAGTAAAATGATTCAAGTTTCAAAACATTCACTCTGGCTTCCAGGTGCCAGGTGTGACTGGCATTCCAAGTGATTTGCCATGTCCCGCAGTATGAGAACCCCCCTCCCCCGCCCCGATGTAGCTGGGTGCATGGAAGGCAGAACAGAGACCACGCTTCCCAGCCTCTCTTGCAGTTAGGGGTGGCGATGTGTCTGCATTCCCGCCATGAAGAGGTAAACGGAGTACCAAGTACAACTTCTGAGCGGTGGGGGTGAGGGGTCTTTAAAGAGACCAGAGCATTCTTTGCCTCTTCCTCTTTCTCTCCAGCTGGAATGTGGACATGATGGCCGGAGAATGAGCAGCCACCTTGGACTACGAAGTGTCGAGGGTGGAACAACAAGATAGAAGGAGTTTGGGTCCCTGAGGATCAAAGAGCCATTATACCAGCCTGGGATTGCCTGCTTCCAGATTGGTAATAAGAAAGAGAAATCAGTGTCTGTCCTCTTTAGGTCACTCTTCTTGTGGGCTCCCTGCCACTCTCAGCCAACTCCAAACCCAGTAAATCCAGTTGGCACAGATGATCTTGGAGCTATGTGGCCCACCTTGATGTGTAGAGAACAGAGGATGCTCCTGGGCCTTCAACTTCCTGTTTATGTGGTCAGGCTCCCAGCCCTGACTGCCCAGCTCTGTCCATCCCCACAGCCTAGGTCAGCCCAAAGGAACTGGCTGGGATCTCTGGCTAAGCCAAGCTCTGATAGGTACAGAGCTCATTAGGGCCTGAGACCAGGCCTCCTGCTGCTGCCCTCGTAACTTTGAGGAGCAGGACAGGGAGAGGATGGTGGACAATGGCAGGGTGGCACTGTCCATCCTCGTGGGCCACTTCCAGCCCCTTCTCACCCACCCTCCACGTTGCACCCAATCAAGCTTCTTAGTGCCCTCTCCCGACCTCATGAATTCCACACATCAGTGTCTTCCCACAGCCCTCCAAGGCCCTCGAGATGACATCCAGTCACCTATGTGGCCCACTAGGCCCTGTAGGACATGGGCCCTGCTTGATTCTTCAATGCTCAAACCCATGGGCACAAATCCCAGCTCCTCCTCTTAGAAGGTCTGTGAACTCAGGCAACTTGCTAAAGCATTTTGGGTCTTAATTTCCTCATCTATGAAATGGAGATGATAATAACAGCTACTTCCTAAGTTGTGAAGCTTAAATGAGTAAGTACAGGGATTCTGGTGATTTACTGCAGCATAACAACCCCAACATGTAGTACTGTTAACCATTTTCTTATGCTCACAGATTCAGACAGAGCACATGGGGGTGGCTTCCTTCTGTTCTACAGTATCTGGGGCCTCAGCTGAAAAGAGTTGAAGGCAGGGGACTAGAATCATCTAGAAGTGTCTTCCCCTCACATGTGTGGCAGTTAGGAGTGGCACAGTGGAGACTGCAGGCCAGAACATCCACACCTGGCCTCTCCGTGGGTCCTGGGCTTCCTCCCAGCATGGAGGCTGGGTTCCAAGAGTTCCAAGAATGAGTGCCCCTGAAGACTCAAGCAGAAGTGTCTTGGTCATTTTTTTATTATTTACTTATTTTTTTTTTGAGAAGGAGTCTTACTCTGTTGCCCAGTCTAGAGTGCAGTGGCACGATCTAGGCTGACTGCAACCTCTGCCTCCTGGGTTCAAGTGATTCTCCCGCCTCAGCCTCCCGAGTAGCTGGGATTACAGCTACCACGCCCAGCTAATTTTTTTGTATTTTTAGTAGAGATGGGGTTTCACCATGTTGATTGGCCAGGCTGGTCTCAAACTCCCGACCTCAGGTGGTCCGCCCACCTCAGCCTCCCAAAGTGCTGGGATTACAGGCGTGAGCCACCGCACCCAGCCGGCATGGTCATTTCTAACCATATTTTATTCCTGGGGGCAATCAAGAGCAGGGACATAGGCCCCACTTCTTGATTAGAGGAATTTAAAGGAATTTGGAGTCGTATTTTAAAATGGCTTGAACAGTGCCTGATCCCGTAAGCACTTATACGACAAATAGGAGAAGTAGTAATGGTATAATAGTACCAGGGTTCAATCCTATGTGTGTTGAAATAGTCGTATCAGGTGATACTAGTCCTAAAGGGGTTAATGGAGGAAGCATGGGGACAGGTCCCTGGAAACTGATGTCCCACCTAGGCCAGACAGACACTGAAGGATACAGCTAGGATAATATAAGCTGAAATGTCTTGGTGCCAGGCACCAAGCCAAGCGCTTTCCATGAACGATCTTGTATCATTCATATAGTAATCCAAGAGGCAGATCCTAACATTATGCCCATTGACGGATGAGAAGCCAGAAGCTCAGAGAGGTAATGGGTCTTGCCCAAGGCCACACAGCCAGGAAGAGGCACAGCAAAGATTTGAACTCAGGCAGTCAGTTGTCAGCCCTGGTCCTCACTTCCCAAGACTAAGCTGGGCAATAATCCAGCCTGCCAGGTGGAACAGGCCGTCCTGACTGTTTGGTGACAGACAGGGAGGGCTTGTTCTGCTGGACGGAGAGCCAGGACCAGGAGGTTTGTCAGCTGCAAGCCTACAGCCACAGGCTGGGGGAATGGGGCCAAGACCTCCGTCTGGAAGAGTGGGGGAGGGAGTGTGTGGAGAGAACCCAAAGAGCAAGGCAGAGCCCCCTCCAGAGGCAGCTGAGCACTGAGGATGGAAATAAAGCCCAGGGATCAGAACAGGGCCCCAACTTCTGCTTCCTGGAGCCCCAACCAGCTTGTCACTGGTCCCCCACCTGGAGCAGGGCTCGCCTGCTACTGGAGGTCAAGAGGTCTCAGCTGTAGGGTGAGGAGGATGGAGAGAGGACCACCATTCCATACCACAGCCAGGGAAAGGGCACAGAGGGGGCACTTCCAGCAGCAACAAGCACACCTGGGTGGCGAGGTGCAGGATGACTCTATCTTCTCTTCTCATCTACTCCCTCTCCCTTCCTTCCCTCCTTCCACTCCTTCTATCCCCTCTTCTACTCATTAATTGATTGATTGATTGAGACAGAGTACCATTCTTGTTGCCCAGGCTAGAGAGCAACCTCCGCCTCCCGAGTTCAAGCGATTCTCCTGCCTCAGCCTCCCGAGTAACTGGGATTACAGGCATGCACCACCACACCCGGCTAATTTTGTACTTTTAGTAGAGACGGGGTTTCTCCATGTTGGTCAGGCTGGTCCCGACCTCAGGTGAACCGCCCACCTTGGCCTCTCAAAGTGCTGGGATTACAGGCATGAGCCACCATGCTCGGCCCCCCTCTTCTATTTATTTATTCTATACGTCACTCCCTATTTCTCCCTCCTCCTGTCCCCTCTCCTTCCCTTCTTGTCTTCTCTCCTTCCTTCCATTCCTTCTCCACATGGAACCTCACAGATGGGAAAAGCGACATTCTCCAAAGACAAGGGGAAACCTGGCCTGAACCTGGTCCTAAAAAAATCCATTTTATGGATTTCACCATAAAATGAAGCATGAGGCCAGGAGCCATGATTCACACCAGCACTTTGGGAGGCCAAGGTGAGAGGATCCCTTGAGGCCAGAAGTTCAAGACCAACCTGGGCAATAGAGGGAGACCCAGTCTCTACTAATAATAAAAAATTAAAAAATTAGCCAGGCACGGTGGCATGCTGCTGTGGCCCCAGCTACTCAGGAGGCTGAGGTGGGAGGATCTCTTAAGCCCAGGAGGTTGAGGCTGCAGTGAGCCCTGCCTGATTGCACTGCACTCCAGCCTGGGCAGCTGAGTGAGACTCTGTCTTTAAAAAAAAAAAAGAAAGAAAAGAAAAGAGAGAAAGAAACATTATTCCTAAGCTGTCACAAAACCAGCCCTAACAGTGTCATGAGCCTGCGATAACTTCCCTTGACCCTCCAGAACTTAGCTGGAAAAGGAGTGTCAACTCCTCTTTGCCCCCTAAGTATAGATGGCATCCCCCAGGGTGTGTGAGTATCCTGGATGTTCCTGGGAGGCTCATGGGGCATGGATGATAAGCTGGATCACCTTGAGCTAATGGCTAAGCCCCTCTGAGCCTCCGTTTTCTTGGCTAAAACAATTTACAATTTTGTGGGGCTGAGACCGGGTGACACGCAGTTGCACCCTGTCACAGGGGTGCTTTGGCCTTGCTTAGTCCCTGCTGGCACCAGCCTCTGACCTTTCTCCCAGGCCTGGGGGCAGAGCCAACTCCCAGCTGATGTTGGCGAGCGCCTGGGAGGGTGGACAGGCAGGCTGTCGGGGCCGGCCGCGTGCCCAGAGAACCTTCTGTGCCACTGTTCCCTCAGCCAGGCAGACCCGGCCCATCGGCCACTTCCTGTGCCCCTGGCAGGACACGGCTGCAGGCCCCTCCTCTCCTGCATCTCTGCTCAGCTGATGGTGGTGGCCACCCCTCCTCCCCCCAGGCCCTGGAAACAGAAGTCTCCAATATAAATGCAAATTTGCTTCAGTCCCCAGTCTCGGCTGGCAGCTCCAGCCTGTGCTGCAGGCTGGGGACAGGAGCTGACACTGGCCCAGAGGAGATAAGGCACTTCTGGGCCACCCCCGCCCCCGGAACCAACCACTCCTCAGCCTGTCAGTTCCACAAAAACCCTAGGGAATCCTGGCCAGCTTGCTTCTTTTCCTCTTCACTGTCCCATAAGGCCTGCACTCGGCTGCAAAGGCCTCCCCCTTGCCACAATTAAGGAGGGGGCATCCCTCAATGGTGAAGATGCTCACCGGCCTGCCCTCCAGGGGCTGGCAGGAACAAAGCAGGAAGCAGGAGAGGTGGGAAAAAGGATGGCACAACGATGTGGGGATCTCACCTCTGCCCCCATCCTCCACGAGGCTCAGGGCCACCCCTACCCCATAGCATTCCTTTGTGTGAATTAGAAACAGGTACCCTTTCTTCCTGGTGCAGCCTCCTGGTGGGATGCAAGGCATCCCCTTAGCCTCCAGCTGGGCTCCCTGGAGTCCAGCACAACTTGCACAGCTGTAAGCTACAGCCTTTGGCAGGACCCATCTCATCTCTGGGACTTGGTTTCCCTTTGGCCAGGGGAATCATCTAGAGAGACCCCTAACGTGGCATAACTCCAATGTAGGCAAGTGCGTGAAGCTCCTGGAGTTGGACAAGGCAGCACAACAGGTGAGGTCTCTCCGGCTTGGATATCTTAACCATCCTTTCATCCCTAGTTCCTGGACACTCCGTTCCCTAAGCCACGACTCCATGATTTTTTTTTTTTTTTTTTTTTTTTTTTTTTGAGACAGAGTCTTGCTCTGTCGCCCAGGCTGAAGTGCGGTGGTGGGCTCTCGGTTCACTGCAACCTCCACCTCCCAGGTTCAAGCAATTCTCCTGCCTCAGCCTCCTGAGTAGCTGGGATTACAGGCTCGCACCACCATGCCCTGCTAATTTTTTGTATTTTTAGTATAGATGGGGTTTCACCATGTTGGCCAGGCTGGTTTTGAATTCCTGACCTCAAGTGATCCACCCGCCGCAGCCTCCCAAAGTGCTGGGATTACAGGCATGAACCACCGTGCCCGGCCAACTCCATGATTCTTAACAAGGGATTGAGTCTCTGGCAAAAGCATTCTGTGATCCACAGGAGACAGAGGAGGGGAAGTTTGGAGTCAGACGCAGGACTCTCCCATGCCACAAGCCCAGGTTCAAGTCCAGACATTACTGGCTCTGGCTCTAATGTCACCTCCTCAGAGAAGCCTTCACCGATGGCCTCATCTGGAGCAGTTCCTTCTCTACCTTCAGAGGCCATATCACATTGCCCTGTGGGTTTTTTCTCCCTGGCATTTATTGTTATGTGAAATTATCTCATTCATTGATGTCTGCCCGTGGTTATTTTCTGGCTCCCCTCTCCCTTACTGGAATTCAAATTTCTACAAGAGCAGACACCATGAATCAATAACTCCTGCCCTTGACACTTTCTGGGGGATAATGACACCTCCCCCTCCATTGCGTTAGTGTAAAGTGTGCAGTGAGACAGCCAGAGTTGCTCAGCACAGAGCCAGCCCGCAGCGAGTACTCCATAAATGCTAATGGTGGTTGTTAATGTTATTAGGAGAGGGTTGTGAGTGCCCTAGTCCCAGAGGTGCAACTCCTGACACACCTCCACAAATTCCAGACCAAATTCTGCTTCTTCCGGCCATGCTGCCCACACCCACCACGGAGGCCATTTACTCACCTGAGACCCTGGGCAAATTGCTGCGTCTCTCTCTGCCTCCGTTTCCTTCTGTAAACTGACAAGGCAATCTCCTTATTGCCCGAAACTCCACAAAGTTGCTGTGAGTGTCAAATGACACAATGAGAAGGATCACACTTTATAATCCCCAAATATGATTTCAATACCAGGAAGAGCGCTGAAAGCCCCTCCCAGCCGCCCGGCCTTTGACCGTGGCAGCCTCACTGCACCCTCCAGAGCCTCCCAGTGCCCTCGGCCTGGAATCCCAAGGCCCTGCTTTCTCCTGATCCAACCCAGCCCTGGCTTAAGGCCTTACTCAAGGAGCGGTTTCCACGGAAGCAGTGTTTCTCGAAGTTTGGGCAGAATCACGCCACCTCCTCCCCACCCCCATCTGCAGGCTATCTTTCACCAATTTACTTAATATTTTTCTTTAAATAGCCTCATTTAAAAAAACAAAAAGCCAGTTCATGCTAATGGGAAACTTTGTGCTGCCATACATGAAAATTAGTATCAATTACTATACATGTTGATATTTGCTAAAATAAATGCTTAAGAATTAAATGCTTGGTACCCACCTCTCACCCCTCTGAAGGAAGGGAATCCTGATCTAAGGCTTTCAAGTTCTCTGGGAGACTTATTTTTTTTTTCCTCATCCAAGACAACCCGGGAGACTTTTTAACGATCTCCTCTCGCCACTGGGCAGCCCCCCCCCCCCCCCCCCCCCCCCCCCCCCGAGTACTACCCCCCCCCCCCCCTATTTTTTTTTTTAGAGACTTCACTGTCTCATCCCGACCTCCCCCCCCCCCCCAAGCACACGGAGCCCCGCCCCGGAGACTTTTGAAAGATTCCTGACTGGGAGCGCGGTAGTTCATGCCTGTAATGTTTTTGGGAAGCCAAGGCAGGTGGATTGCTTGAGCCCAGGAGTTCAAGACCAGCCTCGTCCACATGGCGAAACCCCATCTCTACAAAAAATACAAAAATCAGCCAGGCATGGTGGCATGTGCCTGTGGCCCGAGCTGCTCGGGAGTCTGAGGTGGGAGGATCATTTGAGCTCAGGAGGTCAAGACTGCATGAGCCATGATTGTGACACTGCACTCCAGCCTGGGCAACAGAATGAGACCCTGTCTCTTAAAAAAAACCCAAATCCTTCATTGACTGGACAAACATCTTTATGAGAATGTTATATGCCCAGCCCAGGAGGCAGCAGCTGTAAGGGACCCCTTTTCCTGCCTTCAACACATAGAGGTGCTGGTTGAGGCAGGAGCTTATGGCCATTGGAAATGCAATTAATTAGCCAAGAATCATCACCAAAGCAGGCCTAATTTCTTGGCTCTTTTCTCTTAACAGTACTAATGGCATCTAACCTGTCAGGAGTCAGGAGAGGGTAGGAAGGAAGAGGACAGGGAAAATCTTTATCTGCTACAGTAACTATTTCTGCACACAACAGAACATGCCTGCTAACAGCTCCGGTTCAAAACATCATCTCCAGGACCCCTACTTTGCTGATTCCAGACTCTTGGGAAGGGCAATTGAACACAATGGCATACTGCTTCTTGGAAAGGAATCAAAAGTGGATCCTCTGGCAAATTTGGTAAAATGTACCAGAAGCCTTAAATTCTATGGGCAATTTCACTTCTATGACTTTATCTAAGAGAAATGATCATGAATGTGGACCCCAACAGCTTCAGGATATTCTTGGCAGCATTATTGATCATATGAAAGCTGAAAGCAACTTAAATATTCATCAGTAAATAAAGACTGTGTATTCCATAAAATGGAAAACCATGCAACCATTTACCAAAGATGTTGTAGACTATTTAGACATGGGAAAATGTTCATTCATGTTAGGTAAGTGGAAAAGTAGCTATAAAACAGGATGCACATATAATCTTTTTAAAATATATATATACATGTGCTGGGCGCGGTGGCTCACGCCTGTAATCCCAGCACTTTGGGAGGCCGAGGCGGGCAGATCACAAGATCAGGAGATCAAGACCATCCTGGCTAACACGGTGAAACCCTCTCTCTACTAAAAAATACAAAAAAAATAGCCGGGTGCCTGTAGTCCCTGCTACTCGGGAGGCTGAGGCAGGAGAATGGCGTGAACCTGGGAGGCGGAGCTTGCAGGGAGCCGAGATCCGCCACTGCACTCCAGCCTGGGTGACAAAGCGAGACTCCATCTCAAAAAATAAATAAATAAATAAATAATATATATATGTGCATCATAGAAACATGGGGATGGCTTTGGGTTGGAAAGGATTTCTGAAGCAAGAAACAGAAAGGACAAACCATAAAGGCAAATATTAATAAATTAGTTACATTACAACTGATACCGTTCATCGAAGTTCACCATTTTTTAAAAGTGGAAAGACAAGTCACAAGCTAGAAGATGTCCGTAACAATTTAACTGGCAAAGATTAGCGCCCAAATATATAAAGAACCCCTACAAATCAATAAGACAAGGACAAACAATCAAAAAGAAAAATGGACTAAAGATTTGGACAGACATAGAGAAGCGAGAACATGAATAGCCAACAAACATTTGAAAAGATGCTCAACCTCTGAATAATTAGAGAAATCCAAATTAAAAGCTCATTTCCTGTCTACTCAATTGGCAAAACTTAAAAAGCCAGACAAATCCAAATGTGATCAATTATGTGGAACAAGGACTCCTTGACACTGGTGATAAGGAAGTCAGTTGTACAACCACTCTGGAGAACAATTGGGCATTATTTTGCACTTATTCCCAGCAATCCCTTCCTGGAGACATTCTAGAAAAACATATCAGAAGGTATGTACAACAATGTTTAGACTGGCAGGACTGAGCCCTTCCTCGGGCACCTAATAAATTCTTCTTTCTTCTTTACTGCCTTCTTTGCACTTCTGGGTGATGTCACTCAACCCTGTCAGGTAGCCACTGGGCAAGCCAGATTCCATGGGCAGAAGTGGGCATCATCTTTGTGAAAGTAGTGACCCTCCCAGGGAGCCTGGGAGAGGCCAAGACTGCCCAGTGTGTTAGGAAAAGAGGTGGCAGGGTTGTGGGCATGTCTAGTTAATAAATGACAGTTCATCCAAGTAACAGACTGCTCTGCTGCTGTACAAAAGAATGGGCAGCTCCACACGAGCCAATAGGAAACATCTCCAAGATGTACTGCCAAGAGAAAAGAAAAAAAAGCAGGCAGAACAGCCACCATTGTGAAAAGGGGAGGAGTCAAGTGTATATATACATGTTCATTAGCATGTGCACAAAATACCTTTGAGTACAGGAAACGCCTCAGCGGGGAGAGGGTGTGTGGCTGGGGGTCAGAGGTGGGAGAGAGACTTGCTTTTCAGGGCATCTCCTTTTGTTCCTTTTTATTTGTACATTGCACATGACATTATGAAAAAATAAATACAACAATGTTAAAATGGAAACAAAATGGAGTGACATCAAATAGAACGCATATGTAACTATTAGGAGACTTGGGCGTTGCTCATGACCCACTGACACAATGCTACTTGGTAGGCACTTCATTATGTCTTTCAAGTTTGGAAAGTTTTCTTTTTGTTTTTTTTTTGTTTGTTTTTTTGTTTTTTTTTTTTGAGAAGGAGTCTCGCTCTGTCACCCAGGCTGGAGTGCAGTGGCGCGATCTCGGCTCACTGCAAGCTCCGCCTCCCGGGTTCACGCCATTCTCCTGCCTCAGCCTCTCTGAGTAGCTGGGACTACAGGCGCCCGCCACCACGCCCGGCTAATTTTTTGTATTTTTAGTAGAGACGGGGTTTCACCGTGGTCTCGATATCCTGACCTCGTGATCCGCCCGCCTCAGCCTCCCAAAGTGCTGGGATTACAAGCGTGAGCCACCGCGCCCGGCCTGGAAAGTTTTAAAATATTTTTCCAGCCAGCTTTTTTAGATTTCAGACTTTTCCATGGACCCTTGATGAGCCCATGGCTACTTGGCATTGTGCCTGCTGGGCCAAATGCACAGAGCAGAACTTATCACCTACGCCCAGAGGCCCACTGGTTCTCCAAGGGCTACTCTTCAACACGCATTCCATTGACTTACATCATCTACTGGGTCCTACCCCAGGGGTGCTTTTCAGCGCAAGTGAATCCATGAAGGAACTCGCAGGACCCTCCCCTTCCTCAGGAGCCAAAATTGCACAAGGTGACTTTCGGGCCCTCAGCCTCCCATCAGGCTAGGTGGTATATATGTGGCTGTCCAACTGGGATACTCTGCTCTCTCTCCCACCCGCACCCCCTTGTTCACTGCGCTCCAGCCACACTGGCTTTCTTGTTTCTCAACCCCCGCAACTATGATAGGCAGATTCTAAGATGGCCTCCAGGACATCAGCCCAGTCCTCCCCATCCTGTGTACATGTCCTGTAAAATACCCTGAGCTGTGAATATGGTGGTGTTTACTCTTGTGATCAGCTTATGTTATTTGGCATAAATGACCTTAAGACACAGAAAATCTCTGAGTATGCTTGATATGGTTTGGATGTGTGTCTTCTGAAATCTCATGTTGAAATGTGATTCCCAGTGTCGGAGGTGGGCCTGGTGGGAGGTATTGGATCACCGGGGCGGATTCCTCATGAATGGTTTAGCACCAGCCCCTTGGTAATAAGTGAGTTCTCACCCAGTTAGTTCATAGGAGATCTGCTTGTTCAAAAGAGTCTGGGGCCAGGCGCCATGTCTCATGCCTGAATTCCCAGCACTTTGGGAGGCCGAGGTGGGCAGATTGCCTGAGTTCAGGAGTTCGAGACCAGCCTGGGCAACATAGCAAAATTCCATCTCTACCAAAAATGCAAAAAAATTAGCTGGGCATGGTGGCGTGCACCTGTAGTCTCAGCTACTCAGGAGGCTGAGGCACGGGAGTCACTTGAACCCGAGAGGTGGAGGTTGCAGTGAGCCGAGATTGTGCCACTGCACTCCAGCCTGGGCAATAGAGCAAGACTCTGTTTCAAAAAACAAAAATAAAAAATAAAAGAGTCTGGCACCTTCCCCTTCTCTCTCTTGCTCTGGCTCTCACCGTGTGACACCACTTGCTCTCCCTTCACCTTCTACCATGATTGGAAGCTTCCCGAGGCCTCACCAGAAGCAGATGCTAGAGCTATGCTGGTACAGCCTGCAGAGCCATGAGCCAATTAAACCACTTTTCTTTATAAATCACCCGGCCTCAGGTATTTCTTTAAAGCAATGCAAAAGTGAACTAACACAGTACCTGATCTAATCCTGAGAGCCCTTTTAAAGCAGTGAGTTTTCCCTGGTTGGTCACAGAAGACAAAGTCAAAGACATGAAGCATGAGGAGGATTCAAAACACCATTGCTCACTTGAAGATGGAGGGGCCACACATCAAGGAATGTAGGTGGCTTCTAGCCAACAAGAAAATCATCTGTTATGGTCAGTCCCACAACCGCAAGACACTGAACATTGCCAACAACAAGAATAAACTTGGGGCAACCCATTTTTTCTAGGACCCCTCTCTCTGCAACAGAGAGAGCTTTTCTCTTTTTTTTGCCTATTAAATGTCTGCTCTTAACCTCACTCCAGTGTGTCTGAGTCCTAGCTTTCTGTGGCCATGAGACAACGAACCTCGGGTATTACCTCAGTTGAACAACACCACCTCATTGTGGGGGCCTGCCTGGGATCCGAGGTCGATTCATTGAAAGCGTGAGTATAGGCACAGACCCCAACTCTTCCATTTTAAGGACTCTGTCCTCCATTTTCTCGGGGAACAGGCTTGCCGGGGAGAACTTAGCCAATCCTTCAGTGCTTTCAGGGTGCTGGGAATGTTGGCTTTGTTTCCAACTGGTCTCCTTTCATGGAGAGCTTAGCCATTGTGTGGGGCTGGAAGAAGTTCAGAGGCAACTGAGAGTTCCTGGCCAGGGCAACACCCTGGCATTACCTGAAGACTTCTGGACTAACCCCAGCTTCCAACAGCCCGATGGGCGACAGCAACAGGATCTCCAAGATTTTTCTGTCGAAAATTTCCTCCTTTCCTCTCTGCAACTGCACAAAAAAAAAAAAAAAGAAAAGAAAAGAATGAAATTGGAAGTGGATTTTTTCCCCAGAGCCTTCACATAAGAACTAAGCCCAGCCTACACCTTGGTTTCTACCTTGTAATATCCTGAGCAAATAACTCAGTTGCTCTGTGCCAGACGATGACTTACAGAACTGTAAGCTAAATGGCTGTTGCTTGAAGCCACAAAGTTGGTGATGATTTGTTACATAGCAATAGACACTAATACACAGGCCAAGCTGGTCCCACTCTGGGCCTTTTCTCAGACGGGTCCCTCAGCCTGGGAGACTCTCCCCAAGTATCCACGGAGCTACTCCCTCCCTCCCACTAGGTCTCTGCTCAAAGGTCCTCCCCTAGAGAGGCCTGCCTGGACCATACCATCTAGAATAGCACCACCCCCTCATTTTCTGTTCCTCTGCCCACTTGATTTTTCTATATATCACTTACCATTACTTGACATCATATGGTTTCTGTTTCATGTAAATACCTTTGTTGTAAAATAATGTTAAACCTACAGAAGAGTTGCAAACATTGTACAAAGAATTCCCATATATTGTTTACCCAGAATCCCCAAATGTTGACATTTAAACATATTTGCTTTATCATTCTCTCTTAGAGATTTATATATAGAGAGATTTTCTCTGAATTGTTTGAGAGTAAATTGTCAATTTGATTCCCTGTTATCCTGGAATACTTTAGTGTACATTTCCTAAAAGCAAGCATATTCTCCTACATAACCACAATAAAATCATCAAAATCAGGAAATTGACATTGATATATTACTACCATCCAATCTGCAGAGCCCAGTGAAATATTGTCCATTGTCTCAATAATAATGTCCTTTATAATAAACAAAAAGATCCATCCAGAATTACTCATTGTATTTCATAGTCTTATCTCTTTAGTCTCCTCTAATCTGTGATGGTCCCTCAGTTTTTCTTTGCCTTTCATTACCTTGATACTTACCCAGGTTACAGGGCAGTTATTTTGTAGAAGGTTCCTCAAATTGGGTTTATGTGACGGCTCCTTGTGATTAGATTTCAGTTTTGCATCTTTGGCAGGAACATCAGAGAAGTGATTTTTCACTCTTCCCTGTGCATCCCATCAGGAGCCTCATGTCAGTTTGTCCAGTAACAGTGATGCAGCCTTTGATCACTCAACTAAGATAGTCTCTGCCATGTTTCTTCACTATAAAGTCACTCTCCTTCCTTTTGCAGTTATCGTGTCTTGTGGAAAGACTCTTTAAGACTATGTAAATATCCTACTCCTCAACAAATTTTCACACAATGGCTTTAGTTTTAGCATCTAGTAATGCTTCTTGTTTGAATCAATTATTACCATACTAGTTGCATCCTTCCTTCTACATCTATTATTGGGCATTCTAATGTAAGAAAGAGCTTTCTCTTTCTGCACATGTGTTTATGTATGTATGTGTGTATGTAATACATGTATGTGTCTGTATATCAGGACTATTTTTATTTCATGGGTTATAATCTATTACTGTCATTATTTTGATACTCAAGTTGTCCCAGATTTGGCCACTGGGAGTCCCTTTAAGTTGGCACCTTGGCTCTTTTGACATGTCCTCAGCATTACTTGAGCACTTGCCTATCTTATGGCACAGCTAGATGTTTCACGTACCATGGTACCAGGCACTGGGCACTTTTCCTGCTCCAGCCCTCAAATCTACCATTTTCCCAAGCCCCAGTTCCTTTCAGTGGAGAATGGTATTTAAAACCCAAGATCTAGGTGTTAGGTGTATTCATGGCTACATGGTGTATTCATTATTGCTGTCTTTGTGGACAGAACTGGGAAATGCACATATGCATCTCACACGCACACACACACACACACTTGCATGCATGCTTATGTAACTATATATATCAAAAGCTATGAGTTTACACTGATTCCTCTAACTCCAATCTAACACCACAGGGGTCTTTCTAAGCTTTCCTGTTTTCATACTTATAATTCCCTTCTCTGATGCCGAGCAACCTGGCTCTCATTATCCTTGATATATGAACCTGTTTGTTCAATCCCCAGGCACACTGAGCCACCGCCTCACTCAGCTGCCTTTCTTGCTTAGTCCCAAATCCCACTAGCCACCTCCAACAAATGCTGAGGAAGGAAAGGAGGAAAGAGGAAGCTGGATATTTATTTTCTCTCTTTTGAACTAGTAATACATTCACTTCATAAAAAAATAAAAGTTATAGAAAAGTATACAGTGAAACTTTCCCTTCCCTGTCTCTCATTCCAAGACTACTCCTCTCCTTGGGTAACAACTATTATTAGTTTTATATATACACAAGCTAATATAAATACATTTTTTAAATTGTCTCCTCTTTTACAGAAACTATCCTTCACATTCCTTTTCTTATTTGTCAAGACATCTTAGGGAGCTTTCTATATCAGTACATAAGAAATGGTCTCACCAGTGACGAGTTTAAGACCAGCCTGGTCAACATAGTGAGATCTCATCTCTAAAAAATGCTAATAAACAGAAATAGAAATGGTCTCACCCTTTTTAATGGCTATATAATATTTCATTGTTTGGATATTCCATACTTTAGTCAGCCCATGTGTAACAGGCATTTAGATCATTACTAAGATTTCGCTATGCCAAACAAAATTGCAATAAATAACCATGAATGCATTCATTCCACATGTGTGCAAACATGTCTATAGAGTAAGTTTTCAGAAGTGGGATTGCTGGTAAGACCTTTTATGCTTATGTGTTTCATGATTAATGGCCTGTCTCCCCTCCTGGAATGCCGTCTCCAAGAGGAAAGGGACTCTGTTCTAGTCACTGCTGCTTTCCCAGGAACCATTAGAACGTGGTAGGCACTCAATAAACATTTGTCCACTAAATGAGTGAATGACTAATGCACTCTGATTCTGGACTTCACCATGTCAAGCATTTCGTAGCCCCTGTGCATCAGGCGCTACGAACTATTCTCCAAACACCCCTGGGAAGTAGGAATTGTTTGACAGCCCCATTTGACAGATGAGAGTCCTGAGGCTCAGAGAAGGACCACAACTAGGCTGATGTCACACAGCTAGCCAAAGCCACGCCACAGTTTCCACCAGGTGAGTCAGGCCCTGGAGTCTGCCGCCACGAACCACTGCGCCTGTGCCACACACACAGCTCAGTCTCCCAGCCCCGCGTGGATCCCTCCTTTCACCCACCGGCCTTCCTGGTCCCATCTACTGCCCCTTGCCCTGGCCTCATCCCCAGCTGAAGACACTTACACTTGCTCCTACCCTAAGCCAACACAGGACAGGACGAAGGAGAGGAGCTGTCATTTCCATACAGCTGTCCCTGGGAGCCGGGCCCTGCCCAAGCCCCCCCATTTTCCCTGAAAAGGCTGAATTGTCTTGGCTGTTTCGGGGGCACCTCTCAGCACAGGCCGGGCTGCCTGGGCAGGGCCTGGCTAGGCTATTATCCTACATTATCTCACTCCCCTGCTCCTGAAAAGAACCAGTGACTGCTCACCGCCCTCAGCCCTCCCCTGCCTGTTCCATCTTTTACACTTAATTACCTCACTCACTACCCCGCAGCCTGCAGAGGCCGGACCACAACTGGGGCGTGAGTAATCCCCGCATCGCACACCCAGCCAGCCGGCCAGCAAGGAGCAAATTGCTCACACAGCCCATAAATAAAGGAACAGGGCCTGCTCGGGCCTTCTGAGCAGAAGGACCCTTGTGGTGGCTGCTGTGAGGGGCAGGTATCGGCCCTAGCTTCCCAGTTGGCCTTTGCCAGCCCTGGCGAGATGGTCTCCACCTCCTCCACCCCAGACGTGACCTTGAACTTCCCCAGGCCACTGAAGTCACAGCTCAATGCCACTGAGACAGATGGGGCAGCAAGCGCCAGCACCCCTTCCTCCCCACAACCAGGGTACCGCCAAGCATGACTTCCAGGGGCCTGCCTAACCCGCCCAGCCATCTCCCCGCTTCTCTTCTCCCCTCCCCATCCCTGCCAGGGAATACTTTGTAAGCCCTGTGTCCTCTTTCTTTCCCAGCTTCGTTACTCATGCTGTTTCTGCTCCCTGAACAGTTTTTCTCAGCACTCAGGGGTCTGGTTAGTTCCTACTCATTTGAGAGGCCAGTTCCTCTGGGAAGCCTTCCCTGATCCCTCTGGGCTGGGTTGGGGGCCTCAGGTACTTCCCCCATCAAAGCATCAAGTCTTTCCATTGTCACTGTCTCCTTTTCTCTTTTGAGGGAAAGACTGAGCCTTACACATCTCCCTTTTGCCTAGCACCCAGCCCAGGTCCTGGCATGTCACCAGGCTATTGACTAGGTGCTAAACAAATGTGAGTAAGTAAATGAGTGCTTAGCAAATAACTTATCATTTCCAAGTCACAATGCATGTAAATGATATTTCAAGATATGCGGAACATATGTAATGTAATTTTAAAAAATCTGTGATTTCTATTGGTGACAAAGTCACAGGTCCTGCTAATACCACTGTGGTCTGTTGCCTGCATTCATAATTGAAGGAATGATAAGTTTCAGATAGAGGTTAATGAAATTAAAGATGTAATACTTTCCCTATCCCAGTTAATGACAGACCAACTAAATTCTTTCCATGGACCCCAGGTTAGGACTTGTGATAGGGAATGACATTACTTCACTTTACACAGCTTGGCAGACATTGCTAATCAATTGCAGCAGTCTTTCTCACTGAGCCCAAACTCAGTTACAGCATCTATCTCAGCACCATGTTCCAGGCTACGGACCAATCAAGATTGGGCTCTTGAGCTGTAATCGACTTGGCATTCCTGGGAAGTGAGAGAGGGGGCAATACCATTGTAAGCATGAGATTAAGGGAGAAGGGCAGTAAAGTGAGGTTTTGCAACAATATGTGGGTAGAGGGCCATGAAAACAAAACACTTGCTAGTACCTTGATATATGCCACCCAGGGAAACAAAATAAGCTTATTAAATGTCTGGCCATGTAATTAGAAGTCCAGTATCTACAGTAAGGAAGGTGACAGTTTCATTCTGCTCAGCTTCATTCACCTATTTCTGGAGTTTTGTGCTCAGGTCTGGGTCCTGTATATTCAGAAGAACACTGACAAACTGGAACATGGTTCAGGGAAGCAACCAGGACGGGGAGATGTGTGGAAACTGCATCCTGTGCCACTGATTTGTTGACACCATGGACATGCATTGAGACTTTCCTCTGAGCCGCTCTGTGCTAGGATCTGGGGACACAAAAATTAACAACCCAGGCCTCTGCCCTCGAAGTGAGGACAGTGGAAAGAACTTGGTATGTGCATATCCCCAAGGGGCCATCTGGGCCAGAAGGGTGGAGTCTGTGCACAGAGAGCGTCCAGCTGAACATGAGAAAAATAGTACCAGTGGAGTTTCCAGACAATGGCATGGGCTGCTAAATCATCCAGGACCCATGGCTGCAGACGTGCTTGAAGGATCTCCAGGAGGGTCAGAAGGCTTACAGGCTTCATATCCAGAAAAGAAAAAAAGCCCTCAAATCAGACCAAAGCCCTGGCCTGAGGGAGACTTCACTGCTGACACCACAGGTCCCCAAGACAGAGCTCGTGCTGCTGACACCAATGCTGGATGCTGACACCAGGACTTTAGTCCTTGCTACCTCTGGACACTTAATGTAGCAACCACCACACTCGCACCAGAATGGCACGAGGCTAACCTGGGTCACTTGACTGCCCCCTGGCCAAGACGGGGCTGGGAAGGCCAGCAATGATACCATGAGTGGGAGGTGAGGTCTCAGAAGCAAGGATGTTGGAGGGTGCTGGACGGCCAAAAGGAAGGTCACCTGCCCACTCCAGCCACCAAGGACTAGGTGAATCTGGTCAGCCCAGCTCTGGGCCCAGCATTTTACATGGCCCATCTCTGTTAATCAACTCAGCTCTCAGAATTGCAAGCTATACTTTTCAATCCCCATTTTACAGATGAGAAAAGTGAAGCTCAGGGAATCTAAGTCATGTGCCCTGTTCTTTTAACTGCTCCAGGAAGGTAAGTTCGCTGGGGCAGGGGAGTCATTTATCCACACTGAAGCTGATCTAGGCAACTGGGCTCTAGGCATCACCAGTCCTGGGATCTCTTGGATTCCACCCTGAATCTGCCACAGCAATGCTAAAGCAGATTTCCTGAGGCTCCACCCAGCACTTGCTGCATTCTGGACTCTACACAAAAGTCACCTCCTCAGAGAGGTCTTCTTTGACTACCCTATCTAAAGTGGCTCTTGCTCCACCTTTCTCTATCTTTTTTTTTTTTTTTTTTTTTTGAGATGGAGTCTCCTCTGTCCCCCAGGCTGGAGTGTAGTGGCACAATCTCGGCTCACTGCAAGCTCCGGTTCCCGGGTTCACGCCATTCTCCTGCCTCAGCATCCTGAGTAGCTGGGACTACAGGCGCCCGCCACCATGCCCGGCTAATTTTCTGTATTTTTAGTAGAGACAGGGTTTCACCAGGGTTAGCCAGGATGGTTTCGATCTCCTGACCTTGTGATCCGCCCGCCTCGGCCTCCCAAAGTGCTGGGATTACAGGCGTAAGCCACCACGCCCGGCCTCCACCCCTCTCTATCTTTGCCCATTTCCCTGCCTGGTGCTTTCTATGACAGGACGTTGGCATAGCTACCTACTATTGGCTCAGCAGGATGTAAGCCACATGAGAGCAGGTCTCTGTCTTGTTCATTGCTGTGTCCCCAGCCCTTAGCACAGTGTCTGGCACATGGCAGGTCACAATAAATATCTGCAGATTTATAGCTGTGAGCCCCTGGGCAATTTTTTTCTTTCTTTTTCTTTTGTTGTTGTTGTTGTTTTTTTGTTGTTTGTTTGTTTTTTGAGACAGAGTCTTACTCTGTCACCCAGGATGGAATGCAGTGGCCCGATCTTGGCTCCCTCTTACCTCTGCCTCCCGGTTCAAATGATTCTCATGCCTCAGCCTCAGTAGCTGGGATTACAGGTGCATGCCACCATGCCTGGCTATTATTATTATTATTATTATTTGTATTTTTAGCAGAGATGGGGTTTCGCCATGTTGGCCAGGCTGGCCTTGAATTCCTGGCCTCAAGTGATCCACCCACCTCAGCCTCCCAAAGTGTTGGGACTATAGGCGTGAGCCATCGCGCCCAGCTGCTTGGGCAATTTCTTAACATCTGGTTATCCCCTTTCTATAAAAGGGGATAATCATGTCATATGCCTCCAAAAGTAGTTGTGAGGGTTCTGTAAGTTCATGTAGTATCACAGCCAAGCAGGCCTTTTCATGAGCACCTATTGTGTACCAGGCCTATAATGGGGCACCGGTATGGGGTCCCCGCCCTTGAAGAGTTCACAGTCTGGATAGGGTTCCAGAAGAATTTCATTGCAGGATCTTGACAGTTAGACCCACAAGAGTCGGAGAGAGGAGAGGCTCCTTGGGGCTGAAAGAGCCAAGAGGTCACTGTAAGAGGATAACCTCGGAATTAACAATGTCCAATGTTATTGAGCACTGACTGTGTGCAAACACCTCACTCATCTCCCATCTGCCCTTCAAGAGAAGCCATTAATATCAACATCCTCATCTAACAGTTGATGAAACTGAGATACAAAGAGGATGGGAAACTTCCCCAGGCTGGGTAACTTGTTGGTAAGTAGCCAGAGTGAGCCCAGATCATCCACGCTTTCAACTCCTGTGCTCCCCCTCCCCCTCTGCAGCTAGGTGAGATGGGAGGCTAGGAAGGTGAGCACTAGGGCATGTGGACATTCTGACTCCTTAGCAACCTGTCCACCCACAAAGTCTGGGGTCAAGCACAGGTCAATATTGACAGCCCCCTGCCTCCATGCACCTGGGCCACCTCCTGGCTTTCTCTAGAGGCTGATGAGTCCCAGCTGGTGTATGAGCAGAGGCAGGGAGCAGGAGGCAGAGCCAGGGGTGCTAAGAGGGGTTGATTCCTCTGTGCCAGGAGTCCTGGGAGCCCGGAAATGCCAACTCTGCAGCTCCAATGCCGCCTCAGCATCTGCCAGGCATGGTTCTGAGCTCGGCTGGTGGGGAAGAGAGGGAGGCAAGAGAGGCCACCTTGGAGTGAGGAAGCCCATCCTGACTTGGCAGGGAGCCTGAATGTTCCAGGGAAAGCATTTCCCTGTCCCATGCCTCAGGTTCCACAACTGTCAAATGGGGGTGGGGAGAAGACAATGCTGTTATCTCAAAGGCCTTTCAAGTACAGCTCCCTTTTACCAAGGGCTGACTATACATGAAGCCCCCTATAGCCCTACTTAGCAGGTGCTCCCACTGGCCTCTGTTTACAGAGGTGAAATAGAGCTGCAAAGAGGCAAAGTAACTTGCCCAGGGCCAACCAGCTTGAAGAGGCAGAGCCAGGATTAAAATTTGGCTCAGCCAGGTACAGTGGCTCACATCTATAATCCCAGCACTTTAGGAGGCCGAGGTGTGAGGATCACTTGAGGCCAAGAGTTTGAGACCAGTCTGGGAAATATAGCAAAATCCCATCTCTACAAAAAGTTTAAAAATTAGCCAGGGTGTGGTGGCATGCACCTGTAGTCCCAGCTGCTCAGGAGGCTGAGGGAGGAGGATCACTTGACCCCAGGAGTTCAAGGCTGCAATAAGCCATGATCACACCACTGCACTACAGCCTGGATGAGAGCAAGACCCTATCTCTACAAAATAAAAATTAAAAATAAAACTTGGCTCAGGGTGACCCAGGCCCAAACGCTGAGTTATCCCACTTGCTTGAATGGTGGGCTCTTGTCTAGGGGTTTTTAGCCAGCCCACCGTTAAACCATGCCAGAGGCCCACTCCAAATCCCCTGACCCCACAGGGAGCCTGGTGATCAGACTCCTGATAGCCAATTCCTTCTTCCAGAGGTTTCAGAGACCTGCTTAAGATGGGACCTTGTCAGGGACAGGAGTCAGAATGTTTAGGGATGTCTCCAACTTTGAAAGAAAGACTTTTTTTCTTTTCTTTCTTTTTTTTTTTTTTTTTTAAGACAGAGTCTCACTCCATCACCTAGGCTGGAGTGCAGTGGCGCAGTCTTGGCTCACTGCAACCTCCACCTCCCAGGTTCAAGCGATTCTCATGCCTCAGCCTCCCAAGTAGCTGGGATCACAGGCATGCCCCAGCATGCCCAGCTAATTTTTGTATTTTTAGTAGAGACAGGGTTTCACCATGTTGGCCAGGCTGATCTCGAACTCCTGAATTCAGGTGATCCACCCGCTTCGGCCCCGCAAAGTGTTGGGATTACAGGCATGAGCCACTGGACCCGGCCTGAAAGAAAGACATTTTAATGGAAGAATATCAATGTCTGTAACAGTCAAGATAGAAATCTAATTATCACCCAAAACAGAGGGAAATCTTGAGGGCTGACACGTCAACCTGGCTATGGTCAAAGGGGACCAAGGTGACTGCGGGTCACAAGAAGGTTTTTCACTCATTAGTTTATTCATTCAATTGATGTATTTACTGAGCACTTACTATTTACCTGGCACTAGGTAGACAATGGAGGTGCGGCAATGAATGGAGCAGATCTGGAATCCCACTCAAGGAGCTGTCAGCCCTGGCAGGGGCAATGGGAGGGACATTCTTTGGAGGGCCCTCGCCTACCCACCACAGCATTGGTACCTTTTGCCATCTTAGAGGGAAGGACTCATGGTTTAAGATCAGGACTTTGTAGCCAGGCGGCCTGGTTTAAATACTGACACCACTGATTCCTAGCTGGGTTTCCTTGGGCAAGTCACCTTGCCTCCATGGGCCTTGGTTTCCTCATCTGTAAAATGGGGATAGCCATGGGCCACACTCACAGGTTGTTATGATGGTTAAGTGAGGCAATCTATGTAAAGGGCTGGACTTGGCTCCTAGCACATAATAAGTGCTCCATAAATGTCAACTAGCTCCTTTCCACTACATGTCACCCCTATCCTGGGCTAGATCCTGGGGTCAGGCAAGGGAGCGATGGGAGGAGGGGTTACCTAGGCAAGGAGGGGTGGAAGAGCGCTCTGGGCAGTGGGAACAGTATATGCAAAGGCTTTGAGGTGGAAGTCTTTGAGGGAGCAAGGTAGAAGCTTCAGGGAGAACTGGGACCCTGCTATGCCCCCAACCACCACAGTAAGCCCCTTCCTGTTAAGGCTGTGAGGTCCTGAGCCAATGAAAAATGAAAATGGAAATGTTCCCAGAAATTGCCACCAAGGCATTTGCAGCTGGAGAGGAGGCAGTGTGGTGGAGTGGTCAGAGCACAGCCTCCAAGCAGCTTGCCTGGGTTGGATTTGTGGCTTATCACCTACTGGCTGTGAAACCTTGGGCAACTTACTTAACCTCTCTGTGCTCAGTTTCTTCCTCTATAAAATGGGGCTAAAAATACCAACTGTCTCAAAAGGCGAGGGTAAGGATTAACTAAGGTAATATTTGTAAAGTGCATAGATCAGTAACTGGCACATGGCCCAGAGTTCTGTAAGTGTCTATTAAATGAATAAAGAAAAACATGTGGCAGCCTTAGGGAGGTGCCACTTAGATCTTCTCCGGACTACAGTCACTGAGAGCCTCCAGCTGCAACACCTTCGCAATCTGCCATAGTGTCAGCACAGCCACTCTTCCAGGACAGCCCGGCTGATGACTGAGCATGGTGGGAAACTAGGGCCTGCCCTTCTGTGGAGCGTGGGGCTCCTCTACAGGAAATCTTTGCACAGGAGCTCCCTGTTGGGTTGGCTAGGACTTCCTTAGACCTGCACCATAGCCTGAGGCTTATCTCTTCCCCAGTCTTTCTTTATTCCACCTCTCCTTTCACAGTATCAGACCTGCATCCCGCTCTGAAGGCTCTCCTCCATTTCTCACGGTGTTTTCTCAATAAATCTCTTACACTTACACCTCCATTTTCACATCTGCTTCCCGGAGGACCAAAGTGACACAAAAGAGAACACAGCCTTCCTCAAATTTCAGAGGACCTGCCACATGCCCTTGGGCAAGTCATCTCTGTGATGAGCCTGAATGAACAGAGCTGTGAGTTTGTTTCATCCTTCTCCTACCCTCTTTTCTTTGGCTCAGAGGAGGTGGGTCTGATAAAATACACTGGAGAAATGGCAGAGTAAGTGGCGCTTACCGGAGAAAGCGCCCCATCAGCGTGGAGCGGATGCATTTGTGGCTACTCTCCTCCTTGGAATTCATACAGAATTCCATTACCAGGTCTGGACAGCAGCTCAGGGACCATCTTGTCCCATTCCCATTTGACAGACAAGAAAGCTGGGGCCCAAAAGGGAGGGCAGAGGGAGCAGAAGCAGGGCTGGAACTGGGCTCCTGACTCCCAAGTCAGTGCTCCTTCCTGACCCCATAGAGTGAAGCCAGTGAATCATAGGATGCCCCAACCCCTCTTTATGGATGTGCAGGGTGAGGCCCAGGGTGGCTCTGCCAGCCACCTAGGGTCACACAGCCCTGAGACTCACACCTAGACCGTGGTAACTGCCCTTCTTCCTGATGGGCAGGGCACATTTGAAATATGGAAGATGCCAGAGCAGACTAGGTAGGCCAGAGAGGGCTAAGCCTGCAGCCAGCTAGACCTATTATGCCAAGACCTGGGGCTCCTGGGCAGGAAGGCAGTAGGCCATGAAGACATGGGACACTCTTTAGCTCCTTTGCACAGTGACTATGTAGCCATGAACCAGCCATTTCAATAACAGCAGCTTCTCCCATGAGGCCATGGTAAGGCTTAGATGAGTAAGAATATGTAAATAACAACAGTCAACATTTATCAAGTTATTGTGTGCCAGGCACTGCTCTAAGCACTTTATGCCTATATTATCATATAATCCTCACTGCAACCTTGTGAGACAGGCCCAATTTGTACACCCATTTTACAGATGAGAAAATGGAGGCACAGAGAATTACACAGTTGGGAAATGGCAGAGCAGGAATTTAAACTGAAAATAGGCTGACTCCAAATCCCTCAATCTAAAGCCCCAGGCAAGGTCAACTTCTTCAAAGGGAAAGTGCTTAGCACAGTGCCAGGCCTGTGGGGTGGCTCTGTAATGTTGCTGGCGATGTACTAATAATTATTATTGCCACTGGGGAAATTCACAATGCCATCTTCCCAAAAGTCAGAAGAATGAACAGTGAGTATCCTGACATGGTTTACTAAACTTCAGCATTTCTTCTATTTGAAAGTAAGTGACAGTTAGCAAGTGCTCAAGATAAATATTTGTTGAACTATTTTTTTTTCCTGAGATGGAGTCTCACTCCGTCACAAGGCTGGAGTGCAGTGGCACGATCTCAGTTCACTGCAACTTCCACCTCCCAGGTTCAAGAGATTCTCCTGCCTCAGCCTCCCGAGTAGCTGACACTACAGTCGCGCGCCACCATGCCCAGCTAATTTTTGTATTTTTAGTAGAGACGGGATTTCACAATGTTGGCCAGGATGGTCTCAATCTCTTGACCTCATGATCCACCCGCCTCAGCCTCCAAAAGTGCTGGGATTACAGGCATGCGCCACTGCACCTGGCTGAACTGAAATATTTTATGATCTTTTTGGAAAATACAAAAAGAAGGGAGAGGGAAACCCCATAGCTCCAGACCCTTATTTCACTCTTTTGTGTGTGTTTATTTTTGTTTTGTTTCATGGTTGTGAATGTGCTGTGAGAGGTTTCTGTATTCTGCACCCCTCACTTAACATACTCTATGAGTTTATCTCCCCATATGAGAATTTTTAATGGCTGCAGAATACTACATGGAGTGAACATCTTCTTCACAACCCTCTCCTTGCTTTCTCCAACCCAGGGTTTTTATTACCGTCTCTGATGCTGCAGCAAACATCCTTGAGAATAAAAGTTATTTCCTTATTTCATGTGACTTAGAGAAATTAATTCCCAACAGTGAACTTTCTGAAACCAGTAAGCTGGGGTGGGGAGAGGTTTAGGGGACAGAAGGGCCTTCCTGGTGTCCTAGTGATGAAATTCTGCTGGCCATTGTGTATTTCATCCACGCTTAAGGCCTCCTCCCCTCTGAAGGTATTTTGGAACCTCATCTTCTGGGCTAAAGGTTTCTTCTCATCTCCTAAATGCACCCACACCACCTTCCAACTTGTGGTCAGAGACCTGGGGTTTTATCCTCAACCTGACACTAGTGGGCTGCAGGACCTATTAATACATCATTTCTGTGGGGCTTCCTTTGATTAGTTAAGGGGTGGATCACTATCTTGCCCAGTGAGAACAGTCCAGTCCCAGCTCTGTCCCAAGTTGCTGTGAACTATATTCCTTTTTAAGGACTCTGGGATCCGTTTTGCCATCTCTTAGGTGTGAGGTTGGAGAGGTAGAACCATCAGGCAGGTGGAGGTGAGCTAGATGACACCCACTTGCCTTATTTACCCACAGCGAACTAGGCACCCCTAGAGGACAGAGATCCAAGTACCCAGCACAAACTAAAAAATATGGCTATACCACAAACAATTGTCAATGACTGAACAAATAAGCAACTTCCTCTATGCAAACAGTGAAAAGTTATTCTCCAACCAATAGGTCTACTTAGTCACAGTTATAAGCTATAGTTACAGGCTGAATCTCACCCCTATAATCATTCATTCTTTCATTCACTCATTCATTTGGGATTTATGGAGTAATCTCTGGGTCTGGCTCTGCTAACGTGTTGAACTCATCTTCCTTCCCTTCTTGCTGTCCTCAGCTGCCCAAGCTCACTCCTGCCTCAGAGCCTTTGAACTTGTGAAGCCTCTGGCTGGAGCACTCTTTCCTGGGCTCCTTCCATGGCTGGCTCAAGTCTAGGCTCACATGCCACCTCTCCCAGGAGACCCTTGCTGGTCACTCTGCCTAAAGGCACCATCACTCTCCATCATCTCACCCTGTTTTATGTTCCTCACAGCCCTGGACAACTATCTGAAAATATATTGTTGATTTAAGGATTTTCTTGTTTGGTGTTCATCCACTCAATGAATGGACAGCTGCAAGATCAGCTGCAAGAAAGCAGGGACCAGAGATGCCTAGTTCACCACTCATTCCACAGAATCCCACTAACATGTAACAAATGAGTGCTGCATGCTACAGGCAAAACTGCATATATAGAACCCTCACGCATTGAGTTCCTACCATATGCCAGTCACCATTCCAAGCCCTTTATATGTAGTAACTCTTCTAACGCTCCCAACAACCCTTAGTTAGTGACAATTATTATTCCCATTTTATAAGTGGGGAAATTGAGGCACAGAGCAGTTGATTAACTTGCACAAGGACCTATGGCTAGTAAGTAGGGGAGCTGGAAGACCCTAGTGCACACTGTTATGAGTGCGTTGAGCCATATATGGGACAGGGTCTTTGTCCTCATGAAGCTCAGGGACCAGTCGGTGAATTGGCCCAGTCTACAATGATGGAAGTCAGGGACACCTCCTGGAGGAAGTGACGCCTCGGCTGAGTCTTGAGAACAAGTAGGGGTTTCCTAGGGTGAAGTGCAGGGAAGGACTCTGGGCAGTGGAAATGGTATGCAGGTCAAGAGAGCTGCAAGCCCAAAGCACCAGTAGGCGCCTATGGCTGGAGCAGAGAATGCATGGGCGTGCCATGAGTCAAGGGTGTGGTCACTTCAACTCTCAGTGACAGAGGTTTAAAAAAGTCCCATGGGCAACGTGGTGAAACCCCGTCTCTGCTAAAAAGACAAAAAATTAGCCAGGCATGGTGGTGCACGCCTGTAATCCCAGCTACTCGGGAGGCTGAAACAGGAGAATCACTTGAACCTGGGAGGCAGAGGTTGCAGTGGGCCGTGATAGCGCCATTGCACTCCAGCCTGGACAACAAGAGCAAAACTCCATCAAAAAAAAAAAAAAAAATCCCATGGGCAATATATGAGGCAATGCAACGGGAAAGATGGTGGGGGACCTCTAGACCATGCAGGGCCTTGGCAATATCAGGGGCCCCCATTTTTTTGGACCTGCAATATGTTTTTCAGTGTTTATGTATAGGGAGTAAACTGCCTTAATTCCTTATTTGGGTCAGGGAAAACAATCTAAAACCATACAGGGTAAATTCAATGGTAAACCTTCTGTTTACACATCCTTGCATCATTATGTCTTTTGAAAATATTCAAGGCCAACAGATCCTGCATTGGAAACTCTAACATTATTATTATTATTATTATTATTATTATTATTATTATTATTTTGGAGATAGGGTCTCACTCTTTCGTCCAGGCTGGAGTGCAGTGGTGCCATTACAGCTCACTGCAGCCTCGAACTCCCAGGCCCAAGCGATCCTCCCATCACATCCTCCCAAGTAGCTAAGGCCACATGTGTGCACCACCACATCTGGCTAATTTTTTTTTTTTTTTAACTATTTGTAGAGACAAGGTCTCACTATGTTGCCCAGGCTGGTCTCAAACTCCTGGCCTCAAGTGATCCTCCTGCCTCAGCCTCCCAAAATGCTGGGATTACAGGCTTGAGCCACCACAAGGGGCCCCAGTTTTATTCTGAGACTTCTGAGCTACACCTCAAGGACCATGATAGGCCCTGATTCAGTGGTGCCCGGAGGCCACTGAGGTCTCTGGCAATTGCTGCTGACTCACTGCATGACCTCAAGCACCTCTAAGCCCTCTCAAGGTCTTAGCCTGCAAACTGGTATTGGATGACCCAGTCCCAGAAGGACATGCCCACTCCACCAGCCTTGCATCTCATAAACAGAATTCCATTGACAGTGAGAGTCTGGAATTCCTAGAGTCTGATTCTGGGACTCTTGTGCACTGGCCATCCCACACTTGCTGAAGCAGGTCCGCCACCGTGGGGCTTTGCCCAGCAGCCTCTGGGCAGGGGGCTGAGCTCTCCTGCTCCTTGGTCCTGCCAAGATATGGGGGCTCCCCCAGGTTTGGGTCTGACTGGGGGTGGGGGGTCTGCTCAGATCCTTTTAGAGACAAAGGAGCTGACCTGCAAAGAGTTCCAGCAGGAGCCCCGCTCCCCCTCCCTTCCCCCCTCTCCCTTCCCAGTCCACGTGTCTCTATTGTCTGCTCCCCGCTTCAGGGAAAGACACAGCCTCGGATGTGTCAAAACCACCACCCCCCGGCAGCAGGAAAATTAATTACTGGACGATTTTCACTTCCTCTTGCAGCGCCCGCCTGAGCTAGGCACCGGAACAGGACCAACTGAGCAAGGCCAGGCATCGGCTTGGGGGACTTGCTCCCCCCGCCAGTTCTGAAAGAAGAAAGTTGAACCCCAAACCCAATAGGGGGCTCCAGTGGGAGCCCGAGCAGGGGGGAGGGGAGACTTACTCTAGTTAAAGCTGAGTGTCCACCCTGGCCACTTCAGAACTGGGGGAGAGGGAGAGGACTGGAGGCGGGAGGGTGGCTGCTGGCCAGTGCGCACTCTTTTCTTTGCATCCCCTTCCCTGTGGCCCCATGTGCCTGAACCCCGCCTGCTCAGGACCGCTCCCTCCGTTCCCCTCGGCTTCTCCCTCTCTTTTGCACTTTTCTTTCCCTTTCTTTGCATCCCTGGGGGGGCCTTCCTTTTTGTGTACCTGGATTTCTCTTTTCCTCCTGTGGGTGTGTGTGTGTTGCTACTTCTCTCCATCTCTGGCTTTCTTTTCTCTGTGTTTCTCTCGTGTCTTTTTGTCCTTATCTTGGTCTCTCTGCTTCTATTTCTACCTCTTTCAGCGTGTGCGTCTCTCTTTCCCTGTATGTCTCTTTCTGTCTTTCTCCGAGTCTCTCTTCTTCTCCCCGCCCCCCTCACTCCTCTTTCTCCGTCTCTCTCTGTCTCTGCGCCTTTCTCGCCCTCACTTTCTCCCCTCCTGCCTGCTCGCTGCTCCCTGCGCCTGGCCTGCCCCCACCGCCGCCGGTTCAGGGGAACGTGTGCGGAGCGATTGTCCTGGGGGACATTTGATGGATTAGAGCGCTGAACAGTTCCATTGCTAAGGGACCACCTGATCTCCTCCAGCCTGCGTCCCATATAAAGCCGGCAGCCGGAGTGCTGAGCACAGCTCCTGCGATCCCCTGTCTGCGCGCCGCCGCCGCCGCCAAGCCCGAGCGGGAGCCCGAGCCCGAGCCCGAGCCGGGGCCGCCGCCACCGGTGCCGGCTCCGAGCGGCCTCCCGCACTCCAGCCCACTGGGAGCTGTCCAGTGCTGAAAACCCGCGCGGACAGCCAATCGCGCCCGGCTGGCCGCCTCCCCCCACCGGGGCCCCACGCAAGTGCCCCCGCCGAGCCCCTCGCCAGTCGCACCATGCCGCGCTCCTTCCTGGTAAAGAAGATCAAAGGGGACGGCTTCCAGTGCAGCGGGGTGCCGGTCCCCACCTACCACCCTTTGGAGACAGCCTACGTGCTGCCTGGCGCCCGGGGGCCTCCCGGGGACAACGGTGAGTGGGACCCGGCGGGGGGGGGGTTGGGAGAAGAGGCGAGGGGAGCTGGGGCCCTCCCCAACTTGGGCCACGAGGAGGGGCGCGTGCGACAGGAAAGCCCGGGAGGAGATCTCTCTGGCCGTGGGCTCCTCCCGGGCTTTCCAAGGGCCGTGCGGGCGGGGCAGGGGCTAGGTCGTACAAAGGGAAAGTCGCGGGGTCGGCCCATCCCGGAGCCACGCGCCAGCTGGGACTTTGAAAGTTGTGGCCCTCAAATAGGGCTAGAGTGAGGGGGTGGCGAGAGAACACAGAGAGAGGGCTGTTAGTGAAAGGCCAGTGCTGGGGACTAAGGCACAAGGCAGTTTGAGGGTTCCCTCTCCCCAGTTGAGGAAGAGAAGCTGGCTGCCTGGGAAGGGGGAAGGTAAAGACCCCTGGATGTTCAGTCCCTGGAGAGACAGGGTTGGTTCCCTGGGGTGGCTGGGGGCGTCCTCCCACCCTTCAAACCTGCTCCCCTGCCGATATCACACAAGTGCTCTCAGACCCCCTCTCTCAATAACTCTTTTGTTACCCTCAGCCACATGCCTGCCAAAGGCTGGGCCTGTCCTGGGGACTGCAAGAAAGAGGGAATTTCTGGGAGGGGTTCCCCCAAAGTGGCTCCTGGTCCCCTGGATTGCACTCCTTCCCCATCCCCAGCTTCTCAACCCCCTCCAGAACCAACCCTGCTGCTCCTCATAAGCCCCTTCCTCACTACATACACACACACACACACACACACACACACACT